>NC_136381.1:101406515-102606515 GCF_965140285.1 Lepidochelys kempii | reverse complement strand
TGAATTAAGGCTCTAATTAGTTTCTTAGTATTAAAATGAGGATGCTTGGGCTGTAATTCTCTCATTCTGTCTGGGTTCATCAATGCCCACTGTGTTCCTTATCCCAAGGTAGCACAAGAAAGGCATCAGTGCAACACACTGTGACTGAAGCACTAGTCATTAGCTAGTAAGTAGTCTGCATATGCAAATTCATCAGTTTTAATAATAGCAGCTCTTCCTCATTAAATGATAAACATCCTAAGCAGATTTTATAGCAAACTTGCTTATTGTTTCAAAGCTATTAATTATCAGGATGGTTTTGATTTAAATCAAAGTGATTTAAAATCACCAATTTTAATCATGATTTAACTTAGCAAGCAGGAAAACTTGATTTAAATCATCAATTTTAATCACGTTTTGCATTTGTACTTATTAGATATTTTCCTAAAGACAGTTTGATTCTAATTGGTTGATAACCATTAAAACATGTGAATTTGCACCTAAACATGGCCTTCATGCTATATCTCGGGCTTCTATATCTCGGGCTTCTTTTTGCCACACAAGAGGATACACTATATCTATACACATTTATTTAAGCAGTTATATTGTCAATTTACATCTATTCAGATTCTTAATTTTTACACTTTTATTATGTTAGAAAATGGTGAACAAAACTTTTCCTACTAGACTAATTTTTTATTTATGATTTGTGTCAAGCTCTGCTTGGATGGGAATACAAAAAACTAGCATTTTAGGGGGTTGGTGGGTTTTTTAGATTGAAGCAAAAACCAAGTTTTTTAACTTTGAATAAACTAATTATTGAACTGAAGTAATTACACAAACTGAAAGGAAGAAAATATTCTCTCTGGACCTGTCTAAGAGGCTACTGATGTCAAATGCTCTTAGAACTTCAACAAATTCCAGTTCTTAGCTAGTGGCTAGCAGTTTCCACCAGTCTGACTTTCTTTAAAACTTTGGCAGCAAACATATGCCACTTACTTTAATCTATTCATAGATTCATAGATTAATAGATACTAAGGTCAGAAGGGACCATTATGATCATCTAGTCTGACCTCCTGCACAACTTAGGCCACAGAATCTCACCCACCCACTCCTGCGAAAAACCTCACCTATGCCTGAGGTATTGAAGTCCTCAAATCGTGGTTTAAAGACTTCAAGGAGCAGAGAATCCTCCAGCAAATGACCCATGCCCCATGCTACAGAGGAAGGCGAAATCATTTAAATCATTTAAATAAAAAATTAAGTTCAGGTCTTAACATAGGTTGTCATTTTCAAATTTAATTTTAAATAAGCTTATTTTAAAATATAAACCTATGATTTAAATTTAAAAATCCTATTTAAATCAAAAAATCAGATTTTTTTTAAATTATTGATTTTTAGACATCCTGTTAATCATCTAAATTAAGTGTGCAAAGTATCAATTAATACATGCAATAATCATTGCACTGTTCCCCCACATGCCTTTATGATATGTGGGCTGGATCCCTAAAACCAACTGTTTGGTGCCCCTTACAGCTTGCAGAGAGGAAAGAGCTGGCCCTGAGCCACTAGTCTGATCTGTAGGAGCAAATCAGAACTGTTCTGAGTCCTGACCCACACACAAAGTTGTACTGGTTTAATGAAAGGTGTGATTTTTGTAGAGATTTGGTTAACTTTCTGAGAGGACACAAGCCATTGGATTCCTAGGACAGGGATAAAGCTAATGTCACACAATACTCAGAGGAGTGAAAAATACAGTAAGCAGTATATATATTACAGCACATGAAAAGATGGGAGTTGCCTTACCAAGTCGGGGGGTCAGTGCTAGCGAGACAAGAAGGGGTGAATATTAACAAAGGAAAAATTACCTTTGCAGTGCTAATGAGACCAATGCAGTTGACAAGAAGGTGTGAGTATCAGTAGAGGGAAAATTACATTTTATAGTGACCCAGCCACTCCCAGTCTTTATTCAGGCCTAATTTGATGATGTCCAGTTTGCAAATTAATTCCAGTTCTGCAGTTTCTCGTTGAAGTCTGTTTTTGAAGTTTTTTTGTTGAAGAATTGCCACTTTTAAGTCTGTTATTTTAATTGGCCTCATTGGCACTGATCCCCCACTTGGTAAGGCAACTCCCATCTTTTCATGTGCTGTAATATATATACTGCTTACTGTATTTTTCACTCCATGCATCTGATGAAGTAGATTTTAGCCCACAAAATCTTATGCCCAAATAAATTTGTTAGTCTCTAAGGTGCCACAAGGACTCCTTGTTGTTTTTGCTGATACAGACTAACACAGCTATCACTCTGAAAGCTGACGCAATACTCAGTAAGGCATGTACACACCTTGATGGAACCATTAATAGCATGGGTGGCTGGACACTTAGAACTGCACAGAATCCCTTGGAAATCTATGGGACCGTGGTGAGGGTAAGTTCTGCTCTCATGAATCCCTTTACAGGCTCAGGTCCTTAGGGTTTTGTTTTGTTTTTTTCTTTAATTTGCTTCTCAGTAGATGGGGAAAGTGAGGTGGTTTTTGTTTTGTTTTTTAGAGGGATTTTAAAAATTCCTAAACTTGGTTGTAGACAAAATGGGTTACTAACACATTTGTGCAGCCAGTGTGGACGGGGCAATAGTATGTTAGGAGAGCCTAACCCACAGGCCAAATCATATTAGATACCCCATTTGGCTACAACTAGCATTCAACCATTTAAAAATATGTCTGTACTGTTAAATAAATAGGATTGGCTGGGCTTAGCAGTTAATACTTCACTGGGGTGAACAGGGGGTAGCAAAATCAATTCACACCTTTTGCCTCTCTTTGTACAGCTGGAGGCAGAAATCTAATTGAAGTTTGAGTAGGACATATCATTAGGAAAAAATACATTCACAGTTGTTTTTATATAAATATTTTTAAGCCACTATTTGACAGTGTAAGGACTGAAGATCAGAGACAGGTGTACATGTAAATAATCATTGAAAGGAAAGATATTTTAATAAAGAATAGAATTAAAATTTAGTAATACCAAATCCTAGATAAAAAATCCTTCCTAGTTAAATTTAAAATGTCCAAATGTAAATGTCACATTCGCAGTCATTCTTATGCCCTTGACATTAAAATACTGTTGTAAAGGTCACTTTATTGAAATGTTATGTCTCAAAAATCTATACACATTTACTCATGCTAGGTCTCAGAAATGGCAAAACTGAGGAAATGACCTTCCAGACACCAACATTTAATTATCTTAAGGTCCCATGCTATCCAATTGTTATTGATAAATACCAGCTTACAAATCAAAGTGACTGGGAAATATATTTTATATTTAATGTATTTTACATGTATAAGATAGATCTAATTGAAATACTCAGAGAATGTAGCATAATAAAGCCCTACTTAGTGACATAACAAGTTGACCAATATGAAATAAACTATCCCTCAAAACAGAAAGCAGCGAGCCACTCCACCCAAGGAAAATACCTGTGTAAAACCTTAAGCTGAGCCTTGCAAGATCAAAAGATTTGCTATGCAGGAAGGAAAGTGAGGTTGAAGATGACTTTACATCACCTCCATCTTGACTGGATTGAGGTTCAGCAAACCTACTCTCAGCTGTACCCACTTTCAGTCAGGCAATAGGAAAGAAGAGACTTCTTCTTTCAGCCATGGTGGAAGAAAGCCATAGAGCTCAGAATAACTATTTCACTGAAAAGCAGCTGAGGCCACCTCACTATCTTTCCTTGTGGTCCAGCTTGCATGCTGTACAGCAGAGCTAATAGAAGAGAGCCTGAAGAACCACTTAGGGCTGTTGAAAAATTGCCCAAGGTAATCCTCTCTGACTTCTTTAGGAGGGAAAAAAGTGGAGTTACTGATGTATGACTCTACCCAGCCAAAATCTGCAAACAAGTCAAAAGAACAAGATATTTTTCTTTGAGGGCCTCTGTGCATCCTCACTTGTGGAAGATAGTGCCCAGAGTTGAACTGCATAACTGGCTGTACATAGGAGGTTTTTCCTAAGGCTACTAGGCCTGATGGCCTCATTGACTCATCTCATGCCTTTTACTTGTCTGAACGCAAGACCCGTGCACTGGATGGTGGGTCACTACAAACACTGAGTGTGCATAGCCTTTACAGGAGACTGACCACTCCTTGAGTGCCCAAACAGCTTCATATGGTTGGAGAACAGGGAAAAAGTCCTTAGTGGCAGGGGGGGGCTTTTATTCCCCTCTTCTTTACCGTCACAGTCACCACCTATGCCTCCAGCCTAGGCTGGGGTCCACATTACCAAGACTTCCTGATGTATGGCCTGTGGAACACATAGGAATCCAGGTTCCATATGAACTCAAGGCCTTTTGCCCATCACTGCAGCATCATGAAGTACAGGTACTTGCAGACAATACCATGGCCATATACTACACCAGGGGTCAGCAACCTTTCAGAAGTGGTGTGCCGAGTCTTCATTTATTCACTCTAATTTAAGGTTTCGCCTGCCAGTCATACATTTTAACCTTTTTAGAAGGTCTCTCTCTATACGTGTATAATATATAATGAAACTATTGTTGTATGTAAAGTAAATAAAGTTTTTAAAATGTTTAAGAAGCTTCATTTAAACTTAAATTAAAATGCAGAGCCCCCTGGACTGGTGGCCAGAACCCGGGCGGCGTGAGTGCGACTGCAAATCAGCTCGCGTGCTGCCTGTGGCACGTATGCCATAAGTTGCCTACCCCTGTACCAACACCAACAGGCAGGAAAGAGCACATTGCTAACTCTTATCTGTGACGGTAAGAAAACGATGAATGTTGTGCACCCAGAACCACAGTAACTATTTATTTGGCTGAGGAGAAGAACATACAGACAGACTTGCTCAGCAGGAGGTCTCAGAATCAGTGGTTCGTTAAACTTGTGAGTGGTTAGTTAAAAGTGAGTGGTTCATTAAACTTGTGGTGGCCCGTGCACTGCTTCATAGATGGGGTCACCTGGTGATAGACCACTGTATGTAAACAAAACACCACATGCAAAGACGATTGCACAAGAGCACAGAGACAAAAGCTTTCTCTTGGATGCGTCTCTGCTGGACTAAAGCCAATATCTTCTTACCCCTTTCTTCCCATTCTCTATGCCCAGGGTCATAAGGAAGATCAGACTGGCCAGAGGAAAACTTGCATTAATAGCACTAATGTAATCTCATCAGCACTGGTATCCAGATCTCATGCAGCTACCCAAAGAACCACAGGCTCTGTCCTCAGACCCCTTGTCTTAACAGCAAAGGGAGGGTTCTGCATACTAACACAGGCATTCCGCATATTGCAGCATTAAGGATAACCTGTTTCCAAGCCATCTTCTGACAGTCCAAGAAGGGCTCCACCCTGAAATACTATAAATAAAAATGGAAACCGTTTACTATTTGGGTCACTGGTAAAGGACTCGCTTCATCTCAAGCTGGGGTCCCTGCAGTCCCAGAGTACATTCTGTACTTTAATCTAAGGGCTTACCCTTAGTCTCCCTATGACAGCACATTACAGTCATGTAAGTCCCTTACCCTGCAGTCTCCAGGTTCCTTAAAAGCCTGGTAAATTAATTTTCCCTCAGCAGGGAGCCTCACCTTCAGGTGATGAGATAGTGTTCTAACAAAGCTGATGGTCCCTCCTTATGAGCCTCTGGGCAAGCAGCTGTCAAACATTTAGCGATCAAAACAGTCTTCTGCATAGCAATTAAATCTGCGAGGTGGGTGACCTTAATCTTTTGATGGCTCCTCTACCTTATAATGAGGTCAACAAGGACAAAATCACCATGAGCCTCATCCCAGCTTTATGTGTAAAGTGGACTCAGATTTCCACCTGTCTCATTTCCCTCCCTGAGAAAATACATCTCCATATCCTAGTGTGAAGGGACAGCCCCTCACTCTGGTGGAGAGGAGATTAATGAGCTCTTCTGGGCCTGTTCAGCTCTAACGAGATACATCTGTAAGGCTTGTTCTGCCTGGAAAGTGAAGCTTAAAAAGGGAAATCCTGCCACAAGAAGGGGTGGTGGATAGGAGGAGGGCTGTTCTACCACCACCTCCATGGCTGCCAAATACGGAGACAGGTCAGCTGAGACGGAGACAGTTGCAAGCCTCATTGCTTCCAGAGCTGCACAGAGTAGCTGCAAAGCAGTATGTCTGAAAAAGAGGGGCTGGAGGTAGACCCCACTAACGTAAAGATGAAGCCATTAAGAAAAGCCAATAGGTTATTTGTAGCATATGAGGAAAGATGCCAAGGAGAATCCATTACCAAACAGACTTCCACACTGGATTGAGAGATGGCTAGATGCTGTTATATCTTAGCTAGCAAATCAGTACCCCTGATTTAAAGACCCATTTTATGAGAGCCACTGTGGCACCAGTGCTGTGCCTTAAATGGGTTCCCCTGGGGGAGATATGTGACTTGAAATTTCTGTGCACACTTCATCAGACACTACGCCTTCAACTTAGCATTATGCTCCAGTGTTCATTTTGGGTAAGTGGTGCTACATTCCATATTTATCTAAAAACTCCTCGACCAATGCCCTGGTGGTACAGCAGTGCTTGCTAATCTCCCAAAAGTGGCAATACACAGAGGGCCTTGAAGAAAAAGAAGAGCCAGTACTTACCAGTAACTCTTCTTCTAGAGTCTCCTTAACGTATTCATGCTACCTGCCCATTTTCCTCTCTACCTCCATGTTCTATATAACAGCAGGACCCTGCAACAGTAGCAAAGGAACAGAGGTTGTGAACTTCTGTACACAGAGTAGGACAATGACAGCACTTTCCTGTGAAATCTTTCATGCGCCCTGCAATCGACATGGCTTTTTAAGACACTTCCACAGCTCGATGCCAGGGGTACCATATTCCACGTGTTTGAATGCACAGTGGTTACTCTCAAAGAACAAGAGTTACTGGTAAACAAAAAGCAGCCTCTCTTTTTGCATAAAGTGAAACAAGATTTTATCTAGATTTAATATTGCCTAATATTCCAGACATGACAAATAGATCATATGATACTGCCACTTTTGCACTGTGGACTTTCTGATATTGAGCTGTGTTTCTGCATTTAAGGGGTTGACAACCATGTTTGCCCTAGCTAAAAGTCCCCTCGTATATTCCAGTCCTCCAAAATGGATGGATTTTCAGATACTTTTGAACCTGCGGTGTTTGGATTGGAAGAACTTCTACCAAATGTCTGCCAGTAATGTTCATGTAACTCCTGTTAAATTGCATTCATGTAACCAAGAATCTGCCTGCCAGCTACATTATACCAACAGAAATAGTTGAGTCTGGAGAAAATCTTTTGAACATAATTTATCTACACCTCAGTAGTCACAAGGGTATTGTCTGATGCTGTGTGTTTGTGTGTGTGTTTTTCATTATATGAGCTAAGTCTGAAATTTAAATGCAAAATGCAGCACTTGGAAACATTATGTGGATTTTTCACACTCCAGGGAGGATGCTGTGTCTGTAAACCAAGGGAGGGGTTTAGAAGGAGATATAAATGTAATTTTTTTAATCTGTAACAAGTTTTTTCCCCCTGTGTTGTTCATATTATATAATGGCAATTATTAACCATTTCCCTCAGATCAGGACCTAGAAAAGAAATACACCTGTACACCAATAAACTGAGAAATATGTATGAAAATTAATTTGGCACCATCTTTTAAAACTGTATCAATCTGATTCTTCATTAACCCAATTTTATACTAGTGTCACTCCACTGGAATCGAGAGTTACGCAGGCACAAAACTGTCATAACAGTGATGAATGGGTCCTTTATTTCTGGGTCAGCATAAAAAGAGTGAAGCTGCTTGCCATTTTTTCCCCCTAAGGTTTGAGCAAACAGCCCATGTAAAAGGGTATCCGATGCTAAAAAGCTGTGCAGAAATGTAGAATTATGTCTCCTGATATTGACTCACTGGCAGCCAGACTGTGAATCCTATTAATTCCAGCCCAGAAAGTGAAAAATGGGTTGTTGGAGTGTTTCTCTGAAACAGAGAAAACTAGGGTAAGGGACAAATTACTCTGGTAGGGAAAAAATCCTCAGAGTAACCAAGCTCAGGAGAAAGCTTAGGCTGAGATTTGTGTTTCTTTTGGCTTAAGTTAACAAAAACTGATTAAAGGCAAACCTCAAGAGGATCAGATCCAGTGTGAATATGTACTGTGTTAGTAGAACTGTGGAAAACAACTTACTTGCACACTGAAATAGAAATTATTTAGCCAATATTTTTAGCCTGTTATAAATAGAGTTGGTCAGAAAACCCGATGCATCCGATGAAGTGAGCTGTAGCTCACGAAAGCTTATGCTCAAATAAATTGGTTAGTCTCTAAGGTGCCACAAGTACTCCTTTTCTTTTTGCGAATACAGACTAACATGGCTGTTACTCTGAAACCAGAAGTTATTCTGTTTCTTCATATGTAAAATAGAGATAATACCTATTTACCTCAGTGTGTGTTGTGAGATGACATTAATTCTGTTTGCAGAGCAAACTGAGATCAGAGAAGACACCATATAAAGTACAAAGATTTTATTATTACCACATTGACATCTATAGAACAAAACCACTGTCCAACCAACTATCTGAGACAACCTGACTAGCCACCATCCTGCCTTAAGCAACTCCTTCAATTTGTCCCTAAATGCTGCAATTACAATTCTACTCCACCTTTATTTTACATCTCTCCTGCAAAGAGGGACCCATTTTTGCCCATTCCTTGACTGGTCATTTAAGACAAGTTTTGCATTATTATTATTGAGACAGAACTTTAGTAGTAGGAGATAATTAATGGAACAAGAAAAATATGAATGACTTATTCCTCAGGTTTCAGAGTGGTAGCCATGTTAATCTGTATCATCAAAAACAACGAGGAGTCCTTGTGGCACCTTAGAGACTAACACATTTATTTGGGCATAAACTTTCTTGGGCTAGAATCCACTTCATCAGATGCATGGAGTGTAAATACAGGAGCAGGTATAAATACATGAAAGGATGGGAATTGCCTTACCAAGTGTGAGGTCAGTCTAACGGGACAATTCACTTAACAGCAGGATACCAAGGGAGGAAAAATAACTTTTAAGTGGTAAGAGAGTGGTCCATTTCAAACAGTTGACAAGAAGGTGTGAGTAACAGTAGAGGGAAATCAGTATTGGGGAAATTAGGTTTAGGTTTTGCAATGACCCAACATTCACAGACTTTATTCAGGCCCAGTCTGATGGTGTCCAGTTTGCAAATTAATTCCAGTTCTGCAGTTTCACATTGGAGTCTGTTTCTGAAGGTTTTTTTGTTGAAGAATTGCCAGTTTTAGGTCACTTTGAGTGACCAGAGAGATGGAAGGTTCTCCTACTGGTTTTTGAATGCTATGATTCCTGATTTGTTAGTCTCTAAGGTGCCACAAGGATTCCTCGTTGTTTTTGTTCCTCAGGTTGATTTCTTTGTTTTCCCCACACATAGGATAACTAAGGTTGAGTGCTCTTTGGAGGTAATATGTTTAGTGCCAAAAGGGAAGTTACACTTCATATCGCTCTTGATGACTCAAGCCTCCCTTCTAGCCCGCTGAAGGAGATAATACAGACAAACTCCAAACATCTAGCCCTCTTCATCTGGAGATCACATTGCTTTGTACAGAGATGCCAATGGCAGAGAAACTAAAAAAAGATGGAATCTCAGAGTATTGCCCTCTTTATTATTATTAAATGTTATTTTGTGATCCGAGTCTACTTTCACTGCTTAAAAAGCCAGATGGACACATTTGTTTTTCCGGACAGCTAGAGGATGTTCTAAACCTTTGATAAAACAAATACATGTCTCATACTGTTATATCTCTTTTATCCTTTCCCGCTTTATTTATTCTTGCCTATTTTGACTATAAGCTCCTTGGGGCAGGTTCAGTCTCTTATTCACTGTTTGTATATTGCCCACCATGATGGGGTCCCAATCTCAGTTGTCATCCCTAGGTGCTACTGTAATACAAATAATAATCAGAGTGTGACAAAAAGATAGGCAGTGGTAAGAAGTGAGAGATTGCTGTCAGGGGCTGCTATGGTGGGGAAATATTTCAAGCCCCCTCACCAAAATTTTAAGTTACCTCTGCCACTACTCTCAGTGGTGCAGAAGGGATGCAACCTAGTAAAAGCTTCTACCACCTGCTTGGTGCCAAAATCCCAAACCACTTTCTGGAGCCTTCTGAGGTTCCAAACACCCCAGTTGTCCTGAACCTGATGATAAACCTCCATCTTCCTTCATGTCAATTTCTACAATGTACTGTCAGTACAAAAGGTTTGTAAGACATTAAAAAACAAACCTTTTAGGGCCAGTATAAAACAATTTGCATTTCAAATCAATGTAAATAACACAAGAGATACTGTTCTAACTGCATTAGTCATTTTTTGTATTTAATTCACTAAAATCTCCACTTGTTAAAAATGTATCTGAAACTACCATAGAATTTCCAGTTTGCCACAGAAACTATTAGGCCTGATCATAAAAAATTTAGGCCCAGCATGTCACAGTGTATTCAAGGCCTATAGACTAACTTCCTGTACAGCCTGATCTAGAAATTCTCCCTGGAAAACATGTTGGTTCAGTTCCCAGATCACCAAGAAAAGTATCTCTCCCTTCAGAAATAGACCAGGCTCACAGTCCTTGAAAGAAAAGAGCAAAGTGAATGTCATTAACTGCATGTATTTCAGACTTACAGAAATTATCCTTGCTTTACTGAACAAGAGGGACTTCCCTTGAGTTGGATGTTGAGCTATATCCTACTGCAGAAAAGGAGATAGTTATTCCAGAGAGATAATGTGGAACTCCAGCTGTTCTCCACTCAGCTAGGTCTCTCTCAGTGCTGCTGTACAGTCACGTTTGGGCCAAATATTGATATATCAATACAGAGTGTTGTGTAGATAATTCTTGGGGGTGCGGGAGAAGAAAATGGGTATATACAGATTTCTAAAACAGGTGGGTGTCAGCACTTGACTAATTTTATAAGCCTGAGAGCAATAAAGTAGATGTATAAATAAACCTAAGTTTCTCAAGATGTAGTGTAGCTGGACAAAAAGTGACAAGTGGATAGAGTTAGAATTTTCATTTTTAAACTAGAGGTGCATTGTTATTACAGTTCCCATGAGGTTGTCTAGTTCTAAGGTTCCAGAAATGATTGATTTATTGTTGGTTTTTTTTCCATGGTGGGTGACATGAAGTCAAGCTGAGCTTTATCTGGCAGTAGAAAACTATTTGATATGCACTGCAGTTTTCTGACTGAAATTGATGGACAAGTTCAACAGTGAGAAACGCTAACAAATTATCCCTCTTGAAATTAATCTTTCTAAGCAATATTTTCCCACACACATGTTCAGATCATCTCTGTAAGAAATGTCAGAAATAATCCAGCATTAGCTTCTTAAGGAGAAATTGTACCATCATACAGAAAATGGGATTCTGTGTAAAGTTGTATGAAAAATCAAGAGCATGATTCTGCCATTCAGGTAAACTTCTGCATTTCTGCTGATGTAGAGGCATGTTGTCCCAGAGGTAGCACCTGGAGGTAGTTTGCCTCAGGCAGCCAGAATGTCTTTTTGTGCAGGAGGACAACTACATTCTACTGTGCTTCTTTACGGGGTGAAGTTTATTATTCTGCCTCCTCATGTCTGGCAAACTCTGTGGCACAGTGCAGAGGCTGGATAGAACCATTGGGCCTCCCAGCACCTCCACATTCTCTCTGCAGCAATGTAGATATCTGGGGAGTATGGAGGGAGCAGTCTTTGCACGGCCCTAAGTGCAGTGTCTGGATTTCTGCTTGGCCCTTATGCAAGTGGGTCAATGCGTTTGCAACCCTAAATTTTGGAACCATTACTCATACTAAATAAAACAGGAAAGAAGGTTGGAACAAAAGTTCTCTCTACTTTAGAAGCCATGATTACATTCTTTTTTAGGAAGGGTCTTATCTGGCTCCTATTGAACAAATTACAGAGACACAAAACACTAGTGCCCCTTAACTTTCCTAAACTATAGATTTAATTGTGGGGTTCTCTGTTAAAATAGCCAGCTGTAAAAACCTAATTACAATGGAGTGTCAATAGAAAAATTTCACTCTGGATGAAGCAAACTAATCAATTATTTTCTATTCAAGCATTGAACAAATCCCCAAGAAAATAAAATCTAATCCCATAAAAACATAAAAATATGAACCAAAATAGAAAGTATAAAATTCCCTCTGGTGTTTCTTTGAGAAAAATGCCTCATTTTCCAGTTTATAAGACGTGGAGGAGGAAATATGTTTATAAATGTAAATACACTTGCAATGTAATGGTACCTGTTAGTGGTTTATAGAGCCACAGGAGAGCAAATATTTTATTAAATTCATATATGATCATCCCTTTTGAATACGTGATTAGAAAACAAACAGATAAACAAAACCATAATTGGCCACCTATTAAAAGTATTGCTTTTAATAGGAGATTCGCAAAAAGACTTGAATTCATCTGGCAAACAAATGCTGAGAAATGAGACTCTCTCTAAATAAACCCTGCCACTAAATAGTCTCAGTAGACAAAATATATGACTAGATCAGTGAAACAGCAGATGCAAGCAATCAGCACAGAGCAGGATTCTTCAGTAATTAATTCTTTTAAAGACAGACTACACCCAAAATTTTACAACTCATAGGTGTTTTATTTCTCTACATTCCTATAATATTTTACATATGATACATGTCATTCCAGATAGTTGTAAAAAAAAGTGTTTTTGCCTTTCCAAGTGGAGATGCTTCATATTATCCAGCATAAGATATCTATAAAACAATGGAGCATATTAAAATTAATTTTTCCATTAGATGCCTACTCTGGAATATACTTGGACATAGAATGTATATGTATCAACTGGAACTTTTTAATGTAGCAATTATTAAAATGAAATACACTTTAAATAGTAATAATGCAAATGATCTTTACAGGCTGCAATATTTATTTGTTGAGCTTGAAATGATAGGGGAAAACTCTGGTTCTTAAGATTATGTCTTTTTCACTGGATTCCTCCTCTGTACAGACACCTTGTACAGTACTATTGTTGCCTTTACTAAAAAATGTATTAAAAAGTGAAAGTGTTCCACTCTCAGCACTATTATTAAGATTGTGTCAGTGCTTTCATTACAAAGCCCTAATTTTACGGGGTTTTGTGTGGCTGAGTGGTGAAAATGTCATCTATACCAAGCTTGTTTAGAGAAATAAAAAGTCACAGGACAATTCTTTTCTCTTGTTTTTGGACACTTAAGAGAAACTAAAATTACCAGTTGATTACACTATTTTTTGACACTGATGTAGCTCAACAAAACCTATAAATACTTAATGCCAAGCCCAGCACTCAGTGCTGAGCCACGTACTTGGATGATGTGTGGGAATCAAAGGGGGAGGAGTTTTCCCCATGGGGTAGAGGAACCACTCCACAGAAATAATCAAGCTATCCTGTAGTGACTCAAGAGCATGAGTACGACCAACAGGGTAGACTGTTGAGAACCAGGGCACAAACCCCAAATTGGCTGTAAGTTCTATACTTAGATTTCACCAAGCAATTATCAAGTGTAAACTCCTCCTGCACTATAACAGCCTAAACATGGAGTCACATACAATCCCCGTAGGTACTCCCATCTGTTTTGTCACTCAGGCAAGCCTACCTTTGTGATAGATGGTCCATAACATCATGAATCACACCAATATTCAGTTTACTTCCAGTCCAAAAGCATGAGTCACTCACACCTTAAGTCAATTGCACCTTAGATGCATATCAAAGACAATGCTTGTAGCCAATCTTATAATACACTATATACAGATTTATTAATAGCAAAAGAAAATAAGAGTTATTTACAAGGTTAAAGCAGGTAAATGTACACACACAAATGAGAAACAATCTTAAATTGCAAAAGATAATCGAAACTTCTACAATAAGCAAGCTCTATATGGCCTTTAGAGCTAACCCAGGTTAAGCGTCTGGAGATCGTTCCCTTGCCCCCAGGGTCCAAGCAGCAATACAGATATTGTATTTGAGATACAGTTTGCTCCAACCCCTCAGACAGAGACAAACACCTACAAGATCTCTGTCAAGCATTCTTACAACTACAATACCCACCTGCTGAAGTGAAGAAACAGATTGACAGAGCCAGAAGAGTACCCAGAAGTCACTTACTACAGGACAGGCCCAACAAAGAAAATAACAGAAAGCCACTAGCCGCCCCCTTCAGCCCCCAACTAAAACCTCTCCAACACATTATCAAGGATCTACAACCTATCCTGAAGGATGACCCATCACTCTCACAAATCTTGGGAGACAGGCCAGTCCTTGCCTACAGACAGCCCCCCAACCTGAAGCAAATACTCACCAGCAACCACACACCACACAACAGAACCACTAACCCAGGAACCTATCCTTGCAACAAAGCCCGTTGCCAACTGTGTCCACATATCTATTCAGGGGACACCATCATAGGGCCTAATCACATGAGCCACACTAACAGAGGCTCGTTCACCTGCACATTTACCAATGTGATATATGCCATCATGTGCTAGCAATGCCCCTTTGCCATGTACATTGGTCAAACTGGACAGTCTCTATGTAAAAGAATAAATGGACATAAATCAGATGTCCATCAGATGGGGGAGGTTTAGATTGGATATTAGGAAAAACTTTTTCACTAAGAGGGTGGTGAAACACTGGAATGTGTTACCTAGGGAGGTGGTAGAATCTCCTTCCTTAGAGGTTTTTAAGGTCAGGCTTGACAAAGCCCTGGCTGGGATGATTTAACTGGGAATTGGTCCTACTTCGAGCAGGGGGTTGGACTAGATGACCTTCAGGGGTCCCTTCCAACCCTGAGATTCTATGATTCTATGATTCTATGTCAAGAATTATAACATTCATAAACCAGTCGGAGAACACTTCAATCTCTCTGGTCACTCGATTTCTGATCTAAAAGTGACTATTCTTCAACAAAAAAACTTCGAAAACAGACTCCAACGAGAGACTGCTGAATTGGAATTAATTTGCAAATTGGATACAATTAACTTAGGCTTGAATAGAGACTGGGAGTGGTTGAGTCATTATACTAAGTAAAACTATTTCCCCTTGTTTATTCCTTCCTCCCCCGGCACTGTTCCTCAGACCTTCTTGTTAACTCCTGGAAATGTGCTGGAAATGGCCCACCTTGATTATCATTTCAAAAGGTTTTCTCTCCCCCCACCCCACTCTCCTGCTGGTAATAGCTCATCTTAAGTGATCAATCTCCTTACAATGTGTATTTTTTCATGGTCTGTGTGTATATAAATCTCCTCACTGTATTTTCCACTTCATGCATCTGATGAAGTGAGCTGTAGCTCACGAAAGCTTATGCTCAGATAAATTGGTTAGTCTCTAAGGTGCCAGAAGTACTCCTTTTCTTTTTGCGAATACAGACTAACACGACTGCTACTCTGAAACCAGTTCCTCCTTGTTAGGGGTTTTTATTTCCCACACACACACACCCTCCTTTGAGCTGAAAACTCAGCTGATGGGAGGAATTTTGTGGTAAGACTCATCTTCATGGGGTTGGGGGAAAGTAAACAACAACGCCTTTTAGTCCTTTTCAGTAATCCACTCTAGTCCATCTGATGTGAATGGGCCTTCCTTGACAGCCAAGATTTAATACATCTGCTGGAGATCAGTACTTTATGCTAGTTATTGTCTCTCTCTGGTCTGGTGAGTCACAGTTATAGAGGCTCACAATGTGAACACTGGAATATTTATAATTATAAACACTTTATAATTCAGGTTGTACTTTATTTGCGATATTGTGGAAATTGCAGATTCTGCAATATTAGGCTTCCGCTGCAATTTTGTTATACATTAGCTTACGTTTCACAGTCCACAATTTTGCATACATTTTGAGGTTTGCAACACACACTTTTTTCCCCCATTAGTACATTAAATGACATTGGAGAGTTTGGGGATTCACCTGCAGTTCTATAGCATTTTCCAGAGTTATCTGAGACAGCAAAGTGATCACTGTTGATCTTGCCTAATGTTGTGGAAGCCGAGCGTGTTGTATCTCGGTACAGACAAGTCTTCACAAAGCAAACACGGCATGAAGGAGACCACTGTAGTGGAGTGTGCTGTACTAACATTCAATGCCTGTAAAATGTATATGGCTAAAGTGACTGGACTGGATTTCTACAACAGTTGTGTTAAGACTTTTAAGCTTCTGAATTTTATAATGTACAAGTCACTTTTTTTTAATGAATGTAGTACAGTTGCACCAAATTTTCTGGTTATCAACAAAATTAACAGACAGATAGGTGAGTGTTTATATCATTCCAGCACATTTTTCTTAAACAAATAGGTCTATTGTGACTTTTCCAAATTATCCCAATTAATAAAGGTCCATTATTACTTTTCGGCAATTTTCCATGGCCATCCAGATGCACCTGCTATAACACCCCGAGCCAACTGGGGTCCCGTCATTCAAAATGGTGTCTCTCCTCTCTCCCTCTCAGTTGCCCTAGGTCCCTCTGCCTCCCAGGAACAGCATGCCTCTCCCTGAGATGCTAGCACAGACAAACCCAGTAAACCTAAGGTAAATTCCAGTCGGAACTGATCAGGGAAAATCCTGTAAATAGAAGAAAGAAAGGAAATAATTGACTAAAGCAAGCAAAAAGTCCATAAGGAAAACAAAAATTTGATTATTATTGATATTTTATCAAAGTGAGACAATGGTATTTATGTATTTTTCACAGCTAAATGGGGGAACACATTTATAGGTATCATACTGTACATCTGTCAGCATCTCAAAATCTGTGTAGATTTGGACTGTGCTTCATGTGTGTTTTCTTTCCCCACTGCCCTCCCCTCTGGATTTTTCCCCCAAGAAACATTTTAAGGAGTTTACTTTTCTAAAATCTGTGCTTGAAAAGTATTGATTGGTCTTACATTTGTGGGTGCCTTCTCTTCCAAGAGTCAGGCTCATGCTTTTTTGCACTGGCTGGTAATTTTGAAAGTACTGTGATTACAATTGCTTTGACATTTATTCCAGAGGATTTGTGCTCCTGAATAAAATTTTGTAATTTATTTAGCGCCAGTTATTTTTGAAGCTCAGAGAAAGTCAAAGCATGATCATTATGGGGGATTGGCATTGGTTGTTCAGAAGTGACATTAAGAATCCCTGTGCTTATTTTACTGCTTCCATAACTGCTTCAGCACTTCAGCTATCCTGACATTTCAAGTTAAAATGACCTTTAATTTTAAAAAAGCCTACTGACTTAATTATATTTATTCAATACATGTGTAATGAGCTTATATCTATTTATTCAATACATTTATAACGTATCTCTATTCCTTTATTTAATCCATGTTGTGGCAAATTGCCAGTACGATTATGATGGGTCCCAAGCTTCCTCTTCTTGGGAGGGTTCAGAGCCCAGTTTCCTGCCCCTGAACTAGGGTATCTACTGTCCCTAGAGAAGGGTAAAGACCCTGGCCCATCCTCTACTCCAGGTCCCAGCCCAGGGGCCCTAGGGATAGTGGTAAACCACTTGAACTAATGCTTCCTTCCCCTGGACTACTTCCCTCTCCTGCCCTTCAGCTTGTGGGGCTTCCTGCCCTCTCTCTCTGCACAAGCCAGGTATCTCTTTACCTAGGGTCTTGGTCTTCTAGCCAGCCAGGGCACTTCTCCAAACTCTCCTCTACTTCAACTCCTCCTAACTGCACTCTGCTCCAACTCCTTGTGGTCTGATTGAAGCAGTGGGGGGTGATCATGTGACTGGCTTCAGGTGCTCTAATTGGCTTCAGGTGCTCTAATTGGCTTCAGGTGCTTTAATTAGTCTATAGCAAACTTTTGTTTTGTTTTGTTTTTCTGCTGTTGCTAGAGTGCTAGCCAGCTACCGGCTGGCTGTTAGCCGCCCCCCCTCCGCCACCCTCGGATGCTGATGCTGCTCCAGCTGAACCCCCCCCCCCCCCCCGAGAGAGGGAGGGCCTGCTGGCCCGCTTCCCAGAGGGGGGGAGTGGAGGTACCCAGCCCCCAGACCCAGCCACTTGCTGTTTGTTTGTGGACCCGTATTCAGCCGAGAGGAACTCTTATCATCTGCTCCGGCATCCCTGGAATGTTGCAGCTGCAAAAAAGAAAGCCTGGAACAGACAGAGAAAAAGCCATCTACCAGAGGAACACCCCCCAGGGAATCTACAAATGGCCTTGGAGGGGGCCCAAGACTGAGTAACTTTCGAACTGTGCTCTCATGTGGGGGGAGGCCTTGACTGTGTCGTGACTGTGTTTGTAGGGACACAGGGGGTGTGGCACGGAGCTGCCCCCTGATCCATCTGTGTCCTCCCAACCCCCACGCTACTATCTTCACCCCCCCTCCCCACCACCGTCTTTGCTGGCTGTCTAACATCTGCCTCTGGACTCAGCTGCTCGCCCTGATTCCACCGTGTGGGCCAGAAGCACCAGCCAACCAAACAGGACTGTCTAGACAAGCATACGGTGGTTCATGTGCCGCCCCCCTCCCCCCGAACTGCACATCCCACAGCTTGTCCCTTTCTGCCTGACCCCAACTCCTGTTAACCACCCCCACTGGGGCATCAGCAATGGAGGGCACCAGGGTGACCTCTGCCGCTGCCATGCCCACCACCTCCCCAGACTCTAGGGGAGCCCCCCCAGCCAGTGGGAAAGGCCAGGGCAAGAAGAACGGGAAGGGCCCTGCTAAAACCACCAGGCCCTCCGTGGCAGGGACCACCCCCACTGCTGCAGCCCCACCACCGACCACGGCATCCTCCCCCGCTGCCCCCTCCACCAGCTCTGCAGGTGTCCCTCCCTCACCCCCCAGGACGTATGCCCGGGCGGTGGCAGCCCCCCAGCCTGCTGCCTCGTCATCTCTCCCGCCCTCCGCCACCATCAACAGTGACTGGGGCCCCTTTCCCACCATGACAAGGAAGCATGGTGTCCAATGCCTCCTGGTGCCCGCCTCGCCCCACGTGGAGACCTAAGTGCGGGCATTGGCGAGGGTGGTGGGGCCCTCGGCTATTGTGGCAGCCTCCAAAATGTACAGGAAGGTCATCTTCTTCTTAGCATTGGAGGCTGCCACCCAGGAAGCAGTGGAGAGGGGCTTGGCGGTTGGGGGGAGTGTTTGTCCCCCTAGAGCCTCTAGAGGACCTGGGCGTCCTCCTGGTCCTGACCTCTGTCCCTCCTTTTCTCCCCAATGCTGCCCTATTACCTGCCCTTTCCACCCTGGGGAAACCTGTTTCTGTTATTAGCCCTCTCCCGTTGGGCTGCAAGGACCCCACCCTCCATCATATCTTTTCCTTCCGCTGGCAAGTGCAGCTTCTACTGCCGTCGATGGCGCGTGGTGGAGAGGCGCTCGAGGGGTCCTTCCTAGTCCCCCACCAGGGGGCCTGTTACTGTGTGTACTTTTCCACGGGGGAAGCCCGGTGCTACCTCTGCCAGGCATCCGGGCATGTCCAGAGGGACTGCCCCTTAGCCCGGCAAGGAGGGGCACCTGGGATCCCCAAGACCCAGCAAGACATCGGCCCCATCATTGCCGACGCCCTTAGCCACCCAGTACCCAAACCCGCCCCTCCTCCTCTTCGGACCACCATTACTCCCGCTCAGGCCCAAGGGGCACCTCCTCTATAATGCCCAGACGAGCGGGAGGGCCCCGCCCTTGCTGCTGACAATCTGGCGGGGCCTATGGAGGAGGGTGTGGCAGAGATACCACCAAGCATGGGAGAGAGCCTGCCCCAGGGAGAATCCTCCCTCCCTTATGCTGCCCCACCATTCCTCCCCCCCAGTCCCTGAGCCATCACCTTTACCCCCTGACACGTCCCCTGCTAACCAGCCCCCAGATGATGCCATGGAGGGCTGGGCCCTTGTCCAGGGGAAGCGAGGCAAGCAGAAGGCTTGAGCTCCATCTCACCTACCCGAAGCAGAGGCCCCCCGGAAGACCAGGAAGGGGGGCACCGATGCTGAACCTTCCTCTTTGCCCACGAGTGCGTCCCATCTACTGGTGTCAGCCAGGAAAGACGTGGCAGCACCGGAAGGTAGTGTCTCCCCTCCATGGGAGACCCTCCCCTCTGAGACCCTCGAGGAAGCCCCTTCTGTCCTGACACTACCCGAAGGCCCCAGGAACCCCGAGGCAACCGTCGTGGCGGGTGCCAGCGGGGAGAACCCCAGGACGATGGAAAGTGTTCTCTCCTCCATGTTCGAGGAGATCAAGGCCCTAGATCTGACCCCGGTCGCCCAGGAGGAGGACGACCTTTTGCCAGCAAACCTCGATTTGGGCGACCTCACTCAACCCCTCTTTTCCCCATGCTCCCTCCCCCAACTGCTGCTTCTGCTCCCACTTCTGAGGAGCCCCTTCACTCCTCCATCGACCCGGCCACTGATGGCGCCCCGCTGACGACCACCGAGCCTGCTCAGGTGACAGCCGGCGCCACGCAGCCAGGACACGAGTCGCCAGAGGCATCCCCCGTTGGTGCGGAGCAATTGATTTCCTTCCTGGGCGGGGGCCCTAAGGAAGATAATCCACCTTCTCATGCTGTGGCCGCTAAATCCACCATAGAGCCCGCGCCCAGTATCACTGAGAGCTCCCTCCCACCCCCTTAACCCTCGAGCCTCATTGGAAGGGGCCACCATCCAGCTGCTTGCCTCCCGAAACCCAGAATTTTGCCTCTGACCCTGCCCCCGCCCCTACCCCTATCCAGTTTACCTCCTGTAATGTTATCGCCACACCCGGGGCTGTCTCCTTCCCTTTTCCAATTGATGATCCCCAGGGAGCGGCCTTTGCGTTCTCCTGCCCCGACCCGTTAGGGGCTGCTATTTTCTCTCCACCGCCCCCTATCGGCCAGGGCTTGAGGCAGGCCTAGAAGCTCCAGCCCATCAGGCACCCCGTTGGGGATCCACAGCCTGCTTGCCCGTTTTAGTGGGACATGGGGCTGCACCAAGGGCCCCGCCGGGGAACAACTCGGAAACTGTAACCCCACCCCCCGATGAGCTGCGAGGAGAGCTACGGAAGTTTTTTGAAGATGTCCGTGGTTCCCGCAACAAGGTACAGCTTGCTCTCCAGCGATGGGGGGACTTTTCTCGAATCTTCCGGGCCACAAGGGCCCTCATGGGGGAAGGTAAAGGGACGGGGAAGTAGGATGCCACGGCCTACTTGCAGGTCCACGTCTTCTGTGACCAATTACTCACCTACGGGATGGGTCACGGACTGTTGCGCGGCCCGCTGGGGGATGCGAGCGTCCCTACCAGTGAGAATCCCCCCCGGCCCTCCCCATGACACCTCTCACCATCGCAACGTTGAACACCCAGGGTTGTAGGATGGCTTTCCGCAGGTCCCAGGTGCTCTCCTTCCTTCAGGAGGGAGGGTACTCTGTGGTTTTCCTGTAGGAGACCCATACAGTTCCAACCGCCGAAGACAGTTGGAGGCTGGAGTCGGGGAACAGGGTCTACTTTAGCCATGCCACGATTCGACAGGCTGAAGTGGCGACCCTGTTCTCCCCCGACCTACGGCCCAAGATGCTTGGGGTCGCCGAGGCTGTGCCGGGTCGCTTGCTGCATCTCTGGGTCCATATAGAGGGGCTCGTGGTTAACCTCGTTAACTTCTGTGCCCCCACATCGGGCCCGGAGCGACTGCAATTCTATCAGCGGGCGTCGACCTTCCTCGTCACCTTAGATTCTCATGAGTGCCTGGTCCTGGGAGGGGATTTTAATACCACCCTCGAGGAGCGGGACCGCTCGGGGACTGAGCAGAGCCCGGCCGCCTCGGACACCCTCCGAGAGATAGTCGAACATCACTCCCTAGTGGACATCTGGCATGACCACCACCCGAATGACACTTCCACGTTCACCTTCGTCCGGGTGGAAGCCCATAGGTCAAGCCACTCCCAGTTGGTCCGCATTTATTTATCATGCTTCCATCTCTCACGAGTCCACTCCTCCAGCATCCGGCTGGCCCCATTTTCTGACCATCACCTAGCCACCGTGACAGCCTCCCTCTGAGCGGAGAGACCGGGACCAGCCTATTGGCATTTTAACAACAGCCTGTTGGAGGATGAGTGTTTCGTGACGTCCTTCCGGGAATTCTGGCTGGCCTGGCAAGGGCAGCGGCATGTCTTTCCCTCAGTGCGGCAATGGTGGGACCTGGGGAAGGTGCGTGCCCAGCTTTTCTGCCGCAACTACACCCGGGGCACCAGCCGACGAAGAAATGCGGCGATAGAGCAGCTGGAACGGGAGGTCTTAGAGCTGGAGAGATGTCTGGCCGCCAGCCCCAAGGACCCGCTCCTCTGCGGAGCGTGTCGGGAGAAGTGGGAGGAGCTCCGGGCCCTCGAGGACCATCGGGCCCGGGGCGCCTTTGTTCGATCCTGCATCCACCTCCTTCGGGAGATGGATCATGGCTCCCGCTTCTTCTATGCCCTGGAGAAAATGAGGGGGGCCAAGAAACACGTCACCTGCCTCCTGGCAGAAGACAGCACTCCCCTCACGGAACCGGTGGAGATGTGTGGGAGGGCCCGAGCCTTCTACACAAGTCTTTTCTCCCCGGATCCGACCGACCCTAGCACTTGCCGAGTGCTTTGGGAGGAGCTCCCTATGGTCAACACGAGCGACCGAGATGGCTAGAGTCGCTTCTCACTCTGGCCGAGTTCTCGGAAGCCCTCCGTCGTATGCCCACTAATAAGTCTCCAGGCATGGACGGGCTGACAGTGGAGTTCTACCGCGAGTTTTGGGACGTCCTTGGCCCAGACCTAGTCACCGTCTGGGCCGAGTCTCTGCAGAGTGGGGTCCTCCCTCTTTCACGCAGGCGAGCTGTGCTCGCCTTATTGCCAAAGAAGGGGGACCTCTGCGATTTACGAAATTGGCAACCCGTCTCACTCCTCAGCACGGACTACAATATTGTAGCAAAAGCAATCTCGCTGTGGCTAGGGTCTGTGCTGGAGGACGTGATCCACCCAGACCAGACCTACACCGTCCCAGACTGCACTATCTTTGATAACCTATTTCTGGTTCGGGACCTTTTGGAACTCGGGAGTAGAGACGGTCTGTCGTTCGCCCTCCTGTCCCTAGATCAGGAGAAGGCATTTGATAGGGTGGACCACGGGTATCTCCTGAGCACTCTGCAGGCGTTTGGCTTTGGACCCCAGTTTGTGGGTTTTCTCCGGGAGCTGTACACTTCCGCAGAGTGTCTGGTTAAGTTCAACTGGACCCTGACCGAACCAGTCAGCTTCAGGCGAGGAATATGGCAGGGGTGCCCCCTTTCGGGCCAGCTGTACGCTCTGGCGATCGAGCCCTTCCTCTGTCTCCTCCGCAGGAGGTTGACAGGGTTGGTCCTGCGGGAGCTGGAGCTGCGACCGGTCCTGTTGGCGTATGCTGATGACGTGCTCCTCGTGATCCAGGACCCCAGTGACTTGGTGCGGTGGAGGCTTGCCAGGCCATCTATTCAGCAGCCTCCTCCGCCCGGGTCAACTGGGTCAAGAGCTCTGGCTTAGCGGTAGGAGACTGGCGGCAGGCGAGTTCCCTCCCACCCGCGCTTCAGACCATCCGGTGGAGCGCGGGTCCGCTACTCTACCTCGGCGTTTACCTTTCTGCCATGCATCCCTCTCCACCGAAGAACTGGGAAAATTTAGAGGGCGGGGTGATAGAGCAGCTCTGGAAATGGACGGGACTACTCCGATGTCTCTCTCTCCGAGGGAGAGCGCTGGTGCTTAACCAACTAGTCCTGTCCATGCTCTGGTACTGACTCAACACCTTGGTCCTGGCCCCAGGTTTCCTGACCAACCTCCGGACATCGATTCTGGGGTTCTTTTGGTCAGGAATGCACTGGGCCCCTGCAGGGGTTCTTCATCTACCCCTGAAGGAAGGAGGACAGGGCCTGAAATGTCTGCACACTTAGGTCCGCATCTTCCACCTCCAGGCCCTACAGAGGCTCCTCTATGGTGC
Organism: Lepidochelys kempii; assembly: GCF_965140285.1. NCBI lineage: Eukaryota > Metazoa > Chordata > Testudines > Cheloniidae > Lepidochelys > Lepidochelys kempii. Next base: position 102,582,602 of record NC_136381.1, on the reverse strand, counting down.
AGGCAGTTCGGCGTGGAACAAAGTGGCACACGCCATCCTGCTCCGCGTCCGAGGGCTCCGATATGACCAGCAGCTCTTTTATCTCCGTCCGGGAGGTCTTTCGCGAGACCTCTCTGGGCTGCCGGTCTTCTACCAGGACCTCCTCCGGACTTGGAAACTGTTTTTAACTACCAGGTCCATGGCAGCCACCGAGGGGGCAGATCTCCTCGCAGAGCCCCTGCTACACAACCCCCAGCTCCGTGTGCAGGTGGCGGAGTCCCGCTCGGTGAGCCAGAGCTTGATCTTGGCAGAAGTCACAAGAGTCGGAGACCTCCTGGACTATGACCGGGGAGACTGGCTGGATCCCCTGATGCTCGCCTGGCACATGGGGCTCTCCAGACCTCGTACCCCCCAGCGTGTACTTCAGGAGGTGAAGGCTGCTTTGCTGCCCGCTGCTCGAGCTTACCTCGACCGGGTCCTGATCGAGGGCACGCCCTGCCCACCCTCTACCCCAGGCCCGCCGGACCTTTTAATTGGACCCCTGCCCCATAGACCCAATCGACCCCCTCACCCCTTTACTGCGAGCCAGCTGCATGAACTGCAGCCAGTATGCTTCCAAACCTCACCAAAGAAATATCTATACACGCTCGTGCTCCACTCCCTCCATGCCCTCACCCTAGTGTCCTGCCCCGTCACAAAGTGGTGAGACCTTCTGCCACCTTTGGATGGTGAGCAGCCCCGGTGGGCCAGCCTATATTCCACCTTGGTTCCAAGGCCCATCAGGGACATCAGTTGGCGGCTCCTTCACAGAGCTGTGAGCACAGGCACGTACTTGGCGCGGTTCAACCCCATCCCAGATACTTGTCCCTTTTGCGGTGTGAGGGAAACCCTGGCGCACGTATATTTGGAGTGCGCCAGGCTGCAGCCCCTGTTCCAGCTCCTCACAAGTCTTCTATTACATTTTTGGTTGCATTTTTCCCCTCACCTTTTTATTTATACACTTCCCATCCGTGGCCTCACAAAGTTGCGGGATCTCCTAGTTAACCTCCTCCTGGCCCTGGCTAAAATGACCATCTATAAAACCAGAGAGAGGAGGTTGGCCAATGGAGTTTCCTGTGACTGTGGGGCTGTTTTCTGATCCTCGGTCCGTTCACATATCCGGGCGGAGTTCCTCTGGGCGGCATCCACCGACTCCCTTAATGTTTTGAGGAGCGGTGGGCGCTGTCCGAGGTTCTCTGCTTGGTGTCCCTGTCCGGTTCCCTTTGTTTGACCCTTTGATTGGGGGAGAGAGTAAGGGACCCCAGCCCCAGCCTTTGCTGCTACGGACACCACCACCTTAGAGGGGTCCTTTCACACATGGGTGCATGTGCGCCCTCCCCCGGATTGTCCACCCCACAGCCTGCCCCTCTTGTTGGGTGCTTTCAAAGGAGGGAATTGTTGGTGACACTGGGCATGGCACCAGGTAACTCCAGGGGGTGGCAGACCTTGAGAGTCAATGAAGCCCCCTCGCTCTGGGCCACCAGGTAACTCGGAAGGGTGGAAGACCACGAGAGTCAAGGAAGCTCCCCGCTCTGGGCCCAGGCAAGCTTGAACATTTCCCTCCCCTGAAGCTAATGAGAAAACAATTGTGTTTGGCTACTGTGTTACACGTTGCATATGCTGTTGGTTTAGTTTTGTAAGTGTGTTATGCAAATAAGAACACCTTTTTTGCTTCAAAAAAAAAAGTACTCTCCTGCTGCCCTCTGGCTGTGCTGTATCACAATGTATAATGTGCCTGAATTATTAGTTAGCATCAGGAAACCATACAATATAATCAAGGCAAATACTAGAATAAAAAATAATCATCTAACCAGCCCAAACAAAATATCATTTGGAACCAAAGGGAGGACCTTCAAGGAAAGCCATCCCAAAAAAACAAAAAAGAAACCATTCCCAGATGACACATAAAATAATAAAGCAGTTAGGTTGGGAAAATGAGAACAAAGGAGGAGACTCAAAAAAGGGATCAAAATGTATATGCCTGGTATTTTTTCTAAAAGCCCGATCTGACTAAGCATTTAAGTATGTGTTTAACATTAAGATGATAGTGGTATTAGTTACATGGTTAAAGTCAAGCATGTGCCAAAGTGCTTTACTTGACAGGTGTGTAAAAACAGTCAAGGTAGGCCATTGTGCAGCTCTTCTGGGCTAGACTTTCACAACCAAAGAATCTTAACAAATTTCTGACTCCAGCCTGGACTAGGCTAAACTGGGGGGAGTGGTAGACACACTGGAGGGTAGGGATGGATACAGGGGACCTAGACAAATTAGAGGATTGGGCCAAAAGAAATCTGATGAGGTTCAACAAGGACAAGTGCAGAGTACTACACTTAGGACGGAAGAATACCATGCACTGCTACAGACTAGGAACTGAATGGCTAGGCAGCAGTTCTGCAGAAAAGGACCTAGGGGATACAGTGGACAAGAAGCTGGATATGAGTCAACAGTGTGCCCTTGTTGCCAAGAAGACTAACGGCATTTTGGGCTGTATAAGATGGGGCATTGCCAGCAGATTGAGGGACGTGATCATTTCCTTCTATTCAACATTGGTGAGGCCTCATCTGGAGTACTGTGTCCAGTTTTGGGACCCACACTACAAGAAGGATGTGGAAAAATTGGAAAGAGTCCAGAGGAGGGCAACAAAAATGATTAGGGGGCTGGAGTACATGACTTATGAGGAGAGGCTGAGGGAACTGGGATTGTTTAGTCTGCAGAAGAGAAGAATGAGGCCCCGGGGATTTGATAGCTGCTTTCAACTACCTGAAGGGTGGGTTCCAAAGAGGATGGATCTAGACTGTTTTCAGTGGTAACAGGAGTAATGGTCTCAAGTTGCAGTGGAAGAGGTTTAGGTTGGATGTTAGGAAAAACTTTTTCACTAGGAGGGTGGTGAAGCACTGGAATGGGTTACCTAGGGAGGTGGTGGAGTCTCCTTCCTTAGAGGTTTTCAAGGTCAGGCTTGACAAAGCCCTGGCTGGGATGATTTAGTTGGGGATTGGTCCTGCCATGAGCAGGGGGTTGGACTAGATGACCTCCTGAGGTCCCTTCAACCCTGATATTCTATGATTCTAGACTGATCCTAGGCAACCAGAGCTGTATGCTTAACAGTTCTGTGGTAACAAACTTTGGTACATAAGCTTGGTTTGGGTAGCTCTCTGCTCACTTCATCCATTTTAGAAAAAGGCAAAGAAAATAAAGATTCAAAGTTACTATTTCACAATTGTGCTCTTTCCTTATCCCTTGTTCCTAATTCCCATATACTTGAATAATGGTTTTCTGTGTCTTTTGGCTAATGAGTATAAAACATATTTGAGGAAGGAGAAACCTTTTAGTTAAATGAGATCTTCATGGAACTGTAACTATTTCTTGTTCTTTGAGCAGTTGTCACTATGTGTTGTGCACTTCAGGATGTGCATGTGCCCAGGACTGAAGATTTATCCCTAGCAATGTCCATTTCGTTCACAAATGTGCCTCGCTCTCTTCATTCATTGCACCAAGGGCATGAAGGGGGCTGCTGGACTGCTGCCGTCTTAGTTCCTAGAAGGAAATGAGGCAGCAAGGGAGCAGTGTGCTGCATATAGGGACAACACCTCTCAAAGAACTCGTTACTACTAGGTGAGTAAACCATCCTTTCTGCTCTTCTGGTTGTTTTTTGTACTACTTTCTACACATCTTGGTAACATCCTAATCTTCCATTTCCATTTGTTTGTTTGTTTTTGTTTTTAAAAAAAGTTTAAATTGTAAACGTTAAAATGCTTGTCATGCTAGTCTTTTTATTTCTCCAGCTATGTTAATCATTGGTTTCTGTTACTCATGAATTGATTTTAGCATCGTAAAACAATGAATGAAATATCCCTTTGTACTTCAGATATAGCTATTAGTCACACTAGATTAAACTATTAACATTCTTGCCATTTAAAGCTTTGAGGGAACACAACCGTAATTATCCACTATAATGCGAATCTCCAGAGACACCATTACACTGTGTAGTATAACTTCTTCAGAGGGGAGTAGGGTTGGTTTTGAGATATTTGGTGGGTGCACAGGCACTTAGACATTTATGAAGAGAACACTTTTGGTCCAGTACTACTTCATTTTAGGCTCCTTTCTGACAAAGGACACTGACCCTGATAGAAGGACATGGACTCATGGAAATGTTCTACATAGGGTGTATCGAGAAGATCCTGCTGCTGACTCTGGCTTTAGGGCTGGACCCCAGAGTTCCATAAGTAGGTAAGCTGGAACTACAGTTTCTTCTCAAGGTATGATGGTTGTAGTTCTTTTCTTTGCCACACTTTCCTGATTGTCACAATCTGGGAATTGTCCACCCATGGCAACCATATTAATAGTCTTAGTTTCTGGCAAGGCATGATGACAAACAATGGGAGTTATATAAACAGAACCCTTTCCTCAAGATGGAGAAAAAACCCAGAGGGAGCCAGATCTTTCTGATGATCTTTCCTGTGAGATGTGGACAAGTAAACCCCTATTTGTTTATTTTATTTGTTGTTTTGTAATGGAACTATGAGATTGACACTTCTGAAGAGCATCTGAAACAATCTCTGAGACTGCAGGTAAATTTTGCTGTGATGTTATAATTTTGGCCTGTGCAAAGATCCAAGTGAAATGCGAATTTGTAAGGGAAAGAAAATTACTAACATGGTCTTTGTATGGTCTGACAAAGATGCTGAATAATCCTGGTGCACTCTACTGAAAGACATTGTGAAAAGAAAGTTAAACTCTTTCTTGGAGAATCAGTTATACATAGCAAACATCTTCAAGATAACTGTGTCAACAGTACGCTCAGTATTTAATATAATGACCTTATCTTTCAAAAAAACCCAACAACTCTGCATCTATTAAAGCTAAACCTTCCATTAGGCAGGCAATTCAGTCCAGAAGTCACTCAGCAGTGAGGTCACTTTGTTGTACAAAGCACAATTGGATACCAGACAACAAGGAGCAAAGATTAAAGAGTTCTCCCACAGAAGACTAAATAATGAGGAAAATGCAAAATCTCCGCTATTAGAAAACAAACCACCCACTCAGAAAGAGCATCTGGCATCAACTGTGACTAAGCTGGAAAATCAAGAAAGAAAAGCATGTTATTGCTTCCTTTTCCTCATATTTCTTCCTGAAAATTAGGAACCTAAAATTTGTTGCCAGATTTTTTTGCTCCTGATCTGGAAGCTGGATGCTAAGAGCACTTGTACTTAGGGAATGGGATTGGGTTGGATGGACTCCTTCCTTTTGGAAGAAGATTTAAGGACTCCAGAGTGGAAGAAAGACAACCTACTGCGAGGACTGAGAGGAAGAATTTGGAGAAAGAATGCAGGGAAGAAGAGCCTGTTTGTGAGGTCCTGGAACTTTGGTGGAACTGGGCCAATTTTTAGCCTTATTCCACCTAGATTCATAGATTCATAGATATTAAGGTCAGAAGGGACCATTATGATCATCTAGTCCGACCTCCTGCACAATGCAGGCCACAGAATCTCACCCACCCACTCCTGCAAAAAACCTTCACACCTATATCTGAGCTATTGAGGTCCTCAAATCGTGGTTTAAAGACTTCAAGGAGCAAAGAATCCTCCAGCAAGTAACCCGTGCCCCATGCTGCAGGGGAAGGTGAAAAACCTCCAGGGCCTCTTCCAATCTCCCACCTTTCACCAAATTTTAAGGATGTACTAGTGGACAAATCTAACAAATCATTAAAGTCAATGGCAGTTCTGAGTAAGTAAGGATTTTGGTCATAGTTATCTAAACGGGAAGGGGGAGCATATAAAGGTCCATAAAGAGGCAGAGAATATAGAAATAATGACCTAAGTTATCTGAAGAAATTAGTATTGTAACATTTCTTAAATGTACCTATAAAGTTGTTTGGGTTTTTTTACAAATAAGAATTGGGGCTGTGACCTTTTTCACTTGCTTTGCTGATTTTGTTTTTTAAACATTAGAAATACCAGGAGTGTCATGTATGTTCTTCCCTGGTGTTGCTGAAGGATTCTTTGTAGGTCTCAGAAATGTGTAACGTGACTCTTATAATTTAATTGAAGGAATCAAGGGGTTTTGCAAGCTTTTTCCCAAGTGTTCATTGGCAATGAAGTTAAAAAGCTGTAAACATATACGAACAACAATCCAGATGGCTTGATTCTCCATTGTCCTGCCTCTGGCATAGTCATTTGCAAAGCATGAGCAGTACCATCTACCGCAAAATAATGAATCAAGATGCAAAAAATCATGAGCTGAGCCAAGAAATCATGATTTAAATAAATATTGTCTTTTGTCTGTCTTCTGATTTTTGAACTCTCTCTATCCACCCCAAATGTGTGACAGTTAATCTTGCAGATTCTCCCAGATTTATAGTGAATATGGTATTGACAACCTCAAGTGTTCTGAAATCACAAGCAATGCAATCAGGACATTTGGCTTATAAATCATATTTTAATATATAGATAGATGATAGATATAGATATAGATATAGATAATTTGATTTCTTTTTATTTACCTGGTGTTTTTTGAACCTTTGTGGTGTACTCAGATGACATTTTGAAGCTCCCACCCTCAATCATGAGGGTTAGAAACTTTAATTTGTTTAAAGAGAATGAGAGTTAAGATTCTCACATGACTCCAGGAGCTGGGGCTTTAAGAAAAACACCAAATATCATGAGACTCATGATAAAAACATGAGAGTTGGATCTGTGGAAATAAAATGTTATCATTCTGAACTGGTAGTGTTTTACCCATACTTTTGAACTGCTGTAAATGACTGCAAAAGGTACAAGACAATGTAGAATCAGGTCTAAAGTTTTAGCAGCCTAACTAAATAGCCATATCCTGCTCAAATGCTTAACTGTCAGTCTCTTGTATGGTCATAATTTCAACACTTGTCCAGTTAAAATTTTCCACATCAGGTAGTCTTGACTTTTTGTATCGTTTCTTTTTCATATAAGATTTTTTCTTTTATATGCTTACAGTAATATACAATACCCCAAGTCTATCATTCCAGATGCAGTAGAGATACATGAGACAAGATATAAATGTGCAAAGGGACAGAAACTTGGAACAGTGACATGAAAAAGGCTTTTTCTATAGTAATTGAAAGTACATAATTAAATGAGCATTGTACATAAATATTATAGACGTTAGCAACCCAAAACCGACGGTCACCCATGCGGCAAAAAAGTAAACCATAAGCATAGCAACATCGTGGCTTAATAGAGCTCTAGCCTACTAATATTCCGGTTTATTTGTCACCTAAACTGATAAAACTTGGGTCATCTAAATCCCTTGTATATTAGTCTTAATTAACTTTTATTACTTCCTATGTCCCTGTTAGAACCGGAGAAAAAAGCAGTTGCAGAACGATTAGGCAAATGCTTTCCTTCGTATCCTGCCCCTGGGCTGATCTAACAGATATTTTTTATCTAGGCTGGTATATCTCACAGAAACAGCGTTCTCTTTACAGAGCGCTTGGCATATACAGAGGATACACCAAACATTTACTGTCTTTTACTATATATCATCGTCTTTTACTGTATCTGTATAAACTGCTAAGATGAGAGATCCTTTCTGCCATCATGCATCTATTTTTATAAAATTTGTTTCATCTAAGCCCCAATTAATATTTAGACCTTTCATATGGAAAAATATAAAGTGCCTAACTCTATTTAAAACAGCTGAGCAATTCATAGCAGTTATCCCCTCTGTCACCACAATGCAGGACATCATCCGTGATGATGATAGAGCCTCACCTCGATGTCGACATACGAGGATTCAGCAAACGCTATTCAGGGTTGCATTGCTGAATCACCTGCATTGTTACTGGACTGTGACAGTGGGACAGGTGTGTGCAATTACAGACCCACTCTCAGCTATACAAATTATGTGCCATGCTGGTGCAGAAATTGCAATGAGGAACTTCATTCAATGTAGAGCTCCTTTCAATTAAATGCAATCAGTTCAATTTTCTAAGGGCCTGTCTAAATGGTCATTTATTTGGCAGCAAGCTGGGGTGTGAATCTGCCACTAACTGTCTATGTGGAGCCTGCTGATGTGCACTCACAGTTCGCTACAGTGCTTTTATCTACTTCTGTTTCATGGCGGGGCCGCTAGGATATTTCATCCATGTGAACTAATTATTGGAGCCGTCCTATGCATATGAACAGATATAACGGTTTGGCATCTTTTTGTTCTATGGTAATGATGAATTTGTAAGTAATAGTCCAAGCCGATACAAAAGTGGATGCATGCTGTAATGTCTTTGTGCATACAGTTAAGCTGTATCAAGGCCTAGGGGTATGTAACAGCATCACTTCAGAATTAGAGCTGGCAGAGGATGACAATTCTGTTTCACTACAACTTTTAAAGTTCCAAAATTTGTTCACACTGAAACAAAACCAAAACCATTCAAACTTTGTCATGAAGCAAATTTGGGTCAAAACATCCATTTTCAGATCAGAAAGGTCAGGCTTTTGATGTAGGTCTCTCTCTGACTAGAGAGTGCACCCTAGACCTCAGAAAACTTTCTGTCAAAAACTTTGCCCAAAGCAGTACTTCTCCATGAAACACACTGACCAGCTCTAATCAACAGTTCCTTTCTTTGTTCAGTTTTAGAATCTCAGCCTTAACATTAATGTTAGACCTTTTTGTGGATTTAATTAGTTTCCTCAGCTGTCATAGTTAAGACCACAGAAGAAAACACAGAAAAACAAGGAAAACACCAAGAGACCTTGAACGGAGAAGAGCAGAAAATTCCATTGAGTCCATTAAAGATCTGATTTTGTCATTTTAATTAAAATGAGAAGTTCTCAGATGCTACAGTGATGAGTGGTATATATCAATTTATCATCACCTCAGTGCAGTCTTTTCTGTGTGATAATGCTTTAAGGCTCTCTCTGACGAAGATTTTATTTGAAACTTAGCCCTTTTTTTTCAGATGACAAACTGACAAGATTTTCCTGCTCGTAACATTGAAAGATTTCATCTTTAAAACTTTTCAGTTACAACCTAGAATCTTTTGTCAGGCTGAAGCAGTGATGTTATCCATTTAAAGCAAAATGCCAGATCTTGGTGAATGAAATGAAATGCATCGGACCTCAAGATTACGTGTTTCTGATTTGATAACAAGAAAATGAAATTAAATATTTATTGTCAAGCTGTCATCTCTTATTTTAGAATAAATGTAATTAGGGATATATAAGCACTTAAATGATTACATTTTTTTAAATGGAAAGATTAAAAGTATTCTGCGCAAATGAAGATACATCATGTTTTAGATTTAAAAGGCAAGGGATCTGGTTAGCACTTTGTTTAACAGATTGCAAATTTCACATGAACACACCAACCCATCAAGAAATATCCTCAACCTTTTAGAATACTAGGAAGACAATGGATATTGTCTCCACATCAAGCTGACCTTTTCAGGAGAAAAGCCAGCCTTCCTTGCTGTGCACAAAGCCCCTCTCAACCAGGCATGATGGGAAGATGAGGTGCTTCATACCCACTCTGCTTTGGAAGTCCTTATGGTGAACATGTCCTGCTTCTGCCTCTTGAAGCTGCACAACCCACAGCTCGGTGGGGTGCACACTAGTTTGGAGAATTTTAAAGATTACCTCTGGATAATCTATAAAACAGAGGGGTGGGGGTGTGTGTGTGAGAGAGAGAGAGAGAGAGAGAACACACTTTTCCTATATCTCAATCACTGGGGGGTGATCACAGTTGTAGAAGGGGTCTCCTTGATCACTGAAGAATATCGATCTTGATTAGTATTTAATTTGTGGAGAATCCTGAAGTGGGAAAGGAAAATCTTCATTCTTCAGCTAATTGGGACTCTCTTCCTCCCTGTATGATCTTTCTGACGAATGTGTTTGCCAAAGCATCATTTTCAGACTGTGGATTACCTTTTAAAATTATTTTCTGACTTACTGAATGTCAACTAGAAAAGTATCCTACCTCCATGTGAGGACATTATGGAACTCACTAACCATGCTCAGTGCATTCCCTAATGCCAACCCCTTGAACCAAATTTCCATATATGGCACTTGCAGGCAGCCTTTGAAAAGGGCAACCTTAAACCATCACATAAGAAGGTTAATGGTGACTAGATACTCAACACAAGTAATATTAACAACAGTGGGAAGGAATGTAAATCAAGATAGGTAAAGATCTGGTTAAACAATATTTAGATGTATTCAAGTCAGCAGGGCTTGATGAAATTCACCCGTAGGGTACTTAAGGCTCTAGCTGAAGCAATTTTGCAATCATTAGCAATGATCTTTCAAAACACTGGGAGGATGAGTGAGGTCCCAGAAGACTGGAGAAGGGCAAAAATAGTACCTATCTTTAAAAAGGGGAACAAAGAGGACCCAGGGAATTATAGACCAGTCAGCCTAACTTCGATACATGGAAAGATACTGGAACAAATTATTCAACAATCAGTTTGTAAGCAACTGGTTATAAGGGCTAGCCAGCATGGATTTTTCAAGAACAAATTTTTCTTCTTTGACAGGATTACTTACCTAGAGGATAGAGGGAAAGCAGTAGATGTGGTATATCTTGATTTTGGTACGGCTTTTAACACAGTCCCATGTGACATTATCATATACAAACTAGAGAAATGTGGTTTTGATGGAATTACTGTAAGGTGAGTGCACAACTAGATGAAAGACCATACTCAAAGAGCTCTTATCAATGGTTTGCTGTCAAACTGGGTGGGCGTGTGTAGTGTGGCCCCCGCAGGGGTCAGTCCTGGGTCTTGCACTATTCAAGATTTTTAGAAATGACTTGGATAATGAACTAAAGAGTATGCTTATAAAAGTTCCAGATGGCACTAACTGGGAGAAGTTGCAAGCACTTAGGAGGAGAGGATTAGAATTCAAAATGACCTTGACAAATGGAAGAATTTGTCTGAATTCAACAAGATAAAATTCAGTAAAGACAAGTGAAAAATACTTCACTTAGGAAGGAAAAATCAAAAGAAAAACTACAAAATGGGGGAAAACTGGCCAGGTGAAAAGAATGTGGGGATTATTTTGGATCACAAATTGAATACAAGTCAACAATGTGATGTAGCTGTGAAAAGCTAATATCATTCTGAGGTGTCATATGTAAGACACAGGAGGTAACTGTCCTGCTGTATTCAGCACTGGTAAGGCCTCAATTCTGGGCACCATGCTGTAGGAGAAAAATGTGGACAAATTGGAAAGAGTCCAGAGGAGAGCAACAAAAAGGAAAAAGGGTTTAGAAAACCTGACTGATGAGGAAAGGTTAAAAAAACTGGGCAGGTTTAGTCTTGAGGAAAGAAGACTGAGAAGAGACATCTGATAAGTCTTCAAATATGTTAAGGGCTGTTGTAAAGAGGATGGTGATCAATTGGTCTTCATGTCCATTGAAGGTAGGACTAGCAGTAATGGGCTTAATTTGCAGCAAGGGAGATTTAGGTTAGATATTAGGAAAAACTTTCTAATTATAAGGGGATTAAGCTCTGAAATAGGGAGATTTTGGAATCCCCATCATTGGAGGTTTTCAAAAACAGGTTGGACAAACACCTGTCAGGAATGGTGTTGTTTACCTAGTCCTGCACAGTGCAGGGGGCTAGACATGATGATTTCTTGAGGTCCCTTCCAGGGGAGACATAACCCCTCAAACTAGGTAGCTGTCTATCAGGAAGATGTCTTTGGCCCTTACAACTAAACAGCTAAAGGAGTTGACAGTTTCTGTGGGCTAGCTGCCAAAGAGTTTTACTTCTGATGGATAGGTTTTGACAGTATCTTAAACTGTGGAACATTTCATTATACAATAAGAAAGCGTACTAGGTGGATAACAAGATACCACAAATAGGGCCAAAAGTGGGTCAAAAAGTGGGTCAAAGAACAAGTTGCTATCCATTTCCATACCACAATACAGATTGATTGATTATTATTGAAATGAGCCATTTTTTAAGGAAAACTTTCAGTAACTCAGTAACAGCAGAGAAAACTTTAATGCTGTCATTACTCATAGATTTATTTATTGATTCAGAAACATTTTGTCAAGACATAAGTGATTTGCATCTTGCAGATATACAGCAATTTAAAATTTTATTCCAAAATGGGCTGGTTATGTTCCTCCCTTGGTACAACGTATTATTTTCATAAGAATTAGGTACTGTTATGTCTTCAGTGACACTGTTCCTTTTTAGATTTTTGTTTTGCTAAGTGATTGATAAAGTGCAAACAAGTTAAATTTACAGTACTTGGGAACAGTGTCAAAAATTCACCCTACTTTTCCTGTATACACACAAGAATTGTATGGGAAAAGACCAAAGAAAACTGTTGAAGAATATCAGTTACAAAGGAATGAGCCTCCAAACAACATATTATTGCTCCATTTATGGTATGAACCAAATTATAATTCACAAGATGAAAGCAAAGGACGGGATCCTAAACTAGGGTAAACCAGTGTAGTTCCATTTACTTCGATGGAGTGACACCATTTTACACCACCTGAGGCTGGCCCAATAAGTTGGAAAGCTAAAGGATCAAAGTTTTATAAAAGATAATTAAAGCTTGTTTCATGATATATTTTAAAACTTATGTTTCTGTTTGAGAGAGGGATATGCCATTTTACCCTTTATTTTTCCTCACCCTTGAAGGCCCCACTTCCTGGTTGCAGGTCTGTAATGAAGGGGCCTATTTGACCAAGAAATAGGGGTCTGGCAGCTAAGGAAAGTGTTTAGCTGAAGGTTGTGCACTCCAGAAAAGAGATCTAGGCCCCACAAAGGGAGGAAAGGCTCTTGAAGTAGCAACTGGGTAAACAAAAGGAGACAGCTCTGGCGTGGGGAAAAGAGCTGTAAACCAGGATAGATAAACAGTTGGACAGTGAAAAGGAGTTAAGCAAGGTTAAAGATCCACGGAGCAGTCACAGCGGAGAGTAAGGAGACAGGCAAGGATCTGGAAAGCAGGGCTGAGAGAAGGAGCTAGGCCCAGGAAGAGAGGAAGAAGCCAAGCCAGGAGCAGGAATGGAACTGGGAGTCCAGGCATGGGGATTAGGATGTAGAATCACACCTCAACAGCTCCATTCAACTGCCGCTGAAGTCCATGGAAGTTGAATTAGGGATGAATCAACTAAGCAATATTATATGTGATGGAAAAACTCTTTCCTCAGTCACGGTGCCTGGGATGGCTCACAGCTGACCACAGTGTCAAACTCAGGTCAGACTGTCAGAAATCAGGGCAGACACCCCAGACTGGTGGTATATTCTATCTTCATTTGCACCAGGCTAGTAATGAAACTGTACTCCTGGATCACTATATTAGTTTTACCATGGAGCCACAGACAGTCCTCTTTAAACTCTCCAGCCCCTACTTTACCACCCAGAGAGACTGGACTTTGGTTATTAAAACCAAAATGTACCCCCACATTATATTACTTCTGGCCCCAAAGGGCCAGTCACTTACCCCAGGTCAAAATACGCTCCAGATCTCACCAAAGACAATGTTGTAGCCAATCCTTTAGTAAACTAAAACTACAGATTTATCAATTAGGAAAAAGTAATGAGAGTTATAGCAAGGTTAAAGCAGATAAAATACATTACAGATGAATTAATCTGTAGGTTCAAAATAAAAGCAGTGATGTAATGATCTGCCAGTCTCATAGAGTCTTTTCATAAATTCTTTCAGGGTTTTCCCAAAGTGGATTTGGGGAACTCTGTCTTGTATCTGGAAAGCCCCCTGGCGGCCTCCAAAGAGATCAGAGACATCAGGATCCTTCCCAACGTCCAGTATTTAAAGTTGAAAACAGCCGGCCAAGTGTCTTTAGCACAGTATGTGTTCATAGGTTTCCCTTTGTTGAGCACACAACGCCCCACGCTTTGAAGTCAGTGTTCCTCCCTGCTCAGCAACTTTAGACAAATGGGTGTAGATAAACAATGTGATAGCCAAAAACATTTAGTTTTCATGCAGTTTTACACATCAAGTGAATTCACAACTAAACACTAACACACTTTATTCTTCCAGGATTAATTAAGTATACAGACAGCAATCACAGGTAAGCAGCAGCGCTTTAAAGTGACTGTGTGGTTGTGGCTCTCCCCAAAAGGGGAGTCCCTGAGTGAGAAAATTTCAGCACTGTAAAGTGATAGTGTAGACAGGGCCTTAGTGTATATGTAGTTACCGGGCACGTGCCATGAAAACTCTGTGTGACAACATCTTCCTTTGTTCTGTTCTAACAAGTGAATACAATACCATTAGCAATCAACTGGTTCATAGAAAAGTGGATACAATAACATTCATATTTCTTCTGATCTAGAGTTATTTACCATAGGGCATGAATAATAGTAAATAAAGCAACAGGATATAGCCAAATTTAACAATCCAGTTGCATTTTATGAGTGGATTAGTTTGCACATATCAATGCCACTCGACATTCCTCTGAGGTGCACAGACAGGTGAACTGCCTATTGCTTTTAATCTAGACTGGTTTGCCTGCTTTTCACTGGTGATTGGATAATGGCCTGAAATGCAACAATTGATTTTTCCCATAATTGTCGAAATTTACTAACCTGTTAGCTTACATCCCTGGTTTTGATATGGGGTCATTAAGTATTTCCTGTACATCTGAAGGCCCACAGCACTGACAGCAAAGTACTTTATAGCAGAGGACCCTTATGCTATGCCCTCTTGTCTGAGAATTTGAAGCAGGGAAGTTTCCAGACACACTTCCTTCAACTACCTTCTCTTAGGGATCTTTCTACCTCTCCAGGACATCCTGCATGAAATTCTCAAGCATTCTAAGACCAAAGTAATACTAGATTTATTAGATATAAAGGGGAAAAATCACATTAATGCTAAAGAAATGGTTCGTATAACATATGGTGTCTAAAATTCTTCAAAAAACAATCCACCTAGTAGTATCTATGTTGTTACAGTGAATAAGCTATATTGTACATTTCCTGAGCATATCCATCCTAGATGGTCAGGTGAGGGGGGCCACATAAGATAGGTCATCTCCTCAGCTTGCCTGTTATTTCCTTTTCCTTCGGGACCTTTTGGTAGTTGGCCAGAGAGACAGCCTCTAATCTCTCAAGAAGATACCATCTCCATTCTTCCCTGCTCCCTGATATCCAATTCCTCTGTAATCTTTTCTGAAGGTGTGACAGTGTTCATTATCACATCAGCATTTTGCATCTATGGTGATGTAAAATAGTCTTTGTCCTTGTACAATAGCTATTTTCCTCTTTCCCACTCCCTGCTAGATTGCCACCTTAATCTAGTTATGGATTTATTTCCCAGGTTCTTCTCTCAAAAGCAAGGCCCCTTTAATCTTGCCTACAATTTAGTCCACCTAA
This sequence comes from Lepidochelys kempii, assembly GCF_965140285.1. Classification (NCBI taxonomy): domain Eukaryota; kingdom Metazoa; phylum Chordata; order Testudines; family Cheloniidae; genus Lepidochelys; species Lepidochelys kempii. The sequence goes on along the minus strand of NC_136381.1, from coordinate 102,567,262 downwards.
GTATCCATTAGATACTAGGTGATTAGATTCTGGTTTGCATGTCAATTGTCCCTGGTTGGAGGTGCTAAGCAAAATCTATATCACTGTTTGCCTTTGAAAAAATAGGGCTCAGATTTTCTTATAAATCTCTTACCTTTGAAATATTGATAACTTCATACTGATTTGCCATAACTAAACATTCCTCTTTAAAAATCAAGCCACACTCTGTGCCTTGAAGGCTTCCTGCAGCAGTGAATTTTACACTGTGTAAAAAGACTCCGCAGTTCATAGACGATGATGATGGCACCATATAAAGTGATTTAAAGAACTCATTCTTCTAATTTATTATATTAAAATAGAAGACATCAGGATTTTGAGTTTTCCTTTTTCTTATTTTGTGGAATATTTATTGGCATTGGTTAGCTGCAGTATTGGACAGTCAAACTGATGTAATGCTAATCCACTCCAAGGCATCAGCAGCAGGGACAGGGATCAGACCTAGGACTTTGCATGAGCTTTTACTGCCTGAGCTGAAAGACACATGTCTCTTAGCCAAAGCTGAAGAAGATTCATCAATCTCTAGCTGGCCTAGCCATCACCAGAGGGGGACAGAATACCACACCAAGCAAGTAGGGGTTACATCGAGATAAGTATCAAAAACATATGAAGTATTTATTGGCTTGTCCACACACAAGTATGGACAGAATTCTCCTCTCACACCAATGTAAATCAAAATATTCTATTGAAATGAATGAAAGTTCATGTGTAAAAGTTAGACCATGTCCCTACATGTCCTGAGTTACCTAGGTGTAGTTCCCATTAAAAAGGGACCATCTGAGTCTCTTCAAATCAGGAACAGTTGTGGATTCCAACATTCATGGACGAACTGCCCACTCAGGACTTATCTGTACTGGGATCCCTTTTTATACTGATGTAAAACATATCTACAACAGAAGTTTGCACCTGTGTAGCTACAGAAGTGCAAAACACCTTTGGTTGAATAGAGATAATATATAGTACTTATAGTGCTTTTTATCTGTGGATCTTACAAAATAGGTCAGTATAATTAGCTCCATTTTACAGATGCAGAAACTGAGGCACAGAGAGGAGAAATGACTTGTTAAGGTCACCCAACAGGCCAGCAAGGAATTGAAAGACAAGTTCTCAGTTACAAAGGTACAGCTCCCCTTGACTTCTCAGTACTTCTCTTTCGAATTGTAAAATGCTGAAAGGAATAAATTGTATTTACTTGTTAGTTAGGTGGTTAGTGTATCTATAATTGTTTTGTTCTAACTGTGCAGCCAGATTTCAATCTCTGGGCCAGAATCAGCCCAATGTCACAAGCCGGTGCAAAGTACAGTTACATGACCTAGCTTGGTCAACTGTGTATTTAGGGGTGATTAAAATGCACCCCCAGGCTGCCATTGAAGGGAAGGGTAATAATAGATGTTAAGCTTTTGAAAAGGGAGTAAGTATGTAAAGGAAATAGTACTGTACTAATTGCTGTGTTAAGCCTCTGAACATGACTCTCATGAACTAGGGGTGAAATTCTGGCCCCATGGAAGTAAGTGGCAAAATTCTCATTGACCTCAGTGTGGCAGGATTTTGCACTAGATGTTTCCAGGAATCATATTGAACCAATACTGCCAATCCCAAAGGTTCAAAAATCATGAGATTGGCTTAAAAATTATGAGATTTGAAAAACCACATTTAGGTTCTTTTTTTTATTTGCCTCTGTGGTTTGAGCCTTGAGGGTACACTTGGATCATGTTTGCAAGATTTCCTCTGCAAACATATGAATAGAGAATTACTTAGTTTTTAAATGAAAGCTGAGGCTCTCACATGCCCCCATGGATCCAAGAGCTGGAGCTTTAAGAAAAGCAACAAATATCATGAAACTCAAAATAAAAATCACTCGAGTTGTCAACACTATGAGCTGAATGCTGATTCAATTTATAAAAATACCATGCCATGTCTCCTAATAACCCTCAAGAGTTTATTCGTCATTACAGAGGGAAGGTGATATTTCCACAGGATTTGTGTATTAATGGAAGGATGGATTAATTTAAATAACTGATTTTAATCATGATTTAAATCTGAAAGCAGGAAACTGATTTAAATCAACAACTTTTTTACATTTGTACTTTTTTAGTTAGTTTCCTAAAGAAAGGTCAATTTTCATGTAATAGTCATGCAAATCAGCATGTTTGTTGGCAACTAGTACGTAAGAACATAAGAATGGCCATACTGTGTCAGACCAATGGTCCATCTAGCCCAGTATCCTTTCTTCCGGTAGTGGCCAGTGCCAGATGCTTCAGAGGGAATGAAACAACAGGGCAACTATTGAGTGATCCATCCCCTGTCTTTCAGTCCCAGCTTCTGGCAATCAGAGGCTTAGGGACACCCAGAGCATGGGGTTGCATCTCTGTCCATTTTGGCTAATAACCATTGATGGACCTCTCCTCCGTGAACTTATCGAATTCTTGTTTGAATCCAGTTATACTTTTGTTCTTCACAAACATCTCCTGGCAAAAATTTCCACAGGTTGATTGTGCATTTTTGTAAAAGTACTTCCTATGTTTATTGTAATCGTGATGCCCATTAATTTTGTTGAGAGTCCCCGGGTTCTAGTGTTATGTGAAGGGGTAGATAACACTTCCCTTTTCACTTTCTCCACACCCTTCATGATTTTATAGACCTCTATTATAACCCTCCTTAGTCTTTTCTGATCTGAACAGTCCCAGTCTTTTTAATCTCTCCTCATATGGAAGCTGTTCCATACCCCTAATAATTTTTTGTTGCCCTTCTCTGTAACTTTTCCCATTCTAATATAGCTTTTCCGAGACGGAGCAACCAGAACTGCACACAGTATTCAGGATGTGAGCGTACCATGGATTTATATAGAGGCACTATGATATTTTCTCTTGCTATCTTCTAATGTTTCCAAACATTCTGATAGCTTTTTTGACTGACGCTGCACATTGAGCTGATGTTTTCAGAGAACTACCCACGATGACGCCAAGATCTTTCTTGGGTGGGAACAGTTAATTTAGACCCCATCATTTTCTATGTGTAGTTTCGGATTATTTTTTCCAAAGTACATTACTTTGTACTTATAACATTGAATTTCATCTGCCATTTTTTTGCCCAGTCACCTAGTTTAGTGAGATCCCTTTGTAAATCAGCACAGACAGCTTTCGACTTAATTGTCTTGAGTAATTTTGTATCACCTACAAATTTTGCCACCTCATTCTTTGCCCCCACCTTTCCAGATCATTTATGAATGGAACACATGCCCCAGTACAGATTCTTGAGGGAACCCACTATTTACATCTTTCCATTTTGAAAACTGGCTTTTATTCCTACCCTTTGCTTCCTATCTTTTAACCATTTACTGATTAATTAAAGTAGCTTTCCTCTTATCCCCTGGCTGCTTACTTTCTTAAGAGCCTTTGGCATGGGACCTTGTCAAAGGCTTTCTGAAATTCCAAGCACATTATATCAGCTGGGAGGTATTGCCAATACTGAGGAGGACCAGAATATCATACCAGAAAATCTGGATGACCTTGTAAACTGGAGTAATAGAAATGGGATGAAATGTAATAGTGCAAAGTGCAAGATCATACATTTAGGGATTAACAACAAGAATGTTGGTATAAGATGGGGACTTATCAGTTGGAAGTGACACAGAAAGAGAAAGACCTGGGTGTATTGGTTAGTCACAGGATGACTATGAGCTATCAATATGATATGGCCATGAAGAAGGCTAGTGCAGTCCTAGGATGCATCAGGCGAAGTATTTCCAGTAGTAGAACGGTAAGTTTTAGCACCATTATACAAGGATTAGGGAGACCTCTTCTGGAATACTGTGTGCAGTTCTGGTCTCCCTTATTTAGAAAGATGAATTCAAACTGGAACAGGTGCAGAAAAGGGCTACTAGGATGATCAGAGGAATGGAAAATCTACCTTACGAGAGGAGACTCAAAGAGCTTATCTTGTCTAGCCTAACCAAAAGAAGGCTGATGGGAGATATGATTGCTCTCTATAAATACATCAGAGGGCTAAATACCAGGGAAGCAGAGGAGTTAAGTTAAGCACCCATGTGGACACAAGAACAAATGGATATAAACTGTCCATCAACAAGTTTAGACTTGAAATGAGGTGAAGGTTTCTAACCATCAGAGACGTGACGTTCTGGAACAGCCTTCCAAGGCGAGCAGTGGGAACAGAAAATCTAACTGGCTTCAAAACTGAGTTTGATATGTTTATGGAGGGGATGGTATGATGGGACTGCCTACAATGGTGTGTGGCTTATCAGCAACTGCCAGTAGCAAAAATCCGCAATGGCCAGAGATGGGACACTAGATGGGGAGGGCTCTGACTTTCTACAGATAATTCTTTCTCAGGTATCTGCCTGGTGGTCTTGCCCACATGCTCAGAGTTTAACTGATCACCATATTTGGGGTCAGGAAGGAAAAATTCCCCTGGGCAGATTGGCAGAGACCAAGATTTTTCACCTTCCTCTGCAGAATGGGTCATGGGTCACTTGCAGATTCAAATTAGTGTAAATGGTGAGTTCTCTGTAACTTGAAGTCTTTAAACCATGATTTGAGGACTTCAGTAACTCAGCCAGAGGTTAGGTGTCTATTTCAGGAGTGAGTGGGTGAGGTTCTGTGGCCTGCAAATGTGCAGGAGGTCAGACTAGATGATCACGATGGTCCCTTCTGACCTTAAAGTCTATGAGTCTACCTCCATGTATTTAAATAAGATGAACTTACTGAGCCCTAAGAAAACACCTTTGCTATCAACATATTCATTGAGACTATGTAAAGACTTTAACTAAGAAGACTCCAGTCAGTCACTATTTGCAGATGCAATCGAATTTTATTTTGAAGTAGCCTGAATGGATCGTAAAAGGTCACAGTATAACTAAAGTGAAAAGTAGAGCATGCTATTATTGAAATAAACTGGAAGCAGAAAGTGTGTTTATTTAAATGTCAGTAACCTGATATCTTTTCTCATTCATTTCTCATTTTGAGTTTTCTCTTCAGAACATTTCAAAGAATTTGCCATTCAAAACATGTCTTTATCACATCTTCCTGACTCAACCACTAAGCCCCTGACATAACTATTGCAAAATGTTCATCTAGGTCTAGTACACTTATAAATAATCTTGACTGCATTCACTGAAGAACATAAAATTTAACTCCTGCAATATGAAATGATGTTTGTGCTGCCACACCATTCCCATCTGTCTTTCCTGCAGTATTCTAACCTGTGCAAGCACCACCATGGATTTAGGAAGGAGGTAAAGTCTTTGGGGAAAGGACCACTTTTTTATTCTGTGTTTGTACAACACCTAGCACAACACAGTCCTGGTCCATGATTGAAACTCTTAGACATGACCGCAGTAGAAATAATAAAAACCGTAACCATAATTAATAATAATAAAAAATAAAAGAAAGCAAGTCACATTGTTTAGAATGTGCCTTGAATTAAACCCCGATGCCAAAATTGTCTCATTTTAGAGTTCTAACCTCTTTTAAAAAAATAAAATAAAATAACCCCTTAGACCCTAAATATTTTTGTGGTCAGTCTCACTTGCTGAAATGGAGTGTCTGAGCACTGTACCGAAGTATATAAACCTAACAAGTAATCCAGTCACAGGTTCTTGCCTTGGTTCCCTCCAGCACAATTGAAGGGGATTTTGTGTGTTTGGCTTGTTTGTTTTGATTATTTGTGTGTTTTTACAAACCCTAGGAACAGTGTTCCCTCAGGGTCTGCACATGGCAGGTCATGTTCCCTGGTAGTTATCCCCCAGAGATAACTGTGTGAAAGGAAGTGAGTATGTTCCATTGCACCATCCCTCCTACGTTAGATGTTCAGAGAACTCAAAAGGGTCAGGGATTCATGTCTGGAGGAGGAACAGATGGGATGATGCTACGCTCACAATACCCACAGCAAATAGCAGAGAATCCACAAAAAAGTAACGCAGCCTAGGCTGGAGAGTCTTTGTCAGAATAGCATGCAATGGAGCCACATTATCAGAGAGCTGAAATGAGAAAAGGACCTTTGCACAGGTGACCCTGTGCCTCTGGGAAAGGCATGGAATTAGAGAACAACTGCAGCTTCTGTGTATCCACCATGATGGCTTGAGAGGGAACTACCAGAGTGTAATAATACAGCTTTAAGGTCAATCATTGTGGCAAAGTCCCCATTTGTCAGGACATGACAAAGGTGCCTGCCCAGCAACAGCTTTGGAAGAAGGGTTTTTTTGTTTGTTTGTTTTTCAGCTGGGTATCTAGTATCTTTGACAAGTCCAGAAGGGCACATTTCTATTGCACTCAGCTTGCAGTGAAAAGTTGATACAACATAGATTCATGTGAAGTGTCAACTGCTGTGATGTATCTGTGGCAGACAACAGTTTTCTCTTTGTACTTACAGTGGCTAGTCACAAATCCTAGCTCTGGGCCTAGCTGCAGTTCTAATGGATGTATTTATGCAAGTGAATTTTTAAGGAGGGAATGTGTTATGTAGCCCTATCATATATTTATACTTTGTTTCAACCACACATTTTAAATGGGTTTCAGAGTAGCAGTCATGTTAGTCTGTATCCGCAAAAAGAAAAGGAGGACTTGTGGCACCTTAGAGACTAACCAATTTATTTGAGCATAAGCTTTCGTGAGCTACAGCTCACTCTGAATGCATCCGATGAAGTGAGCTGTAGCTCACGAAAGCTTATGCTCAAATAAATTGGTTAGTCTCTAAGGTGACACAAGTCCTCCTTTTCTTTTTACATTTTAGATGCTGATCAGTAAGGCTAAAACAAGACAATATAGAATATATTTGAAATTTTCAAAAGCACTTGGTATTGGCATAACTGTATTTTCACTGAAATAAATGGGAATTTTACCACTGACATAAATCGGAGCGAAGTTAAACCAAAACTGAGCACTTCTAAAAACATTATTCTGTATCCAAAGAAGAAAGGAAATTCTACATGGAAACCCTTCTGAACACAAGTCTAAGAAAGGACAACCTTTCAGATAGCAGCAGTTTGCCATTTGCTTTTAAAAATTTAACAGAATTTAACTGCCCTGTTAATCCAATCACAGAGCTCTTAGATGCCAAATCTAGTCCTATAATTAACTATTCACTAAAAATCTTGTTAGATGCAGTGGGGACTAAGCACAATCAGGTACAATACACAGATGCATACCAGCTACATAATGTTTTAGAAACCAACTATGATCAGCTTGTTCCCAGTTTAATGGAACAGAATGTAACAGAGCTCTTAATGAAAATCACATAATTTGACCAACTGTCCAATGACACAGTCCAGGCCTTCATAAGGCCAAAGTGATCCTCACAAATGAGTGAAATTCCAATTTCTCCTTCTCTGGACATTTGATCTCTGCAATTTTACTGGTATCTTTTATATTAGTTTGGGATTGTTCCTTCAGTAACTTCCAATGTTCACTTTTCTTTTAATCAGGTTAGTGTCCAGATTAATAGATATGATAAGAAAACAGCGTCCTTACCACTTATTTCATTGCCAAGTATATTGTAATTGAGAAGTTTCAGAGTAGCAGCCGTGTTAGTCTGTATTCGCAGAAAGAAAAGGAGTACTTGTGGCACCTTAGAGACTAACCAATTTATTTGAGCATAAGCTTTCGTGAGCTAATGCGTCTGATGAAGTGAGCTGTAGCTCACGAAAGCTTATGCTCAAATAAATTGGTTAGTCTCTAAGGTGCCACTAGTACTCCTTTTCTTTCTGTAATTGAGAAGGAAGTTTTTTTCAGGCAAATTAAATAGTTTTCCCTAAAGGATAAACTATTGCGTCTGGTCATTTAAAGTCAGTGGTCAAAGACAAATGAAGACAAATGCAAAGATTAGTTGTTGGTCTTAGGAAATAAAAGTCAAATGCTGATTAATAGCGAGCATTATAATATGAAATAATAGCAATGTCCTCACTACAACAAAAATGTGTCAATTTTCAGACAAATATATAAAAACAGACTTTTAATCTCCATTGCAATAAAGTTAGCAGAACACTTTTAGAACATATAATCCAGTATAACACTATTTTGAGGGATTTTCTTCATCTTGAGCAAATACATGCTTGTACTATAGCACCTGCTTTTGCATGTTGGAACAGAAAATTGTCTGTATATTTATATAGAAAAAATGGTGGCAGTGGCAGAGAGTTCATGGCAATGTTGTACAGAGGTCAATCAGAACAGACTTGGCTGTTGTATTACAGTACAAGCAGACTTCCCAGTGAAAGCTCCTCAAAGCATTGAGCCAGATTCTCAGTTATAAATCAGCATAGCTCCAGTAAAGTCATTGGAACTGTGCAAGTTTATACCAGCTGAAGATCTGGTGTACTGTGGCTCAGGCACTCTACCCAATGCACTGTGTGTGCAACATGCAGTCATTGCAAGGGGACAACTCACACGAGTAAACTTACAGACATGCTTAGGTGTTTGTAGGATTGCGGGGGTTATGTATCTTAGTGTAATGTGAGACACTTCAGAAGGTACCTGACAAGGCTAGACAATTTGACAATGCTGCAACAGAAGTTCAGTGTGGACCACTGCAAAGTAATGCACATTAAAGGAATAAATGTGAACCTCATTGGTGAGTTGTAAATTAACTAAAAACACTCAAGAGAGAGACCTAGACAAATTTTGAAAACCTCTGCTCAGTGCAAGGGAGTGGCAAAAAATGCTATATTAAGAAAAGAATTGAGAATAATACTGAAAATTATATTGCTATTATATAAATCGTGATAAACTCACAAGTAAATACTTTGTTCAGTTTTGGTAACCCCATTTTAGCTAAGCTATAGCAGAAATTGACATTTCCGTGAAAACCAACAAAAATAACTAAAGGCATGGAAAGATTAAACAGATTAATTTAGAAAGGAGATAAATAAGAGAACTCAAGAGTGAAGTATTATAATTAGCAAACATAGTTATTCCCATAACATAAGAAAAAGGAGGCACATACATTAAAAAGCAATAAATTTAAAATTGATGAAGTGAAATACTACTTTACATGATACATTATTAACCTATAAAACTCATTGCCACAAGTTATTTTGATAAAGACCTTAGTAAGTTTAAAAAAAGAATTATGCATTTATATGAATTCAGAACATCAGCCACAGTTACATTATCTATCATAGAAATATATTAGAAACTAGGTATAGTTGAAAATTTCCATCAAAATTATTTTTCAATGGAATATTGGGTATTTGATAAAGTAAATTTTTTCACAAGTTTCTGCTTTCTATTAAAAAGAAAAGATATTTTTGTCCAAAAAGCAGAATATTTCAATTTGGAAATACTTCCATGGCATATCAAGAGAGTTGTAGATCATGTGCCTCATGGAAACTGTAGTTTGGCAAGGGTCTCCCATGATGTACCAGAATGGCTCAGCAAGACGTGAGAACATGTGCATCATGGGCAATGTAGCCAGCCAGGCAGCCCAGCCCATGGAGGAGGAATGCAGTATGAGGTACCTGAACTACAGTTCCCATGAAGCCCCAAGGCATCAGTTCCAAATCAAATTTTTTTGGTTTTAGGCTGAAGATGGTTGGATTTTGATTTTTTTTCTTATTTTATTTTATTTTATTTTACCAAAAAGTTGAAATTTTCTGCAGATGACAAAAAGAATTGTTTTCTGACCATAAGAGGCATCAATGACTATTCTTCAGGACATAAACCAATTACTAACTGCCTGAGGTTACAAAGAACTTACCCATAAGCATGATATTGCATTGATCATTATGAGGGCATTACACTACACATGGCCACTGTCACATATGAAACACCAGAACAGAAGGACAGTTGGCCTGATCTGGCATAGTAATGTATATATTGCAAAAATGTATCACTTTGAGGCTGAGTTTGAGACTGGTGGGGAGCTAAGAGGAGCAAGTGGTGGGCAGGAAGAAGCCAGCGGGCTGGCGGGGTCTCGGGACACAGTGCAAGCAGAACAGGCCGGGGCCCCTTCTGAGCATGGGCCCAGCTCCATGGTGGCACCACTGTTGCCATTGTAAACCCAGTACCGCCCAGATGTAGCCAGAAGGAGTCCCTCCAGTGGTGAGTAGAATCATAGAATCATAGAATATCAGGGTTGGAAGGGACCTCAGTAGGTCATCTAGTCCAACCCCCTGCTCAAAAGCAGGACCCATCCCCAATTAAATCATCCCAGCCAGGGCTTTGTCAAGCCTGACCTTAAAAACTTCTAAGGAAGGAGATTCCACCACCTCCCTAGGCAACGCATTCCAGTGTTTCACCACCCTCCTAGTGAAAAAGTTTTTCCTAATATCCAACCTAAACCTCCCCCACTGCAACTTGAGTAGAGCATCTTCTGACATTGTCAAATTATTAATAATACCATAAAGAGTTTATAAGTGGGAAAAGTAAACAATCTTAATCAAATCCTATGAAATAAAAAAAATATTTAAATTAGTTATGTAAGTAGAGTCTGAATGAGCTCTTCCCTGACATCTAGTGGTGAGCTGTGGAAAAAGATTTCAGAAGCTGATCTCGTTTGCATGGACACACCTACCCTGCATAGGTGCTCAGCATGATGGGCTTGCTTGCCCAAATGATCACTTGTGGATGGTGTTGGATCCCCAGTCTCCTAGTTATTGGGGCAGGAGTAATAAAGGGTCATTATCCTTGTTGTGTGAACTGAGGGCAGCAGAACTGTACCTGGCATACCCCAGTGGAGGAACTCACCCTCAACTGAATGGCACTCGCTAGGCAGGGGACATGGGTTCCAAAGCCCAGTTAGTGGAGAGAGGGTAGGGATAGGTACCTGTATCCCTGTTTAAGGGTTTTAGACACTATTTGACCCTTTCTCTCTCCATAGTATAATAAAAGAGCTAATTTAGACTCAGTTGAGCATCTTGTTACATACTGCAGAGCTGAAATCACTGATACTTTGGTCTAAATATTAGATCTACTTTGAGACAGTGTCTCTATTGCAAGAGACTGCCCAGTGTGCACTGGCAGTGAGGCTCCTGCACTGAGAGCTGAAATCAATGAGAGCTGTGTTGGGGGTGGGAGGGAGCTGAAGACAGCTTGATGAGTGGCCAGCCAGGCAGCTTGTGGAGAGGCATGGCAAGTGGTCAACAGCAACACTGGTGGAGCAGGCCAGAGCAGAGCCCCACAGAGGCATGGTAATTGGCCGCTGGAGTGAGGACCGAGTGCCTGAGCAATGCAGCGTGTAAGGTGCCCCCCTCCCCACCTTCCACACAGGGTGGGAGGTGAACTTTGTGGATGAACCTCTGAACTCTGGGACTGCACTGGCCAAGGACAGCAACTCTGAGTGGGGTACAGAGAAGGGATGGTCACATTAAAGGGACTTTTCAGTTGCTGGACTTAAGGCCCTGAGGGGAAAAGGACATTTCCCAACTTACTTGGGGGTGGTTCTTTTGCTCATGGCTTTTGTTTATGAACCCTAGTTGTGGTGTTTTCCCAAATAAATACTGAGTTAAATCCCTCCTTTTATTAAAAGTTTTTGTTACACTCAGACTCTGTGCTTGCGAGAGGGGAAGTGTTGCCTTCTAGAGGCACCCGTGGGGTGGGGTGTAATTGTCCCAGGTCACTGGCTGAGGGCTTGACCTAGTTTTGTGTTGTATTGTTGAAAAGTAACCCCTAGATACTGAACCCAGCCCTCGTTGCTGCTGGCTCCACCTTCCAGAAGGGTTACAGTTACTTAGAAGAAGCCATTTAAGGGGCTGTCTAAGGGACAGGCCAGTTGTAAATGTTAAGAATCTTAAATCCAATTAAATCCCACTGTTTCTCTGTTTACCAATGTTTAGCTCCTGACTCCTCTACAGGAATACATGATCTAACCATCTGGTGCTTAACAGGAGAACTGTTAGTAATTTAAGTTACAAGCATTTTCATACCCAATAAAATCTTTTCAGCTGTTTAAATCCATTCCCTTGGTTTTCTCTCACGAATTTATGTTGAATTTTCTTTTTTATTTGGGGATGGGGTCCCGTTGGTTGACTTCTTGACTCGTTTCTGTTTTTCTTGTCTGTCTGTGGCATCTTGCTTGTAGAGATGGATAAGATAAGTTGTGATGTGTTTTTTATCTAGCAGGGGAGGTTGTTCACTTGAGTCTTTTATACCCATATCTTACCTATTTCCATGAAATTATAGGAAACACATCTCTTTCAGGCTTGCTTAGATTCAAGCTGGTGTCATTCCTTCTTTGGCTCGATCCCTTCATGGGTAGTCCTTAGGAACCTCTTAATCTTATGAATATAGAATTATAGAATCATAGGACTGGAAAGGACCTCAAAGTCATCTAGTCCAGTCCCCTGTAATCATGGTAGGACTAAATATTATCTAGACCATCCCTGATAGGTGTTTGTCTAACCTGCTCTTAAAAATCTCCAATGACAGACATTCCACAACCTCCCCTTAGGGTATTAAGCACTGGAATAAATTACCTAACAGTTAGGCAGTTTTTCCTAATGACAATCTAAACCACCCTTGCTTCAATTTAAGCCCATTGCTTCTTGTCCTGTCCTCAGAGGTTAACAAGAACAATTTACCTCCCCCCTTCTTGTAACAACCTTTTATGTACTTGAAAACTGTTATCATGTCCCCTCTCAGTCTTCTCTTCTCTTATCGAAACAAACCCATTTTTTTTCAAACTTCCCTCATAGGTCATATCTTCTAGGCCTTTAATCATTTTTGTTGCTCTTCTCTGGACTTTCTCCAATTGGTTCGCATCTTTCCTGAAATGTTTCACACAGAATTGGACACAATACTCCAGTTTGGTGGAGTATGTAGTTTAGTAACTGAATATCCAACGTGTCTTTAATTGTCTTCTTCTTGTGGCAGGAAGGTAGCACACAATTTTCAATACTAGTTTTAACTCTTCTTATTCCGTCAATTTTTTGAGATATTCTTTCCATTTTATTAGAGTTTGACAGGAAATTAAATTCTGTTTTCAAAATGTGCAAACACTCCTGTTCTTTATATAAATATTCAGCTCTCAAAACAGTCTTTTAAAATGAAATAACTTTTAGAAAGTCTTTAGCTTAATTTGTCGATGCTACATGACAATTTTTTTGCACTGCTTCTGTGGGGTGCGGGAAATCCATTTTGTACTGTAGTTTAAATGAATTATTACTCAAAGTTCTGTATTAATATGCTTAGTAAGGAATCTACTTATCAAAAAACATTTCCTGAATCTTTTTTGTTGTCTGTATTGTTATACACATACTTGCTGACTGGTATTTTGAAATAAATTACCAAAATAGTTGAAACTGGCATGATTATATTGTGTTATTTTGACAAATAAAATATGCAGAATTTTAAAATATTATATGCAGAATTTTTAATTTTGGCACAGAATTCTCCCAGGAGTGGTCTACACACAAACCTGCACCAATTAAATCAAATGAGTTACTGCGTAAGGCCATTACCAACCTTAGTCATTAGCCCACATAGACTTGCACTGAAATAACTAAATAAGCTATGATTCACACATTTGGTTATTGTGGTTCAACTGTGTTTGTAGACTAGTGCTAATGTAAGTGACATCAGAATCTGGCCCTGTGTGTGTAATTCATGAGTAATGCACAAACTTGTAGGGCTCAATTCTAATCTTATCCCGGTTTTCTATTGGTATGGCTCCCTTGACTTCAGTTGTTATTGTTTATTTACACCAGCCTAAGGAAAAGGAAACTCAGAATCCGCTGCATTTAAAATATTTACATTTCAAAGGCTTTTAAAATTCAGTAAAATGGCACAACAAAACTTCAATAAAGGCATTTGCATTCTGATATGAGGGCATTTAACTATGGGACTCCATCTGATAATTGGTATAGCATTGAAAATTAATCCCCCTTAACTCCCTGAAAGATTACCTTTGGGTTGTTAGATTGTTATACAAACACACTAAAACTGTTTTAATATTTCAGTACCTTACAGTTATGTGCAGAAACATAAATCGTACAGATGTATTTAAAATTAAGGCAGAATACAGATATCATTTAGAACAGCTGCATGGTACTTTAAGTCAACTATACACTGACACAAGTACAGATTAAATTTTCTGCTCTTTCACAATTTGTGTATGTAATGAATTCACAATACTAGTACAAATACTCTAAGCTAGAAGTTCTTTGCTCTTATCTGAAAATGTATAACTATTGTTAGGCACAATATAAATAGACCAAAGTATGCAGCAGCCACGAACATAATGCAGTCTAAAATAATTACATTCATAGCGTTATCACTGTACATAGATTTTCTCCACTGTCCACACAATTTATGCATTCAAAACAAAATTTCTTTTTTGTAACATTTTAAAACACAGTCCACCTGGTGCTTATCTCTTGGAGATAGTAATGTTCTTTTACAAAAATGAGTGCCATAAGCTTCAAAAGTTAGGAAAGACATGCACAAGTTCAAAATCACTGACTATCAAAATTTGAAGGACCGTGAGTTTTAACACTTCACTCAAATGTTTTATTTTGCCAAAAAAGTAAGCTGTTTTATTAAGCTAGTTTATAGCTTGAAAACCACTTTTAATGTGTTGAAAATGACTCATCTACCAAAGCCACAATATATTCCATAATAAAAACCCCTATATTAAGAGAATGTTGAAATGGCACAGTTAAGCACGCAAAAGTCAGAAAATAGCAATGTTAAGGGTGACTCCCACACCAGCTTGACTCTGTCCTCTTTTGCATATGCATTCCAATGCAGTTGCTGTTTACCTTCTCACATTATTTCTCAAATAATCCAATATAATTTTCCATTTTTTCTCTTCCTTGAGATAAACAGATACAGCATTTTCTCATATTTCTTTCTTGAATATTTATACTATTTTCACTCTCAATGATCCAGTATGTTTGTATCGACTTAGACTTTTAATATAAGTATGTATTTTAATAATTTATCGGCAGCCATGTATTATCCACTTTCTTAACCAAAAGGGGACTGCATTCCTCAGATGCAATTCAGGAGATGAGGCAATTGCCTGTGAAGCTAATGTAGCTGAATATGTAGGTGACACTGATATGCCAGCAAGAGTTTATTATAACGTAGTGCAGTTGCACTTATTGTGTAGTATGATTATTTAAGAATAGTTTACTTTCTGATTTTCAGATAAATGATTTATGGATTTGGGGCATTTCTGTAGTAGTTTTACAAGATGCTACAGATGTGTACCTAACATGTAGAACAATTTATGATGCACTCTATTACTTTAGAGAGTATGTGATCACGTAAATAAATCCTGGTTTAATAATGCATACACACAAATTTGCAGACCTAAGGTTGAATGAGAAACCCTAAAACAATCAGAAATTATTAAATTGAGTGCTTATTTGTGCAACATTAAAGTTCTCTTAGTGCAGAGTTTTCTAATGAAATTTCAGGTTATTTTTTAAAGAGAAAAAGAGAAAAAAGAAATTCCATAATGTGAAAATATTTGGCAAGAAACCATCAGCAGCCTCCCTTCCATGTGAGATCTGCAAGAGCAAGCCTCTTTCTAGAGGACTTTGGAATTCTGCAGGAGGGACCCACTCTCATGTGAGCAGGAGAAGCTGCACAGCTTTTACCTCGCCATATGCCATTTTGCCTCAACCTCTTTCTCACTGACAAAATAAAGGCCCGTGAAGTGGACTTTCCTATCCTTCCATCCACTCTGCAGAGACAAATATGGAAAGCATGATCTTGTCCTTATTCAATTTTAAAGGGGACTTGAATAGCTCCTAGTACTAAAACAATGTATCACATTATAGTTATGTTTTGAATATATTAAATGGGCACTTTAATTCTAAACTTTTTGAGAGACAGTCAGTGTGAAACAGCCTAAACAGGGTGTTTGGTTTTGTGTGATTAGAAAGTTGGCAACCCTACTTTGGCCTAATTAGAAAGTCAAACACAAATACTCCACAACTTGGGGTTCAGCCCAGCCCTGTGACTCTGGATGTGGAGTTTCACATTCCCAAAGGCATTCTTCCCACCCCCACCCCACCCCATCCCACCCTGCATTTCTGAAGCAGCTTTCTTCTAGGGTCTGATCTTGACTTCAGTGGGCTTTGGATCAGGCCCATAGCCCTTCACCTGAGTGCTTTTGTACGATGAAGGGGAAGCTGCAGTGAAGTTTAGTGCCCAGGTACCATGCCACAGGGCCTAATTCATGTTTCATTTGTTGTTGGGAAGAAGGTGAGGGAGGGTTTCCTCCACAAAATGCTCAAACTCATTGATCCACTATGGACCAATAATCAACAAAATTTAAAATGATTAACATTACAAGGAAGCTTTTTCCAGATAAAATATCAAATTAGATATCTTAACTGAGTTTATGTATTTATTTTACTTTTAAACTCATAAATTAAAAATGCCAGAAGCAGTGCCTTTCAAAACTGAAAGGAGATGTTTCCAAGCAGAGGTATTCTATGTTACAAATGCTGGAAGTGCTCTGTAATTATGGTAGTGAGTGTGACAAAGCCTGAATACAATAAAGGGTTCTTTATCTTGATGTAGGTTGTTAACAAATGTAGCTGTAGTTCTGTCTAAATAGTCATTTTATTTTTTCAGTGGGGAAAAAAAGCAAATAAATTATGCAAAAATATAAATTAAGAGTGCCTATAGATAGCATGAATTTACATTCCCTTCTTTTGCCAGATTTTGTATTTTTTAATTACAGTGCAGTCCTGTGAAAATGTGCCAATCACAAAATTTGTAATATAGACTCTCAGAACCACTGCTCAAAATAACTTTATATCTTTATAGAAATGTTGCAAGATCTCGCCATTCTATTCTCTAAGGGTTCTTATACCACCCCTCTTCACCATAGTATGCAAGCCCCTTCCAGTAGTATGTGACTAACACCTGTCACATGATGTTTGTTCCCTCTCTCATACTCTCCCCAGAGGAAGAATTATGTTTGCAGTGGAGTCTTTTGGTGGGTTTTTAAAAATATATATTCCATTTATGTATATATGTTGCTGTGTATACCATGTTTGAGAAGTCAGGTCAACGATGTATGCCGTGCAGTAGGTGGTGAGGTTTTCGGTTGCCCCTAGTTCCTATGGAAATTCAGTCCACAGTCTTAAACTAGCCCCTGAAGGAGCTGTCTCCCAAACTACATTCAGCATTTTCTATTTTAAGAACATAAGAACAGCCATACTGGGTCAGACCAAAGGTCCATCTAGCCCAGTATCCTGCCTTCTGACAGTGGCCAACGCCAGGTGCCCCAGAGGGAATGAACAGAACAGGTAATCATCAAGTGATCCATTTCTTGTCGCCCATTCCCAGCTTCTGGCAAACAGAGGCTAGGGACACCATCCCTGTCCATCCTGGCTAACAGCCATTGATGGACCTAGCCTCCATTAATTTATCTAGTTCTTTTTTTAATTCTGTTTTAGTCTTGGCCTTCATAACATCCTCTGGCAAGGAGTTTCACAGGTTGACTGTGCATTGTGTGAAAAAATACTTCCTTTTGTTTGTTTTAAACCTGTTGCCTATTAATTAATTTGACTCTGATAATGTACTTTGCATGTGGGACAATAACTCTATGCCATTTCATGTGTACTCACTCGGATATGTAACAGAGTAAGCCATTCACATACAGGAAAAAGTGAATAAATAAACAAAAGTTCTATATAAGCAGAACTATTTTCTGGGAAGATGATTTCTCTGCTATGTCTGAGTGCATGAATTAGTGTGTAAATGCAGGCATTTTTGTGTGAATTAAGCCATACCCTCTAGCTTGGAATTTCACTGACTTTGTCACAGCTATCTTCCACTAAGCACAAAAAGATACTACACCTGCCCTGTTGTAAACATTAAGTTTCAGGAAGAAGAGGAATGTGGCACAGCATTAACTGGAGAAAAATGTAAAAAATCATGCACGTAATATGGATCCAACCCAATTCCTACTAATGTCAATGGAAATACTCTCATTGACTTCAGTAGGAGCTGGATCAAATTTAAACTTAGAAGGTCAGAATGTCAGCTGGTATACATTGATGTATCTGTATTAAGGACAATGGAGGTACACCACTTTACACTAGCTGAGAATCTCAAATAAAGTCAGTGGAACTACTCATGTTAGTTAAATGTCTACAGGATTGGACCATTTAATTTGTTTTAAAAATACTAATTGTATTTTTTTCCAACTTAAAACTATTAAGCTGTCTGATATTAAGACACTAATAGAACTGTTGGAATGCTAATGTCAACAATTTCAACCCCCATTTAAAGCTTCCTTCAAAGAATAACAGTGTGTGTGTGTATGAACATATCCATAACTTAATGTTTAAGCTAATATATTTAGATATATATCAATAACTAGAAATGGCATATATAGAGAGACCTGAAACAAACCCTTCCCACTTCGACTACATCAACCTATGTTATGCCGCTGCTATGTGAGTGCCTTAAGCAAAATTTTATAAAGGTGTAACCATTGTTTTGTATATGCAGCCAGGCAAGGCACACAAAGTACAACCTCATGTTAATACCCTGGTGTAAATTCTACAGTTACATAGTTAGTTTAGCATTTCTTCTCTAAGTAATTATTTCAGCATATGAAAATTATTTCTGCTCAACATTTGCTTAAAAGCAAACAAAACCATTGTCAGAACCAACCTTGAAGAGATGACTGAAGTTTTAATTATCTTTGGAATCTAATCACTTCTTTTGAAATCATAGTACTGCACTATTAATTACCTATCTTTGAAGTGATCATTTCTCCCCCCCCACACACACACACATACACACAATTTATAGAATAAAGTATGACGTTATAGAACTGAATTAGGAACTATACACTTGCATTCTATGTTAACATATTTGTGTTATAGGTGCAATTGGAATATGCTGTACTTTAATATTTATAAATAGCAAGTTATTAGCTTTCCTACTAAATGAATAAGAGGGCTAGTACTGACATACCATTACCCACTTTTTCTGGAACATCTTTCAAAGGACATCTCCTCATTTGAACCACGCGAGACAAAGATGTCTAAGATTAAGAATGGCCACAGTTATCTGATAAATGTAAGGAAATTGATTTTTTTAATTCTACCAGTTATTAAGCTAAAGCTGAAGCTGCAGCTCTTTTTGGGAGCTCATTGTGCTTTTTCTAGAAGTCTAGAAAACCCAACACGACAGGATTTTTTTTTTTAATTGTTGCTCACACATGAGTACAATTTGTAGACGGTGCTGTATCTATCCGACTTCTACTTTCTTTAACATCACTCAGAGGTGATTCGTTACCTATCTGGCATTTGAAGACTTGTTTGTAGGCCTTCCTAAAATTTTCAGAGAGGAATGCGTATATAATAGGATTTACAGAAGAATTGCTGTAAGCCAGGCAGTGTGCTGTCACTCTGAAGAGAAATGACGCTTGAGTCAGTGGGAAAACTCCAAATTCAGCCCAGAGGTGGATCACATGATGTGGCAGCCAAGATATGCCAAAAGCCACCACCACCACTAGCACAGTCTGAGCTGTCTAAGGCAGGAAAAGAGAAACAAGGATGATTTATTAGCACTTGAACAAACAGTTTCAAACAACGTGCTTCAAAACCATTGTAGAGATTAGGAAAAATATTAGGAAAAAACACATTTCTAAGTATTTACAAACTATTTTAGTTTATCGGCCATATGTATTTTATTTCATATAATGGGATTAGGTCAAGAAGAACATAGGCCCTCAAACTTCACTTGATAAACATGAGGTTCCCATTGCATGGACCGTGTGATTCAAATGGTAGGAAGCAGTATGTAAAGATTAAGGCTCCGATTAACTACTTTGTTAGTCCAGTTTTATGTCAGTGGAACTCCACTGAGTTGCAATGGAGTTCCATTGACACAAAACTGCTGTCATGCAGTGGTGATGCAAGCCCTTGAGAAATGCCATAACTTTAAATCTAATAGGCTATGTTTTCTGTGAATTGCATAAAGATTTAGGGCCAGATTTTCAAAAGACCTCCACCTAAATTCAGTTGCCACATTTTCAAAAGTGCTCAGCATCCAGCTGGCCACTTAATTTAGGTGCCTAAATGGGGACTAGGGGTCTTTTGCAAATCTGTCCATTAGCCATACAAATCCCATTAATGTTGGTGGAAATCATGGGAGTAGTGCCCAGCAATGAAAAATGATCACAATATATGTATTAAACCTGAATTGGGAAGAGGAGGCAAATATATGCTTTTGATAACCTGGAAACCCAAGCTCACCAACAAAAACAGTATTTTAGACAAAACTAACAAATTGAGCAGAACAGACTAGACCACACTACAGCTACCTGACTTCATTGTCCTTATTTTCATAAGGAGATGCCATCCATCTCCAATGATAGACTCTGTCAATGGGGAGTACTAGGATATAAATAGAGAAATGTTAGGCTTCTAGGATAATGGAATGCAACCATGGCTTGGAAAAATCATTGTCGGGGCTTTTTTAATTTTTAGTTACTTCTTTAGGAAAATACTTATTGTTTTGCAATTGTTTGACAAATTAACACCTATTAAGTTTCCAGCAATTACCTCTTTCAATTAGTTCATTGATGAGAGACATAAGCTCCATCTTAACTATCAAATTTGTCATTCACTATTATTACATAAATAAGGTCTTGTCACTTTTTCAACATGGTTTGGTCTTGCCTGTGTAGACGGAGTCAAACCATGTTACAGAGCTATCTTATATCCCTGGGCATAGAGTTTAGTCCCATCTACTCAAGGAACACTAAACTATGTTATAACACAGAAACGGTACACATCAGTGTACATGAGGCCTAGATATTTTGCTAGGTTCTTGAATTTGGATCCTATTTACCTGTAAGTAACCAGCCACTTACTCTGAACAATAGATTTTTAGCTCAAGCTGGTAAGAAATCAATCTCATCTCCTCAAGAGAAGGTTGGACTGCTCATGAAAATCGTTTCCATTTCAGTGACAATGAATAAAAATTTCCTGCATGGGAGACTGTGCTAATTAGTTCTCACTCAACAGAAATGTTAGCATTAGATTTAATTCCCTTTAGCTGGAAACAGAATTTGGCTGGTATAGGAAATGTATTCAGCTCTGCCTATGAGTAACTTCACTGAGCAGCCGTAGAACTTCAGGGTCCTTCAGTCACCTTCACTCTTAACCTCACTAACACAATCATCCACACCTAGATTCTTATTTCAGTCGGCCCAATCCATCACATAATATCCATTGCCTTTGGAGATACAAAAGCTCCAGGAAACTATTCAGTAGATTCCACATCAGGGTCACCTAATCAACAGAGCAGAGTTCATCTGCTAAAGATGAACCTTCCCATGCCAAAAGGAAAACTCTTTCAGATCCACAAGTGATGATGGAATAGCTGGGGGAAATAAGAAGAAACAGAAGATCTTCAATGATCTGAAACTCAAAAAAGAGTCCTATAAAAAGTGGAAACAAGGTCAAATTATGAAGGGTGACTATTAAATAACAACACAAGCATGTAGGGACAAAATTAGAAAGGCCAAGGCACAAAATGAGATTAAACTAGCTAGAGACATGAAGGGTAACAAGAAAACATTCTACAAATACATTAGAAGTAAGAGGAAGACCAAGGACAGGGTAGGCCCATTACTCAATCAGGGGAGAAAGACAATAATAGAAAATGTGGAAATGGCAGAAGTGCTAAATGCCTTTTTTGTTTCACCAAAAAGTTTAGTAATGACTGGGCATCTGACATAGTGAATGCCTGTGAAAATGGGGTTAGGATATGAGGCTAAATTAGGGAAAGAACACGTTAAAAATTACTTAGACAAGTTACATGTCTTCAAGTCGGCAAGGCCTGATGAAATACATCCTAGAATACTCAAGGAGCTGGCTGAGGAGATATCTGAGTCATTAGCGATTATCTTTGAAAACTCAAGGAAGACAGGAGAGATCCCAGAGGACTGGAAGAGGGTAAATATAATGCCAATCTATAAAATGGGGAATAAGGACATCCTGGGGAATTACAGACCAGTAATATAATGCAGCAAATAATCCAGAAATTAATTTTTACACACCTAGAAGATAATAAGGTGATAAGTAACAGCCAACATGCATTTGTCAAGGCCAAATCACATATAACCAACCTAATCACTTTCTTTGACAGGGTAACAAGTCTTGTGGATAGGGAGAAGTGATATATCTTGTCTTTAGTAAGGCTTTTGATACTGTCTCACATGACCACCTCACAAACCAACTAGGGAAATATAGCCTAGAAGGAGCTACTATAAGGTGGGTGCATAATTGGTTCCCAGAGAGTAGTTATAAATGATTCACAGTCAAGCTGGAAGGGCATATCGAGTAGGGTCCCGCAGGGATAGGTCTTGGGTCCAGTTCAGTTCAATATCTTCTCAAATGATTTAGAGAATGGCATAGAGAGTACACTTATAAAGTTTTCAGATGATACCAAACTGGGAGGGGTTGCAAGTACTTTAGAGAATAGGATTAAAAATGCAAAGTGATCAAGACAAACTAGAAAACTGGTCTGAAGTAAACAGAATGACATTCAATAAGGACAGATGCAAAGTACTCCATTTAGGAAGGAACAATTAATTGCACACATACAAAATGGAAAATGACTACCTAGGAAGGAGTACTGTGGAAAGGGATCTGGGGTTTACAGTGGATTGCAAGCTACATATGAGTCAACAGTGTAACACTGTTGCAAAAAAATCAAATCCCATTGTGGGATTTATCAGCAGGAGTGTTGTAAGCAAGACATGAGGAGTAATTCTTCTACTCTACTTCACACTGATAAGGCCTCAACTGGAGTACTGTATCCAGTTCTGGGCATCAGACTTCAGGAAAGATGTGGACAATTGGAGAAAGTCCAGAGGACAGCAACAAAAATTATTAAAGGTCTAGAAAACATGACCTATGAGGAAAGATTGAAAAAATTGGGTTTGTTAGTCTAGAGAAAAGAAGATTGATGGGGAACATAATAAGTTTTCCTAAAAGGTTGTTACAAAGAGGAGGGTGAAAAATTGTTCTCCTTAACCTCTAAGTAAAGGACAAGAAGCAATGGGCTTAAATTGCAGTAAGGGATGTTTAGATGAACATTAGGAAAAACTTCCTAACTGTCAGGGTGGTTAAGCACTGGAACAAACTGTTTAGGAAGGTTGTAGAATCTCCATCACTGGAGGTTTTTAAGAACAGATTAGACAAACATCTGTCACCAATGGTCTAGTTCAGTGGTTTTCAACCTTTTTTCATTTGTGGATGCCTAAAAGATTTCAAAAGGAGATGTAGACCTCTTTGGAAACCTTAGACATAGTCTACGGACCTTCCCCCCCCCTCCCGCCCCCCACCCCACCGAGATCTGTAGACCACATGTTGAAAACCACTGTTCTATGGTAATGACAACCTTTCTGAGATCCCTTAAACATAGTCTGCAGACCCGCAGGGGTCCACGGACTACAGGTTGAAAACCACTCGTCTAGTTATTACTTAGTCCTGCCTTCAGTGCAGGGGACTGGGCTAGCTGACCTACTGAGGTCCCTTCCAGTCCTACACTTCTATGATTCTATTTAGTGATCATTCAACCAGTCATACTCCACAGCACTCTATCCTAGACTTGTCTTACCTCTGCACACACTCTCCCATTGTGCCCTAAATGCGTTCCTTCAAGCCTAAAGCCAGATCCATCTCTTCTGTAACTTCACTGGCTACAGTGGGATTATGTTATGGATAAATTTAGCAACTAGCATGAAATAACCCATGTGTTTGATCCTAGAGTAGGAAATGAACAGGATTCAGGCAACCTATAGTCTCTGGGGCAGATCTTCAGCTGGTGTAAACTGTCGTAGAGCAGGGGTTCTTAAACTTCATTGCACCGCGACCCCTTTCTGACAACAAAAATTACTACACAACCCCAAGAGGGGGGACCGAAGTCTGAGCCTGCCCGAGCCCTGCTGCCTGGGTGGAGGGGCCAAAGCCCAAGGGCTTCAGCCCCAGGCAGGGGGTCTGTAACCTGAGCCCTGCTGCCCAGGGCTCAAGCTCTTGGCTTCTGCTTCAGCCCCTGGTGGTGAGACTCGGGCTTCGGCTCTGGGCTCCAGCAAGTCTAAGCCAGTCCTGCTGACCCCTTTAAAATTGGGTTGTGACCCACTTTGGGGTCCCAACCCACAGTTTGAGAATCGCTGTCAGAGTATGTCACTGTGTCCGACAATTTTCACAGCTGAGGATCAGTCCCTCTGTTCAAAAAATAAAATATGTTTGTGAGGGGAATGGACACCAAGAGACACCTCTCCCAAGTCTGTTTCTAGAGGCAGTAGTAGGGGATAGGAAGGACAAAATGGAGCAAGGAAATTTTTGCAATATTTTGAAATATTTGCAAATAATGAGCCAGGTCCTCAGCTGATGCAAATCAATAAAACTCTGCTGATATCAATAAAAGTGTGCTAATTTACACCAGCACAGAATCTGCCCAATAAAAGATCTGTCTTAATAAAAGATTACAAATAGGACCCTTCAATTTAGGAAAAATTCCCACTGGGAACTGAAATATTGTCTTTATCACGCATACATTTTCAGTAGGAAACAAAAAGGTAAATAAACCTACAAATTTTTTTCAGAAATTTCTTTTTTTCCTGTATATATGACATAAAGAAAGCACAGTGCCCTAACCCTTTCACTATGTTAACATTTTGATACAAAGCAGAATGATATGGATAATTGTATACCTGCTCAACTTACTAAGAGAGATTTGTCTCTGACCTTATTTACACCCAAGCAACCCCCTATCCCCCAATCCCCACCCCCACCCCCCCGTGATTTTAGTTCGATGGCAAAGAATTTAGGGCAGATTTTGTCCCTGTGTCTCTTAAATCTATCATGCTTAAGATACTTGGTATCTGTGGGATGCCTAACTGTGCATAATGGTTTGACAATCCTTGCAACATCTGTTTTATTCCATTATCCCTCTCAAGCCTAATTCCAAAGTTTACCTTTATAACATTATCAGTATAATCTACAACCAAGGAAACACTACAGGGCTGCTCTTATTTATTTAATGGGATGGCTCTTAACATTACACATAAGTAAATAAAACTACCTGAAATATAATTTCAGGAAATATGCTAATTCTAATATGTTAATGCTAACGTTTTGTGTGTGATCAATAAATATACAAAAATAGTATTCTAGGAAACATTTATTTTGCATTTAACTTTTTTCTTAAATATGAAAGTCTAATTTAAAAATCCACTTATGAACTCCTTAATCAGGCAACACCCATTCATTTGAATACTATGAGAAGCATAGGATTAGGCCCTAAATGCAGAATGAAAATGAGCAAGAGTTCTTGTTATTTAGAAGAAATAATAATTTAAAATAGTATATATTTTTTTTCAGTATGGCTATGTAAAATTGTATTGCCAACCCCAAGCATTCAACTGTCATTAGTTGGGTCCCAAAAACTCATGAGATTGATTTAAACCAATTATATTTTTCAAACAATAATATTTTGGTTAATTTTGTTTGCCTCTGGTTTTTGAGCCCTTAAGGTACATAAGGGTACACTTTTTATTTTTAAATTAAAGCTCAGATTCTCATATAACCACATGACTCCAAGAGCTGAAGCTTTAAAAACACCAAAAATCACAAGACATAGGATAAAATCACAAAAGTTGGCAATTTCCTGAATCTTTAGTAGTTATATCATAGGCCCCAATTCCACAAAGTACTTAAGTACCCTGCTGAATCAGAGATTTAATACCTAATCCTCTTAACACTGTGCCTCTAAAAAAAAAAAAAATCTTGATCTGTGTTCATAAATATAGAAGTCAGGCAGGAAACTCCTGATTTCAAGTCTGCTCAGAATTAGAACTCTACATCGCTCCTGGTGCCAAGTCTGCTCAAAATTAGAATTCTACATGCTGTATTACCAGACAAATTCACTATGATACAGACCCTTCTATACATTCCTAAAGAACAATATTAGCTTTGTGATTTAAAGATCTTTTCAAAATTTTATTTGCAGTATTAGTAGTGGGTGTTTAATTTAAGCCCTGAACAGCAGAGAATAAAAACAGTTTTCATGCATGGCAACGTTTTAAAAGAGGATCAGGAAGTAAAATAAACCTTATTTAGAATGTTCATCTTAAAAACCAGAAATTCTTCGTATTACATCAAAAATTACATTAGCAGAAAAAATTTACAAGATAGGGAAAACATACAGGAGAAGTGAAAAGTACATTTCTACTAGAAATACGTCTGAGTCACACTGATTGGTTCTGGATCTGGTTTTCACATCCTCAAAAGTTCAAAGTATAAAGATCTAGAATAGTGGCTTAGCCCATTGTAGAGACTAGGGGCCAAAAGCAAAATTCAAATCTAGTTTGAGGTTTGGATTTTAAACCCTCAATGTTCAGGTGTATTTAGATTCAAGTCCATCTCTATGTTATACCTTTGGTAACAAGCAACATTACATTGAGAAGTTAGCATGCTTGGTAAGGAAAGCAATCTACCTTTTTCTTGGATGCTTCTGACTTCTTTGACATGTTTCTCAACTTTTTATGCAGATGATTAAGGACCTGAAAAAGATTAATTTGCGTCTTGCATTTAACGGCTTTTAAAATTAAGGGACATGTTTCAAAATTATGCTGTCCAATATTGCTTGCAAATGTTGATGTATCCAGTCTACACATTTCAAAAGTGCATGCTGTAATATCTAATATGCACCCATAGGAATCAACAAATATGAAGCACATAAGTTATTTAATTCTAATATAAAAAACAGATGCATCACATAACAAAATATACATGGCAGTGAACCCAATCTGCCAATAAACATAAACCTGTTCTACAGTCATTTGTAACTGGCAGTCATTTTTCTTCCATAAGAATGTCTATGTTTGTGAATTTAGGATGACTTTCTTTGCACATAAAATAAAAAACGTATATTTTGAACCGTAGCGTTCCTTAGCCTTCTGCATAATTTGCATTCAGCAGCTGGATATTTGGTTAATATAATCATGCCTTGGAGCTGTCTGATTTTGAAGAAGGAAACTAAAAAGGTTTTTTTTATTAATTTATATAAAAATGTGTCACAAGTGAAATATGACCTTTATGCAAGATTTGCCATGACTTGTCATGTATCTATAGTAGGTCAGTTTTTTATTCTGGCAACAGAATTGACTTGTCATTAAAGAGAAGCTTCAAAATTGTAACAGAACCTTGATAGTTCACGCACAAGATTTTTGGGTAGTGTAGCAGGAACATATTTTGGCTGCAACCATCATTCGCTCTGAAATTAAGAGCATCTGTAGGACAGGATCTGAAGAAAAAAAATTGTGCCATGCAATTGTTTATGGAAAAGTATACAAAAAAAAAAAAGAAACATTCAATAAAATGGAAAGGTGGCAAATTCAAATACGCAATTAGACTATGGAACTCATTGCCACCGGATGCCATGAAAGCCAAGAATTTAGCAAAATCAAAGGAGGGATTGCGTATTTATATGGATAACAAGACTATCCAGAGTCATAACAGTACATATTTTTACAGAGTTTTAAAAGGGATAGAAAACCACATGCTTCAGGGTTTATAAACCAATCTCAATTTAGAGGTTAGAAGGAGACTTCCCTGGGGGCAGATTATCCCATATCTGCCTATTGTGGTGTCTTTTGCCCCTTACTCTGTACCATCTGGTTCTGGCCACTTTCAGAGAAAGGATATTAGTTAAGATGGATCACAGATGTGATCCAGTATTAATCATATGTTCTGAAAAATGTATCTAATGCAGTGGTTCTCAACTCTGGTCCACCGCTTGTTCAGAGAAAGCCCCTGGCAGGCCGAGCTGGTTTGTTTACCTGTCGTGTCCGCAGGTTCGTCCAATCGCCTCTCCCACTGACCATGGTTCACCGCTCCAGGCCGATGGGGGCTGCAGAAAGCGGCGCAGGCCGAGGGATGTGCTGGCCGCCCTTCCCGCAGCGCCCATTGGCCTGGAGCGGCGAACTGCAGCCAGTGGGTGCCGCGATCAGCCGAACCTGTGGATGTGGCAGGTAAACAAACCAGCCCGGCGCGCCAGGGGCTTTCCCTGAACAAGCGGTGGACCAGAGTTGAGAACCACTGATCTAATGAGTTAAAAAGAAAAGGGATATATTTCTGAATGACAATGGTCACTTGAGGGTGAAGAGAAAAGATGTAAAAGACTGCCGGATACCTGAAAACATCAACTGAAGACAATTTGTATGTAAATACAAGGCTAAAGGTATGATAACTGTTAAATACATTAGAAGTGTATTAGTTCAGCAGTATATACATACCAACTGCTTGATCCTGCATTTTTTTGTACATCTCAATCTCCATTCTTCTGCATCTTCCTGACATGACTCAAACTGTCAGTAGACAAGCCTGACCCACGAACAGCATGAGAGAGACACATAGATTGGCCTTCACTGAGTGTGGTCTGGATGAACCCCCAGACCTCTCCACCTCAATAGTAAGGAGACCAGAGGGCAAGAACAGCCCTTTTCCCAGACTTCCATGAGAAGAACTCCTGGGTTCTTGTTGAGAACCTGGGGCAATGATCTTCCTTCTCCTGACTCCTGCTCCCCTCCTCTCACCTGGGCAAAGGGAGGGAAGAGAAAATCCTGGCTGCTTCTGCCAGAGTAATATACAGAATAAGCAGTTTCTAGCAAGGTATGAGTAGGAGCTGGATGGGGAGGATGAGGACAGTGAGTGGTGAATGTGTGGCTGACTTTGGAAGAGAGTAAGAGCAAGTGAGAGAGAAATGAAAACCATTCCCCCGGTTGCTGCTTTAGACTAAGATCTGGAGTAGTGGCCAGCTCCACACTACTTGAATAGGCTATTTCCTCCAGGTAGTTAACCCCTTGAACTTTCTCCATTTTGGATTAGGTACTAATTTCACAAACCCACCACATGCAGCCATCTGACTAGTCAAATTCTAGCTTTGTATGGGGGGTTCACCAGATAATCTGCAGTCCATGTGCAGAAGTTGGATGCCCCTATTCCAACACCACTGAAACAAAGCAGACAATCCACACATGACAGGAGCTGTGGAGGAGTGATATGTTTATGTACGTATACTCCAAGATCAACCAATGGCCTCTGTACACACTATTCCTACTTTGGACCAGAATGCTCCCAATGAATGATCCCTTGCTCCTCTATTACTCACACTCAATTCAATCGGATCACTTTAAAAATATGATACTATTCACTGTGAGCAAGGGTGACAGTGTCTGATCCTTTTTTCGGAACAGATTGCATGAAGTAGTGGTTTGTGGGCTATTGTCAACCACAACACTGGAACACATGAATGTTCTTCTTACAGCATACACTGAATATGGATTTGGTGGGGTCTATTATGCTATTTTCCAGATGCCAGTCAGGATTTGACCCCAAGTAGTTTTGAAGACATCTACTTCTGCATTTGTAGCAGCTGGTAACACTGCAGGATTTTTAGGAAAAAAAACCTGTAACATGCAGAAATGCATCCAAGTGAGTTTGGTACCAAGATTTAGTACTCCATCTGAGCTCAGAAAGCTAGCTGAAGTGAAGGATCACTTCTTATTTTTTTAAGCAGCCTGGAGAACATAGCTGATTCACACAACTAAATCCCCACTCACTTAGCTGAAAATGTACTCCATACTCTTTTCTAACAAGAATTTATATGTCAAAAGACTTAAAATCTGGAAAAACAATTCCTTACATAAAACTTTTCAAGCTCCCAGCTTTCATGTACCTATTGTTTACAGATCATATTTTGCTCTCAGGAAAGGATAAAAGGGAATAAATTCTCTTGATTAACCTGAGGTTTTGCAGGGTCTTTTATGACCATGGCGGTAGAAGAGTCTTAAAGCCATCACTGAATCATACAGGGGGCGGGGGCACAGCGCGGGGGGAAGAGAGAGAAAGAGAGAACATGGTTTAAAAGACCCTGCTGCTTTTGGCATATATATTTCCACCAAACAACATACAAGCTTAAACACTGTACAGTTTTAAAGCATATTTGATTTCTTGCTACTTACAGCCACTTCATTGGTTACACTTTCATTATTAGTAGCTCCTGGAAAGATCCATTTAAAATAATGCCCCTAAGTAGATTACACAACGTAATTATCTAATAATAATGACTGTATCTTGGTATATGTAAACATTGCATTCTGAACCACAATTTGTCATATAAATCTTATTTACATTCAAATGTCATTGTCAGCAGTGCCATAGTTATGGTACTGGGACCAATTCAATTACTACAGCAGAGCCTTTCATTCCATTCTACTTAGTACTGTGTCACTACAACTATTATAGATTTTATTTCTTTTTCTTTTTCTTGGTGGGCCTGGGTTATACCACTTCCATTAACATCCTCCTGCTAAAACTTGGGATACAAGATTTCAGTCCAGGAACATTTTTAAGCTCATTTTTATGTTAGGACTCCTACGCTGTGTGATTTATATTTTTAACTGAGTCTATAAATCAAAATGAATTTCCGCAGTTCAGAATGTTCAGGATATTAGTACATAATGGAGACTGGTTTCTCTTAGTATTTCTAAAGGCAAAAGTAAAAAATAGGGCAGTTATTAATATTTGAAATGGATAAGTGGACAATAATCATTTTGGGGTATATCCTGCCACATGAGTACTCCCATCAAAGTCAATGACCAAGATTTTTAAAAGTGACTAATATTGTTGTTACCTTAGTTTCTGGGTGCCATGATTTTTGGGTGCCCAACATGAATGAGCCCTGATTTTCAGAGGATAGCTTTAAGCTTTCTCAACTTGGGACCCAAAAACTGAGTCACCCAAAATCACTAGTCACTTTAGACTTCCTTGGTAAATGGGAACTGAAGATGCTCAGGACCTCCCAAAACAAGCTTTGGCACTTTGCAGGCTTGAGCCATTGGTCCTTAAGTGGCACTTTTTAATGTACAATCCTATAGTAACCTCATAATAGTATATACAATAAATTGATATGTAAATAATAAAAGAAATACGTAATCTCATGACAAATCACACTTACTGAAAAGAGCCATTTCAAGCTATCCATCAAATAATATGCACTTAATTTAATACTCACTACTGAACTATTAAATAGTTAATCACTGCTTATAAATCTCATTACATGTGAATGCCAGCTCTGGTTTTCTCTGGGTTTGCAGGAGGACAGATTTTAGAAATACCCATCACTGTTTCAGTATTTCTGTAATTTGTAATGGTGCTGTTGTCTCTCAGAAAGAGCTGTCCTTTTGCTAGTACTTCCCAGTAGGATGTGAATTCTCTGATAATGTAATTTAAGACAGAGGGAATGCAGCTAGCTTGCCATTTAAATGCATAAAAAATGAAGGAAATTACAATTTACATAAAAAAACAAGAACTTGCCTTACAACAGTCCTGAAAATGCCATATATTCAAATAGAGAACTGCATTCCCTTTGTCTTAAACTACATTATGAGTAGACTGAAGCTTCCTTATTATTACTATTTCACAGATCCACAGCTGGCGTAATTAAATGTAGCTCCATAGAAATCAATGAAGCTACATCAATTTATACCAGCTGAGGATCTGACCTAGTAATATGCTCTACTTTATAACTAAATGTAGCCATTGATGTACCTGTTATATTACACAACAACTTTCCTTTCACACTGTGTGCACTGGGAAGCCAAGATGTCATGGTTGTGTTTATTTCAATAGCATTCTATGGTAATTTGCTAAATGGAGCTTCATGATGACTCCTTTGCTGGACATATACTATCACAGCTCTGGCCTTGACAAATTTAAGACTGAAACTCTGTCATTGACTT
The DNA here is from genome assembly GCF_965140285.1 of Lepidochelys kempii. Taxonomy (NCBI): domain Eukaryota; kingdom Metazoa; phylum Chordata; order Testudines; family Cheloniidae; genus Lepidochelys; species Lepidochelys kempii. The sequence goes on along the minus strand of NC_136381.1, from coordinate 102,535,477 downwards.
ATTGCCATTCCAATCTTAACCTACCCCACCCCCTGCTCATCCGGATGTGCCAAAATACTGCAGGTGGAGTTTTGTCAAGTCACAGTCACAGTAGGAGTGAGCCCTTATGTTGCAGACAGATGCCAAGTGCCTCCTGCAAAGAGCTGAGTTTATTCAGTTCTCACTGCTACGAACTGAGGGTGGTGAGCATCTCACAGAACTGGTCCCTCAGGGCTGGATCCTGACTTCAGCGGGAGCAGGATTAGGCCTGTCATCTCAGACCCCTTCAATTCCTAACCAAAACAAGGGTGAAGTAAGGACAGCCTGGTAGCGAGTTAAAAATGAGGTTTCAGCTGCAACTTTGAATTGCCTTGATTTCCTGGCTGTGACAACATTTTACTGTTAATTAACATACATTTAATTAGTTTAGTTAACCCCTGTTTCAGGCTATTTTAACTTGACCATAAAAGATTTGCTCTGGGCATAAACTTGTTATTCTGGGACTCAGATTTGAAGATTTTTTTAAATCATATTCTTTATATTAATATTTATAATAAATAGTTATTTTTATAATCAAAATGGTGTGTTTATATTAACTTTAATATTTCAATAAAGTCTGTTAAAAAACAATCCCTTTTAATTTTGTTTTTAAATTCTACAAGTAAAAATTTATAATTTTAAAAATCATTCACACTTGTTTAACTTACAAAACTTCTTTCATGTAAAAAACAAGGGTTTAGAGGCCATAAGTCAATATTGTGAATGATGCTCTTTTGGCTATAAAAATTATTAATACTTATTCATTAAAAATTAATGTTTAAAAAAGGCATCTTCTGAGCATGTCCATTAACACTTTCCCCATATCTGTTAATATCTTTATTTAAATATGGTGATGATCAAATCTATGGTATTGGTTTCTTCCCCTCAAATCTACTCAGTGCACACAGTAACTCCTGTTACAGACAATGAGAAATCTACCTACCACACAGAGAAAAGAGAACTAAACCTTTGAGGGCTAATACTAATTTTAATGTTTTGCCTTTTTGCCAGTTTGACACCTCTGTCACTTTAAATGTTGTTTTTGCTCTGTAATTTAGAAACTTTGTCCTTTGAATACAAGCATATTTCAAAGTGTTTTAAAATGCACGTTTGCACTCTATCGGTCCTTTTTCCACATCACAATTAATGAATTTTTACACAAACTATATAAATTATACACTACAACCCCCTTGGAAACATGTTTGCTTTGGAGGAACTGATTCCTCAGCAAGAGAGCAGATTTTACTCACATGAGCAGACCTATTAACTTCAATGCAATTTACTGTAGTGAGTAAGAACTAAGGAAGCGAGTAAAGGTTTGCAAGATCTCAGTAAAAGAACTGTCCAGTCTGACGGAATTCAACCTGTTCTAGATTCTGGAGAACAGCAGTCTGAACTGGTGCTTCCTTCAAAGCTGCAGAAAACAATGGTACAGAAAATGGATCATTGCCTGAGCGAAGAAGTGGGGAGAGTGAGTGTGTCACAGTTCAGCCCTTTTCATCAGAAACTTGCTCATCATCAAGTGATTGCTTTCTGGCAGCAAAAGGCATGATCCTGAGCCCCCTGAAGTCAGAGGCAAAGCTCCCATTAACTTCAGCTGATGCAGGATGAGGCTCCCTAACAAGCGGGTAGCGTGCCTGTTGCTCTTAGTGTCTTTTAACTGAACATTAAGAAGTAAGTGGTAGAACGGGCATCGTACGGATCAGGACCCCAGTAATAATGTGGCTGCAGGGACGGTGCAAGGATATTTTTGCACCCCAGGCGAAACTTCCACCTTGCGCCCCCACCTCCCCGACAACCTCCGAAAACTAGTAAACTTAGCATTATAAACAGCCTGTCCGAACGGGTAACGGCTGTTGTAATGTTTCTTTTTTACCTTTAAGGCATTTCAATTGTTTGCCATTGCCTCTGATGGTGTCCCATTCAAAGTCTTACTATTGTGCAAAGCTAAACAATTGAGCCTTGCATTGCATCATCAGCCAGGTTAGGCAGGGTGACAAATCCCCCTTACCCCAAACGGCCATTATCCCCTGGTGACTCATTTCTACCCCTAGTCTGTAAAGCAGACTTTTAAGGTAAATACATTATGCCTTCAATATTACCCATGCACACATCTCACAAAGATTCTCACTCTTGACAAGTTACCAGCCTTGTGTAGATCCCTTCCACGTTCCTCTTTGTGGGTAAGTGTCCTGTAAGACACGTGCAGGGTGCAGTGTTTGTCAGGCCTGCGGTGACAGCTGTTTGTGAAGATCAGGGGGCCCTTTGCCAAGGGATTCTTGTGTCATAGTGAGGTTGGGGTGGCTGACTGTATGGGGCAGGGCACTGAGGCTGGTGGGGCAGGTAACACTCACTGGGCTGAGGGGCAGGCGGTCCCAGGATGGGGCAGGGGTCAGCCTGTCAGTCTCCAGCGCTCGAGCCGCGCCAGGGCCAGCAGCCTCTTCACCTCGGAGTCTCCTCCGCTTCCCCGGGGGCCACCCCTCTTACGCTTCCCGCCTGCCCCTGCGGAGGCTGCGCCACCCTGGGCTCGGGCCACCCGACTCCCCCCAAGTGGCACCTGGTTCCTGCTGCTCTCGGCCGGCAGGTGCAAGGCCCCAGCTGAGCGTGGCCCCTTGCGCCTCCTCCGCGGCAGCGCCCCCAGCCCGTGTCTTCCTGGGCGGCCGCAGCGGCAGCAGCCGGGGAGCCTGAGAGAAGGAGTGGCCCCCGGGCAAGCGAGGGAGACTCCGAGGTGAAGAGGCTGCTGGCCCTGGTGCGGCCCAAATGCTAGAGACTTACAGGTACCTGCCCCTGAGCAATAGTGTAAAAAAAAATTGGGGGGCATTGCTTTTTGGCGCCCCCAAATCTTGGCGCCCCAGGCTGCAGCCTAGTTCACCTAGTGGTTACACCAGCCCTGTGTGGCTGGGTTTTATTGAAGTGCAGCATGTTTTAACTTATTGCAATTTTTTTTTAATATGTTAACAACTTTGCACACTGTTGCATTTTGCTGCATTTTGCTGCATCGGCATCCCAGCAGTACGGGAAAACACTGAAAGTGTTTATCGCAGCTGAAATGGAGATTTTAAAAAGAAGTTTTTTTCTAAAAAAAAATGAAAACTAGCAGACAATATGCCCACTATCGGCTATACTATACCTCCTCCCCACATTTACTGCTGAACCTTCGGACCCACACAGGTGTGAGGTTCCCCGAAACACCTTACAACTGGACATTCCTAGCCTATAAATCCACAGTGTAACTCCAGCCACACTTAACTCGCTTTGAGTGTACCCCCACTCCCTTACACACACCGAAACTTCAACCCCTCCCATGTTCTTACTTCTGTACTCTCTTCCCATGCTCGCAGCCCAAAACTACCCCTCATAGCCTAGCCCCCTGCTACTGCACCCACACACAGACCAGGTAGCCCACCCATCTAACTTTTGCAGATGCTAACACCCTATACCCCACCCTGTCCTATAGCTATGCGTCTACCCCTTCCTCTATTCAATCATCGTTGTATTTTTTCGTCTACGCACACAAACCCTATACCTAAACACACCCTGTAACTATACCCCATATACACCTACACACTTCATACCAGCATCCCATCCCTGTACTATACCCCCATACACACACACACACACCCTATAGCTACATCCTATAGCTAAACCCCACCCCTCTAACGTACCCCAAACTCTCACACCCCCCTTAAGGCTACACCCCACTTCTGCAACTGTACCCCAAACTCTCACACGCCCCCTAAGGCTACACTCCACCCCTGTAACTGTACCGCAAACTCCCAGCCCCTCCCCTGGCTACACCCCACCTCTGTACCCCAAACACTCACCTGCCCTATACCTACGCCCCTGTAACTACCACATACACACCCCCTATCGCTATACCCCTTGTAGCTGCACCCCGTACACCCATCCCCTGCACCCTCGACATCCTCCCCCTCGCATCCACCTTGGCGTAGCAGAAGGAGATGAGCAGCAGCGGCAGCAGGTAGCCGAAGACGAAGGTGCAGACCACGTAGACCTTCTTGTGCCGGGGGTTGGGCCACTGCTCCCAGCAGAAGGTCTGGTTGCTGGCGTCCCGGTGGAAGAGGCGCTGGTGGTGCGCGACGGGCGAGGCCATGGCGATGGAGAGCGCCCAGATGAGCCCCACGCCCAGCAGCGCGTTGCGGGAGACCCGCAGGACGGAGGCGCGGCGGGAGTGCACGATGGCCACATAGCGGTCCACCGACATGGCGGAGAGGGTGAAGATGCTGACCAGCATGGAGATGGTGAAGAAGTAGTGAATGAACTTGCAGATGAAGGCGCCCAGCACCCAGGTGGGCAGCACGTAGACCGTGGACTGGAAGGGGATGCAGAAGAGCAGGTAGGCCAGGTCGGCGATGCTCAGGTTGAGGATGAAGATGTTGGTGGTGCTGCGGGGCTTGCCCGGCTTGCTCCTGGCCAGCACCGTGATCACCAGCGAGTTGCCCAGCACCCCCAAGGCGAAGATCACGCCGAAGACAATCAGGGTGAGGAAGTTCTCGATGCCGATGCCGAAGAGGGGCTTGGTGTCCTGCTCCTCCTCCGAGAGCCCCGAGAGGTTGAATTCCCCCCGGGGGGGGCCTTCGCTCTGGTTCAGGAAGAGGATCGCAATGGCCTCGGGCTCCATGGTTGCTGCGGCTGCCCCCCCCCCCCCCCACCAGCGACAGCCGGGGAGGGTGGAGGAGAACAAACAGCGCCCTTGTCCTGCACACGGGTCCCGCGCCTCGCCCCCAGAGACCCCCCCCCCCCCGCCCCAGGCCCTGCAGCTGCGGAGGCCCCGAGGGAGCTGCGCTGCGCTGCGGGCCCCAGGCGCCCAGCCAGAAGAAGGGGGCGGAGGCGGGGGCAGTTTGCCGCCGCGCTCACGGAGCCGCGAAACTTTCCGGTGCCCGGAGGCTGGATGGCATCTCGCCTCTGCTGCTCCCCGGGTCAGCGCCTCGTGCGCGGTGGGGGCTCCCGGGCTGCGGCCGGCCGGGGCTGGCTCACCCACGCAGGCACCCGCCTCGGGGATTTGCGGAGCGGGGTGGGCAGGGGAGCTCCTGGGGGAGCCTCGTGGTCAAATGCGCCCGCAGCGGCGCTGCCCAGCTCCGTCCCCTTCGCAGTTCCGCCACGGCTGCGGGGTTTGGGCTCCCACCCCCTCTGCCCAGCGCGGTGCCACCAAAGGGCAGAGCCGGAGAGCGGCGCTGGGCGAGTGCGCGGGGACCTCAGGCGTCCCTGGGAGCGCAGCAGCCTCCCTCGGCCCTCCCCGCTCCTCCACCTCCTCCCCGGCCAGCTCCTCCCCGGCTGGCCTCCCGCGCGCTCTCCCGCCGCCCGGCTCCAGCGCGCTGCCTCCGCCGAAGGGAACGTGCCGCCCCGCCGGGCTGCACCTGGGCGCAGCCCCCAGCTCGCCACAGCAGCCGAGCTAATCGCGCCGCTAATGCGCCGGCAATACACTAGCAACCCCTCCTCTGCCTGTCCGCAACCCCCCTGCCAATCCAGAGCCAGGCCAACTCACCCTCTTCCACCCTCACACCTCCCCTCAGCCCTCCCAGCTGCCTGTCCCAGCCCGTGCACTGCTGAGCCCCAGCCCCCGGGGCTCGTCTTTCCCCATCAGCAGAGTCAACGCTGCTGCATCGCACACAGCTCGCATCCCTTCCCATCTCTGGAAGGCTGGTCGGGGACTGACCTGTCGCTGGGTTGCGTGTGCGTGTTTTAACTGGAACCACAGCCAACTTCTCCAAACATCAGCTCCAAACATCTCCTGCTCTTGCTGCCACACTCGGGGGACTGTAGTCAATAAATAGCACTGTACATCTAGACAGTGATTCACAAAAACACGCCATGATCCCTGTCCTGGTGTAGGTTTTGCCCTTATCAGTCAAGGCACAATTTCAAAAGTTAAACAGGTGTATGAAGATGTGTGACTGATGCTGCCTGAGGGCTCCATCCTCTGAGACGCCCCAGCATCCTTCTTTCCTGGGGGATGCTCAGCCCCTCACGAGGACTAGGTTCATAAAGCCCAATCTTGTAATGCTAATTATGGACCCTCTTCAGGAAAGCACTTAAACAAAGTTTAAATCCATACCTGTTCATGACAGCAAAGAAGCACATGCTCAAGTCTTGCCCGGAAGATAGATACTTTCTGAAATAGGGACATGTGTGAGTAGTCCCATTGAAATCAGATGCAGGATCAAAACTTTCCCTCTGATCCTGAAAACTCATGCATGCAAATAACTCTGCATATAAGAAAAGGAGTACTTGTGGCACCTTAGAGACTAACAAGTTATTTGAGCATCCGATGAAGTGAGCTGTAGCTCACGAAAGCTTATGCTCAAATAAATTGGTCAGTCTCTAAGGGGCCACAAGCACTCCTTTTCTTTTTGCGAATACAGACTAACACGGCTGTTACTCTGAAATCTGCATATAAATTGTCCCAATGACATTAAAAGCACTACTCATTTGTGCCACTAGGTGTAGGTGTTTGCAGGATTGCAGCCTTGGCCCCCATTTCCTGACAACATCTTTCTTCAGGAAGGATACAGAAGCATATCCTTACATTCCAGTGAAGTCAATGTGTTAGTTAAAACTAAATGCATGTATAAGTGCTTTCTTGAACCGGGATGGATTTAACCCCATGATAACAGTTTTCCTGAATTGGGGCTTTAGTTTGCTGCAAGCCTAAGTCTGAGCTAAATATATTTTAAATGGTATTAATTTCATTTATATGTTCACAGTTTTATTAAAGTTTTGTAACACAGATAAGTTCACAAAAATAAAACAGGGATACGTTGTTGTTAATAATACAATGTAGCACGTTTACTATTTAAATAATCTTACAAACTTCACAGCATCCCTGGCAGGAAAATAATATTATCCCATTTTATAGATGAGAAAGTGAGACTCAGAAAATTGAAGTGAACTGTTCAGAGAAGAGGTTATCAAAACAGAAGTTACATAAACATATTTTCTAAACAATTGGATGGAATTGAAAACTTCGTGTAAGAAGTTCATATAAATTACACACACACCCCATTCTTCAAATGTGAGTTTTAACATGGTTTCTTGATAGTTCTTAAACATCTCTTGTTTTCAGATTATAAATGTAGGTGCCATGCCTGACTGTATTGTTATGTTATCTCCTGTTTCTCTTTTTAAAACACTTTTGGTCTAGAATAGAGAATGAATGCTGAGGAGGTAGGTGGAGATAAAGGTAGGAGAAAATAAGATTAAAGGGAAAATTCGATGTTCTTAGAAGAAAGAATAAGATCTGTATCATTGAATGTTCATTCCTAATTTTTGTAGATATATGGTTGACATTTTTGTAGATATATGGTTGACATTTTTCCTTTTTTACATAGCCTCATTTACATATTATTATTTCCCAAGAGCTCAAAGCTACTTCACAGCAATTTTAGTGCCTGAACCGCCGGGATAAATTGAACTATTCTGGTGTGATTTTTGAATGCAATGAGCTCTTGCTTGCTTTGCAACCCAGAATTCGAAAGGTTTTTTTCTGTTTGCCTTCTCTGCTTATATTGATACAGATCATCAGCTAGTGTAGCTCAGCCTAGCTTCATTGACTTCAGTAGAACTAGACTGACAGAAACCTGCTGAGTATCTGGTCTATGTACAAAAACAAAATAAACACTGAAAGAGCTAAATCTAGCTAGTAGAAATTTAAGAGAATGTTTTAATTATATTAAAACTGTTTGCTTTTCTGTAGCTATTGTAACTTAGTTAAAAATGACAGAAACAAATTATTTGTTATTAATTTTTTAACTTAAAGCTTCCTATAGTGTTCTTGTTTGATTTTTTGTATATAATTTATCATCATATTGACATGTTTTTAAATGACCATCAAAACACAGTAGAATACATTTGTGCATCTGTAACAGACTCCAGAGCAGACATTTTGAAAAGTGTCCATTATATATCAATTACTTTGGACAGATTAGAAATTGTGGGATCCAAAATTAATGTTATAGGGACCAAAATAGATTTTCTTAACATTGTTGATGTATATATTTATCAGTTTGAATCCCTTCATATGCTGTGATGCAAGAAGTATTTTTGATTAGCACTAACGTTTTGCACTTAAATCATATCTTGCAGCCTGTTACCATTCTCTAAAATATTATTAATTAAATACTGGCTCCATTGAAGTCAATGGCAACATTCCTGTTGATTTCACCCTATATTTCTGAAAATGTAATTCATTTGTGCTGTTCCTTCCTTTTTGGCTCATTACTCATAATAGGTGTTATATGTTGAGTAATATAGCCTGGATTATAGATACAGACCAAATAATACAATATTGTTTAACAGACGGAAATAACCAGGAAGAATAAATCCAGGAACAAAATCGGTTTTATGAGAAGACAACCTGGACATTTCATTTGTGATATTGGATAGAAGTGTTGGCACTAATACAGTTTCCTAGGTGATGTATAGCCAGATTTGCAACTCAGACACTGCTTTTCATGTGCACATGCATAGTATTTGTCAGCCTGCAAAACAGTACCCAAAATGTGTACCAGATAATATAATTATGTTGTAATTTTGCTATCTTGATTAGTAGTGCATTAGTAGACTAGAAGTGCATACTCTTTCTGTTTAAAAACCCAATGCTGCCAAAATACTCACTTAAAGGATTAGGTTCGTAAATCAGGAAGGAAAAGCAGATATTACCAACTTGTAATTTTCAGATGGTTAGAACCATTTTGTTCCCCCAAATTTGATAAAGCTCATGATCCTTGTGAAGGATTACACACCGAGTTTGGCATTTTAGTTCACATTTTTGTATTACAGTTGCCTAAGTGTAATAAATAAACTGAACAATTTCAAACAATGGAAAACATTTTTTCACATGCACAGTAAGCTGTTTAGTTTACTTCCTTCAAAGACTCCAGAAAGATTCACTTTTGTGCACAGAAAAAGCATGGCAAAATTTAGCCCCTAAATAAAGATTCCAAGAATTCCATACAAATAATTATGTTATTTAATATATTTTATTAATGATCTGGAAAAGCAGGGGAACAATGAAGTGGCAAAATTCAGGCTCTGATTAAAAAAAACACTTAAAGCACATACTAAAGTTGATCCCTTAAGGACTTGAGGATATCTCTTAAGCACATACATAGGAACTTTCTTGAATAGGGATGCTTTTCTGAATCAGGATTTTAAAGAAGATTCCAAATGTTTCAGATGAGCCAAAACTAGCTGTCTGTGAAGACATTCAGAGAGAACAAAGCAAGGTGCATGTACAAGATCATGACAATGAAATTCAGTCGGCAGAATTTGTGGCCACGCTCCACAGCGTGTTCTGTTCTGTGAAATGAAATAAATGTGCACCCCACAACGGAATGATCAGGAAGAAATCTGAGATAAAAACTTCAATGAGATTTCCTTTCCTTCCATACACTCATTCAGGTTTTCTCATAAGAGGCTCTGATGGGTGCACCATTACTCTTTTATACAAGGCCTGTAATAAAACACTTCAGATACTTCAGTCAAAATCTAGCTTATGAAAGAGGCTGAATTCAATTATGGTTTAAAGTTAATAACCCAACAAATTAATTTTTAAATACCCATCTATTACTTTTTAGAGGTGATTTAGTATTGTATAATATTGTATAATCTAAAATACTTTTCCCCATTGCAATACATTTATAATTAGCAATAATTCTTCTACTTAGAACAAGGCAACCATAACTATATATATGTGTGTGTTTATACACACCTCAGATACTTTTTTCCTTCTATAGGATTTCTATCCAAGCATCTCAGAGTTTTTTTAGAGACAAATTTATTAAACATGACAATAAACATGAGGTAGGTAAGTATAGTTTTTACCATTATATTGAATGAAGAATAAAATGGGTAAAGGGTGGATGGAAGAGTCCCTCAAAGATGGCATTTCAGCAAAACCTGCCCCTCATGTATAACTTCATTACTATAGAAAGGATGAAACCAGATTTAGGGCTCAGTCCTGTAAAGTGAACTCTTGCACCAGTCCAGCAACAACTTAAGAACATGTTTAACTGTAAGCATGTGAGTAGTCCAATTGGTTTCCCATACCATTGAGGGATGAACCCTTTGTTCATTATGCTTGTCTTAGTAAATGACAGTTTTTATTATTACAAAAAGCATTCCCAAGGTTGTTGAATTTTGTGTACGGAGGTTGAAAATAGATTGACTTTCAAGATTAACCTTGTTTCTTTTAATTCTGTGATACAAGATAGTAGATAACAATTAAAGAATCTATGGTTAATTGTTTTTACTTTGTTAACTTCCTGAAGTAGAAACCCCTATTTATCATTCAGAAGCTAAATCAAAAATCTATAATCCACTTTTAACTCACATGCTGGAAGATTATTAGCATGGGAAAATCCACATATTTGGAGATGTGAACGACCCTACCACTGGTATTCTTAGGAAGAATATAACACTGTGGTCATAGATGTCAGTGCAATAAAGTTTAATTTTAACTCCATGATTGAGAGATATTGCTAATAAACTGTCTGAGTTTATTGCTAGTTTTACTAACATTTAGAAAAGAAATAAACATCCATCCCTATTCCCTTGAGAGAAACTACCATTTTGCTGCAGATTAAATGCCTAACTCTTTAGTCTGATTTCTAAATATCAACTGTGGAATAGAAGCTGAACGTAGCTTGAATGCAGAGGACTGACTTTATTGTTAAACATGTTCAGTATGGTAGTGGATAAGGACCTGGCAAGAATGGAGCCTTATTGTGTTAGCCACTGTACAGACAGAGTCATAGACAGTCCCTGCCCCAAGGAGCTTACAGTCTAAATAGACAAGACAGACGTGAGATGGGGGGAGGGGTAGAACACACAACCAGAGTGAACAATGGACGGTAGCAAATAGCTGATAGTGCCACAGTTTGTGGGCGAGCGAAGGGGAGTAACTTAAGAGGGGATAAGCTAAATAAAAAGGGAAGGGAAGAGGTGATGAGAGGGACAGGGCAGGGGAGAAGAGGGTAATACCAGTACAGGTCAGAGAAAGTCCAGTCAAAACTGTAGAAAGTTCTCTGAATGTCCAGAGGTCTCTGCTTTGGCTTCCTCTTCCCCTACCAGCTGGAATCTCTGTCTGGCTCCTCTCTGCATTTTTCCCCTCAAGGCACATAGCAGGAGAGAGATGAGGTACCACATGCATCCAACGAAGTGGGTATTCACCCATGAAAGCTTATGCTCCAATAAATCTGTTAGTCTATAAGGTGCCACAAAACTCTTTGCCGCTTTTACAGATCCCGACTAACATGGCTACCCTTCTGGTACTTGACACCTGGGTCCTACTGTCCCCAAAGCATGTGCGTGGTCTCTCCTGCATAAGTCTGGGTGCTGGGGGGAGGTGTCCTTGCCTGGCCTTATTTTGCCCCCTCCCCCGCTTTCTCTGCTTCTGCTTGTACCAGCTGAAGTCATTGGCTTGCTCCTCTCTGCAGGGTTGTTGCTTTTTTTAAGTTATGGTTTACAGTGCTGTAGTTTCTCTTGTTCTAGGCACTCTGGGGTAAGTACCTCCCAGTGAAGTATATGAAAATAATCTGTGTTGTATTTCAAAAGAATATTTTAATATGCAAAATTGAATGTTCATTACCTGAACATTTACACAGATGTTATATAGCACACAGCATTTATTCATTACAAAAGTTGTGTGATTAAATTACCTTTTCTAGTAATATATTCTAATGTTTGGTAGTTGTTTAAAAATATTAATTTTTTTTAATATTTAACACTATTAAACTACGCTATGCTTTTCAGAGTTGAACCCAACAGAGTTTTTCCTGGGTGAAGAAACCTAACTGTGTTTCATTCCCCATCCCAACTTCACTCCCCACAAAAATGAGAGAGAGAAAAAAGAAAGCAAAAAAATTCCTTAAATTGGCAGAATTAAGAGGGATTTTTTTTAATGAATGCTAGCAATACAGCAAGGCATAATATAGCACACTCTACAGAAACCAGGACAGAGCAACTTAAACCCTCGGAGGTGTGCAAGCTGCAGAGGCCATGGACACTGAATGATCCAGCTATAGAGCCAGAGGACTAATCCACCTCCTAGAATCCTAATAAAAAGAAAAGGAGTACTTGTGGCACCTTAGAGACTAACCAATTTATTTGAGCATAATAAAAGCTACATGCCAGGGAGTGAGGGGTGCTGGAGGAGGCAGAGAGAAAGGAAAGCTCATGTGAAGTGAGCTCCCTATCTTCTATCCCCTTTTTATGCTTCTAAGGGAGAAGAGAAACATGAGCAAGAAATAATACATGAGGAAATTTGGAAAAATCCCAGCTACTATATTTGGGAGTAAAATAATCTGGAATATGGATATTCAGTGGAAAGGAAAAACCTGGAAAGCAGAAATGTAGCTGAAAGAGACCGACACCAGATAGCAAACTAGACATAAATTGGAAGGGTGATATGGTAGCAAAAACCACCACTACCACCTTCAACAACAACAAAAGCCATTTTGGCCTGCACATGATGAGACATCACAACCCAAAGTGTGGGATAATTATCTCTTCTCATATGGCTGCTGTTATGATTGCTCCTGGAATACTGACCTCAGTCTACCCTAACGCCCCCTGTCAACTAAGATAAAATAAATAAAAAACATGTAATGAACAAAAAAAATCAACCAAAAAAAAAAAAAGCAGAGGTTAGTTTTTACCATGAAAATGAAGAAAGCCCAAAACTCCATGAAGTCTGATAGAGATTCTGCTATTACTATTAATTTTACATGGCAGACACTTGGATACTACAGTGGTCGGTCAGCAGTATAAAACCCCAAGATGGATAGGTAGGGCCTACCAAATTCACAGGCATGAAAAACATGTCACGGACTGTGAAATCTGGTCTCCCCCTGTGAAATCTGGTCTTTTGTGTGCTTTACCCTATACTATACAGATTTCACAGGAGAGACAAGTGTGTCTCAAATTGGGCATCCTGACCCAAAAGGGAGCTGCAGGGGGGTCGCAAGGTTATTTTAGGGGGGGTCATAGTATTGTCACCTTTACTTCTGTGCTGCCTTAAGAGCTGGGTGGCCAGAGAGCGGCGGCTTTTGGCCGGGCGCCCAGCTCTGAAGGCAGCGCCCCGCCAGCAGCAGCACAGAAGTAAGGGTGACAATGCCATACCAGGCCACCCTTACTTCTGCACTGCTGCCTTCTGAGCTGGGTGGCTGGAGAGTGGCGGCTGCTGACTGAGGGCCCAGCTCTGCAGACAGCAGCACAGAACTAAGGGTGGCAGTACCACACCATGCCATGCTTCTTCATGCTGCTGGCTGCAGCTCTGTCTTCAGAGCAGGGACCCAGGCCAGCAGCCGCCGCTCTCCAGCTGCCCAGCTCTGAAGGCAACGCTGCCGCCAGCAGCAGCGCAGAAGGGTAGCAGTACCACAACACCCCCCCCGACACACACACACACACAACAACCTTGTGACCCCTCCACAACTCCTTTTTGAGTCAGGACCTCGACAATTACAACACTGTGAAATTTCAGATTTAAATAGCTGAAATCATGACATTTATTATTTTTTAAATCCTATGTCCGTGAAATTGACCAAAATGGACCATGAATTTGATAGGGCCCTATACAGGACTGTCTCTAGGCACCAGTAAAACAAGCATGGGTTTGGGGCAGCACAATTCCAGAGGCAGCATTCTGGCCACCCTTTTTTTTTTTTTTTTTTGATTGGGCAGTTGCGCTCTCGGCGCTTGGAGCAGCAAGTTTTTTGCTTGGGGCGGCAAAGATCAGATATAGTGTCCACTTCTGGATACCACCTTACCGTTAGACTTATTTCATTTTTATTTGTTAAACTCCACCAGAGCCCGTAATGCTATGAAAAACTACAGAAGACATGGTTCTTGTTCCATCGAGCTTACAATCTAAATAGACTAAAAAATGAGTCTGAGTTACAAAGCGCTGTAGCCGAGTAGAGGATGGCTTTATCTCAGAGCTTTAGATGGTGCCCAAAAGAATTGTATCATCATTGTGCTTTTGAATTTGCTAATACTCAAGGAAAGTACAGGTTTAGAAATGTAGGTGAAGATAAAAAAACCTGACAAAAACACAGGAGAAGTACATAGTCACTACCTGTCAGCTTACGTGAAATGAAAGTTCAGACGGGGCTCAGCCTTTGATGTAGGATGCTAGCAGCTGTCAACATCTCAGCAGATCCATTTGCAAACCCTGACCATTTTTATTTTACAATAAACCTGGGCATTTTTCTAAATTTTCAGGCAGTTAGTTGGGGGGAGGAGTTATTATTATTATATTTCTAAGATTGTCAGCAGTTTAAGCTTGATTTTGCTCTGTTGAGTTTTCCGTAGCTTAAACTCTTTCTGATTTATTGACTAAGTTTTGCTGAATATTGACTTAGGCTCATTTGTACGGTATTTAATTTGCTCTGGGGTGGGGCTTGGTTTTAAGTCCAGCAGACTATACTGGTTCCATTTTTTCTTTGGTCTCAGTGAGCTTATTGAGGTTTTATCCCTTACAGTCCATTTGGAATTTACTGTAAAATTTTAATTTGTTGTAAAGGTAGTTGAGACTTTTTTCCTCCAGACAGTCACTGGATATCTCCAAAGTTTCAATCTAATGCCATGAAATAGACAGATTTGTTGGTGGTATTTCTAATCTCTGCCTGCAACTCAGAAAAACATAGGTCCCCAGAAAAACAAAAGGATCAATTCAGAATTCCAGGTGTCTCATTTGCATAGTGTGATACAGCATGGCCAGAGGGCAGCAGGAAAGTGTTTTTTGTTTTTTGGGTTTTTTTTGAAGCAGAAAAGAATTTTATATTCATAACACTTACAAAGAATCAGCAAAAAGGATAAAGCAAAACTATGCAACAAAACAAAAGCAAACGCAAGGTATAACACAGCAGCCTTCAGGAGGGAGAAGTGTTCAGGCTAGCCTGGGCCCAGAGCGGGGGGGCTTCCTCGACACTCGTGGTCTTCCACCCTCCTGAGTTACCTGGGGGCCTAGAACGGGGGGACTTCCTCAACACTAATGGTCTTCCACCCCCTCGAGTTACCTAGTACCACGCCCAGTGTCACCGATTATTCTTCTCCTGAGAGTGCCCAACAAGATGGGCACGGCTGCAGGGTGGGCGGTTTGGGGGTGGGGGGACGTACACCCATGTGTGATAGGACCCCTCCTAGATGACAGTAATGATGGTATCCACAGTGGCAACGGTTGGGGCTGGGGTCTCTCGCTCTTCCCCCCAATCAAAGGGTCAGATGGAGGGAACCGGACGGGGTCACCGAGCAGAGAACCTCGGACAGCACCCACCGCTCCTCGAAGGCGTCAAGGAAGTCGGTGGACGCCGCCCAGAGGAACTCCGCCCGGATACGTGAACGTACTGAGGATCGGAAAAGCAGGGAAGTGTTAGAAGGGAGCCTTATTCCCTGTAGAGGGAAGAAAGTTTGCTATAGATTAATTAAAGCACCTGAAGCCAATTAAAGCACTTGAAGCCAATTAGAGCACCTGAAGCCAGTCACCTGATAAAAAAACCCTGCTTCAATCAGACAAGAAGAGGAGTTGAAACAGAGTGGATTGGTGTTGGAGCAGAGAGCAGGTTGGAGGGGTTGAAGCAGAGTGGATTGGTGTTGGAGCAGAGAGCAGGTTGGAGGGATTGAAGCAGAGTGGATTGGTGTTGGAGCAGAGAGCAGGTTGGAGGAGTTGAAGCAGAGTGGATTGGTGTTGGAGCAGAGAGCAGGTTGGAGGAGTTGAAGCAGAGTGGATTGGTGTTGGAGCAGAGAGCAGTTTGGAGGAGTTGAAGCAGAGTGGATTGGTGTTGGAGCAGAGAGCAGTTTGGAGGAGTTGAAGCAGAGTGGATTGGTGTTGGAGCAGAGAGCAGGTTGGAGGAGTTGAAGCAGAGTGGATTGGTGTTGGAGCAGAGAGCAGGTTGGAGGGGTTGAAGCAGAGTGGATTGGTGTTGGAGCAGAGAGCAGGTTGGAGGGGTTGAAGCAGAGTGGATTGGTGTTGGAGCAGAGAGCAGGTTGGAGGGAAGCAGAGGAGAGTTTGGAGAAGTGCTGCGGTGGGCTAAGAAGACCAAGACCCTAGGTAAAGGGACACTTGGTTTGTGCAGAGGGAGGGCAGGAAGCCCCACAAGCTGAAGGGCAGGAGAGGCAAGTAGCCCTGGGGAAGGAACCGCTAGTTCAAGGAGTTTACCGCTATCCCTAGGGCCCCTGGGCTGGGACCCAGAGTAGAGGGCGGGCCTGGGTCCCTCCCTCTCTACTCCCCTCCTCTAGGACACCAGTGGGGCAGTTAATACCCCAGTTCAGGGGCAAGAAACAGTGGCCTGAACCCCACCCCCACCCCCAAGAAGAGAAAGCATGATACCCATCATAGTAGTGCCGGCAATTTGCCACAGTAGTGAGGAAGGAGATTTGGCCACCGCTAGTCAGACTTGCTAGTGCTAGCACACACAGGTGTAAAACCACAGCTCCGGTGGCAGCAAGGAACCTTGAGCTGGTGGCAAGATTCATCCATAAGAAGGTTGGAGGTTCCTATCAGACACTATCAAGAAGCTCTGGAAGTGGGAGCAGCTGTAGGATGGTGCCGAATCCGTACAGTCACCAGCTGTCCTAGTCATGACTTCATCTCAGCCAGCACTGACCAATATTTACATTGCATTGCCCCTTTACCCCAGCACAAGAGAAGCTGTGGCTGCTTTGTGTAACAACAACCTCCTATGGAAGATACTTTATCCTAGGGCAAACTAGTGTGGACTCAAAAGAGAATCTAGCTCACTTTAAAAAGTAATCACACATCACCAAAGACTATTTCTGATGTTGCAATCAGTTACAAATGTGGAAAGAAAACAGATTCTTATTTTATTAATAGAAAAACTGAACAGTTATTAAATGAAGGTAATACAGTTTCTGGTATTATGCAAGGATTGTGGAATGTTCTTGAAAGCTCCAGTTTGACAGGAATCTTGATTACAGACAATGATGTATTTCATTTAAAAAATGAAAATCTTTAAAAAAAAAACAAAACAAAACCCCTCAGAAAACCCACATTGCTTTCAAATATTTCACAAGAAAAGCAAACATTTTGGTTTACCATAAAATAATGACCATTGCCAAAACATATAAACAATGTGGACTTAACCTGTTTTGCAAGAAAGAAGTGCTGGCATTTATAGGGAAACTAAAGAATCCACTTCTGGACATTGGTCTTCTAACATTTCCTTAAAGAAAGTTTCTGCCTAATAGCTGACAGTTTAGAATTCAGAGCATTTTTTTCCCAGTTTTGTTTGTGATTGAATGAGAAAGGTGAGAAACTCACATTTCAGAAATGAGATGATGCTCAGCATTTTCTTTTACCCAATATTCAAGCAGTAGTGAAGCCCTGTGATGGTGGGAAGAGGCTCTCTATATCCCATAAGAACATTAACATTCAGGGGGAAATGAACATTAAATACAGATCTAGATTATTCCAATGGTTGAGGAACAGCCTATTTCAATAGTTATGATTACTCTTGTATTCAGACATTCAGCTACCACAGTGATGAGTTCTGGAATTAGAGCAATAGATAGTTGGTTACTGTATTTTCTTCAGGGTTGCTGAGGTATTGACTTTTCTATTTAACTAATATTTTGATTTTTATTGTGAGACAAAAATTATGTTTTCCCATCGTTGACTTCCTTATTGGTTGCTTCTCTTGTCTTCTTTCTCTTTCCCTAAGATTTCTGAAACTGAAGAACTATTAACTGTGGTATGTAACCTTAAATCAGCCTCTGTACCAGATGACTAGAGGATAGCTAATATAACAATGATCTTTTAGAAAAGCTCCAGCGGTGATCCTGGCAATTATAGACTGGTAATCCTAACTTCAGTATTAGGCAGATTGGTTGAAACTATGATAAAAAACAGAATTATTAGACACATAGATTAACACAATATGTTGGGGAAGAGTCAACACAACCTCTGTAAAGGAAAATCATGCTTCACCAATCTATTAGAATTCTATGAGGGAGTCAACAAACGTAGAGAAAGTGAACCAGGTGATATAACTTTCAGGACTTTCAGAAAGCCTTTGAAAAAGTCCGATACCAAAGGCTCTTAAGCAAAGTAAGAAGTAATGGGATAAGACAGAAGGTCCTCTTGTGGATCAGAAACTGGTTAAAAGATAGGAAACAAAGGGTAGGAAAAAATGGTCAGTTTTCACAATGGAGCAAAGTAAATAGCAGGGTCCTCTAGGGATCTGTAGTGCAACTATAATGGGACTGTACTATTCAACATATTCGTAAATGATCTGGAAAAGAGGTCAACTGTGAGGTGGCAAAATTTGCAGATGATACAAAATTATGCAAGATAGTTAACTCTCAAACTGACTGAGAAGAGTTACAAAGGGATCTCACTAAACTGGGTGTCTGGGAGACAGAATGGCAGATGAAATTCAATGTTGATAAATACAAAGTAATGCACATTGGAAAATATAATCCCAAGAATACATACAAAATGATGGGGTCTAAATTGGCTGTTACCACTCAAGAAGGAGACCTTGGAATCATTGTGGATAGTTCTTGTGCAGCAGCAGTCAAAAAAGTTAACAGAATGTTAGGAACCTTTAGGAAAGTAAATATCATAATGCCTCTATATCAATCTATGGTACGCCCCCACCTTCAATACTGCTTGCAGTTCTGGTTACTCCATCTCAAGAAAGATATATTAGAACGGGAAAAGGTACAGAGAAGGGCAACACAAATCTTCCATATGAGGAGAGATTAAAAAGACAGTTTAGAAAAGATTAAGGGGGGTTATGATGCATAACGTTAGCACCCTCTTAGCCAAGATGGTGTCTGCTCTGCAGGCAGTTCTGGCCAAGAGAAGGTATGCACAGGAAAGCAGCAGGGAATGATCCTTCTACCCCAAGGACACCTGCTCCAAACCCCCAGAGTGAACACACACACCGGAAGAGAACAATGAATATAGAAAAGGGAAATATTTATTTACAGAGGCATGAGAGGAGAAATACAACAGAGGGAAATATAAGGGGAGTGATAAAACAGGGTTACATTCGACATGAGGGCCCACGGGCCCAGTGGTACCACAGTCTAAAAGGGCAGACACCAAGCAATGTGTCTGCACACAGAGTTCGGGAGTCCTGGGCAAAGTTCCAGTCCAGTGGTGAGTCTTGGGTGCTCCTGGTCATCTTCGGCACCAGTACACTTCCCTCAACAAACCCCTCCAGTGCCCTTTTCTGTCATTCTCTGCAAACACACACAAAGTGACAACCTCCCTACTTAATTAGCTAAAAGCATCCCTCCTTATTCCCAATGCAAAGTCACAAGCCCCAGTACTCACAGCTCCATACAGCTCGGGGCAGCCATGATACTGGGTCCAGATCTAGTTTGTCCTTCTCGGGTGATTCCTCCCTGCCACAGTGCTCCTCCTGGCTCCTATCCTGGGTTGTCCCCGATTGGCCATTCTGTCCCTCCCTGACTTCACGCAGGTTCTTGGCTGCTTCACTCTATACTGCAGCCCTTCTATCTGTAGCTCCAGACACACACCCTGCCCCTCTACTCTCTCTCTCTCTCTCCCCCTCCCCTTCCTCCTTCTGGAAGCACTTCCTCCTTCTGGAACAATCAGCACTTCCCCCCCGTCAGGAAAAAGATGTAAAGGGATGCTCTCTAAACCCGAAGGGGGTTATAAAATCTATAAAATCTATAAAATCATGAAGGGTGTGGAGAAAGTGAATAAGGAAGTGTTATTTACCCCTTCACATAACACAAGAACCAGGGATCACCCAGTGAAAACAATGGGCAGCAGGTTTAAAACTAAAATAAAGTACCTTTTCACATAATGCACAGTCAACCTGTAGAAATCATTGCCATGGGATGTTGTGAAGGCCAAAAGTATATCTGGGTTCAAAAAAGAATTAGGTAAGTTCACAGGTGATAGGTCCATCGAATGGCTATTAGCCAAGATGGTCAAGGACACAATCCCATGCTCCGGGTGTCCCTAAATCTTTGACTGCCAGAAGCTGGGACTGAACAAGAGGGAATGGATCACTCAATATTTGCCCTGTTCTTTTCATTCTCTCTGAAGCATCTAGCACTGGCCACTGTCTGAAGACAGGTCACTGGGCTAGATGGACTATTGGTCTGACCCACTATGGCTATTCTTATATTCTTTCTTTAACTTTTCTGAATATTTTTTGAAGCAAGTCTTTTAAAATTTGTAAGCCTTTAGGGATCAATCTGCAAGGTGTTGAGCATTTCTGAGAGGTGCTAAGTACCCTCAATTTCAGCTGATTTCAATGGAAGACAGGGTGTTCAGCACCTCTTAGGATTCCTCAGTACATCACAGGATCGGGCCCTTATAGAATAGAGTATGTATAACTTAGGTGTTGTGTTTCTATTTGTCTAAAAATATTCAATTCTTTGAGACTTATAGGAAGCAGAACTTGTAAATCCGCATGGCTCTGTTTGACGTAGTTGAAACTATGCCAATTTACACCAGCTAAGGAGCTGGATCATAAGTTTTTGTGGGTTATGGAAATTTTTGAATATATGTTTACATTTCCCTCTAGGGATCTGATAGAATTATAGTGTCTTGAATTTGAGCAACTTCGTTTTGTCACAGCAACTGGTGTTCAATATTTCAGTGTTTCTGAAGGCATAATTAAAATAATAAAAAGAACAGGGAAAAAAAGAGGCTGAGGAAATCTAGTAGTAAAAATAACTGCCACAGACTTAATTTTATTTTATTTATGAGAATATACTCAGTGTATATTTATTTCTAGTTAAAGATTTTCTTGCTGAGAAAAAACATGTGAATAGTGCATGAGGGATTTATCTCCTTTTCTTTTCCTTGTTGAAAATCACGTTAATGCACCGTAAACCAATTTTCCAATGAACGGCTTAATTCCTCTTCTGAAATATGCACCGTTAATATCCTTACCACAGTCATAAAGTGTTAAGCATTGACTGAGGACATAGATGCAACATTTTTTAAACTTCCAATGCAGATGTTAATAGATTGTGTTAACTGTGTACAATTTGTTGTTTATTGATTTCACCTTTGTTCCATGTTCTTCAGCTGCAAAAAGACAAAGGACAAAATTCTTATCTCAGTTACTGTATCTGGAGTAGTTCCAGTGATATCTTTAGTGGAACTTATCCATATTTATGCTGATGGAACTAAGACCAGAATTTGAACTATGGGTTTCAGTGCCACAGGATTACACTACATTTTTTCTTATTATTTTATAACATTATCTTATCTTATTTTACAATAAGACTTCCCTAGTAGGAGACGTTTTTTTCAATACAATAGGAATAGAGTATCGCATCCAAAGGGGTGTGATGTTAAATAGTAATGATGAATACGAATGGTCTTATTACCAACTTTGTCTTGAGAATAAATCTACCCTATGCTATTATGGCATTACCATTCCTAGCAAAAACTTCAGGAAGAACTTTAATGCTTTATATATGACTAATTATGATACAGAATACAATTGGTTTAACTTAATGTTTGCAAGAATTGACCAATAACACAGGCATTTTGAGGATACAACCAAACTGTATGCTATAGAGTACTTTGATCATTTAAATAAAACCTCCTTAACTATTTCCTTGAAGCAACCCCATACTCCAAGAGTGGTTAGGACCTGAAGGTTGTTCCCTTAAAAGTCTGTGCATGCATTTTAATCCGGAGGTCAGGATTTCAGCAACCGAATGATCAGTACAATTGAAACATACTGAGATTTTCCAAAAATGACCTGGGGATTCTCTGAATGCTGAAAAAAGAAAGAAAGCTGTGCAGCCACCTTCTCAGTCTGCGTCACGCAGTGTGTGCATGGAGCTTTTTCATGAGTACGATCCATGGCACGCATAAGCCTGAGTAGCTGCAGCCGTGTTTTGTGTTCCCTGCATTCATGGGTTGAAAAAAGAACTTCAGAGGAATCTTCATTTATAAACCCTCCAGGCTAAGTAAACAATTTTGAAGGCCAACATGAAACTGAGAGTGCCCTCACACAGTGACGGACAGCAAGGACAAAACAGCTATTTAATTATTTGCTATGCCCAAATTGTGCTCCTAAAGCAGAAGGGTAGCTCTGTTCTTTTCTAACTGAAATTTTGCAGATAATTTGTTTATAATGAGAAATAGGTCCTTCCAATACAGTGCTTCCACTGTGAAAAATGTTAAAGTGGCAAATTAAGTAGTACAGTTTTTAACCACTTTTGTTAAGAACCTTATTATACTTTCAGAATTATCATACAGAAATGTGAACAGAAATTGGAATCTGTGTTTTCAGTTAGAGCTAAACTAGCTGTCTCCTGAAAACTAATTTAAGAAAGTTGTCATTTTGCAATGAAAGCCTCTGAAGAGTGACAGTTTTAGGCATAGCATAGGGTTAAGATTTAAGGTGGCACATCAACATAAATTTGGCCTCAATGGCATATGACTACCTATCTGTCTAGATATTTATACTCTGCAGTGTTGCGTAGCCATTTACACAGCATATATTCAGTCAATTTAGAGAGCAGAAGTGTCAAGCATATGGCCTGTGGGCTGGATATGACTTGCATTATGCATTTAAGTGGCCTGCATGAAATTTCAGATCATGCAGAATTTAAATTTTCGTTTAATTAAAAGTAAGTTTCTAGCCATTATGGCTGCAAAGGTAAGCTTCTATAGCATGAACCAAGCGTAAACTAATGTCATGAAGTCTGTCTTACTCTGCAAACAGCCTGAAACAATGACTGAGGTGTCAACTCCCCAGTCCCCTACTAATCTCATTAGAGTGTCAGCTCAAAAGCCCACTGTTGACACTGAAGTGTCAACATTAACTATTCCATTGCCGATCATTTTAGCCAGTGGAAGAGGAAAGGGAGTGGGAGTCAAATGCACAAGGGTGGGAACTGGGAGTTACTGCAGTGAAGGAAATGCAAAGGGAAAAACAGAGAAGAGGGAGAGAAACAGAGAAAGGCACATGAAGAAGGAAGAGAAACAATGGGTAGAAGTAATGGAGAAGGATATGTATTGAGTGACATTGATCTGACAATAAGTTACTGAATAAATATAATTTTAGTTACAGGGAGGCCACAGTCACACCTCAACCTCTGTGCATTGACATCAGTGGAAGATCCACTGTGGATTGAGGGCCCTATGAAGTCCTGAATTTATATCCCGGCCATCGGACCATAATATAATTTAGAAACCACCCATCTTCAGAATGAGTTTGACACCTTTGGTACAGACACTGTATAAAAATACCGATTTATCCTTGCAACAGTCTGTCTGTGTCAAGAGCTTGCAAAGGAGAACCTACTAGTAGTAGTCATTTTTCTTCTCAATAAAGCTCTTGGTACAGTCAGATATTTTTATCAGGCTTAGCTTCCTTAAACAAATAGTAACTGGTGAAGCCTTTTCTAAGTAATAGATCCACACTGAGCCATCAGCTTCAAATAATTTTAGGACTCCAACATGAAACACCCTCATGCTAGCTTGCAAATTCACCTGGTACCAGGAGAGGATCCACACCCACCTTATAGATAGAGACTGCCAGTCAGCAATGAAGGAGAATGAGAGTCCATTCAAATCCTACCAAATTAATCCCTGTTATCACATACAAAGTTACAGGAAACTAACACCACCACCCATGGTAGCATTGTTTCCTAAATGACCTCATTCTCTGGTGACTTTAGCTACCTCTCTCTGGGGAAGAAGTGAAGAAGAGGTGATTCTGCAGAGCTTTATGATCCCTGTGTGTGGGTTTTTCTCTAGGAGGTTATTCTCCAGACCAGTAGAAATTAGGAGGAGCAAGTGGGATTAGGGAGAAAACACACACACACACACAGAGCCAATTCTCCATATGATAAAATGATCAATAGTTCTACTTAGAGTGAACACGTTTCCTTATTTATTCCACACCAGCTCACTGTGGGATGAATGCACTACAGTCTTAGAACAGTCATCACAATACCTTATCTTGGATTTTGAGTAACTCTTTATTTTTCCTCCTGTTCATCTGAATGTGAAAAATTACAAGATTTACAAGTGAGAGAGAAGAAATAAAACAGTAAGCCGTAGCTTTTATACTTAATTAAGTTAAGATTCTTAATTAAATCAGCAACATATTTAAACCTTGTGTTCCTTGTTTTATATTGGATGAAGAACAGATGCAGAAACAGAGAATTCAACAATGACTAGGAAAGAAATACCCTCGTTGCAGAGCGCCACCACAAGGCCTGTGTACCACTTAAGTAAGTTGCTCAGCTCATGTATACCTTCACTACACTACACAACTAATTTAGCCAAGCACATATGTTCTTATTAGTTCAGCCAAAAAAAAAAAAAAGCATGCAAAATGCATTTTGTATGTACAACATGTGATTTTCAAATGGTCATAACTTAATCAAATCAAAGCCAAATTGCTCCAGAACACTTGAAAGTTCCTCTTGTGAATAAGAGATGAGGTGGTGAGGTAATACATTATCTTTTATTGGACCAACTTCTGTTGGTGAAAGAGACAAGCTTTTGAGCTACACAGAGCTCTTCTTTAGGTCTAGGGAAAGTCTATTTTTATGTGATATATCACCAGTCTACCTCCAACCATTGTGACTGTGAAATTGTTGGGATAAGCTTTGTACATTTGTGTTATAGTAGGAAAATTATGTTTTCCTCATTGGCCACATACTCAAAAATCATTTTTTTCATAGATTCATAGAGTTTAAGGCCAGAAGGCACCATTACATCTAGTCTGACCTTCTGTGTACCACAAGCCATTACATTTCACCCAGTTAATCCCATTCTTGTGTTTGACTAAAGCCTAAATATCTTTAGTTTATATGTATACCTCAAACCTTCCCCAAAATTTACCAATAATGACAAATGTTAATGCATAAGATAAATTTTTTAGAATTATATTGGAAACCATTATGCAGACTTAACTACACTAGTCTCTGACATAATACATATACATATATCTCACCATTTCTATCCACTTAGTGGGAGTTTTGCCTGGGTAGGAATTGATATTCTGGCCCTCAAATATTTCTTCATTGGAATTATTGACCTAGATGACCTATATAAGGCATTAGCACATATTATACAACCTTAACATGCTGAATCATCTAGCTTTCACTCTCCACTCTCATTTTTCAGTTTTAAATCAGGAAACATATTATGATGAAAGTAAAATAAAGAAAACCAGACTACTCTAAGCTGAGGTCTTAATTTCGTCCTTTATTTTCATCTGATGCATCATTTCCTAATTATTTTAACCGTAAAGTAACCCCAGCAAAATTTCAATCCCTGGCGCTCAAGATCTAATACCTTGTCCATACAATGACCGTCCTTAAGCAAAAAGGAATGTTTTTGTTCAGTTAACCACCAGAGGGAGCGTCAATAGTCCTGTGAATCAAAAGAAAAATGGTGAAAGTGACAAAGAAAAAAATATCAAAAAAGCTTTGGGCCTTATTCTGCCAAGTCTTTCCTATATCAGTAGTCTTTACTCACATAGATATTCCCACTGATTTCAGTAGTGAGATTTGTATACCTGAAGACTATTCATATGAGTAAGGGTTTTCCAGATCAGAGTCTAAAGTAGGGCTTCTGAGTTTAAACAATTTTTATTCATTACTTCAAAGAAAGGGCTTGATTTTTATACATTTATGTATATATGTATATAAAAGTTAGGAATTAATTATTGTCATTATTATTTTCTGTATCAAAGATATTCCTTAAAAGAAGTTAAGTGGATTTGCTAATTTGTAGATATGGAAAAATAAGCAGCAGCAAAATCTTTATTACATATTTAATTTCCCCTCCCAACCTGCACCCTCCTCCAACTTTAAAACTGTGAATGAGGTAGTAAATCAGGCCCTTGTTTTGAAGTAATTAAAAGACATTTTTTTAACTCAGTAGCCCTACATATATATATATAACCAGAGTAAAGTTAAATATTTATCTAAGGCATTTGGAAATTTTTTGGATGATCAATCTATTAAATAAAGACAGATAACAACAAATTTATTAAATGACAGTCTGTGTTACTCTGAAAATTGGAGTGAGTCTATATTTCTTGGAAAATATAAAATAGCTCACCTTTATAGTTAAAAGACATCAAATTTGAAAACTCAAAAAGTACTTTTGTCTTTTTTTATCAATGAAAAACTCCATAAGGGTAACTGGAGATATTAAAGGAGCATAGTGTCAGGAAGTGTATATAATAACTTTAAACTTACTGACATGATAAAATGTTATATGATAAATGAGCATGCAATTATGTCTTTCAGGTATATCACTGTGTTGGGTGAGATGTGGAGCCGCACAAACCCAGGGGGAGCTCACAGAAGGGTTCTGCCCATATGAACTCCTTAGGATGCAAGAAGAACTCACCTGCTAGGACACCCCCTATAGGAAGTGAAGCTTGTTCACCTGCATGCATAGCTCACTCTCCTAGTCAGTGCGCAGTGGGTGTAAGGTCATGGCCACACCTCTTCCCCATTGGTGGGAACGGTCTCTGGAGTTGGAGACTTTTATTGTGTCTTTGCTGCACAGGGACACAAATGGTTGGTGCTTCTTAAACTTCCTCCTCCTTCTCTCCCTTGTGCATCAATGGAACAGCAGGGAACAATCTGACCCTAAATATCTTATCCCTGCTTTAAATGCAACGCTCAGTTCAACATTAACTGTAGAGGCACAATTGGTGCCTCCATAATTAACTAAGGGCAAATATTTTCTAAACCTTTTAATAAAGCTTTAATCTCCCACTTACCTTTACCACTGTGAGCCTCAGGTCTCTCAAAATCAAACAATCCACCTAATAGTGTCTTCCTTGGGATATTAATGATGCTACTCCCAGAATCTAGATCTTTCTTCCATTCTCTGGTAACCAAGCCATCAAAAAGCAGCTTCTTCCTCTACAAGGTAGAAACAGAACTAAAAGCTACTGATCAAGTGGATAGTGAATTAATAAAACAATTTTCCAAGGCTATTTTGTTTGTCTAGTATACTGTGTCTAAGGTTTTCATCATTAAGCTCCTTAAATCGAACTGCCAGAGCTTTCAATAGTCCTCTTCTTGAAATTAAGAAAATGACTCTTTTTTTTTACAAAAGCTCTTTTGACAGGATTTTCAGGAAATATCACTAATAGAGATGTGTTGGCAAATGGAGATTCACTGCAGTGACTCACAGAAGTAGAATTATTATTCCATGTGGCCCTCATGGTAATTTGCATTTGAGAGCCCTGATCTAGACCGTCACTGGCAGATGTCTGTCTAACCTGTTCTTAAAAATCTCCAGTAATGGGGATTCCACAGCTTCCCTTGAAAGCCTATGCCAGAACTTTTAACTACCCTTATTTGTCAAGGTCATTTTGAATTTTAATCCTGTTAGAAAGTGTTTCCTAATATCTAACCTAAATCTCCCTTTCTGCAGATTAAGCCCATTTCTTATCTGACCTTCAGTGCATATAGTGAACAATTGATAACTGTCCTCATTATAACAGCCCTTAACATGTCTGAAGACTGTTAACAGGTTCCCCCTCAGTCTTCTTTTCTCAAGACTAAACATGCCCAGTTTTTTAACCTTTTCTCATAGCCCAGCATTTCTAAAACTTCTTATCATTTTTGTTGCTCTCCTCTGGTCTCTCTTTAATTTCTCCACATCTTTCCACAGTCTGGCACTCAGAACTGGACACAGTACTCCAGCTGAGGCCTGACCAGTGCTGAGTAGAGTAGGACAACTACCTCCAGTGTCATACATATGGCACACCTATTACTACATCTAAGGATGATTTGCCTTTTTTTCAACTGCATCACAATAATAAATAATGATAGCACATCCTCAGCATTCTTCTCCCCACCCCTTTCACTGAAGGCTATAGGGGTAGGAACCAGCATTGTCAACTCTGTATCAGCTGCGAGACTCTTCTATGCCAGGAGTAACCTGTCAGGACCTATGGTTGAATTTGGCTCCACTTTGTACCACTCAAATGGCATAAAAGAGCAGGGCAGGGCAAAGAATGTGCCCAACACCTTAACACTGCCCTCTGGTGTGGTGTTATAGCTTTTACTTATGTGATCACTTAGACTTTTTCAAAACATGTATATGGAGTATATGCATAGTTAAGATAATTGCTAATTGTGTAATTAAAACTGTATCAAAAGTTTTATGTGCAAAAGTTGTGCCTGTAATCTTTATGACAGGTTTCAGAGTAACAGCCGTGTTAGTCTGTATTCGCAAAAAGAAAAGGAGTACTTGTGGCACCTTAGAGACTAACCAATTTATTTGAGCATGAGCTTTCGTGAAGTGAGCTGTAGCTCACGAAAGCTCATGCTCAAATAAATTGGTTAGTCTCTAAGGTGCCACAAGTACTCCTTTTCTTTTTGTAATCTTTATGTTCACATTTCTTGAGTCTTTAGTCTACTTATATTTTCAACCTTAATGTAATACTAGCATAATTGTTTTATTGATTATAACTATAACAGAAAGGGGAATATCTGAGACAAATTGCTTTTAAAGGGAGGCTCTAGGCATTTGATTATGATCCTTCTAGTTAATAGGACATCAGACCAATACTAATAATGTTATCACGGTAATTTTAGGTAAGCAGCAGAAAATCTACCACAAGAATGTTTTAAGATTTATGAATTGATGCTTTGGCATGCTGATAGCATTTCAAAAGCTGAGTAATGCACAATAATACATAACCTTTAATGAGGTTGCATAATATGAGGAATGTGCTTGCAGTTTATCAGAGAGGATTGAACTTGGTCCTTCTCATGGATATGAATTGTTTTTTATGCAGTACCATTCTTCTCAATTCCCACAGTTTGAATGAATGTTTACATCTAACCCTCTCGAGACCCACAGTAAATCTTCTATATCGACATTATTTTATGCTCCTTTGTTGTCTTTGGCAATTACTCTTTGAATGATACTAAAAGCAAAGAAAGTATAAATAAAACCCAGGAAATTCCAAGGAAGCAACAGAGCATTTGTTTGCCCAAACCCTAATTTTTTGCATTATGTGACAATCTCTGTTTCTGCAATTGTTTTATTATACAAAAAGATCCATTTCTAAAGACCTAAAAATGTAGGGGCAAAAAGAGAGATACTAACTTTCTTTGAAGAAATTTCCTGACACAACCTGCCACTTTCTGTAAGAATGAGGTAAAGAAAACAGTAAGACACTCCTGTTTGTTGTGCTTCCTCCTGATGACTAGACACTATGGAAATGGGTGCTAGAAAGACACACTTACTTCACATCCTAGCCCTATCCTATATAACACAAGCATATATAGGACATGACTTGTAAAGGAAAGGGGATGACCGATTCCTGAGCTTAGACTAAATGTATTGTCAAGTAGGAAAAAGGACAAACCTTAAGAGAATCTGCATTAAAGGTGGAGAAGATAATATAATTATTTACTTATTTTATTATATCCCCTGTTTTTTTGATCCCAGAATAGAGTCCCATGGCCCAAGTTACACAGTGGATTGATCTGCTACTCTTTTAATCTTTGCAGGCTTGTTTTTAAATCAATTCTAGACTTTGTTACTAACGTACATAATTTTGATGGGCTGACCCTACTGTTAGTATTTGACATAAGTCCACATCTCAAAACCATATTGTAGGAGAAGAAGGATTGCCTACTGGTTAGGGTCATAGCCTAGCCCTCAAGAAGGCTGGGTTCAAGTCCTTGCTCTAGTATGGGTTTCCTATATGATGATAAGGAAGTCACTTATCTCTATGTGCAATAACACCACTTTCCTAACTCCCTGGTAAGGCTAAATACAGTAAACATTGTGAGGTGCTCAGAAACTATGAGAGCAATATAAGTAAATAGAATTAGGCACTTTCTCTTTCTAGACAAGTCTCAGACTGCAATAACAGATGTGTTGCAAATTGGTTCTCTGATCATGTTTATGAGCTCTTATTTCACACACACACACACACACACACACACACACACACACACACACAAGCAGTTTCTCTCATCCATATTTACAAAGTAGAAGTGAATAATACAAAGATGTCTGGACACCATATTTCAATTGCAGAGAGCTCTGTGTAAGCTTGGAAGCTTGTCTCTCTCACCAACAGATGTTGGTACAATAAAAGACATTACCTCATCCAGCTTGTTCAGCATTTTGACCTTCTCAATTTCCTCTTTTTCAGTCATTCCAGAACCTATTCTGGGAATTTTTTTAATTCTAATTGAGTAAGAGAGATTCTCTCCCCTCCAGCCACACACACACCCTTTAACACTACAGTACAGAGGAAGTTGTTCATAAGATTTACAAAACAAAGGTATCTGTGATCATACTGGTTGGAATCCCTTCAGATTTTTTTGAGGACTATGAATGAATGGCCAAATAAGCATAAAAAAGTTCTAAACTCTGTTGTACATTTCAACCCTGAATCCTGCAAACACTTATGCACCTGCTTAACTTTATGACCATGAGTAACCCCATTGATTTCAACAGTACAATTCAGAGTAGTACAGTGAGGCATGTGCACATGTGTTTGCAGGATCAGAGCTTTGGAAACCATTTCATTAGTGCACTCCCCCATCACGGCCACTAGCAAGTCCTCAGTCTGAATAGTTTTTAGTTCTCATCTTATTTTCCTTTGAAATTCTTTAAACTTTTCTGTACAAATATCTCTCCATTGTTAAATAAGTTTCCTTTCAAGCAGTACACTTTTATCACTAACATGCCAAATCTCTGGCCCAGGTATGGGGGTGGAGGTTAGGCTGGGACAGGAGGGGGGAATTAGTCCTTGACCACAGAGAAAGATTTGTAAAGGAAAAGCTCTTGTGTAGCTTGGAAGAGAAAAGGCCGCTATTAGCCCTCTCATATGTCAAATCTTGGCTGACCTGTGACATCAGCTCTTAAAGATGAGAGCATTAGCTGTCATTAGTGTATGTTTCAGCCTACTGACACTACCTCCTACCTGAAATAAAAAATATACAACATGGAAGTACAATATTTAAAGAAGAAGCAAGAGAGACCAAGGAACAACTTACTTTGAGTGTGCCCCTTGAGTGCCTTTCAGAAAAAAGAAAATTCTAGGGTTGACTTATGAATACATTCTGGTGAACATTTATGCCCATGCAAGTCTTTCTGTGGGATCAGTTGATCAGTAAAATCCTGAAATATCAATATGAACTAGCAATGGAACAAACTTCTCCATATTCAGACTAAACTCAAGGACCATAAGTAATGCAGAACACACTGCTGAAACAGTGGGCCAAATTCACTGCCAATGAAAGTGGGTAAAACCCCACACAAGTTAGTGCAGCAACACCCATTTACATCAGCAGCGAAACTGGCCCTATGTCTAAGAGTGATGTGAAAGATTTTGCATGTAAAAGAAATGTGTTCACTTGGACTTTTTGCCCATGTTGCAAAAAGGCAATGGGCTCAATTTTGCACCATTAAAGTCACTGGTGGTTTCCCATCAGTTTGAATAGGAGAAAAATCATTACCTTTTGACGTGAATACTTATGGTTTTCACACCTGGTGAAAATTAAACTTGAGTCCAAGTAGATAAGTTCCAATTGCCCTGACATATTTTTGCTGGCTGATTTTGTACCCATGGGATTTGCAATCTTCATACTCAAACTCAGGACAGGATGATAAAAGGAGAGATGGTGTCTTGGGAAACAGTATCTTGAAAAAACATCTATGAACTGTTTTAGAGCAGTTTTCCTGTTAAGTGACAAAGATCTGCAGATGTTTATATGTTTCGGTTTTGGACACAGAAATTTAAAAAATGTGTCTTTGGGATTTTGTTGTTCTAATTGCTAAATTAATCAGAGGAAAGCAAATCTACCTGCCTTCTGAACAAAATACTTCTCATTCCAGTAACTCACCTGCTCCCCCACTCTGGTGACATGCCACTTATTTCTCTTGCTAGTTCAAAGCTTAAAGTGACTGAGCTGTAAGAAGAACACAAGTCACCCATTAAGGGCAAAGGTTCTGAACAATGTTAATTTTAGGGACTGGATCAACAATTAGATTCAGAGAGTCAAAGCCAGCCCTGTTGCACATGCTAGTTCATTAGGGACCCACTTCTGCAAGACACTCAGCACCTTCTGTGAGGTGTTGCACACCCTCATTTCCCATTAAGATAATGTACCTAATTAGGGCCACAGACAGAGACTGTACTTTGAAAGACAGGAGTAATGTGCACAATTAGAATTAGAAGAATATGCCACAGTCGGCAGAAGGAATTTTAAGTATCAAGTCACATAAGTGATTAGGCAACAATGACTTGATTATGATTATGGCCATCAGGCCTTTTTATTATAGCATGAAGCCTTTTTTAGTGCAGTATGAGGTCAAGAAGGCCTATATGAGTTGTGGTTAATGTAAAATTTTAAGCTAGTTATTTCAAATATGTTCAGATAATGGGCCAAATTCTGCTCTCAGTTAGACCAGTGTTATTCTGCTTATTTCAGTGCCAAACCGGGCCCTAAAACTTATGTTTGTAACATTTGTTCTCATCATAAACTCTACAAAACACTACAGCGGAATTAAGGGGAAACTACAACTGTGGCTACCAAATCTGTTTTAGACACTTCATGTATAAGGCCAGATAAAATTACTGCTAACAGGCTGACAAATACCCAGCTGATTAATGAATATCAGAGCTTAGGAATCTCCTGATTTTATGCATATATATCTCAGTGGGTCCTTGAATTATTGTATAACGCAAAATTAAATGATACTGAACCATCAGGTTCAGGTCAGAGTATACAAATACACAGTGAATAAAGTGACATTGGTTAATTCATTACTTTTATTCAATCTGTTCTCCTTCATAGTCATTTCAAAGGCTTCCTCTACATCTACATTTATTCCTGATGCTTTACTCACTATTTTCCTTCCATGAAAGTCATCGTAGTGTGCCAAATTCAGCCTGGTGAAACTGAACTCAAATCTATTGAACTCAATGGGTTTATACCCACCAAAACCAGGGCTCAATTTAATCATATAACTTTAGGCTAAATGTTATATCCAAAAATCCATGCACACACAAAATTATTAGTACCAAATAAATATGAACTGTTCAAACTTTTCCATAGTAAATTGGCTGCTAGTAAACTGGTCATTGTGTTTATTTAAAAGGTTACTATTTCTTTGAGTGATAGTCTGTTAGGTGGGCAAATAGTGGGCTAAGCACAGGAAAGAAACAGGATGAAGTCTGCAGTGTAAGGGATAAAACTTCCTTTAACAAAGGCATATAATGGATCTTAAATACCTTGGGATAATGCACTGCACTCTAAAGGTATGGGACCAAATTCAGCCTGGCTTTGAGTGCACTTGAATTGGGGTCCAGCCTCAATTCTGCTAAACTCTTAAGCATCTGATTATCTCCATCCCTGTTAAGCACACCACCTAAGCACATGCTTAACTTTAACGGGTCTCAAGCACATGCTTAAGTATTTTGCTGAATTACAGACTAAATGTGGTTCCTTAGGATGACACTGACACATTTTACCTTAGCTGTCAAGTAAAGTTTAATGACAACAGCTCCTGGTTCTGTGTCTCT
Source organism: Lepidochelys kempii (assembly GCF_965140285.1). Lineage (NCBI taxonomy): Eukaryota > Metazoa > Chordata > Testudines > Cheloniidae > Lepidochelys > Lepidochelys kempii. The sequence goes on along the minus strand of NC_136381.1, from coordinate 102,501,923 downwards.
ACATAACCGGTACAATTTTGGACAAATCCAGTACAAAGTAAGTGACTTAATCAGGAAAAGTTTAAAATTGAACACAGTATTTATTACTCTGAGTAACCCCATTGACACCAATGGGGCTACTTGGGGTAATAAGCTATGCTCACTGGTGAATCTGCCCTTAAATTTTCTTCACTGAGAAGGACCAAAAATATCCCAGAAATCTGAAGGTAAAGGAGCACTTCCACAAGTGCTCTGTAACTTGCATCACATCCAGGATGATGACCCTATTATGTGATGTCTATAGAAAATTCAGGCAATTGTTATGGTCCATTGTATCCTTTTTACAGCAAAGGCAGATTCACAAGACTAATCTTCAAAGATTTAAAATGACAGTTTAGAAGAGAATTCATGAGAAAAACAGATTTGAGCAATGCTTTTCTAGAGTGCCCCTATTAATCATCACAAGCGAAATTCACTTAGGCTCCAAGGCTAAAGAAGTTTATTTCAGTGGGAAATGATGCTTAGCTTTTCTCTATCGCTGAGAACATTTACTGCATTATTAAAAGTCAGTAGTCTTTTATATTTTATTTCATTATGTAAAATATAAAGAGATAACAATGATTCCAGACACTTTGCAATACAAATCCACAATGGTTAACAATAAAATCAATCCATGTCTGAAAATTAATAATGGGCTGCTGTGACTTGAGTAAAGTAGGGTCAGTGGAAAAAAGAACCCAAGAAGTTATATATTCTTCCCTCATCCCTTTGCCCCAACATATAAATCATGTTTACAGATAACAATCTTAACTGATGGTGAACTCATTTAAATTAAGCTATATTAGTTTTGCCAGCTGTACACTCCAGACAGGCATAATCTAGCTGATTTAGGTATGGAAAGTAGTAACCTCAGTGTAGTTAAGCTTCCATTGTAATGGACAATTTTAGCCTTTCACCTTTTGGATTGATCCATGTCTGTACACACTTACAGTATCTGAAACTCAAATGACAGATGGATACAATGACTCTCTGCCTCAACCTTGAATCTTCTGATCTTCTAAATTTCATTACTGAGAGAGAAAAGTGGGGAGGGGGATAGTGGGGGGGAAGGGTTGTGTGTGTTCTGGTCAGGAAATTGAAGTGTCTGGATAGTAATTGTTTAGAATATATTAGGTAAAATGACAGAAGAATACACTCCTTTGAAATGATAATAAGTGTTGTAGCCAGTAGAGAACACAAATGAATATTAAAGCAATCTTTTTTTAAAAAAAATCAAAGGAATCAGCAGCAAAAGAGTTGTGCACTGCATAACTATGTGTCTGAACAACCATAACCAGAAAGCATTCACTGAGTGAGAACTTCAGTTGATTCCTTGTTTTATACTGCAAGTACTCACCAGCCTCTAAATAACAATGTCATAACACCCTGAATGGAGTGTGTTTAAAAGTGATCAGAAACAGACTCTTCATAGCAATATCACTCATTCAGTATTCTAGTTGCCATAAGAGTGGCAAAAGGCTACCAACTAAATCTGATCATTGTTCTCTCCTTGAATTGACTGGTTACAAAACGCTTATAAGTTATGGAGATCATTTGTGTAAGGGTTCCTTGTTTAAAAACAAAGCAAACTCTGCATCTTTTTTACTTTAGTTTTAAAAATTGGGGACTATTTTGAACAACTATTTGACCAAAACACAAAGTACAGTTTGGTGATTCCCAGGATCTATTTATGTCATTCTGTCTTCTGCAAAATTATTTTACAATCTTCGTCCAACTCTAAAGTTACCCAAACATTTTTCATTGTTGTTCAGTTCTGTTCTTATCCAACAGAATGACATAATCACTAACAACATATTCCATTCTTCAATTCTTATTTTTGTAAGTAGTTACAAGTCACAGTAGTTCCACTGATGCTAATGGATAGAGCTGGTAAGAAAACAAAATATTTTTTGCAAATATTTCAAAGGAAATTTCCATTTTTCAAAAATTTCAATTGTTATATTAATAGGAATAAGATTTAGTCACATGAGAAAGGGTTTCAGGATCTGTTCCTCTGTTTAATTTCCTTCATGTAAATCAGCCAGTAAGAACATCGTGGCAGGATGAAGCTTCCAAGTATTTCTCATTATTTGGTTTTCATACAATAGAGTGAAATAATCTCTGAAAGACAGAGGGAAAGGAACTTCTGTGAAGTCATATGGCCAAATTCTGCCCTAACTTATATACCTTGTGTAACACTGTTAATGTTTTAATGAGGTTGTACATTACTGAAGAATTTCCCATCATGTCAGCAAGGGGGAATAAATCAAAGTGAAGATTATTTAGGGGTTTTCTACACGGTGAGGTAATGCACTCTGCAGGGGTGTGTTATCTAAAGTGCACGAACATTTTGTCCATTAATTGGTCTGTGTAGGCCCTGCTGGAGCACCTTAATGTAGTGCTGCTTGCAACAGTACTACCATAAAGCATAGTAGGGAACCTTTAATGTGCAGCAGCAGGGTCTACACAGACCATTTAATGTGTAACATGTTAGTGCACTTTAAAAATTGCAAGACCCTCATTCCCTCACCATGTAGACAAGCCCTTTGTGAAGTCACAATGACATCTGAGAAATATTATTTAACTCTGTTCTTAGCAGTAAAAATAGATTTTCTACAGTGAGGAAATCAATTCAACTGATCAAGAAAAATCCAACAGTTGCAGAATCCCAGAAACCACATAAACCCTAATAGCATAATCCAGTAGTGCCCACTGTATTGAAAATAACCAACCTCAGTGAAAAGCAGAAAAGAAGCTACAAGGCTATGAGACTAAAAAAATGTGCTCATCCTATGTTAAAAACAGATTTTACACAATATTTTTTATTTAGGAACTATACAAGGTCAATTTTATTATAAGGATATATTGGAAATACTGATTATAAACATCATGGCATTTGTGTGAGGTATAATTTTTGCAAAAGCAATAAAAATTAAAATGTTTTTCTTTAAGTCTCAGTGTCAGAAGCACAACTGACTCCCAGCCTGGTTGCTAGGCAACCCAGCAAGCTCAGCTAGGCCCTATGAGCCTTCTCCAAACCCTCATGCCTCCTACTGGGGAAGGGAGCCTGCAGCCTGCTACTTGAGCCTTCCAGAGGCTACACAGCCTCCAGCTGCATTTGCCATGCTCCTGCTTCCAGTCTTTACTCCAGCCCAGCTCCCAGTCCTGACACAGGTTCCAACCTTTGACTTGATTGATTGATTGATGTCCTAATCCTGACCCCAGTTCTGGTCTGTCACTTGGCTCCTTGACAACAAATCCAGCTTCACTCTCAGTCTGGTGCTTGGCTCCTGGATCTGCGCTCATCACTATCCCAAACTTCCACTGCAAACACCAGATGCCGTCCTGCTCCACCCACTAGGTCGGATGCCCAAGTTCCAGCAGGTTATAATAGATTCTAAAGCCGTAAGGGACCAGTGTGATCGTATAATCTGACCTGTATAATCGTGTATAACACAGGCCATATGACTTCCCGAAAATAATTTCCTTGGAAATAGAGCATATCTTTTAAAATTCAAGCAATACTGTGGAATGGAGGCGGAATTAGGAGAGAGATTTTCTTAATAATCAGGATGGAAAAAGTAATCTTGAGTGCAGTTGTTCTTTAAGAAGGAATGTGCCCTCTGAGACTTCCACAAAACTGAGCCAAGATTCAGAGTCTAGTGTAATTTACCCTATCATTCACCTTTCAGAGCTTCAGAAGGTTCTGAAAAAAAGGATAGGAATATCATTTTCTATGGCTTGTTTTACAGTTGAAAACAGCAGAATGAAAATCAATCAAAACGGAAATTCATGCGTCATGTTTTGTTCAAGCAGAAAATTGTTAAATATCCACATATTACGAGATATCTACCTGTATATTTATACATTGCCTGTATTTACTCCTAATAGCTTTGCAAGCACATGAGGCCAGAGATTTGATTTCTGCTCAGAGCTCAACAGTTAAAATAACAATTTGCAGAAACCATGCCCCCTCCCCCTCTTTTTGCAACGGTGCTATCTGCTGAAATCAAAATTCTGCTTTCAGTTACATCAGCACAATACCTATTAAAGTCAATGAGCGTTGCACCTATATAACTGAGAGCAGAATTTGAACAAAGATATTATTTAAATGATTTTTTTTCTTCCCTGCATAATTTTCTCTGATTGGGAAAGATCTTTAGTTCACCCTCAAATTGTCTTCAGTTTCTGGCCTGAAAGTGGAGTAGGTCCTCCACGGTTGTGGAGGTAAAATATCAATTTCAGCCTGCGCCTACCTTGATAATTATTTTGTCCACTCTAGCTTGTTTATCATAATTACACAGCATTAAAATGCTTATCCTGATCTCTTCTATTGCTTACTGTTACTTCTTTCCACTCCTCTCTTCAGATAGTCTATATCTTAAAGTTAATATTCACTTTGACTGTTCAAAGAACTTCTTATTTAATTCAAGGCTCTTATAGACTCTTAAATTAGCAGTCTTGGTGTGTTATGTTAACTTTTTAAAAGCTGTGGTACTACACACTGCTATTTTTCTCTGGGTGGCTATGTAAGCAGGTACTAGTCTCACTCCACTTCTAACATAGTTTACACAAAATGGATCTGGCTCAAGCTTTCCCCTTTTAAGGGTTGGCTTTACCTTTAACTTAAATAACAACAAAACAAACATAACCCTCAGCCTATGCTTGGTTGCTCTTAGGGTTTTCCCTGCAGTACCCAACTGTCTCTGCCCCTTCTTCCTGCCAGGTCAGAGCTAATAGGTCCTGCCAGGTCTGGCTGCATAGGTGATTCAGCAAAAATAACTCCATCTCTTTGCAGAGTTCAGAGCTTCATTTTAGAAGCCTATCAACACTGAAGAATCACAGAAGAGATTGGAAAAACAAGGTGGTCTGTGCTGCCTTGAGGTTAGACCATCATCTGGTTTATTACAAAACTGTTACATTTAAAGTCCAGTCCTACAAACAAGTGCTGCTGTCTACCCATTGTGAATAGAACTGACTTTCCATAGTCCTTACTACTCACAGTTGGAAGAAAGCATAATGCCTGGTAGTGAGTGAATGCAGGATCAGGTGCTTAGAATGGAAACTTCTTGGATTAGGCATCATGTTGTCCTCTATAATTTACAGCTCCATGCTCAGGGTTGACATTTAACAAGTTATTACTAGGGCTGTTGATTAATCACAGTTAACTCACATGATTAACTCAAAAAAATAATTGCAATTAAACAAATTAATCATGATTAATTGCACTGTTAAATAATAGAATACTGATTGAAATTTATTAAATGTTTTTGGATATTTTTCTACATTTTCAAGTGTATTGATTTCTATTACAATGCAGCATACAAAGTGTACAGTGCTCACTTTATATTATTTTTATTACAAATATTTGCACTGTAAAAATGATAAACAAAAGAAATAGTATTTTTCAATTCACGTCAGACAAGTACTGTAGTGCAATCTCTTTATCGTGAAAGTGTAATTTACAAATGTAGATTTTTTTGTTACATTGCACTCAAAAACAAAACAATGTAAAACTTTAGCGCCTACAAGTCCACTCAGTCCTACTTCTTGTTTGGCCAAGACAGACAAGTTTGTTTTCATTTACGGGAGATACTGCTGCCTGCTTCTTATTTACAATGTCACCTGAAAGCGAGAACAGGTGTTCACATGGCACTTTTGTAGGTGGCATTGCAAGGTATTTACATGCCAGATATGCTAAACATTCATATGCCCCTTCATGCTTCAGCCACCATTCCAGAGGACATGTTTCCATGCTGATGATGCTCGTTAAAAAAATAATGCATTAATTAAATTTATGACTGACCTCCTTGGGGGAGAATTGTATATCTCCTGTTCTGTTTTACCCTCATTCTGCCATATATTTCATGTTATAGTAGTCTTGGATGATGACCCAGCACATGTTTGTTTTAAGAACACTTTCACTGCAGATTTGACAAAACACAAGGAAAGTACCAATGTGAGATTTTTAAAAATAGTTGCAGCACTCGACCCAAGGTTTAAGAATATGAAGAGCGGTCCAAAATCTTTCTGCTGGTGGCACCAGATTCAGATGATGAAAATGAACATGCATTGGTCCACTTTGCTTTGGATCTTTATTGAGCAGAACCCATCATCAGCATGGACGCATGTCCTCCGGAGTGGTGGTTGAAGCATGAAGGGACATATGAATCTTTAACACAGTTGGCATGTAAATATCTTGTAACACCGGCTACACCAGTGCCGTGCGAATGCCTGTTCTCACTTTCAGGTGACATTGTAAACAAGAAGTGGGCAGCATTATCTCCTGCAAATTGTAACCAAACTTGTTTGTCTGAGCGATTGGCTGAAGTGGAACTGAGTGGACTTGTAGGCGCTAAAGTTTTACATTGTTTTATTTTTAATGCAGGGGGTTTTTTTTACATAATTCTATATTTGTAAGTTCAACTTTCATGATGAAGAGTTTGCATTACAGTACTTATATTAGGTGAATTGAAAAATACTATTTATTTTGTTTTTTACAGTGCAAATATTTGTAATAAAAATAAATATAAAGTGAGCACTGTACACTTTGTATTCTTTGTTGTAATTGATATATTTTCAATATATTTGAAAATGTAGAAAACAACCAAAAATATTTAAATAAATGATATTCTATTATTGTTTCAGTGCAATTAATTGAGATTAATTTTTTTATCGTGATTACTTTTTTTAATTGCTTAACAGCCCTAGTTATTACTAATAATAATATACTAAAATATGTTAAATGTAGATAATTGATTTTACTATACATCCCTAATTGGCTGGGAACCTAGGGCCTCATCTAAAGCCCACTGAAATCAATGGGAGTCCATCTAATTACTTCACTGGGCTCTGAATCATAGTTACCTGAGAAACAGTCTATCTCCCTGTGCAATATTGCTGCAATTGAGGTCCACAGAGGGCTCAAGCTGGATGCCCTCATTTTAAAATTAAGAGAGCTACTGGCAATGTGTTCTCCATGAATTCTCAGCTTTGGAATTATTTGCCTTACTTTTCATCCACTGGATTTGATAGCCTTCTTAGCCCATTGTAACTTGATTTTTTTCCCCTGGGAATTTGGGACTGGGCATGCTGCAGTCAGAGTGGTTTTATTGTGCCTGCTACAGAAGGGCTTTTATTACTATGTCTGCTAGTGTGTATTGATTTCTTAAAGTGAGATGACCAGGCTGTTTATATCATATTTTGAACAATCATCTCTGTTTCTTTGTTTATCATTGCCAGGACTCAAATGCATTGGGCATATCCCCTCGCCTTTTAAGTTCCTTTTGAAAACCATGCTGTCTCACTTCTGCCATGCTGCCTAAAATGAATTCTGTTGATTAGTATTGAAAATTTCTCTTGTTCCCTTTCCCTGACCACTGTCTACTTGTCTGTTTGTCCTTCCTTAACTGTGAACTCCTATGAATAGGAACCATCTCTTCTGGAATCTCTGAATCTCTGAAAAGAGCTTGACATGTTGTAGATGCTACCACAACTAAATAATAACACTGTGAACATTAAACTGTGTTAGGTTGGGTGTTTAATGATTTATATATTGGAATTATCCGTAATTAATACATTTGATTCTTTATACTCTCAGTTTAGGCGTGTGATTGAGTCATGAAGTATTCCATTCTGGGTCAGGGCAAGAAGGGGGTAATGGTCTGCTCAAGGGACAGTTCTTCCACCTCTTATTTACACTTACGTAGTTCTTTTGTGGGTAGTCCCATTCAGTTCAATGGTGCTACTTCATGTTAGCAACAGTTGCACACCTGAGGATTATGGAATCAGTACTGGAGTTCAGGTTATTATTTTTGTGTATTTTTGAAGTAGAAAAGGATTCCAGAGGATGTGTTTTGCCAGGGTAATGTCATCTATAGATTGATGCTATCAGCTTTATTCACAACACAGGGGGAAACGATTGTTTGACAATGACAAAAGACCCACATTAGAAATGATCCATATGTTTAAACTTTGATCCAAAGATAATAGCAATGGAGAATAAATGACAACTTAAAAAGAATTTGTTTCCTTTGAGACCCAAATTTTCAATAAACCTCTAAACACTTACCAGGCAACATGCTTCAGAGTAACAGCCGTGTTAGTCTGTATTCGCAAAAAGAAAAGGAGTACTTGTGGCACCTTAGAGACTAACCAATTTATTTGAGCATAAGCTGTCGTGAGCTACAGCTCACTTCATCGGATGTATACTGTGGAAAATACAGAAGATGTTTTTATCATGAAAAAATGGGTGTTTATCGCTACAAAAGGTTTTCTCTCCCCCCCACCCCACTCTTTAGATAAGCTATTACCAACAGGAGAGTGGGTTTGTTTGGCTGTAGGGAGAGTGATCACTTTACATAAGCTATTACCAGCAGGAGAGTGGGGTGGGAGGAGAGAAAACCTTTTGTAATGATAAACACCCATTTTTTCATGATTTGTGTGTATAAAAACATCTTCTGTATTTTCCACAGTATGCATCCGATGAAGTGAGCTGTAGCTCACGGATGCTTATGCTCAAATAAATTGGTTAGTCTCTAAGGTGCCACAAGTACTCCAGGCAACATGCATCTACTGGGCATTTTCTGCATTCTAATCCTCACACTGTCAGTACAAAACCCTACTTGTGCATGTCCCACAAGCATTACAGTTACATTTTCTTTCAGGGGCAAATTGATAATTTGGCCTTTAGAATTTCACAAAATAAACTTCATGTCTCATGGTACATAGAAATCAACAAAACAATCAGATATGAAGGGCTCCTTAGAGCTTTCACTTTTCTCCCTAACTTGATACTTATGACATTTCTAGGCCTGGCAAGAAGTCCCATAGGGTGACCAGAATTCTGACTTCACAATATTTCCCTATGCAGATACCCACATCAGTGTAAAATTTGCCCGGGTCAGTGACTGGACCAGTATGTGGAATTTGAATGTTTTAACTTCTTTGGCAGCTTTGTTAGTTATCTGTCTGTACTCTCTGGTGTTTTAAGCTGCACAGTCCTGTTTTTGTCTGGTATTATTGTGGATGCATGGAGGATGCCATTTTGCAGACTGTGCTGCTCTGCCCATGCTGGTGTGGGTACTTGGTGCTCTGCAACATGGTGTCCTCAGTGCAGTGTGAGGTCACAGCAGTGGGGGTGTGGTCACACAGGCGAGGGTGGGCTCATGCCATTCTGGAAGCCCTGTATTTTGGGGGTGCCTCAGTGGCCTAACTACTTTAAGGAAACATGACAAAACCACTCTAAGAAATGTAAGTTTCTTCACTCAGAAAAGTTATCATCTTGACTGAGTATCCTTGTATACATTCAACACATGCACCGTAATTTTTCATGGAGTTTTGCACTTATAACTCAGCTGAGAAGATACCATATATCTTAAAAGTCCTGAGCAGAAGCATAACTATTGAATTTCTTCTTTACTTAGTGTCACTGAGATTAAAATGAAATGAAGAATGGAAAGCTTCCTTGACGTGAAATGAAAATCTCTGTGGAAGTTGAAGTTAGTAAGTGTGACTATATTTTACAAAGCCATCCTGGAGAAACCTCTGTAATCCATTCTGAATTAAACCAGTATTAGATAAATCCCTATCCCCTCCCTCCAACATGCACTAGTTTCAATAGAATATATTGACATTCATTACATAGACAGCTCAAGTACCCTTCCAAACCATTTATAGGTGCCCAGCCAGATAATTCAGGTTGGGATTTTCAAAAGCATTCAGTTTTGGAATAACTACTCCCATTGAAGCCATGTTAAAACTCTCACCGACTTCAGTGGGAGCAGAGTTAGGACAATTCTTTGTGATTTTGAAAATCCCATATTCAGTCTCTCTGGGTCTCAGTTTCCTTATCTGTAAAATTGGAGATACCGACTTACATAACTAGATGTTATGAAGCTTATTTCATTGATATTTGTAAATGCTTGGTATACTTGGATAGAAGGTGATATAGGATTATTGGTTATGTCTACACAGCAAGGAAGAATCTGTGGCGGGCCCATGCCAATTCAGGGTGGCAGGGCTGTTTCATTGCTGTGTAGACTTCTGGTACTGTGTAGACTTCTGGCCCTAGGATCCTGTGAGGTGGGAGGGTCCCAGAACTCAAGTTCCAGCCCAAGCCCAGAAATCTACACAGCAATGAAACAGCCCTGTGAGCCTGAGTCAGCTGGCACAGGCCAGCCACGGGTTTTTCTTTGCTGTGTAGCCGTACCCACAGAAGAGGGAAATAGGCACATGGGATAGGGGCAGGGATTTCAAAAGCACAAAGGATGTTAAATGCCCTCTTCCCCTTTGTGCCTTTGAAAATCTCCCCCTTGCCCTCTAGAAAACAAACTTTAATCAACACAAAGAGATGTCAACGTTTAAAATATTGCCTGTTACATGATAGCACAGATTGCATGGTGAAGATTCACAGGAATAAGGGTGCACTCAAATATTCCTAAGTGATTATCAAGAAAATAGTGTGCAGAATCACAAACATAAGCATATTCTGTCCATCTTGGAGCAAACACAGAACCATGCATTAGAATATTACAATCAGAGCTGGATGAAATATCTCTTAAAATAATTAAAATTTGAAATCATTTTTCATCCCACTAGTTTTTGAAACACACCATGCAACAGGTTGTGCTGGTCCTTTAAGGACAAGTGAAGGCCAACACTTCTGTTACTATCTTGTCCTGCTAAGGAAAGGCATTCTGAGGATGCTAGTTCCCAGAGGGAGGATAGAAACTGTAGGATGGAAACAGTGCATTCAGGGAAAGGGAGCAGGAAAGTAAAAGAGATTCATTTGCCATAGTGTAGAGATAGACTTGGGGATAAGAGGAGGAGAAGAAGCTGCTGCAGCAGCTGCTGCTTTCTTGTGAAGTTTCCCAGTGACCAGGCCAGGCCAGGACCAGCAGAGAGGTTCCTAGTGGATATAAGGAACAATCCCAGTGGAAGATGTGGTGAAGTAGCCAGGGTGATGGCCTGAGAAGTAGTCAGGCAAACATGGGAAGTGGCACTGAGGAAGAAAGGGAAGCGAGAACAATGGAGTTTGGAGTGATTAGCTGCTTCACAGTGACTAGCTGTTTAGGAAGACAACTAGAATATTCACCAGAGGTACTGTGTGATTGACAAAAGATGTTACTGCAGATAAAGTGAGAGCCTCAAGCAAGCAGCATCAAACTGCAGTTCCTTTCCATCCTTTCCTGGATATTAGCTGCATTCTCATCTACTCAAGGAAGTTCTATAAAGGTCTTCTTAACAAAAATAGTCTCCTTGGCAGGAGTACAATCATATATGATTTGCATTTTTTTCTTAAACACTGATAGAAAGAAAGCAAAAATAACATTTTCTAAAAATCGAGGGGGATATTTAACAAAACTTTGATAACCATTTCACATACCAGAAAGGGTCACAAAAACGATTTTACTTCAATGTATTTCTTAGCGATCTGTTTGATATGCATTTGGGTTTTGTGTGCACTGAAGGAGGACTGTTAGATTTGGATTTTCTGTGCTTTATTTACTTTCTGGTGAATTCTGTTTTTCAATGCAATGTGCCTGGAACAGGTGTTCACTTTATAATTCTTTGAAATTGCAACTGGACTAGTTGGCCAAGTGTAGGCCACAACTGACCAACAGCAGGCCTGCGGATTAGATGACTCTGTTATACCAATAAAATAAAAACCAGCAGGAGCTTATTAAAGAGGAAAAGGCAAAATACCACATTTATTGTGAATACAGAAAGAATCATAGTAAGCAGTTAGTTATAGCTATAACATTCCATTCAATCTCATATTTATTCACACATTCATTCATACAAACACACACACACACAGGTTCTGCAAGGCTGTTATCATAGTTACCAGCCTTAGAGTTGCTCATGCCAAGCCACTGGCCAGGTGGTCTGGACATGAGGAGGGAGCAGGGCCTTGTCAGATGCTCATCTGATGCTCCTGGAAGTTGGTTTGCAGAATCAGACCCTCCAAAGTTCTCACTTTCTAGAGTCTATTTTTATAGGAATTTATTCCTAGGCCAGTCTGTGGGAATTGTTTCATCATGCTGTTGCTGAATCAATCAGCAGATAGCACATTCCTGACAGCTCCCTGCTGCTAGATGTTATCTTGTTCTTTGGTTCTCCCATTCTTGAGGCTGTTGGGTGGATTCCAGTCTGCCCTCCGGGGGTCCTCTGGTTATTTCCACTTGATGCCTTCTTCAGCCGATGGACACTGGATTCTTAAGCTGGCACCTCCCTGATCATTCAGTTGTTATCCACACCAAGCATCCATCCACATACATCCTCTATCTCTATTTTAATCACAATTGTTAATACAACAAAAGGGCGGGGAGTCTCTGGGTGCTGTTTCTGTTGTTACAGAGTATTGCTTTGAGTCTCTCTCTGTGTGAATAGTTGTTGTTACAAAGAATTGCTTTGAGAACAGACTCTGTCTTAGAATGTACTAATGCAATTAGCAGCTTGCAAGTTTCACACATAGAGGGAGAGAAACAGTACCAAAAACCAAGAGACCTTTTAATTAGTAATACCCTGGAATTTAAACTACGGGGAATCAAACTCATTTGTGATTTTAATACAGAACTTCTTTAATATGATCCAACAACTCCAAGTACTAAAGAAGATACTTTCTGAACCAGTCTGTGGCATTAAAGAAAGAATAATGGAGGTGTCAGACTGTTCCTCCTCCAGCTGAATTTTCTGTGTGACTTTGAAATCTGACTATCTAATTTTATCTGTGTGGGATTCTTTCAGCATTCTGAAGTTAGATGCCTTGGCTCATCTGAAACATTCACCTAAAGCTGTCAAAAGCATTCATCTGTGAACACTGAACAGTATCCACTTACTGGGAAAATGTTCCTGTTGTATTTTTGCTCTGAATCTTCTGCTTCACAGTTTCAAATGATGAAAGAATAATTGGAGCAGGGAGACTGAACCTTGGGTCTCCCACTTTGGTGCCCTATCCGCTGGACTGCAGAGTCATTCTCTCTTGCTCTAGCCCAATGATATGGGAAAACCCAGATCCAATCCCCCTGCTCCAGTCACTCTTTCATTATTTATCCACAGCTGAACAGCTTCAACAGGAGAGAGTGAGAGAGCCTGTGATGGGCTTCGCCCGCCACTTTCTGGATCCCAATAAGACCAGCCCCAAAAGGGTTAACTGTGCTTTGCAGGCTAAGGAAGCCCCGCCTCTCCAACTCTTGCTGGGCATGCTCAGCCTGAAGGCAGAGCATAAAAGGAAGCAGCCCAGTTCAGTCTGGGCAGGCTGCTGAAGGGGGAGGATAGAGACTGCAGGCTCTCTCCAGGCTCCTACTACAGAGCCATGGCACACAGAGTTCCAGATGGTGGACTCCAGGCTGCCTGATGAGCCTGGACAAGAGACCACGCCAGAAGGAGCTATGCCACCTGAGGACCCAGAGACCAGGGAGACAGTGTAGGAGCAGCCCAGGGACTGTATACTCTTCTCTGGTGAGTGAACTGGGGAAATAACGTGTTTCAGGAAGATCCCTGCTGACTTGGTGGTGAGCACCACCACCAAGAGCTCTCGGCTGGGACTCAGAGGAGAAGGGTGGGCCCAAATCCCCCTACCCAGGGTGCCACACTCCTCTAATTAGCACCCCAGTTCTGCAATGGGCCAATAGCCTGCACAGTCCCACAGAGGTGGGCTACTCTATTGACTCTGGCCTCTGGCTGGTGCTGCCCTAAGAGGAAGGGCCACTTATTGACTCCAGCCATTAAGCCATCCTGCCTGAGGAGGAAGGGCTGCTTTATTGACTCTGGCCATTAGGCCATACCACAGTTGATAGTCAGGGTCATGAACGAGGGACTTAACTGGCTGCTATACAGTTTTTTTCTCCTTCTCCTCACCATACATGATCTAGCACCCGTGACGGGGTGTACCTACCCCATGACAAAGCCCCACTCTGCAATATCCCATAGCTCAGTAGTTAGAGCATTTTCCTAAGTGGTGGGAGACCCGTGTTCAACCCCTAACTCTTTTTGGGTATCAAGGCCTCGGGGCCTGCTCTGATACCAAGCAACAAGTCCCACAGAAAACCAGTAAGATGCAATTTAACCAAATATACAGAAACTCTTGTTTCTGAGACAACAGTGGCTTGTTTTGTCTTTGATGTTCTCTGTGGTGTCTTAAATTTTCATAGAAAATGTGAAATAAGTAACCTTTATAATGTCCAAGTAGCACTCTTGGTGAGTTGCAGCACTACATTGAGTTGAGAAATGTCAAGTACATGAGGTATGCAGAGACAAAAGCAGTGGCAATATTGTCTCTGTAAATTTTCAAGAAAGGAAATTGCTACTGTAGATGAGTTGACTTTGTGGATAAGAGCAAAGGCCAAGCAGTGACAAGAGCAAAGAATTTATGAAGCTCACAGGTTACAAGTTTTCTGTTCATGATTGTAGTAATCTGGTCTCGTGTATTGTCCTTTATTCAGTCTCATTTGTATCTTTGCGGACCTTTAGCATTTTGATTTCTTGTTACAAAGTCTTCAGTCTTTGAGATGTTAATTTAGAAAAATCTCCAGTCTCAACACAGTAGTCAGTGGAATAATGGGAGTTAATTTTTTAAATATATTAAAAAAATTGAATTAATACTTTCACGCCAGCAGAAACAAAGAAATTCCTATCAGCATTTCAAATGAAAAATTACAATAAGGGATATTTTGCTCTGCATCTTCAGTTTTCAGACTTATAAGGAAAGTAGTGGGGCGGGGGGTTAACACAAGTTAAGAGATTGTATTTCATTTAAAGGACTATCATGACTTGTGTACTCATATGGAAACCATTCTTCAAAGCGCAATGATCATTTAATGCCTCTCTCCTCCTGATAAAAATTAGTAGCCCTTTTGGTGTTGGTCTTGTGACCATATGTAATTGTGTGAATGTTACTACTTTCCCTCTCCTTAGGAAACAAAGTAATCTGGAAGTCCTGACTTTAAATGAGTTCTGTACCTGCCTTATTAGAAAGGAAGCATGGTCTACTGAACTGAGCACAGGATGGTGAGCCAGTAACTCCTATGTTTTGTTCTGGGGACTTTGGCACGTCACTTGAACTCTGTGCCAAATCCTGCTCTGATTATTCCTAAAAGTAGTTGCAATGAAATCATGGGGATTGTTTACATGAGTAAGGAAAATAAGACTTAACCTCTGTCTCATTTCCCCCACTGTTAAATGAGGATTATAACTTTTAACAGAGGTGGTATTAGGTTTAATTATTTAGTAACACTTAGCATTCATAGCACTGTATTGTTTGTTCTGTGAATATTCTGCTTTTGCAGAATTAGTGTGCTTCAACTTGAGGGCTCCACATTAGGCAACGTATGGTTGAATTCTGAGGGAAGTTACAGCACTGTAGATATAGAGCTTTGGACAGGCTACGAGGCTCAGGATTAGGCCCATAGTAATTATCCCGCTTATTTTTTGAGCATGTGGTAAGTGCTATCATCTTTGAGACCACATTGCTTCCTTTACTTGCTTGTTTCATCCATCCTTCCCTATGCAGCATTTCTGTTTGTCTATCTCTTTGCAGCATGGTGCAAAGCTGTTCAAAGATTTGCCTTTGCAACTTAACTCGTTTCCAAGCAAACACACCAAGCTTTTCCACAGCGTTTCACAAAGCATTGTTTAAAAGAAGTCAAGTGAATTCAAATGTTCTTGAAGCACAAAGGCTACAATATATTTTCAGAGTATGTTATCACACAGAAGAATATGTTCTCTCATTAATATAACCATATTGTTTGTGGTAAGAGATACAATACTAACCACTTCCTCTGGTTAAAGGTTCTGTAGAATTGAACACGAATGAAACCAACAGGATTCTATAGAAGTTTCTCCTAAGTATAGAACTCAAAAAAGATATAGAATTCTTTAAATCTTTTAAAACAACCTACAGCATTCAAAGGCAGAGTTATTAGGGTCTGAGCTAGTTCAACTAAAGTCAAAGAGGGTCGGAGCAAGACATAAGTTTCTCTTTAAATTATACAGGATGGCTTAAAAATTCTGTAGAAAGGATCACCTTGCATGTGTCTTCTGTACATCAGTATACCAAGCTTAACATGCATGAACCAAATACATTAACTTTCTTTGTGGATGGTCTTAATCCTAAAGAATGGACAAATGTAATGGTAAAAAAATTGACAGGTGTCATGGGGCAAGGCTCCTCTCCTGCTTTCTTCCTCACAGAAACAGCACAGACTCCAGTGGTTGTGCCTCCACTATATTCTTTTGTTGTAAGTTCCTGCTACCATGCCCACATCAATCCCCATTCAACAGTCTAGTTACAGTGCCAACAGCACTTTTTGGCCCTCTCCCCAGGACCTGAGTGGCTCTCCCTTGAGCCCACCATGTTACTGAGGTCAACTAGCCCTAGTCCCATTTCTTCTCATCCATCGCACATGCACTGGCTGGCTTGCTTGCTCTATCTCTCTCTCGCTCTCATATGATCCTGGCACATCCTTCCTGCCTCTTTGTCAGCCTTGGGCTGATGGGGTAATTGGGTCCTTGGACCATCCAGCAGGCCAGCTTGATTGTCTAATTGTCCCCATCAGCTTTCTCAAGGGGAACTAGTTAACATCAGAGTGATCACACTGCAGGCTCACCTGTTTGCACCCTACATTCTGTCACAACAGCACAAAACTTAATAGTATGTGCAGTATAGAGGAAGTGTGTAGGGTATATAAGCCAATTTACCTAAAATCTATAAGCACTAGATAGCATATCACAAGACTTACAAGTGCTAGTGAAATAGTGCTGTCTATTTCTCAAAACCATCAGATATTTGTATTGGGCTGAATTTGAGATTGACTGAGTTGCACTGGTAAATGAACAGCATTTAAGTATGAAGCTAGCTGAGGGACTGGGTATATAGAATCAGGAAACAGAAAACTTTCAGCCTCTATGCTAGTGGTTCTCACATTTTTTCATATTATCAGCCATTTCTTAAGATATTGATTATCTTCCTGAAACACACCACAGCACACCAATTCTATCAGGCACCAACATGGGAGCTACTAGAGTGATTGGTTATATGGGGAAAATGTTAACCCTGTATTAAGGCAAGATTAAAAAAAAGTTTTTTTTAATTTCTCTTGTTAAATGGTCTCAAACATTTACCAGACATAAAAACAACTCATTCACATTTAATGGGGTGGTGATGGTTTTTTCCCCTTTTTGCTATTTGATTTCCCCCTTCAACAAAAGCTTTCTTGTCATTGAGTGTGTGAGTAGAACATTTGCAAGGCTTTCTTCTGCAACACCCATTTTGTACCTCTATTTATTTGTTCTCCCAAGGTGTATCGCTTCTAATAAATGTTAATCTCCTGTTTCTTGATGGCCCTCTGCTCTAAACTCTCTAGGTCTCTTTACAGTTTGAATCTGTTCTTTGTAATTCCTTAAGTGTTGGTGTCATTACTAGGCTTAATTTACAACAAAACAAGTTATGATGGGACCATAAAGGTGAGTTACTTTAAGGTGTTTGGTTGGTTAAACAGGTTTTTGAAAGTGGAAAGCCTAAGAATCTTAGACTGAGCTGTAAGTAGGAATCAGTAGCACTGTGGTAGAACACCATCAATCATGAAAGCCATGTATGTGAGCCACAGCTTGAAAACAAAGGGGTATGGTTATCCTTATGTCAGTGTGTGGAATGGTGCAAAGACTGAGAGGAGGCAGTTTATGCTTCCTGAATTTTGTGGCTGAGGGAGCTAGTTCATCCCCTAGTACTGGCCCCTTGCTTCTTATGCTCCTTGCTGCTGTAGCCCATGCCAGAGCCTTGCTGCAACAAGGGTCTTGGAGTCATGGGGAATTTCCAGGGTGAAGGGCTGCCCCAGTCTCCCAGAATGCCACCAGCACTATGGGCTGCTGTGGAGGCAGTGTAGAGGGCCCTCATGCGGGTGATATTCATCTAGAAATCCTTAACCTGCCCTACAGCATTCCCTGTGCTGTAGGGCAACTATGTATCTGACCTCATTACTCTACATCATATTGGTTTATAATCTCCACTTTATGCTATTAGTGATCAAAAGTCATTTCCATCTGATGCCCACATGGCATCCTGCATGAAAGATTTGTGGTCACAGCAAAGTTCCCTCATTGTTAGGTGTCACAAAACCCACCAAGGATTTAACAAGATTGTCTCCCTCTAGCTCTGGGTTAAGTCAAACAAAGCTTGACCTGTCATCATCCTGCTAGTACCTGTTCTTTGAACAGACAGAGGATTCCAGATTCCAGTGTGGTCAGCCCCAAATCTTTAGTCAGCACTGAATTCACTCTTCATTTTTTTAAGAGGCTACAAGTAATATGAATATTTTCAAGGCTTGGATTTTCTCCACAGCACAAAGCTGAATATATGAATAGTAAATTGTTTTTTATTCTCAGGGCTCAAACTGAGTCACTATAGCACTTATACCATTCTGGCAGATCTTCATAGATTTTTAAGGCCAAAAAGGAGCCATCATACTAACTTATCTTGACCTCTTGTTTAACACAGACCATAGAACTCTACTCTATTTTCTGCACTGAGCCTAGTATCTTGTGGTTGAACTAGAGTATCTCTTAGGAAAACGAAGTCTCAGTTTAATGACTCCAAGTGATGGAGACTCTACCACATCCCTAGGTGAATTGTTCCCACTACCTTATTCCATATATATACCTTATCCCATATATATTAAAAACATGCACCTCATTTCCAATTTGAATTTTTCTAGCTTCAGCTTCCTGATGTTAAAGTTTGTTATGCCTTTCGTCTGCTACATTAAATAGTCCTCTAGAATTTAATTTGTGAGAACAGAACACACCAGTTGCAGTTATACCAACTCTGAGAGACTTTCTACAGCTAAAATCTTCTGCTCAGCATTTGGCTCTAATGTGGCTACATGGGCCGTCTGGAAAATGGAATTTTCTTTCCAAGAAAAATGTCCCAAATTGGGACAGATTTTTAAATTGACAAAGTCAAAAACTTGACCTTTTTTGTGGGAAGGAAAAACTAGAAAAAAATTAATTTTGGGAGAACTGAAATGGAAATTGTTTGGCTGCCTGGTGGACAGTCTGGGGAGCTCAGGGAGTCAGTGAGCTGGACAGCCTGGGAGCTGGCTTATCAGGGAGCCCAAGGAACCTGGGAGCTGACCAGGCAGACTCCTGGCAAATTTGGGGAGATGCCCAGCTAGGGAGCCGGCTGTCTGGCTAGCTAGGGAGCCGGCTGTCTGGCTGCCTAGGAAGCCCCAGCAGCCTGCCAAGCAAGGAGCTGGACAGCATGAGGAACCTGGGAACCCACCAGGAAATGATCGGGGGAGCCCAGACAACTTGAAAGCCTACCAGGCAGGCAGCTGGGGCTCTCGGCTTCTCCTGAAGCCCACCATGCAAGAGCCTGGGAGCTGGGCGGTCCCAAAAGCCTGGCAGCCCACCACATGACTAGCTGGTGAGTGGGCTGGCAGGAAACCAAACAGAGGCAGGCTGGTTGAAAGTATTGGTGGAATTGACACATTCCTATTGGAAAATGTTAAACTCGCAAGCCACAAGGCTGCTCTGTGGCACATACTCTAACTCAAAGGCTGTGGTAGGCTCTGTGGCCCCTAACATAGTTCCCTGAACGCATGGAAAACAAGAGGATCAGTACAATGATAGGTTTCAGAGTAACAGCCATGTTAGTCTGTATTCGCAAAAAGAAAAGGAGTACTTGTGGCACCTTGGAGACTAACCAATTTATTTGAACATAAGCTTTCGTGAGCTACAGCTCACTTCACCGGATGCATCCGATGAAGTGAGCTGTAGCTCACGAAAGCTTATGCTCAAATAAATTGGTTAGTCTCCAAGGTGCCACAAGTACTCCAAGTACAATGATAGATTCCCTGTCCCTGGTCCTGTGACATCTTATGTTCTGCCCATCCCTTGTGCAATAGAACTACATTGTTTCTGCTGTCTGAGGAACCTATGTATCTATCTAGATGGGGGCTGGATTTTAGTTTAAATCCATAGGAGATGTCCTTATCTCACACTGTGTTCCAGTGACACAAAACCTAGGGGTGCCCATAGGACTTAAAAAGGAATAGGTATGTTGGAAGTCTATAAAGAATCTGCACTGTAAAGTGCATTTCCCACAATGGCCAGCAGGATTATATGGCCATAAAGAATCCACCTGGAGAGAATGGAGGTCTAGGAGTCAAAGGAGGGAGAGTAATGTTGGTTGCAAGGGGGTAATACTGGGATGGTTTTTTAGCCAAATGAAACACTGAATATTCTCATTTTCTTAAAATTAAATTATCATACTAAATGACTTTGACTAATGATCTGTATGGTTTGAAAGAACTGTAAGCACAGCTTGGAGCCTGCTGTATGCTGTTTTTCAATATAAATGTTCTAAAATATAACCTTCCACTCTGCAGAATGTCACCAGGAACATCTGCACATCTTCAATTCCTCTAATCTGATTACAGTTATGACAGCTCTAAATGGTCTGCCCTTAAACTCAGTGTTTTATAGTGACAAAGTGTCTTTCTCGACAAATACAATTCCTGAACAAGGAAGGAGATCTGGTTTCACATTTGATCATTCCTCTGCTGGAGAAATACTCTAGCAGAATGACAGCAGTAACTTTGTCATCAGAGCATTATTCTATGGAGCAGCATGTTAAGAGCCAATTTAAGAACAAATAAAAGCAATTCAATATTCTTTAAAATAAGAGGATGGGGAGGCTTCTGACTCTCCCAAATTTTACATGATTCTTGGGGTAGTACATGTTTTGCTGAAAGCCCCAGCTCTTGGAGTCATGTGATTATGTGAGACTCTCAGCCTTTTTTAGTAAGTTCCTAGCCCTTGTGGCTGCAGAGAGAAATCTGAAAACAAGAACACTAAAGGCTCAAAATCCAGAAGGGCAAATAAAAATGCCTATTTTATTTGTAAAAAATCTCATGAGTTTTATAACAGAGGAGTCTCTCATCTTTGAAGGGTAATGAGGACTTAGGATAGCCAGCTCCTGTTCTGGGTCATAATTCTTTAGTGGCCCAGGAGTTCTGGAGCAGATGAGGGCCTAGGGAATGGCAGAGGTAGATGCTGGGGAGAGGGGAAGTGGTCCCAGCATAATAGTTAGGGAAAACTGGGTTATTGTTTCTTTAAGAGCCTGGGATCAGGAGTTTTGTAGGGTAAGGTGGGGCAAGATTTCCCTTTCTCTCAGACAGCCAGGATGTGGTCAGGGAAAGAGGGATGTATGTAATCTGCCTCTTCCCTGTTCTCATAAGGCAGGACATAGGTGGGGGACCTATTGACCTCTCCCAGCCCAAGGGAGAAAGGACTGAGATGGTGAGACCCAGCCTCCAATTTGTGGCAGAAGGTTGGAAGACTCCCAGCAGAGATGTCTGGGAGGAAAGGACTTTTGTTATGAGAGTTGTGTTTTGCCTTCTGTTTGTGTGAAAGACTTTGCTGTCAGTCCAGGTGGAACTGAATGAGGGTAATTTTAAAGGGGCCTGCTGGGAAAAGTTGGCCAGAAGCAGAGCACAGCCCCACAAAGGAAGGCTGTAGGATCCCTTGCCCAGAAGGAAGAGGTTTGGAGGACCAAAAGAAACTCTTTGTAAAGACTCAATAAATGAGACACACCCAACACCACAAAGGAAATGCTGTTTTAAGTACTCTGGACTGTGACAAGTTATTGGGAGACTCAGGAGGGAACTAAGGGAGGGGCACCTGCAGGACCACCCATGGCCACTGAGGGCATGATCTGGAGGTGGCCTATAACAATTTTCAAGACAATCTCATGATTTCAGGGGTTGGGGGCTGACTCCTGATTTTTGAACACTTAGGGTTGGCAATACTGTAATGATAAAAATAACAATAAAAATAAAGAAGCTACTGATGCCATGGGATAGCATATGAGCCTCTTACTTCTGAAAAGCTAGCTTCAGAATCTGACCTTCTACAAGTGATGGGTGAGTTTGATGGCACACAGTTTGACACACCAATCACACTCTCTAACGAGACCCAAGACCTGGAACTGTAATGGTATCACACAGGGGTCAGATGGTGAGCTACAATAAGTGGAGGTTTTCTCCACCCTCTGCTGACAGGTGAAATATAGATTGTCCAGCTCTCCATGAGAAATAATTAAGGTTTTTATACCATGCCCAGCATGGTGGTATCTGATTGTCCCTTTTTCTTGCACGCTTTAACCAGAACTGATATGTTGTCATTGTACTTAAGTCTTAGTGCCATGAGATGAACATGAGCATTTCATACCTCTCAAAGCTCTTGTTTCAGGCAGGGTGTAGAATCAAGCAGAGGTCACTGCATTGGTTTCCATTTAATTTGCATTTTGAAGGTTTTCCTTTCAATCTCAAGGAGTTGTAATTTTATTTATTTGAGATGCAGCCACCAGGAACAACTGACAGCTTACCACACTGCTTCAAGCCAGCCCCTTTCAGCCTCTGGTGTGGCAATGCATATCCATTTTGTGGTACATTGGCAAAGACAAATGGTAGTTTGTAGAGAGCCTAGGTCAAGCAAATGATATTACTCCATTACTTTCATGTCTGAATTAATTCACCATTTAGAATAAAGGATTTAAAGTTTAGAAAATTAATTTTTCCTCTGTAGCAGACATCTCCAATTACTGCTTCAGTCTTGTAATGTATGTTACTTCAGGACCCAATCTTTCTCAGATTAGAGTAAACTTCAATATTGTTATATTGAAGCAGGTTCTCAGCTGGGCCCCAGAAGCACTTGACATAGCGGCAGCGGCAGGGCAAGGAATCATGTGCATCTCATCCTGGCCTCCCAGTGTTGGAGCCAGTTCTGTGCTGGATGTGCCCTGCCATAGTTTAGAATAGTGGTTTACAAAATGGAAGGAAAAACTGTCCTATGACCCACTATACCTCACAAGCCTTTGGGAGAGCAAAGGACTGTGTGATTTGGGTCATAAGACAATTTTTTGGCCCTGGTAGAGGTTTAAAATTTGAAAGTGAGAGACAGATGGTGGTCTTGGAATGGGAGTAGGACTGGTTGACAACAGGCACCAGGAGCCATTCTGGCAGCCAGGTAACAAAGGGCCTCAAGAAAGTCTTTTCTCCCAATCATACTCCATGAGCCAAGGTCTCCACACCACGCAAGAATGCCTCGGTATTGAGGAAATCCTCTACCATCCAGGTTGGATGGGCTTGACACTTTTTCAAGCACAAATCTTGAGAGAGAAATACAGAATTTATGGTGAATTCACAAATTAATTTGGAATGGAAAATGGAGTAACTTAAATGGCATAGACTATTGTAATGAATTAGTGTTTTGTGCGCTCCCTTTGTGCGTAGACTCAGGAATTTGCTTAACTGTAGAAAACTGTAATAGAGACTCTGTTATCTGCCATGTGCTTCTGGAGCAGAAGGAATTTGGTTGATCAGAGCACACAAGTAAATGAGGACAGAGGGAAAGATGGATTTAAGTGTTAGGGTTTGATTTAGATTACTGATGAGATGTCATAACACAGGTTCAATCAGTTCATTAATCAAAGCTTATTAGTGATGGGGGAGCTGCAGGACTCCAGGCATAACACCCTGTACCAGCACCCAAAACCCCTCCTTGGTGGAGTCCTGTGACCACACAGGAGGGGAGCAGAGAGCCCAAGGCTGTTCCTGAAGGCCAGCATGTATCCAGCCCTCAAACCCTGTGCAGGAGATGCCACTGTTTGTCCCATGTGGACTGTTTTCCGCAGCCATTTCCCTCTTACATGGGGAGGGTGTCCTCTCTTTTCCAGGGGATGGGGAGATCGAGGCCAAGGAAATGGGATCATATGCAATAAAGTTTTAATGTTCTTCGGGAAGTCTGATCCATTCTGTTTTTCATCCACAGTTCTTCATTTACAGTTCCTTTTTTAAAAAAAATTCAGTTTTGCTACCTTTACTCTTTTCACTAAATGTTTTTGTTTACTAATGTGTGGATCCTTCTGTTTGGACTGGATGAAAGGGTAATTTTTTTTTTTTGTTCAGCTTTGGGTCCCACCAATGGGTGCTTCAAGTCACATAACTTGGAGCTTATGCTCAAATTTTAGTCTCTAATGTGCCACAAGTACTCCTTTTCTTTTTGTGAATACAGACTAATGCGGCTGCTACTCTGAAACATAACTTGGGTTGTAGTTGTCTGACGATGAATTCCAGTGTGGGGTGGTTGGTGACAACTAGAAATGTACAATCAGAGGGGGTTTTATTCTGTATTAAAGCAGGTTGTCTTGGGGTATTCCATGATGTGTTAAGGGTTATAGATGGTGAGACCTCTGGGAATGATGACTTGTTTGCTTCCTGGGCAAATGCAAGAATGTTACTTCCTATTTCTTCATGTTGTGGAGTTTCCATTTCAGGTGGCTAAATTTGATATCTTCCATTATTTGCATTGTTGTATGTATACGCAGCATAGGGTAAGCCAGAGACATTTAAAAAGTGAAATGTGCATGGAAATAACATAACTTTATTTACTGGGGAAGAAAAAGAAAAGGGAGGATAAAATTCCCCATGGGTGTTTGACAACACCGAGAACAACAGTAAAGTAACCGTGCCACCACATTCTGAACAACACTAAAATGGCCCTTTCTCAAACCTGGCACCCACCCCAAAACCCATGACCATTTTGAATCCTGGGGCTACTCACAGTTAACTGCTGGAAAGTGCCCTTGTCTCTGCACACAATCAGTGTCCAGAAATGAGTTGTAAAAGTCCCTTCCAATGGCTCCATCAACTGTTCTCAAGGTCCTTCAAACACTGAATAATTGACCCCAAACTGCAGTCTGACTACCAGTTGTGCAACTTAACATAAAATGAAAGAACAATAAATACCCTCTGCATAACACTCACAATACCTTCTGGTTTGTATCTGAGGAGGTGCCCAGTCGCAGTTACCCATAATGAATTATTACCAAAATGACTATCTCAAAACCATTGGCAGGAGGGGAACTAAACTGTGTTCTGAAACACAAATGAGTGGGAACGTTCCCTAGTGTATTTTTACAGCAGCTGCATAGGGTGTAGCACTTTACTTGGGACCAGGCTGATGTCACCCTCTGCCTGCTGTTCCAAGACTTAAGCACAAGTTGAATCCTGGCTTTCCCTGGGCTTCTGTGGTTTAGCACCAATATGAATGTTCACTGGATCAGGTTCTCTGTAAAGGCTTTGAGAGCCAGTGCTGTCCTAATCTTTCTTACAGTACTTGCCTTTAGACTCACAAATGTTATAAAGGCCACAGCATGCCTCAATAAAGCAGATGGCGCTGGCCACACTGGCATCCAACTGGGTGCCTGGGTGTCACCAATGAGCCTTCAGCTGTCCAAAGACACATTCCACTATCATCCTCCAGCTCCCTAGTTAGAAGCTGAATTCCTGATTTGCTGGGTTGTGGATGTCAGAGTAGGGTTTCATTAGCCAGGTAGGAACAGGTATGTGGGGTCCCCCAGAATAACCATGGGCACAGATAGATAAATAAAACATGTCATAGAAAAACATGTCATTTCTGGGGAATAGTCTATTCCTCTCCCGTCAAGTACAGTCCTGGTCACTTCAGCACCCTGACATTGTGAACCTTTTCTGTGTGTCCGACATTCGTGTTCATGAGCCTTCCTTTGTGATCCACTAAGCCTTGAAGAACGAGTGAGTAGTAACCTTTTCAAGGGATGTACTCGCTCCTTTTGGTGGGCAAAGCGTGGGGCTGTGACTGTCATCAATGGTTCCCATGCAGTAACTCCATTCTCTGGAATCCTTCTATCATGCCTGGAATGTAGGCAATGGCAACAACCCAAGGATAAATGAAAGTATTGATAGCGTCAGAAACCTGCACCACGTGTCCAACAGTGGACTTCCCCACCACAAAGTGGTTTGCAACTGACCATTAGCTGTCTAGTTTTGCCAGCTTCCAGAGGGGAGTAACCACCCACTTCTGCACTGGTATTGGTCTATTGCAGTGGCTCTTAATCTTTGCAGACTACTGTACCCTTTTCAAGAGTCTGATTTGTCTTGCATACCCCCAAGTTTCATCTCACTTAAAAACTACTTGCTTACAAAATGAGATATGAAAAGACAAAAGTGTCACAGCACACTAATACTGGAAAATTGCTTACTTTCTCATTTTTACCATATAGATCTAAAATAAATCAGTTGGAATATAAATAATGTACTCAGTGTATAGTAAATAGAGCTCTATAAACAAGTCACTGTTCGTATGAAATTTTAGTTTGTACTGACTTTGCCAGTGCTTTTTAGGTAGCCTGTTGTAAAATTAGGCCAATATCTAGATGAGTTGGTGTACCCCTGGAAGACCTCTCCGTACCCCCAGGTTGAGAGAGACTGGTCTACGGAACCAGGTGTTTTGCCCTGCAGTTCTGCAGACACTGGTCATCATACCAAGCTTCCAGAATGATGTGATCCCACTACACTGTGTTGATTCTCCTGGTTCAGAAGTGGTGGTTCACCTGTGGACATACAGTCACAAAACTGGCAGTCTCCTCATCTGAGTCATGGGGTGACAGTGGATCAGTCACTGTCCCCATCACCTATCTTCAGCTTCTGAGAAAGATCAGAGTCCATTTGGCCAAGATTCTCACCAGTCGCATACTGCCTAACACGCACATTTGTCCCACAAGAAGGAGCAGAAACACATCAGTCAGTTGATCCATGTCTTTTGAAAAGTTGGGCAGCAGAGAGGGGTGAGCAGGAACTTCCATTGGCAAATATGTGGAGGCAGCATACAGTACCAATACCACACTGCAAGGAAGCTCCTAGAGTATCTCCTATGATGCACAGAACCCTGAGATACGGCCCCTGGAATATAAACACCAAATATGCATACCAAAAGTGGTAGTGTGGATGTGGATATGCAGCTTATACCATTGTCCAGCACAGCATATGTGGATATCAGCACTGGTAGGGGGTACATGTATGGGTACGTACCCAAGTATGTGTGCCAGGGTAAATGTAGCCATAGCCTTTTCAGTTCTGCTACTAAACTAAACGTGCTGGGTAGTCCTAGTCCTCCAGGTTCCAAAGAGGACCTTTGTGATCAGGAAATTCTCTGTCCCGGTCGCATTACAAGGGGAAGTGATCTTGAACAAGGCAGTGACATACAAAGGTTCTAGGGAAACCTTAGGTCAAGGGAAATTCTTCCCTCAGGTAAAGAGGATGAAAGGGGACTAGCAGCTTCCTACTTTAAGTCTGAGTCACTGTTTGTATGCTGGCAGCTTGGAGCATTGCTTCCATATTTACTGGGGAGATAATGGGGTTTGATTATGAGAGAGGCACACAGGAAATCAAGCCTCTACAAACTGTTATGTTTCTTTATCTGATTAACCAACCCATTGGGTATGGGGTGGCTTTTGCTGTCTGGCATAAAAAAAAGCTATTGACTTTTTATTGTAATCTAAACAGTAAATGTGAAATCCTCTTTAACAAGAAGTTTACTTTTCTCTTAGGAAAACACTCTCTAGTGTAACAGGAGGTGACTAAAAGCAGGGTCTGTCCACAGGTGACAGATACTGCATGGGTTATTGTTTACAGTAGGTGCTCTAATGTGATATGAGTGACTATCTTACACTATTAAGAAATATCATTGAATTGACCTGTGTGTCTTGTATGACTGCTCTTTGGATTTTGATGCAATTAAAATTTAGTCTCTGAATTAAAAGGCCCTCAAGCAATTAAATCCTTTGTAATTAGAGAAACTGGTCAAAGTCTGGATATGCTGCCCATCAAGGCAGACTGCCACAGTGCAGTCAGACCAGGATGACCACAATATGTACAGTGAATTTTATCAGCTTTTGGTTGTATTTTCTGCTATATATATCTGAAAAATAGTATATGTATCTTATGTAAATCACATGCAAATTTAAAAGTAATATGTACCCAACAACACTGGAGTCTTGATTCGCTTGCTTAAAGCTAAGCATGTGCTTTGGTCTCATCGACTTCAATGGCACTTATGCCCACACTTAAAGTTACAATTGTTTATCTACCCAAGCAGCATGAGCAGATTGGTGGATAAGAAAATGCCGTTTTTATGTAGCCATTCTCAGAAGCAGAACTGCACTTCACACACTAGAGAGCCTAGGAGTCTGTCTAGACTAGGGAATTTTGCACTGATATAGTTGCACCAATGCAAATCTTTACAGTAGACACTTGGCACCAGTGCAAAATGGATCTTGCACAGATGCGGCTTACCCAATAACAGTTTACATTGGTGTAACTGAGAGGAGTATCTGGCTCTGTTGGCAGAAAGAGCCAGCAGCAAGTAAACAAGTTAAGTAACCATTCTCAGAACTCTGAAAACACCAGACCACTAATGATGACATAATCACTACAGTATTACTAATGCAAAATTGAAAACGTTTTTAAAAGTTAGCTTACATTGTCACAACCTATGCCACCATGGACTTCTCAGATGTAACACTGCATACCATGGCTACTCAAA
Source organism: Lepidochelys kempii (assembly GCF_965140285.1). Classification (NCBI taxonomy): domain Eukaryota; kingdom Metazoa; phylum Chordata; order Testudines; family Cheloniidae; genus Lepidochelys; species Lepidochelys kempii. Next base: position 102,473,480 of record NC_136381.1, on the reverse strand, counting down.
AGTTCATGGCTGCAGCAGGAGGCATTAAAAACACATACTCCTGTTCCAAAAGCACAAGCCTCAGCACATTAAACTAAAAGATAATTTCCTTTAACTGTTAGCAATATGGAGTCTATGCCACATAGAGGAGCAGTTCTAATTCCATGCAGTATAGGGCAGTGGACACACAAATAACATAATTACAATATCACAGTGCAGTTGAAAAGACTTGCAATGTTTGCCACATTTAAAAGGATAAAATTGGCAGTAATTATGGATGACTCAGTTAGTGCCATCTATAGTTAAGGTTATCCAACACTTCCCATTACAACCTTAATTCTGTCATTTCCTAACTTGAGTCCTTGGCTTTGCAACCTTAACATTCTTTCATAGTTTTGTAATAAGTATATTTTTTTATGAAACTCTGAAGTGTTTTTAAAGTGAAGGATTTGATCCGACGTTAGGAGCAGCCAGTTTGAAACATGAGGGCCATATTCTCTCATTAGTTAACAATACACAATCATTGTTATAAACAAACTCCGAATATTTTAAATGCGGCATTATTTTTTTTAGATGGCTACTTGTCTCCTACAAAAGGTACGCTGTGCTACTCAGATTATCCCACACAGATGAAATAGGATTCTGAGTGAGTTGCGCTCAGTTCTACTTTGAAAACAATCTTTCAATGGTTGTTTTTACTTCAAACTGACTTTTTTGTGTTGTAATGTAGTTTTTAAATTAGTTTAACCCTGAGATTTGTACTGCTGCATATAAATGGTAAACAAAGTACTCCAATGAATGGTAAGACTTCATGTCTTTTTGGATGCAAGGTAAACAAGATTTCAATCAAAGTAAAAATTATTATGGTATGCATAATACAGTTCAACCAGAGATAGGCTCAAGGTAGGAGGCTGAAATCGACATCTAAACTCTCCAAATATGTTCTGGTTCCCACTCATCTGATTGTATTACTGGGTGACTGGTGCTTGCCTTGGGTGTATTGTGAGGAATTAGACCAGAATTTGCAATTCTTCAGCCACCCAAGAATTGCAAAACAGTACCAGCCCTTCCATGGCTTATTGCTCTTCATCACCAATTTTAATTTTTTATGGAAGGGGTTTGGTGAGAAGAGGTTGAGACAGATTAATGCAACATAACTTTCCTCTAATAGTTTTTCTCCTTTTATCAACATCTATTTTCATAATGGAAAGCAGCACTTTTTATATATTTACTTTGAATATATTTTTTCTAATCTTCTTCTTTCTCCTTTCCTCCTCCATAATGATCCTTTGGACGATCTTCTTCTGACTACCCCCAAGAGCTCACCTACCCTTTCATCAGCACTTTATGGTTCAAGTACTTCTAACTCACTTTTTTTATTATAACATATAAATTTGGAAGTGTGAATCTGTGGAGAGTCATTTGCAAGATAGTGAAGTTGAATGTTATAGTTCAGATTCCTTTGCCACTTAGATGTGACAGCAATAACTACAGTATGTTTCACATGAATCAAAATTTAAAAGCTTGTTAGTGACAACAGGTCATGAAAGGCATCTCCTAACAGCTGTCAGTTTTTTCCCTCATGTTTACTCAGCATACTTATTCAGCCAGTTACCAAGAGTTCAGCATAAACAAAATGAGGAATAGAAGTTAAGAAGGAGATTATTATTGTTCTAAACAGTCCTTAAGGTGTAGCCCTGCCACAAAGCCACTGCTATGGACTATTATGACCAAATGGAATTCACTTTTAAGATATTACCTGTGACATGTTCTATCTCCATAGGCTTGATTAGTGAAGGCTATAACCAGCTGTTGGAGAAAAGACTGACATGACTTCTGATCCTTTTATGCCACAGAGTCCTCTTCTTTGTTATGGGTCTGTTGTTTTCTTGCACTGGGGGACCAACTCCTACAATGGATAATGAATGTAATGCCTGAAACCTCTGGCAGTTAAGCCATATTAAACATACACTCTGTGTGAGAGTGGCAAGAATCTGAGGCCTCATGAGGTGTTCAAAACAAAAATCCAAGTTGTTATATCTCAGAATAAGGCAATCAGGATTGCTAGATCTGGTTGCAGGCAATTTTCTATTTGCAGTATGTTACTCACAAGTTCTTCATTTATTCAGAACTTGTGCAACCCAGAAGACTGTTCATAAATTAGGAAATTGAATGTAATTCTACATTGTTAAAAAATCATGGTAATAGTTCATGTTCCTCAGAAATACCAGTGGCCTTTTCACCGCTGTTTGATGCTGGTATAGCTCCAGTTACATCAGTGTAAAACTGAAGTAATCATGGATCAGACCAAATAAAACCTGATCTGTTTGAAATATTCCTTTTAATGTGACAGCAGGGGTTCTAACATGCTTAAAAAAAAATCTATAATATCCACTTAGTTTCTGTTTAGAATCAAATAATTCTCATTCTTTTGTATCCATAAGAAACTCTTGCCAAAATCCATTTAAATCCATAGATGAAAAATGATTTTCATTTCTAATCATTAAGGCGATACTGAATTTTAGAACCATCTGATAGAACACCCACCACAACTCGTAAGAGGTTATAATGCTGGTGGCTTAGCCAGCCAGCCTGTAAAATATAAATTAAACAGCAATTATTTTCTAAAAATCAGAAGTGTTTTATATTGTGGATTGATTTTTTTTTAGTAATCTGTTAAACACTTTTGAAACACATCAATTTAAAAATAAAGCATGCACAAACCATGAGTAAAGTTGATAAAAAGGTAAAGGCTTATAAAGCAACATTAGGAGTTTTACTTTACCTTTCTCTCTGCTTTGTATATTGGCCATTGAATTTTGGTTTTTACTATTAATAACCTTCAAAATCACGAACATGTACCCAGCGGTGTAACAGATAAATGTTATACAAATTAATTGGTTTCTAAAATCCAAGCTCTAAAATGTAGACCTCAAAATACAGTATGCCAGGTGCTTATTTCTTTTGCTGGGATAAAGAAGAGGACAAATATTACATATCTGGATCTACATTAGTTACACAAGGAGGGTGTATCTAAATAAAAGAGGTGACAGAATGTGATGAACAAATTCAAATGGAAAGTATGTCTAATGTACAGTTCTGTAATAATTAAAGGTCTCAATATCTGCTTACTGAAGCAGGGACAAATATATTCACTCTCAGACCACTAGAGTCTGACTGGAAAATGACTAGTTAACAGTTCTGAGAGCTCTACTTTTCTTTGGGGCCAGCAATGGCAGATGGGTCTGGCTGGTAGGCACAGTCAGTGGATAAGAAATAGTTTTTAAATAACTACAGGAATGCAAGCCAGGGGTCTCTTATGAACACAGAATCTCACAAAAAGAGATACTAAGCTGAAGTTCAAGTGTGATTGAATCCTGTACAAAGCAAAGTCCAACCCCTGCCTCAGCCACTCCTTCTCTTGAGAATTCTCTGAACCAACTGGATGAGGGTTGCAAGACATCTGTCAGCAGGTAATCAAAAAAATGACCACAGTATATATGTCTCTTGGTTCTCAAAAGAAGTGTGAGGAGAATGCAGGTCAGACCACATCAGGTAGTCAATTTCAGCTCCCCAAAGGAGTTAAAATATTACTAATCTGAGAGTGAATCCTTCTCTCATTAGTCCTGACAAATCTTCCACGGACTGGAAAAGTAGATCAAATTGAAACGCGCTGTGTGTGTGTGTGTGTGTGTGTAAATGGACAACAAGAATATTGAGTTAGGATATTACTAACAATGTTTGGAAGATTTCATGCTGTGATATTAACCAGGGTACAATCTGGACTGATAACTGTGTACCCGCAATTCTCCAGCCTGGGGTTCCTTTTACACTGCTTCGCTGTGACAGCAGCCAGTCCTGGTCCGCTCACACACAGCCTTCAACAGGTAAATTACTCTTAGCTATGCTGTAGGAGTGCTTTTACCAGCCACTCTTGAATTACTCTGCAGAACAACACCAGCAAATTCCAAATCCCAGGCTTTCTCCCCCCCCCCCCCCCCCCAGAAACGTGTGTTTTGTACTGCCCAGCCCTCTCCTGGACAATACAAGCACATATAAAATGTGTCAATTTATTAATAGAAAATGATATGCACAAATCACTTTCTCACATGGAGTTGCCCGAACACTTCAATCCAACCACACTGGTTTACATACAACAATAAAACAAGTTTATTAACTATAGAAAGATTTTAAGTGATTACAAGTAATGAGGCATAAAGTCAGAATTGGTTACAAAGAAATAAAAGATAAAACAGAACTAATACCTAACTTAACAAGCTAAGTGAATTCAAAGCAGAAATCTCTCTCACTACATCCATCAGCAGTCTTACTAACTGAATTCCTTTCAGACAGGATCCCTCCCTCAGTTCAAAGCTGTTTCTTTGTTCCTCAGGTGATATGGCAGCTGTGGGTAGAGAGAAAGGGAGGAATGACCTGGGATATCTGTTCCCCATTTTTATACTTTTTTGTCTTCTTTAAAAACCATCTCCAGCTCTGGTTCAGGATACAAAGTCTCAGGGGGATGGGAACCTTCAGCTGTTTCTTTACCAAAATGTAAATTTCTCACTCACTCCCTTTTTTTGTACCAAAGAATGGCCACTTAACCAGGTAATGGTCTATTTGATTTCTTTGATACCTGGCTGAGGTGTCAGTTTGCCTTTCATCTCAGAAGAACTGGTTAATGGCAGCTTCCCCAGATTTGGAATATGTCTTAGTAACATCATACAGTAGAATATTATGCACATCTTATACACAATATAATATGTTGCCACACACATTTTACCGGGACAATAACAAATCATGAGTTTTCAATGATACTTTACAGGGCATAATTTGTACAAAACTTATTATAGTCTTGAACATAGAGATACAGACCCTCACACATGCTTCAGCATATAAACCAACTTCTAACTGTCAAGCATTAGGATTAAACTTTCATAAAGGGCAGGTTATCCCACATTTGTCTACCGTGGGGTTTCTTGCATGTTCCACAGAAGCATTTGGAGCTGGGCCACTGTTGGGGACAGGATACTGGACTAGATGGACCTTAGGTGGATGCAGTATGGCAATTCCTAAATCAAGACACAGTTTATACTGTGGAATCCTTCTCAGACTTTCCTGTCAGGGGAAGAGCACTGGCTGAAGTGCTAGGATGAGCAAGGGGTCTGCAGGGAGCTCCTTAATAAGCTCTGACTCTCTCAGTTCCCTCAATACTGTTGTGGTCTTCCCCTTTGTTCTGTGCATTCACCCAACCCCCTCTTTCACTAGCTTAGCCCAGGAGTAAAGGAAGGAGCAACTGGCTGCAAAATTGAATGTTTCCTCTTTCAGTGAACACTACTAGTGGGAGGGGGGGTGACCCTCCTTAGATAAACTTTGACTCTGTGATGAGTCTCACAGGAGTAAGTCATAACAAGAAATCATGGAATTAATATGATGTGTTAAGTACCATTCCTCTTTCACTTTCTTTTTTTGTTCCATCATTTCTTACCTTTGTACTATCCAGTTAGATCATAAGTTCTGTGAGGCAGGGACCTTATCCTCATATTGATCTCTATATAAAACCAAATGCATGCTAAACATATTAAATACATTAGACTAGGTTGCACCACAATGACAACAATTTTATCAACTTTATTCATGGTTTGTGTGTGCTTTATTTTAAACTGCTGTGTTTAGAAAATCTTCAAGTAACAGATTACTTTAAAAAAAAAAACCCAAAACCCACAATATAAAACAATTTCTGATTGTGTTTTTTGGTTTTTTTTGGAAAATAATTGCTGTTTAATTTATTTTTTACAGGCTGGCTGCATAAACCACCAGCATAACCTCTCACCAGCTGTGCTGCGGGTTCTGTCTTTTCAGATGGTGCTACAATTCAGTCTTGCCTTTAATGATTATGATTAAAAATGAAATCATTTTTCATCCTTGGATTTAAATGGATATTGGCAAAAGTTTCTTATGGCACAACCGTAAAATTCTGTGATGATCATATTTGAACGACTGCAGCTGCTGGTATGTATTTAGGTAAGCACATAACTAAAGTGAGCCATGAGTGTATTTGGAGCCAAAGACTGAAACATCCGTGTGGAAATTTAATTGTCCTCTCCTGAGTAATATTCTCTTTCCAGTGGGATAGAGCAGAGCTACATGGCCTCAAGGGCAACAATGAATTATCATCATCTTAGAGTCAATTAGTTTGTGCCACTGGAAAATATTTGGGGTTTTAGAACATTTTACACTCCAGGATGTGGATATCTGCCATTTTGTCAAAGGAAGTGGATGAAAAATTGTGCTTTGTGTGTGGTGCTGGTTCTGGAGTCTGTACGTGAAGTCATGAGTTGTCAAAATGTCTACTGCTTAGAGTCCTCTTACTACCTGCCAACTTTCACATTTTGTTTTTTTTCTGTTTCCTGTGGGGGGGAGGGGGGGTTATGCTGCTCCTGGAATCACATCCTGTAACAGCAGGGGAAGCTGAATACTAAATAAAACTTGGGGACCAGGTGTAAATAAGAAATGAGTGATGGAACAAAACTTCCAAATCTAAAATTGTGTGGGGAAGTTTCAGATTTGAAGCACCAAGTTCTGTTTTGTTTCCAGTTTGGATCCAAAACCACAGGGCGTAGGTGCCCACTTACTCTCCAGTTCAGTAGGAAGGGGGAAGAAGTTCTCATTCTTCCTCTGACAGTATACTTACAGCCTCCGTCCTATTGTCCAAGAATGAGGATTTGCCCCAACTTCTCTTCCAGCAAAAGGACGTCACTCTGAGTAGGAACAAGCCCCATAATACCTAACTAAAAAGATCTTCAATGACATAAAACTATTGGCCTAAGACCTCCACCAACAGCAGCACCAGCGTTCACTTATAGGAGAAAGTCAGTGGCCACAGAGATGCTTTTGTGCAGGAGGGTGCTCTGTAGCTTTTAAGGTTGGAAACATGGAATAGCAGGAGGGACAAGGTTCATCTCCCAACCCTGCAGAAAACACTTTGGATCCAAACCTCCCCAAAGTCAGAGGATTTAAAGCTGAGGTTTTGTTTCAGGCCATCTCTAGTTACATTCTTATTGAAATAAGATGTGGATTTTACTCATAGCTGTGCTACTGACTTGCTGTGTGAAGATGGGCAAGACATTTCACCTCTGTGCCAGTTTTCTCCTTCCATTCTTTAAGAACATACGAACGGCCATACTGGGTCAGACCCAAAGGTCCATCCAGCCCAGTATCCTGTCTTCCGACAGTGGCCAGTGCCAGATGCCCCAGAGGGAATGAACAGAACAGGTCATCATCAAGTGATCCATCCCCTGTTGCCCATTCCCCTTTGTCTTATCTACTCTTTCGGGCAGGGCTGTCTACTACTATTTGTTTGTACAGTGCCTAACACAGTGGATGGGCTGATCTTGGCTCTGGCTGTAAGCATTACTGTAAAACAAATACAATAATAAATGTAGGCACAGATAGTAATTTTACAATTATTTTTTCCATAATGTTTACAGGACAATGAGGTGACAGGGAAAAAAAAGCTTATGTTCTTGTTTCTGAACAGCAAGCCTAACGATATTAAATCAACACTTTAAAAAAAGCAGAGTAGATGAAAGGAAGGCTAGGAGGATAGAAGTGTACTTTCAGACTGTGGATTTACGTGATAAAGAACAATACTGCAGGGTTAATGTCAGCCACATGCAGAGATTTCCCCATGTCAGTTTTGATTGAAATTATAAGGTTTTTCCTTTTTACAAATCTCAAACTGCACTGCAGATTTTTGTTGTTATGCTTTCCAGGAAGCAGAAATTTCCTGGGGGCCGGGAAGGGGAATATGCCAAGATCAACACAATTTAATGCCTTAGGTTTAGTCCTGCTGCATTGTGGGAAGATGCTCCATAAATCAGTATACCTGCAACAACTATTCACTGCCCTCTGCCATAGCTAGCATTTCAAAATCACTAGCTGTTGCTGAGCCTCTTAAGAAGATTTATTTTAAAAACTCTTCTTTCTGCTATTAATGCAATGGAAGCCAATAATGATGTTAATAGCATCTGGGCCATGAAAGTGTACATAGCATTTGAAAAACCTGCAGAGAATGAGTATTTTCCAGGAGAGACATGAAACTGAAATTGGCTATGTAAAGGTAGCTTCAGTAACATGAGTAATAATAATAATAATAAAATCCCTTTCTATCAAGTTAAATAGAAATGCTGGAGACTCAAGCTCCATGTAGAAAAGTCTAGCTTCTTGCTATTTGAGAGATTTGAAAGAGCAAAGACAATTGAAGGGAACTTTTGGTATAACTCTGCAACTACTGGAAAGTGGTCTTGACCTTTTTTTATTAAGTGTGCAGATACCATGTTCTCTCTCAAGTGAAATGGTTGAAATAACACCTGAAATTGATTTCTGAGGTAGGAAAATAGTGTATGCTAAGTAGAGCTGAATGAATAATTGAAAGCAAATAACTTACATGATGACTTTAACCTCATTTTCTTTTCAAGTAGTGTCCATGCACAGATCACTTCCTCAAATCTTTGTTTAAATTTACTAAACAATTTTAACACAATTAATTCATTTTAAACAGTTTGCTATATTTGATCAGTTTGATTCAAAATTCAGGCTGTTGCTTATTGGTGATTGGTCAGATAAGGCAATGATATTGTTTCTGTTGCCTGATTGGTTTAGCATAAAACATACTGGTCTGATTCTGCAAAACATGTAAGTGCATGTTCAACTTGAACCATGTTGTTAAATTACACTTTAGTCCCTGGCGTTTAAGCACATGTTTAAGTGCTTGGCTGAATGAAGACAGGCTTAAGAACTTGCTGAAGTGCTTTGGTGGATTGGGGCCACAACCAGAAGGAAGTCATAAAGAAGCCAATAAGCTTTTGAATCCCTCAAGGAAAGACAGCTGTTTAGGGACTGTCATGGTTAGAAATTTTTAGAAAATTTTATATAAGCCTTGCCTGAGGCATCATTCCTAGAAGAATTAAGCAACTCTTGGATCTATTGGCTGGGCATGCTGTTTAACTTTCTCTTGTCTCTTGCCACAGTCAGACAACATAGATTCACATGCATGAGCATTCCCAGTAGCAAATTGTGAGGTTTGATCTTTTGCCAGCATGATGAATTGTGCTTTGCGCTAGAGCTCTGACAAGGCATCCGGAATCTTGTCCCTTTGCTGCATCAAGCAGTGTCTGCTCGTCTATAAAATACGCCAACACTAGTGAGAGTGATTGTTGATGAGTATTTTAAATTACCCATCTGAGAACTAGAGCATACAAACTTAAACTATGCTTTACACAAATAGAAAATCACAACCATTGATGTGCTTATGGAAAGTGTATACAAAATGGAGGGAAGAATGGCTGAAACTATTTTTTAAATTTGGGTGAACACTCAGAAAATATTTGCAGTATCTGCCCAGCTCTACTGCTGACTGTGGTATTTGCTTGTTCCTGGGCTAGAGATCAAATTTCAGTTGCAGAACAAACAATGTAGTTTCACGATAGGTTGATATTTCCACTCCTCACCTGGCTCATGCATCAGAGAAAGCAATGTCTGGATGGTAGACTTCTGACACAGTCTAATTGCTAGGGGATGCATCATCAAAAATTACAGATGGTCAAGTTTTTTTTGTCAAATGTTTTTGTCTGAGGAAAACACCATTTTGACAAAAATGAAAAATTACTATTTAGGTGAAATTTTTAGTAATTTCAAAACATGCTAGTTATGGTACAGAAAACACTTTTGCTGCTTTCTCTTCCCTTCCATCTCTGTTCTGGTTTCAACCCCAGCCATATGCCCACCCCCTGGCCCCATTCCCTGGTCCCATCCCCAGCCTCGGTATGGCTCCCCACCTAGCCCTGCATCAGTCCCCAGCATTGGCCGTTGACTGCGGCCCCCGCTCCCAGCCCCACCCCTAGCTGTGACCCTAGCCTCAGCCTCCTTACCCCTGTCCCCGTCCCCTCCCTCCCCCAGAGTGCAGACAGGGGTAAAGGGGGGTATGACCCTCAAAAGTTTGGGGACTGCTGTCATAGGGACTGAAATACTCCTCTTAGAGATCAGGGACTAAAGGCTTAACCTTGGAAGGTACAAAGTGTCTTCAGCTCCCATTGTATAACTTCAACAGGAAGTGTTTTTCCAGAAACATTTTTCTTCACCCAGCATTGACAGTTTGCAAAGAATGACTTAAACTGTTTTATTCCAAATGATGGAAAACAAACTAATGACTAATAGCTGTGAAAATAAAACACTCTGAATTTTGTCAAAAAAGAGTAGATGCTTTAGCATCCTTGTAAATTAGATTGTATTGGAGATACCAAGTTGTGACAGAATAGCAATAGGTAGTCATCTGTTTAAAAATGATGCATCATTTTTAAACAAGATTTGCATGAACTAGTATAATCCCACAGCATGAGAAACTAATTTATACAAAAATAAAGACTTACTCTGATATTAAAATAAAGGCATTACCATTGCACCTTGGATCCCCAGTCATGGTGCAGGACCTCATTCTGCTGGGTGCTGTACAAACAGTTCCTGTCCCAAAGAGTTTACAATCCAAGTAAAGCAAGACAGATAGGTAGATGGGGAAGTACAAGAAAAAAATGAGACAATATTGATCGGGATGAGAGACAGTAGTGTCAGTGGCCTACCTGGTGGCTGGGACACTTGCAAGCAACTTGACAAGAGATTTCAAGGAGGATAATAAGGGAGTTGTTTAGGGGGAGAGTTGAAGGTGCACATCGTCCCAAAGGGTCAAGGCCACAGGTTAGTATTTGTGGGCATCATGATAAGTGTTTGCCTTTTAATGATCATCACTATTTTGTTTTCAAATTGAGCATTTCATATAAGCTGTTTGGGATATTTGATTTAAAATCTTCCCTTCCCTTCTTCTTGCCCACCTTGACTTTTGCTTTATTTAATCTTTTGTGTAATTTTGTTCAACACAGGAAACTCATGTACATACATTTATGTACAAGAGATTTTGATTGTAAGGGGTATAATATATGTTCCTTAAGTGGGGGGGGGGGAATAAAATAGGGGAGGGGTGTCAGTTGTCAGCCTGTATTTCCAGTGATATAAAATGTAAACTAGTTTGATTTGAGTTAGGGGAGCAAGTTATTGCTGTCAGAAAAACTATTATTGTTCCCTAATAGGTCTTTCTACAATAAGTTCTAATATTCTGCATTCTACAAAATGTCCTCTTCTTTGTCCTCACCATTGTCTCAGGCTGTGGGATCCTGACAATTCATGCACAATTTTTGCATAATCTACATTTTTAATAAGAACATGACAATTGCCAGCTATTCTGGCACAGGCTGGTGCCTGCAGTGCAAACTAATTCACAATAGCATAGGAACAAAAATTCTTTCCGAACAAAGTTCACATTGTTTTGTTTTACACCTATTTGTTTGTTTGTTCCCACCATGTGGAATAAAATATCTTTCTTTACTCATCCTTTAAAAATATTCCTTGTGCATTTAATTGCAAACTGCCTATATTTTATGAAGAAAAATTGTCCAGAATAATGTTTCTTCATTTTTTTTATGGTTTATAAACTCAGACTTTAAGGTCAGAAGGGACCATCATGATTATCTAGTCTGACCTCCACAGAACTTCACCCACTCCAATAATAGACCCATAACCTCTGGCTGAGTTACTGAAGTCCTCAAATCATGATTTAAAGACTCCAAGTTACAGAGAATCAACCAGTTACACTAGTTTAAACCTGCAAGTGACCCATAAAACATGCTGCAGAGGAAGGTAAAAAATCCCCAAGGTCTCTGCCAGTCTGACCCCGGGGGAAAATTCATTCCCAACTTCATATATGGCGATCAGTTAGACCCTGAGCATGTGGGCAAGACCCACCAGCCAGACACCTGGGAAAGAATTCTCTGTAGTAACTCAGAGCCCTCCCCATCTAGTGTCCCATCACCAGCTATTGGAGATATTTGCTGCTAGCAGTCTCAGATCAGCTACATACTATTGTAGATGGTCCCATCATACCATCACCTCCATAAACTTATCAAGCTCGGTCTTGAAGCCAGTTAGGTCCTCCCACACTGACAGAGCACAGACGAATGGGTGGAGGCAGACAATGTCAGAGTGCAGGAAAGCACAAAATGACCAGGAGGAGAGGTGGCGGGCTGAAGAGAAGGCTGAAGCTGAAAGGTGGCAGCGGGGTGATGACAGGAGGCAGGATTCAGTGCTGAGGCTTCTGGAGGATCAAACTAATATGCTCCATCATATGCTTGAGCTGCAGGAAAGGCAGCTGGATCATAGACCGCCGCTACAGCCCCTGTTAACCAACTGCCCTTCTCCCCAAGTTCCATAGCCTCCTTACCCAGGCGCCCAAGAACACGGTGTGGGGGCTCTGGCCACCCTGTCACTCCACCCCAGAGGATTTCCCAAGCAACAGAAGGCTGGCATTCAATAACTTTTAAACTTTTAAAGTGCTGTGTGGCCTTGTCCTTCCCTCCTCCACCACCCCTCCTGGGCTACCTTGGTAGTTAGCCCCCTATCTGTGTGATGAATTAATAAAGAATGCATGAATGTGAAACAACAATGACTTCATTGCCTCTGCAAGCGGTGATCGAAGGGAGGAGGGGAGGGTGGTTAGCTTACAGGGAAGTAGAGTGAACCAAGGGGCGGGGGGTTTCATCAAGGAGAAACAAACAGAACTTTCCCACCGTAGCCTGTCCAGTCATGAAGCTGGTTTTCAAAGCTTCTCTGATGCACACCGCGCCCTCCTGTGCTCTTCTAACTGCCCTGGTGTCTGGCTGTGTATAACCAGCAGCCAGGCAATTTGCCTCAACCTCCCACCCTGCCATAAACGTCTCCCCCTTACTCTCACAGATATTGTGGAGTACACAGCAAGCAGCAATAACAGTGGGAATGTTGGTTGCGCTGAGGTCTAACCTAGTCAGCAAACAGCAGCAGCACGCTTTTAAACATCCAAAGGCACATTCCACCACCATTCTGCACTTGCTCAGCTTATAGTTGAATGGCTTCTTACTACTGTCCAGGCTGCCTGTGTATGACTTCATGAGCCATGGGAGCAAGGGGTAGGTTGGGTCCCCAAGGATAACTATTGGCATTTCAACATCCCCAGTGGTCATTTTCTGGTCTGGGAAGTAAGTCCCGTCTGGCAACTGCTTGAACAGCCCTGAGTTCCTAAAGATACGAGCGTCATGCACCTTTCCCGGCCATCCCACATTACGTTAACGTTGGTGAAACGTCCCTTGTGATCCACCAGTGCTTGCAGCACTATTGAAAAATACCCCTTGCGGTTTATGTACTCGCCAGCTTGGTGCTCCGGTGCCAAGATAGGGATATGGGTTCCGTCTATGGCCCCACCACAGTTAGGGAATCCCACTGCAGCAAAGCCATCCACTATGACATGCACATTTCCCAGGGTCACTACCCTTGATATCAGCAGATCTTTGCTTGCATTGGCTACTTGCATCACAGCAGCCCCCACAGTAGATTTGCCCACTCCAAATTGATTCCCAACTGACCGGTAGCTGCCTGGCATTGCAAGCTTCCACAGGGCTATTGCCACTCACTTCTCAACTGTGAGGGCTGCTCTCATCTTGGTATTCTTGTGTCTCAGGGCAGGGGAAAGCAAGTCACAAAGTTCCATGAAAGTGCCCTTATGCATGCAAAAGTTTTGCAGCCACTGGGAGTCGTCCCAGACCTACAACACTATGCAGTTCCACCAGTCTGTGCTTGTTTCCCGAGCCCAGAATCGGCATTCCACCGCATGAACCTGCCCCATTAGCACCATGATGCCCACATTGCCAGGGCCCATGCTTTGGGAGAAGTCTGTGTCCATGTCCTCATCACTCTAGTCACCGCGCTGACATTGCCTACTCATCCGGTTTCACTTTGCCAGGTTCTGGTGCTGCATATACTGCTGGATAATGCATGTGGTGTTTAATGTGCTCCTAATTGCCAAAGTGATCTGAGCGGGCTCTATGCTTGCTGTGGTATGGCGTCTGCACAGAAAAAAGGCACGTAACGATTGTCTGCCATTGCTCTGACAGAGGGAGGGGCGACTGACGACATGGCTTACAGGGTTGGCTTACAGAGAATTAAAATCAATAAAGGGGGTGGCTTTGCGAGAAACAGAATGGCCCCTTCAAGGATAGAACTCAAAACTTCAAGGATAGAACTCAAAACTGGGTTTAGCAGGCCATTGATTTCACGGAGGGAGGGAGGAGAAAATGAATACAAAACAAATCTGGTCTATTTCTTGTTTTGATCCACTCCATCTATCTTTTACATCTTTGGCTGGCAGCAGACGGTGCAGTAGGACTGCAAGCCATCCACATCTCCTGGCTGCTCGGCAGAAGATAGTGCAATGGGACTGCTAGCTAAAATCGACCTTGCTAGGTCAAATTTGGGGTAGTGCAGACGCAATTCGATGGTATTGGCCTCTGGGAGCTCTCCCAGAGTGCCCCAATGTGACCGCTCTGGACAGCACTTTGAACTCTGACGCACTAGCCAGGTACATAGTAAAAGCCCCGGGAAGTTTTGAATTTCATTTCCTGTTTAGTCAGCGTGGCGAGCTCATCAGCACAGGTGACCATACAGTCCCCCTAGAATCGCAAACGAGCTCAAGCATGGACAAAAAGGGAGACACTGGGTCTGATTGCTGTATGGGAGAAGAATCTGTACAGGCCAAACTCTGATCAAAAGGAAGAAATGCAAATATATATATATGTCAAAATCACACAGGGCTTGGTGGAGAGAGGCTACAACAGGAACACACAGCAGTGCCGCTTGAAAGTTAAGGAGCTCAGGCAAGCCTAACAAAAGACAAAGGAGGCAAATGGTCTCTCCAGGTCAGAGCCCCACAATTGCCGCTTCTATGATCAGCTGCATGGCATTCTAGGGGGGACCCTACCACTACCCCACACTGTCTGTGGACACCTGCAAGGGGGGATTCTCTCGCAACAGGGAGGAGGATTTTGTGGATGAGGAAGAGGAGGAGGAGAATGCGCAGCAGGCAAGCCGTGAATCCATTCTCCCCGGCAGCCAGGACCTTTTCATCACCCTGCAGCCAATAATCTCCCAAGGCAGGATCCCCAACCCTGAAGCCAGAGAAGGCACCTCTGGTGAGTGCACATTTGTAACAACAGTACAGGGTTTAAAAGCAATAGTGTTTAATGTTTGATTTGCCCTGAAGAATTGGGATGCATTTGCTGCCAGTACAGCTACTGGAAAAGTCTGTTAACGTGTCTGGGAATGGAGCAGGAATCCTCCAGGGACATCTCCATGAAGCTCTCCTGGAGGTACACTGAAAGCCTTTGCAAAAGGTTTATAGGGAGGGCTGCCTTATTTTGTCCTCCATGGTATGACACTTTATCATGCCAAGCCAGTAGCAAGTAGTCTGGAATCATTGCAGCACAAAGCATGGCAGCGAATGGTCCTGGGTTTTGGTTGCATTCAAGCAACATTCGGTCTTTATCTTTCTGTGTTAGCCTCAGGAGAGTGATATCATTCATGGTCACCTGGTTGAAATAGGGGAATTTTTGTAAGGGAACAGTAAAAGGACCTCGTTCATGCTGGGTTGTTTGCACTTGGCTAAAAGGGATCATCCCGGAGAATAGCCATGCGACAGGGGGAGGGGTGAAGGGATGATCTCAGAGAATAGCCACGCGGTGGGGGCAGGGGTGAAGGGATCATCTCAGAAAATAGCCATGCAGTGGGGTGGGGAGAGGTGTGTGCTGCACATCCACCCGAAAACTGCAGCCCCTCCTTTTAAATCTGAAACCCAACCGTCATTGCTTGCTATGGGAAAGGATGGCAATGAAGTTTGAAACCATTGCCACATGTTATGAAGTTGGAAGAAGCCAACCCTGCATACCAAAAGGCTTACCATGGCTGCCTGGAAACTGAATTCTGTTGCCCAGCCATGTGTGACGTGTCATCATACCGGCAGGTGCTCAATATAAAAGGCAAAATGCGACCTTGTACCTAAAGCACATGTGCTGTCTGCTGTGAATTGCTTGATTCACTGTGAGTCTCCCTTTTGTTCTCAGAAATGTATCATCTTAAATTTTACTCTCCATTTTTATCTCCCCCCAGGTGCAAATGTTTCTATGCTCCCCCATCATCTCCGTCCCTGAGGTTATCGCAGATTAAAAGGTGAAAAAAATGCACTCGCATGGACATGTTTTCCGAGCTCATGCAGGCCTCCCACACTGATAGGGCAAAGCTTAATGCATGGAGGCATTCAGTGGCAGAGGCCAGGAAAGCATTAAGTGAGCGTGAAGAGCAGAGGCAGGAGGCGATGCTGAGGCTAATGGGGGAGCAAACGGACATGATGAAGCATCTGTTGGAGCTGCAGGAAAGCCAACAGGAGCACAGACCCATGTTCCACGCATTGTATAACCGCCTGCTCTCCTCCCCAAGTTTCATATCCTCCTCACCCAGAGGCCCAAGAACGCGGCAGGGAGGCTCCGGGCACCCAGCCACTCCACTCCAGAGGATGGCCCAAGCAACAGAAGGCTGTTATTCAAACAGTTTTGATTTATAGTGTGGCTACAATAAGCAGTGTGGCCTTGTCCTTCCCTCCTCCCGCACCTCACCCCACTCGGGCTACCTTGTCAGTTATCTCACTTTTTTTTTAATTAATAAAGAAAGAATGCATGGTTTCAAAACAATAGTTACTTTATTTCCTTTGCCAGCTGTGATCGAAGGGGGGAGGGTGGTTTGCTTACAGGGAATTAAAATCAAAAAGCTGAGAAGGTGAGCTGAGAAGGCTCCATGCTTGCTATGGTATGGCATCTGCATGGGTAACCCAGGAAAAAAGGCACAAAATGATTGTCTGCCATTGCTTTCACGAAGGGAGGGAGGGAGGGGCGACTGACAACATGTACCCAAAACCACCCTCGACAATGTTTTTGCCCCATTAGGCATTGGGAGCTTAACCCAGAATTCCAATGGGCAGCAGAGACTGCAGGAACTGTGGTATATCTACCCACAATGCACTGCTCCGTAAGTTGATGCTAGCCACGGTATTGAGGACACACTCCGCCGACTTAATGCGCTTAGTGGGGACATACACAATCGACTGTATAAAATAGATTTCTAAAAATCGACATTTATAAAATCGACCTAATTTTGTAGTGTAGACATACCCTTAGAGACTAACAAATTTATTTGGGCATAAACTTTCATGGGCTTCAACACACTTCATCAGATGCATTTTCCAACCAGTTGTGCATGCACCTTAGACTAGGTTTGTCTAGGCTATATTTGTGTGGTATGTTTATGAGAAGATCATGTGAAACAGTATCAAAAGCCTTACTAAAGTTGAGATATATCACATCTACTGATTCCCCGCTATCCACAAGGCTTATTACCCTGTCAAAGAAGGATATTAGGTTGGTTTGACACAATTTGTTCTTGACAAATCCATATTGACTGTTACTTATCACCTTATTTTCTTCTAGATGCTTACAAATTGATTAATTGTTTGCTCCATTATCATTCCACAAATGCAGATAGAAAAGTAACATCTGGAAAAATAAACTTTCACACACAATAAGGGGACTCTCAAATACGATAAGGAAGGTTATATTACTTCTGAATTTGGAACTGGTGTGACCACTACTGGAATACTATGTCCAATTCTAGTGTCCACACTTCAGTAACAATATTGATAAACTGGAGAGCGTTCAGTTAAAACAGAATGATTAAAGTTTTGGAAAACAACTTGGATGGGGTCAGGGATCAACTTGAGGCCAGGGTCAGAGAGAGATACAGATCAGATGGAGAGGTGGGGACAGGACTGGGACTGGATGGGTAAGGATACTGGGATGGACAGTATGGAGCACTGAGACTTCTCCTTGCTGGGTAAAGAGAATGGGAGTGGGATATGAAGCCTGAGGAGAGGAAACTGGGACTTGGTAGGTGAGGAAAATGGAACTGGGGCAAGGATCTGGGCATGGGGAAGAGATAGGAGTGGGACAAGGACAGGTTAGGGGAGGGCAGAAGGGGGTCATGCTTGAGGTGAATAGGCAGAAGAATGTGTGCCTCCTAAAGCACACTCCCCTCCAGAATCCAGCAGGTACTCATGGTTCCTGAGTCTCACCATTCATCTGCTGTCAGCAAATACCTGTGAAATCCTCTGGCAAAGTGCCACATCCCCATTTAGTGCTGGTCCCTATAGAGGAGGACAACCTACTATCAGTTATTCTGTTAGCTTCATGAGGAAATTCTGTCTTCTGAGCGGGGTTTGAATAGTGAACAGTAAAAAATGCTTGAGGCCATTTATTGGACAAAGAAGATAATTCAAAATATTGAACAGCCATTCATTAAATGAGCACCATCCATTCTGTGTACTGACTGAGGCAGGGGCCCTGTGAAAAAAATATCACATGATGATGTAATTAAAGACTTAAAGACTGATGTAATTAAATATGACAAAGCAACTTTAATTCTGTAACTTTTGAATGCTTTACCTGGTGATTTTAATAATATTATTTTAATGTAGGTTATTTTCTGTGTGTAATATATACCTTAACATACCACAAGGAAAACAGATATTTCTCAAAAGTCGAGTACTTTCTTATCTTAAGACAGTAACAAGAGACAAAAACTCTTCCCCACTATCACCAGCTTCAATTAAGAACCATTACTCCTGCACTTTTCCTGTAATGTGCATGTTCGTGTAGGGGCACAGTAGAGTATCCAGGGGAATTTTTGGGGTGTTGGGGTGGAAGGAGATATAGTTAGGTCCTGAGCCAATATGCAGATATACTGCCATCAGTAATTGCAAGATGTTCCTTGGGTAAAACTCGCTGATGGCAACTTGCCACCATCCCTACTGCATTAGCTCCCTTTAGGGGTGTAAGAACCTAAATGCGAAGGTAGGTTTGAGTCTTTACTGTTTAGTGACCTCCTCTGTTGTGGATTGTATTTGCACTTTCACCTAGACATGGTGCCCACTGGGGCTGTCCTTGGCATTTTTGCCATGGACCCCTAAAACGAGCAGAGGGATGTAAGTTTTGCTGGGGGGTGAGGGGATGGGCTGAATGAAGGTGAAATGAGCTGGGGAAGGGATCTGCGGTTGTATGTGTGCTGGCAAGTGGGAAAGAAGGTGTGTGGGGGGGAGGGAATTTGTGAAATTAGCAAGGAGGATGTGATTTTTGAAGGTGAGGGTATCTGGGTCCCAAAACTTGCGTGGGAGACCTCAGAATTTGGCGTTCTGTGGCCAGAAAGCAAAACTACTTCAGTCGTGCCTTTCTGATACATGGAGGTTGGATAAATGCTGTCATGTCATATCTCATGAATACATGAACTTTGAAATGGCAAAGCTGGCTTATTCAGACCTATATTTGATCTAGGGTAAGATTTTCAATAGTGCCTATGGGAGTTAGGAGCCCAGCTTTCATAGATTTTCAATGGGAGTGGGGCAACTAACTTGATTTAACCATTTGAGTATTGGGCCTACATAGGAACATCTGGATAGTCCATTGGACCTCATAGGGTCTGGCAGAGCCCCAGACCCTGGGAATATGTTAAGAGAAGTGAAGAAAGCAATTACTTTAGTGGGGAGGGGATTATAATAGATTTCTAGTGAACTCTGTTATGTTTTGTTATAATTATTTTTACTTTCATTTTTACACTTAGTCTTTTATTTATGTTAAATTTCCCACAGTTAACTTCCCAGATACAAAACCTGAAGCACTTACCACATGGTAGTGCCACTCACCTCTTTGCCTCTCTGAAATTGGGATTGACTCCAGCGTGAAGTGTGTGTTGCTGGTACAGTGCCACACACACACTAATTGCTGCCAAGTAACAGTCTCCTTTTATTTGGCTACTGTACAAATTATAGCTAGTCTGAGTCAGTGCACAGCAGTTGCTAAGCAGTGGTCACCTGCAGGGTGGGATTAACATATAGACAAACTAGGCACATGCCCAGTGCCCAAATGCATGTGGATGACCCCAAAATCATAGGCCAGAATCCTTCTCCTCTGCCATCACCCTGCTGCGGGGTTCCTGATCCCCCACAGCAGGACCCAGCACCATAATCCCAACCTTGTACAGAGAGGAGGCCTCTGGGTTAGGGGGGGAAGAGGTTGGCCTCTGAGACTGAGCCCACCCTGCAGAGCTGAGCCTGGCTCCCTGTTCCAGGTGTTGCAACCTGGAGCAGTGGGTCACAACGCCACTCAGGTTTGACAGAGGAGTAACCAGGCCAAACCTGTGTGGTTCTGTGACCTCACATAGCAGGTTGCAATTAGGGTTGCCAACTTTCTACTTGCACAAAACAGAACATCCCTTCCCTGTCCTCTACCCTGCCCCTCCTCCGAGGCCCTGCCCCACGCCTTCTCCGAGGCCCCGCCCCTGCTCACTCCATCCCCCCCACACCCCGGTCACTCGCTCTCCCCACCATCACTCACTCGCTCAGGGTGAGGCAGGCTCAGGGTGTTCGGGTGTGAGGAATCCGGCTGGGGGTGCAGGCTCCGGGGTGGGGCCAGAAATGAGGAGTTCAGGGTACAGGCGGGGACTCTGGGCTGAGGTAGTGGGTTGGAATGTGAGAGGCGGTTAGGGCTCCGGCTGGGGGTTCGGGCTGTGGGGTGGGACCAGGGAGGAGGGGATTGGAGTGCAGGTGGGGGCACTGGGCTGGGGGGTGGAGACGAGGGGTTTGGAGTATGAAAGGGGGCTCTGGGCTGAGGCAGTGAATTGGGGTGTGGGAGGGGGTACAGGTTCTGGGGTGGGGCCAGAAATGAGGGGTTCAGGGTCCGGGCTGGAGTTTGAGGGGGTGAGGGCTCCAGCTGGGGGGTGCCTGGAAGCAAGAGCAACGCACGGAGCCCCTCCCCCCCATCTTCCCCCAGGCCGCAGGGACATGGTTCGGTCGCTTCAGGGAGCGGCACGGGGCTCGCAGTGTCACGGGGTAGGCAGAAGAGCGAGGGGCGCATGGGAGCTTGGTGGGCCGCATGAAAGAACCCCGTGGGCCGCGTGTTTGAGACCCCTGATCTAGACCATCCCTGACAAGTGACTGTCTAACCCGGTAATCCACTGGTGGGCTGCGAGACTGTTTACATGGACCGTCCGCAGGCATGGCTGCCCACAGCTCCCAGTGGCCTCAGTTCGCTGTTCCTGGCTAATAGGAAGCGGGAAGCGGCGGCCAGCACGTCTCTGGCTTACTCTGACGTGCCACATGCGGCCCTCAGGCTGCAGGTTGCCCACCACTGGTCTAACCTGTTCTTAAAAACCTCCAATGACGGAGATTCCACAACCTCCCTAGGCAATTTATCCCAGTGCTCAACCACCCTGACAGTTAGGAAGTTTTTCCGAATGTCCAACCTAAACCGTCCTTGCTGCATTTTAAGACCATTGCTTCCTGTCCTGTCCTCAGAGGTTAAGGAGAATCATTTTTCTCTCTCTTCCTTATAACATTTATTCTAAAAGCTGTTTTTATTAAATCCCTCCAGTGTACAAGCACTAGGTCAGAAAATGAGGTGAAGTAATATAACCTACCTGTAAAGCTTGAGCCCAGCCGCAAAATCTGATTTTTATTGTTATTGGGAAAAAAATCTCATTTCAATTAGAAAATCTAAAAACATTTCTAACAAGTTGATATGGCAGCAGGGGTACTAAGGCATCCTGGGGTATATTTATTTTCATTGCCTCTGTTTTTCCCTTATTGTGACAGCTTTCAGTAGCAATAAAGCAGGGCCTTGTGGATTTCTGTTCACACAGTCACTGTATCTTTTGTTCCCTTAGCAACTGGAGAAAACGTAATATAATCCTGCCTCAGATAAAAAGAATATACTTCACTTAGTTTAAACTTTTTAAACTTAGTTTAGTTTTAAAACTGGAGTGAACACAGATGAAATTCTCCCATAAAAATAAATTACACAGCATCTTTTGCTTTCTGTTTTCTAGCTACGTTAGTTTCAAACAGTGCTCAATTGAGAGGTATGTGACCAAGAATAATATGTGGGGAAAGTTTGAGTCCTGGTAGAATTTCATTCTATGCATCTAAAATTGTGCTCCATCCAAGAAATAAAAGTATTTTATAGTGTCCCTAGTTCTAATATCATTTCAAGATCTTTCATGCCTTGCACTGTAAAGCTCCATTTTGGTGGCCTTGATAAAGTTGCTCTGACCAGAAATTTGACATGCATGGTCTTGGTTTAAAAGTACACTTTAAAAAAGGATTGACACGTGAAATATCTAGCCTTTTTTTAAGTTGCAGGTGTGTAAAACTAATCCATTTTGTTCTTTTATAGCGGTCACCAGCCAATGACTGCTGTAGTTATTGTTGCTAGAAGAGTTTCTGTTCGGTCAGGTTTTCAGTTGTCCATAATTTCTGAAAATATATTGGTTTAGTTTTAAGGTGAATTTTTTTGTTAATTTGGGCAAAACACTTCTGCTTTATTTGAGTATGAGGAAGGTGAAACATATACTTTTTCCATTATTAGATATTACCGTAAGAAAGTCCACCTCTTTGCTCTTTCTTCAAAGACCTCTATCTCTTTCACATACATAGTCTTCTACCCACCACTGGGGATCCTGGAGTTTGTCTGGCTGGGACTGCATTGGGTCTCTGTGAGTGTCCTGAGCATTCCCTTTTGGGGAAGGCAGATTGGGTCTGGGCTGCATCTGCATCCAGGACCACACTTTTCATCTTCAGGCTGTGCAAAGACTTTGTTAAAGTGCAGGCAGTCTGGCATGGAGCATGCTGGCACACTCCTTCCTTTGTCACCTCTGAGGGCTCCAGTGTGACTGGCAGCACTTTTATCTCCACACAAGATGTCTCACCTGAGGCATCTCTGAGCTGCAGGTCGTTTACCAGGACCTCCTCAGGAGCTGACAGCTAGTCTCAATGACCTCTGTAGCAGCTCCTGAGGGAGAGAACCTCCTTGTAGAACCTAAATGCGAAGTCTGAGGTGGTGGAGTCCCCCTTGGTGCACCAAAGGTTGGTCCCGGCACCACAGACTCTGAGACCTCCTGGAATATGATCAGCGGGGCTGAATAGACCCTACATTGTTTGGCCAGTACATGGGGTTGTCCACTATACATGTCTTCCATTGTGTGAAGGCACCCTTTGTTCCTGCTGTGACGCTGGCAGACAAGATCATGCAGGGTATTTTCAGGCCAATTCACTTGTGTATTAGTATAGATCAAAGTGATTGCTGAAGGTAGAAGAGTGTATTTGGTGTTTTGACTTCATAAAACTAATGGGACATTACATGCATTGTTTTCTCTTATCTATATCTTGTTATGATGCAGCAGCAAACATTTACCTTGCGTATAAGCATGTGACTAAATAACCCATCAAAGAAGCCTTGCGGAATGCTAATGAAAGACCTTTTCTGTTAAAGTCCTAATTTAAATGCAAATGTCCATTGTCTGTGATCACCAGAGGTCAGAGCTCAAAGTGCATTTCTCACTCACCACCATCAAAGGAAAAGCTCACTGGGTAGAGACTGTTTGGACTCTGACAGGGAAGTGTGCCATATGCAAAGCAGAAATCCCCAGAGACAATGTGAAAAGACTTTTGGGAAACTGGCAGTTTATTACATCACTATCACCATTTGGAGTTACAAACTGTGATTCACCTGTGTGTATATTTTACCTTTTCTAACCTCTCAGTAACTCTCATTTCCTTTTCTTTACTCCAAACCTTTAGTTTGTTTACTGTAGAATTGGCTGTCACCATTGCTTTGGTGTAAGATCCAGAGTACCTATTGATCTGGGGTAAGTGACTGGAGTCTTGGGACTGGGAGCAACCTGATGTGATGTGATTTTTGGTTCAAGTAACCTTTCGTCACAAAGTTCAGTTTGTTTGAGTGGCAAGATAGACTGGTGAGTCTAAGGAGCCTGTCTGTGCCTCCATGGTAAGTTTAGTATAGTGACACAGGAGTTCACATTTGTTACTGGTTTGGCGAAATCTAATTACAGAACACACTATGAGTTTGGGGTGTCTACCCTGTTTTTTGACAGTCCCCTGAGGTAGGTATTCACAGTCGTGAGCCACTCCAAACAGCATGACACTGGTTCTCTCATTTTCCTCAATCAGGCCCTGCAGGAGGATGCTCCCTGCCCACCCTTCACCCCTGGCCCTCCAGAACGCGCCATCAGGCCCCTAGCCACACCACCAAGCCTCCCTGGCCACCCCAAACATGTCACCTGAACCAGCTGCACAAAATCCAGTTGGGCCCACCTCTGGACTGTGCCCAGAGAACATCTGAATGTGCTCATGTGTCACACCATCTACTTCCTCACCCTTATGTTCTTCCCTGACACCAAGTGACAGGACCTGTTAACACATGAGGAAGGCAAGGAATCCTGGTGGCCCAGTCTGTACTCCACTCTGGTTCCACGGCCCACCTGGGGTATTAGTTGGTGGCTCCTCCATGGAGCTGTGAGCACGGGCATGTACCTGGCATAATTCATGAACACCCACAAGATCTGTCCCTTTTGTTGTGAGAAGAACACCCAGATGCACATCATACTTTCTGGCTGCATTTCTCTCAGCACCTCCTTGTTTATGCATACCCCCTCCATGACCCTACAGAGGTGTGGGACTTCCTTGTCAACCTCCTCCTGGCACTGGCCAAGATGGCCGTCCATCAGTCCACAAGGAGAACGCTGGAAAGGCTATTAACTGTGACTGTGAAGCCTATTTCTGCTTCCTTGTTCAGTCACATCTCCAGGCAGATCTCCTCTGGGCAGCGTCCAATGACTCTCTAGACACCCTGAAGGAGCAATGGGTGCTGTCTGTGATTCTCTGTTTGGTGTTCCCTTCCGCTTCCTTGGTTTTCAACCTTTGACCTCATTCCCAATGCTGTTTTTTTCCTTTGTTCCCTGTGCCTGACTCAGTGATTCCTCCCCTTAGTTGAGGGTAAGGGCCTTTAGGTTTGGACTGGCCTGTCTGTTTCCAGTACTTCAGATGGCTGCAGAAGATTGTGTGCACTATCGGGAAATCCTACCCTACAATTTATATAAACAACATGTCCTTGACCTCCCTCGCTCTACTGACCCTTTGGGACTGCTCCTGCTTTGATCAAAGTTAATGAGAGCTCTGCCATTAGGCCACACCTAACGAGAAATGCTGGGCCTGAGACAGGTATATTGTTAGGGTGACCAAGTGTCCAGTTTTGGACGGGAACACCCGGTCAAAAAGGGATCCCGGAGACTCCGCTCAACACCGCTGACTCGGCTGTTGACTGTCCAGTTGGCAGCGTCACTGCGCCGCACAGCAAGGCTGGCAGGCTTCCTGCTAGCTGCTGCGCTGTGTGGCTCCCAGGTTGTCAAGCAAACGGCGTATCCAGCTCCTAACCTTAGGGGCAGCCCGGGGGGTCCGCATGCTGCCCCGCCCGCAGGCGCAGCTCCTATTGGCTGGGTCAGGGCAGGGGAGGAACTAGTGTGAGCGTGACTCACAAGCGCTCAGCAGGCGGCTGTTGAGGGGTCGCGTGGTGCGCGTCTCTCCCACTGCTGCCTGGCCCTCTTCTCCTTGCATGGCTGGGCTCAAGCTGCAGTGCGTGCCCTGTGGCAAACCGCGGTCTGTCTGTCACTCCATCGCCGGCACCTGGGAGTTCGAGATATGTGTATCCCTGTCTCTGAGTGCTGGCAATGGGGCTGCACCCTCATCCCCCTCAATGCATACCTCCCCGTCCCACATCCCTGCACCCCCATTCCCCCAGTCATTGCACCCCTCCCCGTCCCAAGCCCCACTCCCCCATCCCCCTCACTGTATCCGTCCCCCATCCCATCCTGTCTTGTCCTCCACACTTACCCATCCCAGCCCTGTACCCCTTAAAGCGCTCTCCCACCCATCCTCTCCATCTCCCAGAGCTGCTACCCCCATGTCCGTCACCCCCCCCCCACAGCCCTGCCATTCACCTCCATACACTGCTGCACTCCCATTATATCCCTATATGCCCCTGTGCCCCCCACATCCTCATGCACCTGTAGTCTTCTGCCTCCCCCCTGCATCCCCATCCACCCCACATACCCCCCACACACCTGCCTCTCTCCTTCACTGCCCCCTTTCACCCTACCCTGCTCTCTTCCTTGGCTTCTTTCCCTCCCCATCCTCTCCCCTTCATCTTTTCCCCTCCATCCCACCCGCCTCTCTTCCCAGCTGGGTGATTTAGGCAGCCCCTGGAAAAGTGTATGAAAAAGTGTCTCTCTGTAGGCAAGTGTGTGTATGCATGCATTGTATGTGTGTAAGAGACTGTGTGTCTTTGTGTAGGGAGGTGTGTATAGTGCCACATGTGTGTATACTTGTGTGAATAAAATTTGCAGCCTAACTCTTTGCCTTTTATTCCTTTTGCTGGCTTGTGCACAAAAAAATTGATGACATAAAATATGTGTGTATTCATTTCATAACAAGTTTTTAAAAGAGAAGGGAACTCTAAAAGAAATGTATTATTTCTTAAAAAGTGAATGTTTTTGACTTGTAATTGCAGCAGAGCCAATGTGTTATACATTTCTCCCCACCTTTGTCTAGCTACATTATAAACTCTTTGTTGCAGACTCTCTCTTTTTATATGTATGTCCAGCATCTACCACCCTGGAGCCCTGATCTTATTTGGGGTCTCTAGGCACTAAACAACAATTGTAATATTAAATAATGTGGAAGTATATGTGTTAGTGCATGCTAGATGTGTACACACAAATACACGTGTGTATCTGCATGTAGGTGTGGGCGACAGTTTCTACAGATTTATTTATATAGGTATCTGAACAGGTGCACATTTCTGTGGTTGTGCTCTATGGATTTGTATTTGGGCTTCAAGAGTTGGCCTTTAATGGACCCATTGCAGCTGTTATACTGTATAATTCCACACATAAAATTACAATAACTTTAGTGAACAAAAAACATGGAGCAGGTTACAAAAAATGTGAAGAGGGGAAGGAAAGAATCATGAAAACCTTTGTGAAATTTCATTTTTTTAAAAATTACCTTTTTTGACTGTTTTGCTACCAGCTCTAGCACCCTGTAACAAATAAAACCTGAACTTAGCATAATACATCTGTCGAAACAATAAATATGCCTGTTTGGACCTTGCAGTGAAAATGAACACGTGAGAGAGGGTGGGGGACAGCAAGTGACAGAGGGAGTGGGGATGGAGTGAGCAGGGGTGGGGCCTTAGGAAGGGGCAGGGCAATGGATGGGGCAGGGGTATTTAGTTTTCTGGAATTCGAAAGTTAGCAACCCTATATATTGTAGTGAAATTTACTTACCTGTATAAAGTCTGAGTATTTGGACTCTACATAGATGGAAGTTGGGACAGTGAAGTTCTCACCCACCCCTCCATCCCAGGACCTGAGTGTCATGCAGTAGCCCTCTTCCTCCTCCCTTGATCCCACCCTAATCTATAGCTACTATTTTTGTCTTGAATAGTGGCTACAGCCCCTTTGCACTGACTGCATGACGTTCTGATGCCATTGTATCCATTCCAACACAGATCTGTGGCTCAAACCCAGATTACCCAGGCCAAACTCCAAACTCAACTTCTGTGCCAGCTCTAAATAGCCTAGTATAGAGAGCAGTTTGACAACATGGAGGGTATATACAAGCATTCCTGTGTGGCTATTCACTTGGCCAGCCCCACTAATATACCCTATGGAGTGTTAAGTGGGGTAGAGGGCCTCGCATCTGCTCTCTGCACCTGTGTGGATTTCTCCCATAGAGATTCCATGACTTGTAGAAATGAAGTCTCAGAGATGTAGTAACATATTGCAAATGGATCTATAGGTAGGCAGAAGTTCCTTTGGTAGAGAGTTGAGTAAGGACTGTTATCTAATATTTATATTGTAGTCTACTGCTAGAATTGTACAAACATATGATAAACCCTGCCCCAAAGGGTTTACAATCTAAAAGTCAAGAAGTAACAGGTGCATAACAGAAACAAGTAGGGGGAGGATGGAGGTAATTAGCTCCTGGATGTTTTGGCTCCTGGCCCAATACTTCCTCTTAATTTTTGTGTCCCTCCTACTCTCTCCAACTCTATCTGCCTTACCAATCATACACTCATTTTAAATGAATTATTCATTTGTAGAAAAAGTAAACAGAAGTCTATAGGCATTTCAAGCTCCCTTTCATAATCGTTCACTTGCAAGTGATCCTAGAAATCCATCTGCCATGAAAAAATGTGGAATTTGCGTTTTTACAGAGAATCTGACAGGGCTCCCACTATCAGACTTCATTTTAATTGCAGAAAAACATGGATTTGTATGGGTTTTTTTCATCAGAGAATTTTGGTTTTTTATGATGGAAAATTAGGATTCTTGCTTATCAAGCATACTTTCTCCATGGATGAAGTGCTAGTGAAAAGCAAAAGGAAAAATACAGTAATGGGCTCAGTGCAATTTAAACACATCAGACATTTTTGACATTTCCCATTTAATTAGTGTTTGTATTAGAAACAGCAAGGGAGCACTGATAACTGATTGGAATGTCACTGGGATTCTTTTAAACAGGAGTTTGGCAGGCAGTTCCCAGTGATCTGTTAGAATATCTTGTTAGCTGATCAGTTTTACAAAAAATCTCTATCTGGATTGTCAGAGGCAACAATTATTAAAGGCAAAGAAATACAAAATAGAGAATCAGGATGTGAAAATCAACCACATTCTTCTTGAGGGGCCTGCCCAACTAAAGCCTCTTGCTGTAGGTGCTTTTGGTCTTTTCCAACAAACAGGATGCTGTCGATGTCACAGAAATTAAAGGTCTTAGCTTGAAAGATGACTACGATTTTAAGATAAAAACACTGATGTAAATGCATTTTACACCGAAATTCTTGTTTGGTCACAATTAAGTCTTTTCTATTGCACTAGATACTAGGGCTTAGAGCTTTAAATATCAGTATTTTATGCCCAGCAATGGGCCAGTGGTGATATTAGACATTCTTTGTCCAAGAGGATTGCCATTTCTTTTGTTTCATCTGTCACAGCTTTCGTCCAATAGGGACTCATTAACATACGCTGTTTACTGGAAATAAGATTTTCTTTCAGATCCCTAACTGCTGAGTCATTTTAACTTTGATCACAAAGTCATCGTTCTTTACATGTCCTTAAATGTCATTTAGTCCTTAAATACATATATATTGCAAGTTCTAGCAAGATTTTCTGCAGACAGGGCTAGCTGCTTCTCTGATGTCTTTCTGATCTGAGGCTTACATTGGTATAACTCAGAGGTAGGCAAACTACGGACCGTGGGCCACATCTGGCCCGTGGGACCCTCCTGCCCCGCCCCTGAGCTTCTGGCCCTGGAAGCGAGCCCCCAGCCCCTCCCCTGCTTTCCCCCTCCCCCGCAGCCTCAGCTCACTGTGCTGCGCCGTGGTGCGGCTGGCTCCAGCCGGGCGGCACGGCTGCCAGTCCTGGTGCTCTGGGCGGTGCGGCTGTAGTGCTGCCAGCCACCGGTGCTCCAGGCAGCGCAGTAAGTGGGCAGGGAGCAGGGGGCGTTGGATAGAGGGCAGGGGAGTTTGGGGTGGTGGGCAGGGGGCAGGGGTGTGGATAGGGGATGGGGCGGTCAGAGGGCGGGGAACAGGGCGGTTTAATGGGGGCAGGAGTCCCCGGGGGGCAGTCAGGAAGGAGAGGGGGGTTGGATGGGGCAGGGGTCCCGGGGGAGCAGTCAGGAAGAGAGAGGATGGGGTGGTGGGGGCCAGGCAGGAGTCCTGGGAGGGCCATCAAGGGACAGGGAACAGGGCGGTTTGGATGGAGCAGGAGTTCTGGGGGGGCCGTCAGGGGGTGAGAAGCAGGGGGGGTCAGATGGGGGCAGGGACTGGGCCACGCCTGGCTTTTTGGGGAGGCATAGCCTCCCCTAACCGGCCCTCCATACAATTTCGGAAATCCGATATGGCCCTCACACCAAAAAGTTTGCCTGCCCCTGGTATAACTTATGTCATTCAGGTGCATGAATAAGGGTGCCTGGCCCCTTTCAGGAGATTCTGGGCCCAATTTACCACCAAGGGCTTCTGTAAGGTGAAGGAGCCCATCTCTACTGCCTAGGTGACTGAGTGGCAGCTAATTGACTAACCAGCACCTGGGCCTGATGAAATGCTACAAGAGCTCAGTTGAATGAAGGTACTGTCTGCATATCTCTCCAATTCTAGGGGAGAAAGGACTGAGTTGGGAAAAGGGACATGTTAGGCTAAGTTGGCTGAAGTTCTTATCTGGCCTAAGTTATAGCCCAGCTCCAGGTGATGAGTTGTGGGCTCCTTATCCAAAGAGAGAGAGAGAGTGAGTGATCATTTACAACCCAGCCTCAGGAGGTGATCTATCATACTCCTGCATCTGAGGGTAAGCCTATGTGAACCCTTATACAGACCCCCAAAAGGGCTGGGACTTGATGGGCTAAAGAAGAGACTTCTTGTATCCTGTAATAAGAGTTAATAACTCAGACCTCCACAAAAAGGGAGTATCTGTTTGAAGTACTACAGTCCAAATAAAGAGGGGAGGATTGAAAGCAGTATACCTAGAAGGCCACATGAGGGTAATCTCCAGGGTGGCGGCTTACCACAAGTCTATCTTACCTAAAGCCCCACCATCCTGTGATGGTGGCCTAGCTTCTCCAGCAGATACTCTTAGTAGGGTCTCAGTGTCTTTTTCTGGTTCCCCTGAACAACTACCCTGTCTTGATAGTTCCTTTTTAAACCCAGCAGTAGCTGACTCTTGTTCTTCTCTGTTCCTGGGCTTTGATCCTTTGTGTGAAAACCGGTCCTGTAGGCTCAGTAAAAGATTAAGCCAGTGACTTTGACATTGCCATTAACAATGCTCAAGTGTTTGCTGAGGAGCAGCTTATCTTATGCTATTCTTTTCCTTCCTGCCTGTTTTTCCAGACAGACCCTTGTTCGGTTAAACCAATATATTCCTATAGAGAACACTGATAATCAGGCCAACAAAAATATTAGAGAGCATCTCCAAACCCATGACAGGTCTCTATATAATAATTCTGTGTAAAGAGTTTCCTTCCGTATTTTTGGTCTCTGCCATCATTTTGTCATTTAATCATCTTTTACTATATCAACATAAATACCTGTTGGTCCAACCTGCTTTCAAGATTAATTGCATCTATATATTCCACTCTGTTTAATGAAGATAGGAAACCTTGCCAGCTGTGTGAATTTGCATTTAAGGTATCTAAGAGATCTGTAAGTACCAGTTTGTCAGTTTAGGCTTTTATAATGCTGTGTATGGAGCCATCCTCTATTTAGTGAACTTGACCAAAGACATCTGTCTGGTCTCCTTTTCTCTCACAGCAATGGAGGCTGGTAGTGGCCCAAAGATTCTTTTTTTCTTTTCTTTTTTCTTTCTTTCTAGCTTCTATACACTCACTGAAGCACCAGTAATTATTGGCTTCCAGTAACAAGCTCTAAAGAGTGCTGTAATAGCAAGTCTTTTGGAGGCAATGGTCACTGTGTGAAATTCAATGCTAGGCCCACCATGCCACTTAAGCCTCACATAGGTACTGGTAGGAATAAATGTGTGCTGATGTGTCTATGGACTTCCTACAAGCTACAAAAATGGTCTCCAAATGGGTACCTCATAAGTGCAGATTAGAGGGGACTTCAGCTGTTATTGCGGTACATTGATGTGCCTCTCTGTACAGCAGCTCTGACCTATTTACATGGGTGAGCTTCACCTCTCCCAATTCTTCCCACTTATCACCCCCCACCCCCATATAAAGCTTGATCACTTGGGCTACATGTGGGTGCAATAGACTACACCCTCTGTGAACAATGGGGCAAAATAGCTTTTGTGGTGGTTGGTATCTGGACAGCAGAGCCTTAGGCCATGTCTACACTACCACTTATGCCAGCAAAACGTATCTTGCTCAGGGGGAGTGTTTTGTTTTTTGGTTTTTTTTTCCTTCGCATCCCTGAGCAACAAGTTTTGCTGGCATAAGTGGCAGTGTGCACAGCACTAGGTCAATGGGAGAGCCTTCTCCTGTTGGTGTAGAGCAGCTACATGAGTGATCATTCAGCTGCATTGGTACAGCTGTGCCACTGTAAGCTCTCTAGTGTAGACATAGCCTTGATTTCCACTGCTTTGCCCTGGTATAATCGTTAACTGCAAAGTGAATGCAAAGGTGTAAAACATTGTCATCTGAACGGGCATCTGTTTTGTACAGGTGTAAATGAGATGCAACAGAGCACTGGGGCTCAGGAGAACGGGGTTCTATTCCTGACTCAGCCATTGGCCTGCTGAGTGACCTAGGGCAAGTCCCTTCTCTTCTCTGTGCCCCCATTTCCACATCTGTAAAATGTGGATGATAATAGTGACCTCCTTTGTGAAGTGCTTTGAGATCTTCTGATGAAAAGCACAATAAAAGAGCTAGGAGTATTATCCTGCAGTCCATGGGCAGAAAAACTTCCTACTGAAATCAGTAGTAATTTTGCCTGCTTAAGAATATCCGGATTGGGCCCAGGTATGCCCCTATGATCACTTCAAGGGGACTTGAGCGCTCTCCTGTCTAGTTTCTATCTGTCAAATGTCAAAGATGTTAGCGTATGAAGTCAGCCCTATTGTGTTACAGGGAATGGATGTCTTCAGTCAGTGAACTCACCTAGAATAATTCCGTCGCTAGCTATGACTGTTACAAGTGTATCCCAGACTGCAAATGACTAGGACCTTTCTAGTGACAGTGCTGTGTGACACAAACACTGCAGTAAAGGGCAACTTAGATTCCAGACAGGAGCCAAATCTAGAGAAGACTAAATGACCAGGAGACTAATGCCTAGTTATCAAGTTTCCAAACAAAGAAGGCACTTAAGGAAGTAAATGCTAGGTACTAATGTTCTGTGATTTTTCTATCAAAGGCAAAGATAAAACAGAGTTAAGTTGTATGGTGTGGGCTGACACCCCACTCTTAAATCCCACCACTGAAACAGGAAGCACTGAAGTGTGTTAATTCTTTACTTAGGTACCTAAACAAGTGATCTGCTCTTCAAAGGTGTGGAGTACCTACAGCTGTCCAGGAGCTGTGGCTGCTCAGCATCGCTGAAAATCTACTATATTAAGGCACAAATTTCAAATCAAGCAAAACACTAATTAAAGTGATCCTCTTGCAACTGGCAGTTTTGCCTGAATAAGGATTTCAGGACTGGGCCTTTAACCTCTCTATGATATTGCAATCTATTAGGTAGCACAGCAATGATCACAAAAATAGGCATAATTTTTATGAAATACTTCCACAACCCTTCAAACTTTGAACAAACTAGGCCCTTTGCTAACCAGCTCACTACAGGGCCTGATGTTGATCTCTCTCACCAGTGTAAAACAGAGGTGTTACCATGGCAGTCCATGCAGTTGCATGCATCAGGGTAAAACTGATGTGAGATCACAATCGGGCCTGTACAGTTTTCCTTGTATGTAGAGCCTGATATTCTTGGTCTGACATGGATAGTCATTCAGAGTTGCTTACTATGGGGCTGCACATCAAGATGTTTTTCAGCTCTTTAAACTGAAAAGTTATTCCTTGGTCTAAAATCAGTTATATGCTGATGAGTTTTAATTCATTCTTTGAGTTTGTATGACATGTAATTGGTCATGATGAGGCTTTGATAGCTGAAATATTCTGTTTCAAAATGAGCCTCATCTATAGTGTCCTACAGAAGGACTGGGTCAGCTATTTCTTGCTGTTAGTAGTTAATCATCCATTCTAGTATATATACCTGTATATGCAACTTCCACTCTCCTTCCATTCCCCATTCCACTTTATCAGATTTGCACAAAGAAACACTTTGTACTTTAACTGTCTAGTAGAGACTACTGAAGCTTATTAAGGATACCAATTTTTAATTTATCACAGTCTTTTTAATATTTTCAATAATTCAGATCCAGACACTTACTATGGTCCATGAAACTGAGGGTACAAATGCTATTTTTAATAACCTATAAATATCAATATGCTGTTTTGCATGTGATAGGAAGGAAACAGGAGGAAATTATCTTGTCTTGTAGACCAGATACACAGAACATGGATGGCTGGCTGAACATGTATGCTGGCTTTTCAGACCGTGACCTTGGAAGGACGGACAGCATTAGCAGGACTATAAAGGACACGGTTACAACGTATTGATTCAGTCCTGCAAACACTTAGAGGTGAGTAACTTTAGAATGGGAGTAGCAGTGATGCCTATAGGGCCACTTCCATGATTGCATAAGTGATTTTAGGGTCATAGAAATGTAGAGCTGGAAGAGACATCAAGAAGTCATTAAGTCCAACCCCCTGTGTTATGGAGGACCAAGCAAACCTAGACCATCCTTGACAGGTGTTTGTTCAGCCTGTTCTTAAAAGCCTTAGATGATGGGGATTCCACAACCTCCCTTGGAAGCCTATTCCAGAGCTTAACTACCCTTATAGTTAGAAAGTTTTCTCTAATATCTAACCTAAATTTCCCTTGCTGCAGATTAAGCCCCTTACTACTTGTCTTACTCTTAGTGGACATAGAGAACAATTGATCACAGTCCTCTTTATAGCAGCCCTTAACATATTTGAAGACGTATCATGTCCCCCTTCAGTTGTCTTTTTCTCTAAACATGCCCAGTTTTTTAAAAATCTTTCTCCATAGGTCAGGTTTTCTAAATCTTATCATTTTTGTTGCTCTCCTCTAGACTCTCTCCAATGTGTCCACATTTTTCCTAAAGTGTGGTGCCCAGATTTGGATATAGTGGCACTGGTGAGGCCTCAGGTAGACTAAGTAGAATGGGACAATTACCTCCTGTGTCTTACATATGACAATCCTGTTAATACATCCCAGAATATTAGCCTTTTTTGCAGGTGCATCATATTGTTTACTCTCGTTCAATTTGTGATCCTCAATAATCCCAACATCCTTTTCAGTGGTACTACCACCTGGCCAGTTATTCCCCATTTTGTGCTTATGCATTTGATTTTTTTTTCCTTCAGAAGTGAAGTACTTTGTACTTCATTGGATTTCACCTTGTTGACTTCTGACCAATTCTCCAGTTTGTCAAGGCCTTTGGAGAACAAAATTAGAATTCAAAAAGTGCTTGCAATCCCTCCCAGCTTGGTGTCATCTGCACATTTTATCAGCATATTCTCTACTCAATTATCCAAGTCATTAATGAAAATATTGAATAGTACCAGACTCAGGACTGACCCCTACAGATCTCACAAAATACACTCAGTTTCACAGATAACTACAGAGTAGGGTTTTTCAACCAGCTGTGCACCCACCTACTAACTTTATCTAAACCATGTTTCCCTAATTTGCTTATGAGACTGTCATGTGGGACTGTCAAAAGCCTTACTAAAATCAAAACATATCACACTGACTGACCCCCCCCCCCCATCCACTAGGTCAGTAACCCTGTCAAAGAAGGAAATTAGGTTGGTTTGGCATGATTTGTTTGTGACAAAATCATAATGGCTATTCCTTATAACCTTCTTATCCTCCAGGTGCTTACAAACTGATTTGATATTTTTTCCTCTATCTTTCCAGGTATAGAAGTTAGGCTAACTGGTCTATAACTCCTTGGGTCCTCTTTGTTTCCCTTGTTAGATAGGTATCATGTGTGCCCATCTTTTGGGACCCCCCTGTTCTCCAGAGGTTCTAAAGATAATTGCTAACAGTTCCAAGATTGCTTCAGCTAGTTCCATAAGTACCCTAGGATATTATTCAAGTCAGCAGGTTCTGGTTCAACCTATCTAAACCGTCTTTAACACGTTCTTTCCCTATTTTGGCTTGCATTCCTGGCCCTTTGTTAATGGTGTTGAGTATCTGGAGGCCCTTAACCTTTTCAGTGAAGACTAAGCAAAATAGGTATTCAACACCTCAGCTTTCTTGATATGTTAGCTGTCCTTCCCTGCTAAATGGAGAACCTACACCTTCCTTCATCTTTTTCTTCCTCTTAACATATTTAAAGAACTTTTCGTATAGCCTTTTATGTCCCTTTCTAGGTCTAACTCATTTTGTACTTTAGACTTTGATTTTGTTCCCACATGCTTGTGCTTTTCTTTTTTAGTTTTTGTTGTACTTCTTAGAAATATCTCCAGGTTTCTGCTTTCTGTAGCAGCCTATCTCCACCTCGCAGAGCAGCCAGTTATCCTTCCTCATCTGGTGGTGTTGTAGTCACTTGTAGTTGGCTAGCATCCTTCATCACAGATGTCTGCATGTGCATCCTTTTGATGAAGTCATTGTGCTCCTGGATCCTATGCAAATGAACCATCTCCTCCTGCAGCTCTTACTTGTTTCCTGAGTGACTCCACCAATAGACCTCACACTTGATGGTTCCTTTTGTTTGGCTTTTGTTGGTGGGGAAATGCAGGCCGTGTTCCCACCAAGCCCAAGCCTGGGTGGAAGCCTCCCAGATGAAGGACTGTGACTGGTGGTGGTGAGATGCTATTTTTCTCGCATGCCAGGCTCTCCCTTGTAGAGCACCTGCAAGTTAAGGAGACACCCACCCCTATCCCCCTCAGCTGGCAACTCCCTTACTCTCTCCGCTACCTTTCTTACCAGCACTGGAAGTCTGCATGTTTTTTATAGCCTGGGCCCCACACAGTTAGAATGGATGGCTCAATGTCCCTTATTCAGCCACCTCTAACCACTGGCCTATCCAGTCACAAGCAGCATTGCTCTCATTTCAAAAGAACCCCTATTAGAAAGTAGTCGCTAACATACCTAACTGCAGGGAAACCTAGCCCAGACAGTCAACAACCAAGTCTAGATTCCAGCCAACACCGCATCAAACCCAAATTCCTACCAAGTGTCATGGCAAGTTTTCTGCATAGCACAGCAAGTGCTCCTCTTTTGCCCCACAAAGTTAATCCATAGCATTATGTGCCTTATCAACCAGCTAGTATTGGGTCCTAAACTTTTTATTTTTGTATCATCCATACAAAAACTGCACAATGCTGTAAAAGGAAAGGGGAGAGACGTCTAGGCCACAAACTGAGGGGGAGGTTCAGCATAATGATAGCTGTTGGTATTGCTGCACATAATGCAGTTTTGAAACTCTGAATACAAGGAGAATTTTCAACAAAATAAGTATTTCTCTCCCCTACCCCTTCCAAGAAAGTTTGTTTATAGCACTTTTGACTTCGCTCAACGTCTCTAACTCACTTTACATGCGTTTCTTCTTTAGGCCCCAATAATGCAAACATGCATGTAATTTTACCTATGCGAGTAATCTCATTGAGTTCAGTGGGACTAATCCTGCACAAAGCTGTGTGCAAGCATGAATATTTGCAGGATTGGGTCTTCAGTTTCTTTATTGTGGATTCTTTATGAACATTATTTTTGGTTTGGATGGGATGGTGGTAGCATTGGGTCTGGTTCTGCTTATGGATTTATTTGCATAAGTGACCTATGCAATTTAATTTAATTAAGAAGCCTAGATATATCTGGAGCTCAGCTGTCCCAATTCTGGGGTTAACTGCACCAGTGCCCCTTTAGGTCTCGGGTCTCCAGCTGTCACCTCTCTATGGGTGGAGGCCTGTGTCCTTCTCCTTTCAGACTGGGAAGTCAGGTTTGCAGTCTCTGTGCAATTTCCTATGTTTATCCCAGCAGGTCTGACTTTAGTCCAGCCAGTGATGAGCTGCCAAAATCTTAACAATCAGTTCCCTCCTCATCCCATGAGGGGTCGTGGCCCGCCCCAGCCCCCTGGGACTCCTGCCCCATCCAACCCCCCCGCGTTCCTTGATGCCCCCCCGGAACCCCTGCCCCATCCACCCCCCTCCCCTGTCCCCTGACTGCCCCCAGAACCGGGCAGGAAGGTCTCGTAGGCCACCGTAGTGAGTGCCCACTGCATCCCACCCCTCAGAGCCAGAGGGACCTGCCGGGGGGGTGAGGTGGGGAGTCCCAGCGGTGCTTACCTGGGGCAGCTCCCCCCACTGATCACATCAAAAGTGGTACCTTATCACTGACTCCCTGGGTGCTCTGGGGCTGGAGCACTCACAGGGAAAACTTGGTGGGCAGAGCACCCACCAGCAGCTCCATGCCCAACCCTAGCTTGCCTCTGCCTCCTCCCCTGAACGCGCCACCCCGCTTCTCCACTCCCCTGGCTTCCCGCAAATCAGCTGATCTCATGGGAAGCCTGGAAGGGCTGAGAAGCAGGGGGCGGCTTCATGCTCAGGCCCAGGAAGGCGGACGTGAGCTGGGGCGGGGAGCGGTTCCCCTGCGCGCCCCCCAAGTTACCTGCTGCGGCACGGGCAGCCCTCCTCGTGCCCCCCGCCACCCCAGTTCCCCTCCGCTCTGTCTCCGCCTCCCTGGGCCTGAGCGTGAAGCCGCTGCCTGCTTCTCAGCCCTCCCAGGCTTCCCACGCGAACAGCTGATTTGTGCGAAACCTGGGGGAGGGGGGTGGAGAAGCAGAGGGGGGCGGTGCGTTCAGGGGAGGGAGTGGAGGTGAGGTGAGGTGAGCTGGGGCCGGGCGGAGAGCTGCTGGTGGGTGCTCTGCACCCATCAAATTTTCCCCGTGAGTGCTCCGGCCCCGGAGCACCCACAGAGTCGGCGCCTAAGGTGCCACTTTTGGCCGGTTGTTAAATTTAGAAGCCCTTTTAGAACCGGTTGTGCAAGGGACAACCGGTTCTAAAAGGGCTTCTAAATTTAACAACTGGTTCCAGCGAACCGGTGCGAACCAGCTCACCACTGAGTCCAGCACATGTGGTTCTCAGTCTCTCAACAGAAAATGAATGTGTCTACTGTGACCAGCCATTTTTCACAAAGCACAGTATGCTTATTTTAGGACAAAACACTGTTTCCTCTGTAATGCAAGACAATCTATATGCATTCTAAGCTTACCAGGTGTCTCCCTTCTTCCACATGGAGATCCTGCAGGTTCCAGTCTTTCAAACCCTTCCAGCTAGGTTTTGCTCTCTTGGGTACAATCTCAGCTCAGTATGTTTGTGGTTTTTTTGTTTTTGTTTTTTGTTTAAGCAGAGTCAGGATGAGCTCCACCCTGACATCTGGTGGTGAGGTGTGGCAAGTTGTGGAAAAGAACTTAAGGGGCCGATCTCATTTGCATAGGCACACCCACCCTGCCTAGAATGAGGCCATAGCTGCCCAAATGGTCACTTTGGCTGCTGTGGGATCCCCAGTGTCTCTGTTATTGGGGCAGGAAGAATAAATTGTTATTATCCTGATTATGGGAATCAAGGACAGTGGAACTGTACTTGGCCTTTTGTTATGATGGAGGGACTTGCCATCAACTAAGTAGCACTCGCTAGGCAAGGGACATGGGTTCCAACTCTGTGAATGGAGAAAGGTTGGGGACAGGTATTAATACTTGGTGGTATGGGTCCCCTTACATGCTAATTATACGGCCTCCTCTCTCCACTGTGGAATATCAGAGCTAATTTTGATTCCATTAGGAGTCTAGTTGCAGGCTGCTGAGCTGAATTCACTTTGGGCTAATGGTGCACCAGCACTGAGGCTCCCCTACTACAAGCTGAAATCACAAAAGAGCTAAACTTATTAAGAGCTGAAATCACTGAGTGTTGTGTTAAATAGTGGGGGAGCCTGAAGATATATGGTGGAGTAGTTTACGGGACGGTGAGCAGAGCAGCTGGTGGAGCAGAGCAGTTTGTTGAATGCCTAGAGCAGCTCATGGGGTGGCTGGCAGAGCAGAACCCCATGAAGAGGTGGGGCCATCAGCTTTAGACCACATAAGGTGCCCCTTAACTCCCCCCCCCCCATCTCCACCCAGGTTGGGAGGTAAAACTCTGCAGATAAACTTTCGAACTCTGGGGCTGCCTTGACCAGGGACAGAGACTTTGGGTGATTTTGGGTTGCTGGACTCAAGAACCAAAGGAAAAGGGCATGCCCCAATTTGCTTGGGGTGGGTTTTTTGCTCATGGGTTGTGTTGTGAATCCTGTTGGTGGTGTTTCCCCAACATAATGCCACATTGTTTCTCCCTGTTATTAAAAGGCTTTTTGTTACACTCAGACTATGTGCTTGCAAGAGGGGATGTATTGCCCCTTGGGGGCGCCTAGTGGGGGTGGTATATATTTGTCCCAGGTCACTGGGTGGGGGCTCAAGCTGGTTTTGCATTGTGTTATTGAATGGAACCCCTAGATACTGTACCCGGCCCTTGTTGCTGCCAACTCTGACAGGCAGAAGGGTTACATTTGTTTTATCAAAATGAGGGACCTGAGCTAGTTCAGATTGACCCTCTATACCAAAAGTCCTTTCTTTGTCTGCGAGACCTCTTAAACCTGGTCTGAACCAAAATATGCAATATCCCCCAAGAGGTAGTACTTCTCTGGAGTTGTTTGTTTGTCCTGGGTTTTGCAGTAAGTCCCATCCCCCCCTTGATTTTTAGTTCCGAGAGCAAGTTTGGTAATCATCCCCTATCAAGGTACAACACAATACCTAGCTCACAAATATACTATTTTTAGATATAGAAGTTGGAATATTCCTGGGGCCTGCAGCATCTGGCACACTTCAGTATAAGTCTTTCTATGCTTCTATAAGAAGTTTGTGCTTCCAAGGAGTGTCATCAGTCCCATTTTTAAAGTTGCTAAACTTTAATTGTGAAAAGGGTACTACTCATATGCTCAATGGTAAACACACACAAGTCTTTGCAAGCTTGTAGTTAAACTTTCCTTTTATAAATGTGCTCCTAAGTACAAGATTTAAATTGGGAGAAAAGCAATCATTTTTGGGAGACTTTATAAGGTGTTTAAGTCAAACTAGTATTCAATGTTCCCTAAATATAAAATGACCAGAAGTTTGTACAGGCTAATGTTTGAGACGCTGCTACCTCCTCTTCTTCCTTCCCCAGTTTTGTGACCTAGGACTCTTTTTTTTAAAAAAAAAAAAAAAATATATTTCATGGTGGTGTAGTAGTAGCTTGTTTTACTGGCTTAATTTTTAGCATGCTATAGTGTTGCATTTTTGATATTAAAGGGCTGTACTGTGAACCTCTACTCAATAGAAAAAAGTAATCACACTGGCTTCACTGGGACTAATTGTGCAAATAACTGCTCATCAATGAGAGTGATGGCTTCACAAACTGATCCCAAACCATGAAAGACTTCCTTACCTTAAAATGGCTTCTGCTTGTTTTTATTTATCAGATACATTACCTAAACATTTGTATTTGCTGTTGTAAATAAAGTGGGTAATGATCAATACCACTAAAAAATATGGAATTAGTAGGAGGGCTGCGTATCCTACCTCTCCATCTGTTAAGGCCTAAACATATGACATAAGGTAGGACAAAGACCCAAATAGAGGGATAGCAGAAAAATAATAGCCTAAAGGAGCTTTGGTGTTTAAGTGTGACTGTGATTTCCTGTTTCTGCAATTCCGAATAAACAATTTGCAATAATAAAATTGCTCAACTACACTTTGGTTACTTGATCTCTTGAGTATATTTCATCATAAACCAATGTCAGTCATGTTCATTGAGATGGCAGAGGGGGAAGAGGTTCTGTATATACCAGTCTCTAAAGAGTAGTCCTATGTAACATTCACCTCATGCAGAAGGTATGCTGCCCAATTTACATTTTCAGGTGGTATTATTTATGATTGTGTAAGTTACATATTTCTTTACACATCACTAAAATCCAAGCCCTTAGTTTGTTCCAGTTCCCTAACTTGTTTTGTTTCTTCCTTATCTTTGTTTTGGATACTAGCATTCCAGGTACTGACCTGTGAGGCTACTTTCCCAGCTTGTACTAAGATATAGATTTGTTCTATCTGCTTGTGCTAAAGGCTTACTTCAGCAAAGGCAAGGTACAGTGGGATATGTAGCATAAATTAACAGGATCATGGTGTAGGCCAATCTAGGGTACATCACTGTTATATACACACATGGAGTATGTGCATTAAGCACAAATATTGTATTATGTTAATGTTGTGCAGATAATACATATTTATATGCCAGCGGCATATTAGGCAACAGGCCTCCCAACTCAGGCTTGGCTTAAAACTTTTTTTTAAATATATTTTGGGTTTTGATTTGCTTTCTGGTTTTTTGACACTCTAGGCTCAATGTTTTTAAACTCTTCTCTATAATGGGAAGGGCTAGACATTTGCTGAGCCTCTCATATAATAACAGGATTCTTTGTTCCGGAGCTTTAAGAAACACCCTAGGTAGTATGAGTCTTGAAATAAAACCATGACTGTTACCAACACTGGATCCTGAAAACAAAGCAGTAGTTCCATTATGCTCACTGTGACTCTGTGTGTAGTTAGTGGGATATATGGCTGCAGAGCCTTGATCCTAATATGAAAGATGCCCTTTGTCAGGACTGTAAATACATTCACTGTGCCCCTTGAAGATTTCCAGAGCACTATGCAGGGTGTGTGCTTTATTTATTACAGAGCTGAGATCTATTCCAGTCCTAGTCTTGTTGCAAACCTGTGTGTGAGAGTTTCCTTTAAATATGAAGTATATCATTTCCCCTTCCTTCCACACTATGCACTACCTATGACAGGTATCAGAGGTTTCTTCTGCCTCTCTTGCCCAGCCCCAGACGAGCTTATCGGACTGAACTGCCCGTTGCTTTCCTTTCCCATAATGCTCGTTGATGTTCAACTCCTCGAAACGCTGAGCCAGGAGCTTCATCTTTCTTGTCTGTGTCTTTCTAGTTCTTCTTCCTGGTTTGGAGCGGCGCAGCAGCCCCGCCCCGCCCTGACATGACGCCCGCGCGGCCCGCCTGAGCCCAGGTGCAGCAGATTGCCCCGGCTCTCTGCCTGGGGCGGCGGCAGGCAGGCAGGCGCCCGGGCTCGCAACCACCTTGGGAAGAACCTGGGCGACGGCAGCCGCGCCGGCAATTGTATCTCAAACCCGCAAAGCCGCAGCTCCTCGCTGAGCGACGGAAGCGCCCAGGGCTAGCTGCGGGGAGAGAGGCGCAGAGCTCCGCTTCGTGGGGGGGGGAGCGCTTTCTCCCCTCCCTGGCGGCGGGTGCAGCCTGTAGCCGGTGCCCCGCTCCCCGCCCGGGTGGGTTGCTGCGAAGGGGGGGGTCTCCCCCCCCCATCCCCGTGTCGCTCTCCACGCCGCTGGTGGATGCCGCAGACCCCGGAGCCCGAGAGGACGCGCTGGGTGCGTTGTTACTGTTTTTCGTGGCTGTGCCTCTGCTCAGCCCCGCGGGGGGGGGCGGGGCCCCCCATGCCCGGCGGCGACGGCGGCGGCACACCTGCCTCTTGTTCACCGCGGTGGGCTCTTCGTTAGCGGTGGGCTCGGGGCGGGGGGAGGACGAGGTGGCTCTGTCAGTGTGTGGAGGGGGGTGATATTTGCCTCGCTGCCCTCCCCTTTGTTAGGTGCCCCCCTCCCACCCCGGGTCAGAGACAGCCGCCGGCCCCCGGGATTCCTGCGCGCTGGCCCAGCCGGCCCCAGCACCGGGCTGGGCAGGTGCAGGTGCCCGGCCTCACCTCGTTGCCCAGCGGCCGCTAAGGGGTAAAGCACCGTGCTGGGCTTCCCAGCCGTTTGGCCCGCTCCTGCGCTGGCAGCAAAGGTGTTTCCGGGAGAGAGAGAGGCCCGCCAGCCAGCCGCGGTGCCGTATCGGGCTGGGGGTGTCCCGGGGCCGGGAGCGGAGCGCCCCAGCCGCAGCCCGGGGCCGGAGCAGGGGTCCGCGCGGAGGAGCGGGCAGGTCCCGACCTGCGGCGCGGCCCGGGCTCACGCGGGGTGTGAGTGTGAGTGTGTGAGGAGCGGCTAGCGGCCCCCAGACATGGAGCGATCGTGCTGAGCTTGGCTTTTGCTGTCAAACCGAAGCCCCGGCCCCGGCGGCCCCGGCCCCGGCCCCGGCCCCACCTCGGGGCAGGCCCCACCATACAAGCCCGAGAGGCTGAGGGTTTCCGGTTTCAGCTCAGGGCTGGGGCCGGGCGGAGTAAAATCGAAACAAAACAAACCCCTCGCCTAGCGCAACCAGCTGCAGCCCAGCCGCAAGCGCCAGCTAATGAGGGGGCGGGGCCGCCCGCCTGCCACTGCTGCCCCGCTCACCTGGCCGCCTCCGGCCACCCAGAGGCTCGCCGTGCGCTTGAACTTTACTTGATACTTTCCTTGCAAAGCTGCTGGGCTGCGTAGCAGGAACGTGCTTGTCCCGCCCTCGCTGATAGCTGCTGAAGGGTGGTGTATCGCCCAGTATAAGTGCATTTGTGGTTCCTTCTGTCAGCACTAGCAGGAAACTCACTCCCTTTTGGGGTCTTTGCTTTCTCTCTTGTTGTCATCAGTGTTTTCTGTTTGTGGGATCTCTGGTAGGGTAAGCCTCTATAGTAACTCTAGTTTATTGCATTGTTATCAAATTTCTCCACTCTGGGATTTATTTGATTTTTGTTACGTGGCTCATGCATTTGGAGCTGTGGACTT
Organism: Lepidochelys kempii; assembly: GCF_965140285.1. NCBI lineage: Eukaryota > Metazoa > Chordata > Testudines > Cheloniidae > Lepidochelys > Lepidochelys kempii. The sequence continues at coordinate 102,429,262 of NC_136381.1, read as the reverse complement.
GGCAATTTTTAAGTATTTTTGTGTTACCCTGTTCGTTCTGTAGCAGCGGTAGGTATGTTGATCTTAGGTTTCCTGCATATGTGTGTTAGTTATTCGTAAGTCAATGTGGAAATGATAAATGTGTATATTGTTTTAAATCAAGTGCAGAGGAGGGTGGATAGTGCGTTGGGAGCATCCAATCCAATCTTTCAGCTGATCAGATACTACATTTGAGGGTTTGATTTTTTCCTCATATATGGGAAAAGTTACCAAAAGAGAGGGCACAATAAAATCACCAAAATCAGAAACACCAAAGACCTGATTCTGCATCAGTGGAGGTTTCCCTCTCACTTTAATGGGAGTAGGATTGAGCCTCAAGTGATTAGAATATACTAAAATGTATTAATTTTACATGGATTTTTACAATATTAGTTTAACACTTCAACACTGCTGAGATTAATAAACGCAATCTTGGATCCAAGATGCGTGGAACGCCACTAGGTCACTGTGGTACATAAAGTGGTGTAACTGTTGAAGAGCCCAGCACAAGGACTTGAAATTCATGAGTGGGAGGAAGAGGTTGAAGTGCTCAGTCATACAAAATAATGGACCAGTAAAACACATCTCCCTTACCTTAGTACATTATTGATTTGTGTTGGCAGATGAGCTGAAAATAAAAACTCTGAAGAAGACATAAAAATATCTCCAAAGTAGTTAATAATTGGTAAGGAAGATGTTGGCCACAGCTGTCAGGAGTCATGGATTATATATTTTTCATACATATTTTAAACTAATGACTAATGTTTTTTTTTAAATACTAGTGAGCATTGAGAAATTAGATGGGTAACTGGGTAGGTGGATGGATGGGTAGGTAGAGAGTTGTACAGATTTTACTGAGAGCTAAGAGAATACAGTATAATACTGCACATGTGACAATTAAAGGATCACAAATGAATAAAGAACCATTTAAATTAGTGCCTTAAGTGGATTTACATTAAGCTTTGATTGTATTAGACCATGAGGTCAAGCAGTTCAAGGAAACTGATATGTCATGAGAAAAAGACAAAGAATAGCTCAGTCTTTTATTGTTTTGTCATGACAAACAACTCGGCGAAGGTGGGAGAAACTCCATAAATAAAATGTAATGTTATTTTCTTAGCCTCACTTGGCCTATAGCAAGTACAATGTAAAGGGCAAAAGGGGAAGTACTTAAATTCATAGTTTGCCCTGAAAATCAAAGAATAATTGAGGCCTAAAATAGTTGAATCACTACAGATTATAACAGTAACTAGTCACAGTTTGACTTAGCATTGTTGCCTTGGCTGTTTCCCAAAATCTACCATGTTCTACTTAATGACTAGACATTCCAATATACTCTTGTTTAAATCATTAATATGCAAACTGAGCTGTTTAGTCTTGGATGCCAATGAGAATTCTCAGAACAAACTTGTTCTCTCTTTGGACTTTCATTCCTAAATGGTGACTCCTAAACCCAGCTCCATGTGCCTATTGAATGAGATGCAATGCTTTGGTTCACAGTCACCTAATCTCTTATATCCTCTTCCAAAAATACAGGTACCATAATTACAATAAGTACCTGTCACCACTCCCTCCATACTGAATTTATATAATACTTTTCATCCATAGATTTTTAAAGTGCTTTACAAACGTGGACAAGTATAATTTCTGTTTTCACTGATGGGGTAACAGATCTTAAATGATTTGTCCAAGCTTCCACAATTACTCAGTGGCAGAGTCAGGACAAAATTTCAGATCTCCTGACTCTTAACTCTGTGATCAGTGCAGTAGGCCGCAACTACAGCTGTCACCAAAATATAGATATGAATAAACTACAAATGCAGACAATCACAGTGTTGCATATATTAAAATCTTTGCCAAATATTTTAGACTTGCAAACTTAGTGACACTGGTATTGATCAGATTAAATTTAAAAAAAAAATTATCTGAGTGAGAGAGAGAGAAGAGAGAGATTAGTGTTGCAGATAACCGAAACCTAGATAGCTTAGGATAGGGTTCTTTGAGATCACTGTAGATTGGATCCACACTGTGATCTGGCTCGCTTTTCAGTTACAGCTTACTGGTTGTTTTTCTTAATACTATCACGTGTTGTCACTTGTGGAAAGGTTGACTGGCATTGTGATTTTATTTCTTTTTCTAGTTATGAATGTGGTTGAGTAACTTTTTAAGTTTCATGTCTTGTTCAGTGTGTACATGTAATGGCTTTTATTTAGAGATGGAATGGTTATACTATTCTTACTCACTTTGCACACAAATTCCAAGTGAATCCTAAAACTAGTGAATAATGTCAGGCTGAATGATTACACTAAGATCTACATGCAGCGGGGACCATTGGCATGCTGCATTGCTGCTTCTTGTATGTGGGAACGAGAAATCTGTATCTCCTCTTCCCAAGAGCTAAAAGAGAGTGTATATGCCAGGGAAGAGCAGACAAGCTGGGGATAGGGCCAGGTAAATGAGCCCTATCTATCCACTGTCCCAGCAGAGATTTTCCTAGAAGGCTATTATAACTCTAATTGAATTCCCTAGAGAAATCCCAAATCTTCTGTGTCATGTCTCCTGTTCTACGAGGGAGGTAGAAGAGAAATTGTGACAACATCAGCAAGTGAGCAACTGGACCTCACAGCTCCTCCCTTGTGCCATGCCAGACTCCTCTGTGCTAATTCTCGTGAGTTCTGCACACTGGAGGACATCAATACTGCTGAGGACCTAGAATATACTAGAAGTTAAATGGAGCTACAGTGATGGGATCAGGCAGGGAAGCTAATGGGTCTCCCCAGGGGAACTCGTATTACTTTTCTCTTCCTCCAGTCTCTGGAGAAACGTGGAAACTTGGAAGAGTGAGGAACTCTGGTCTCATTGCCGCACATACTCATTATTTCCTTGTGTGGTAGTTGTATTCAGTACTCAATCTAAAACATTCATTTGGCAATTGTTGAACTTAAATTTAAAATAAAAAAAGTTTGCTCCCCAACCTCACTCTGTCTCCCACCAAGACTCTTTTGCCCTCAGTTCAAAAAAGTTTGAAAATGTTGAGAATTCACACGGGTTTACCCTTGAAAGGGTTTGTCTATCTAGTCCACAGAAGCGAGCCTCCCAGCTCAGGTTGACGGCTTTGGGCTGGTGGGGTTCATGTGAATGCTCTAAAGATAGCTGTGTAGACAGAGCTTTGAAGTTATGGCTTGGGCTCTGAAATCTATGGAGGGGGATGAACAAGTGCCTTTGTACATGAATAAATAGATTTTAAAAAATTAAAGGTCTAAGCCTTCCAAAAAAAATAAATCATATGCTACTCAATTTTCTGTTAATGTTTTATCTTTTAAAGAGCTCCAGAAATATATGTATGCTCATATATTAGCACATACGCGTTTCATACATCCAAACAAATACAGCTACATTTATTTCAGATGAATGTACATTGGCATAAGCAAAATCTAGCTGAAATTTATTATTTGTTTTTCTGTAGTGCCAGAAATGTGAAGTGTAAACAAAGAGTAACAATTTTTTAAAGCCTCTTTCCATAAGCATTTATTGTCTAAGACCCAATTGCATAGGTGAACAGTCCCATTGAACTCAATGGGACTAGTCTCATGTATAAGAGTTTGCAGGCTCAGTAGCTAAGGACCTAGTCCTGTCAGCTTTACTCGTGTGAATAATCTTTTCTCATACAGATTGTTCTGCTGAAGTTAGTGAGGTTGTTTGGGGGAGTAGGTTCTGGATGACCAGATCCTTAATTAAACAAAGGACATTAATGGATGAAAAACAATAGGGTAGGGAAAAGATTGCCATTAAAGATATAATTTTATTATGTACATCGTTTGATGTTGTCATATATTAAAATATTGGTTTGTCAGGTTTCTGAATGTAGTGGAGTACTGTGTTTTAGGGCTTGAAGGAGCCATATTAGGAATGAAAGCAGGAGTGGGGTCATCGTTGAAAAACTAAACAAAGAAGTGAGTTTTGAGAGTTTAGAACCTGATTGCATTATGCACAGGATCCGAGAGGGCATTATTTATTATTTTTTTAGCCCCAAATGGTGCTAGGTGGTACACAGTACAGGCAAAACGACAAAGTCCCTGCCCTGAAAAGTTCACAGTCTAAGGCTATGTCTACACTACGCACCTTTTAGCGACACTGCTGTGCTGCTACAGCCAGGCTGATAAAAGGCACGCAGTGTAGCTCTCCCACTTACAAAAAACTTCCACTCCCAATGAGCAGCGGTAGCTTTGTCGGAAAGAGAGCTCTCCTGCTGTCAAAGTGTCACACTGGCACTTTTAGTCAGCAAAACTTTTGTAGTTCGGGGTGTGTGTGTTTTTTTTTCCCCCCACACCCTTAAATGACACAAGTTTTGCCAATGAAAGTCCAGTGTAGACAAAGCCTAACATTAGACCTTAAGTAAGGGTATGAACAATAGGATGGAGAAGCAGAGAGGAACTCACAGCGGGTGCTTAAGTGCTCAATTAGGGTAGAGGTAAGCATGTGCTTAAATGCTTTGTTGATTTGGAGCCTTAGATACTGGAAAGATGGGCTTGGTAGAAAAGCCTAGATAGATGATATGAAATCTCAGTGATATATTTGCAATAATATATCCGTATTGTATTAATGCTCACCCTGTGGGGAGCACTAGCTGCCGCAAGCAGTTTAAAATGCAAGACAATTCAGTGGTCGATATAAAAAGCCAAGCTGTTTTTTTTGAGAACCTGATCAAATTCCTACTGAAGTCAGTGGTACTCTTTCCATAGACATCAATGGGAATTGGATTGTAGTTGTTTGTATTATGGGCACCCACAGGGCCCCAGTCATGGAGCAGAGCCCCATTGTGCTAAACAATGTTCAGACTTTTAACAAAGACTGTCTCTGCCCCGAGGCACTTGCAATCTAAGTGTAAGATGAGAGACAATGGGTGGATGCCACAAACAGATTGGGAAAGCACAAGGAAACAGTGAGACAATACTGATCAACATGATAAGCACATCAGCTGCTAAACCATTCAAGTTTTTTTTGTAGGCATCACAGCAGATGGGTGTTTTTAAGGAAGGATTTGAACAAGGAAAATGAGGTGGCTTTGCAGATGGTTACAGAGAGCAACTCGTATGTATGAGGGGCAGCATGAGAGCAAGAGCAAAGGTGCTTGTTTGGAAATTAACAGATGGGTGGTGAAGGCCAGTGTCATAGATAAAGCAGAGTTGTGAGTAGACATCTTGATAGTGTACAAAAGATGGTAGGTGGCGCTGAGAGAGGTTGTAAAGAGCTTTATAAATTAAGACATAGTTTACCTGATGTAATAGAGAAGAGTGAGTCAAAGAGAGGAGTGATGTGATTGAAGCAACAAATCTGAAAAATGACACATGCAGCAATGTTTTGAAGAGATTCAGGTGGCATAATACGAGATTGTCGAGACCAGAGAAAAGGAAGTTGCACTAGTAGACACACAAGATGATGATGAACCTGGATGAGAGCTTCAGTTGTGTAGACACAGAGGAAAGGCCATAATCTTGGAGTTGTTCAGGAAAATGCAGCAAGATTAACACAAGCCTGAAGGTGAGGATTGAGTTGAAGATGACACCCCGATTATGGCTTAATTGACAGGGAGGATAGTGGGCATATTTTTTTTTTATGAGTGTCATGAGCATGGAAGCATGTCCTCTGGAATGGTGGCCAAAGCATGAAGGGACATATGAATGTTTAGCATATCTGGCACATAAATACCTTGCAATTCCGGCTACACAAGTCCCGTGCAAACACCTGTTCTCACTTTCTGGTGACATTGTAAATAAGAAGTGGGCAACATTATCTCCCATAAATGTAAATGAACTTGTTTGTCTTAGCGATCGGCTGAATGAGAAGTAGGACTGAGTGGACCTGTAGGCTCTAAAGTTTTGCATTGTTTTGTTTTTGAGTGCAGTTATGTAAAAAAAAAAATCTACATTTGTAAGATTGCACTACATTACTTGTATGAGGTGAATTGAAAAATACTGTTATTTTACAGTGAAAATATTTGTAATAAAAGTAATAGTGAGCAGTGTACACTTTGTATTCTGTGTTGTAATTGAAATCAATATATTTGAAAATGTAGAAAAACATCCAAAAATATTTAATACATTTCAGTTGGTATTCTATTGTTTAACAATGCAATTAAAACTGCGATTAAAAAAATTAATCACAATTAATCACAATTTTTGAGTTAATTGCGTGAGTTAATTGCGATTGCTCGACAGCCCTAATATATACATTTAACTACTTATGAACATTTGTTTGTAGGTTTTTTTTTTTAACATTTCTCTCATGTTAGAGTGTTGGAATTTTGTGTATAGGCTATTTCTAGTCAATACTGCGATATTTTTCACAACACTGCACAGTAATGTTTAAACATTTTAAACATCTGGAAGTTCTCATGGCTTTACAGATTAAAAAAAAATTTAATGGGTGTTGATACAGTGTAATTTAACTATGATCCACCAAGGTAAAAATGCTGTGAAAGAAAAGTATCTGGTTGCACTTTTTTTTGTTGATTTTCTTTTTCTAATTAAATATTAATTTTATTGATCATATTCTGTTGTAGACATTTTTATAAAGTCAAACTAATATCTTGGGCCTAAACCAAGATGTCTATTTTTACCAATAAAGACTAGATAATACTATATCTGAATGATGTATCTTTCGGTCAGTGAAAAATTTATAATTATCTAAATGGTATCCGCTTATCCAAGTGTCATTTAATATTACAGGCCGCAGCTGGGTGGCATAGTGGCTAAATGTTTAATCTCTATAGATATGGGTTTTGAAAGTGGGTTAGGTCACAAATGAGTATTGTACAAATTAAACCTAGTCCCTAATAGGCTTTTGCCAATATCACAAATAGGGATGTAAATAGCGTTTTTAAAAAGTATCGATTAAATGTTTAATCATGAATGAGTTCACAACTTAGGCATGGGAATTTAGGATGTGTGTGTGGGGGTGCGAGTGTGTGTGTGGGGGTGCTGCAGCACCCCCCGAACCTGTAGTTCCTTTGCCTATGACGTCAGTTCCATAGCAATGGTCCTGACTCCTAACAGTGTGGAACCTACTTCCACATACACTATGAAATGGTATTGCTGTGGTGTTTTTAATGTGCACATTAGGCATTTATACATTAACTGAATACATTACTGGCAAGACTGATGCTTATCGGTTAACCAGTTAACATTTTACATCCCTAATCACAAAGCCACCTGAGAATTTGGCGTGATATGAATTTTCTGTTCAAAACAGTTTAGAATTCTTCAGGAACGTTGTAGGTCAGGATTGGAGTGCATTAGCAACACGCTATGAAAAAACTTCACAGCAAGGTCCTTTGTGCTTTTAGTGCTAGGCAATGTTAGTGTATGGCTTTCACTTTCGTGAGCACTAAATTAAGGATGCGGTAAATCCACTTTTTTTTTTAAGCTTTGTTGAATGTAAACTACCAGATGTTGTGATCAGACCTCAACTAAGACGTGCATTTTCTTTGCCTCTGGCGAATCTGTTTTGCTGTATTAGTGTTGCATACAGAAGTTCTTCTGATCTTACCTTCTGATATGAAGAGCGATAACAATCTAAAACAAAACCCTAATGGAAGTCCTTGTGTTGAACTTCTGCCTGATTAGCTGGTTTTGAATGCTGTGTTCAGCTGGACCGAGGCTCAATATATAGCGTTTTCAGGTTCTCACCTGACTTTACCCTGGCTGCTTTTTGTTTTGTTTTTAACAACACCTGAACAATTCCAAATAACTTCACTATTAGTAGATTTGTGTTCATAACAAATACAAATTGGGAATTCATCCATATGCTTTTAGAATAAGACAGTGAAAGCTAATTGGGTAGATGGAAATGTGGCAGTTCTCTTAGCTCTGTTGAACAAGGAATTACGCTCTTGTCAAGAAAAAAATATTTTCAAACTTCTCCTAACCATGTTAAGAGCTGATCTTATTAATAAATTACTTAATACACCCTGTTAGCCCACTCAACAGGTTTCAGTCAGCCTTGTGTCTGTTTGCTATGCAGCTTACTTCCAGTTGTGAGATCCTCATTGATTGAGGCATGTGACAGGTAGATTTATACAAGCTTTACCCGATAGGCCAGAATGCAGTGTAGTACTCATTTGTATTAAAAGACTCAGGTACTGTACAAGTACAAAGGAAAACATTCTTGGCCATGAAGAAATTACAAAATAGGATTAATTAAGCCAAAAGTTGTAGTATTCTGCTCAGTTTTGGTATAAACTGCTAAACCCCAAACTGTTGCGTTTTTTTTTTTTTTTTTTTACATGATTGGTTTAAAAATCCTGGGCCAGATCTTCACTTGCTATCAACTGGTGTAGCTCCATCTGTAGCCTCATGGTAATGGCAGTAATCATGAAATCCCAGCTCTACTCTCTGGTATAGCTGCACATCTTGGACACAGCCCAACAGAGTAACTTTTCAAATGAAGTTGAAATAATTCTATTGGTGAAGTTTTCCATATAACCTTCACGTTGCCATTGATTACTCTGTCTTCAGAAATAACGTTAGGGCAGTAGAAAGGGAGAAAACAAGAGAGGTAGTAAGTTTGAAAAGGTAAATGAAATCAGGGTTTCTTTCTCTCTCTCTCAGATACAATATGGAGCCATTTTTTCTAAGTTACTAACCCATAATACTCTCAGTTCTATTTCCTTTGAATACAATGTTTTATCCTTGTTTTACACTTTGAGAAAGTAGAATTTTCTTTAAAACTTCTTGAATTGTATGTGGTTTTTTTTCTTTTACATTTTTGAAAGTGTCAGTGTTTTTCAGTCTTTGGTGTCCTAAATCAGTGTGTTTGATATCCTGCCCTTGCAGGTAGGTGGACTCAAGGATGTAAGCAGCTTTTTTGCCTCTAACTATTCTGATCCTAAAATGTGGGAGGGAGGACAAAATAAAAAAAATTGCAGTGAACACTTTAAACAATAATGTAATAATTGGTGTATATATTAAAGGGCTCAGCATATTAAGATGTATTTGTTTAGTACATTTGCTAAATTGAGTTCAGAGTTTTGGGTCACAAGTGAAAATGAGTTTGGACTCAGTCTAATCCCTATTTAAAATGTATTACAAGTTGGCACAGTCACACAGTTTGGCATGGTTAGCAATATTCGATTGGTAATGGGCGGAGGAGGGAGCAGGAGCAGGGCTAGTGGAAAAGGGTGTATTATAGGTCAGCATTAAGATGCAATTGTAGTGCTGTTCTGGACAAAGCTTGTGTATCACCTGTGTGCACTGTATCCGGTCTTAACCTGTGTTCTTGATCCTTCATTTTCACTGTTCGGTAGAAAAAGAATACATTAATTAACAACAACCGAAGATTCTTACAAGTTCCCCATGATTGGTTACATGTTTTCACTTGTTTCATTCTGATCTTTCTTGTGAGTACATGCAGGAGAGCATGAAAAGTTAAACTAATTTTTTTTCTGACTTCAGATTTTTCCTTTAGATTTAGGATTTGTAAAGTACAAACACAATCTAGAATTGTCTCCAAAAAAAATATTCATTTCCTTGATATGTAGAAGAAATGAAACAAAGCCTGTTCACAGGCTGTGAGCATTTTGCCAGTTATTTAAAATTACAAAATCAAACACAGTAAAATTCACCTCTTCTACTAAGAAGCAGCATATAAGTGCTAACACCCCCATTCACCACCCTCTACCACTTTTCAAAAGCCAGCTGAAACAAATGGGCTTTCAGGCTCATGTCCTGAAAGTCAGCAAATAAGGCTATTTCAGACTGGGGTGGGCAGTGCATTTCAGAGCCCTAAAGTCCTTACAGAGAACACCCTGCCAGCTACTACTCCTCTGTTTTATCAAAGTGATTCTAACATGAGCGCAGCCACCTGTGGCAGTGTATCATGGTATCAGTGGCCATCTCTCAGGTAGGCTGGTCCAAGGCCATTTAGTGCGTCTGTCAAGGCTAATTCCCCACTCTGGCACTTCGAGTGCAGAAGGTTGGGGCCCACAAGGATTCTAAAAATTAATACTTGCCACTTCAGGCTTGTATTATTTCCAAGGTTACAACTTTTCTCTGACCTGGGATTGGTAGATGCTGTTACCACTCAAGTGCAGAACCCCTTTGAGAGCCCAGGAAGGCGCACTTGGGAATTCCTTCCTGTGGGGTACCTTCAAGCCCTTCCCCACCCCCAGGGAAGAGCTGAGAGGCAGGAAAAAAAAAAAGGAAATCAGCTACCAGCTAATTAAACATGTGCACAAACCTCTTAAGACACAAAAGTCAAGTTCTGTTCTTAAAGGTAAATTTTCTTAAGAAAAAAAGAAAGAAATACATCTAGGAACTCAGGCTATTGCTAGATTTTTAAAAGAGCAACTACAAGGAGTAAGCACCAAGAATAGCTTCTGGAGGTCCATCTTAAAGTTTACAAGCAACAACAAAACAAAAGCACCTGGGGTTAGCACAGAGGAATCCACAAGCCATAAAGAAATAAAAGGGATAAACCTAATTGCATCTTCCTAGACATTTCCTGATTTACTTACATATGTGGGGTTTTAAATGAGTAGTTTCTAGGTATGATACCAATGATTTTTTCATATCTGGCCCAAGCTTCTTACAGTATAGCTGCTAATCTGTCCGCCTCTCCCCGGGAGAACAACAGACAGACAAAAGGGGAGTCTTTTTTCAATTTAAAAAAGTTCTAGCCTTCCCATGGCTCTTTTGGCCAGGTGCCCACTCACTTCCTTTTACCTATGCATATCAGTGAGACCTTTTAACCCTTTAGAGGTAGAGCAATTAGAGAATAGCTACTAAGAGGGATTTTATAGCTACTGGCTGGCTGGATGTCCATAAAAGTGAGCTTCCCCCTCCTTCCCCCACCCTTCATTTATCACAGCTTCATTGGTCAAAACAAACACCATACAAAAATCTGTCTAGAAGTTCACAGTTAACCAGTGCAAAACCCCGAGGGCAGGTGTCATGTGCTTTCTGTGGTGTATCCTGTAAATCAAGTGGGAAGCTGCCTCCTGCACCAGTTTCGGCTTCTCAGTTGATTTAAGATGTTGTCCCATGTAGACCACATTGCAGTAATCTAATGTGACAAAGGCACAGGTGATAGTAGCAAGATCCTCATCCAAAACAAAAGACTGGCCCCGCCTAGCCAGGCACAGTTTTTGTAAAATGCCGTTCTTACCACTTCTGGCTTGTGACCTTTCAAGTGCAGCTATTAGTCTCCACTGACAGCCAAGTTGTAAACTCCAGTTAGCAATGCGAATTGAGTACCCTCAGTTATAGGGCAGATATTATTTTTGCCAGCTCTTCTGGTTGTTTCTCCCAATCTACCAGCAACACCACCATCTTGTCTGGATTGAGCAGTTGGGTCACATCAGTGCCTCAATTTCAGCCACATGCTGGGTTAGTCTTTCAACTCTGCCTGCTGGATCAGTTGAGATGTTTGGTTTCAGAGTAGCAGCCGTGTTAGTCTGTATTCACAAAAAGAAAAGGAGTACTTGTGGCACCTTAGAGACTAACCAATTTATTTGAGCATAAGCTTTCGTGAGCTACAGCTCGCTTCATCGGATGAGCTATTACCAACAGGAGAGTGGGGTGGGGGGAGAGAAAACCTTTGATAATCAAGGTGGGCCATTTCCAGGAGTTAACAAGAACGTCTGGAGGGGAGGGGGGACATTAAACAAGGGGAAATAGTTTTACTTTGTATAATGACTCAACCGCTCCCAGTCTCTATTCAAGCCTAAGTTAATTGTATTCAATTTGCAAATTAATTCCAATTCAGCAGTCTCTCCTTGGAGTCTGTTTTTGAAGTTTTTTTTGTTGAAGATGAGATGGAGGCACAAATTATCTGGCCTGTGTTATGCAGGACCTAAGAACAGATTAATTAATGGTCCCTTCTGATCTTAAAATCTACATATCTATTAGTAAACCTTAGTGTCATCAACATTCTGATAGCACTGCAGCCAAAGGTCCAGATTTTTAAAGAGGCAAAGTGGGTGAGGTAACATCTTTTATTGGGCCATGCTCTATTGGTGAGAGAGACAAGCTTTTGAGCTTACTCTCTTACCAGTAGATGTTGGTCCAATAAAGGATATTACCTCATTGACCTTCTTTAATATTTTGGGACCAGCTACAACAACCCTGCATACAGATTTTTAAAGGTATCTAGGCATTGCTGTGCTCAGACTTGTAGCGTACAACTGATTTAGGTGCCTTCCTCATTTTCAGAAGGAATTTATGCACTTAGGAATTTAAGATTTAGGCTCATCAGTCCTAAATATCCCTTTTTAAAATGAGACTTGATCTTCTAAATCAGATATTGCTATGATGACTGCAGCAATGCCTAAGTATCATTAAAAATCTGGGTCAAAGTCATCTTGCTGACCCCCACAACGGCCCACTTTACAAGAAGAGCATTAAGGAATAGGACTGGAACTCTGCAGAATCTTATCTTTGAGTGCCTTTGGAGTTGATGAACAATTACCCAATACAACTCAAGATGTGAAATATTAGGGAGTTGTGGTTTTTCTGAAACTAAGCTATGCACTTGACCCAGACAATATGCTATAGGCTATACAAATCTCTGATAATAATACGGAGCTCCTTAATTTCCATGACCAGAACCTCAAAAGTGTTTTGGTACCTAGCTCCCATTGATGTCAATGGGAGTTAGACACCTAAATATGTAAGAATGGCCCTACTGGGTCAGACCAAAGGTCTGTCTAGCCCAGTATCCTGTGTTCTGACAGTGGCCAGTGCCAGGTGCCCCGGAGGGAATGAACAGAACAGGTAATCATCAAGTGATCCATCCCCTGTCGCTCATTCCCAGCTTCTGGCAAACAGAGGCTAGGGACACCATCCCTGCCATCATAGCTAATAGCCATTGATGGACCTATCCTCCATGAATTTATCTAGTTCTTTTTTGAACCCTGTTATGGTCTTGGCCTTCACAACACCCTCTGGCAAGGAGTTCCACAGGTTGACTGTGTGTTGTGTGAAGAAATACTTCCTTTTATTTGTTTTAAACCTGCTGCCTATTAATTTCTAACACCTTTGAGTATTGGAGCGTACATTCTGGTTTTCTAGCACTGCCAGCCTCTGCCTTCTTGAAAAATTAATGACTAGCAGTGGGAATCAAATTCTGTAGAGTATAGAGCTCCACCATCAGGACACTGAGCTGTCCTATTTTAATTTGAGAGACACAGAGATATCTTTTATTGGACCAATTTCTGTTGATGAGAGAGACAAACTATTTTAATTTGGTCTTTCAAGCAATTTGTCATTGAAAAATATTATAATTAGGGATTTGATGACTGGAACTCTGATCAGCTCCTCAGGTAATTTAGTTCAACAGGAGAATCTGTACGTACAAGAATGGACGTGAAGCAATAATTATGAAAAGGCCTACTTTTGATTATACTTGCCTGGAGCGATTCATGTGTCAGCAGCACCGGTGTTGCCTTTCCCGAGGTGGGCAGCTTCCCAGGGTTTCTTTTAGGAAAGCAGAAGGAGAATGAAATATTGACATTTTGTTCATGGCATTTTTTTAGTTTTAGTTTCAGAACTGACATTTAAAAGAAAACATAACTTTATTTACCGGATACTTTGGCTCTTGTTGGGGAATTAGGGTTTTACTCCTCAGTATGCTTCCTCTCCAAGGTTTGACCGAAGTGATGATTGCTACTGTGTCATTTTCTGGGGGCTTCTTGTTAAATACAATTTGTGGCTGCTGCCAATAGAACCTTTCCTAACACTGACTTCTTGAAACCTTTTATCTGCACTATTGCTTTGCCCTGACTTGTTTCTGGAAAGTAGAGATATGTACTAAAGTTTTTGCATAGCTGTCATCAGTACAGTCTGACTCAGCACTATTCACCTGGAGGGTATGGAATAATTCCCCCCCCGCCCACTTTTTTTTCTTTTTGAAAGATAACCTTATCCAATGGAACAGGGCCTGTAATAAAGAAAACAAAGCTAACCCTCCCAAAAAACCCTACCTTTAAATTTTTAAGTCAGTGTCAGAAGCTATTGAACTATTGCCATTGAAAAGCTAGTCTTAATTTTGGCTTGCAAAACAGTAATGCTGACTTGTGAACTGTGGGTTGCAGTCTTTTTTTCTGGTTGATGAGAATCAGATGATCCTATATTAAAATCGTATTACCGTTTGTGTGCTGTTTCTCTCGTTCCTGAATGATAGGCTCTCTTTATTAACCAAGTCACTGCAGGTGGAATTTTAGTCCTCAGGGGAGACTTGAACTAGTAGCCACAAAAGCAGAGTTGCAGTTGTGTGTACTGGAGAAATGCGTAAGTTTTATGTATGGTACAGGTTTTGGAGAGGTGCTGAAATGCTATTCCTCACTGTTTGTAATCATGATTTGCTTTGCAAGGTCTTTTGTTTTTCATCTTTTTGTTCTGTATAGTGTGGTGTTCCTCTGCGGGGCTTCAGTAAAAAGGGCAAGACACCCTTAATAAAGATAACATATAGCAGCAACAGAGATGTATGCCTGTTGATGGCATGTAGTAGTGTCTGGTACGTTTGATGCAGACCACAATGCTCAGGATTTTTTATATATTTTAAAATGTTCCATAATAGGAGAGATGATGCTATCAATTACAAAGAGCATAATGATAATCTGTAGCCTTTCCCCTCTTATGGTGTGGTTCCTGATTTTCTATTTGTATGATTTCTGTGCCACTGAGATGACTTTTGGGTTCAGAAGTGTAGCCAACCCCAGGCATTAAAAATAATGAGTTAATCCCCAGAAAATCATAATACTAGCTTAAACATCTTTTTTTTTCCAAAAATGTTTTGGGTTCTTTTTATTTGCCTTCTGGTTTTGAGCCTTTAGGCTCATGCTTTAAAACTTTTCTCTGCAACCATGAGAACTAGAAACTTACTTTTTTAACAGTGAAAACTGAGATTGTCACGTAATTGTGTCACCCAGGAGCTGGGACTTTGAGGAAAAACACCAAATATCATGAGATTATTGAGAGTTGGCAAAGCTGAACACATTCTGTTGTCTGAAAGAACAACCTCCTGCAAGATGCTGAGCACAGCTTGCCTGGTATTAAGCATGATCAATTCACAGTGATTACACTGAGAGCTGAGCATGTCTAAAACCTCACAAGAGGCACTCTGCACCTTTCAGGGTCGTACCCAGTGGTGAGCTGGAGCCGGTTCCCACTGGTTCCCTGGAATCGGGACAGCCAGTTCTAAAAGGGCTTCTAAATTTAACAACCAGCCAAAAGTGGCGCCTTAGGCACGACCTCCGTGGGTGCTCTGGGACTGGAGCACCCACGGGGAATTTTGGTGGGGGGAGAGCACCCACCAGCAGCTCCCCGGCCCCACCTCACCTCCTCCCCGAACGTCCCGCTCCGCTCTTCTTCTCTGCATCCCCCCCCCCCCCACTTCCCAAAAATCAGCTGTTCACGTGGGAAGGCTGAGAAGCAGGCAGCGGCTTCGCGCTCAGGCCCGCGGGGGGGGGGGGGGGGGGGGCGAGAGGAGGGCCACCTCCGGGGGGCATGTAGGGGAATTGCTCCCCACCCCAGCTCACCTCTGCCTCACTGTGCCTGAGCGCGAAGCTGCCACTTGCTTCTCAGCCCTCCCTGGTTTCCCGTGCGAACAGCTGATTCGTGGGAAGCTGGGGGAGGGGCGGGAAGCGTGTTCAGGGGAGGAGGTGGAGGGGAGGGGAGGTGATCTGGGGCTGGGTGTGGGGCGGGGAGCTGCTGGTAGGGGCTTTGCACCCACCAAATGTTCCCCGTGGGGGCTCCTGAGGGAGCAGGGTGGGGGCAGGGCTGGATCCTGGGGCTGCCTGAGGGAGATGCCCAGGGGGATAAGTCTGACCCCGGGGGGGACCCATGGAGTTGGTGCCTAAGGTGCCACTTTTGATGTGATCGGTGGGGGGAGCAGCTGCTCCCCCCACCCCCCCAGCTACACTACCCCGCCCCTAGGAGCCAGAGGGACCTGCCAGGTGCTTCCTGGGAGCCGCCCCAGGTAAGCGCTGCCGGGACTCCCCACCTTGCCTCCCGGCAGGTCCCTCTGGCTCTTAGGTGCGGGGTGCGGTGGGCACCCACTACGATGGCCCACGAGACCCTCCTGCCTGGTTCTGGGGGCAGTCAGAAGGAGGGTGGATGGGGCAGGGGTCCCAGCGGGGGGGGGGCATCAAGAAACGCAGGGGGGTTGGGGGGCTGGAGTCCTGGGGGGGGGCGGGCCATGACCCCCTCGTGGGGTGAGGAGGCAACCTGTGGTTAAGATTTTGGCAGCTCATCACTGGTCGTACTTTAAATGTCTGCCTCCTCTTGCTCTTTGATAAAGTTATCCTTATTCATGGTCTCAGTTTATGTATTTTGTGAAAGTGATTCCACCACACAATCATAGTCGAACTTTTGTCTATGCTTGATTATAAACTACATTGTAGATGCTCATTTTATGCCATGTGTTATAATTTAGGCTATGAAAACCCCCAAGTATCCAAGTCATGGTGGATGACATTTAATGAACATTAAAGTGCCATCTCTAAAGTTAGACTGTGAATATTTCATGACATTTTTCTCATGGTAACCTCCCATGAGAAATGACAGGACTGTTACTAATGTGCACTCTAAAAGGGGTTCAGTTTGTATCTTAGAAATGTAATTGCAACAGACTGGTCAGAGATGAGGTGGAAAGATAACTGCCAGTAAACAACTGTTGCACAATATGTTCAGAATTATATGCTGAGCCAGTGTATGAATAAACGATGGGCTCATATATTATTTTTATTTTCCAAGAATGCGCTTTTTGGCATTATCTTGTAGTATGTCCCAAATCTTAGTGCATGTGTTTCTCTGATTACATTATGTGCTGAAGTCTTCACCCACCAAAATAGATATCGGATAAAAATATTCAAAATAAGGACTGCACTTTCGGTGGTGTCGAGGGGGTGCAGGGAGGGGCAAGATGTTAACATATAAAAATTCTGTGACAGATTTAAGGGCATTTTATAAATGTTCATCTCCTCTATTTTGCTGTTTTGTTTTGCCACAGATTATTTCTGAAGTATAAAATTGCATGCCAAGTCTAAATAACTTCTTGTAGAAATATTTTCTTTTTTCCAGTTAAGTAAATAAATTCAACCCTTAGAATATAAGATTAGAATGCTGATGTAACAAAATTGCCAGAATATTAAATTGTGTGTGTGTGTTTATATAAAGAATTCAGAGTCAGCTGCTTCCTTACTTACTTTTGAAAGGAATACCAGAGCTTGGGAAAGAAAGCAGTTATATAATTTTATAATCACGTGCATTGCAATAATATTCGTGGCATATGTGACAGAGGGGCTGACCCTGCAGCGCCTTCCTCATGCAAAATAATCCCATTGACTTCAGTGTGACTATATACATGAGTAAATACTGCTCACATGGGTAAAATTATGCACAGATCAGCCCATAAATATAGTATGGACATAATGAGACCAAATTCATTCTGGTATCTCAGTGAGTTTTAATGGTGTGGGTTTCTTTTATGTATATACAAGAAGGATTTCAAGCATCCGTGTTTACAGTCAAATGACTGTTCTAAGTAGATTTAAAAAAGAAAAGTGAACAGCATCTGCCTTGCTAGTGAGGTGTCAAACTTACTTATGATACTAAAGATCTTATGATAGCTTTTTGCAGTTGCAGAGGTGTTAACTCCAATGGTCTGGCTAAATTCCAGCTAGATAATTACATTCTGCCTACTTAAAGTCCGCTTGTAGCATCAGTTGAGTAACGCGATAGTCATTTCCTCTTCCAAAGTTTCTTTCCATCCCAAAGATGGCTGCATTTTGTCTGTAAGTACTGGGATCCTCTTGCTTGAAAGGGATTGAATAAATTTAAATATTTACCCTTACTGAAAGTGGCACAAATGTCAGAGGGCCCCTTATTAAAAGAGCAAACAGATAAATACTACAGAATTTTGCAATAGTGGTCCAGAGTGCTGTATCTGACATTAGTAATACCAGTGTTTTGGCTTCTTCCTGTAGAATAATGTAGTATCAAGGGTCATTAACACTCACATTTCTGGAGAAGAAAGTCTAACAAGCTGCCATCAGATAAAACCAAGGGATAAATTCAAAACATAATATTCTTCCACATCCATGTCCTTTCCTTTTGCCACCTGTGTTGGCAGAACAAAGGCCATCTGTAAGAATGAAATAAATATGGTTGTCACTGGCATAATAATGGTTCACAGCAAAGAGTCCAAAATAGGCGAGTGAGTAGCAAGACTCACAGAAATAGTACCAGTTCGTAGGAAGTACAGAAGATTAAAATGATCAGCAGAGAGACTGAGGCAGGAAATTGCTAAGTCCAGATGGAGAAAAATTCTAAGGAGTGTTTGTTGCCAGCTGGCACATACAGTGTGATCCTTAAGAGCTCTGGCTTAATGTTAGTCATGACACACTTTTTTGCTTGAAAAATCAAATAGAAGCATATTTAGAAAACTGTTTTGTTTCAGTTACAGCTATGTAGCATACTAGTGTATGTGTCTTACATGTAGATACACATCAGAATTCCAGCAAATGTTCTGTTTCACCATTTTTGATGGCAAAGAGATGGGAGTGGGGATTTGTATTTATAAGGTTCAGCAATATGCTGGGTCTCACTCTTGTAGCCCTATTCTCTGAACACATGTTCGTTTGTATTCTGGATCATAATAATGAATCCTCCTTTTCAGCTTGATTTATGATTTCAAAGTTGTTTATAGGCAGTGACATATAGAAGCTCTCTTCTGCTTAGAATAGAATATCATCTAAAGTTCAGAAACCATGAAAAATGAACATCCGGTTGGCAAAAAAATAGAATGTTTTGAGTTTTTTGTCTTTGGTTGTTGTTAACCCTGTGTATCACTATTCTATCTATACGACACAGTTATGTCAACATTAGGCAGCTTATACTGACTTAATTATGTCACTGTCTACGCTGCAACTTTCCTCCCACTGATGTAAGTGCCCTACTGCACTGATGACATAACTCCTCCTCCATGAGAGGTGTAACCTTATGTCGGTGTAGTTAGGGTGATGTAGTGTCCGTATAGACACTGCGTTCCTTACATCAGGTGTTGGCTGTCTTGTCAATTTCACAGCAGGCTCTCCCCTGGAGAGCTGGGTGGCTGCCCTGCCCCGCCCCACCCCACCCCAACTGCCAGGTGGGGTGAGAAGCCTCCCCTGCACGCTCCCCAGGTGGAGCCTTGTTAATTTCACGGAGCCGTGAAATTGATAGAAGCCAGGGAAACAGGACCCTACTTTCTGGGGTTGAGAAGCCCTGGGGGGATCCCCCACCTCCATCCACTCACAGTGGGGAACGGGGAGGTGAGAAACCCCGGTTGGCTTCTGGTAGCAGAGGGGGGCAGGCCACCAGGAGCCTGTGGAGGAGCCAAGCTCCTGGCAGGGAGCTGCCAGCAGAACTAAGAGACAGCACTCCCATGCTGCGCCTCTTAGGTCGGTGGACACGCACCACCAACCCCAGGAAGGTAGTGTGAACATGCACCCAGGAGCGCTAGAACAGGCAGGGCCTAGGGGCTATGGCCACATCACTTTTAAAAGTGGGAGGATATACTGGCCATAAAGGCGAGTGATGGGGGGTGGGGGAGGGGAGTGGGGCGGAAAGGAGTGAGTTAGGGATTAGGCCTCCGGAGTGGGGGGGGGGGGGGGAGGAGCAGCATGGGAGGGAGCACGGTTTGGGCGCCGGTGGCCTTCCCGCTTTTAGGGAGCTTCCACTGCTCCTATATGCGCCACTGCAGTAATTACTTATGTAGGTCAACATACCTTTCTCTTGTAGAGATACCCTGAGAAAAAAGGATCATAAAATGAGTCATTCTGTCAGCATTAGAGAAGTGTGAAAAATCTACAGTGAAATCTGAAACTGCAAAACTCGCATGGTGGTTGTGTGACAATGGTAAAGAATCAGATATTGTTTCTTCTAATGCTGACCCAGAAATTGTATTAGAATAAAGAAAATAGGAAAACCTAAAGCAAATCTTTCTCCTCTACTTCATTTTAGATCTTTTGCTCTACAACTCCTACTCTCTGGTTTCCTGCTACTGATTTAAAAAAAAACAAACAAAAAATCGTGCATATATTCCCACACTTGTTTGCTGTTTAGTTACAAACTGAGGACAAGTTGTCCAAAGATTTGTGAGACAGAACTTTGAGGAAATCTGGACTGATTCGTGGGTTAGCATTTAAACTCTTCAGAAATCACTGTTTCACGTGTTTTTGATGCAAAAAGCAAGTGAAACTTAATGGTTTTATCTGAATCACAAAGTGGATTTAAGAGGTATGAACTCGTGTCAACCCAAGCCAATTAAATGTTTATAGAAAATTGTAAAAAGAGAAATTGCTATGGTTAGTTCTACTCAGTTCGCTTTATTAAAAAAGTAAAATGCTTTTAATTAATACTCTTAAATGTCCTTATTTGGCAAGAAGAGTCCTATAATATTTTCTATGCTGTAATGTGTGTACTATAATAATATTTGGGGAAAGCTTTGGGAGATTTTAGCCCACCAACCCAAATGTAACAGATTATATGAATAACTACTTGGTAGGGGCTTTACTGATAGATTTTTTTTTTTTAAAGGGTGAATGGAAGGTGCTGAATAGTGGTATTAAATGTATTGGATAGTCTCCAAAAAGAAAAGAATTAATATCTTAACATTATCAAGGCAATCCCTCCCATGCAAAAGTAATGTATGGTTTAAAAATATCAAATGCAAAATATTAAGGGCAAAATTGTGTACAGCCAGGCAGTGCACAAGGGAAAGCAGAGGATACAATGAGCCTTTGCCCACCACTGCAAAGGGGGCTATCCACAGTGTGTCTGGGGAGCAGAGCCCTTGCTACAACATGCTTCCCAAACTAACCAAACCCACTGAGAATTGTAATATTCCTATTTCCATTAATACAAAATATATTTTAAAACCATTTGAAAATATCTTGAAAATACTAGTACAACTTCAGAGCATGCAAATTGATCAACCTCATTATAGTTAAAAACTGAGCCATTTTATGGAATGCACACTAATTGACTTCCCTGTGTGCCCCCACTTTCCCCCGTGGACAATTGGAATAATAAAGCATAGTTCATACAAGTGTTTACGCTAGTTATCAGTTGTTTCTGACTGTAGTATCCTGTATCGATACTTCAAAAAAAGATTGTGCTGAATTATTGGTCCAGGAATTGGTATAAACACACACTGCTGCTTGAAAAGTTCAGAGCTTTATATTCTTTTTGATTACAAATATTTGCACAAGAAAAAAAGATAGTATTTTTCAGTTCACCTCATACAAGTACTGTCGTGCAATCTCTATTGTGAAAGTGCAATTTACAAATGTAGAATTATTTCTTTTTACATTTCTGCATTCAAAAACAAAACAATGTAAAACTTTAGAGCCTACTAGTCAAAACATGAAGTGGCATATGGATGTTTAACATATCTGGCATGTAAAATACCTTGCAACGCAAGCTACAACAGTGCCATGTGATCGCCTGTTTTCACTTTCAGGTGACGTAAATAAGAAGTGGGTAGTATTATCTCTCGTAAATCTAAACAAACGTTTTTGTCTTAGCGATTGGCTGAACAAGAAATAGGACTGAGTGAATTTGTATGAGGTGAATTGAAAATTGCTATTTATTTTGTTTTTTACAATGCAAATATTTGAAATAAAAAATATAAAGTGAGCACTATACACTGTTATTGTGTTGTAATTGAAATCAGTATATTTTAAAATGTAGAAAAACATCCACAATATTTATAATGTTAAATTGGTATTCTATTTAAGTGTGCAATTAAAACTGTGGTGAGTTACAACTATTTTTTTTTAATTTAGTTAATTTGTTTGGCATTAATCACATGCATTAGCTGCAAATAATTGACAACCCTGGTACATACTGCTGTACTATTCTGTCTATGCAAAGTTAAGTTTCTGGGGCAGGTGACTCACTGTGCTGTCACCTCTGCCTTTGGAGTACCTTTGCAGATTGCCAGGCAGGAACCAGCAGAAGCTTCCTTTGAAGCACATTCGTGTACAACTTTGGGTATGCCTTGTGTTACCGATTACTGCAAAGACAGGTTTCCTCTATGTTTGTATAATGAAATATTAATTGAGAAGGCTGCCATGTTCGCTGGGGAGCCTTATGGCACCCTCCTGGCCTAAGAAAGGGGAAATGAGAATGTACAGTTCTTCATCTGGAGAGAACTCATCATTTTTCTCTGACAAAAGAGGAAACGTGAGGAAGATTTGAGAGTCTTACAGATATTTTGGGTTTTTGTTTTTTTGTTTCTCTTCATCCTATAACAGGTGTTGGATATCCTTTTGAGCTCTCAGTATGTTAATCTCAAGCACTGTAAATCTCTGAGTAAAAAATAATGGACTAATGTGTGTGAAATGTTAGTAAATATCTTGCTGCCATTTCTATTTTTTCCCATTTTCTCTGATGCTCTTCACATTGTTTATGACTATCCACATTTCCCGCAAATGGAACCGCATGAGGCTCGAATAGATATATTGGGTCCTGACAGAAGTATAGGACTTTGTAATAAGCCATTTTAAAATCTGGATTTTGCTGTCATTTATTGATGTTTTAACATCTGTCCTATGTGATCACATAGGTATATCCTTATAGCACTGGAAAATATCGGCCTGACCATTACTATAGCTTTTACAGTGTATCAGACTTATATATTAAGAAAATGCACCTTCATGTTTTGGACTCGGGTTTATCCCGTTTCAAAGACAGTACATTAAAATAAAGGATATTAAAAGACTGAGGATTGGACCTAAATCTTGGTGTGACGTGAAGGGGTGGAGTAAGGAGCATTTTCTCCAACCCTGTAGCAAGGGCCTTGCACAAACCCAGTTCTTCCCACCGCTTCCTGTGTGCTTTTGTATTTGGCACTAGAAAAATAATAGGGTCCCTCGGGGGAGTGGGGAAAGGGGGTGGTGGTGGAGGAGAGGCATATTGTCATTGTGTTCTGCATGCTTCAAAGGGGGGGGCGTGGGTAGCAGGGCCCTCTCATAGCTACATTCTGTTAGTGCTGCTCTGAAGATATCATCCTGTCCTGGAGCAAATACAGGTGTGCAGCTCCTCTTCACTGTCCAATCGCAGTACAGCCAGCAGTTTAAAGCCACAATCTTGCCTTGTATGTTCAAATATTTTTTTAAAATAATCCAGGATCGTAACACTACTATCTACATAATTGTATTATTTAATGTAATATTGTAATTTTTTTAAAGAAAAGACTAATGTACACAATAAAACATAGCAAAGTAAATGAACCATATGGGTATTAGCAAATGAGGGAACAAGAGAGTGCTTGATGCTGCCTTCATACTCAGGCAAAATTCCCATTTTGTATCAAGCCCAGACAATGCAGAGGTTAGACACTGTTCTCCCCTGTGTGGTGGTGAAGGGCAGGAGGAGTATAAGGACACAAGTACATGTCTGAAGACCCCAAAACTCATGGCAGTAGCAAAAGCTGTGCCTTCATGGCATGCTCCTTAGGCTACCGAGGAGCTAGTGGAAAACCCTTTTCTTCTCATGCCTCTCTAGTTCTGAGATGGGGGTAAGCCACTTTACATAGCATGATCCTATGAATTACTGGGACCCCCAATGGAACTTCACACATAGTGCAGGTTCAAGGAACAGTAACTACTATTACTTCCCTCTGCACTGTCCATCCACACAGTATAGCGAGTGCATGTGAGGATGTTACTACGCAACTTGGAAGATAATACCTGTTTATGTCTCTACAAAACCTATGATGTGATGGAGTTCCTTGGCCTATGTCCGTCCTTTTATGGATCCCTTCACCCCTCTTGAGTGAAATAAACCAAGGAAACTCTGAAAGTAATACCTGGAATATCATGGATATTTCTTCTGCTGGGAAGGAAGCATATGGTTCAATATGCTCCAGCAATGTTTGTCTTTGAGGAAAAGTGCTTACAATGTGGATAATATACTTTGCTATTTATTAAACAAACAATACACTTCAGCATAGAAAGATCTTTTGGCCTTAAAGATATCTTTTTCAAGTACTATATTAAAAGTTTATAAGGAAAGCAACATTTACATAAGATGGTCTGTGTTGCTCTTTTTAATGTGATACCACAGAGATTATACTTGACCATAAATATGTTTACATCAATGTTGCTGAATGGTGTTGGGTGATCTTGTATTTGGTTCCCTGCAGGGAAACAGAAAACTTCTCCTGAAGAATTATTTTTAAAAACCTTGATAAATTCCTAACATACCATACGAAAAAATATATAAATAATTATGACATGGAAAAGAGGAAAAATGTAAAGAAGAAACACCAAGGTAGTTTTAATATCCATGAAGCCTATAATCCACAGTTTGTGGAGAGAAAGGGAAGGGTTGAAAGAAGAAAAAAACTAATAAGGAGGTATAAAATTCCTCCGACGGCTGCTGTCCAACAATTTCATTATAATTTCACAGACTGTCATCTGTAATTATGAGAGAGACTAGGTAGATGAGGTAATATCTTTTATTGGACCAACCTCTGTAATTCTGTTTAGACTGTCAACTATACAACATGGTGGTGTCACTGAAAATGACATACATCTCTACCCCAATATAACGCTATCCTCAGGAGCCAAAAAATCTTATCGTGTTATTGGTAAAACTGCGTTCTATTGAACTTGCTTTGATCCACTGGAGCATGCAGGCCCCCCACCCACCCCGGAGTGTCTCTTTACCACATTTTATCCGAATTTGTGTTATATTAGGTCGCATTATATCGGGGTAGAGGTGTACTTAAAAGGGAATAATTACATGATCCTCTCCATGTGAGGCACATGGGGGAAAAAAATTCAAAAATAAGTTAGCTGATGCCTTAAAAACTGAGATCCTGTCTGCTTTGTGTATACCATCATACTTCTTGGTTGACCTAGTGGTTGCCCCAGTGTTCTTTGCCAAAATCTCCCCTTTCCCACTGTTTGAAATGTGGTTTCTTTCCACAAGTGTTTTGAATGGAGTGATGTCATCCAAAAGATACCAAAATCAATCAGAGTGAGACGCTATATACTTGTAAATTATTTATATATTTGTATCAAAACTTGAGTCTGAATTTCTTATCTTTTCAGGTAAATTGTATTAAATACTTGGTCTAGCTCTTGGGAGGAAAACATTTTAGGCCCAGCCTTATCAGAGCTGAAGGACATATGTTATTTATTAATGAACATTTATATTACAGTAGTGTCTAAAATGTAACCAAATCAGGGCCTTTATTGTGCAAGTCACTGTACAAACATAGTGTAATACTTGTCAGCTCTGAATTACCCTGAGCTTAGTTGCCACCAAAATGGGAAAATCCTGGCCTTAATTATTCATATTTCTGGCATCTAGTTCATTACATCTAGAATTACACATTTTTTCCCTTTAAAGAATGCTGCTTTTTATTTTAACTTTGTTTTCAGTCAAATATTATTTTGATGAAATGATGGATGATGAGAATTTCCAGTTCATTGAATAAGAAAACACACCCCCCCACACGTGCTGCCTGAAATAGTCCAACAGCTAATTCAAGAGGGTAGAGATGTTAGGGAGGAACTTGCCTTATGGACAAATTATTTGATTACTGTCCATTATGAGATTTCCTTGCACCTTCCTCTGAAGTGTATGGCACTGGCCACTGACCAAAATTGCTGAACTAAATGGATCACTGGTCTGCTCCAGTTTGACAACTTTTCTATTTTACTTGAGGAAGTGATGGTGAGGCAATGTGCCCCCCCCCCCACTTTAATTTTTCTGTGGTGACTGTTCACCAGAGTGATGAAAAGTAATAAAATGTGATCCTGCAACTCTTCACCCTGATTCATCCATATCAGACCATGATGAATTTGGAGTCCTATACAAAGTAATATTTACAATATGATTCTTGAAAACACTTATGCGTTTACATAACTTTACTCCATGTCAGTAATTCCACTGAGTCACATACGCAAGCATGTAGGAACCTGCAGATTTGAGCCTTAAGTTTACGCACTTGACTAGGCTACTATTCAGGGATAATATTAAAATACCAGTTAGAAGCATCTGTGCCCTGAGAATTGCAGTTAATGTATTTTAAAACTTAGATGACCCCTAATGTGCAGTTAAGATGCAAATATATAGGTGCTTGTTGCTTCTTTGAGATTCATTAGTAGTCACTGCAAAATAGCTTCTGGAGCGGAGTTTACTTTTTATGCTTAGAATATATACAAAATGAACTTTATTAGATCTGATATTATTTACAGACCTCTGAATCTATAATTCAAGCCTTGGGATTTTCTGCAGTGATGATTGTTCAGACTCTACTTCAGTGTGTGTGTGAAAAGATTTCCTCACAATTTGTAGTTAGAATATCATAATCTCAAAAATGTGTCACTGTTGTATTTCATTAATATATTCTAACTTAGATCAAAACTAAGGAAAGCTTTTGCTTTCTAAGATGCCATCATCTGGCTCTTTCAATAATGTTGTAGCTAAATAATTTTAAAGTGACACTTGTTTTGGATTGCTGATAAATGTGTTCTTCCCTATCCTAAATACACACTTAATTTCAAAAGGCTTAAAATGGGCTCTTTAACAAAAGAAAACTTTCCAGTTATTTAAAAAAGAATAATCTTTAACCAAATATTCCACCTGAAGAGGATAGCGAGGTCCCTCCCTCACTCTTGTTTTATTTTCATGTTTCTATTGCTTGGGTGATGATATGCTTGGGCGTGAAATGAGCTTCCCATCAATTTTTTGTTTGTTTGATTAGACAGCAGAGAAGTGAGAGTTGCTGAGGTTTTATTTTTATGGCATTGTTAGAATATGACTCTGTGGGGAGGCTATGGGGTGGCATGTGTGATTTCCTATACAAATTAGGGTGTTGGTCACCTCTATCAGCTGCTAGAAGAGCCTCCCCACTCCCTTGCCATACCATCATTGTTTCTAAAGCTGGGCAGCCACTGTATTGTAAGGGTGATGTCTTGGAGTTGAGGCAGTGGAGATGCAGACCTGGGAGAAGGCTGCGAAAGAGTTCCCTGTACCCTTATTATCTTCTGCACTAAGATTTTATGTGGCTGTACAGAAGAACTGTTTATAAGGCCAAAAGTCTTCAGCTAACATGCCAGATGGTCCAAATTAATTCTTTCAGACTAATGCAAACTACTTTAATCTGATTAGAAGTTCCTTTTAGGAGTTTCAAATGTTCTGTATGGATAGGATGCATTTTGTTTCAGAATGGTGCCTCTGCAAGGTTCCAGTGGATTGTTTTCCTCTGTTTGGGTTCACACCGGTTCCAGATTGGGATTGGTGTGGCCATGTTGGTTTCCTGATATTTACTATCTGCAGTTCTAAACTTTGGGGCCTAAAGCATTGAGTGTAGTGTCATTATTGGCAGGCATCAGCAGTTTTTGCTTCAGAAGGGGAAGGTGTCAGGTATCACTCTTAAATAAATAGGCAGAGATCTGTTGCCACTTCAAGATGTCATTCCTTGACACTGAAGGGATTGCTAATTATAGTGCACCTTGAAGAAAGTGTTTTATATCATCACCAGCCTACTTCCATGAGATTCCCCAATTTGTGCCTTAAATTTTAAACTCCTTGGGGGGAGATGGAGAAAGACATAGGCTCTGTTTTGCACAGCACAAACCATACTCTGAGTGTGCAGTAAATATGATTTCACATGTTTCAGATGTATTATTTATTACCTGTGGTAAGAGTTTTGCTAAGAAGTTGTCACATGAGTTTATCACCATTCATTATTTATTACTCAACAGAAAACAAATGTGCTTCAAATTAATACACTATGCACTTGCAAGGAGCTGTCATCTTTTGTTACTTTGTCATTCTGATTGGTATGTAATTATGTAACATAACCAGTAAGGGTAAATTCACAGGGCTAAACTAACACACTCACTATCATTTTAAAAAAACAGTCTTTCAGATTTTGAAATGGCTATTCGAGACCTCTATGGTATAAAGACCCTACTTACATGCTTAACTTTATGCCGTGTCACTAGTCCCATTTAAATCAGCAATGCTACTTATGGTGTGTAAAGGTAAGCACGTGCTTCAGTCTTCCCAGAATTGGGGTTTGATATGCTCATATTTCTAATAAATGTTTTAAAAGTAAGGATGACAATAAGGATAAGAAACATTCTTTTTATTTTACTCAACACCTTTTATTTATATAGCTACTGAAAACATGACCTGATTTTGCACTCCTTACTCAATTAAATGGGTCTTCTGCCTGAATGAGGACTGAAGAATTGGATCTTTATATATGTTCCTATTCACTTCAATTTATTTTGGTGAATGTTCATATGCTTATGCAAATTCACGTACACTAATATATATATATTTATATATATAATTCATCAGCACTGTACATTTTTAATTTTTAATTGTCCTTCATGTTAGATTTTGGAGATACATTTTTTTTCAGAAGACTACAGTTTTTTGCTCGTCATAGTTTGGAGAAGGCCCATGATTATGGCATGTTTTTGCTAATCAGCTGTGTTGCTTTTGTTTCTTGGGCTGAAAAGTCTGTCTTTAGTAATGTTCTCTTTAAAAATCATAGTCCCTTAGCTATGTGCAAAAAATTTATTGCAGGTAGGTATATCTAGATATCTGATTTAGAATTTAGTATTAAACATTTGCATTCATTTATGTATGAATAAGATGAGGTGAAATCTGGTCATTTTATAATACAGTACTTCAGTTCCTAGGCTGGAGGAAATAAACATAAGACAAGATTGTATTATTTTGGCCATATGCTTGTCTCCCTGAGACATTAAAATGAGAATGAAAAACCTAAGTGCAGATTTATGGCTTTACTCAAAGATCACTAATTTCAACTTTAGTCATGTTCCTGCAGAACCCAAATACACAACCGTATTTAAATCCACTCTTAAACCATACTCATGAATTTCTGTATAGAGCTTTACTCTTCTACTATGCAAGATTTTTTTCCTTTTCCATTTCCTTTGTATTTAATCAGTGTACATTAAACAGCTAGAATAATTTGCTGAAGAAATGATCCATGTTGGAATCATGAGCTCATTGCTTAGTAGTCGATTTCAGATGATTCAATGTGCTTATCAAATTGTATTTTCTCTTAATTTGATTAGCTGCACAAGCTAACAGTCTACGGCTATCTAGATCATTTCATCCTGCATATGGTTTCTTTCATTGTCTGGCATTAGCATGCTGGTCATGTTGCATATTTGGTTCAGTTAGCTCCCCATCAGTCTATACATTGCTGTTCATAAAATACACAGCTGTTCATTTTTGTTTGTTTTTTTTTCTATTGCAGTAGAGCAGTGGTTCTCAAACTTTTATACTGGTGACCCCTTTCGCACAGCAAGCTTCTGAGTGCAACCCCCCCTTATAAATTAAAAACACTTTTAAATATATTTAACCCCATTATAAATGCTGGAGGCAAAGCGGGGTTTGGTGTGGAGACTGATAGCTCACGACCCCCCATGTAATAACCTCATGACCCCTGAGGGGTCCCGACCCCCAGTTTGAGAACCCCTGCAGTAGAGCCCATGGACCCATATTTGTGCTAGGAAAACAGACAGTCCTACTCCAAGAGCTTACTTTTCCCCACCGTTGTTTCCCTTATTTACTTAGACTGTAAGGGGAAGCAACATGCAAACAGAGTGATCAGAGTGATAGATTGCAAATATCACATTAGCTCCACATTCTTCCTTTGTTCAGTAGTGGTGGTGGTTGTTTCTATCTATGACTGCTGAAATAAGGCTTATGATAGCTTTATTTGAATAATTGACCTATATTGAATTGTTCCCTTAAAAGGATTTTACTATTCTGTATGTAATAGAGAAAGGCAGGAAATGGATATTAATTTCTTCGAGTTATGCCTGGCTTACTGTCATAACTGTAGTAATCACCACATACCAGATTATTTCTTTACTTGTTCCTCTTTTTCTCATCAGAGAGCTATATGTGTAAGGTCTGACTTCTAAGGTATATGATCCCATGCCTCCTCCAAATGTTTTTAGAATAATGCATTTAAATACAGCTTTAAGTTTAGATGTTTTTTTCTCATTCCTCCTTTTTGTCTTCCATATTTCATTTATCTTACTCCTATTTTCATTTTCTTTATTTGTTTTCTAGTTTACTCCCATCTCTCCACATACTTCCTTCCTATGTCCTTGTTCCCATTTCTCTCTGCTTCTACTACCTCTCCAGTCTATTCCCATTCTGGTGATTCCTCCTGTTCCTTTTTCTGTACCCTAATATTGTGATCTTCCCCATGCCCCCATCTTGAATTTCCTTCTTAACCTCCTATTCTCACGCCTGTCCTTCTCTTGCTCATGTTCCAAAGGAGACTTTCTCAGAGCTTAGCACCAAACCATTAGTTGTAGAGCAGAACCTGTTGGAATCTGGTCTAGAATCCTTTTTGATTTTTTTTTTAATGCCATCAGTATTGTTTCCATTGATGATCTCCTAGCAGTGAAGTCCGGAATTTTGATTCTTTTAGAACTGTCTGCAGCCTCTGCTATGCTGTTGGCCATCTGTGAACTCTAACTAGTGTGGACATGATTGCTCTTGATGGTTTTGTTTTTGTCCTAAGTGGGTAATAATTTAATCAGATACAATAACGTGTAGTATGATTTTTAGAATGAATGGAATTCAATGAACATAATAATGTGTACTGTAAAACCTCACCAATTTGCACTTTGCTAATCTGCAAAAACAATAATTAAAAAAAAAATTAGTCATGGTTAACATCTCCTGCGAAGATGTAGGACTAGATTGTTTTTGAGAGTGTATAGGGAAGGTAACACAACACTCCCATCATTTTACACACATTAAAAGGGCCAGAGACAATCCATGTAATCTCTGTGCTTGGGGGAGCAACATGGACTGCTGCTCCTTGAGACAAAAATCAACCAAATTAGCTGTGGCTAAAGCCTAATCTTTCCTTTGTATTGACCACAACAAGGAATAGTCCACAGTCCCTCCTCAAATACCCAACAGTAGTAGTGAAGTTCTCTGTCGTAGTCGCCCCCCCCTCCCCCCCAGCTTAAAGTTGTGCCTAATGGCACCATTTAGCCCAGAATTAGTTGAAAGCTGTGGTGAGGTCTCGGATTACAAAAACTTCATAGTGTATGAGTTAATATGCTGTAGTATTTGTCACAAGGAACGAAAACTAAACTGTTAAGAAAGTGCCATTGGGGAGTGGAGAGTACATATTTTTTGTAATTTATGTATCTTTCCTGAGTGTTTTTTACTTTCAGTGCATCACATTACCTTCAGTTACACATGTCACCAGTGACTCCAGGTGTTTTAAATGTCACAAAAGCGTACATTTCTAACAGAAAAACATGCAAGCATAACCACATTAGCCAACAACAAGCTAAGGTTTAAGCATTGCGGCTTAGCCTACATAAGCACTATTTAAGTTGAAACATAGCAAGAGGAGTCAGAGAATGAGACATAAAGGTTGACTTTCCATTCTTTCACGGCTTGTCATTGAAGGAGGCATTCTGTATAACGTTGTATCGTATCCCCAGACACATACAATAGCAAATTAAGGACACTGTTACTATTGAACCCTAAAATGTTAATTGCATTTTATATAATTTGAAAATGTTAGTCCCCAGGAGTTCCTTTGATATTAATTTCTGCTGTTTTGTATTGACTTTTGGGGGATTTTTTTTGGCAGCATGTGTAAGTGTATATGTGTACAATAAACTATATAGTAAAAATTGTTAGCCATAATCGTGATTTTATATGCTATTATTCGTTTGTCACAAACTTCCTATTAAATGCATTTTTCTTTGTTTATGCGCATTTTTGAAAGGAGAAGAAAAGCTTTCTGAAATTTAATGAGATTTGGTGAAATAAGCCAAGTGATCATGATCTTGTAATATAAAAATGCTTTGAGAATTTACTAAATAGGTCAGCTGATTTTGACTTGGGTCGTATGTCAAATCAATGACTGAAAAATCCAAATGGGGTTTTCGGGTTTGACCCAGGGTTTAATTCTATGCTCAACAGCGTGACTTTGCTCTAGTAGCTTCCCAGGTATCAATGTATAAAACATTCAATTTGTGAATACCTGGAGGATGAAGGGGTGATCATTAGCAGCCAGCATGGATTTACATTCCAAACCAGTTTTATTTCCTCCTCTGACAGGGTAACTGGTTTGGTGGATAGGGGAATGTGGTGGACATAAAACACTTGGACTTAGGCAGGGCTTTTGACACCATCCTACATGACATTCTGATAAGTCAGTTGCGGAGAAATGCCTTCTCGATGGAACTACTAGTAAGTGGATACAGCATTTGATTAAACAACAACGAACAGTGAGTAACTATTCATGGAATGATGTTGGATTGGATGGAGGTCTCAAGTGGGGTTCCACAGGGATCTGTTCTGGGTCTGGTGTTGTTTAACATCTTTATTAATAATCTGGTTGTAGGAAGAGAAAGCATAACTGATCAAATTTGCAGATGACCCCAACCTATGGGGGTTGCCAACACTTTGTAGGATAGCTAAAATTCAGAGGGATTTTGATAGGTTGGAGAACTGGGCTTTAGACAACAAAATGAAATTCAACAAAGACAAATGGAAGGTGCTACACTTAAGGAAGAAAAACCAAATGCACAATTACAGAATGGGGGATAACTGGCTTTGCAGCAGCACAGCTAAGAAGGACATGAGTCAGCAGTTTGATCCTGTTGCAAAAGAAGCAAATGCAATTTTGGGTTGAACTAACAGAGACATACATAGTATGCAAGTCATTGGAGGTGATAGTACTGCTGTACTTGGCTCTGGTTAGGCCTCAGCTAGAGTACTGTATTAAATTTTGGTCACCAATCTATAGAAAGGATGAAGAGAAACTGGAAAGGATCCAGAGGCTAGCAACAAAGATGATGAAAGGGCTGGAATGCAAGCCATATGAACAAAAGCTGAAGGAACTAGATATTCTTAGTTTGGAAAAGAGGCGATTGAGGGGGGATATGATAGTGGTCTTCAAATACTTGAAAGGCTGCCATAAAAAAGATGGAGAAAAGTTGCCACAGAGGGCAGGACAAGAGGCAGTTGGTTCAAATGACAGTGTAGCAGATTTAGATTAAATCTCAGGAGAAACTTTCTAACTGTAAGAACAGTAGGACAAGGGAGCGGACTGCTTCGGGAGATTTTTGAAAGCTACTTCACTGGAGGTTTTCAAAAGGAGGCTTCAGAGCAATTTGTCTCGTATGGTTTTTAGACAACAAATCCTGCATCTTGGCAGGGGGTTAGACTACATGACCCTTATGGTCCCTTCTAACCTTAT
This sequence comes from Lepidochelys kempii, assembly GCF_965140285.1. Lineage (NCBI taxonomy): Eukaryota > Metazoa > Chordata > Testudines > Cheloniidae > Lepidochelys > Lepidochelys kempii. The sequence goes on along the minus strand of NC_136381.1, from coordinate 102,395,944 downwards.
AGTTATATGAATATTCTTTCTCTTCTCAGCTATGCTTGCATAGCTCTCACTCTGACAACCAATAGGAGGTACTTGTTAACATGCAACTGTCTTCATCCCCTATACTGCTAGAAAAATAATGATGCCTTGATTGTTTCTAAAATTCCATAGAGAGTTTGTATTAAGGGTTTGATTGGTCATTGGAAAATGTTTGTGTTCTATGGGTATGGTTTTCAGCAGTTTCCAGCTAAGTGAATGCATAGGCAATTTTGTTTCATCCCTACTGTAAAGCATATGGAATTAATTACACAGAAGTTGTATTGGTTGATCACAGGATGACTATGAGCCACCAATATGATGTGGCTGTGAAAAAGGCTAATGTATTCCTAGGATGCATCAGGTGAGGTATTTCCAGTAGAGACAGGGAAGTGTTAATATTCCAGAGGAAGTCTCTTCAATTCCTTGTATAATGGTACGATGTACAATTCTGGTCTCCCATGTTTAAGAAAGATGAATTCAAATGAACAGGTGCAGAGGAGGGCTACTAGAATGATCTGAGGAATGGAAAACCTATTTTTATGAGAGGAGACTCAAAGAGCTTGGCTTGTTTAAATTAGCCTGACCAAAAGAAGGCTGAGGAGAGATATGATTGCTCTCTTTAAATACATTAAAGGGATAAATACCAGGGAGGGAGAAGAGTTATTTAAGTTAACCACCAGTGCTGGCACAAGAACAAATGGATATAAACTCTCCATCAACAAGTTGAGCCTTGAAATTAGACGAAGGTTTCTAACTATCAGAGGAGTGAAATTCTGAAAAAGCCTTCCAAGGGCAGCAGTGGGGACAAAAAACCTATCTGGCTTCAAGACTGAGTTTGATAAGTTTATGGAGGGGATGGTATGATGGGACTGCCTACAGTGGCATGTGGCCCATCAGCAACTGCCAGTAGCAAAGATCCCAGTGGCTAATGATGGGATGCTAGGCTCTGAGTTACTACTGAGAATTCTTTCTTAGGTGTCTGGCTGGTGGGTCTTGCCCGCATGCTCAGGGTCTAACTGATCACTATAGCTGAGGTTGGGAAAGAATTTTCCCCTGGGTCAGATTTGCAGAGACCCTGGGGCTTTTTCACCTTCCCTCTGCAGTATCTGGCACGGGTCACTTGCAGGTTAAAACTAGCGTAAATGGTGGATTCTCTGTAACTTTAAGTTTTTAATCATGATTTGAGGACTTCAGTAACTCAGCCAGAGGTTAAGGGTCTATTTCAGGAGAGTGGGTGAGGTTCTGTGGCCTACAATATGCAGGACTAGATGATCATGATGGTCCCATCTGACCTTGAAGTCTGAGTTACTGATTTTCATTTAAAAATCCTTCAAATGGTTTTCCATAAAAACATTCTTCCATGGTTGGTTGTGGCCTCTGAACGTTTTGGAGAAACAGTTAATTTTCCCTCAGGCTTTTTGGGCATTGGCCTGTGATCCACAAATATTGTTATGAGAAAGAAAGATAAGCTTTCAAGTTCAAATGCACACAATGAGTAAACAAAGAAAATAATGAGTTAGAAGCTGAAAGTTAAATTAAAATTAAAGAGTTGCGTCATCGAGTATTCAGTAAGCTACAGTTAGTATCCCCAATGTTCACAAGTGCAACAGTGGGAGCTGCTGTGTGCTGAACACTTTTGAAAATCTGGCACTTCATTTAGGAGCCTAAATGAGAGCTGGAGCTCTTGACAATCTGGTCCTTAAACTTTAGCTGGGAAGATTTACTGAGGGTTCATTTTGGGGACTGTACCAGCAATCTCAAGTATGCCCAACAGATCAACACAAGGGAAGGAGCTTGGGTTCTGTTCGGCGGAAAGAGTCAGGTCTATGATGTCCAAAAGGACCTGAGAATCTTCAGATCTTTGCAAAGGTTCAGATGCTTTCAGAAATGAAAGGCTTGAAAGCAGCTACCCTTTTTTGCATCTTTATCCTCTCCAGCGATTCTTCTTTTCCACTAAAAATGGAAATCCTGAGCAAAAATAGTTCTAATGAGTAGTTCAGCATTGAGAGACTCAAGACATTCAAAACATTTAACCCCATTCCAAATCACTCAGTAATCTCAGAGATAAGGCTACTCAGCTCAGGTCTTGTCTTTATTAGGAGTGTTCTTAACCTCATGTTAGCTAACACATGGCAATTAACAAGACTTAAAATCCTACTGAAGCAAGGCAGTTATAGTTTTCACATGTGATAGCAGGTTGATGTATAGGGAAGTGAGATCTTCAGGATTTATCTTGACCTGCTAACATGTTAAAACTATAACTGCCTTATCTTGACTAGGATTTAACCACGGTAGTGACCCTGTGTTAGCTATGAAAACACCTCCCCTCCCCCCCCCCGTCCCTAGTGTGGCCACACCATTGAAAGATAATGGAAGTTTGGTATCTAACTCATGTAGGTGGCTTTGAAAATCCTGGCCTGGAACTGTAGAAATACTGTGTCACTAATAACTGTAGCACAAGAAAGGCCATTTGGTAGGTGTGAGAAGAAAGGTTCCAAAATTTCTTTTGAAATCCATGTTTAGTTTTTCAAAAATGTTTTTCTTCTATTTTTATTTTAGTTTCTGAAGAGCTGAGTGGCTTGCCATGGGGAACCATGTAGGAAAACGAGATCAGAGCGCTGAGAAGGCTATTAAGGTAAGAAGAAAAAAATACTACAAGAGGAAGACTATAATATCAAGAAAAGTGTATGTGATGAAATGCCAATACAATTGCTAAGCTTATTGTTACTACTATTATTTTATTATAAATCATCACTATATATATATAATTTCTTAAAAGTGGAAAAAAGCCCCCATGCAATATTGTGAAAAATGGGGTTCTGGTTTGGTGAATTTCATGATAGATGTGATATCTTAGCGTTCTGCATGCTTGGGATGCACATTGGATCTGAAGCCAGCTAGTCATGGTGGGGAATGGACACTATGAGACCTGAAAGAATAGAAATGCAGCACATATTTAAGTAGCAACGTGCTGAGTAAAATGTTACTTGTTAACCTAGCATTTTGTCAAAGTCACTAGATTTAACTAACTTACCTTTAATGCGGGAACTATATAAAAGACTGATAGTAAATAAGAGTATATTAGAAATGAAAGATTGTAATGAAAGCTGAGATTCTGACCTAATCATATCGCTAGGACTTCAAGAAAAACACCTAATACTGTGACCCAATAAAATCGGGAGTGTTGGCCACACAAAAATTAAGAAGCTCTACAGTTTGTTGATACTGATTATTTTCCAGAAAGGGATAGTCAAAAGCTTTTTGCTTTCTCATGGTGCTTTTTTGTTGTTGTTGTTCTAAATTTGACTGAGATAAAAGGGAATGCACAGAAATGATTTTTATCTAGGAGAAAAATTAGTGTTGTTTCCTTCTTGTTAGTAGCTATTACTCATTTTTACACCAGAAAGGCTCCAGTGCACAAACTTTCTCCAGAAAATGACCATACCTATTGAACAGGTGAGCTGTACAGCTTCATCTGGAGGAATACTGGTATTTCACATTGTTATAGCACAAATGACCAATATGCCCCCAGAAATAAGAGTGGTAGTAGTAAAGAGAAAAGGAGTACTTGTGGCACCTTAGAGACTAACCAATTTATTTGAGCATGAGCTTTCGTGAGCTACAGCTCACTTCATCGGATGCATACCGTGGAAACTGCAGCAGACTTTATATACAGACAGAGAATATGTGTATATAAAGTCTGCTGCAGTTTCCACGGTATGCATCCGATGAAGTGAGCTGTAGCTCACGAAAGCTCATGCTCAAATAAATTGGTTAGTCTCTAAGGTGCCACAAGTACTCCTTTTCTTTTTGCGAATACAGACTAACACGGCTGTTACTCTGAAAGTAGTAAAGAGGTGGTCAGACCTTCAATGTGTCCTTTTAGAAGGCAGGGCTAAGTGGTTAGAAAATAAGTAAACATGCTGGAAGGAAGAGGGAGAAAATAGCAGAAAAATAGTACCATCAAGAGGGGATTGTGCTGCTTTCTTTACATGTAGCCATAGTTGTGTTTATGCCGTGCCTAGCACAATGGGACTGTAGCCCTTAGGTTCAACTCTAATACAAATAGTAACAAGATGTTTGACGCCGGTGTAGTTCATGCATCAGGTTAATACGGATTACTGTTTATTTTACCCTTTAAGAAATTATGTTGTCTTAATTTAGCTAGGTGAAGTCCACTCATGTAGGCACATTGCACACTGAGTTTTTTTAAAAAAAAAAAAGCAGATATGTGGAGAGTGCTGATAAGGAAAGGAGACATAAGGTGAATGAAGTGAGCTGTAGCTCTCAAAAGCTTATGCTCAAATAAATTGGTTAGTCTCTAAGGTGCCACTAGTACTCCTTTTCTTTTTGTGAATACAGACTAACATGGCTGCTACTCTGTTAGAATGTTGTATTTCTTATAACTCTTTATTTATGGCCCACCTTTCCTTCCTATTTGCAGTTACAATCAGAGTGTTGAAATTTACTTGCAAAAAACCCCTTTTGTTTAGGTGGAGTTAAAGTTGTTGCTGTTCAGCAGTGAGCTCTCCCTGCCATACCCAGATACCCTTTTGGTATGTGGGATTTCAAAACCCATATTCAAATCTTAGAAAACTAGAAATGTTCAGTTAAGATATCTCCATGCATCTCTGAAAACAGTGTTTGCATTACATGAAAAGACACGCCAGAGATTTACAAAAAAACAGGAAATGCATGGTTAAGGTACTGCTATGCACGCAGTGCAGCCAGATTGTTGTAACTGTGCTCTGCAGCAATAGGAACTGAAAACATCACAGTATTATACCCCTCATTAGCAAAAAAAATCTGTTTTTTTTTCTTTGCGTACCACTGTTCTAAATCTAATCTTGCTTTCCTACAGTCCCACAGTGTGAAGTGCAGAGCAATCGCTATTGGTTGACAGAGATAAACCTAGAGTTACTGAGCTGTTTCTCCTGCCTTGCAGCTGCACAATTGCAATTTTTAAAAAAATCTAAAAATGCATTAACGGTTTTCCAAAAATTAATTTCTTGCGGCTTTAGGCTAATTATATCCCATGCCCAAAAGAATGATACAACAAGAAACTGTATCTCACTATCTGAACCCCCTTCAGCAAATGAATTCAGATTTGCATCACACACTCTACTCTAGGTTCTGAACTGACATTTTGATTTTTTTCAAGGTGATTTCACAGTGTATATCGATTTTTTTTTTTTTTTTTTTTAAGGGAGGGTTTAAAGAGAAACCATGTTTAAACCTTAACTCTGGGGTGGCTACTCGCATTCTTGTAATACATTTATTGACTGCAGTCACTAAGATTTCGAGCAGGTATCTAACTTTTGTTTACTTTCAATGAATCTGGATATTTTCTAATGACTGAAACTAGGGGGATAGAGCCATAAGATGATGATTGCATCAAGCTACTATGGTCAGACCAGAAGACTTTCACTTAAGCAGATTCTCAGGAGACAATTTCCCATACTTTGATCTTAACTTCAAAATGTTGCAGTTAATTTTGTCTTATAAGTGCACCATGCTAAAAGGTGCAATCCATAAATAATAAGAGGAACTGTATGAGTAGGCTTGGCAAAATTCCATATTTTTTCAAATAATTTCGGTGGATAACATCAATGTTTATTTTTAAGCATTTTTTTTATTAGACTTTTGTCTTTACTTTCCCCGCAAGTGTGAACATTTAGAATGGGGTTCAGACATTCTCAATAGACATTTAAGTTCTTGAATCTCCAGCTTTATAAACTGTTAAAACACACACTGTCAACATCATATGTCAAAATAGACTAAGTAAATATTCTTAAATCAACAAATCATAGCTGTTTTTACTATTCATTCACTAGTCTATTTATAACAAGCCTAATTTAAAAGTCTAAATCACTGCATTTTGTCAAGCAGCTTTTTTCTTTTCATGTCTGTAAATTTTGATTTTTATCAATGGAAATATTTTTCGTCAGTTTATGCGTACAGTGAAATCAACATTTACCAATAAAAATCTAATCCTTCCAAGCCTATATATGACTTACCAGCTGCATATGAAAACATCCGGTATAAGTGGGATAAAACTTTATAATTAAACAATAGGTATATTTACTCTAATCAGTAACTTATTCTGCCTCATCTCTCTTGTTGTTCTCTTATCCGACACCTGCACTTATACAGTTTTTATAAGATGACTGTAAATCATTCAATCTCTAATTCTTTTTACTTCAGTGGGAGCTGCTGGGTGCGTGCTGCTTTTCAAAATCCTGTCATTTATTTCTGCAACAAAATAAAAATTTAGGTACCCAGTTTTGAAAAACCTTGGCCTATCTCTGTGTAAATATATTCATCATTGGGGAGTCTTAAAGAGTCGGAGAATGGGTTTTCCTTCACTGGCCTGAATTTTACCTAAAACTCTGAAAAATGACGAGGTGCTGATGAAGTGGAGACTGCTCTGGATTATTGAATTTTTACCAGTCTTAATTCTGAGCCGTTATTATAGTTCACCTTAAATTGATGCCATTAATACAGCTGAAAACCACAACAAACTCCTGCTCAATAACTGCTAAGTAACCACCCTTAATGCAACATTGGCTGAACTTCCCACTGATGACTCCTTTTGGCTTCCCCAGAGACTAAGCACATCATCTCCTCAAAGTGAATGTCCCTTGTTAGCAAATTAAGCAAAGTTCTATCTTAATGTCAGTTCCCTCATGACTGATAGCTGAACGACAAATGGAGATATCGCATCACCTGGCCATTCTCATATTCTTGATAGACTGGCTGAATAAATAGGTGGTAAAGTACGGCAGCCTTGAAACTTTGACAAAATAAATCAGGTGATGCTTCAAGCCTCTAGCTTTGCCTAAGAGTTTGGGGGAAATTTGTTTGTTCCAGTACATTAATTTTTCACAGGCAGAAATTTAAAACAGATGTAACAGTTTAAAAAAAAAAAAAAGTACTCAGCCAACAGTTTAATGTTTTACCAGACCTCTAAGTCATGGTTTTAAAATGAAATTTTATAAAATGTCAGGTTGTACCAGAGAGCAAGACATCATCCTATGTTCTTTTGAGAACTGTTTGCAGTGATTTATGAAATACTGCAGTTTATCGGAAAAATCATTAATGGCTAGATTATACTTAAATATTTTAACCCTGTGCAAGGGTTATATAGCAGCACTGCTCTAGGAGAACCACAGGGAAAGTGTTCCCTGAAAGTGTCCCCAGGGGTAGTAATTTGCTACTATCCCATACCTGTGGCAGATTTCTTCCTCTGTCCCATGGCTCAACCATGTTGGCTGGTGCATCTTTCTTTCTGTTCCCTTCTGCCCACTTTCCACCAATCAAGAGAAGCACTTAGGCACACACTTGCAGCACAGATGGTGGAGAGGCTGTGTAGGGATGTAAGAGTGGGATTTACACCCTGTGAAGGGTCGGCCATGATGTGTTCCTTGTAACTTCTTAAATTGCATTCTAACTATCTAAACCAGTGGTCTCCAAAATGGGGTGCACGCAAGATGATCCCAGGAGGGTGCGCGGCAGCAGGAGCGCTGCCGGACAGCGTGCTGCCATTTTTTAATTCGGCGACAGCAGCTCTGCACGTCCACGGCTGGTGTTCCCCACCGGCGGCGCGTCTGCGGCAGGTCCTCCGCTCTTCACCTTGGGGGTGCGTGTGCCAAAAAGTTTGGAGACCACTGATTTAAGCGTACAGTGAAATTATGAAACAAATGATGTTGTCCGTGACTGCCTTATCTGTGTATCTCTGCTCAAAGACTGTGTTCCACAACATTTGCTCACTAAATTAGATAGCTTGATTAGATGGTAAACATTTCCAAGAAATGCTAAAAGTTATCTATTTTCACTGTGTAAAGGAGAAATAAACTCAGGTTTAAACTTCTTTAACTGAGTTAAGTATCGATCTTCCCACTACTGAAGCACTACTCATTTCCCATTGCCTCCTTTTTTCCTCCCCTTTTTATCTTAACCAGTTTTTAGGAGCTTTATGCCATGTACTTTGTTGAGCGCATTCCTGCTTCCTATTGAAGTCCATGGAGAGCTCTGCAGTTGAGGGGGAGAGATAGAACCTTTGGAAATGACTGGATCAATGTTATAGCTGTACAAGCCATTTCATAGGCATTGCAGATGTACAAATGAAAGAATTAACACACTATAATTTTTTACCTCATTTCTTGCTCTCCAGAGTTGCCTAAGACCCAGATCAGCTGTGTGGTTTTACCAGGTGTTTCCGCCTGGTGTGCAGTACAGTGTGCCAACCAGCAGAAAAACAGAAGCAGCATTTTAATTTTGAGTTGTATTTCTAACTGTTAAATACAGTAACATTTTTGTGTTAGTGGTAAAAATCAATAAAAAGGATGTATTTATTTTTTATTTATTTAGTGCAAGATATATTTGAAGAGATTAAATACGTTTTGGAAATGTTTTATATATATATATTTTTAAAGGTAAAGCAGTCCATATAAAGAACATATTTGGCTTCCTGATTTGGGTACTGGTACAGAGCAATGGTCCTACTCCCATGCATAAAACAAGCAGGGTGCAGATTTGACTCTTCAACTCAGAATACAAATAGAAAGTTTGTGACTGAGAAAGTTTATAACAATATTTGTCTCTTCCCCGTTCAGCATGGCTGTGGTTTTTTCCTGTGGTTTTGTTGTACTCTTCTGTGCAGCAATGGGGTGTATTCTCAAATTACAAAAAAGATAGTGATTTAAAATGTCCCTCATTTAAATGAGTATTTTTTCTTTGAAAGCATGAGATAACAGAAAAATAAGTCAGGAGGAGGAGAGAATGGATTAAAAAATGTAAAAGAGGAAGGTAGAGGAAGTTGTCTGTTTTGAGATTTAATGGGTATTTTTCACCAATGTGTCTCACAGGATGCGCAGCTTAGAAGTTTTTCTGAAAAGAAGTGTCAGTTGGGAGTGGAGGAAAAATGCTTTTCTTGGGGTGGAAGCAAAGTCCCAGGCTTATCGAGTGAGTTGGGGGGAAGGGATGGATGGATGTCTACACTGTGTCTGGGAGTAAGGTTCCCAGCTCAGACTTGGGGGAGCCAAAAATAGCTGTGAAAAATGGAGCTCAGGCTCTGAAGCCTAGTTCCTGCCTGAGAAGCAGTGTCAAAGCACTGTTTCATTGCTATTGTTAGTGCGCTAGCACAATCCCTGTTACACAAGTCTTTGGACCTGAGCTCAGAGGCTAGCTCCCAGATACACTGTGATCTGGGAGCTTAGGGTTAGTGTGGCTAGGGTGGCGAATTGGGACTCAGGAAACCTGAGATTCTCTTCTGGTTCTACCATTGAGCTGGTATGTGACTTTGAGCAAGTCCTTTCACTTCTTTGTGCCTCTGTTTCCCTTCCCACTTTTTATCTATCTAATTAGATCGTAAGTTCATCAGGGCACGAACTGTCCCATTATGTATTCATGGTGGAGTGCCTAGAGCAGTCTTGACTGGGGACACCAGGAACTACTGTCATACTAACACGGTGATACCATATTAGTGTAGAAGTGACTATGCTAGGTACCAGCATGAAGCGTCTGAAAACGTCCATTGTGCAGTAGTTGTTTCCAGAGCCTGAGCAGACTCAGCACTGAGGTGGGTGCTTGTGCAGTTAACTCAGTGATGTGCCTACTCTCTTGATAAATCTGACTCCGAGGCCCTGGTTCAGCAAGGTACTTAAGCACATGCCTAACTTAAAGTGTGCAAGTAGCCCTTCTGAAGTCAATAGGACTATTCATGTGTTTCAGTACCTTGCTGAACTGAGGCCTGAGTGCTTATTAAACTTTACAACCACTGGACTGGATAGGGATTATCATTATTATATATTTATTTGTCAAGTATCCATAAATATGCTAAGTGGCTCACATATACAAGTGAAAGATATGGTCCCTTCCCCAAAGAACATACAGTCTTAGGCCTCAAGCCTCCAATGAACTCTGTGCATGTGGACCCCATTGAAGTCAATTTGGTTCCACACAGAACAACTTTCAGAATAGTTAGGGGGCAAGAAACCTGATATGAGAGAAGAGTAGATATTGGTAGAAAGTCAGGATTTAAGTGTCTACTGTTCATTATTACTATTATGAATAGATTTGGCTGATACTGCACATTTTAGAATGTATTGACAATTTTTCATCGATTTTGAATTTCAGTGAAAAAATGGGTAAAATTTTTAAATGAATTTTGTGGTGAAGACTTCATACTGCTTTTTATCTAGCTCTGATTGTTAATAACTTAGTGTCACGGAGTCCCCGGGCGATGCACTGGAACTGCTCCCTACGAAGCCAGTCAGGACTCTGGTGAAGTCTCCTCTCTGTGAGCAGTGGGTCTTCAGGGCAAAAAGCTCACACAGCCTCCACCTTCCTGGGTCTGACCTTGGAGCATTCAGCATCCTCCGCCCCTCCGTGCACTTCCCACAGCGAGTCCACCCAGGCGGGGTCCTGGGGAAGCCAGAGGGTCCTGCACCCCAACTTCTCGGTCAGATGTGACTCTTAGCAAGCTAGTAAAACAGAGGCTTATTAGATGACAGGAACACGGGTATAAAACAGAGCTTGTAGGTACAGAGAACAGGACCCCTCAGCCGGGTCCATTTTGGGGGGCAGTGAGCCAGACAACCACGTCTGCACTCCACGTCCCCAGCCAGCCCCAACTGACTCACCCTCCACCCCCTCCTCCTCTGGGCTTTGTCCCTTTCCCGGGCCAGGAGGTCACCTGATTCCTTTGTTCTCCAACCCTTTAGCTATCACCTTGTAGAGGGGAAAGGCCCAGGCCATCAGTTGCCAGGAGACAGAGTGTTGGCCATTTATGTACACTGGCCCTTTGCTCTGCAACAATTACACCCCCTTATCCCACCACCTAGAGACTTAAGAAATGCATAGGGGAAACTGAGGCACCCCTACAGTATTCAGAGGAAACATTAAGAACAGTCCCACTTCGTCACACTTAGGACCTGATGTAGCTGAGTATGAAGGGTTGTAAAAGTAAGTGGAGAAACCAGCCATAGTTACAGTATTTGCGGTTCCTTGTGTGGAGGGTGCAGGGCCATTGCCTTGTCCTCCCATCCCCTCCCCAGTTTGTAGAGCTGACCAGCTGCAGAAGGAAGTGCCCACTTCCGTCTTGTAAGTGTTGGTGTGTCAGGCACCTTCCCCATGTGGCATTATGTCTCTCTAATGCACAGTGCTTTCTGTTAGTTCCTTTTAGCCTTGAAATGCCCCTCCTTTGGAGTCAGATGAATGCCTTCTCAAACAAGGGTATAATGACATTATCACTTGAATGAGCAAGGATATGGAAGAACTGGGGGTTTACACAGAGCCACATTTTCTGGTAACTTCACACCGGAAAATAATAAAAGCAAATAATGAATGAAATGTACAGTTTTTATATTTGTGAGCCTTGACAAGGCAGGAAGTGGTGTATGCGTGGCAAAAAACAGAGATCTGGGGGTGAGAAGCAAGGATCTGTGTCCCTCCCCATATTACTTCATTGTACCTGGAACACTCAAGTGCAGGGATTCCCAAACTTGGTTCGCAGCTTGTTCAGGGTAAGCCCCTGGCGGGCCACGAGACGCTTTGTTTACCTGAGTGTCCGCAAGTACAGCCGCTCGCAGCTCCCAGTGGCCGCAGTTTGCTATTCCCGCGCTGCTTCCTGCAGCTCCCATTGGCTGGGAATGGTGAACCACAAGCCACTGGGAGCTGCGAATGGCCGTACCTGCGGATGCTCAGGTAAACAAAGTGTCTCACGGCCCGCCAGGGGCTTACCCTGAACAAGCCGCAAACCAAGTTTGAGAACCCCTGCTCTAGTGGTTCTCAGATCAGTATGCTATATCACATGTTGGAATGTATCGCAGTACCTTATGTCAGGGGTGGCCACCCTGAGCCTGAGAAGGAGCCAGAATTTACCAATGCACATTGCCAAAGAGCCACAGTAATATGTCAGGAGACATATTACTTCCCACACCTACCGATCAGCTGTTTTGTAGCATGCAGGAGGATCTGGGAGCGGGGAGGAGCGAGGGCACGGCAGGCTCAGGAGAGGGGGTGGAGTGGGGGCAGGGCCTGTGGCAGAGCCAGGGGTTGAGCAGTGAGCACCCTCCGGCACACTGGAAAGTTGGCGCCTGAAGCTCCAGCCCCGGAGTCGGTGTCTATACAAGGAGCCGCATATTAACTTCTGAAGAGCCGCATGTGGCTCCAGAGCCACAGGTTGGCCGCCCCTGCCTTATGTGAAACAGAGTGACCTAAGTCAATAATGAGCAGGAATTTTCCCATATATAGTTGTTGATTTTAGAATGTAGTTTTTAAAATTGTAAAACTAGGGCTTCATTACTCCCTTCTTAAACTAGTACCTAATTATTTATGTAACTAGTACAAATGTTACAAATTCTCAGTGTGAATCCCAAGTAAGCAGGCTTTGCACAGGGGTTATTTGAGGCCAGAGTGAGATAGAATATTCACCTCATCCGACAACATGGAGAACATGGTGCACAACTGTTCTACGACCAGTGCCATCCTCCACTGGGTGGAAGGTTGGCTGGTGTCTCTGTCTCCAGAACCCTTCTCTTTGTTACTGTAGATGAAGCCCATGCTGACCTGGGTGTAGATCCCCTCTGTACAGGAGCTCTGCAGTTTGCCCTGACCCTCCTCCCCTACAGTGGAACTTACTATTTCTTCAGCCTTTCATACTGGGGTGGGAGGAGGAGGATTTGGGCCATATTATATCTGTCTCCTCTACACTAAACCTGCTTGAATTTCTGAGATATTACCATCAGGAGAGCTGAGCCAGCATAAATGATGTTTAATCAGATTCTGCATTATGCACCATATAACTTCTGGGCTTACAGTATGACCATAGCTAGGGGAAAAAATGTTTTAACTTGCAAATTCAGCAAATATGGCATGGAAATTAGTGCAAGGGAATAAATACAGAGATGCCTGCGTGCACTGTCACTTTACCAGTAACTTTTTCCTAAAAATATTCACAGTTTAAAGACTGATATTTAATGTTGGACAAAGAAGGGTTTCTTTATGTAATTAGAAAAGGAGTACTTGTGGCACGTTAGAGACTAACAAATTTATTTGAGCATTCCACAGCGTATTCTTTGTGTACTCATAGATTGATCTTATCTGCTACTGCAGATCTGAAAACATGTTTGTTTCAGTTCTAAAAACCATGTCTCCATTTATGAGCTTGTCTTTTCCACTTTGAGCTGTTTAATAACAAGTAAAATATCACAAAACATTTTTCAACAGCATGTCTGGGTTTTCCCTTCCCTCTACTGTAACATGATGGAAACAAATTTAATTGGTATTAATTGAAAAAGCTTTTGCAGAAGGAGATTGACAGAGTGTTTTAAAGCACAGTATTATAGGTTATCTTCAGTACATCTCAGTGTAGGCCAGTGGAGAGGATTGGGAGTCAGAAGTCTTGAGATTTACTCTCAGTTCTGGCACTGACTCAGTATGTGACATTAGGCAAGTCATTTAAGTCAAAAAGTGGCCACTGCTTTTGAGTGCCTCCATTTTTGGGTGCCCATTTGAAAGTCTTGAATCATAATTTCAGAAGCAATCAGCACCACTCGCTCCAGTGGGAGCTCTTGGTGCTCAGAATGCCTGAAAAGCAAACTCAGGGTGTGTCAGGCTGGGTGCCCAAAAACTGAGAGATCTGGAATCAGCAGCCAGTCTGAAAAATTTGGGCTTTAGCTTCTGTGTGCCTCCCTGTTCCCTATCTGTGTAAATAAGGTTAATATTTACCCACCTTTTTGAGATATGTATCTAATCTATTGTGCCTACAGAGTCTAAGGCAGGGTGGGCAAACTTTTTGGACTGAGGCCACATCTGGGAATAGAAATTGTAGGGTGGGCCATGAATGCTCACACAATTGGGGTTGGGATTCGGGGGGCGGGGAGGTGAGGGCTCTGGTTGGGGGTGCAGGCTCCGAGGTGGGGCCAGAATGAGGAGTTCTGGGTGTGGGAGGAGGCTCTGGGATGGGGTGGGGGAGTGGGGTGCGGCAGGAGAGGGCTCTGGGTGGGGATGAAGAGTTTGGGGTGCAGGAGGATGTTCTGGGCTTGTCGAGGGGTTTGGAGGGTGATCAGTGCTGGGGTAGCGGTTTGGGGCGTGTGGAGGCGAGGGCTCCATCTGGGGGTGTGGGCTCTGGGGTGGGGCTGGGGATGAGAGATTTGGGGGGGCAGGAGGGTGGGGCTAGGGAGAGGTTCAGGGGTGCACGCTTCAGGCGGCCGTTACCTCAGGTGGCTCCCAGAAGCTGGCAGCGTGCAGAGCCAGAGAAGGGGCATGCTGCCTGTCCACAGGCACCGCCCCTGCAGCTCCCATTGGCTGCAGTTCCTGGCCAATGGGAGCTGCAGGGGCAGAGCTTGGGGTGGGTGTGAGTGTAGCCCCCTGGCTGCCTCTATGTGTAGGAGCCAGAGGGGGGCCACGCTGCTTCTGAGAGCCGCATAAAGCGGCCCTGATCCCCAGCTGGAGTGCCAGAGTGGGGCCATGCTGCTGCTTCTGGGAGCTGTGTAGAGCTGCCCCCGACCTTGCTCCCTGGCTGGAGTGCTGGTCTGGGGCAAGCCCCAGACCCCGCTCCCCGGCAGGAGCTCGAGGGCCAGATTAAAATGGCTGGCAGGCTGGATCCAGCCCTCAGACTGTAGTTTGCCCACCCCTGTCCTAAGGCCAGAAGGACCACTGTGATCACTTTTACTCTAACCTCCTGCATAACACAGGCTAGAGACCTTTCATAAAATAAAACCTAAGGGTATGTCTGCGCTGTAGCAACAAGGTGTGATTCCCAATGCGGGTAGACAGACTTGTGCTAGCTCTGCTCCAGCTAGTGAGCTAAATCTAGCAGTGTGGATGTTGCCATGAGGGCAGTGGCTTGGGCTAACTGCCTGAGTCCAAGCCTGTCCGAATTCAGGTGGCTAGCTTGACTTGCTGTCACTGCCGCAAAGTCCACACTTAGTTTTGGAGTGCTAGCTCGAGGAGAGCTAGCGCAAAACTGTCTTGTACTGAGAATCACATGTCCTGGCTGCAGAGTAGACATACCTGTCGTGTCCACGGACCACTGTGTTTACCAGTTACTATGTTTCTTAAATAGTTTATAACAGTGAAATAAATTTATTCAAGGAGCATTGCATCTTAAGAGTTGCCTTACTGATTCAATAATCACTTATGTGAAGTAATTTGAGAATAAATGTAGAGCCCCCCTGCAACTCCTGTCACTTTAACAGTAACTTTTTCTGACCATAATTATGGTCCTGTATCTTGACTTTTTTTCTGCAGGACTACTATAACTACTACTGTAGTACTACTGTAGAAACATTTTCTGCAGAAATAAAAACAGATGATTTAAATGACAAAATGTACTCCTATGAGCCTGATTACTGAAGTTTATTAACTTAAAGTTACCAGTGTAAACTTAACTAACTTTAATGGAGTTATCCACAATTTACTCCACCAGGAATTCAGAATCCAGTTGTGTGCGTGTGATCTAAAAACCACTGTGAGCTAGTAGGGATTTCACAAGAGCTGCTGGTACAAAACCATTCTCTTCATATTAGAGAAGTGAAATACGAATGACACAAACTGCTTAATAAAATTCAAAGGACATTTACTTTTAACCTTGGAACTGATGTCTAGGGCTTGATTTTCCTCCCATTTACGTCAGCGAGGATTTTGCTATTGACTTCTAGGGGAACAAGATAGGACCTTTAGCTGTCCTTATTTAAATAGGCCTGATTCTGTAGCCTTGCTCAGTTAATTGGGATTATTCACACTACTACCCAATGTGAGCACGGGTTGCAAAACTGGGCTCAGTGTTGAGCAGGTCCTAAAATCTACAGATCACTCATGGTGATAATCTTTTATATGAGCAGATATCCTGATTTACCAGAAATGTCACAGATTAAAGGGACTGTCCCAGCTAGTTATAATGAAAGTTGTGATCTCTTGCGTTTGTCATAATTGACCTACTAGATGTCTGTCACCCTCTCCCACTTCTTCTCTCCCACTCTTCCTTCCTTTCCCTGTCTGCTAGCTCTTCTCACCATAACCCGTATCAACTTGTGACTGTACACCCATTTCCTGATTAAAAACCAGCTGCCTGTGGGCTGAGCCCAAATGCCTCATCTTCCTCTTTGTGGTCGTCTTCCTGTGGCATTTAAAATGCAACATCACATTTTGGCTTATGGGGTATCTTGGATGGTGCCTCATAAGTCAGAACAATGTGGAGGCAACTTGTTGATGGGTAGTTTGTATAGCTGAGCTTGTTGTCATGGTTAAGAGAGAGGCTGGAACCACTGCAGGGGAAATGAGAGGGAAAGTTGCATCTCTAAGGAGGGTATTTCTCTTTGATGTGTACCCACTTCAGTGACAATGTACTACCCAAACCAACCTCCTCCCACCTTTCACAGGGGCATGAACCTTAAGCAGGCTATCCCAGTTGCCAAAACTTTCTATATATCTCATCCTGTTGCAAGCCCAAGCTATTAAAATACTCCTTTATTAATAGTGTGAGATATGAAGATCTAGAGAATCTTGGGATCTCCCCAGACAATCTAACAACATTTAGGTTTCATGTCATCACAACAGTTTGATATTTCTCTTGCCTCATATCTCACAGATACCTGTGTGGTGCACCCTCTTGCACTCTGTAAATTCTTATTTCTCCTGGGCCTTTCATATCCGTATCCACTCGTTTATTGAATTTATGGTCTGTTGGTTCAGGTTTAGGATCTTTCACTTACGTATATCACAATCTTGGTGAGTTAGCCCCAATCTAATCAGCCAAGTCAGAGGCATGTGCTCTAACACAGGCTGGCAGTATGTAGCTAGCTGATCAAGAGAAATAAAAAAAAAAAAAAAGTTGATCCATTATCCAACCAATAGTAGCCATTAACTGACTGCATGCAAAGAGTCATGGAACTCTTGAAGGTGCCAGCTGCTACCATCTTACTCCTTTGGCTCCAGATTATTGACTTTGTTGTTTCCTGCTGAGCTGCAGCAGCTGGCTCATCAGCGGTTCAGATGTGCCCCAGAATGTTCTTCATCAGGTGCTTCAAAGGAAGTTTCAAATAAAAACAGTTGATTAGCTACGTGCTTTGCAAAACGATCCCTAGATATCTCTGAAACACAGACTTACCTGTGCATTGCTAACTGATCTTCCCTGTTGTTGAAATTCACAACAGAAGTGTAGCCAAGCCTTAGAATTGCAAAAGGAAAATACATGCACTATAAATACAGCTTCAGATATTATTACAAATTAACTTTCCAAAATAAAACCATAGAAAGCTAAAGTTTATAATAAATGGAAACAGTGTGTTTCCATTTATTATAAAAGCGGAAGTTAAATGTCTGATTTGCATGGTGGATATTAACCAACTTTTGATGATAAACACTTGTAAGATCTGAATTTTGGGTGAAACTCACCCCTCTGTAGAGGACCAGCACAAGGCCTATCTTCCCGTATGCTGAATTTTGAAAGTTTAAATGTTACAAATGCCTTTATGCTGGCCCTCTGCACAGGAATGCGTTTCACAGTTAAGAGCAAGGCTCTTGTGCTGTCACTGAGAAGGTTAACGCTTTTTTATATTTATGTGTGTTCTTTGACCACTGGTTGAAGACCAATAGTCTTTCGCAGTTTTTTGTTTTTGTTTTTGTTTTTCCACCTGTAATAGACATAGGAATTGTTGTGATTCACAGCTCTACGTTTTTCATTTCAGTTCAGAAACATGCACTGCTTTAGATGCTTGAAGTAGAAGCTACTGCTAGACAATCTTTTAATCCATTAAGGTCTTCAGGAGATCATCTCTATAGCTATACACCTTAGGAGGTGTGCAGAAGGGAAACCCCATTCCTGAAGGCCCCAAGGAAGGAGGGCTCCTGCCTCATACTGGCAATGAGGGGCGATCAACAGGTTATCTCAAGTGCTTATATACAAATGCACAAAGCCTTGGAAACAAGCAGGGAGAACTGGAGGTCCTGGTGATGTCAAGGAACTATGACGTGATCGGAATAACAGAGACTTGGTGGGATAACTCATATGACTGGAGTACTGTCATGGATGGTTATAAACTGTTCAGGAAGGACAGGCAGGGCAGAAAAGGTGGGGGAGTAGCACTGTATGTAAGGGAGCAGTATGACTGCTCAGAGCTCCGGTACGAAACTGCAGAAAAACCTGAGTGTCTCTGGATTAAGTTTAGAAGTGTGTGCAACAAGAGTGATGTAGTGGTGGGAGTCTGCTATAGACCACCGGACCAGGGGGATGAGGTGGATGAGGCTTTCTTCCGGCAGCTCACGGAAGCTACTAGATCGCATGCCCTGATTCTCATGGGTGACTTTAATTTTCCTGATATCTGCTGGGAGAGCAATACAGCGGTGCATAGACAATCCAGGAAGTTTTTGGAAAGCGTAGGGGACAATTTCCTGGCGCAAGTGCTAGAGGAGCCAACTAGGGGGGGTGCTTTTCTTGACCTGCTGCTCACAAACCGGGTAGAATTAGTGGGGGAAGCAAAAGTGGATGGGAATCTGGGAGGCAGTGACCATGAGTTGGTTGAGTTCAGGATCCTGACGCAGGGAACAAAGGTAAGCAGCAGGATATGGACCCTGGACTTCAGGAAAGCAGACTTCGACTCCCTCAGGGAACGGATGGCCAGGATCCCCTGGGGGACTAACTTGAAGGGGAAAGGAGTCCAGGAGAGCTGGCTGTATTTCAAGGAATCCCTGTTGAGGTTACAGGGACAAACCATCCCGATGAGTCGAAAGAATAGTAAATATGGCAGGCGACCAACTTGGCTTAATGGTGAAATCCTAGCGGATCTTAAACATAAAAAAGAAGCTTACAAGAAGTGGAAGGTTGGACATATGACCAGGGAAGAGTATAAAAATATTGCTCGGGCATGTAGGAATGTTATCAGGAGGGCCAAATCGCACCTGGAGCTGCAGCTAGCCAGAGATGTCAAGAGTAACAAGAAGGGTTTCTTCAGGTATGTTGGCAACAAGAAGAAAGCCAAGGAATGTGTGGGCCCCTTACTGAATGAGGGAGGCAACCTAGTGACAGAGGATGTGGAAAAAGCTAATGTACTCAATGCTTTTTTTGCCTCTGTTTTCACTAACAAGGTCAGCTCCCAGACTGCTGCGCTGGGCATCACAAAATGCGGAAGAGATGGCCAGCCCTCTGTGGAGATAGAGGCGGTTAGGGACTATTTAGAAAAGCTGGACGTGCACAAGTCCATGGGGCCGGACGAGTTGCATCCGAGAGTGCTGAAGGAATTGGCGGCTGTGATTGCAGAGCCACTGGCCATTATCTTTGAAAACTCGTGGCGAACCGGGGAAGTCCCGGATGACTGGAAAAAGGCTAATGTAGTGCCAATCTTTAAAAAAGGGAAGAAGGAAGATCCTGGGAACTACAGGCCAGTCAGCCTCACCTCAGTCCCTGGAAAAATCATGGAGCAGGTCCTCAAAGAATCAATCCTGAAGCACTTGCATGAGAGGAAAGTGATCAGGAACAGCCAGCATGGATTCACCAAGGGAAGGTCATGCCTGACTAATCTAATCGCCTTTTATAATGAGATTACTGGTTCTGTGGATGAAGGGAAAGCAGTGGATGTATTGTTTCTTGACTTTAGCAAAGCTTTTGACACGGTCTCCCATAGTATTCTTGTCAGCAAGTTAAGGAAGTATGGGCTGGATGAATGCACTATAAGGTGGGTAGAAAGCTGGCTAAATTGTCGGGCTCAACGGGTAGTGATCAATGGCTCCATGTCTAGTTGGCAGCCGGTATCAAGTGGAGTGCCCCAAGGGTCGGTCCTGGGGCCGGTTTTATTCAATATCTTCATAAATGATCTGGAGGATGGTGTGGATTGCACTCTCAGCAAATTTGCGGATGATACTAAACTGGGAGGAGTGGTAGATACGCTGGAGGGGAGGGATAGGATACAGAAGGACCTAGACCAATTGGAAGATTGGGCCAAAAGGAATCTGATGAGGTTCAATAAGGATAAGTGCAGGGTCCTGCACTTAGGACGGAAGAACCCAATGCACAGCTACAGACTAGGGACCGAATGGCTAGGCAGCAGTTCTGCAGAAAAGGACCTAGGGGTGACAGTGGACGAGAAGCTGGATATGAGTCAGCAGTGTGCCCTTGTTGCCAAGAAGGCCAATGGCATTTTGGGATGTATAAGTAGGGGCATAGCGAGCAGATCGAGGGACGTGATCGTTCCCCTCTATTCGACATTGGTGAGGCCTCATCTGGAGTACTGTGTCCAGTTTTGGGCCCCACACTTCAAGAAGGATGTGGATAAATTGGAGAGAGTCCAGCGAAGGGCAACAAAAATGATTAGGGGACTGGAACACATGAGTTATGAGGAGAGGCTGAGGGAGCTGGGATTGTTTAGCCTGCAGAAGAGAAGAATGAGGGGGGATTTGATAGCTGCTTTCAACTACCTGAAAGGGGGTTCCAAAGAGGATGGCTCTAGACTGTTCTCAATGGTAGCAGATGACAGAATGAGGAGTAATGGTCTCAAGTTGCAGTGGGGGAGGTTTAAATTGGATATTAGGAAAAACTTTTTCACTAAGAGGGTGGTGAAACACTGGAATGCGTTACCTAGGGAGGTGGTAGAATCTCCTTCCTTAGAGGTTTTTAAGGTCAGGCTTGACAAAGCCCTGGCTGGGATGATTTAACTGGGAATTGGTCCTGCTTTGAGCAGGGGGTTGGACTAGATGACCTTCTGGGGTCCCTTCCAACCCTGATATTCTATGATTCTATGATTCTAAGGAAAATGAAAACTTCCAATAGGTGTCTAGCCTGCTGAGCACATAAGCTCCAGAGCCCTGGTCTTGTAGAACTTGAAGCTCTGCTGGGATGATATCCTGCCCTCCCCACTTCCCCCCCAGCTGCCCCTTTATTTCTCTTCTGGCCCCCTTCACAGTTATCCTGAGAGATGGGTCTACAATTTCAGGCTACGCTGACATTTTTACGGAGCCGTTACTGTGCTGAAAGCACCACTAAAAGGGGAATCCCGGGGAACTGCTGGCTGGGAGATGCCTTGGCCAACTTATTGTAGCCATGCAGCCTGGGAGCCCAATGAGAGGGTGTGTGGAAGGACAGAGTACCCCAAAGTTAATGCACAGGCACATTTTCTCTGCAGATCCCTGCCCTCCCCCGGGATCCATGGTTTTTATGATTGGAAGTAGCCTTGCCCCCTGGCGAGTCTTACCATCTATCCTGGTGTTCGACTGGACACTTAGGCCAAATGTTTCCTTACAGTTACTCTACTTACACTAGGAATGAATTTAGCCTAATGGTGTTCTGTCAGAAAACCCTGATTCTTAATTAAGTACATAACTAATTAGCACTGTGTCTTCAATGTCATTTATTTAGTTTTATGAGAGCTGGTAGTTGAGAGGGAAGCAACTGTGGGATTCTTGGCTGGCATCTGAGAGAGTGGAGGAAGCATGTTTACATCTAGTTAAATAGATTTACCGTGATAAGGAAGGGCTTGGTGCTCCATAGTAGATGAGATGCAGATACAGAATGGATTTTTTTATATTAACTCTGCACCCCTAACACAGCAAATCTAATGTGTTTAGGAGGGTTGATGTTATTTGAGGAGCAATATGTCATAGGGAAATGCAACCTAGATGGAGCTACTATAATGTGGGTGCAAAACTGGTTGGAAAACCATTCCCAGAGAGTAATCATCAGTGGTTCACTGTCATACTGGAAGGGCATAATGAGTGGTGTCCCACAGGGATCAGTTCTGGGTCTGGTTCTGTTCGATATCTTCATTAATGATTTAGATAATGGCATAGAGAGCGATACCAAACTGGGAGGGGTTGCAAGTGCTTTGGAGGATAGGATTACAATTCAAAATGATCTGGACAAACTGGAGAAATGGTCTGAAGTAAATAGGATAAAATTCAAGAAGGATAGAAGCAAGTACTCCATTTAGGAAGGAACAATCAGTTGCACACATACAAAATGGGAAATGACTGCCTAGGAAGGAGTACTGCGGAAAGAGATCCTAGGGGTCATAGTGGACCTTAAGTTAAATATGAGTCAACAATGTAACACTGTTGCAAAAAAAAGCGAACATCATTCGGGACTCGGGGGCGATTTAAAGGGCCCAGGGCTCCAGCTGCCGCTACCGCAGCAGGGCCCCGGGCCCTTTAAATCACTGAGGAGCCCTAGTGACTGCCGACTGCCACTGCTACCCCAGGGCTTGGGCAGCAGGGTTCAGGCGGGGATTTGAAGGCCTGGGGCGGTAGCGGGGGCTGGAGCTCTGGGGCCCTTTAAATCCCCACCAGAGCCCCGCTGCCACTACCCCAGGGCTTTAAATTGCCGTCTGGGAAAGCCGGTCCCGGTACGGCGCACTGGCTCTTACCGGTACGCTGTACCAGGGCGTACTGGCTTACTTGCTCAGTTTTGCTGCTTAGATACCAGGTAGGATCCTGTTGCTTGGGGAAAAGCCGCAACCATAAGGTTTTGCAGTTCTCTTGATCAGAGGCTAATGCAGCTAATTTAAAACCTTTGAAATGGCTCACAGTTGATTTTTTTTTCACTTGAAAGGAAGAATCAGGTGCTGCCTAGGTGCAATGAGAGCAGGCTTAGTGACCTGACCTAGGTAATTTTGACTCATTACAGCATTACTAGTAAGACGGTACAATTGCAGCCTAAGAGTTTTTGGTCTATTAAATCAGTGGTTCTCAACCAGGAGTACATGTACCCCTGAGGATACGTGGAGGTCTTCCAGGGGGTACATCAACTCATTTAAATGTTTGGCTAGATTTACAACAGGCTACATGAAAAGCACTAGCAAAGTCAGTACAAACTAAAATTTCATACAGACAATGGCTCGTTTATACTGCTCTATATACTATCCACTGAAATGTAAGTACAATATTTATATTCCAATTGATTTATTTTATAATTATACGGTAAAAATGACAAAGTAAGCAATTTTTCAGTAATAGTGTGTTGTGACACTTCCGTATTTTTATGTCTGATTTTGTAAGCAAGTAGTTTTTAAGTGAGATGAAGCTTGGGGTACGCAAGACAAATCAGACTTCTGAAAAGGGTACAGTAGTCTGGAAAGGCTGATAGCCACTGTATTAAATATTACAGCTTTGGTAATTGTAACTGAATCCTCTGCATGTATCAGCAATTCCACAACTGACATGTTTTTTATGCAATTTTTATTAAAATTTGGACCATGGATGAATTTTAAATAAATCTAACTAAATATAAATAAATGTAGTGTCAAATTCAACCTGTGGTTTGTTCTGCTGGAGGGCCCCATTGGCAGAAATCCACCAGGGGAAGAGGTTGTGGTAGAACAGAGCAACTACAAGTTCCCTTGTTCCACTGCTTGGGGGCAGCACTGGAAAGGAAATTGTTGTGTGCCTTTGTTCAGTTGTCCCTGCAGTAGTTCCTGCTCCTGGAAGGAGTTAAAGCCACCCACTTTCTTTTGATGGGATCTCCGAGGCAGGATAACAGTCAAAACACCTCCTGTCCTCTTTCTCTCTCATAGTAAATTCTCTGATTGGGGGAACACTTAATCTCAGTCGTGCAAATATAATGCTTACCTCCCTGCATCAGGTTTTCTGATTCTGGCCCATCTACAGTATTTGGCATAAATATGAGCACCATAATGTGTTTGCAGTAATGCAAAATTCTGCTTATGCACAAGGGTTACTAAGCTACAGTTGCTGTGGGAAATAGAATTTTGAACTCTGATGTCTCTGCATGTAAAATTGCAACTCAGACATTGCATTAACATAGGTTTTTCACATTTAATTAGTGTAATGAGTATACTGTGAGTTGTGCATAAGCAAAACCAGAGTCTTATGCAAAAAAAAGCAACAGCTCATGAGGGCTAATCAAACCCCAAGAACCTGAAAGACTTCTCCTGCAGCAGCTGGAGCAGCAGCAGCAGTACTGTGGACAGGAGACAAAATCCATCCTTTCCACATTTCCTGATCTACTTGAGAGATGCGCGCGCTCTCTCTCTCTCTCTCTCTCTGTGTGTGCCAAACTGCATGAGCTGCAGTCTTATTGGTATAGATGAGAATGGGCTGTTGCTGGCTGGTCATTTGCTGTGAGGGTATCCACAACTTTGGAATCTATTCCCTAGATACAGAGCTAATTCCCCACTCCCCACCATCCCAACCCCACCCTAAAAATACTTGGAGGAGAGAAGGGAATATGTTGGAATGGAGGGTGGCATGAGTTTTTAGGTGGTTTAGTGTGTTGGTGGATTATATTTAATTGTACTTCTGCACTTCAGGTATATTTGGGGATTAATTTTGTTGAATTTTAAAATTATATCAGAGATGCCTAGAGTTTATGGGTAGATGCTCTTTATTTAGTGTGTGTACCTAAATCTATATAACAACACTTAGCTGCTATTATAATACTGTGAATAATTTTGTTTTGGTTTTTTAATTCTTGTGGAACTAAGTAACATTCTTAACAACTGAGAAGTAATATAGCTGTGACTTGATAATGAATGGTGCTTACTGGGACTTAATGACCAATATTTGTCATTGTCATGTCAATCAATGTCATTTGTCATATCAGCGTGTAATATAATCTAGCAACTTTGCAAAATTCTCTTCACCAGTGGCAATTGATCTTCCCCTTTAGTCATTTCACTATCGGCATCATAAAGGTGGGTATGTTGATTTTTATGGCTGGGATAGTAAATGGACCTGGCACTTTTGCCACGCCGTTGTTCTAAGGCATTGTCTAGTTGTTTCTCTTGCCTGGATGTGAGATGGTATTGTCGTGGTTCAGGTCTAACTGCACTTCTGAGACCTTCTGTGGTGTCTCTCTCTAAGAGTATCCCTTCCAGGTTTGAGACCTCGACCCTTTACTGGGATCCCTGGAGTGGAATCCTGTGATTCTCCCACTCTTAGACTGAGTGCTGGGCTACAGTACTTCATGTACCAACTGTGATTGCTCAGCTGTTTTCCCCTTAGGGAGTTGGCACCTGTGGTGAATGCAGTGACTCAAAACAGCCTTTTCTAAATAAAGTGTTGTTTAATCTCAATAGTAGGAAGAAAGCATAAGGAGAGAAAAGGGTTCTTAACATAACACAGAGTCTACATGCATATCTATCTTAGTAAGAATCTCCCCATTGGTACTCTTATAGGTTTATCTTACCAGATGCCCCTACTTCTGGGGACTGGGGTTCATTCTCCTTTCTGTCAGTTTTTGTCTCTCCCCCTTGTGTTTCAGACTTGTCCATTTATCAGCCCCAAAGTTCTTTCTTCCAGTTTCCCACATGGAGGCCCCCTTGTATACTTGAGGATCACCCCCCACCCCTGGGGTTATCAGCCAGACAGGTGACCTTAGCGTGGTCTGAGGTAAACTTTGAAGGAGGTAAACTTTGAAGGAGGTGATGCTTACATTGTCCCTTTAAATATGGTAAATGGGGCTATCTGAAACTCCTGCCCCCTTTCCTGTAGAAATTCCTGCTGGAATTAAGCCCTGGTAGTCATATAATGAACAGCAAAATAACAAACAGAGGGACATATAATATTCATAAAATGTTACAGGTAGCTCCCATGTCTTTCACAGGTAATGTCTTCATTCAGTTAAACTGGCAGAAGCTCCTGCGGGTACCTATCTGATTAGAGGAAAATCATGTCCAATTATGAAGTTTAACATTGTGATTTGTGTAACCTGTTAAAAGGATGTAGTGACTCTTATAGATATTGGATTCTATTTACGTTATTTTTGTCTCTTTGCAGAAGAATATATTACGTTCCGGCTAACACTTTATTCTGCAGCTGTAGGCTGCCTGTACGTATATGCCTGCTTGATCCAGATTGCCTTGCATGTTCGGTTTTGCAGCTATGGCTGGTCTGTCATTTAACTGTCAAGGCACTTCAGTTAAATTATTTCCTTCTCCTGTAACCACTAAAAGGGGCACAGTTCTGTTGTTGGACAGCCTCCCAGGTGCACTAACTAGCCAGCATATACTGAATCCCACGCTATTTAGTAGAACTCGAGTAAAGATGCAGAAATTTTGTCACATCTTGCTAGTAATCCAAAGAAATATGAGCTGCTGTGCTCACTTAAGGACCAGATCCTCCCTGTTGTTCTGCAGGTGGTGCTTGGGGGGGATGTGGAGGGCAGAGGGGAATTGTTCCAGGCTCTGGAGCCTCTCTGTGGCCACTACTGGCCTGAGGCTACAGAATGCCCTTCTGCTCCCTATCTCTTAATCTGTGGGAGGTGTTTGGGATTGGAGCAGGAGAAGTTGCCAGTGGTTCCACCAGCGTCACCCCAGATACCCTCCCACCCTGACGACCCTTGTGCTGTTTCTCAAAGCGTCATTATGTTGATATGTGGGGGGAGTCTCTAAGGGTATGTATACATAGCAAAAGCTGCGAATGAGCTAGTCTGCCTGAGCTAACGTGAATCCACCTTGTATGTGAAGGCAGCTGGCTTCAGCATGGGTAGTGCAAACCCAGTGAGGACTCTGGGAATGTAATCCATTTGCTAGCCCACCCTGAAGACTGAATTGTTCTCACTTCTTTGCTATTGTTACCCAGGTTAGGCGGCTTCAAGCTAGCTTCGGTAGGCTAGCCTGTGAACAGTTTTTGTTGTGTAGACCTACCTTACGACTCCTAAGTACCCCGCTGTTCAGCTTCACAAATCCTGTCCAACTCCAGCACATACAATTCATTGGCCTCTCTGCATTTGTGGTGGCTGGGGAAGGACTTGTGCCCAACACATTCATCATGCTTTATTTGCCAACCAAGTTACAGTACAAAAGCCTCTAGTTAATAGTTAAAGAGCACTTTATTTTTCATGGCAAGAGATACCAATTTTTTAATTGGTACACCTTTAAAATATACCTACAGATTTGGGTCACAAACGTTGTTAACACAGCATCACTAGGACTAAAATAGGTCACAAATACCGACCTGTGGAGCAAATCAGCGTGAAGTACATGTGTGAATAGAGTTATAGAAGTGCCTGAGAGTGGTCTTGTAATCTTGGAATTAGCTGAGGCTTCTTTATTTTAGGTCACAGGGTCTCAGCCAATGATAAGCTGATCAGGTGTAATAAAAATTACCTTTCGGTCAGCTACTGTAAGAGGGCAATGGGAAGAAACTAGTATAAATCCTATCAGTTTTGTCTCAGCCATATTTTGTTTGTCAGTCTGAGAAGTAATAAATATCTGTATTGTATAGGATATTTTCTTTAAGAGGTAGACATTAGGGTGTTCATGTTTTAGAAAATATACAGCAGCATATTTCTCTATCTCGCACGCACACGAGCACATGCGCACACAGAGTGAGGTGCAATCATATGTAAGGAATGGACTAGATAACTTCATGGGCCTTTTTCCATCTCTACTTTTTAGGATTCTGTGATCATCTCCACTGAGGTAGGACCAAGTACACCTAGACCATCCCTGGTAGGTATCTGTCTAACTTGTTCATTAAAACCTCCAGTGACATGGATTCCACAACCTCCCTTGGCAATCTATTCCAGTACTTAACTTACTTAACTGTAAGGATAGTTTTCTTCATATCCAACCTAAATCTCCCTTGCTGCAGATTAGGCCAATTACTGCTTGTCCTTCCTTCAGTGGACATGGGGAACATCATCCTCTTTATAACAGCCCTTAATGTATTTTGAAGACTAGTATCAGTTCCCCCCCCCGCCCCCCCCCATAGTCATCTTTTCCCAAGACAAAACATAACCCTGTGTTCCTCATAGGTCAGGTTTTTAAACCTCTGATCATTTTTGTTGCTCTCCTCTGGACTCTCTCCAATTTGTCCACACCTTTCTTAAAGTATGATGCCAAAAACTGGCCACAAGGCTCCAGCTGAAGACTCACCTGTGCAGAGTATAGCGGAAGAATTCCCTCCCATATCTTGCATATTGAACTCCTCCTGCTACTACCCCACAGAATATTAACCTTTTTTGCAACTCAGGCACATTGTTGGTTCATATTCAGTTTGAGATCCACTACAATTCACGGATCCTTTTCTGAAGTATTGCCTAGCCAGTTATTCCCCATTTTGTATTTGTGTATTTGACTTTTTCCTTCCTAAATGTTGTACTGTGCACTCGTTAATTTTTTTTCAGACCATTTCTCCAATTTCTTAAGGTCATCTTGAACTCTAATCCTGTTCTCCAGAGTGCTTGAAACCCCTCCTAGTTGGTGTCATCCACATGTTTCATAGGGATACCTTATCCAAGTCATTAATGTAAATAGTGAATTGTACCAGACCCAGAACTGAACCCTGTAGGACCCCGTTAGTTACACCATCCCAGTTTGACAGCAAACCTTTGATAACTATTTCTTTGCATATGATTTTTCAACCAATACTACTTGACATTAATTTCATTTAGACCACATTTCCCTGGTTTGCTTAAGAAAATGTTGTGTGGGACTGTGTCAAAAGCTTTACTAAAATCAAGATATATCATGTCTACTGTTGTCCCCATCCATTAGGTGAGTAACTGTGTCAAAGGAGGAAATTAGGTTGGTTTGGCATGATATTTTTCTTGACAAATTCATGTTAGCTGTTACTCATCAGCTTATCCTCTAGTTGTTTATGATAGTTTCGTAATTTATTCCAGTATCTTTCCAGGTATTAAAGTTCGGCTAACTGGTTCTCAGTTCCCTGGTACCTCTGTTCCCCTTTTAAGAGAGGTACTATTTTTTCCCTTCTCCAGTCATCTGGGATCTCACCCATACTTTGTGAGTTCTCAAAGATAATGGCTAATCATTCAGAGATCGCTTCAGCCAGCTCCTTAAATACCCTAGGATGGATTTTGTCAGGCTTCCGCTGACATCTAACTTACTTCTTACATAAGTTGCATCTAACTTATCTAAACAGTCTTTAACCTGTTCTTTCCCTATTCTGCTTTGTGTTCCTTCCTCCTTCTTTTTTATGTTAATTATATTAAGCATCTGGTCACAATTAATACTTTTAGTGAAGACTGAAGCAAAATAGGCATTAAACACCTCAGCTTTCTTGGTGTCATCCATCATTGCTCTCCTTCACGGCAAAGTAGTAAATGACTGTTTCTGTTCACTCCTGGTATTGCTGCTGCTTCTGCCTGTACGTGTGCCTGGATGTTCCATTGCCATCAATCCTGTGAATTCTGTATATTACTAAAACAGAGGCCAAATACTGTACATTTTTACAGTAAATCAAAATTTCTGTATTTCCGAGGTCTTTCTTTTGTTTTGACTCTAAATATCTGGGCAGTATTTCCAGGGCCGGATTAAGGCAGGGACTTTAGGGGCTGCAGCCCAGAGCCCCAGCTCAAGGGGGGCCCCACAAAAAGTAAACACAGGCAGCGATCTCCGGGCCACTACAAGGGGCACTCAGGCTGCCTGCCTGCATACTGTGGCCCCCCACCACTCCCAGAAGCGGCTGGCTACTGGCACGTCTCTGCGGCCCCTGGTGGTGGGGGAGGCAGTGGAGGTGGCTCCGCGTGCTGTCCCTGCCCCCAGCACCATCCCCGCAGCTCCCATTGGCCGGGAACCGGTCAATGGGAGCTACGGGGGCAGCACTTGCGGGCGCGGGCAGCGCATGGAGACCCGCTGCCCACTCTCCCCAGGGGCCGCAGAGACGTGCTAGCAGCCAGTCGCTTCCAGGAGAGGAATGGGGCTATGGCAGGCAGCCTAACGCCTGCTGCACCGCTGGCTGGGAGCTGCCTGTAGTAAGCGCCTCCTGGCGGAGACTGCGCCTCGCACTCTCTCCCGCACCCCTCAACACCCTGCCCCAGATCAGAATCCCCCTCCTGCACCCCAGTCCCTTGCCCCAGCCCCTTCCTGCACCAAACTCCCTCCAAGGAGTATACAGGGGCCCCACAAAATCTAATAGCCCCAGGCCCACAGGAGAGTTAATCAGGCGCTGAGTTTTTCATATCCTCCGGAACCACAGTATATTATAAGAGTGCTTCCTTGCTTCCTCAAATTTGCCCTTGAGACATTCAGAAGGGGTGAGAGCAGTTTTTGTATAATGAAGCATACATGTGTTGCTATTTGGAGGATATGAAAGAAAAATGCTTTCTTGTCATGGTCTTGTTTTGTAATGTAGATGAAACCTATTAATGTAGTAGAAAAACCTTCCCTATTTCCAGATGAGTAATCGTGTCTATTTGCAGATGAATCAGCTGTCACCTGGGAGTGGGAGGCACTCCCAGGTATGATATTTGAGTGAATCATTTCCCGGACACACAATCCTTGCCTTAACTCAAGTTCATAGTAATATATAAAAGAGAGAATGAATGGTTTTGCTTTATTTTTTCTACTTTACAGATATAAAAAACTTGTTCATTGTTGCTAAAGAACTAAATTTTATGTAGTATGTTGCTAGTTTGGAACACGTTTTCATGATTTTTTTTTTTACTTGAATTTAGGTAAATATTAACATGTTTTCATTTGTAAACATTGTCATTCATATTATACTCTGAGTCCATATTGTATTATTTAATGTACATACCAGAAGAGGGCAGCCTTCTCCACAGGAGGCCTGCTTTAAGTATTTCACACTGAAAACCAAGTAATGGTTTGGAGACAGAAACTTTTGAATTCAAATCCCAGCTCTGACACTGATGGACTGTGTGGCCTGGGCAAATCCCTCTGTCTGTGTCTCTTTCTCCGTCTATGAACAGTGAAGGGTATTATTTTCTTATCCGTCTAAAGGGGTCTATCTGAGGATTAATTGATGTTTGCACAGTGCAGTCCGTCAAAGGGTCAACTAAACATTGATGGTGCAGTTGCCTAAAAATAAATCATTAGAAAATCTGTCTTTCTCCGGGGACCTGCCCAGAGTGAGCATTTATACAGCACTTGTAATTTCATCGTTGGTAATTTTTACCTCTGAGACTTCCCTATTCCCTTCTGAGAGATGTGGGAGTTTTACTGTTTGTACAAAAGTACTAACATATTCCTTTTAATATTGCCACTTTTGTTAGCCTTTCTGTTGTGTGTTGCAATGATTATCCGGAGATTTAGCTTAATCTGTTTACATTCATACAGATGTCTGTAATCCTATGCGCTGTTGCGTTTGGTAACTGTAGTTCATTGCTCTGCCCTATGCTTTAACAGCCATGTTATCATTTTATCAGTCTGGTTTCTCCACTGAGTTCAAAAAACAAAACCAGAAAAATAAAACAGACTTTGCTTTTGTATGAGTCATAGATGTTATGACCTTTACACAGTCTCTGACAGTTTTGTTCCCTATGTATTAACCATGCTGCCCATGCTAAAGCCAGTTCTTCTGTGTAGGTAGGTAGTAAGGTTATTGTGAAAGTCCGTTTCCATCATCTGGAGTCTAGAGTTCTGATTTTCACTTCTGGGAGCACCACAAAATGTCCTTTTCTCAGCCCCTGCTCCTGCCATTAAACCCATATGTTCAGTCCTGCTTTCCTGTGAGGAGTCCTGTTGAAACCAATGGGGTTCATTGCAGATACAGACATTTGTCTGGATATATCCGGTTACAGGACTGGACCTGACTGAGTGCTTGATACAGACTTTCAGAGCAGGCTATACTGCACATCTGGAGGAGAACTGGGTATCTAACATCTCAATAAATATTATAAAACGACAGTATAATTGCTCAATTAAGATACAGAGGCACTATATGGGGGAATGGTTACCTCAGTAAGGGCTTACTCTTCACCTGACACTGGCTTCTGAAGCCATCTGTATAAAAGAACCTTAGGAAACCAAAAAGGGAAGTAGGGTTGGCCCTCTCTATCCATCTTGCTTGTTTGCTTTTAATTGGCTCATTTTTCTTATAGTGAAGTGTTTGGTGGGGAGGGTTCTTTTGCATTGTTTGTGTCTTTATATTAGGAGGGGATGTATTATATTATTGATCCCCAAGTATCAAAATTAATCCAGACAGTTCACAGAATAATGCATGACAGCTGGAAAAGTTCAGTAACACATCTGCTCTTTAAATGTGCATTTTTAATATATTTTATGGCCTACTGAGGTTTTTCTCTTTGTAGGGTGGGTTTGTTGGTTGGGATTTTATTTTTGTGTTAATTTAGGTCTACAAGATAAAAGTGATTATTTCAGTTTACAAGGCCCATTCTAATCTCTTCACCCAATATTCATCTGATCTGCTGTTTGTGTAGTAGTTTGTATATGTTTCAGTGCGAGTGCTCTTGGGCTCTACAATACTTTTCTTGCTATGCTGTTTGTGTAGGGTAAGGAGAGCAGGAATTGGCTCTCCTTACCCTACATGTAAGGACCTGACCAAATCCAGGCCGTGTGCTTGTCCATATTACATTTTGTTATGGCATTTTTGTTTGCCTTTGGTGCCTGAATCCTTAGACTTCTAATGAATTCTCTGGATTAAGTCCAAAGACTGTACGCTCTCTGAGTCAGGGAGTCTATTTGTATTGTTTAAAAAGTGCTTGTAAATAGGTAGGGTTTACAAACAAAGAATAGTTATGTTAAGGAACCCCAACATTAAAAGAATATTAATGACGAAAAGTCAAGCACTTAAAAGTTAGGAAATGACAGAAATACGGTTGCTAGTGCGACATCAGTTCAGCCCCCTCATGTGTATGCTCTATGATCATTTTTAACTACATGGTCCCATACTATTTTTTCCACATGTCCCATGCTTCATTCAGTGACTAACTTGTCAAGTCAATATTTCTGTCACGTTCAGTGCATGACCCCAGACACATTTAATACACGCTATCCAAATTCTGCTCTGAATACATAATTACTGATTCCTTCATGGGTGTTTCTAATGGTCCTTTGGGCATATTATGTGAGTGCTTCATAAGTATTAATTAAGTTATCTTCACTATACCCCTCCGAGATACAGAGTGGCAGTATGCAGGTGGAGAACTGAGGCATGGTGATTAGAGCAAAAATTGTCTTGAGCCCTCTAGACTGTGATTTTTTCAGCATACTTTTGGCATTTTATATGTTTGAAGTACAGCTCCAGTTGATTTCAGTTGCATTTGTGAGTGCTCAGCACTTCTGCAAATTTAGCCCCAAGTATCTCATATTGGGCATCCAAAAAATGAGGAACATAGAAAAATGTGAAAAGTTTTGTTTAAATTCCTTGCCCAACATTACACAGGAAATCTGTAGCACAGGCAGGGATAGAATCCAGTTCTCCAGGACAGGAGACCATCTTTCTCTTCCTATAATTCCCTACTTCTTTCATTGCACACCTTCTAACTTTTGCAACAAATGGAGCAGAGGTCCCACAGACTAAAGCCTCATTCCTTACACAGTCCTGATCCATTTGAGCTCTGTCCATCCAGCGCACTGAACTCTCCAGAGGTCCTAGGGAGGGGGAAAAATGTATATGATCATAATGCATATGCACCAGGAGATAGCATTATGGTTGCACAGATAAACTTAATTCTTGCATTTGCTAACTTCAAGTGCTTGACTTTGCAACCTTAATCATGTTCTTCTAATTAATTGTGTGTGTGTGTGTGTGTGTGCGCGCTCGCGC
The DNA here is from genome assembly GCF_965140285.1 of Lepidochelys kempii. Classification (NCBI taxonomy): domain Eukaryota; kingdom Metazoa; phylum Chordata; order Testudines; family Cheloniidae; genus Lepidochelys; species Lepidochelys kempii. The sequence goes on along the minus strand of NC_136381.1, from coordinate 102,362,482 downwards.
AATTTCCTAATTAAGAAAACAAAATCAAACAACCCCAAATGAAGAAAACAGAAATTCCATCATGGGGAACCATATTAATCCACAGATAGGGACATCAGCAGGACTTAGACCTTTTTAGATGTACAGCATGGATCGTTATCGGTTGAGGTAATGTAGGAGTAGTAATAATAATAGGTTGTTATCCTGAACGTGAAAGAGGCTGGAAAAGGGGATGCGACATTTTGTCAGTGTGTTGCAGAGAGATTTGCTGACAGCAGAGGCATGGTGAGATCGAGGAATCCTGGGTTCAATTCTAGGTTATGTAAGGGAGTGTGCTATAGTGGTTACAGGCCCATTTACCTGTCTCTGTACTCTTCTGCTCATAACCATTCCACCCTGGCTCCTGTTCCTGTTCCTGTTCCCTTCTTCTCTTATCCACCCCTGCAGCTCTTCCCTCCCACCTACCTCCTTTCCTACCCCTCTTCCCCATCAGCTCCTATCTAACTCCTCATTCTGGCTCCTGCCTCCCTCCCCTTCTGCTTCTATTCCAACTCCCTCATCTTTCCCCCTATCCATTCCTCACGCCTCTCTGGATTCCAGTGTGACTGCTGCCTCCTCCTGCAGTGGGGCCATTGACCACAAAAGACAGAATTTCCCTGCTCTCAGTTCCTGTGATGCCACAATGGCTCATAGCAGCTGGGAGCAGAAATTTACCAGGAAAGTCCTCTTCAGCCCCTGCATCCCTGGGCTAGAGCATGCTCAGCCCTGATTGAGTCTTCAGAGAATTTAGCTGCCAAACTCTGACTTAAAGTCCCTACTGAGTGTGTGCAAACTGTTTTTTTTCATAGGATTAAAACTTAGACAAATTGGGGCATGGTTTTTCACAGGCGCAAGGCAAAGGGCACATCCCTCACACCAGGGTGGGGACTCTGCCAAATTTCAAGACCCCACCTCCAAGTATGGAGGCACTAGAGCTTCTCAGTGAAATGGTGGTAAGAATTTGTGAACATGGGTGAAGTGCTGTATTTTTTCTTTAATCTTGTTCTCGGAAACAGCTGAACTGCTTTAGCTGAAGCTTTTTTATATTTTTTTTAAATCACTTGGCATGGAAAACTTCAGCTAATATGGCTAAAGTTTACAAAGTTCTAACCACTTTGAACAGGGTCTTATAATGGGGCGTGTCAAGCAATTTCTACTACATATGCAGCAACCCCTTGCTCCCTTGTGCCACAGAGCTGCTATATTATCCCTCACCTTTCCCATGAAGATGGGCAATAACGTGCAGAACCCTGGCTTTTCCCAAACCAAATGCATCAGCTAGTACAGCCACATGGGAGAAGAATGCTTCAGGAGTATAGGTCTGCCCCTGTGGTGGTAGTGGTATGCAGAACAGCTCTCTCCCACTTTCTCAGAGCTCATGGCAAAACCACAGCTGAACCCATAGAGTGTAAGCTTTATAGACCCTGTCTATACTCGGCACTATGTAAACTAAATAATTTTCCAAGGCTCTGTGAAGCCATGGCTTATACATAACTCGTGAATTTTAAATTTTAAGAATATATTTTTTTTCCTCTCCAAAAGTCTGATCAGAAGCTCATTGTTGTTAATAGAATGACTCCCACTCATCTGAGGAGCCTTGGATGATGTCCTAAAACTTTTAGTACCAAACTGCAGTTAAAGTACATTCTGGGTGTTTTCCCATATTCTAATAACTTGTTTTATTTAAACATTAGTGACAACGAACTGTGTTGCTCATATGTTTTGGTCCAGAGTCCTGACATTTGCCTAAAAAACGTTATGGACTGCTCCTGCTGTGGGGGAAAGTCTGAGAGACCTGGCACCTTTTCTGATCACATGACTATTGGTGACACTAACGTACTGTTACCTAAGGACTGTGGTCCTGCAACTGTGCGGGAGACAGCCTCTGAGACCAGGCTGCCATGAGTTTGAGATCAAAATCTGGCTCTTATAGTTTAAACCTCCCTTTGCTCAGATTTCCTGACTACTGTGGTAGAATATCAACTGAAGTTGTTTCAGAACACAATGTTGAGGATTTGCTAGACAAAATATCTTTTTAAAATTGCTTTTTGTGTAATCTCCAGTTGAATGTGGTGGTGGGATTTAAAATGTGAAAGGTGGACTGGTCTCTTAGAAATTGATAAGGTACTGCTGTTAAAATAAAAGATTCAGCAACCTGCTGTTAGTGTAAGTTAGTATATGTAGCTGTTGCTGCTGCCTAATCTTATGATTAAAGCTTTTGGGACCAGGGTTACTATCATACTTTGAATCCTTTTGTGTGTGCATAGGTAGTAATGCCAGAGGAAAGTGGCTGAATTTGTGTTTGTTTACCCACTGTGTGGAGTCCTTTTGAAGCAGAGAGAGACCTTTTAGGCTGCAAAAGAATCAAAAATATGTTTTCCAAGACCAATTGTTTGCAGTTCTCTTTTCTCTTCCTTCCGTACCCCTTTGAATTACAGAACAAAAAAGCATGCCCTTTTATTTTACAGTTGTATTATTCCCTTGGAATATACTCAGAACTACATTTGAGTATCTAAGGTTCATATTATCTGATGCAACTCCATTGACTTGGAGAGAGAAGAGAAGCAGAGCTACTGGCCTTCAATGGAATTTAAAAAAATTGTGTGTGTATTATTTGTTTTGGGTCCTCTGGCTATATGTGTCTCCTTTAGAAAGAATTGATCACACTAATAATGTTAAAAATCACTTTTTGACCAGTCCTATTTTGGTCATATAAAAAGCAGGGAAATCAATAGCTGGTAGTTATCGAACCTGCTGAATTTATAAATAAATGGCAGGAGTTTCAAAAGTGACTTGTGATTATGGGTGCTTCTATTTTGGGGTGCCCCAAGTTGTGACATTAGAAAATGATCTGATTTTCGCAAATACTGTACACCCAATGTCTGAAAATCAGGCCCTTTCTTAGGGTGTCTTCAGTGCCTAAACACTGAGATGTCACCCAAAACCACTAGTCACTTTTGAAAATCTTAAACCTTCGCTTTTGATTGTGGAGTGTGCAGTTTTCAGTATTTTCCTCACTTGCCTATTTAAGGAAAAACAGTTCAACTCATTTATCTAAAACTGTATCCATATTGATATGAAATGTGAGCCAAATTCTCAGTTGGTATAAATCAGTATATAAATACTAGGGGGAAAACCTCTTTATTATAGCCAATAGAGATATTTCAGGCACTGTTCATTGTTGGAAAATGTGGAACAGAATATCATTCTTACCAATTGACATATTCCAACATAGGATATGAAAGGAAAGTAACTGTGCATTATTGTCAGCTTTTATTAATTAAAGGTAAAATGTTTGCAAAATCCTATATTTACATATTTATTTACAGTATGATTTGGATGAATTTTGATAGCGTAGAGTTCATTCCTTACTTAGGCAAAACTTTTCAGTGAAATCATGTGGATTTTTGCCTAAGTGAGGGAATCCATAGTTGAGCATTTTTCCTATGACATTACTGTAACTTGTTAGAACACTGTGGGAGGGGTTGGATCAAATAGAAATATCAAGTTAAAATAAAACATGCAGCAGATGTTTGTATTTGCTACATGCCTAAAGTTCTTCATGGCTCTCTCTGGCATAGGTATTTATTGTCTCAGGGCTTGTATAGGTTAGGAGTCAAACTTTTGTGGGTAATTACATTTTATATAATATACATTTTATATATATAGTCTTATCGGTGAGAAAAAACCTTTCTTGCCACATATTTATATTTTTGGGATCTCTGAAAGAATTTTCAAGGTGTTTTGTTCCATGACTGTGAAAATTGATTGAACCAGTAAAAGCAAAGTGATGACCCATGGCATCCTGTTAGCTCACCTATTTATGTTTCAGTGTCACAGCACGTGAGGTATTTTAGTCTACGTTGTCCTCACACTGTGTGTGCTGCAGTTCTTAGGCACAAAAGAGAAATGGGAGCAGCTGTAAGTAGCTGTAATTTCTTAGCTATTATTGATTTGTCTTTTTGTTCTTTTTGTTCAACTTTTTGTTCTTGGGATTTTATATTGCAATTTCCTATGTCTTTTTACAAAGCCAGATCCCATTAGTCATTTTTGGACAATTTAGGCCTGAATTTTTAATGTATGGCAAACCTTAGCTCAAATAACAATTCATTTTGCTATTTTCCCCTCTTTTAATAATCCTAATGTTGAAGCTTTATCTGTTTAACTATTGCACACACACACTTTTAGCCTGTTCTTTTTGGATAAGGCTATTGAGAAGTTTGTGGAGTGACAATCTGGATAAATTAGGGTCCTCAGATTTCCTTGACTGCTCTCAATCCTACTTGATATTATATTTTGATTGCACTGGTCTCGGTGGTTGATGATCTCCTAGTGAAGAATAAGTGTCAGAGTCTGAATGGACATATTAGATTTAATCAGCAGCCTGCAATATACCATTGATTTGACTCTGATCCTGGCTGGAGGAAAGAGAATTGCTCTTGGTATTTGTTATTACCGTTCACAGAGATCCCAGATAGTAGTATTAAAGGCAATTGCTCATCCACTGGACGAATGCTCAGGAGCAGTTTCACAGAGTCCTTTGCTGTCATCTCTCCTGTTAAGTGTGTATGTAAGGCCACTAGAAAACATACTGAGACAATTTGGGCTGCAGTGTTATCATTCTGCTGATGACCCATGGCCTACACTTTCTTTTCATCAAATGTAGAGGGCAGAGTATTGTTATTTGGCTAAAATAAGGGCTTGCATGAGAACAGCGGACGAAGACTCAATCCAGATAAGGTGGAGAGTATGGTTGGTTGGTGGAAGCATTCAGCTGGCAGAAATGATGCCTGTCTATCCACTTGGTACAGGAGATTATCCCACTCTTTGTAAAAGAGGTTCACTTCCCCAGATACACTTGGAGACTTTTGTGACTAGAAATGCCTGTTTCCTCTTGCTTTTTCCCAAAATATTATGGCCATTTCTCTCTGATGTGGCCCTTGATGCACTCAATCACGTGACCTCCAAATTAGATTGCTGCAAAGTGAAGACCACTCAGTCGCTATAGCTGATGCAAAACAGGGTGCTTGTTCAGTGATGTTAGTCTCAGGTCACCTATTACACTGGCACGCCAGATAATGTTCCACTGGCTCCCCATTCACTTTCAGATCAATATCAGCACCAGAAATTGTATCTTTAATTCCCTGTATGGTATGTGCCACTTCAGTTAAAAACAGGTGATGTGGTGCTTTTGCTCTGTTGTCCCTGGATCTGAGCATCTGTGATGGCATGTAGTGGACATGTAATTAGACGCTGCAGTGAATAGCACACTGCATCCATGCTATGATGTGTAGCTGTGCATGTCAGGCAAAGGCTTCAGCTGCTCCCCGCTGCCAGAGCCTTTAACTGTGGTGAGGAAAAGATTGGGGGGGAGGGGGGGAAGGCGGGAAAGGCTACTTAAACCCATGCTGGCAGGGGGGCGGGGGCGGCGCTACCCAGGTACATACTCTGTACTACCCCAAAAGAAGCGTGCAGTTTAGTTGTAGTCTTAGTTGATGGGGGTCTCCACTCTGATCCTCAGAAAATCATGTAAAGTCTATTTATTGCTCAGTGCTATGCATGAGGGTATGATGGTGGTGGTTTGCATCTCTGCCTGTACTTGTTTGGGGCTTGAATTTCTTATGATTCAGTTGCTATTAATCAACTTCCTTTGTACGTTCTGACAATTTATGTATACAAATGAATAGATGTATGATGGGTGGTTTTCTTAAAACTCAAAAAGGTTATTTAAAACAAAGCACATCTTGTGTCTTGTTGAAGTCTTATCTTGTTTCAGAAAGTCACTCTTCTGTGACTAAGATACTTCCTGATTTCTTAAAACTAACATAAAAAGGGATTCCTCACAAAGAAAATATCCAGTCATTCACATAGCTATTTTTAGGCAGGGTGAGTCTGTGTAGGTGCCTCTTTTTCAATTCAGACCTGTTCCTGTGAGAATTGTAATATTTAGTATATTGGTACAGAGTGGCATAGGGGAAATACCTAGCACAATGTAAAAGAAATAAAAGAACTCGAATACAATCAGGAAATTTCTGCAAAACAGAAGAGAAAAGTCTATTTGATATAAAGACATACTTCTCTCTCTCTATATATATATATCTATATCTCCACAAAAGGTTGGCATATTGGAGAAGTCAATATGCAACAGGATAATAGGGAATAGAAAGTTTGGAGGCATACTGTAGCAATGGTGGAAAATATGTCTAGAACTAACGATGAGGGGAAGCAATTTGCCTAGGAGATGGACTTCAGCAGTTTTATTGTGGCTTCTTGGTATCTTTTAGAACAAATAAAATTTAAAATATATTAACTCTATCTTCCAAGGTTTGGGGAGATGTCCCTTTTCAGCCTGTATCACTGCTGGCCTTTGTGGTACTATAGAGTCCGTAGTTACGGGGTCCCTTTTTGTTTAGAGTCTTTTCTTTGAATTTGGGCGGTTGGTGAAATTAGCAGCTGTAGCACCACAGTGTAAAACGTGGGATTTCAATGCAGTGGGGAACTGCAATTGTTAACGCTGAGGAACTTTTGTTTTGTTAAATGGTATGCTTGATGAGGTTTTTTTTTCACGCACCTCATACAATGCGTTATTGATAGTGGCATTCACTGCATATACAGTGGATGTCCGTTTTGATCTGATGGACCTGATCTGAGATTTCACTGGGGGATCCTGGAACTTGGCCACATAGTGATACCATAGCTAATTAGGTTCAAGTGTGGGGCATACAGACTTTTAGAAGTGAAAATCAGACTTCCTAGTGAATGAAGAGAGAAGGAGATTGATTATACCAGTAACCTATTTGGGAATGATGGTGTGGGGGAGAATTCCAGCGAATGTGGTTTACCCACTGTTTAAAACAAATTCCATTATTTCACTTTTCCTGCAAATTATTGAGAGAGACTGAAACTCATCATGACATTGGAGGCTTTAATGATTGGCAGGAAATATCCAAATACTGAACTAAATCTGAAAGCATTAGAAATATCTTAAAAACGCAAAGCAATGGTAAGAGTCTGAGACTAGAATTCTGTAAAATGGCATAAGATATCACTGAGAGAGAAATAATGTACTGGTGTGAAGTCATTAAACGTTACCTTGTGTGTGTGTGGGGGGGGGGAGATGGAACTTGGTCTTATGTAATATCTGTAAGAGCCTATATTCAAAGAAATGGGGGATTTTTTTGAGTTAATGATGACAGAATTTGAAAATATAACATCTGAGTGAATTCATTGGATAAAGAACCAGGGGAGATCTGACCACTATTTCAGGAAGGCCATCTAGAAAAAAAGATTCCTCTTGTTGCAAGTAAGACCACAATAACAATTGTGACCAAGTTTAAAACTGTTCTGTGGTCCTGGACTGTACACCTAACATTCATCACAAAACAGATGTGGGTCATCTTGAGGTTCATGGACATCTCTTTGACTGAAGCATCAGGGAACATTTTCTGGTATTCTGTGAACAGGGCTAGTATTAACAGAGACGTTTCTTCAGAAGGAACGTAATTTGGGTGTTATGGACTAGTGAGGAAAGATGGTGATAGTACTGGCAAAGAAAATAAAACTAGCATGTACAGTCTCATAAAAGTGCCAAAGTCTAGAGCTATTTATGTCCCATATAATTTCTGTAAAATGAACGTTTGTCACTGGAACCTGTTCCTCAGAAATTGCTCAGGCAATTCTCAGAAGCTTTGTGATGTATGCCTCTTCACCAACATTGTTATTTAGTGTAGAAATAGAATCTTTGGAGTCATGGCTATGTACTTTCTGGAACTCATTAGTAATACATGATTGAATCTGTGAAGGCAGTTGATTATTAGCTGAAAAATGTTCAAGCTGTACTGTTAGAGATGTGGAAAATATTGAAACCAACATACTTGGAATTGCGTACAGGCATTACCGTAATGCTAAATTATGTGCAGCCCTATAATTTGATTTTGAGCCAGTCAGTTTTGTATTTGTACTTGTTGAAGTGGACTGTCAGGAAGGTCTTGCCAGAATGCTTCAACTGACATGTCTGGCTCAGTTAGAATTCTTGACACAAGTCACTTTTGTGGGTGTATTCTTGTTGATGCTATTGGGATGGCACAAGAATTAAATGTATTATTTGAATTCCCTGAGATAAACAAGTAAAAAGGCTGATTGATGATGAAAGATAGGGTAAAATAATAAAAAAGCAAAATACAAATTCAAAAATGATTTCTTCAGTACACTGCTGTATACAATACTAACCTTCTGAATATTCTCATCTAGTATCTGAATTCCAAAATTCATACATTTTGGTGTTCTTTACAGAAACAAATCCTGAAGTAATCTTTCTGTGCATGAAGTGAGAGGAAAGTGTGGAGCTCTCGGGGGGGAAAAATGGACCAAACTAATATCCATTTTGGTATAGATACAGAGCCGGCAACATAGCTACAAAATCTTGCTAAAATGAGCCAGACTGCAACTTCACTAGCACAAGAACTCCTTACATTTCCACTGGAAATAAATTGCAGCAGATGTAGCTGTGTTATACTTCATGTTTCTGTCTCTTTTTTCTGTAGCCTCTGCAGAATGAACCTGTTCATAGCTTACACTGGTCAAAAGATATTCCTCACTGAATCAAGGAAGATTCTCAAGATCTGCACTGATAGAAGCAGAATGTTAATTCTCAAATAGCTTTATGTATTATAGTGTGGTAAATAAATGTATATCCAAAAAAGCACGGAAGTTCCATATCACTATTGGAATTGCCTAGGTTGGTTGTTTGCAAATACATCGTCGTTGTCATCGTCATCCTGGCAAATCCCAAAGGGGCATGGCCTCCTTGCTGATCAAGCATCACCCAGATCCATCTCTAGCTAGGTCCTCAAGATGTGATAAATTACACCTCTGAAGCTTTTGGTGACCCTGTGATTGCCGGCCTGGTTGAGAATTCCTTTGTAAATTCACTTTGGAATTTGTTGGAATTCATTGCAAATATTTAATAATTTTTGGCAATAGCCATTTTCAAAATAAAAAGTTGCTTATAAAAATAGAGAATAGTGTTCATTTACATTTAATGCATGGTGGGGTGTGACCATGGTGGGGGGCAAGGCAAGGATTCTTTTGTTGTGTGGGGGAACAAGGAGTTTAAAAAAAAATTGCTGGTGTGTGAAACTAGGAAAATATTTAACCTAAATTAAGCCTGGCTTTTATTTTGTGTACAGGTTCATTGAAACTAGTTCTGCTGGAATAGATGCTTTTCTTTACAACTGTTTCATAATAGGGGATCATCTGAATAGTTTTCAAAGAGAGAACTCTCTTACAATTGAATCTAAATAAAGTATATTCAAGGGTTTTGGTCACTACCATCTATCATGACCCAGGGGCACTGGCTTGTGTGTTAGGGTCTTTGTAAAATTCTGGAATGAAATTTGGACTTGTTCAGGTAGGGCATAACAAATGTATATCAATTTTGTCTCAGCAATCTATGCGATTTTGCTCTTTTGTCACAGTGGAATGGAGCATGGGCACCAAGACTTTGTGTGATTGTGCATAAGTGAAGATTAAGATCCTGATTCAGGAACCCTAAGCATGTGGTTAAGTCCATCTTTGTTCAGAAAAGCACTTTAACCACATCTCAGATTTAATTCATGGAACTTAAGTATGTGCTTAAAGTTAAGCAAATATTTAAGCACCGTTCCTGAAGAGGAATGCTTTTGTGAATCAGGGCCTAAATGTTTTACCTTCTTTAAATCTCATCCTAAATGGGGGAGAGGGCTATAGGTCTTATAGTGCAATCATACAAAATAAGCATATTTTGCCCCAAAAATTGCATTTTGAATCCAACCTGAAGGTCACGGTTCACTTCAGTAGAGTTACAGTAGAGATGACTTACATAATGTGCCTTTATTTTAAAATCTACTACAAACATTTTGTGGCTGTGGATGAAGGAATCCCTCTAGGCACAGCTCAGGCAATGTGAGGGAATATGTTTTCACAGTTCTATTCATTAGAGCAGAAGGAGATGGTCGGGGGCATGTTAGGACACCAGAGTGGGTAACTAAAACAGCTGGCTAAACTAGATTTTAAATTCCTTCTCTATAATGGAAAAATGCTTTTAAAGCATCTGGTCCACACTGGACCATTCTGTTTCTATACAAAGCTGCAAATTTCAGTTATGCCAGTAATCAAGTTTTTTACTAAATATTCTTATAAATACTTTTATTTAAATATTATGTAAAATTTTATTTCCATGTTTGTGGAAGAAGTCCTGTCATGCAGGTGTACTTAATGGTTTCTGCTCTGCCTTGTGCTAGACTTGCATTCTTGTCTGTGTCCCCATCTAGGGCCTTATAGAGCTGATGTCTGTCGATATCAACTGTTCATAGAACAGGTTCAGCACAAATAACAATGCAATCTCTCTTAGAATTTCCCCAACCTGGAAACCTGAGGGCCCCTTGTCACATTCTGGAGTGTAGCTGAGACCAGTGAGAGATTGTCACCACTTGTATTATAACCCTGAATGCCGCAAAATGCTTCTGCTACTTGTGGCTCCCTGCCTGGGACATACACACAACTAGCAGCCACCATGTACTCTGTGTTCGGTATGCTGTACAGCTCTGATTCAGCCAGTTTGAATCCAACAACCTGCCATCAGTTATCATACTTAACGCATTTTTTGTCTTTACCAGACATGGTTCATATTAGAAGGTGACCCCAACAGCCCCAATATTGAACTGCCCCAGACATGTGTAGTCTTGTTAGGGCTGCCAACTCTGACTTTTTCCACTGAATGCATCTGATGAAGTGAGCTGTAGCTCACAAAAGCTTATGCTCAAATAAATTGGGTCTCTAAGGTGCCACAGGTACTCCTTTTCTTTTTGTGAATACAGACTAACACGGCTGCTACTCTGACTGAAGCTATTCCAGGAGATTTCCCCCCCCCAATATGACATAATATGATTTTTTTTAAAATAGTCTATTAAAATCTCCCGGATTGCTTTCAATAGTCACCAGGAGATCAATGCCAATTCCGGGAGACTCCAGGCCAATCCTGGAGGGCTGGCAACCATAAGTCTTGTCCTTCTCCTGCAACATTCAGAGTATGTCTACACTACGGAATAAGGTCAAGTTTATAGAAGTCGGTTTTTTAGAAATCGGTTTTATATATTCGAGTGTGTGTGTCCCCACAGAAAATGCTCTAAGTGCATTAACTCGGTGGAGTGCTTCCACAGTACCGAGGCTAGAGTCGACTTCCGGAGCGTTGCACTGTGGATAGCTATCCCAGAGTTCCCGCAGTCTCCGCTGCCCATTGGAATTCTGGGTTGAGATCCCAATGCCTGATGGGGCTAAAACATTGTCGCGGGTGGTTCTGGGTACATATCGTCAGGCCCCCCTTCCCTCCCTCCCTCCCTCCGTGAAAGCAAGGGCAGACAATCGTTTCACGCCTTTTTTCCTGAGTTACCTGTGCAGATGCCATACCACGGCAAGCATGGAGCCCGCTCAGGTAACCGTCACCGTATGTCTCCTGGGTGCTGGTAGACGCGGTACGGCATTGCTACACAGAAGCAGCAACCCATTACCTTCTGGCAGCAGACGGTGCAGTACGACTGGTAGCCGTTCTCGTCGTGTCCGAGGTGCTCCTGGCCACATCAGCTGGGAGCGCCTGGGCAGACACGGGCGCAGGGACTAAATTTGGAGTGACTTGACCAGGTCATTCTCTTTAGTCCTGCAGTCAGTCCTATTGAACCGTCTTATGGTGAGCAGGCAGGCGATACGGATTGCTAGCAGTCGTACTGTACCATCTTCTGCCGAGCAGTCATGAGATGTGGATGGCATGCAGTCCTTCTGCACTGTCTGCTGCCAGCCAAAGATGTAAAAGATAGATGGAGTGGATCAAAACAAGAAATAGACCAGATTTGTTTTGTACTCATTTGCTTCCCTCCCTCCCCTGTCTAGGGGACTCATTCCTCTAGGTCACACTGCAGTCACTCACAGAGAAGGTGCAGCGAGGTAAATCTAGCCATGTATCAATCAGAGGCCAGGCTAACCTCCTTGTTCCAATAAGAACAATAACTTAGGTGCACCATTTCTTATTGGAACCCTCCGTGAAGTCCTGCCTGAAATACTCCTTGATGTAAAGCCACCCCCTTTGTTGATTTTAGCTCCCTGAAGCCAACCCTGTAAGCCGTGTCCTCAGTCGCCCCTCCCTGCGTCAGAGCAACGGCAAACAATCGTGCATCTGAGTTGAGAGCGCTGTCCAGAGCGGTCACAATGGAGCACTCTGGGAAAGCTCCCGGAGGCCAATACCGTCAAATTGTGTCCACAGTACCCCAAATTCGAGCCGGCAAGGCCGATTTAAGCGCTAATCCACTTGTCAGGGGGGAGTAAGGAAATCGATTTTAAGAGTCCTTTAAGTCGAAATAAAGGGCTTCATCGTGTGGACAGGTGCAGGTTTACATCAATTTAATGCTGCTAAATTTGACCTAAAGTACTAGTGTAGACCAGGGCTCAGAGATAATAAGATCTGTTTGCTCCTTTGAAGGAGACAAACCCCACCAGCTTGCCACATTAACTGGAATTGACATTCACTTTAGTACAAACAGAGCACTGTTGGTTTAGATTAATCGTAAAACAAGTTTATTAACAAAAGAGGATAATATTTTAAGTGAGCTAAAGTATAAGAGATAAGGTTAGAAATGGTTACAAGCAAATAAAAGTGAAAACACATCTAAGTCTAGAACTAAAGCTTGCTAAATTAAATTTAAGGTTTTGAATGTAAATTGAAGTAAACAGACCTTCCGTTGTTTTAGAATAGACCTGTTTAACAACTTTTGCTGAGCCAAGGCTCTCTGATTTTCAACAAGTAACATCATACAGTGGGAGTTCATAACCTTTACATATGATGTTCCTGCATATATTTACCATGGTAGTATTGGCTTGTGAGTTATCAGTTTTCAAGTGATACCTCATATGACATTCCAGGGTGCAATCCAGGCCATTGAGGGCTGTGTCACCCCTGCCCTGCAATCTTGGGTGCCTCATGATGCTTTGCTGTTGTAGCATCCAACTTGGGCTGCTCACAGCCTGCCAGCATGCAGATCACATCCTGAGTGACTGTGTTTAACTACAGCCCTGGTCCAACAGCTCTGACCCCAGTGGCCTCCAGTAATGTTGGTTCTTCGAGTGCTTGCTCATCTCGATTCCAAGTAGGTGTGTGCGAGCCGCGTGTACATTTATTGGAAGGTTTTTCCCTTAGCGATATCCGTCTGTTTGGCTATGGAGCCCCCTGGAGTCGCGGCTTTATGGCGGTGTATATAGGCCCCTGCCAACCCGCTACCTCTTCAGTTCCTTCTTATCGCCTGGGAGGGCTGTTGGAGCTGCGCTCTCCTCTTTTTACGGCAAGCGATCCCCTACTTTTTCAGGTACTTTTTTTCTTTGTACCTGTAAATAGTTAACTTAGTGTTAGTATTTCAAGTAGTTTGTAGAGTTAGATAAGTTTCTGTTGGGGTTTCACCCACTGCGTTCTCCCGTCCCAGAGACTGAGGCATGCCTCTGTCTCACAGGTTCAAACCATGCGGGTCCTGCCAGAAGCCTATGCCCAGGGCAGCAGCGTATTAACGCCTAGGCCAACTAATTTGCCCCCATTCACCGCCCTTCCCCAAATCCCTGCCCTGGCCCCGCCGCCTCTTCTGAGCGTGCCTCGTTCCCCCCCTCCTTCGCGAAGCTGTTTCGCACACAAGCACTGGCAGGGAATGGGGAGAAGCAGGACCCGGCGGCGAGTTCAGGGGAGGAGGCGGAGATGGAGTTGGAGCGGAGGTGAGCTGGGGTAGGGGTGGGGGGCGGCAATTATTTCAGGGCCTATGGGCGGCAAAATCTTTAATCCGCCACTGGCCCAGGGGCAATCTGCACGACTCTTTCTTAAAGTGGTGGGGCTCCCCAGCCGGCACAGCTTGTGTCGGACCCCAAGCCCGGCACTTTGATTCAGAGTGCACTGGCCTCTATGAGAGAGACCGTGGCACTGAAAAAGGACTCTGGGTGCAGAGATCCTCTGCACTGCCACTCCCCAGCACTGAAGACCTCCACCACGGCTAACCGGCAGCACTCGCACTTCCCAGTGCCACGGAAGAACCAGAAGAGAGCTGAGAGGGGGTGTTCACCCACAATTAGAGCAGGAGAGTGAAAACAGGTGAGAAGAGAGAGAACCACCTGGGATGTTTATGCCCATCAATTTTATAGTTCAGTCACCCTTTGAAATGCATTTTCCTGCGAGTGACCCCAAGAGAAAGTTCTTTCAAGCTGAGAGCAAGAAGGGAGGAGGCTTCAGGCTGTTTCTTTTCACCTATGTATGCTTCAGTGCAGATTTTCTTTGTTCTTTCTTTCCCCGCTTGCTGTCTGAGGATTCTGTTTACAGCTTAAGTGCACACACATCCCATTAAGACATGCTTGACTAGTTCTTCCTACACGGGGCTGCATGGGTTCAAACATGTGCCACCAGCATCATTCAGAGAGAATTCATAACTTTACGTATAATGTTGCTGCATGCATTCCACCATGATGATATTGACTGGTACATTATTAGTTTTCAAATGATACCTCCCAAAGCATATTTTGTGCAAGATTATTACAGTAGAATGTAAGGTGAGAGTACAGGATGCTTTGAATCACACCCATGCATAGTCAGTCCTTGGCATATCTGTTGAGACTGTCGAGATGCAAATTGGAATATGGGAATCAGTCTACTAGGAATTTAGATACATTCCATCAGCTTGTTTCATATTAGCCACTGAGAAGCCGTCAGATTATACTTCATTACTACTGACCTGTGCCAAAGCTGGTGTCCTCAAAGTGAAGTATCCTGTGTCTAATTAATTACTAATCCTGTGAATCATCCAGTTCTTTATATTGAATAGCATTCTCAGTGATCAGCTATTTGAGTAGTTTAATACGGTCTACTCTTAAAAATTAGGGTAAAAGCCTTTTGATGTTTCTTTCTCTCTTCTCTTTTTAGCTCTTAATAAACCCTTTCCAGAAATACTTAATACTGCATTAGTCATTTTGGCCCCTTTTCCAAATATTTGATTATGCATGCCAGACTTCCTATCTGCATGCATCTGTTTTGAGTACCTGACTGGTATATACAATGTCAGTACACAATGCTATAAGCTGGATGTTTGTGATTGTCATTATTATTACTTAGCAGTCAGTGAGGAACATAGTAATGAGGTTGGCATGGGAACTGAATGCACAGCATGCTCCCATTACAGAACTGTCAGTTTTAAAAGCTGTTAAACTAATCTTAAGGTGAACACTTTGTAAAGTTCACACATAAAATGAACAAGTTTTGCTAAATTTCCTAAATACATATAGAATTTCTTCTTGCTGTTTTGAGATCTCTTGTTAAACCTGATAAAACTGGTTATCAATGAAAAATGAGCTGTATTTGGCTAGTCTCACTCCTTATTAACAGTTTGTATTTCAGTAGCATCCAGAGACCTCCACCTTGATGAGGGCCCCATTGTATTAGGTTCTGTAGAAGCACGGAAGAAAACATGGGGGAAATCCTGGTATTATTTTAGTTAATGTGAGTTTTGCCGTCGACTGACTTCACTGGGGTCAGGATTTCTCACATGATTTAAGCCCTAAAGAGTTTACAGTCTAAATGGACAAGAAAAACAAATAGGGTATGTCTACACTGCATACTAAGCCCAGGCTCCCCTTCCCTCCATATATAAATCAGGCAGACTCGGGTCAGCAGGCACTCAGGGTCTGGATCCTGTGTCCCTGCTAACTGGGTGGATCAGAGCCTGTGTCCCACTGTGACTTGTGTCCAAGCCCTGTTGTTTTGTGGTGCGTCTGCAGCTCAAGTTACAGACCCAAGTCAGAAGGTCTATCTAGTGAGGTATGGATGCATTAGCACATCTGTGAGACCTGGGCCCTGCATTTGTTAGCCCAGTTTACAATGTAGTGTGGACACTCAAGCATTGGCTTGGAAACACTGAGGGTATGGACATCCGTGGCTGGCCCGTACCAGCTGACTTGTGCTATGGGGCTCAGGCTAAGAGGCGATTTAATGGTGGTGTAGACTTTCGGACTCGGGTTCTAGCATGAGCTTTTGGGACCCTCCCAAGGTCCTAGAGCCCAGGCCCCAGCTGGAGCCCGAACGTATGCACCACAGTTAAACAGCCTGAGCCCTGAGAGCCTGAGTCAGTTGGATCGGGGCAGCCGCAGGTTTTTTTAACTGCGGTGTAGACATACCCTTCATCCACAAGCTTGGGCTCTGTGGACCCGGGTTTATGGTGCTGTGTAGATATGCTCCTAGTAATGGACAAAATCTGTGCAGAATGTCAAAGGTCCATATATTCCTAGTTACTGTGTGTGGTGGTTTCTCCCCAAGCCATCCCCTTATCCCTCATGTTCTCCCCTCTGTCCAGATGTCTCAGTGCCTGGCTCAGCAGCCTTCTTCCATTTGGACCACACCCAGAAATGGACTCTGGCTCTGTATATGTGAAGGGGGTGTAGCGGGGAAGAAGCAGCCAGTAAGTAGGTGCCTATTGAATGACTGACTGCAAGTGTCTGGTAGTGTTACCACAAGTCTCCTTGTGTGCTCGCAAGCATGGGCTCTTTGTGGAGCACAGGGAGTGTGCATTTTCCCCAAATCCAGCCCCCTTGTGTGGTGCAGAACTGTACTGGTTCCATCATTGAAGACTCACTGTCACGGTGGCGGGGATGAAAGGCATGTGACATCACATATTACAATTGTATAAATACTGTTATCAATATTGCTGTTTATTTGTATTACAATGTTACGGAGAGGCCCTAAACAGACTGAGGTCCTATGGTGCTAGGTCCTGCTGGGACTTAAAGGAAGAGAGAGTACCTGTCTCAAAGAGCGTGTGTAATTTTAGTTTGACAGTATACAACATTGAATTGCAGAACTAGCAAAGGGGGGGTGAAGACAAGTAATGCAAGCATGTTGCTGACAGTAACCATAACTAACTAAAATGGCTTCCAATGAAGGTAGTGGGAGAAAAAAAATTCTTTATAAAATAATCCCTAGTGAAAATGCAGAGCAGATGCATCAATTTGGGTTTACCACCGCATAATTAGAAAGGGACAGAAAGAAGGGGAGCTTCCAGTGAGCTATTAGATTGCCCCAAACTCATGAAAATAGTAAAATTCTGTTTTTTCTGTGGTTTATTTTCTATACATCTGTATATATGCATGCATGTGCATGAAATTATAAAAGCACTGTTTCATCATTTACATAAGAACATATCCATTTCATAAAAAAACATATTTAAGAGAAATATTTGTTTCAGAGGGTTTTGGGTTTTCTGTTTGGTTGTTTTTTTCTGATGAATAATGTCAATAATATTCCTTGCAGTTGCTATCTCAAATGGTATATCTAAAGAAGTATTTGTGTTACAGGAGACAAAAGTGGAGGAAGTGGAGGAAACTGAAAATAAAGGAAGCCCCGAAGCAGCCAGATTACCCAAACAATCCTCAGAAGATAATGAAGTGTTTGGTATGTATCTGAAGAACTGGAAAATAAAGCTTGCACTGTAGTACAGTTTACATAGTAATAGTGCACTACTGTTGGTTTAAACAAATCACTCATTTTTTCAGAGTAACAGCCGTGTTAGTCTGTATTCGCAAAAAGAAAAGGAGTACTTGTGGCACCTTAGAGACTAACCAATTTATTTGAGCATGAGCTTTCGTGAGCTACAGCTCACTTCGTCGGATGCATACCGTGGAAACTGCAGAAGACCTTATATACACACAGAGACCATGAAAGTTTCATGAAAGTTTGTTTCATGGTCTCTGTGTGTATATACTTTCATGAAACTTTCATGGTCTCTGTGTGTATATAAGGTCTTCTGCAGTTTCCACGGTATGCATCCGATGAAGTGAGCTGTAGCTCACGAAAGCTCATGCGCAAATAAATTGGTTAGTCTCTAAGGTGCCACAAGTACTCCTTTTCTTTTTACTCATTTTTTCATAGCTTTTGCTGAGATAGTGTTAGAGCATGCTTACAGATCTTTCTTATAATAAATATTTTCTCCTGCTTTAAGACTCTGATTTGGAAAAGAAACAATGGTTTTGTGACAGTATAAGTCCATTAAAGCCAGTGTTGATGATAGCGTGGAGAATGATGTCAAAGGTTTTTAGCCAATGGATCTGTGGGCAGCACTGCTTTCTAGAGCAGGAACTTTAGGAATCTGGGAAAATTAAGGCAGCCTTACTACTCCAGCTTTAAGAATTTTGGACAGTTCTTGAATTCATTATTTCCAGGGTTCAAAAGGAGTAGAAACTGAGTAACTAACTGTTTCTTTTACTAAATGTGGAAACGATGCATTTGATAATTTAAACCTGCAGTGGATAAAATTAATTTTCAGAGTCAATTCTTTAGTTCACTGTAAAGTCCTCTGAAGACCGGCACATCTATTTTCAGGGTGTATTACTGCTATTGATGCTCCCAGCTTTCCTCTTCTATGCCATCTATGGTTTCGGGACTTCCCTAGAGAGTTTCATATAGGGGGGAAAAAAACATGCAAGGAGGGGTTAATATATGAAAATAAATTGTCTCTGTATGTTTGGTTCTCTCTATACTTGTTTATTGATGGAACATATGCAAAATTAATCCTGTGTTCCTATCATCTTAGTTTAAGAATCCCATATAGCCCTTGTAATGCTTGTGCAGTCCTATGGTGTGCATGTTTGTCTTATGTTTAAGTTAATTTTGTTACACACTATCAAGCCATTCTATTGGGGCTGGAACTTAGTGCTGATTAGTCAGTCATTGCTGGCTTACTAGGGATATGAGAGTAGTGCTGAGTGTATTCTAGTGGATCCAAGTGCTCTTGGAGAGAACTCCTTGGAATAGGTCAGTACATGAGATGCCAGGAAAATGTAGCTAATAAAATTAGCCACACCTGTAGCTGGGGAAAGAGATTTCTGAGCAAAGCCTCGAGTGTATTCAACATAAATCAGTAAGCTAAAAAGAGCTGGCCACACCCTTTAGTTTAAAGAAACTTTTTTGTATTTATTCAGGTGTCAGCTGTTTGTTTTTTTGTTCCTCCCTTTTCCCCACCCCAAGAATTAAAGTCAGCTTATTTTTTAAAGGTCAGATCAAAATTTACAAACACAGTTGTTTGCATCCTGTATTCTGGCTTTCCAAGAGCCAAAAGGGCTGCTTCTCTCATTAAGGAAGGGAAAATGAAGAAATAATTTAGAACATCCAGTGTACTTGTACTCATGCATGTTAATTCACATCACTCATTATGGGACATGTAGGAATAAGGGGCAAATACCCATAATAGACATCCTGTTGTACGATACAAAAGTCTGCAAGAGTAACTATCTTTTTACCCAAAGTTGCTGTGAGGGTGTGCTAATATGTTACAACATATAACATAAATTACTGTTACATTTAATGGTGCCATATAAATTAGATATCTATGAAATATATATAAATCTTTGATTCACAATTCATAAGCTGTTATTCTTCTGTTTAACCCAAACTCTGATGGCACCCAAAATTACCAGTTACTTTTGAAATATATATGCACATGGCCAAGATTTTTCCAAAAGAATCAGGTAATTTTGGGTACCACAACTTCTGTATGCCAGACTTTGATGTACCTTGAAGGATCCTGATTTTCAGAATTTGCTGAGCATCTGCCCTCTGGAATTGGGCCTTTTGAAGATTTCTGCAGATAGACACCTGAAAACTCGAAGCACCCAAAAACTACTAGTCACTTCTGAAAATATTAGCCATATATACCTTGAATAGAACTTCTGTTTAAAAAAATGCATTCAGTTGTATCTTGTTCTTTCTGTTCTGTTTAGATCTATATTATTGGTTGTTTGCCTTTATTTTATTGTTCGTATAAAGGCATGTCTGAGTGACTTGCAACTCCCATTTAAATTATCCTCCGAATGGCCCCCCATTTTCTACGTGTTTCTCTTGCACTTGTGGACCTGTTATAAACAACTATAGAGAGTAAAATAGAGTCTTTGGAGACTTAGTCTTGTACAATGTTATAAGAGTTTGTGGCGCTTACAGCTTGATTGACTTCATCTGCTCTTGGCGAAGAAGTGCGAATTAAGGGAAGCAGCATGGTGTATAGGGGACTTAACTGGGAGCCAAGAAACCTGGGTGCTCTTCTAGCTCTGCCACTGACCTTTTGTGTGGCTTTGGATAAGTCACTCGACTGTCTGCCTTCATTTCTGCTCCCACCGTTGATCTGCCTCATCTTCAAGATGGAACAGGAACGCCTCCCATTATACATTGGGGCCATAATCCAGTTGGGCTGTTCACACTGGCCAGATGAAGAAGGCAAACAATGCTGCAGCCTTTCAAAGTCTTGTTTTCCAGAAGCTTGGAAGAAATTTTGGCAGACAGATTTCCTTCCTTGGAATTATATAGAAGCTTGATTCCTCTCTGCACCTTCCGAATGCAGACCAATTTCTAAAATGCATAATACAGTCCTTGGAAAATAATAATAAAAAAGACAACATCCTAGGGTGTGTCTGTCATTCTGTGTTTTTAAATATTTAGATTACAAACTCTTAACATTTCTTTTACTCCCACAACTTTAAATCTAACCTTTATTTCTTGTCTATATGCCCTACTAATCGTAGAAATGTAGGGCTGCAAGAGACCTAGAGAGGTTTTCTGGTTCAGCTCCCTGTGTGGAGGCAGGACCAAGTATATCTAGACCATCCGTGACACGTGTTTGTCTAATCTGTTCTTTAAAACCTCCAGTAATAGGGATTCCACAACCTCCCTTGGAAGCCTATTCCATAACTTAGCTACCCTAATAGTTAGAAAGCTGTTCCCAATATCTGACCTAAATCTCCTTTGCTGTGGATTAAGCTGGTTTTGTCTTGTCCTGTCTTCAATGAACTTGGAGAACAGTGGATCACAGTCCTCTCTGTAGCAGCCCTTAACATATTTGAAGACTCTTATCAGGTCCCCCTCAGTCTTCTTTTCTTAAGATTAAACATGACTAGTTTTTGTAACCTTTTCTCATGAGTCAGGTCTTCTAAATTTTTGTTGCGTATTGGTGGCGCACTCTGAACGAAGGACTGAAGTTTAGTTTTAATACGCAGTCTTGCATCTGAGTGTTTGCTTGGAGGGACCACATGGCAGCAGGAGCCCCACAGGAACTTTGACAGAATTCTTCCTCCGAGGGAGTTTGAACACCTTTGCCACCTTTTTGAAAGGGTGCAACATATAACTCCTAGCCAGTTCTCTTCCCCCATGGCCTCAGCCTCATCCCACCATTTCTATCACCTATAGCAGTGGTCCCCAAACTGTGGGGTGTGGCCCCCTATTAGGGCATGGAGGAACATTTTGGCAGGGTGCAGTGGGGCCCGGGCCAGCCCCCACTGGGGTCAGGGAGGGAGCGCCACCCAACCCCACTCTGCTCCCAGCTCTGCTCCAACCAGAGCCCCACTCTGTAGCTGCAGCCCCAGCCTCGGCTCCTGGCTTGGCTGTTGGCCCTGACCATGGCCCGGCTGCGGCTCTGCTCCCAGCTCTGGCCTTGGCCCCAGCTCCAGCCCCAGCCTTGGCTCCCTTACCCCGGCCATGCCCCCTCTCCTGGCCCTGGTTCCTGACTGTGACTCTTGTGGGGGAGGGTGCAGACAGGAGTAAGGGGTGGTACAATGTGAAAAGTTTGGGGACCACTGACCTGTAAAGAGGCTAGAACAATCGCTGGCCCTAGCAAGAAACTGTAGCACTGATCCCTTATGGTTGACTCCATGGGAATGAATGGGTGTGGGGCCCCTTTCACCTCCTCCCATTTGTACACAGATGTAGAGCCTGCCACGTTCTGACTTCAGACAGGTCGTTCCAAAATCATAGGTTGGCATTTATAAATCAGCCACAAGGGAGCAGTAATTGCCTTTCCCCTGGAGAGTCCAAGTACACAATCTAATATCATTTAAAGCATTGGATTAGTGACTCGGGGTTTCTGTGTTCTAGGTTCCCCTTCTCTAAAACAATACATATATTTTGTTACACTAGACTAGACAGCATTATGTTTAACCTGGAAAGTAGAGAATGTTCTATACCCTTTATAGCATTTGACGTACAGGATTGTTATGACAGAAATGCAGTAATTTAAGTGAAGAGTTAAGAGAAACCTTTTGTGGTAGTTCAAGCATTTTTAGTTTTCCATAAATATTTGATTCCCTAGAAGGTTCAGTTAGCTTGAATTTGGCTGGCCAAATACTACGTGATCTGAAGTCTTTTTGTTTCATTGATCCTTGTCAGTTGGGCTTTAGACATGGGCGGGATAGGAGACTACACTGAACTCCTTGGTTGATAATCCACTGCTGGGAATGGATAAGGTTCAGTTTTGTTCTATCTGTTGGGCATTCATATCAAAACGGTTTTATCAGCAGTCATTTGCAGAGCCCAGTGGTGCTTTACATTCCTTCCAGTCAGAAATTACTCTGAGAGTGGTTATTCTTTATTCACTTATCTTATGGTAGTGCTGAAATGCCTCCATCAGCATTGAGGCCCTGTCGTGCTGAGCACTGATCTCCATAAATAGAGATAGATGTGGTCCGTGTTGCAGAGGGCTTACCTTACAGGTAGGGTGACTGCTGCAGTACTCCAACATCTATTGTGGATGTTGCAGGTGTATATATTGGGGCCCCAGAGCTGCAGCAGGCTTTTGTTGAACAGTGAGTCAACCACAATAGGGAAACTTTCAAAAATGTCCATAATTTAATGAACATATGTGTCTCAGGCAAGTTATGGAGTCTACCTGAAATGTTGACTTAAATGCTCTTTTATGGTGATCTGCAGAGTTTCATCTTCTCATGCAACTACTTAACATGTTGTATAAAGCCAGACTGACAGCTTTTTGGAGGTGTACTACCCTGAGTACACCTATTCTGTTGCACACTCTATCTCTTTTTATATTCAACCTAGATAAGGTGGTCTCTTTGTATTTGAGCCAGCCAATAGGAAAGCTATCTTGAAATGAAAGTTCAGTACACATAAGATGTGGGGTAATGGCAAACATATGGAAAAACTGACCAGGAAGTGACTGCTCGTTTAAGTTCTGACGACTGAGTAGCTTCAGGGTCTTATTCAGTCCATACTCTTTAGAATTCCTGGGTGAAAACAGTGGCACAAAATGCCTTTAATCATTTGCTGGCCAGGTTTCTGTGGACTTTGCTCTCCAATATGACTCTCTGTCACCTCTAGGCTAGACTGAAATGCATTGTACTGGTGGGTTTTCCCTTGGCCTCAGCTTGCAAAGAATTAGAATTGAGCGAAAACCAGAATTTCTATCTTGGGGAAAATTCTGATATTTTGACATTTGTTTTCAATGTAGGATGAAAAGTCAAAATTTTGACATTTTGTTGTCAAACAAAAAGTTTAAGAAAAAAATCATTTTGGAAATGTCAAAACAAAACATTTTTATGTTCCTGAATCAAAACATTTGACTTGGGTTTGTTGCGAAAAATCAAAATGTTTTTTTCCTAGTCAGTTCAGAATTAAACTCTATCTGCCTAAAGTGCCATGGTGTCTCACTGGAGTTTTAGTTCAGGAGTTGCATTCCCCTAATCTTTCCTAAGGGCCTGGCTCCCTGGCTGGACTGTATCTCCCAGGGTCCACTGTGATCATGTGACTCCCCTGTTGCCATATGGTTCTGTCAGAAATATTTCAGGGTCAAGCCTAACTGCAACAAAACATTTCATTTTGATCCTCATGGAAAACTGAAAAATTATGGTTTCAGAGTAACAGCCATGTTAGTCTGTATTTGCAAAAAGAAAAGGAGTACTTGTGGCACCTTAGAGACTAACCAATTTATTTGAGCATGAGCTTTCGTGAGCTACATGCGTCCGATGAAGTGGGCTGTAGCTCACGAAAGCTCATGCTCAAATAAATTGGTTAGTCTCTAAGGTGCCACAAGTCCTCCTTTTCTTTTTGAAAAATTATGGCTCAATTTGAAATTTCACCAGGGAAAATTTGAATTTTATGGAAGCTACATGTGCCATTAAAAAAAAAAAATCATTTTGACAGAAAATTCCCAGTCAACTCTACCAAAAACATTGTTGCCCACCTATAAAGTGGGGCGGCCTGATAATGTAAGCATGTAACACCTATTCTCCCTGGCGTGTGCTACCTTCCTGTTTATTTCTGAGTACAGTTTAATTATTTATATGTAAAACCCTAAATGTCTTGAGAACCTGCTCTCTGTACAATGCTTCTCCTTCTACCATGAGGCAATTACATTTGGCTGGAATGTTCTTATTGCCTCTCTTTCAGGGTTAAACTCCAAGCCAGATGGACATACATTCTAAGGGGGGATATGATAGAGGTCTATAAAATCCTGACTGATGTGGAGAAAGTAAATAAGGAAGTGTTATTTACTCCTTCTCATAACACAGGAACTAGGGGTCACCAAATGAAATTAATAGACAGCTGGTTTAAAACAAACAAAAGGAAGTATTTTTTCACACAGTGCACAGTCAACCTGTGGAACTCCTTGCCAGAGGAGGTTGTGAAGGCCAAGACTATAACAGGGTTAAAAAAAAAACTAGATAAATTCATGGAGGATAGGTCCATCAATGGCTATTAGCTATGATGGCAGGGATGGTGTCCCTAGCCTCTGTTTGCCAGAAGCTGGGAATGGGCGATAAGAAATGGATCACTTGGTGATTACCTGTTCTGTTCATTCCCTCTGGGGCACCTGACATTGGCCACTGTTGGAAGACAGGATACTGAGCTAGAGGGACCTTTGGTCTGACCCAGTGTGGCCATTCTAATGTGCCCATCTCTGAAACACAGTCCTGCTTGAGCTTCACCAAAGCCCAAGTTGAGCAGATTTCTGGGTACAATACATAAAAATATAAGAATGGTCATACTGGGTCAGACCAACAGTCCATCTAGCCCAGTATCCTGTGTTCCATCAGTGGCCACTGTCGGATGCTTCAGAGGGAATGAACAGAACAGGGTAATTATCGAGAGATCCATCCTCTGTCATCCAGTCCCAGTTTCTGGCAGTCAGAAACCTAGGGACACCCAGAGTATGGGGTTGCATCCCTGACCATCTTGGCTAATAGCCACTGATAGACATATCCTCTATGAACTTATTTTAACTTTTTCTGAATCCAGTTATAATTGGGCCTTCACAACTTTCTGGCAAGGTTACAGGTGTGAAGTACTTCCTTATGTTTGTTTTAAACCTGCTATTAGTTTAATCAGGTGATCCCTAGTTCTTGTGTTATGTGAAAGGGTAAATAGCACTTCCCTATTCACTTCCTCCATTCCATTCATAATTTTATAGACCTCTATCACATCTCCCCTTAGTTCTCCCTTTTCTAAGATGCACAGTCCACAAATCTTTAATCTCTTCTCATATGGAAGCTACTCCATACCCCTAATCATTTTTGTTGCCGTTCTCTGTACTTTTTCCAATTCTAATTTATCTCTTTTGAGATGAGGTGACCAGAACTGCATTCAGTATTCAAGGCGTACCATGGATTTATATATTGGCATTATGATATTTTCTATCCCTTTCCTAATGGTTCCTAACTTTGTTAGCTTTTTTGACTGCCGCTCCATATTGAGCAAATGTTTTCAGAGAACTATCCCAAATAATTCTATGATCTCTTTCTTGAGTGGTAACTGCTAATTTAGACCTGATCATTTTGTCTGTATAGTTGGGATTACATTTTCCAATGTGCACTACTTTGCATTTATTAACACTGAATTTCCTCTGCCATTTTGTTGCCCAGATATATAAGATATCAGTTTAGTTCTGCAGGAGTTTAATAGTTATGTATACATTACACTTTGCCCACAACAGTAGATTATAAGTATCTCTTACACATTAGCAAACTGGTTGACATAGTATACCCACAATTTGGAAATATAATGCATGCATAAAATATGGTTATCCAAGATTCTTATGTTCACACTTCAGCTCTTACAAGAAAACCCCTAAACAAGGAGACCAAGGGAATCAGCAGTGTACATTGATCTACCTGAACAATCCTTTTATCTGTGGACTGTTATTGTCATGTACTGGACAAAAGCTGTGAGGTCATTGCAGTTCACATTGACCTTTCTGGGAAGCTTGTCTTATCTATTGTAAACTTAATCAGCCCTGGAAAACAAGCTGTGACTCTAATGTCAAATGATAGCAAGCTAACACAAAAATCTTCTGGTGAGACAACATATAGTTCTAAGCTAGATGTTACCATCATGACATTCTTCTATTTTGCTACATTATAAGGTGAGTGTTTACTGATGCTTATATTCAAGTTGTCCATACATTTCCACCCTAAAGGGAGTGGGGTTTTTTGGTTGTGACTTTCACAAAGTTTTACCTTTGTGACTGAAATTTGGCATACTTGTTCCCTATCAGAGAGCAGGGTTTTTTCCCCTGAAAGTTTAACTGAAAACAGTGGGGTCACTGTCAATCACAGAGAGAGTGGGAGGATGGGGACAGGGTGGAGAAACCAGAAGACTTTCTGCCAGCAAAAAAAAAAAAAAAGTGTTGACTTTTTTTTCATAGCTCTTGCACCACAGCGGGAAGAGATGGAAAATTGAAATTTTGCACAAAAAGATTCTCCTCATCATGACTGTATCTGTCAGTGCTTTGGTGGAAATGAGGTTAGAGTTTAAAAGATAATTCACGCATGGGCATTAGTTTTAGTTTGCAATAAAAATAACATCCTGCCAGCATTCCATTGGCACTGCACATGCAGGCATGGGTAAACTGAGTGGAAATTTTCATGGAATAGATTTTTTTTTCCCCCGGTACTCCATTTAGATTTCTGCATTCATACGTAAGGAAACTCATCAGAATTAGCTAGCCTCTAACTCTGCCTACTCAGAAAATGCATTTGTGAAGCAAACAGCATTTGCATTTGACTTGCTAATTCCACGTAGACAGTCTGGTTTTGATGAGTGCAAATGGTTTTGTATCAATACTACCAATGCAAACATATAGTCGGTTTTGGAAAACATGGTCTTATCTGACTCAGTCTACATAGTATTTGTGTAATTTCTCAGGAAATTTCTGCTTTTTAAAAATATATTGCATCCTTAAAATAGGAAAGACTTAATTTTGCGTAGTAGAAACGTGCATACAAGGGGATACTGATATCCACGAATTAAGCTTTTGTTTACTTCTTATAAAGGAGACCTGCATAGGATGTGATTGATTAGTAACTGTGTCTTTCATGAATTCAGATAAAACTCCAAGGACAAAGCCAGATTTTCACCTGGTGTTCCTGGGAAGTGCTTGCAGGAATGGTAGCGCCACCTGTCATTGAAATAGGGCACCTTGCACCTCACTCCATTGCTCTATATTTGGTGCTGTTGGTTTGGGTTCATGGTATAAGGCACTTCTATGATCCTTTTGATGTTCAGAGGTTTTATGGGAAACATGGGTAGACACAGGAAACTACTCAATTCTCCTCTTTCTTCGAGAGTTTTCTTTGGCATGAAAGATTTTGTGCTAACTCTATATAAACAGCATTACCCTGTTTACCAATGAACCAGAAGGGTTTAGAGAACTGTACCTGAAGAGAGACATCCAGCAGTCAGGAAAGACACACAACCAGTTAAAAGATACTCATGATTTTTTTTCATAAATATTTCTGTGTTCTGGTTTGACTCAATTGCTTGTTCAGTTATGGCTCGTTTGATGGCTGTCTAATCTCCTGGAGAGTGCCCTATGCAGAGATATGAACTAGTCGACTTAATAGGCCAGATTTTTAAAAGAGGACTCTAATTTTGTGTCTGCAGTCAGTTGTGGGCACAAATAATTGAGAGAATAAATGATACAGTAATTTCTAGATATCTAACTACCTGATAAGTGAATTCAGTCAGTTAGTGGCCTAAATACTATCGTTTAAGTCCATAAGATTACATTCAACCTCACAGTTGATTTTGGGCACAAAACTAGAGGCCGAGCTGAGGGCATTTAACAGTTTGACCCAAAATGATTTTTCCTTCTCCATCTCTTATGTTTGCATGTGCATTTATCTATGATTAATTGAATATCCTTGGCAGTTCTTGCTAAACACAATAGCATGTAGGGCTGTCAAGCAATTAAAAATTAATTGTGTGATTAATTACACTGTTAATAATAGAATACCATTTATTTAAATATTTTCTCATGTTTTCTACATTTTCAAATTTATTGATTTCAATTACAACACAGAGTACAGTACTCACTATATTTTTATTAGAAATATTTGTACTGTAAAAAATAAAAGAAATAGTATTTTTCAATTCACCCCATACAAGTACTGTAGTGCAATCTCTTTATCATGAAAGTTGAACTTACAGATGTAGAATTATGTACAAAAAAACCCTGCATTCTAAAATAAAACAATGTAAAACTTTAGAGCCTACAAGTCCACTCAGTCCTACTACTTCTTCAGCTAGTCACTCAGATATACACGTTTGTTTACATTTGCAGGAGATAATACTGTCCGCTTCTTGTTTACAATGTCACCTGAAAGTGAGAACAGGCATTCACATGGCACTGTGGCAGCTGGCATTGCAAGATATGTATGTGCCAGATGCGCCAAAGATCCATTTGTCCCTTCATTTTCAACCACCATTCCAGAGGACATGCGTCCATGCTGATGATGGGTTCTGCTTGATCATGATCCAGAGCAGCAGACCAACACTTTCATCATCTAAGTCAGATGCCACCAGCAGAAGGTTGATTTTCTTTTTTGGTGGTTCGGGTTCTGTATCGTAGTGTTGCTCTTTTAAGACTTCTGAAAGCATGCTTCACACCTCGTCCCTCTCAGATTTTGGATGGCACTTCAGATTCTTAAACCTTGGGTAGCTATATTTAGAAATCTCACATTGGTATTTTTTTTGTCAAATCTGCAGTGAAAATGTTCTTAAAACGAACATGTCCTGGATCATCATCCAAGACGGCTAGAACATGAAATATATGGCAGCATGCGGGTAAAACAGAGTTGCAGACATACTACTTTTCCTCAAGGAGTTCAGTCAGAATGTAATTGACACATTTTTTTAATGAGCATCCTCAGCATGGAAGCGTGTCCTCTAGAATGGTGGCCGAAGCATGAAGGGGCATACGAATGTTTAGCATATCTGGCACGGAAATATGCAATGCCGGCTACAAGGGTGCTGTGCGAGCACCTGTTCTCCTTTCAGGTGACATTGTAAACAAGAAGCGGGCAGGATTATCTTCTGAAAATGTAAACAAACTTGATTGTTTTAGGGATTGGCTGAGCAAGAAGTAGGACTGTTTTGTTTTTGAGTGCAGTTACATACCAAAAAAAAATCTGCACTTGTAAGTTGCACTTTCATGATAAAGAGATTGCATTATGGTACTTGTATGAGGTGAATTGAAAAATACTATTTCTTTTATCATTTTGACAGTGTAAATATTTGTAATAAAAATATTATAAAGTGAGCATTGTATACTTTGTATTCTGTGTTGTAATTGAAATAAATATATTTCAAAATGTAGAAAAAATCCAAAAATATTAAATATATTTCAGTTGGTATTCTATTGTTTAATAGTGCGATTAAAACTGTGAGGAATTGCAATTAATTTTTTTAATTATAATTAATTTTTTTAATTATAATTAATTTTTTTGAGTTAACTGCAATTAATCTACAGCCCTAATAGCATGGGCTGGGACCTGAGTAAAAGATTCCTGTATTTTTATCAGTGCTGGGCTGGTGGGCCATGCCCATTGTGGTTTAATGTGCACAATAGCAATACACTAAATTACTTATTCATTATTTTAGTGCTTGCTACATAACTTACAATGTCCTCAGTATTTTTCAACATGCTTATTTTGTGTGTGTGTGTGAGAGCGAGCGTGCACCAGGTTGTCCATAGGCATCTAAAATCCTGAGGAAACATAGTGGTCTAACTGCATCTATAGGAGCCTTGCTGAAGTTGCAAAGCAGGATGATTAAAGATGGACCATTGCAACACGCTGTTGAGTGCTGCATACAGCTGCTCTGAGAAGGAGGATAGTGCAGGCTCAGGAGACACTTGATGCTGATCATGGCATATTAAGTAGACCAGTGATTTTCAACCTTTTTGCATTTGCGGACCCCTAAACAATTTCAAATGGAGGTTCGGAACTCTCTGGAAATCTTAGACATAGTCTGCAGACCCTCTGATGTCTGCAGACTACTGGTTGAAAAACACTGTTCTGTGGTGACAACCTTTCACGGACCCCTTAGACATAGCCTGTGGACCTCCAGGAGTCCGCGGACCACAGATTGAAAACCACTGAAATAGATAGGTCTAAAGCTAGACACTACATAACTAGCACTCTGTGCCCTCTTGAGGCTGGAGTGTTCTAGCAGGGCAAACCTCCTTGTGTTTTCTTGAGTGCCAGGAAGACGTCCTTTTCTGTTAGCTCAAGGGGAACAGGCTTTTTATATTCTCTTCCATCGCTCCTCATCACCAGTGCAGGATAGGGCATAATTTTGCGTGTATGTGAATTAAAAGTGCTGCTGGGGGGGCAGAAAAAACCCTACACAAATGAAAATTGGAGGCAACTTTACCACTGTCTCCCATCTAGTTTTCCTGTGACCTTGAGTCACTACTCATTCAGAGGAGTAGAGTGAAATAAACAGAAGAGTCAATATATGCCAAGCTCATCTCTGTTTTGTGAGCTGAAGCAGCTTTTGTCATTAAACTTGACTTTAATTGTGTTGTGGACTCATTTTCTATTACAAAGTCTAGAAGAAAACAGGAATGAGTTATAATATGGATTCTTAACAGTAATTATTATTTAGCTGTATGACAGTAGCACCTAGAACCCCAACTGAGATTAATAGTTTTTAAAGTTAGGAGGGACTATTAAAATCATCTAGTCTGACCTCCTGCATAACACAGGCCAGAGAACGTCACCAGTAATTCCTTCATCAAACCCACAACTTTTGATTGAGGTAGATCTTTCACAAAGGTGTAGTCTTGATTTAAAGACTGCAAGTGTTGGAGAACCCACCACATTTATAGGTAAGTTTTCCAATGGTCAACATCCCTGACTAAGATATTTGTGCCTAATTTCCAGTTTGAATTTGTCTAGCTTCAACCTCTGTCCATTGGATCATGTTATGCCTCTGTCTGCGGCATTGAAGAATTTCAACTATCTCAAACTCCCCACATAAGTGCTCTCACTCACCTCTTAACTTTTCCTCTGAGAACTTGGACTGAGCTTCTTAAATCTCTCACTGTAAGGTGGGTCCCCATGATGGCTCCGTTATACTGGCCGCTGTATACATACACACATAGAATACCTGTCCCAAAGAGTTCATAATCTAAATAGACAAAACAGACAAATGAAGCAAGGGAAAACAGAGGCACAATAAGGTGAAATGCCCTGCACTGGGTGACAGGTCAATGACAGAGCCAGAAATAGAACCCACAGTCCTCTTCACCTCTGGTCCCGTGAGCTATCCACAGGCTGAAACTGCCTCACTTGAATCAACTTCAGAATCACGGTTTGTTAATGGTATGGGATATAGAAGTTTATATTTCTTTGATATGTAATTTTTGTTATGCATGTTTTTGATCATTAAGCAACATACACATTTTTTCTACATTTCAATTGGAAAGATACACAGGGTGAGATAAGATTTAAAACCAAAAGTAAAATCAGGTTGGCAGTATCCCTTTAAGGAATGGTCCACCGTGTGAAAAAGTTCGGTTGAAAACAAACAGTGGGCTCCACAGGGAGCAAACATGAAAATGCTGGCCACATGTAAGCAGAGAGTGAAAGAGGCATGTGAGAGTTGTGTGTCTCAATGCCCCCTGTCTGCTGGCAGCAGCCCTTTCTTGTGAACATCATTCTGGCCTTGTCTGCATGGTTTGGGAGGAACAGGTAGCAGAGCCAGGGAATGGCAATCCATGGGTTACTGTCCCAGTCAGACTGGGTAGGACTATGAAGAAAGACTGGGAGATCAATGGCAGCCTGGAAGCAGAAGTCTAGAAGGAGCTTTGAGGGTCCGCCTGAATGGGTGCACCAAAACTTGCAGGGTTGGGAGAGATTCTTTTGGGGGTTTGCGCACACCTCATGCTCTGTGCAACCACAAGACTCCAACCCTGTCTCTTAAGCACTGCAGCTGATCCCTAGCCTAAGGGGATATAATGTCTTTAGGTTTTCACATGTTTCACACTTACAAATTTTAGTAGTATTTTAAAGTGGTTTTACCTATGGAACCTATGTTGGCCCCTGCTTTAGTTCCTTAGGTAAGACTGATAGCTTGGCAGAATTTGTACTCAATTCTAGAGGCATGACAGTGTCCCTTTAAGTACGATAAGGAGGTATACAGTAGAAATCCATGTCTGAGGATTTTATTTTAACAACGAAAATAGAAGTGAAAAGAACTAGTATTTTCTGCTACACACACTGGTACTTGTGTAGAAACATCCTGGTAGTGACAAGACTGCGGTCCCTTGCAAGTGTCGCAGCAGAGCCCTGATAATGCCCTCCTTTATTTCAGTGTTCAGAGCAGGCTCACTCTGTAGTGCTTTCCCTATGCTTTCCTTTTCCATTGCCAGTGAAATGCCTGAATTTCTCAAGGTCTTTTAACACCCCTCGTTAATATGGGGCTATACTTTCTTTCTGATATAAAGGCCCTCCATCACAAAAGGATTTGTAAGTTAGTCCCCAGCTGGTTCAGTCACTGTGTTGCTAGCAAACTGTGAAGTTCCACTGTGATTTTCCTCCTTGCTTTTGAAGCACCTTAAAATAATAATAATAATAATAAATTACATAACCAGCACATACATAACCAACAAAATTGCAGAGCAGAACTGTAAACAATGGAAATAGACCTTTCTTAGTACCACCATGTTTGACTTAAACAGGATAAAAGTTTTCATCCTAACACACACATCATGTATGTGGCAGCCATTGCAAAAAAAAAAAAAAAAGAAAAGAAAAAAGTATCTTTGCTTTAACTGAGTCTAATGGAAATAGGCAAAAGGTAAAAAGGTTCCATGATAGATACAATCTCCCTAATTTCCGTTCAGAAGAAGGTTTTACGATTGAATTTCCTTGTTGCTTTTTTAAAACTTACTCTTACTTACTCTTCGTTGAAGGAATAGTTTAATATGGCTAAGGAAAGCAACAGATTTGTATTACATATACTGGACCAGATCCTGATATGGTGTAAATCAACATAGCTATGCTGCTTAAACAATATTTGATACCTAGAAAACTTTTCCTTACTTTATTTTTCCACTTGATGGGATTTCATGGATGTAAATCAGGGTGGAGGTAGACCCAGCTGGCCTGGTTCATCATTGCATTGCTCCCATGATACCAGTGTATCTCTGGAGTAATGAAGTGATTAGTCAGTCTCAAGTATTTAACGAGGAAGAATTCAATCTTAGATCTATTATATCTGGCTCTCGGGTCTTCTACACCATTAAGGATGGAGTCCCTCATTACAGAATAGTTCCAAAGAGAGAAGGGATATTCCATTTCCCAGCTTGCAAATGTTTTGCAAAAGAGAGCCAAATGAATAACTGTAAATTCTCTAATCCAAATATATCCATCTATTTTGCAGAACTCAGTTCTTGAACTCTTAAGAGTCTAAAGGCCAAATGCAGCCCTGATGTGAATGGATGGACTTTGCTGAAATCAGCTGTAAAAATATCAGGGTTTAATTTGGTTCCAGAGATTATGTATTTTTGCTTTTTCATTTGGAGTTCATCCATTTAAGAGGACAAAACCTTTATAATATTTCAGCGTAGAAATTAACAAGATGACATCAAACCACCATAGCAGTTTTCAATATTTGAAACAGGTAGATCTAT
Source organism: Lepidochelys kempii (assembly GCF_965140285.1). Taxonomy (NCBI): domain Eukaryota; kingdom Metazoa; phylum Chordata; order Testudines; family Cheloniidae; genus Lepidochelys; species Lepidochelys kempii. The sequence goes on along the minus strand of NC_136381.1, from coordinate 102,328,676 downwards.
CACTTATTTTTTTCAAACTGTGTTTTGATCTCTCATCTCTTCAAACTGTCTTGCAAATAATCCTGTCATTTATGAAGTTACTGCATACACTGTGCCGTCACTGCTTTGTTCAGCCCTCCAGGTTTTGCAGCTAGACTCTTGAGCACAAAGACATCTTCAGAGGAGCTACATGTTGCTTAAAGAGAGCTTCTTTTATGGCTGGAGTTTTGAATGTAGGCATCTTTCGGGCATACCACATGCAGATTCTACAAATTATCCCCAAAAATGAGTGGGTTTTCAGTTCCACCTGAAAGGAGAGCTTTTGATGTATGCATGCACTCATCCTTTCTCATCCTACTTGAGAAATTATTGGAGTATGAGAAATCGGGAAAAAAAATGGGGATATGATGGTACTGTGCTGATTTGTACTAATTAAATGATTACTAATTTAAATTTTAGTTTAATGTGTTCTATTAAAACTGATATTTTTAAGTGTGTTAATGTTCCTAATGTGCAAAAGAAATACAGTAAGTCTTAATGTAAAAATTTACGTTATTAGCCTTCCCGTACACTGAAGGAAAAATGACGTTGATAAGATTTAATGTAAAACGCAAGTTTTCAACCATAAATATGGAGATTGTTAATGCTTAAATTATATTGTTGGGTGAGGTTTTATTTTTGTTGTGACCACTGTGACCAGAAGTAATTCATATATGCTACTCTCTAGTAGCAACATGAAAGCAGGATGCTCCATTAAGGGGTGTGATCCAGTAACTGCAGGCTCTCCTCTGGTGCTGCCTCTCGGGTTATAAGCATGCCACCCCTGTTCAGGAGGTTGTCATACAGCACTGTGGGCTTTGTTTTTTGCCCGATTCCCAGCATCCGGTTGAATTCCTCATGGTAGGGGAAGGTAGCCTGGCAGTTCCCTGATGTATGATTCCCATCCTTCATTTTGCAATAGTTGGTCTTGATGCACTTGACTCTCTCCCAGCATTGATTGCTGGGGTGGTGGATCCCCAACACTGCTAGCCTCTTTGATATGTTTTCATAAACATTCTTGTTTCTTGTGTTCTTGCCAGAATAATGGCTCCCCTCACTCCATGTTCGCCAAAATCTTGGTATGTTCTTCTGGCCAGCTAGCAGGGCACTGGGTAGGGGGCATCTTCTCAGTTTTTGAAAAAGCTAAACTTAACTGTGCTTACAGTGGCTCCATCTGTGTGGAAATGCAGGGTTAAACACTAAGCATCTGTATTTGAACCAGGATGTTGCTTCTGGTTCCTGGGAGTTGAGTGGAAAGTTTGGGGAGAGAAGGACCCAGGGGGTTGTGGGATAGCACTGACAGACTCTCCGAACAGGAGCCTGGCAACACAGGCCTTCTGCTATATCCTAACTGCAAAGTGAGTGGGCTTGGACATGTGTTCATTGGGATGCAGGCTTAGACCCATATCCCTGGGTGAGCCACCCAGGCCCGTGTTCTGGAACATGTCAGAAGGCTTTGTGTGTGGACTCTGTGCGTGCGCGCACGGGGTGTTTGTGTGTGTGTGTGTGAAGGGTGCTGGACTTAAACCTGAGTCAGTTCCTGGGTTTGTTATGCAGTGTAGACATATCCTAAATCTTTTCTAAATCTTCCAGGGGTGTCACATGGCTAAAGGATCCCTTACTTCTGGAGCTTAGACTAGTGGTTTTCAGCCTTTTTTTTTTTTCATTTGCAGACCCCTAACAAATTTCAAATGGAGGTGCGGACCCCTTTGCAAATCTTAGATATAGTGTACAGACACCCCTTCCCCCCCTCCGCCCAAGGGTTCATGGACCAAAGGCTGAATACCACTGTTCTAATGACACCCTTCTGTGGACCCCTTAGACATAGTCTGTGGACCCCCAGGGGTCTGTGGACTACAAGTTGAAAACCACTGGCTTAAACATTTTCTTTGTTAGCCAGTTTTAAATCTTCCTATCTCAGGCCAACTCTTCTCTTTGAAAAATTGTTGCACAGCTGTGATGATCATTAAGCAGTTGGTTGGTTTGATTGCGAGACTAGATGTACCTCAAAATTTTTACAAAAACCCCCATTCATTTCTTGAACAAAGTTTTTGTAAATGTCCGGAGTGGTTGTATAAAATAGAGGCAAAGTGTTGTCCATGCGGAGAGAGAGAGAGAGAGAATAAAAATGGATTGTCTTGCAAGGTCCCAAAGACACTTCACTTTATTTCTCTCTAATAAATGCCATTACATGATTTGAGGTGACTCTTTCTAGTATGGTTAAAGTTTTTTTGTTATACATTGTATACATTTTTTCTTTATTATAATTTAGGATGGTTGTTTAAGCCCAGTAACTATGATTTATTAACCTGGGATGGGAGAACTTCTGTGGCTACATCTTTACTGCACAAGAGAGATGTTTTTATTGCTGGATAACTAACATGAATTAGCTATCTCACTGTAAAATCCTAGTGGAGACAAGGCATTATAGTTTTTATAACAAGGCGGTTAGCTAAGGCCAATGCTATACCCCCACCTGGGACTGACATCTCGTATTTAATACCATGATTAAAACTCAAGTGTCCTGTCTGTGCTAGTATTTTACAGCAGCATAGTTAACGCATGGTAGTTACCCTGGAGTAAAAAAACACCTTTTTTGGCAGTGAAGACAAAGCTTAATATACCGTGCTTAACTCTAGGGCAGAAGAAACGGAAATGTCTTGTATATTTCAGAAGCTTCTCCTGTAGCTGATTTACAAGTCTTGCTGAGAGGCTCCAAAGTAAGTCCTACCAGCCCTTTGTTGCAAGGATGGCAGCAGTGATATAGAGCTTGTCTTCACTACCTGTCTGGCCGGTTGGGGGTTATAGGCCACAGCTTGAGTTATCACAGTTGTCAGCTGCAACCACCCTGTGCTGCTAATACAGTCGTTCTGTGCAGTTTGAGTGGTGTTTTGCAGTTTGGCCACTTTCTCACCCGAGAGGAGATAACTCTGTGGTGAAGACGCAGATTGTGCATGATCCAAGGGCTTGAAGGATTTGAAGTATGATGCTGGAAGGAGTGACCGTGCAAATATCAGAGTCACTTTCAGGTTTATACTGTACAGTGTCAGTGTCATCCTCTCTCAGAAGTTGTGCATGATACCAGGCTTTGCCAATGTCCTATTGCTTAAGAGTCCGGCTAAGGAGTTTCACCGAACAATGCAAGAATCTGACCTCAGTGTGATTGGTATACCTGAAAACAAATAGACTGGGGAATAAGAGTACTACATGCTTTTTTGGAAGATTGAACACAGCTGAACAACCTCTGAACTCCATCAGGTGTCTTCCAGCAAGCGCGTTTGGGTCACCTCTTACTGTATCCAAAGTGATTTTATATGTAGGAATTAATCTGTAATCCAGTGTAGATATAAAAAGATAAATTCTTCATAATTGGGCTTCTGTGGCTGTCTAGATTGCATCTTAAGGGCTCAATGATCTTTCTAGCTTTACTAAGGCAAAATTCAGCGAGAAGGTTCTGGCCCAAGTTCTGTAGGAAACACTTTAATATTCTAAGGCCTTAGAGGAAGCCTTTATTCTTTGAGCCTTTATTATGCTTTCTAGAGAACCTGAGAATGACTGTCTCCTGTAAAACCTGATGAGGAGTGGGAACATTTTTTACTGCAGTTGGGCTGAAATGGGACAGAACTAATCTCCTGCAGCATTTTTAAAAATTGGATATTATTTTGTGTGGGTCCACAGCTGGTCAGCTTTTTCTTAACAGTGAGCTACACTGCCCTGGAAGGGGGCATGGTTAGCAAGGCTGAAGAGAGATGCCCACTGACATTGGTGGCTTCGGAGAACATCTTGGCACTTAGGGGTATTTATGCACATGGCTAATTTTAATTGAAGTATCTTACTCAGTCAGAGCCTTGAGGTTGGATAAATGGCAGTTCCAGCACCTTCCTTCCCTGTGATCAGCTCCTTTCTCAGGTATGCCGAACAAGGCTAGAGCAAGAAGGTAGAACCTGCCCTTCTCTAAATCAGCAACAGAAAATCTGACCCCTTATTTTAAATCAAGGCTTCATAAGCTCCTAGTAGTTTGTATGTAAAGGCCCAATTAAACTGGCAGATTGTAACCATTGCATGCCGGGGTCACCTGTGCTCTTTACTCAGATAGTTAGCAGCCCAGCTTTGATGTTATCTCATGTTGTTATGAGTTAGGACTGGCCTATGTATAGCTTTTTACCAGTTTAACCCTTTCAAGTATAGTTAAAGAGGTGCAATTTTTGTGTGTAGACAAGGCTTTAATTTCAGTATTAGGACTTGTCTACATGGGGAAATTGGCAGAGCGATAGTGGCATAATTATACCTCTGTAGACATGCTTGTCTGATTCCCTGTTTGAACACTCTTTTTTGTGATAATGAATGGTTGAATGAATAATGAGTCACTTTTATTCCAAAATAGTGTCCAGATAGGGAGATATAACTAGTATGGCTATAGTGGTAAAATTATTCCGCTATAGTTCTGCCAGTCAATTTTCCTGTAGGCAAGACAGTAAGTTATATTTTTGGCCTGATAACTGCCACTTTCTTTTCATTCACTTGTGATCTTTCTTCACTGTGAGTAGTAGATATACAATTATATGTGAACTGGCTTTCTAGTTTTTTAGTTAACGTTTTTCTCCACCCACTTTGTGCTGCTTAACGTGTCGTAAGTAAGATGCCCTCTTAGCATGAAAATACATGACTGTTTATACTTAGGGTTGCCAGGCATCCTATTTTTGACTGGAATGCCTGGTCGAAAAGGGACCTTGGTGGCTCCAGTCAGCACAGCTGACTCGGTCGCTAAAAGTCTGGTTGGCTGCAGAGGCGGGCTCTGCACAGCTCCTGGAAATGGCCGGCATGCCCCTCTGGCTCTTAGGTGCAGGTGCGGCTGGTGGGACTCTGTGCACTACCCCTGCCCGCAAGTGTAGGCACCACCCCAAGTACTGGAAACCACGGCCAATGGGAGCTGCAGGGATGGCGCCTGCAGGCGGGGGTGATGTGTAGAACCCCCTGGCTGCCCCTGCGCTTTAGGAATCAGAGAGGGACATGTTGCTGCTTCTGAGAGCTGCCTGAGGTAAGCGCTGACCGGAGTCCACACCCCAAACTCCCTCCTGTACCCCAACCCCCTGCCCCAGAACTGAGCCCTCTCCCACACCCGAACTCCCTCCCATAGCCCACATCCCAAATCCCCTCCCTTGCCTCAACCCCCTGCCCCAGCTGGGAACCTCCTCCTGCACCCAAACTCTCTCCCAGAGCCTGCACCCCGTACCCATTCCCACGTCCCTACTCTAGCCATGAGCACCCTCCTGGACCCCAAACCTCTCATCCCCAGCCCCACCCCAGAGCACGGAGGCCCCTCCCACACCCTGAGCCCCTCATTTCTGGCCCCACCCCAGAGCCTGCACCCCCTGCCTCAGCCTGGTGAAAATGAGCGAGTGGGGGGAGAGCGAGTGATGGACAGAAGGGGGATAGTGAGTGGGAGCGGGGCCTCAGAGAAGGGGTGGGGAAAGGTTGTTCGGTTTTCTGCAATCAGTAAGTTGGCAACCGTATTTATACTTCATTTCCTCAAACCTATTGGGAATAGAACCACTTTAGCAATAACCCACTCTATTATTTTTAAGTATTCCTTCTGAAATATATGGGTCTGAATATGAATTTGTTTAGCATCTTATTACTGTGAAGACAAGGGAGACTGTGAAATAATAAAAAGAGCTAATACTTGCATATTTGCTTTTGGGGGGATTGAGACTTCAAAAGTCGGGGTACTGATACTGCTTAACATTTTTGTCCAGTTCAAAAACACATCTTAGTGTCTTTAGAGGGTGTGTGTAGAGTGTGTGTGTGTGGTTTTTAATCTCTCTGATTACTGTTGTTAAATGCTTTGGGCCAAATTCTGCCCTCAAATTGACATGCAGTGCTCTTTTTGCTTTTGAGTGCAGTTATGTTTAAAAAAAAAATCATCTACATTTGTAAGTTGCACTTTCACAATAAAGAGATTACACTACAGTCCTTGCAGGAGATGAACTGAAAAATACTATTTATTTTTTCTTTTTTACAGTGCAAATATTTATAATCAAAATAATATAAAGTGAGCTCTGTATACTTTTTTGTGTTGTAATTGAAATCAGTATATGTGAAAATATAGAAAAAAATCCAAAAAATTTATAATAAATTTAAATTAGTATTGTATTATTTAACAGTGTAATTAAAACTGTGATTAATTGCAGTTATTTTTTAAATGTAGTTAATTTGTTTTGCATTAATCGCTTGAATTAACTGTGATTAATTGGCAGCCCTAAAAAGTTCCACAGTAGTTCTTTTGATGATAACATTTTATAGACTGCCTCAAATGACAACCCCATAATGAAATAAGGATCTCCTTGAAAAAAATAAATAAATAATGAAAACCCAGACCAGAACAAAACAATGCTGAGAGTCAGATCCTGCAAAGCTTATATTCACAAGTCAGCCTTACCTATGTGAGTAATAGTTAAGATTACTCTGGTGAATAGCAGTTGCTCTTGCAAGTTAGGGTTGCAGAGTCAGGCCCAAAATCTGTGAAACCAAACTAATAGAAACAAATAATCTCTCTAAAATAGGGAAGTAAACTGTCCATAATTTCCATTCCAAGTTTCTTATTTCCTAGAACGTACAATGTTGCATCTCTGCATGAAGCTGAATCACTCTGCTACTGAGGGAACTTTCCGCCGGAATTAGAATGTGACTTCTTGTTTTTGGACTGGGTTAGTGGAATGTAATTTTGTGATTTGTAATGTGATAGTTGAGTTGTCAGAAGTAATTAGACGAAAGGATATCAATAGTCACTGGAAAAAAAACACTTCTCCTGTAGAACTGTCACAGAAATAGTTTAACATTGAACCTTATTGCAAAGTACAAGTGATTTTGGTCACTAAAGTGTATGGAGCTAAGTCTTTGTAACTGACTAGGTAGTAATTTACATTATGTGACTTGGATTAAGCTACAGCAAAAATAACTCATAATAATGTAAATTAAGGTACTTTGATTTTAATGGTCATCTTTAGGACCATGGATATAGCTGTACATAATGATTTCGCTCAAAGTTTCAAGAAATTGGTATTGACTTGCCATCTGCCTTCTCCAGATGTAACAGAACTTTTGGCTAACATGTCATAGCTAACTGGAGAACTTTTAGTAAATTTTTAAAGCTGTTTATTCATGAGTAAACTGGCTCAGTTGTGGAAATTCCTCTCCTTTTGAATCTGCACATACAATAATACTTAGCTTTTAATATAGTACAGTACACTCTGACAATCATATCTCTGTGTGTGGTATATATCACTATTAGATAGTATTCATCTGCTCTTATGTGGTAAAATTCTCTCTCTCTCTCTCTCTCTCTGTCTGGGTGATATAACTATTTACATAGAATCTAATCTGTCCACATCACATGAAGTTGAAGGGGAAACTAATTCAGTGAAGCCTCTTTTACTATTTGGAAAGCCTTCTTGGTATTTATGCAAGATAGTTTCTTCAATATTGCTCCAGTAAATGCATTCCCGTTATATTATGCTCTTTTAAGGAACCAAGTGAAAAGCATTTAAGAGAACAAAGAACTAAAGCAATGTTGATAGTAGGATATTATAGCTGCTCAATGAAACTAGCCCTGGTGGATCCCAATAACCCCACAAAGAAAAGGAGTACTTGTGAGACTAGAGACTAACCAATTTATTTGAGCATGAGCTTTCGTGAGCTACAGCTCACTTCATCAGATGTTTACCGTGGAAACTGCAGCAGACTTTATATACACACAGAAATCATGAAACAATACCTCCTCCCACCCCACTGTCCTGCTGGTAATAGCTTATCTAAAGTGATCAACAGGTGGGCCATTTCCAGCACAAATCCAGGTTTTCTCACCCTCCACCCCCCCACACAAATTCACTCTCCTGCTGGTGCTAGCCCATCCAAAGTGACAACTCTTTACATAATCAAGTCGGGCTATTTCCTGCATAGATCAAGGTTTTCTCACATCCCCCCCACCCCCATACACACACAAACTCACTCTCCTGCTGGTAATAGCTCATCTAAACTGACCATTCTCCAGGTTTAAATCCAAGTTAAACCAGAACGCAATGCCATCCACAGCCTCAGAAACAACTCTGACATCATAATCAAAAAGGCTGACAAAGGAGGTGCTGTTGTCATCATGAATAGGTCGGAATATGAACAAGAGGCTGCTCGGCAGCTCTCCAACACGAGTTTCTACAAGCCATTACCCTATGATCCCACTGAGAGTTACCAAAAGCAACTACAGCATTTGCTCAAGAAACTTCCTGAAAAAGCACAAGATCAAATCCGCACAGACACACCCCTGGAACCCCGACCTGGGATATTCTATCTACTACCCAAGATCCATAAACCTGGAAATCCTGGGCGCCCCATCATCTCAGGCATTGGCACCCTGACAGCAGGATTGTCTGGCTATGTAGACTCCCTCCTCAGGCCCTACGCTACCAGCACTCCCAGCTACCTTCGAGACACCACTGACTTCCTGAGGAAACTTCAATCCATCGGTGATCTTCCTGATAACACCATCCTGGCTACTATGGATGTAGAAGCCCTCTACACCAACATTCCACACAAAGATGGACTACAAGCCGTCAAGAACACTATCCCCGATAATGTCACGGCTAACCTGGTGGCTGAACTTTGTGACTTTGTCCTTACCCATAACTATTTCACATTTGGGGACAATGTATACCTTCAGATCAGCGGCACTGCTATGGGTACCCGCATGGCCCCACAGTATGCCAACATTTTTATGGCTGATTTAGAACAACGCTTCCTCAGCTCTCGTCCCCTAAAGCCCCTACTCTACTTGCGCTATATTGATGACATCTTCATCATCTGGACCCATGGAAAAGAAGCCCTTGAGGAATTCCACCATGATTTCAACAATTTCCATCCCACCACCAACCTCAGCCTGGTCCAGTCCACACAAGAGATCCACTTCCTGGACACTACAGTGCTAATAAACAATGGCCACATAAACACCACCCTATACCGTAAACCTACTGACCGCTATTCCTACCTGCATGCCTCCAGCTTTCACCCTGACCACACCACACGATCCATCGTCTACAGCCAAGCTCTGTGATACAACCGCATTTGCTCCAACCCCTCAGACAGAGACAAACACCTACAAGATCTCTGTCAAGCTTTCTTACAACTACAATACCCACCTGCAGAAGTAAAGAAACAGATTGATAGAGCCAGAAGAGTTCCCAGAAGTTACCTACTACAGGACAGGCCTAACAAAGAAAATAACAGAACGCCACTAGCCGTCACCTTCAGCCCCCAACTAAAACCCCTCCAACGCATTATTAAGGATCTACAACCTATCCTAAAGGATGACCCAACACTCTCACAAGTCTTGGGAGACAGGCCAGTCCTTGCCTACAGACAGCCCCGCAACCTGAAGCAAATACTCACCAACAACCACATACCACACAACAGAACCGCTAACCCAGGAACTTATCCTTGCAACAAAGCCCGTTGCCAATTGTGCCCACATATCTATTCAGGGGACACCATCACAGGGCCTAATAACATCAGCCACACTATCAGAGGCTCGTTCACCTGCACATCCACCAATGTGATCTATGCCATCATGTGCCAGCAATGCCCCTCTGCCATGTACATTGGTCAAACTGGACAGTCTCTACGTAAAAGAATAAATGGACACAAATCAGATGTCAAGAATTATAACATTCATAAACCAGTCGGAGAACACTTCAATCTCTCTGGTCACGCAATCACAGACATGAAGGTCGCTATCTTAAAACAAAAAAACTTCAAATCCAGACTCCAGCGAGAAACTGCTGAATTGGAATTCATTTGCAAATTGGATACTATTAATTTAGGCTTAAATAGAGACTGGGAGTGGCTAAGTCATTATGCAAGGTAGCCTGTTTCCTCTTGTTTTTTCCTACCCCCCCCCCCCCCCAGATGTTCTGGTTTAACTTGGATTTAAACCTGGAGAATGGTCAGTTTAGATGAGCTATTACCAGCAGGAGAGTGAGTTTGTGTGTGTATGGGGGTGGGGGGGATGTGAGAAAACCTTGATCTATGCAGGAAATAGCCCGACTTGATTATGTAAAGAGTTGTCACTTTGGATGGGCTAGCACCAGCAGGAGAGTGAATTTGTGTGGGGGGGTGGAGGGTGAGAAAACCTGGATTTGTGCTGGAAATGGCCCACCTGTTGATCACTTTAGATAAGCTATTACCAGCAGGACAGTGGGGTGGGAGGAGGTATTGTTTCATGATTTCTGTGTGTATATAAAGTCTGCTGCAGTTTCCACGGTAAACATCTGATGAAGTGAGCTGTAGCTCACGAAAGCTCATGCTCAAATAAATTGGTTAGTCTCTAAGGTGCCACAAGTACTCCTTTTCTTTTTGCGAATACAGACTAACACGGCTGTTCCTCTAATAACCCCACAGACACTTGGCTAAAGTGGAGGGATATTTTACTAGGGCTGGCAGAAAAAGGAAAGGTTGCACATACCCTGTATGGTGGTTTAAATGGTTGCACTTCTTGGAGTTATAATCCCTATATGGATTCCAGCCAAGGGTGCACATGGACGTCATGTGTCAGAGCTGGAACAGCTTTGTAGAAGTAGTGTCTGTTGAACCGCATGTGCATTGTGTGTTGTCTGCGTGATCTTATCCGAGGCTATAAGAGGCTGTGTAGGTTGACACTGCTCCAGTTCCCTCTTACCACATCATGCTCGCTGGCAACCAGTGTCTTATTCCAACAAGACTCCTGGCCCTAAAGAGATCCAGACCACTCTTGAGGACGTCGCCTTTGATAACCAGAAACTTTTCAGTGACTAGTTGGATGAATCCTCACGTTCCCTCAAGGATTCTTGTGCTACTCCATGGTTGCTCGGCATTTGCATATGTGGGATTCTCTGTCACGTAATTTTTACTGTAACCAGGAAGTTGAAAGCATTCTGTAGCATGTGGTTTGCATCACAGTGAAAGGGGGGGGGGGAGGTAACCCATGTGACTTGTATTTGCAGTATTCTAGCCAGCCTGTAACAAAACATAAGTTAGCTGTGGCATAAGAAAAATAAATGGCAAGTTACATGGAACAACCACAAATCAGGCTATTCTATTTCTTTCTCTTCAATGATGCAAACGCCACATTTCCTATAAAGATAACTCATATTTGTCAATTGACCTGGGAATTATCAGATAATTTGACAATTTCTGAGCTTGATGGCATGGTGCCAACCTTGCACCAGCAGAGAATTTGGCTGATATTTTTACTCCTATTTCAGGTACACCAAAAATATTTTCACTGTTTTACACTTTATCCATTAGATCAGAGTCATAGAAAATCTCTCTATTTAGAAATTAGGTGGATGTAATTTTCTTCTGGTCCAAATATCAAAAGTGTCTCCTAGCTTCTCATCTTTGCCTGATGTGCCTCTGTTACATAATGTAATGAAATGAACCATCCAGAAAAGCAAATATTGAAAAAAGGTTTGTTTTTGGACTTGCATCCCATTGTGCTTGGTTCTTTGTGATGCCATCTGAAAAGCAGGTGTCCAGATAAGCATGTATTTATCCACACTCTGAACTGCTTATATGTTTTTAAACAAAGAAATATGCTGTTTGTTTTCAGTCTCTGCTCACTTTCTCTGTGACATACACATATCATGAGACTGACACCACAATACAGTGATTGCCTTCTGAATTAGATTCCATACCTTCCTAGCTCCTCCGGCTTCTGCATTGATTGATATTTTGTTGTAGCTCAGTGGTGAAGTTTTATCACTTCAGCTTATTTGGGGTCACTCTTTATCATAGGCATGATCCAGAGTTCATTGAAATAAATGGAAGGACTCCACTGACTTCAGTATGCTTTGCCTCAGGCTTTGTTTGCGTAATGAGTAGTTTTTTTTATTAGCTCACATCACAAAGTTAGTGTGCTTTTTGCCAGCTTCTTCACCAGTGTTCCCCAAAAGGGTTAGCGTTTCCACAGGTGCTGTAATGATTAGAGAAATATACATTGTTAGAATTAAGACTAAATGTCAAGCGTAAAGGTTAATTGCCTGGTTTCTGTATCTTGCTATGTTTGGTGCCTGCGGTAAAAGGTTTTCCACTGTTGTGATGTTTCTTAGATTGTAGATTAAAATGCCTCCTCTTAATTTAACACAATTTCTGTACCCACAGTAATTTAATTAGCAAGACCTTGATAACAGTTTGATATCCAGACACTTTGCATGAAAAACACAATAATTCCAGATGCATGCTGATATTCCACTAAAAGAAACTGGTTACAATTGCCTGATGGATTTGATAACGAAACAGGCATAGTTCAAGAAACAGAAGACAAGGATGAGGGGCTTCCCTATCGGGGTGGATTTGATTTAAATCACTAGTCAGGAAGTCTTGATTTAATCATGGATTTCTACATAAAAGTGCATTCTTGTTGGTTGTTATAACCTTAATACATATTCTTCACAACTCAGAGACAGATGTAGGTTTCATTTTTAGAAGGTACACACTATACATTTTTAAAGTGATGTATTTTGAAAACTTTTCAGATTAGTTTTACAGCTATATCAGAAGAATTGATTGTTTGGTTATTTCATTTACCAAAGGTAGTTGAAGCAGATATTTATGAAGTCACTGGGAAGTGAACTGATCTCCAATTCAACAGGTTAATCATTAATATTTGGAGGATTTTCTTGCCATGCTGTATTAGGAGCAGAACATCACCAGACAGACATTTAAATTTTTTTTAACTAAAACGACGACATTATGTATTCTGGATTTTTTTCTTCAACAACAAACATATAATATTTTAACAAAACAAGCATATGAATTTTTGAATTTAATTAAACATTCAAGTTTTTTAAAATCAGGTTTGTTTTTGTTAAAATTGTTTTTAACTAAAATAGTTAAATGAAATTTAAAAAAAACCCAAAATTAAATCGACTGGGTCAGCCAGCTCAACATGAGAAACTTAAAATATTGGCATCTAACAGCTAACTCAATTGTCTTCACCTCCATCTTCCTGTTTGTTCATAATCTGGAAAAGAAAAACAAGCTTTCCTGCTTTTTCAGGTCTCAAACGATTTCTCAATTTGGAATGAATTAGTCCAAAGGAAGAAAATATTCTTTCTGCACCAGCAGAAGAAGCTACTGCTGTTAAAAGTGAGGTTATCACTTCAACAGTCTCTGAATCCAAGTACTTAAGTGACGTCCACCAGTTCACTGGTGTGACTTTCTTTAAAACATCATCAGCAAACCTATATTTCTTGAACGGTTCACCCTTAGCTCTGGAGTTTATTATAGTTGGCATTATGGAGGGATGATTGCTGGATGTCCATGTCATAGCCAACTCCTCCTCTTCAGCAGTTAAGATTTGACTCTGGTACCGAGTATTGAGAATATTTGCAAGAAAATGAGCTGGAGATAGTGCTTGTCCAATTTGTTTTTTTAATGCTTGTAATTTAAATCTGTCATTGCATAGTTCTCTTTTAATATTTCACTGAGTTTCCTTCCAAATTTTAACAGCGTCAGCAATAAAATAGCTATTTTCCTGCATTTTGTTCAAGGTTACAGAAATAGGCTTCAGGGTGGTGTTTTTAGAGCGGTGGGAGAGCTCTCTCCCAGTGCTGCAGTGCGACCACACAAGGCACGTTAAAGCGCTGCTACAGAAAAATAATATGAGAAAATATTTCACTATTTTCCAGAAATTTCCACCCCAGAAAACGTTAGCAACCCAGACATGCTCAATCCCTTCCTAAAGCTGGAAATAATAGATGAGCTTTGTAGCATGCCCTGGAAGGCAAAACAATTGAGCCATTTAAGACTGAGGTGAGGAGTGAGTTCCAAAGTTAATAGGCCGTCATGGAGAATGCCCTGCCAGCACCTCCCCCTACTATAATTGAGGGAATTTCAGGCCAAGTATCTCTATAATTATGGCAGTCTCTCAAGTAGGCGGTTCCTGAACCACTGATGGCTTCATAGGTAACACAATATCATCTTCTGTTTCATTGGGTTTTCTATACAATGGATGGATAGATAAAGATATTGGGTTTGACCTATAAATCCCTAAAGGGATTAGGAACGACCTACCCGAGACCACCTGTATTCTCAGCGAATTTTCTTCATTTCTTCATTTTCTTTTCTTCATAAGGCAGATTTAAACATCTTTTGGTTGGGGCCACTTTGAACAGGTCTTGTTTAAACACAGTTAAGGAACTAGGTCACAAGCTAGAAGATGTTGTTTTTTAAACTGTGCTTTGGCCTTGTCCAAACTGGCCTATCGGGTAAGTAACCTGAACTGGTTTTAAACTAGTTCCGCTAACATGGTTTTAGCCCCAGTTGCTGCATCTAGACCAGAAACCAGTTGTCCCCTTTTTTGCAACAGTGCAGCTGAACTGGTATTGGCGGTGGTGTAAGCACTGGCATAGACAGGGTTCAAGCATATTCAGCACTGTATTGTGCTTTCATAACACTGTGCTGAAAATGCCCGAGCCCTGTCTTCACTCTTGCATACATCATTGCTGGCGCTGGTGTAGCTGCAATGTGGCTGGAGATGGGCATTCTGTTTTTTAGTGTAGACAAGTGTGGATGGATGAGGGTTTTCTGGTCATCAAGACAAATGCGACTGTAACTTAACAAAATGTCTACCATGTGAAAATATACTAATCTGATTTGATCAATAATGAACGATAATGCTGAAGTCTTTTAAAGACTAATGTGGTACCTTTGCATTAGTTTGTATCTTATGACTTAAGGCTAAGTTTTTGTAACAGATATTTTTAGTAAAAGTCCTGGACAGATCACAGGAATTAAACTTTCCCTCTCCTGGTATTGACACCTCCTCATCAATTATTGGGAGTGGACTACATCCACCCTGATTGAATTGGCCCTGTCAACACTGGTCCTCCACTTGTAAGATAACTCCCTTCTCTTCAAGTGTCAGTATAATAATGCCTGCATCTGTAATTTTCACTCAGTGCATCTGAAGAAGTGGGTTTTTCACCCACAAAAGCTTATGCCCAAATAAATCTGTTGGTCTTTAAGGTGCCACCGGACTCCTTGTTTTTGAGGAATTAAACAAAAATGCACGGCAACCTGTGACCTGTCCCTACTGTCACTAAAAATATTCCTGACAAAAGGGGTAGTTGGTTCAGCACCTACTGCTGCTGGGGCTCCTGGGTCCCTCTGGCCCTGGGGATGGGCTACTGTGGGGTCCTCTCGCCCCAGGCAGCTGGTAGCTGCAGGGTCCCCCAGCTGCTGGCTGAGGCTGGGCAGCTGCATGGGGTCTCCGCCCTCCCCCTTCCCCCCCTCCAGTTGGAGGTTGGGAGCGCCAACCCCAGGGCAGAGAATGTCATGGAAGTCATAGATTCCGTGACCTCCATAACGTAATCGTAGCTTTATTTGTGACTGCTCTTGAATGGTGATTTATTGTAGCATTAGCTGAGAAATTATATGGAATTCAAGAAAAACTTAACAAAATTTGTAAATGCTCACATATCTCTCTCTCTCATCTCTCACACCTTTCATTTAAAAATTTCCCAAGAACTTTACAGAAGTCAGTGGGGTTGCATGGATGTAAATAAGGCACAGTATGCCACTGTGTGTATAGGAATGACGAGACATATCACTCAAAAGGCAGCCACCATTCATTAATGAAAACGTATACAATTATATTTTTAAGGGAAAATTGAATGTTTACTTTCAGAGTTAATGTACTTAAATCTTATAAAAATGTACATCTGCAAAACACTTTACACACATTTACTAATTAACCACAATTTCCCTGTGATATAGTAAAGTATGAGTTTTATCATTCCTATTTTGCCACTGGCAAAAACTGAGGTCAAGAGTTTCTCTTCAGTTTTCAGAAAGGCCTGTTTGCAATTGCTTGTACAAAAATGCATTTGCATCCGTGTACCTAATTTGTGTGTTCATTTACTGCAGCATGCATACAAATGAAGTTATCCATCTAAGTAGTCACCAGTTATAGAGCTCGAAAGTGTGTCACTTTCACTAACCAAAGTTGGTCCATTAAAAGATATTACCTCACATACCTTGTTTCTCTCTTATCCTGGGACCAACACGGCTAGAACAGCACTGCGAACACATGATTGCATGGCCATGTAAATTAGGCACTTGTTTTGCATGCATAGTAGCTCACTTGAAGTTCTGAAAATCTGTTTCTGTGCAACTTGCCCAAAACCAAAATCCATGTAAGAGCCTCCATAAATTACTTCAGAGATTCTAGTTCCCATCCTGGGCAATAACGGGACTATAAGTGGCTAGGAGGAACTTACCGGACTAAGAATGGGAAAATCTCTTGAAATTTTTAAATTTTTGTAATAAAACGTTTCATTGTACTCTCGACAGTTAATTCTTCAAACCCACATGAATTTTCTTGCGGTATATGTGTTTGTTACACTGAAGATGAATTTATACATATCTGAAAAGCAAGATAAATTATAAAGGTTGTTTTTTTTTAAATAGCAGTAACTCCCACTAACTGGTACAAGGCTTGGTACTGTGCAAGCAGTTTCTCACTCTTAGAATGCGGTTACTGAAAAGCAGATATTGTGTGAAGTACCATCGATCACTGCCTCTGTTTTATACAGTTTGTCACCATTGTTCTTCGTATAGCATTGAGTCACATTTAGAACTATAATACAGATTGCAAGTGTTGGGGGCAGGGAAAGGAATGTTAAAAATAACCCCCTTGTTTCTGAAATCATTGAATATCAATATATCTGTGTTTACATAGAAAATATGACTGACTGACATAGCTCTCTCTCATACAGTAGGCTAGAATAGGCTTACTTATATATAATATAAAGGTGCACAATACTTTTTGCAGTGATCGGGAGTGGCACTGAATTTCAAAAGGTTTGCAATACCTGAAGTTAGATTTGAAAGCTTTTAGACAGAAGTCTGAACGCTATGCTTGCCTATTGATTAGCTAATAAAGTGAATGTGAATCTAGGCTGTACACATAGTTTTGCTTTTCAACAGGTTTTGGATCCCATATGCATCCCCCCTAGTTTATTCTTAGTGAATACCAGATGACAAGTAAATAATTTCTAGTGTGTTGAGTTAAAAGCCTTGCAAGTTGCATTTAACTAAACAGTCTGTTAAACAAAGGTCCAAGAAAATACACCAGGGTCCTACTTCTTGACTTGTTTCTGTAGTTTTTTAGTTGATTTTGATGATTTTTTTTGGCTTCTGAGTCAGGCTGGTATTCTTGCAATACTATTGACCACTTGGGTCTAATTGTATTTATCATCTGGAGGCCTTTTGTCTTATTGTTCTTTCTCAATTTATAACACCCTTGTGGTATGTTCTGGGTTCAGATTTCTCCGTTTATGTTAGATTCAAATTATTTGTCAATATGTGACATTAATTTAATCAAATTATTTTCCGATAGGCTTGCTTTATAGTTTTGGGGTTTTTTGTTTGTTTTTTTTGCCTCTCACCAATGTTGTTTTCCTTCCATTTGACAGATTTTCTGCTTGTTTTGACTGCTTAATTTACCATCACTGCTTTCCGGTATAAATATACTGTACATAGTCTTATTTTTCTTGTACTAAGTCCACCGGGTTAAAAAAACAGTTACTGTGTATACATGCTGTATTTGGGCTCTAAACAATACTTACTATGATGTTCTACATTTGGATGGTGGGTGAGGAGAAGTCATACCTAGCCTGAGAGCCTGAAAAATCTGTTCCTTTTAAAAATGAAGTATTCTTAACCTTGACAAGATAGAGCATCTAAAATGTCTTGGTGGTGATGGTGGATAGGTCTAATTTTGGGAAAGAGTGGTTCTGTGTTCATATATTATAAATGACTAAAGTGATGTTTCCTTCCTCGCCACCCTCCCCCCACCAAGAAAAGTTGCATGCAGATTGACACAAGCTGTCATCTTGCATGGGGAATCCAGTCCTGCTCCCCCTAAGTCAATGAAATAATTCTATTACTTCTAAATTCTAATAATTCTAAATCTCAGTGAAGCAGGATTGGCCCCTGAACACTTACAGCAACATGTTAAATCTCCAACCAAATGATTCATGTTCAGTAAATGCAAACTTGGAGACTCGTACAATTTTTTGTCACATAAAACTTGTAAAATAAAATGATCAGACAGTAAAATAAATATTAAAATAAATAAATAAAAAGCTAAGGCAGCAGTATAAGATCCCTGAGTAATTACTAGAGCAAGATCAGGCCCATGACAGTCTGTAGCTTCTGTAATCAGCCAAGTGGGACCGGACATATTGACAGCAAGTGAAAAAAACTTGGACACCATCCATCCAAAAAAATGAAATCCAAGCGCAATCAAAAGAAAGTGAAGGGAAAAGGAAGAGTTAGCAGTAGAAGAAAGCACTCTCCGGCTAAGTGAAGAGTTAACATGCAGACTTATTAAGCAAGCGGAGATGACAGTTAGAAAAATGTCCTTTGAAAAGCAAACCAGCATTAATTCACAGATTTTAATTCACCAGAGGGAACCATTATCATCCTCTAGTCTGACCTTTTCTCTAACACAGGCCATAGAACTTTCCCATACTAATTAATGACACTCAAAAGTTACAGTGAGCAAGAGGTCGGGGATCAGGGGCAGAAGATTGTGCTCAAGCAAAATATATGCACCGAGGTCATAGAGTGATTTCTTCTAACTTCCAATGTATTATTGTTCTTACCTTGTGTCCTTGCCCTGAAGAGCTTATAGTTTAAAAATTAGCTCACCAGTGGCTGTCACAGGTGCTTGTTACTTATGCAATTACTTTAAACATTGTGGTCACTGCCCTGTGGACACAGAGTTGTGTCTCCAGGATTAGAAATCAGGAAACCTGACCAACTGTGCATCCACTCACCTCCCATGCCACCCCTATTTTCAGATATAAATGGTTCGTTATGCACTGTGGCTGAAATTGACGCCTGCGGAGAGGACCTGTACAAGGCCTATGCACCACTTTTGTTTCACTTAGGCCCTCAAAATAGGGCTCCAGTGAGGCTCAAGTAGCACAAAGGGCTTGTGTGGGCCTAGTTCACTGGAGTGAATTTTACTCTGTGCAAAGAGTGGCAGTACATAGCAGAACCCACCTTAATAATATCCACGGCGGTTTTGCCACTGTGACGGGCACAGAAAGCTTCTATCTACCTCTCTGTACCTTGCTGAAGAAGGGTTGTCCTAAGTGATTGAGATGGTGTAGCTCTATTTTCAATGGTGGCGGGTGGGGGGAAGAGGTAATTTAAATCATGTATAGTGTTAGTAAAGCTTTTGTAGGTTCCTTGGAAAAGGACAAGGTATAAGATATATTTTGTGGGGGGGTGGGGATGGACAAAGAGTTCTTAAAAAAAAAAAAACCCATCTAGTTGAACAGGAATATATGACCTCTGTGACACCAGCTGCCAGGGAGATCTTTAGAGCTGATAATGGGAATGTAATTAGAAGATGGACTGTGGCTATTTATAGACATGTTATGGACTGATACTATAGAATTAGAAGGCATTGTGTGAAATGTTCATGTAACATCTCTAAAGGAGGCCAGTACCACAGGAATAGATCAGAAATCCAGCTCTTTAACTTTGCCTAAATGTAGACTTACACAATAGCCGAGTGACACTTCTGAAGAGTGCACAATTTAAACAAAGAATATGTTCAGAAAGTACACTGTGTGCCTAGTAGGCAGTTGGTAAGACTGGACAAACAATACACAGTTTATATCCACATTTACATTTAAACAAGGGAACATACAAGGTTTCCATGACAATTTAACCCTTAGAATGTTACTGAACTTAATTTCCAGGTGGGTTATGCTTAAAAATTAGGTATGTGGGAGGGGGAGATTGGGGTCTCCCCAGAGGAAATGGGGATGAATGTACTGGTTCTACAGTCAGGAGGGATTTCAGGGCTGGGCTGTTGCACGCATAGGGATAATCTGGAATGTTGTCTTGAAGAGGCTTGTGAGAAGATTCTTCCATATGGTGGGGATCAAGATTTTTGTGGGAGTAGTTAAACTGAAAGGAAGTGAGATTGGGATAAGAGTTTATTGGGATAGTTTGGAGAGTACATTGGGACCAGGATTTTAAATGGGAAGAGGTGGCAGGAAGGATTGGCAGATGGTGGGGAGGTCAGAACAGAGACTGGCTGCTTGTGATGGGAGAGTAGCAGAAGGGATTGAGAGACTGGAACATTGCATATTGTACTTCAGGTTGGGGAGACTTAAATCCAAACATTTAATATTATGCACATAGGATTTTGTAGTTAGTGATAGACATATTTTTAGAATCTGCTGTACCCTATGTAAGTGCTTTGATTCCCTGTTCTATGGGAAGAAATTGATTTCAGGAATACAGGCAAGTTTATTGGTATTGAGTTTTGAATGTTTGAATTAATGTTTCTTTCTCTTGCCTTTTAGTCATCAAAACAAATAGTCCTCTCTCTCTGTCTCTGATATTGCTCTTTTCAAACATTTCATTCCCAGCCCTCTTCTATTATTTAAATTCTTTCTGTAGAACATTCTGTTTGTCCTAGGACACTGCCAATTTTGATCAGCTCATAGCTGGTTTAGCCATTCTGTATTCATTGCTCCTTTTGTTGTAATTCCCTGTTTGTTTTCAGGTATTGTCCCTTCTGATTTTTAGGACTGCACTGAGGCCACTGTAAAGAGATTGACTCCTGCCTAAAATAAATTAGGGAGATAGGCTTTATATCTAACATACCTTTTTCTTAGGCATCCAGACATTTTAAATCAAATTTAGTATCAGTTGTTGAGACATCTGAAAAATGTTGCCTCAAATATTAAATCTTTCTATAGAGGAAATCTCAGTTGTTTTTTTCTCCTACTATATTCAATATTTTCAGAAATCCTTTAAATAAACATTGTTATGGGGGGAGGGAAGGGAAGGGAGAAGAGAATAGAAGGAGGGTAGATTTAAAATATCCCCTATATTACCTTCAGAATTGTTAGGTTACAAAGAGTCTTCTAGATTTTAAAAATCTTGGGAATTTTTAAACCATCAGTGCTGAGAACTTTAACAAAACATGTACACTTTAACAAAATACCCACTGTTAGTGGTAGGACTTGGAATATTTTTGTTCCGTCTGCTCATTCTTCAAAAGCAATTAACAAAGTCTATTTCCAGAGCTATGCTGACAGACTTGATTATGGAGCTACCAAACAAAGAAATCTTGACAAGCCAGGTAGGGCACTATGGCAAAAAAACAAAAGAAAACCCCCCCTATGTCCCTCTCCCTTCACAATAGTCAATAGAATGCAAAATGGGCCATATACTGCGGTGCTTTGCTCTTTGTGGGTCTGTGTGGAGAGGCATTTTAAAACATGCTGGAATGGATAATAGAAACCACCCAGTGGCCTGATGGAGAGGAATCTACACTGCTTGCCCCAAACTCATTTCTTCAGTTTGGTCACGAGTGACAGCATTTGCCACAATATGTGTAGAATTTAGCTATAGATGCAACAGCCAGGTAACTTCAACTCAATTCAAAATACAGAACAATCCCCTCCCCTACTTTATTTAAAAAAAAAAAAGTATAAAATCAATAAGGAATAAGTATTTTCAAACTTCTAAGAGCAAAACTAAAAATTCAAATACTATTAAAAGTTACCTGACTCTCTTTTCAGAAGGCTGATCTATGGAATACGGTTTGCCTGTTTGTTTTGTAGTTTTCCACAGCTCTACCAATGGTCTGTCCTCTGTAAGCAGAGGGAGGCATCTCAGGTCTCAGTAATGGATGTAGTATATATTTCTTGCATATATCAAATATACAAAGAGTCATAGCAACATAAATCTTTTATGAAGGAAGAAAATGTCAGGATTCCAAGAGGAAATAGCCCATTTGCTGTAGGAAAGCAATAAACAGTGAAGGGGGCTTAACCTAGTTTTATAAAACCTGGAGTTATTCTGTGTTTTTATGGACTGAATGCAGTTAGGGATTGAGAGATCCCCATTTTCAGTTCTGTTTCCTTGTTTCCTTCCCCCATCTATCCAAAGTGAAAATTTTAGTTTGAAGTGCAGTTAATCTAAGAAACATTGCTGATCTGGGATTAGATCAGGAAACTGTCTGATGGCTGGGGAATCAGCTAAATACGCTAAACTGTGCTCTTGAACAAATGTACAGTCTATAGTTTTGTTGCTGTGCACAGTCACTATTAACAAAATGTTTAAGTTGTTCATTACTAGAACTGTAGAGTGTACTGGACTTTTCTGGAATGAAGGACTCTTAATCCAGAGAAACCCATTGAAGAATCTTTATGACCAAAAGGGTATAGTACTTATTTAAATGAAAGTTTTTAAACACTGGTAATACCAAAAAACCACTGACACCCCAATGTATATCTGAAATGTGCATGAAAAATCCAAGCATGTCCATTTCCACTTACCCTGAATATAACATACAGCTACCTAGTATTGTATGCCACCCTCTCTCCTGCACTTGGGCAGTGCGCAAATGTACATTATTCTGAGCTAGTGTATTTTTCCTTATGTCCGCTTTTATGCAGAAAGCATTTTAGAGTTTGAACTTTAATGTGACATCACAAAAAGGATGACAAATGTGAGTTTCAGTCCTTTAAATGTTTCAGAGTTGTAGCAGTGTTAGTCTGTATCGGCAAAAATAACGAGGAGTCCTTGTGGCACCTTAGAGACTAACAAATTTATTTGGGCATAAGCGTTCGTGCTTTAGAACCCACTTCATCAGATGCATGGAGTAAAAATATAGGAGCAGGTATAAGTACATGAAAGGATGGGAAATTGCTTTACCAAGTGTGAGGCCAGTCTAACGAGATAAATCAATTAACAGCAGGATACCAAGGGAGGAAAAATAACTTTTAAAGTGGTAAGAGAGTGGCCCATTACAGACAGTTGACAAGAAGGTGTGAGTAACAGTAAGGAGAAATTAGTACTGGGGAAATTAAGTTTAGGTTTTGTAATGACCCAACCACTCCCAGTCTCTATTCAGGCCTAATCTGATGGTATCCAGTTCACAAATTAAGCCCTCTACACCAACATTCCACACAAAGATGGACTACAAACCATCAGGAATAGCATCCCCAATACCATCACAGCAACCTGATGGCTGAACTTTGTGACTTTGTCCTCACCCACAACTACTTCAGATTTTAAGATAATTTATACCTTCAAGTCAGCGGGACTGCTATGGGTACCTGCATGGCCCCTCAGTATGCCAACATTTTTATGGCTGACTTAGAACAACGCTTCCTCAGCTCTCGTCTCCTTACACCGCTGCGCTACGTTGATGACATCTTCATCATCTGGACCCATGGGAAGGAGGCCCTTGAAGAATTCCACCAAGATTTCAACGATTTCCACCCTACCATCAACCTCAGCCTGGACCAGTCCATGCAAGAGGTCCACTTCCTAGACACTACAGTGCCAATAAGCAATGGTCACATAAACACCACCCTATACCGGAAAACTACTGACCACTGTACGTACCTACAGCCAGTCTTCCCTGGGGCTGTAGCGAGAATGTTGCCCATCATGCGTGGAATGACCTTCCAGAACCAGTTACTGTAGTCCTCTCTCTTGCCTCATTCAAATACCTTCTGAGAACTCACTTATGCTGTGAAGTCTAAGGTGTTTTTAAAAAAAAAAAAAAAAAAAGGCCATGTCCTCCCATCTTACTGCCAGAATAACTTCAGATATTTTTCTTAACATTATGCATTAAACTTACATAAAGATGGCTTATTTAGAAAAAAAAATGTGGCTATGTGGGAAATACTTCCAAAAAGTAATACACAGATTATTTTTGAATAGTTCAATCGTTCCTTAGTTACTTTCTTGTGCTTGTCCATCTTAAAAGCTATTAATTGAATATCCTGTAACTTGTTTTGATGCCGGCAAGGTTTGCAATCTGGCTGTTCTATTACAAGGTCAATAATGCAGTGAGACAGAGAGAGAGAGAGCGAGAACATGTAAGCATTTGTTTATTTAATACAAGTCAATCAAACTATTTCTGTAAGAAATTCTGTTTATTCCAATAAGCAACTCAATCTTGCAATATAAAATAAGAGTATGATCATTAAACACTGTAAATGATGCCCCTTGCTCACTCTTATGTGTGAAATATTTTGGATAAATAAAAAATATATGTTCTGTTAACACAAAGCAACAATTCTGTTTGAAGCTGGTGGGTGGATAAAATTCACTTGTTTAAGTTTTTAAAAAAATCTTTGCGGGTTGTATGGAGAGCTGCCACATGCCTCTCATAGATTCCAAATATATGCCATGGCAAATCCCACTAGCTTCAACCACAGGCTTGTTCGTTTTCTGTGCTCTCCTTTGTAACTCTAAGCAAACAGTGTCAATGCCAGAAGTATTTAGAAAATAAGGAGGATATGCTACAGACCAGGCCTACGCTTCAGAATTCCACTGTGATATCAGCCACCCTGTGGGCATCATTTTAGAGCTCATTGTAAGTTAATAGCGGACATAGTGAACTAACCATGTGAAACAATGCAGAATGCTTAAGGTTTCCTGCAAGCTAGTTATTTGGAATTTAATCTAAGATGATGACTTGGTTTTAATTACAGAATTAAATTTTAAAAAAATCTTTACTTTTCCCCCAGGGACTATGTTTTAACTTTTTGAACGCCTATTTTACTTAAAATAGTAAGTGAAAGCTAGAATGTGTTTCCCCAATACAGCCAAGAGGCAAATGGAAAGTTCCAAGACTCTTTTCTGGCTATTGTGGTCTGTGCCTGAGTATTTACAATTGCATGCTTTGTTTACACGTAGATGGTCAGTGCAGTTATGTAAAGGCATTTTTCATTTTACTTGATGGAACATTTTCCCATAGGACTCTCTAATTGTAATAGAGTTTGTAGTAGCTAATGTGATGTTCTGCGTTGGATTTGCAGAAGAATACATAAGTCTTTACTGTAGAGCATATTTAATTGTTTTGGAAAACAGTTCTCAAATAACCTCTGCACAGGGGTCATATACACTTTTTTTTTTCATGCTGTTTCCTGCTCTTCAACTGAGGAGTGGTGGTATGTGCATCTGTGCATGTGCACGTTCTACTTCTATAGTAACTGTAAAGTAATTTTCACTAACTCTGCAGTATGCCCATCTCTGCTCTCTAGAAGAGTGTCCTTATGAGCTGTAGTGGAGGTATATGTATAGTCGCTCCACAATTATTTCAAATATCCATGGGAATGCAAATCTCTCTGCTTTGCTTGGCTACTGCCCTCTGAACTTCCCCTGTTTGGAGTTTTGAGGGCAGCAGCCAAACAGCGTAGAACAAGAGGATATTAACTACATTTCACAAACAGTAATTTGAAGGTACTACCTGTGAATTGCAAGTCTTTGGAGTTTATTGCAGGATATGGTTATTCTGACAGAGATTTAAAGGGCTCTTACATTTTCGTGTAATTAACCATTCTGAATGAAAACCATAGTGGCTGATGTTGTTTGGTGAAATTTCTTCTATTGGATAGGATTTGTCAAGTAAGAGGGGAAAAGGCTATCAGTGCTGATAAACCAAATCAAGAATTCTGATTCATTTTAATTCCATCGCTATTATTTAAACTGTGGTAGTTTCCAAATGATCCTTTCAGGAAGAGAATGAGCAACACTATACTAGGTCCTGTGTAGTATGACGTGGTCCCTGCCCCAGGGAATGTACAATGTGTCTGTATGCCAGTTTCGTGGAAACTGATCTTCCTGTACAATCTGCTTAAGGTACAGCCCTCAAATATGAAATCTTATCAGTATGTATGGTCATGTTATGTTCAGTTTGCTGATTACCAATATCAGAAAGAGACAAGGAAAGAATAAAACTGTAAAGTCTTTTTCTTTAAAAAAAAAAAAATCAGTTTCCCTGTTCCTGCTCAGCTGCACATCGCCAAAAACCCTACTTTCTATTTTTAGTCAATTTAATTTTTTATTTCATAAATCTTAGCTGGGTTTTACTGTTTAAAATGGAAAAACAAATGAAGCCTTGCTAATTAATATACTAAATGGTGTGTCGTAGCAATAATTCCCTCAGCATCACCCTGTATAGTTAGCAACTTATTTTTATAAGAGTGTTAATGTTCTATGAGAAATTCATCTAATCACTGCCATCCTCAGACCATTAACTGGAATGAGTTTACTATGATGACAGTACCTTATTGCACTTACGTACAGTTATGTGCTGAAATATTTTGAATGGCACATTTTATTTTTAGCTGAGAATCATTGTAGGCAAAAAAATAAATAAATTCACATTTACAATGATATCACATGCTGACTGCCAACAGCTTTTTTAGACTTGAGCTAAATACTTTGTCACTTGACACTCTCCAAATAATCCAACATGGTTATTGTTTTTAAATAGATGAATACAAGTTAAAGTAGAGGTTGATATGTAGCCATTACCCCAACTTGCTTGTAGCCTGGGATCCTTCAGAAGAAAGATATGACCTAGAAGGATAGATATCAAGTGGCATTAGTTTGAATACTCAAATATACCGTAGATGTGGAATAAAATTTTATTTTTTTCCTTTGCTATGAGTACTTCAATGTCATCTTGAATCCAAAAGGGAACAATTTAAACTCTCAAAGCATCAAAAAAGGGTGACCGTTTATTACACAGGAGATATACTAGTATGACAGCTTTTCAGCCTAGTGCTGGAGCAAAATCTCCAGTGACTTCAGAAATGTTCATACTGAACAGAATGCTCAAGGACCCATGCATGTTGGTGCTATTTGTGCAAATAATCTGTAGAATTGAACAAGTCAAATGCCCTCAGATGGCTGGCCACTTTTAAATAATGAAAATCTTCTTTATTGCCCAAAAGACTTTGGAGGAGGGAAGGAAAAAAGAAAAATAGGAGAGGCTTTACACAGAAAAATCTTCCACAGAATCTAGTATTCTTTACAAAGCAAGCAAGGTAAATAGCACACTTGCTGTATGTCATTAGTCAATCAGTCCAACTATTACTGTCTTATCCTACCTATCAGACAAACCTTATATTTCCAGCAGTGATGCACCCTGGATCCTAGGATAGGGGGGTCTAAACTTACTCCCAGCATGACCCCTGTGTCAGGGACTCTTGGGGGGGGGGGGGAATTCACAGACCCAAGTTAGGTGCCCATGCTCTCTGTACAATGCAAGGGGAGAATTAGGCCTTTTAAAAAGGGATTCATGAAGCCAGCACACTTAAGTTAGCCAGTAAGAAATGCCAAGAATAAGGGTCTGGCCTAAGCCACAACCCTCAAAGGGAGTTAGGTGCCAAACTCTGGGCCATAGGGAGGTACCTGCTCCACTGTGGATTCACAGCCATGAAACTTCTCTCTGGAATGGCAGAGCAGGGTTTTTTGATCTAAATGTTTGACTTCGGTGCCTCAGTCCCCCATGTGAATCCCACCTACTAGTCACCACTAGAGATTTATTGTACCGATATGAAAGAAACAGCTTGCCGCTATCTGTCCACCAGGCCAATAATAGCTGTTCTGTAGGTGAGCATGTCAGGCTTTATTTTATGAAAAAAACTGTTAAAAGGAAACCCTACTGCAGAAATGATTTGTGTGGTCAAGGAACATTTTTCCACCATAGAAAAGGTGCAGTTGCAAAATTTTCACCAGGACTTTTTCTTCGGTTTTGAGAATTTCATCCATTTTCTCACGTTTTTCATGCAGAAAGTGAGATTTAGCCCAAGAAAAGGGCAGGCATTGTCCATTTAGAGCAGTGCTTCTAAGCCTGCGGGCTGCTTGTGGCCCAATCAGCATGCAGCTGTGGCCCATGTGACATCCTCAGGGCCATACAGGTCATGTATATATTGTGTAGACGCAGCCTACATAAGACACACAGAACTGCGTATGTGGCCCACAACAGTAAATAGGTTGAGAACCACTGGTTTAGAGGAATAGTACTTTTTCATATGTCAAAAAGAAGAAAGTTTCAAGTGCTGCAATCACTTCCTGAAATCAATGGGCTCTTCACTGATTGTCTCCCAGGGAAGCAGATTGCTAATCATGTTAAGAGAGAACCTTTCAACATCCCTGCATGATAGCTTTTACTGAAGTTCAGCTATGGTTTATTTGCTTGTACTTAAATTGGCAGAATTTAATGAAGAATAGCTATCTAATCTATCATTAGTTTTTATGGAAGTGAGACTTTTAAGTCCTCAGTCATTGTTTCATTTAAGATTTGGGTGTGGGCTTTCTACCTGTACATATCATACAAGTGGACACATTGTGCAGTATATTACACACCTACTCTGGTATGAGGACACGATATGTCCATACAAAAATGCTTTGAAAGTTCTGTATGACTCAGTGTCTTTTCTGATCCTCTAAAGTTCATATTCTTTTTTTTTCTTGATGTCTTAAGACAGTTCTAAGTTAGAAAGGCCCTGAATGGATTGGTACAGCTCTGACAGATTCCTCTCTTCTCAAATTCCATCATTATGCTCCCCCAGAGCTAGATATGGCAAACCTAACAATTCAAAGCAAAGGTTCATTAAAAGCACCCATGAACTTCATTTACTTTCCACCTTAAACAATTTTTTATTCCTGGACTCAGTCCTTTAGCATTCCTAATTTGAAAAATCCACCTTGTTTCTTATCTTCCCCTCCCCCACCCGTCCCCAACAGCTCCTTCCTTTTCAATGTGGGGGTGAATGGGAAAAGAGAGTGCTCCTCTATAATCTCTTCTAGGAGATGAGCAAAATCCAGAAGGTCCCACTGGACACTGCTGCCTCTAGAGTAAGCTATGAACTTGTTAGGGACTGAGATGCCACAGAGAGCACTTCTATGTTTATTGGCATTTTACATTGTTTTTTGGGACTTCTCAGCTCTAGAGTGAGATAATTACCCAGTCCAGAGGTAGTGTTGGCACCTAGTAAAGGCAGGTCTCACTGTTGCAAAACTCTGAGAAGGCAGCCTGCTTGCCTGTACGCTCCCTCCCCCCGCAAACAGATTTTCTGAAGATCTGAAAGAAGTAGGCCTACTTGGCCTGTGCCCAGACTTTTTGAAAGGGGAAAGAGGCCACCTGATTGCCCCTCCGTAGGGAATCCTATGTGGCATGAAATTCAGCCCAACTTTGCCAAATGGTTGACACTTTTTTGGAGACCTGGGCTGAGTTTTGTGCTGGCAGGAAAAAATAAAGGCAAGATGAATTGCACCTGATTTTGGGTTTCACATAGCTGTAATCATTATTTGCCATTGATAGACATTAGATTAACGTAACTGGATGTCATGCTCAGCAGCTTGTATTCCTGATAAAGTGCTATTCTTCTCTAAAAATGACCACACAAAAGGTAAAATCTATGAGGTGGGGGTGTCTGTCAAGACTACTTCATGGGCTTTTTTCCCCCCTGCTTTTCATTGGTGTTAGCCTCGCAGAGCCAAAACAGTGTGAGCTGGATTGTTCGTAGTGAAATGTGGAGGGGCGGGGAGGGGCTTGTGTAGCAAGTAATTTATTGCTGGGCCAATCTCTCTTCTGTTACAACTCTGCAGCCCTCCAGTGCCAGAGGGTAGAACTGGGCATGGAGAATCTTTACCTGTGGATGGTGCATGAGCCAGAAAGCAACCAGCCTGACTTTTAGATCTTAAAAGTTGTCAGGGCCTAGCAGTTAGAGAAACCATCTTTTTACTTGTCAGTAGATCAAATTAGATCTAGCATTATTTAGACATTCTAAATATGGAATACCAGGATGCCATTTTACAGTCGGAGTAGAACTATAAAAGGAAAGTGAAAAACTAAAAATGGCACTGTCAGGCTCTCTTTCACATGAAAGTTTGCAGCAGTAAGGCTAGGCAAATCAAACTCCATATCAGCTCTAAAAATGAAGCTGCTCTTTAGCAACAGTAAAAAAATCCTTTCCATCAGAACTTAGCCATTCTTTGTTTTTTAATGCAACAAGCAGAGCAGAATCAGCTCATTTTTCCATAGCTGTAGTCAGCACATTGTTAACAGAAGTAAAAGCATCTCTGTTGGTAGACCAAGTAGTTATGACCTCAAGACAGTTATGTTGAATAAGAGGGTGCTATTTTTATATCGTATACTGCCTTAACTGGACTTTAAGGAGAAACATGCCAAATGATTCACTGGATCTGTTCTTCACTCTGTTTCACCAGATTTATGTCAGAACACTTCCACTCTAGTCAAGAGTGTTACACAATCACAAGTCTGGTTTCAGCGAGTGGGAAATCAGGCCCTTTCTTTGCCATTCTTTTATTCTGTATAGGTTCTTATATCACCCTCATAACCTTCCACTAGTACATTAAGTCACTAGTATTTGTCTTACATGGTTTGTTCTTTCTCATCCTCTCCCCTGGAGGAGAATTGTGTATGCAGTGTAGTGTTTGAGTAGGGCTTTTATTATTATTTTTTGTTTAAATATACATGGTAGTGTGTGTGAGTGCGTGTGTGAGCGAGAGAGGAGTGTACCTAGAGGTGAAGTTTCTAATGGTCCTTAGATCCTGTGAGAGTTTGTTTGGCAATCTGAGACTGGCACCTGGGAACTCTGTCTCCTGCTCAGACAAGCTTTACTTTTATTCTTAGGCATGGCAGAATTGAGTGTTTGTTTTTAGGGTTTTTTTTAATAACATTGGTGTTTATTTTCAAACACTTTTTCAATTTTTATTGATTTAAAGTCATGGAAACTTTGGGAGGGGGGAGATAATTTAATGACAGACACTGAAATTCAAAAAGTTAAAGCTTTATAAACATTAACACAAATTGTCAATATCCTATGTCAAAATATACAAAGTACATATCTTTAAATCAAACTGAAATTTAAAATAAGAAAAGTGCTGCTTGAGAATGCAGTCATTATCAATGGAAGTATATATACTTGTGTGTGTGTACAGGGAAATCAATGGTTACTGACAAAAATCTAATCCTTTCAAGCCTATTTACTGGAGAAAGAGCAGAGCTGTTGACCAGGATCTCCATTCTAAAGTTTTAAGCAATCTTTTATATGTTCTGGGCCCAGGGCAACTTGAAGATAAGGACTGAAACCTTTAACTTGCTTTGTCATTGTACAGGAAGCCAGCATAGACAGCAGAGGGTATGGCTGCTGCTATGACAAAATTATATTTCTAAAACTAAACATCAGTTTGTCCTTGAAGTATGTTGTGTGTTTAAAATTCTAGAAGAAAGCAGATTTTGAGTTACCCAAGTGTAAAACAAAAAGCACGTGAACATTTTATTTTGTAGGCTGGGGTAGTTCAAAACTGGCTAATTAGAATTTTAATCCCAAAATTTCACCTCGAGGTAAGGATGTTTTTCCAAAAGCAATAAGCACCTGACGAAAATGGGTTTATAATAAAAGTGCCCTCTTGACCAAGACTATAGCATTGGCATAATACGAATTCATCTGGGTCTTATGATGATTTGGCTGCTGTGGAGACATATTGGCATTGTGCACCAGCATCCATTTGGCCAGCACGTGGGGGAAAATAACGTTTATGTAATGGCTAAACACGTTAACTGAGCATTATGCTTAGAGAACTTTTACCAACTGTTCTCTGTGTAATTATACTGCATGCAATCCATCCCAAAGAGGAGTGCTTTTAAAAATGATTTTCAACATTTTGACAAGCGTCAGACAAAACCAGTAATTACATGTAAATGCTTGTTGGCCAGTTGTCTTCAGACTGTAACTGTAGAGTCAGGCTTGGGACTTACATTTTTGCTTTGCAAAGGCGGGGTGAGGATGAATCAAATTTTACAGCTGGAATGTAATGATGAAAATCTAATTCGTCTCCTCCCTGAAAATCTTATTGAGGCATTTAGATAAAAGAACTGTTTCAAAAAGGGTCAGTTAATGCTCCTGTGATCCGTAGTGCAATAGTAGTGCACAGTAGAGGCTGGATTGTCCATTGTCCTTCGTTGGCAGGAGACACAAGGGACCATGCACAATCACTGCTTTTTTTTGAGTACAGGGACTTCTCCCAGCTAGCACCTTGCTCCGTTCAGAACACTCAGAAGAGGAGCATGACGGATGTGGGACTTTGCCTGCTGTAAAGTAGGTTGTGGTGCACCCTTTCTGGGACGTAGCAGTGGGAGTGCTCCGGCTAGGGTAGGTTGTTCTGTGCCATCTCCAAGAAGAGGGCTCTAGCAAAAAGCCACAAGAGATCCCTTGTTACGCTGAAGGATGACCTATGACTATCCACAGATAAGAGAAATCTAATCCACCATCATCTTGCCGGACCTGTCTGTGAAATTTGATAAGACAGGACTATTTGGTGAGCAGTGTTATCTCCGAGAAGCTGTAGTGCTGAACAGAAATGGCCTGGACCAGCTGTGGCCCTTGCATATGACAGCCCTCGAGGCTGGGTGTGAAAGTAACTGTTCCCCCTCATCTACATAATAATCTCACAAGCCTCAGTCATCTCCTCCTTATTATTCAGTACTTCCGTATGAAGGGCTGGTGAGCCTAGCGGTATGCAGTGGGCGCCAGCTCTGTGTTTAATAAACAGCACACTTTTAGGGCTTAGCCAAAGTCAACAGCAGTCTAAGAACTTGAGGTGATGCTGGCAGAGAGAGATGCTTTGAAGAACTTGCCTTGACATTCACACTACTGATATACCTGGCCATAGAGCTAAAAGAATGCAGAAATTTTTTCAGTTTCAGTGCTTTTCATTAGAATTTTGAACCTTTGGAAGAATTTGACTACTCTATAAGCTGGTCAAATACGATTTTTGAGAAATGTGTTGCAATTTTGAAAAGCCAAAGGTGTTTGATGTTTTCCACTCAGCACTGTTTGCAAGATCAGGCCTTCTGATGCCAGTAGTAAATAGAAATTGCAGTATTTCTTCCCTGTTTCTCAAATCTTTTCAGAAATCGTCATGAGAAGAGAACAAATGTGAAATTTATAATGATGCATCCATCAGCCTGAGCAGCATAATTAAACTGACCTAACCCCGCAGTGTAGACAGTGCTAGGCTGCTGGAAGAATACTCCCATGGACTGACTGCTTCTTGGGGGTTCTCCAAGCAGTGTAGGTAGTGTCTACATTGAAGCGCTGCAGTGGCAGTTGTAGCATTTCAGTGCAGACAAGCCCTTAGATCACAAGCTTAGCCATACAATAGGTAAACATTTGGGTTCTGACAATCATTCTCTTCCTTAGGAATTAAATGGAGATCTCAGATCAAATGCCTGTTTTGAGAGTGTAATTAATGTTTCATGATCAGTTCCCATGATTAAGGCTAAGATTTTGTCATGGATATTTTTAGTGACAACATTATAAATGCTGGATGAAAAGCAGGTTTGGGGTGGAGGCTGACAGCTTGCGACCCCCTGAGGTGTTTGGAAGATGTAAAAATACAGCATTCTGCTAATTTATACAAGTCAGGATTGCTCCGGGAATTGCTGCCTCTTTAAAAAAAAACTGTTCAGATTTCTCCATTTCTGTACATGCTGGAATTCCTATTGCTCTCTCCCTCTTATTTTGGGAGTTGACACAACTGGTTCACAACCTTCCAGGAGTGTTCAGCATGCATTTCCTGCCGCCGCTGGCCAGCTCCACTGGCCCTTGCTGAGAAGTGCAGGACCATAGTCCCACCTCCTTCCTACTGCTTTTGGGGTGGTTGCCACCAGGGCACTGCATGGAGGATGTAGGGGTAGAGGGGGCTCCTTACGCCCATCTCCCTTCCACAGCCAGGCCCGATATTTTCTTTAAAGTAAAGTAGGTATTGTAATATTCTTGGGATAAAGTCTGTGGAGTGCTCCATGCCTTGGTTATAGCCAAAATTACCATATCTTGCAAAAGGATTCTCTCTCTTTTTTTTGTTGCAAAGATTAGGCTCCTTTTTTCCTACACAATAGATCTTAAGTTACTGTAGCAAGGAAAATCTTCTCTCTTTCACTACTGTAAGTGGCGCATTCCATTTCCCTCACCTGAAGGGGAAAAATCAGTGTTATAGTCAGTTGAATTCATGATGGAATATTTTTTATAAAGTTAAAGAAAGTTAAAAATTCTAATGATCTAATAAACCAATACTGAAATGCAGTTTGGCAGACATTTTATTAGTAATTTATTAGATCATACCTTGTATTAAGTAGTTCTATGTCATTAATATACATATATGTCATATACACACACTTTGGAAAAGGAATTCATGGCTGCTGGTGATTTAATATCGTTCAAATATAGACTTTTTTCCGTTGTACATTTTCGCTGAACATTAAATAGGGTTTTAACACAGTAAAAATGTAAAGGAAAAATTAAATGCATGCTTTCATTGCTAAACTAAAAGCATACAGAAAAGATTTACACTTTATAGCTCACTGCTTATGTGTTGAGAGAAGCTACTTTTATGGCACAAATGCCCTTCTTTGTTTCTTACAAATAACTGTATTCAGTGACACAAAGCACAACTGTTATAGAAGTATTAGCATGCAGATGCTCTGCTGTTTTGTTAATGCATTTAATTAAATACAATAGCACTATTGTTTTTCTCCTTAATTCAATTTGTATGATGGTATAGAATTTAAACCAGCGTTAAATCATTAAAATTAGTTATTGTTTGTTGCTCCCAAAACCACTGCATCCTGCTTCACTCCATCAGGAAAGCTATGGTGACAAACTAACAAAATCTGGTAAAGTTTTGATCCTTCAGGGCACCAATGTGTAAGTACCTTGGGAATATTCAGCATAAAAAGAAATACACCGCAGAAAGCAAAAGAACATAGCTGCAATATTTTTAATAAACAGCTTTCTTTTTTCAGTTCAGAAAGCCTTAATTGATGATTGCATCCCTGAAGATAATTCTTGAAAAAGATTAAGTGGAGGGAAGAACTGAACTGCCTTTCTAGCTAGTTGACACATTTTCAATTGAGGTCATAGCCAAAATTGCATGCCTTACACAAACACACATTAGCCTTCTCCAGAAAGTTAAACTGTAGCTGATTTACTAATTCATACTTGTCAGGTTATAATTTGTTGTAGGTCTGTATTTGCAGATTAATTCTGTCATCCAGCTAAAATTCATCTGCTTGGAGTAATTTTACTGCTCAATGTTTGCAATATGATCAGTTGTGGCCTTGTTCTGAATCTGTCCCTATTAAAACTACTTTAATAAACTTTTTTTTAATAAAAGAAAGATAACCCCAAAATACTCTTCTTTTCAGCAGTTCAGTGCTATGTAAATACTAAAGGGCTGGCTTGAATCAGCAAAGGACAAGCACTGAGAAAGCACACATCATGGCATAGTCAGATCCAGATCGCTTCTCAGTGCAGCAACTATCAAATCAAATTGTGGAATTTCATGAGGTAATCAACAGAAATCACAAACACCATATGCCCAGTTATTCCTGATCCTACTGAAGTCAGTGGAAGTTTTGTCAATGACTTGGGTCTATTTCATCATCCTGATCCCAGATGAATAATCACTTCTAATAATAAGGTTTCTTTGCAATCAATCAGGAGACTCATTTACTTCATGCATTTAAAAAAAAACAAAAAACCCTGTGGCTGACTGCTGAAGAACTCTCCCAAGTTACTAATTTACTACTACTCTTCATTGGAAATTTGCTTGATTTTGCAGTACATAGTCTACACCAACTCACAATTTGTCAACAGAAGTGGGAGCTACTCTCTGTAACGGTTGCAGAATTGGGCTGAGAATCCCAGCATGGGTAGACAGACTTGAGCTAGTGCACTAAAAATAGCAGTGTAGACATTATGGCACTGCTGGAGCTTGGACCCGGGAAGGTCAGCCAGGGTGAGCTGCCATCAGGGCTGCAACTTGGAGCCTACCCATGCTGGAAATCATATCTCCCAGCTGCAGTGTAGACATTCCCTCTGACTTCCAAATAGCTTACTGAAGCACATTAGAATGTAACCCAACTTAGAAAAGTTGGCATGAGTGTAATGTTTGTCATTTTACTAAACAGCAGCAGGCTGGGCCCTTCACTGAGGGTGGGTGTGAGGAAAAAGGAGGGTAAGATGTTTCTTACAAGCAGACCTGTAAGTATAACTAGCATAAGAGATAAGACTGTGGATGACAATATGATTATCTAAAGTGAAGACCTGTTTGAAGAGGGGATTGGGGAATGCAATTTGTGGTTTTTACGTTTGGAAGAAACTGGGGAACAAATTAGGCAAAGAGATTTAAAAAAAAATAATAGTAATGTAGCTCAGATTCAATGGGGATTTATACATTAAAGAATTGTAATAGACTCCTACCAGTGGGAGTTCCATCTTGTACAGCATAGAGCTCAGAAGTTAGAAAGTTAGTCACACAAAGAGGGGTTGAAGTGGAAATACAGTCCAAACCTTTTTATGGTCACGTACAGTAGTCTTTAGAAATAGTGAAAAGAGTAGTCAATATAAAAAATTCTCACCTCTTACATCAGGTACTGAGATGGCCATTGGAGACATTGATAATAAAGCAGAGAGATCACCTACAACATAAACATTGAAATGATTTGATAGGCTATAATTGCAATAATTTACAACAAACTTCAGCTATTTTTATTAACCCATTTCCAAACATATTGACCACCATTCTAATTTTAAAACCTAAAAGAAGTTATGTCATCCCAGTGCAAGTTAAATGTGAGAACACAGTTCAGTTGCAAGACAGATTAATTCTCTGAAAGGCATTTGGAGAGAGAGAGAGAACATATTCTATGGATTTTGCATAAAAAAACTAACTCAAGGCAAGTGAAAGAAAGCAGCATTGTTCCAGTGCTCTGTTTTTCATAGGCCTGTATTCATATCTCATTCTTGTTGTTTATAGGAGAGGCAGATGTGAACCAGAACAATGGGACCTCCACTAAGAGCACAGCGGTGACAGACTCCAAGGGCACAGCAGACTCAAAGAATGCCTGGAAGGAGGCCAACCCAGCTGACACAGTTGGTCGCCCCCACTTGATCCGCCTCTTTTCCCGAGATGCCCCAGGAAGGGAGGACAACACCTTCAAAGATCGGCCCTCAGAGTCAGACGAGCTACAGACCATTCAAGAGGACAGTGCTGCAACTTCAGAGAACTCGGATTTGATGGCTTCACAGAAACGCTCCTCTTTCCGGCACGGATCAAAAATGGCAACTGCAAGCACCATAGACCATGCTAGACATGGATCTCCAAGGCACAGAGACTCGGGTCTACTTGACTCGCTGGGCAGATTCTTTGGAGGAGAAAAACAAGTTCCCAGGAGGGGCTCGGGCAAGGTGAGCTCTGAGGAATAGAACAGCTACAGCAACATAAAATACAAATTTAAAAAGAAAGGGTAGGAGAAGAGAGAGGTGAACTAGGTA
Source organism: Lepidochelys kempii (assembly GCF_965140285.1). NCBI lineage: Eukaryota > Metazoa > Chordata > Testudines > Cheloniidae > Lepidochelys > Lepidochelys kempii. The sequence goes on along the minus strand of NC_136381.1, from coordinate 102,291,414 downwards.
ACCACCATAGAGCAAGAGTTGATTTAGTGAACAGGAAGGTATTGCCGGTGTCAGATATGTTTGGCTTCAGAAAGAAATAGAAAAGCATAGCACTAGAAAATGTTATGAGCTTGCGAGAGAGCACGTTTATCAGTTTTTGGCAGAACCACTCTTCCAGTGTCTGGAAATCAAGAGTATTTATAAATCAGGGTGTGGCTCTGGAGACATTCCTGAGAGACTTATGAACATTTTATAAGTGGTGTAGTATCGGTATATTGAACAATTTAGGACGAAGCTTCAGGCTGCTTTTGCTTTTTCTGTCGGGACCATTTTGTGTCAAATGTTTCTCAAAACTAACAGGCACAGAAGCACGAGACAATCTTATGACAATTCTGCACTAGTATGGGGGATGGACTTGAAAATGGGTCTTTTTCCTTCTCTAATTTGTATGAGGCATTCTTTTGTTGGAATCTGCCTCACCAGCCTGTATTATAAAATCAGTACAGCTTTGTAAGACGTGAATGTGGTTGCTGTTGGGATAACTCGCCAGAAATTCTTCTGAAATGTGAACTTACTGTGGTCAAGCTATTTGATCCTGATTGCATAGGAGGGAGGAATAAATCACAATTGTACCTTCAAACATCTGTGGATTAAATACCAGAACTTCTGTGACCTCTGAGTGTTAACAGTTATTAAATTTAGCATAAGAAAACATCTCCACTGTGATTAAATTAAAAAAAAAAACCACTCACGCAGGAAACAGAGGTGCTGAGAGATGTAGAAAGTAGTGTACTAATCCTGGAATGGGCAGGAGTATATACAGTTTTATAAGGGTGCTGATATTTCCTTAAAGCTTTGGTTCCTTGACCTGTGGTTTCTGAGCTTAATCTTACTGATCTGTTACATTCACACAGCAACAGACTTTGTCTTCATTTGTGTTTGATTTTTTTTTTTTTTTTTTGCTACAGTAATCCTGAGTGGGTACTTTGCTTTAAGAAAATATCACACTGATGGGTAGCTGAAGAAATGAAGTTCATCCCTATGTGCCATGTAGTACAAAATACTCACTTTTGGGGGCAGTTTCTTATAATCCTCTTCCCTCAATGAAAATTTTTGATGCTCCCAACTGCAGGTTTACTTGCACACACGTTAAATTAATAATAATAAACTAAACAGCTGTAATCACATTTTGTTGTGCAGAACACCTGAGAATTTCAGACCATAATCAAATCATACACTCAAAAAAATAGTGATTTGATATCAGACATACTTGCAAGTTCCTACTGTACATGTGAAGTATAGCTTGTATTAATTTTCATTAGCATATGGCCTAGTGTGACAGACACTGGACTGGGAGTCAGGTTCTATTCTTGGATCTACCATTGACTTTGTGGGTGACATTAGATGAGTGATTTAACATCTCTGTTCCTCCATCTGTAAATGGGGAATTATAATGTTTGCCCACCTATGAAAAGCTCTATAAGGGCAAAACATTACAATGTTTGTACAACAGCTAATGATATGCAGTGAGCAGCCACTGTCTTGATGAGGGGAAAATTCTTTTCTTAGAATCCCTTGGCTTTTCTTGCTATCATTGCAATAGGCATAAGTCACTCCTGATATTGATGGTGATTTGAAATGTATTCTTGAATGTGGTTGGCTAGCTTCAACTCTTGCTATTAATGTGTAATTACAGCATTGAGTTATCTAAAAACCAGTATATAAATGCTCTTTGTAGATCAATGTAAAATAGTATTAGAATCTGCACGCAGAAAAAATAAAGAGGCAGATATTTTTTGTGTAGCAATAAAAATGAAATCAATTTTCAGTGGTGGTGGTAGTGATCTAAATTGGATGTAAATTGTGGATTCCTGTATTTACCAATCATTGTGAATCAATTTACCTTGAGGGGTCAGTTTGTAGTCATGTACTAACAAAAGGGAAGGTACTTTCATTGTCATCTTGGTTGATCTTCAGTGCTCTGTTAAATTAAGGGCAGAAATGACTGGAGTAGAAAATCTCAACAGCAAACAGTGCCTGCAGAGCAAAACAAAGCTTTCTGCATGAGTCCAAACAATTTTTAAGCCAGGAATAAAACTGATTTTTTTAAACAACCGCTTTTAAAGGGCAGCCTTACAGAGTTAAGCTGTAAGCACATAGGAACAGGTATCTTGGCCAAAGTCAGTGATGATTTTTGAACTAGCAACCCTGACTTCTAGTGCCAAAGCATCTCATTGTTGTTCCCAGAAACAATAATGCCGATGAATAAAAACATATCTTAGGAATCCACTCCAGGAATCCAACAAGTTCCTCGGCCTTTTGTTTCAATTAATGTTTCATGAAGCTTAAAATTAGTGTCAGTCATCTTGAATAGTTTGGGTGTCAGGAAAGGTTTGTGCTCCATATATTTGTGTATAGATAAGAGCAAATCTAGATATCTGATATTCTCATTTGTACTTAAAGCAAAAGAAACTAACTACTGAATTATATAGAATGGTAGAAAAGAAATGAGTGACCCTAAAAGCATTTTAAAAAAAATCCAAAAAGAACTCAGGCAGTTTTCCAGCTTTGCTGCACACACAGTTCAATAGATGGCTTTGGTGCATAAGATATTGCAGAAAATGCTTCCTAGAGTGAATTACAAAGGGAAATGCAATGTATTGTGGGGGCTGTTTATGTTGCTTGAATCAGTTTTGTAACAAGTGTGCAGCTTTGAGTTTAAGAGCTATTCTGCTGCTGCCTTTCTTGTGGTGTCTCCCCAACTACTTCCATCCCATGCACCACTAGGAACATATATCTAAACTGCCCACGCCAGTAAATACTGGAATGTAGAGAAAACACTTGTTCTTTGTGCAGACTGAGGGCTGACATTCAGGCATAACAGATTATAAATTCCTCATGAAAGCATATTCTTCTTACACCCATGGGTGAAAAGTACATTAGTTAATAATGTTCTCTATTGTTTAAAAAAAGGTGGGGTGGGAACAAAAAAAATCTTGTTTTGTGGCCTCCAGGGAGCGAGTTCTCCCTTACCCTGGAATTTTGGAGTTGTGTTAGGGAAGGTGGGAGTTCTGGGGGCGTAAAATAAAAATAGACCCTCTAGAATATAAAGAGAGATTGTCTCCTTTCAATGGCAACAGCTGCGTTTGCCATTTTTTTCTTCCTTCTACCAAGATTTTTGATAACTGAACCATATCAATCATACACACAACATGAGTTTTGTATTGAAGTAAAAATAATCCTAATGAAGTCGTTTTTATGTAATCATATAGGGCTTGAGTCTGCCATGTTTATGGTAGAATCATTATCACTACTGGGGGAGTGAGGCTAAGTAAGGATGACAGAATCAAGCCCCTACACAATTATGGTACAAACGTACTCAAGATTTTTCCCAATGCAAGACAAAGTTTCTTTGCGGTGTTAGTAGTGTTTCCTTTTTCATGTCTATAGAATTTAACAGGGTAAATTTCAAGTTTTAAAACTCATTAAAAAAATTTGAAACGGTCAGGATGATCAGATCTGTCCAATCCCCATTTAAAATTTATGCTTACAAATAGTGTTTTTTCAAAAAACTAAATTTGTAAATTACATCATCAGAATTTTTATTTCTTGATTTAATTGCAAAGTTACTTTTGTTTTCTACCAAATCTTGGATTGTGATACAGTAACTTTTATACCCCAAAATTTAACATTATGTGCTAGCGTAGTAAACTTAAACTAGGTTTGTATGGTATGGTGGAATCTATGAAAAACATGTTAAATAATAACTCAAGGGCCAGACTTGATTGAAATGCCAAAGTCTGTATTAGTAAAGCCATTTGTATCTCCTGTTCGCATTACTGCTCAGTAAGTACACATTTTTACATTCTCATGTGCTATCTGCATAGGGCCCTCCTCCTACATTTCTTACACAGCCAAAGGAAGTTACGGGGGTGTAAAGAATACAGCATCAGGACATAGGATTTCCTTTCCCAATGTGTGAAGCAGCATGAAGAGTATTTATTACACTGAGCTCATCGATAAATTGGGTAAAATGGTGGTTTTAATACTGCAAACAGAATGTATGTTCACCAAGGAATGCCCAGCAGAACTCTTCAAATAATAAATGTACATAGATTTGCTAGAATCACAGCTATTTCATTGGGTTTTTATATCCTTTTAATCTATATTTCAATGTGTAAACCCCACCCCACCATCTCTTCTGTCAAGATTCTAACACAATACACCCAGTGCCCTGAGGGTCTGGAAAAATATCAGCCGACTCTATTCTCGTTCTAATTTAAAGTTTTGTTATCACAATGAGCAACAGACTTTCAAAGTATAGGAAATTCTCAGCTTGTAATTATTTACTGTGACCTTTCTTCTTTTAATTCTTAGGAAAAATCCTCTTGTTGTGTTATCCACTGTTTTTGTACACTTACCTAATGTACAAATGATGGGCTTGTAAAAAAAAGTATTTGATGTATTCAATGAAACTAGCTTTATGGTGGTTGTAATATAATTTGATTTTGTTTTCATCTTTTGCTTTGTGTGCTTCGACATTTATATTCATTTATTAAAATCACAGAGATCTGGTGTACTAATTCCTTAGTTTGTTTTTAACTATCTTATTGTATTAACAGTGCAGCTAGTTTCTTTTTATTTTTACTCATTCTACCCTGTGATACGTGTGAAACGGTTGCCAACATCAGGGGACAGAAAGAGAGAGATTCACCAACTTAACAGTGAAAACTCATTGATGAGAGAGGCTGAATGATTTTTTTTCTTTGAGCTCAGTTAAATCTAACAGTGTTGACAAGAATGAATTAGGAATGTGTAAGTTTTTGGTGAATATCATGGGACTATTGATATTCAAGAAGTCATACTCCCGATTTACCTCAGTGAGAGCAGGATTAGGTCCTTATTGGGTAAAGATTGCCATCTCAGCACACTGGAGTGGTTGGTGAGGGAGTTGGAGACACTCTTGATGGAACATTCCATTATTACAGAGTTCTCTCGCCTTGGAAAATATTAAAATACAGTGAATATATACTCAGCAAAGGAACACAAAGAATGATCTACAGTGAATAAATGCATGATGTGTGGGCTGCCACTTCTAGTTAGGGTTTCATCTTGTGTAATTTTGGTGCCAGCACATTTCAGATTTGCTCTGTAGTTGTCTGGTCTGTATTTTTATATTGCAAGTCAGAGGAAATTCTCATTCTTATGTATTAAATTACACAAAACAAATACATATTGATGGCAACTACTGCAAATTACCAGGCAAGGAAAAAGATAATATGTGGTGCTGTACAAAAATGCAGCACAAGCCAACAAGTAAGGAGAGCAGGTGGGAGCATTCCGGTCCTATGACAACTGCATTTTGTTTGTGCATATGAATCAACTGACTGGTTTCTAAATAGCAATTTCTAATAATACAAGACTAAGAGGAGGAGGTGGTTGAAAATATAGAATTGTTTGAACAGATAATTTTGAAAACATGAAGTGACAGGCTGCAAGAGTCCATTTGGCTATACACGCCTTTTACATTTGATCTGAACCTGTGCTTCCTGCTCTGTGAATTGTTTCCTCTTTCTCTGAAGCTCAGCAATGTATTCCCTAAGCTATTCTTTGACTGACACAGTTCTGCCTGAACAACCATTATACTCTTCAAAATATTTTAAGATCTGCCTCCCTTTGGCTTGAGCCCGTTGCCAGTATAAGGACTTTTTTTCTTCTTCATCACATCCCTCCAGAAGATGACATCCTCTCAGATGAATCTATTCTAAAAAAGAATAAACTGTTCCAACAGAGGTAAACACTTTTACTTGGTCACTCTTGTTGTCAGATCAGTGTGACAGGGTATTCGGTAGAGGGCCTCTGGAACTCATTCTGATGTTTTGCCAGATGCTGGGCCTGTCCAACTTCAGGAAGCAAAGCAAGACTTACCTGTTTGACCAGGCCCTGTCACCCAGCAGACCATGAGGATATCTCGATTTTATTTTGCTATGATATACCCAGCGTTTGAGGCATTTATATTTAAATAAATACACAGAACCTTCCCTGGAGCAACAGTAACTTTCCAATAAGGTGAACAAACTATATATACAAAGGGTGAATATCACCCTGTGCAGAGGGCTTGGGCACAGAATAATCCAACTCAAGATCAAATGGTAAAATTTATGTAATACAAAAGTCTTCTCTTCAAAGGGGTGAATTTCACCCACTATACACTGGAGGGCATCATCCAGTACGCTCTTTGCTCCTTAATGCAGCCATAAATTTGCCCTACTGTTGTTGTGTAGACTAGATTAGATTGCCTTGAATTGTATTTTCTACTCACTTGTGCAGCTGACCATGTATCTGACTATAACAGTTCATTATTTGCTATATCCCCAATTTTTATAATCATAGAATAGAATATCAGGGTTGGAAGGGACCTCAGGAGGTCATCTAGTCCAAGCTCCTGCTCAAAGCAGGACCAATTCCCAATTTTTGCCCCAGATCCCAAATGGCCCCCTCAAGCATTGAACTCACAACCCTGGGTTTAGCAAGCCAATGCTCAAACCACTGAGCTATCCCTGCCGCCCCCAAAATCAATGATTCTTCTCTCAAATGCCACGGCACCTTTCATCCTAGGATCTCAAAGTGCTTTACAGATAATGACCTTACCCACAGCACTCTCGTGAGGTAGATATTATTAACCCATGGAGAAAACATAGAGGTTAAATGACTTGGCCAAGGTCACTCCACAAGCCTGCAATAGTAAGAAATCCATTCCAGGTTTCCTGCCCTTTAGTACCATGATTGTAGGTATCATTAGCAAAGTTTTCTGGCTTTCATTTGACATTTTCATCCAAGTTTTTTATATGCACTGTTTTATAAAACTATGAAATTCCAGGCCTTAATCAGCCTCTGATCATACCCACTCTCCAGCTAGAAGTATTGCTTTTCAGAATTACTAATTTCATATTTGAGCTATTGAGTTCAATTTTCTATCCAATAATCTTTTTTCCTTTATCTCTTTTACCAAGACCTCCATACTGTTGCAAGTTTTTTTCCATCTAAGCAATTTGACAATGACCTTGAAATACACTGTTACATTCTGCAGAGAGAGACAGAATGCTTGATCCCTAACTGTTTAACAAACACCTTCTCTCTAGTTCCCCTCTTTCATTTACAGCTGGCAAAATACCTTTAGGCAGCTAAAGCAAGTTCTCACCAATATTTTTCACACCCCTAAAACCACATTGTTAGTAGAAAACAAGCGTGGGTGAAACCAACAGTGCTTAGCACAATGGGACTCCAATCTCAGTTGGGGTCCCTAGATGCTACTTTAATATAAATAAGAATACTCCTCATATCAGCTTCTTGCAGGATATACACAACTCTAAACAGACTTTCACTATGAGATTCTCTAGCCCCTCATCCATGACTCATTTTCACTTATAAGATTACTTGAAAATGAGTCCTGGGAAGTTGTAGCTGACAAGTTTCTATATTACAATAAAATCTCTTGCTCAGGATTTAAGCCCAATTCAGGTTCTTTATTTAAACTGGTGACAGCAGAGATGTTATTAAGAGAGCATCCTTAAATCTATTTGGCAAAACAAATGAGTTACTCATTAAACTGACAGTTGCAGGGTTTTGGGGATGGCTCAGAGGGTTAGTAACAGAGCATTTCACTTCTAAATTGTTAGGTCATACCCACCCTAGGGACCTTTTACTGCAAGGTTCTCAGCTCCCTCAACATCAGTGGGAGCAGAGGGTGCTCAGTCATTCATAGAAGATTAAGACCAATTTAAATAACAGCAAATAATTGTTGCTATCTATTTGGTAGCCCATATAAAATGAACTGGACAATTTAGTCCCTCATGGGCATGTATCTTCATCACAAATTGAGTCCTTTTCCAGCAGATTATTTTTTAAAGGAAAACATAACACCAGTAAAATGGTTTTACAGCAATTTCCTCTGAAAAGGACCCTGTCATGCAAATTTGGCCTGAAGTAAAAAAGTTATTTCAAAAAACTTACAGCCAATTAAAAAGAACAAAAACACTCCTGGAAATCTTTCAATTCCAAAGTAACATTTTCCTTCAGTGTTCAAAGCTCATGCTAATGATACTGTGCTAATGCATGAGAGCTATAACCTGAAATTTCCAGGAAACTGACTATAATCTAGAGTTCACAGATTCCAAGGCCAGAAGGGACCATTGTAATCATCTAGTCTGACCTCCTCTAAAACACAAGCCATAGAACTTCCCCCAAATAATCCCCAGAGCAGATCTTTCAGAAAAACATCCAGTCTTCATTTAAAAATTATCAGTGATAGAGAATCCACTATGACTCTTGGTACATTGTTTCAGTGATTAATTACCCTCATTGTTAAAATGCACACCTGTTCGAATCTGTCCAGCTTCAACTTGGAGCCATTGGATTGTATTATAAATTTCTCTGCTAGATCAAAGAGCCCATTATCAAATATTTGTACTCCATTTGGAACCTACACACTGTAATCAATCAACACTTAACCTCTTTGTTATGCTAAATAGATTGAGCTCCTGGAGTCTGTCACTACAAGGCATGTTCTCTAATCCTTTAATCATTCTCCTGGCTCTTCTCTCAACCCTCTCCAATTTATCAATGTCCTTCTTGAATTGTGGACACCAACGGTGGACACTACTCCAGCAGCAGTCACACCAGTGCCAAATACAGAGGTAACCCAACCTCTCTACTTCTATTCAAGATTCCCCTGTTTATGCATCCAAGGACTGCATTAGCCCTTTTGGCCACAGTATTGCACAGGGAGCATACGTTCAGCTGATTATACCCCACAACCCCCAGTGTTTTTTTCATTATTACTGCTTCCCAGGATACAGTTCCTCCATCCTGTAAGTATGGCCTGCATTCTGCATTCATAGATGTATACACTTAACAGAATTAAAACACATATTTGTTTCCACCCAGCTCAAATGAAAATAACTAGTTCATTTTCATCCTCCACTTGGAGAAACTCAAAGTAAACAATGGCATAAATTGTGAAAAGTAAATTTAGATTTTTAAAATGATTTCAGTTTTCCTCATCTAAAGTCCAGATGTGTTATTTATAACAAAGGTTAAAGATTGTTTTAAAATTAATTTAAGGCTGATCTTCAGAATATTATTGCCACTAATACATTTTAAATATTTACTGATAATTAGGGGTTTGATACTACATTTACCTGCCATTATTTATTTATTATGTTTTTATAGGAGCAATCCTGTTACGGTAAGATTTTTAAATGGCAGTTAACTCCCATTAAAAGTTTTTCTGTGTTTGAAAATATACTTTGTTGAATTGCATGAGTAGGCATTGCAGGGTTTAGCATGTTTGTGCCAAGGGAAGTCAGACAAGTATTTTGTGGGATACGTTTTAGTACCACCACTTATATGCCTGCTACTGATTATGATCAAACCACCACAAAAGGATGACAAGCGCTAGTAAGCGCAGTATTGGTTTCTCGGTTAAGTGTTGAAGAAGATAGTGAACTGGATGTGACATGTACACTAACAGATTATGGTTTATAAATCAGCATAAATGGAGAGCTGTTTTATGCAAATATTAAATTAAGCACCCATTTTACCTGTAAAATCCTACTGTCTGTCATGGCAGAGGTATAAATAATAAATTAGAAACTTCCTCACTTTGCCCAAAAACCCAATGCGATTGAATGGGGATGAAACCTTGATTCATAGTACTTTGTTGAAAAGTGGGCTTTGCCGTTTCTCGAAGACAGTCCCTGAAGCATGTTACTGTGGGCAGTGTCAATACATAAGTTACACGATGGAGGTAAATTTTTAGCACAGGGAGTACGCATAATGGTAAAACTGCTGTTAATAATTAAAGTGCTTGTCTGTCAATTTCCCTCTGCAACAAACTCAAGGTTATTTCTTTGTCTGACTTAGAGCCCAATTATACAAGATTGAGAGGCCAATATTCATGAAATTTAAATGAAACCGTGGCAGAATGCAACTTTGCTTCTGACACAAAAAGGATATTTTACTGCTCAAATCTGCACGTGTAATTTTATTCATGAGAGTAGTTCCACCCAAGATGATGAATACAGTTATTGCTATGGACAAACCAACATCATTGGTGGCTTATGAGTTACATATCAAACTCATTGCTAATAAATCCAAGGGGAAAAAAAGACATTTTAACAAATCCTCAAAGTATGGGAGGCAAAGGTTTAAAAACAAAACACCAAACCAGATATATATTTTTACTGGCAATTTTACCTGCAGTAAGAAACATCAAAATCTGAACTATGGGGTAGTTGTAATGTAGCAAGTCAAAACACTGTGGCTTTGGCCCATCTTAATGAATAAAATGAACAGCCTTGGAATTCCAAAAATCACCAGCAACGAACGACCCAAGTAGTGCTCTCTCTGACTCTCTTTTTAGATGATGGCAGAGAGATATCAACTACACACAAGATTTCTGAATTTGAGTGCCAAAAGCTAGACCCATATTTAGGCACCCAAAGACAAAATCTGATTTCAGAAGTGCTGTGCACCCACAACTCTCATTTAAGTTGGTTTGAGATGCAGGTATTCAGAACCTTTAAAAATCAGGCTACTCTTGAACCAGAAGGTAACCAGATTTGAAATATTTTGGCCTATAATACACAGTATCTGCAGTAAGTGAAATGAAAATTTGTTCTTGGCTAATTAACAACAAAGTTTCCCCAAGAAATTCCTAGAAACTTCTTTTGAAAGTTAGTGATACTATATTTACCAATTTCACAATGAATTCACAAATTGATATACTGAAACCTAGGTATAGGCAGTTCTCCCATAAAAAAAGGCAAATACACACATTGTGGCATGAAACTAGTCAAACAAAAGTGACCTTTGCTTTTTACCTCTCTCTGGAATACAGAGCAGGGTTCATTCACTAGGATCAGCTGATTGAGTCCCAAACACCAAGCTTCCTGCGAATACTGGGGAATCGAGTCTTTGGGTATGCCTACTGTACAAGCACTATGGTGGTGCTGCTGAAGTGTAAACGCTTGCTACAGCGATGGAAGGGGTTTTTCCATCACTGTAGTAAATCCACCCCTCAAGAAGCACAGCTAGGCTGACAGAAGAATTGTTCAGTCAACCTAGCAGTGTCTACACCAGGTCTTAGTTTGGATTAACTATGTCTCTCAGGGGTGTTCATTTTTCACACCATTGAGTAGTGTAGCCTAGGTTGGCCTAAGTTTTTAGATGTAAACCAGGCCTCGGTTTCTGAATGCACCGTTTGGACAGAAGGCTGGCTCTTTGTTGTTGACTACAGTGTAAAGTATTCAACGAGTATAAAACTCATATACTTCTCTTATGTCAGCAAACTATTTTAAAATGTACCTGCAAGCAAATGGCCAAATCCCTCTGAGTTCACAAACCAATTCATTAATTCAAAGGGTCTCAATTCAAGACTAGACTTTATGAACATGATCATTGAATGTAACATACGGAAACTAATCTTGCCTTATTAATGATTACCTCAGGAGTTGCAAGTGCTGCACAATATTAAAACTGATGTAGAAGTTTAACGTTTATAATAGGTGTGAGGCATAGAAAACCCTATGAAATTGTCTGATAAGGTGCTGCAAACTTTAATTGGCAATCTGTGTGTCACAGCTCCATCTAGTGATAAAGACTAATATCACACTGTACAGAGTGGAAACTTCCCCGGTATCACAAGGAAGCAACAAAAGGTAAATATGGCCTCTTTTTAAAATATAGTTGATGTGCCACGTGCCCTTCATATTTATTAGGTTTTCATATTGGTGCCCATCATTTCAATTAGTGCCTAGCATCTACTTCAAAAGTAAACCAGGATATGGTAGTCTTCAGCATGTATTGATATAAAACTCATTGACTGGATGAACTAATTTAAAGACTTACTTTAACAAAATTGTATAACAGCAAGAAGTAAGTAAATAACTCAGCAGGGTTATTTCTTTTTTTAAAGACCCTCAAACAACATACTATGGCCTTTCAGTGAACGGATTTTCATAGGTTGGTTGTAGGTTGTGTTGTTTGTTATTTGTGATTCTAAGAAATGTTTTTCCAATTTTACTTTCTATTTCATTGATTTTGAGTCTTAGAGCCTTCAGAGTAATAAAAAGCACAAAGTTCAGATGAAAAAAGGGAGTAAATACAGTAGTTTACAAATGCATCCTAAATTAAAAGAAAATAAGGTAATTATCTGTTGCATCAAATTTAGAATAATATGTTTACAGAGGTTAATACATGAAGCGAGCACTGCATCTGGAGAACCGATAAACACAAGTTGTTGAAATCGGTCACAGGACGGTCAGCAGGAACAACAGCCCAGTTCCTGGTTTTAGGTCCCATGACTAGCTCATCCCTCTTAAAAAGGACCATATCAAAAAACTAACGGTTGTAATGAAATTGTTGGCACTACAAACAGCAGAATCTATGTCCATAATACTTAATTCGCTCTATACTTCGCATGATATCCTTTTCAATAAACCAGATTACTGGCATACACTGTATACCAGTAACTGATTATAGACCTAGATGGTGATTTACACCTAGTTTTTAAGTCATTAACATAAAGAAAATGAGAAATCTTATTCATGACAATTTCCACAGTTCATTTTCTAATTCTACTTTATTTACTCTGCAAAGAATGAGGATCTCAGGCCTCTAGCCAGTGACATCACATATACCACTGCAGAATGTCTAGTTAAGTCTAATTAATGAAGGCTTTGAGATTTTTTTTTAAACTAGATAACTGCAGGATAAAATCATAGCAAAATGGTTAAAATATAATTTAGCTCAAGATGTGGGAAGGGAGCTGGGAATGATTTAAAACAGTGGTGCTGCAGGATTCATTTTGGGACATGAAACTTGCTTGAGCACTCATTTTTATTCCTTGGGAATATGAATGAGTGAAGCTTTGCCATTTAAATTCCTACCTGCTGTCTCTTGCTCATAAGGATTGAATACGAAATACAGAGTGGTTACTTACATTGTGGTAGCTGTGGTTCTTTGAGATATCTGCACATGTGGATCCCAGTCATGGTGTGTGGTGGCCCCAGTGCAATAGCTTGGAACGTTTTTATTAGTAGTGTCCAGTAGGGGTCATGCTTGTTGTCAAGTCCTCATGATCTGCCTCCTAAGGGCACAAAAAGCAGTGACTGCAACTGCCACTCAGTTCTTTCACCACCCAGAATCCATCGTGTAAGATTCTGAATTGCAAGAAGGAAAGTAGGCCATGGGAGCAACATGTCCAGACTTCTCAAAGAACCACGGTTACTATGAGGTATGTAACCACTCTTTCTTCTTTAAGTACTGGACAAGTGCATCCCAGTCATGATGATTAGCTAGCAGTCACCCTAAACTGAGGTGGGTGCGAAGAGTTAATTGAAAAGAGATTGCAAAACCTCCCTTCCAAAATGGGCAACCAGTCGAGAAGCATTCATTAACAAATAATGCTTTGTAAATGTATGAGCTCAAGTTCTGGTAGCTGCTCTGCAAATCTCCAGTATTGGCTTTCAACTTAGACATGCAACCGATGTTGCTTGTGAATGAATAAGAATGTTTTAAAGGACTTATTAATATTATATACAGTCCTAATACAATCAGATGCCCATTTTGAAAGCTTTTGAGATGAAATAGCCATCCCTTTAGATTTATTTCCATAAGCAATAAAATGTCTTGAAGTCTTACAAAAAGATTTTGTTTTATCCAGATAGTATAACAATGATCGTTTGACATTCAAGATACACATGTAATTTAACTTCAGCTGAGATGAATAAGGTCGTGAAAAGAAGACTGGTAAATTAATAAACTGATTTGAAAGTCCAATACAGGTGAGTCGCATCATACGCACATTTAACTTATGCAAATTCAACTATAAGCGCTCGGCAAAAAAAACCCAACAACAACAAGATATCTGTAAACAGTGTGGGCGATTGTGCCCACCATTCCACTCAATGAGCATATGCTCCTGAGTGAGCGTGAGACGTGAATCTGCTGTTCCCTCAGTCGGTCTCAGTTCCCGCATGCGAGCATCTCGCCGCGTGTGATTCCAGTGTTTAAAGATATGTATTTTTCGTACAACGTGGCCCTAAACGCAAGCCAACTGCTTCATCTGGTGCTCAACTGAAGAAACAGCGATCTGTTCCAACGCTGGAGGAAAAACTGGCTGTGTTGGACTTACTGAGAGACAGTATGTCGGTTTTCAACGTGGTGGATAAATATGGCCGCAACAAAACTAGCATCCGTGCCGTCAAGATTCGAGAGAGAGAAATTCGTCAAGCCGTGGCATCAAGTGCTCTAATAACTGCTAAAGTGACGAGTCAGGTGCGTTATAAGTTTTTAGTGAAGACTGAAAAGGCATTAAACTTATGGCTGGAAGACATGAACCGTAAACGTGTGCCTATCGATAGCAACACGTTGCGAAAAAAGACTCTTAGCCTCTACGCACTGTTCAAACCTCCTGCCAAAGAGGGACAGCCTTCTGATGAGAAGGAATTCAAAGCCAGCCAAGGTTGGCTTAACAGTTTTAGGAACCGCTTCAACCTCAAAAACGTGCAGACTACTAGTGAAGCTGCATCTGCCAATGAAGAGGCAGCAAAAGCCTACCCCAAACAATTAAAGAAAATCATAGAAGAAAAGGACTATCTTCCGGGACAAATTTTTAATGCTGATGAGACTGGGCTCTTCTGGAAAAAAAATGCCCAACTGCACTTACATTTCAAAATCAGAAAGACAACCCCGGCTTCAAAGCAGCTAAAGACTGTGTGACTGTGTTGTTTGTGGCAATGCGGCTGGGCATTTAATAAAGTTGGGCTTGCTCTAGAGGACTGCAAATCCCCATGCCCTGAAAGGCAAGAACAAAAATCTCCTGCCTGTGTTCTGGCAATCAAATAAAAAGGCTTGGGTGATGGCAGCATTATATCTGGATTGGTTCCACAAGTGTTTCATTCCGGAGGTCAAGCGGTACCACAAAGAGAAAGGACTTGACTTTAAAGTGTTGCTGATCGTAGACAATGCTCCTGGCCACCCTGCGGCACTCCAGTTTGTGCATAACGAGGTTGAAGTAATGTTTCCTCCCCCAAATACCACCTCCAACCTCTCGACCAAGGAGTGATTCGCTGTTTCAAGGCCACAGACACAAGGCTTGCGTTCTCATGGATACATAGCGCTATGGATGCTGATCCCAATCTTAATGTGATGGAGTGTTGGAAGTCCTTCAACACTGTTAATTGCATCACTTATATTAAACAGGCAATGGATGCAATCAAGCCTGAAACAGTCAATGCATGTTGGCGAAACCTATTGAAAGAATGTGTGAATGATTTTAAAGGTTTCCTGACCATTGACAAAGAAGCGAAATGCATTATTCAGGTGGACAGGCAAGTGGGTGGTGATGGCTTTGTTGACATCCTTGAGGAAGAAATTGAAGAATTAATTGAGAGCCACAGAGAAACACTGACTAATGAAGAGTTAGAGGAACTGATAAAATTGTCTACAGAAGACGAAGATGATGACGAGGAACAAGAAGAGCCAACAAGTTGGAATCTTCCTAAATTTGCTTAAGTGTTCCAAGCAGCGAAACACTTGAATGATTTAATTTCTGAATATGATCCGTCTATGGAATGAAGCCTCAAAATCACACGTAGTATTACAAACTATTTGAGACCGTATCAAGAAATGTTTGAGCAGCTCAAGAGACAACAGCGACAGTTGCCGATCACCATGTTTTTCAAGGAAAAACAAACAACCAGCAGCAGATGAACCTATGCAATCAACTTCTTGAGCTCAACCAGAGCCAACCACTTCGTCTACAACTCTCTCTCCGTCTCCTGGATCGACATCTGAAGAGTTAATGTTTAGCTATTCCACCTGGAAGCAGGAAGGGCACACCCTGACTGTTTTGTAGAAGCAATGCACACATTGCTCTATCCAAGGACAAGGGCTAGATATGAACCATGAGAACTTGATTGTTTGGACAGCAACTGTGGGAGGCTTTCTTAGCCTGGGCTCAAGGCCTGAGAACCAGGATTGTAGTAGATAAAGGATGGTAACTAAGTATATGAATCAACGTCATACATTCCTTTGTGTAGCAGTGTGTAATGCTTAGGGGGAGAAATATAATAAAAGGAGAAGGTGGAAGGCGGGGGGGCAGAACAGCCCATCTCCGCTGACCAGCCTGTTTGCTTGCATAAAGCTGTGTTCTGCCTGATCATTGAACCGCCACAGACATCAAGCCATCATCTCCTGACAACCCCCTGTAACTAAAAATACAGTATTATAAAATTATATTTTGCATATGTACTCATTATATACTGTACATTACTGTATACATTATACATTTAAACCTATTACTGTACAGGGTTGTATACACAAAACCATGTACAGTATACTGTACTTTATGGGTGATTTAAGGGATTTTCAAGGGTAATTTTGACTATACGTGATTTTCACCTTACGTGCTGACTTTAGAACCTAACCCCCATGTAAAATGCGACTCTGCTGAAATACTTTTGGAATGAAGGACAGATTATGTCTCAGTCACCCTTTCTATATGAAAAGCCTTGTAAGGAGGGTTTATAATTAATACTTGTAGTTCATTTATTCTACTTGCTGAGGTAATAGCCACCAAAACTGCCGTTTCATTGCCAAAATTCTGAATTAGGAAGTTTGCTAGAGATTCAAAAGGAAGTTCCAGTATAGAAGAAAGCACTAGCTTTAAATCCCATGTTGGAGCAATCTTTCTTACAGGAGTAAGAACTTGAACTAAGCCCCTCAGAAATCTGCACCCCCTTCCACTGGTGGATGAAATACTGAAATCACTGCCAAATCACTTTAAATGTAATAAGTAATCCAAGATTATTGGAATACAACACACCAAGAAGGTATGTGATCCTTGGATATGGCCCAGAATAAAAGACATACCACTAGCAGAATGTGTTATTTCCTGTTCTGAAGTTAGATAATGTTCTTCAGCAGTACAGAATATCCAATGAGGACATCCAGAAACCACCCAAACAATGAGATGTAGTAACACTGGATTTGAGTATAGGAGTAGGCTGTGATTTTGTGATATCATGTCATTCTGAATCAGCAGCGTGGTAAACTGTTGATTGGACACTATTAGAAGATCAGAGAACAAGAACTGATAAGGCCAATTAGGAGCTATTAGTATAGCCCAATCTTTTTCTTACCTTATCTTCCTGATCACCCTTGGAATTAAAGGAAAAGTAGGGAAGGCATACATCAAATGGTGTGACCAGCAAATCATGAAAGTGTCTGCTATGAATCCCAGACTCTTTCCTGCTCAATAACAAAACAGACACTTTTTGTTTTGATTCCAAGCAAACAAGTCTATTTGGGGAAACCCTCACTTTTGGAAGATTTGGTCCACTAATTAATTAATCTTTTAAGTCCCATTCATGGGACAAGGTCACCTTTCTGCTTAGTGAGTCTGCTACACCATTGCTCTTCCCTGGAAGATGAAGAGTTGTCAGACTGATACAAAGCTGGATACACTATTCTCATATAGAACATAGAAGGTCTGCCTTACACCTCTCTGCCTATTCAGACAGTATGGATAGGCACTTGGTTAAAACATCCTCCAAGCTGATGAAATCCCAAACGGCGGTAGTTGGAATTCATAATTATTTGCCAAAGCCACAAACTGAAGATACTACTTGAGTGCAGAATGTGTCCGACACATGAAAATACGCTTTGTGCAAGTTGAGGGTCATGAACCAATCCATGGGATCTAGAGTGGGAATAACTGAAGCAAGAGTTACCATTACAAGACTTGGCATGCCAAATGTATTTGTTTTGGATTCCCAAAATCTAAGATCGCATGCCAACCTCCTTTATTTTTTTTATATGAAAAACGGAAGCCCTTTTCCACATATTCTTCAGGTACCAATTCTATCAACCTGTCCTAGGTTGATTAGGTCATCTAATTCTAGATGTACGCTTGTGAGAAAAGGGATCAGGTATGGGTGGGAGGCAGAGACTGAAACTGAATGACATAACCATCTCTGAGAAGTTGAAGGGCCCATTTATCTGTGATGATTCCAATCCAAGTCTCCTGGGAAAAGAAAAAGCAAAATCAAAAAGGAGGGAGGAACAGGTATTGGTCCTTGTAGATTAGTCCAAGATCCTCAACCATCACATCGAATCTGATGTCTCTGTGTCTGTCCTGGTTGTGAGGTTACCAAAGAGGACGATGGAATTTGTCATCTTTTTGATATCTTAATCTCTTCGTGGATTAGTCAGAAGATCTCTGCTGGTAAAAGTATGAGGAAGTTTAGTATATTTTGAGGAGGAGGAACATGGGCAACACTGTTTCTTCCTAAATGCAGGTGCATATAAACTTAGAGATCTAAAAGTGGATCTTAAGTCTTTTAATGAACTCAAGGCCTCATCTGTTTTAGTTTCATCTAAACAAGCTCAATCCATCAAATAGCAAATCTTCCGTGGTTGTCTGTACCTCCCTGTATCAATCTGGTGCAGAAAACCATGATGCATATCTCCTAACAATAGCTTTAGCTGTTTAACAGACACCAATATCAGTTGCACCCAGATCAGTTTGAAGAGCTATTTTAGAAATCAACTAGCCCCCATAAATTGATCTGAACTCCTCTCTAATTTCTGTAGGTAACTTGTCCTTAAAGTCAGATGTTTGTTCTATTGTAGATAATCATATTTAGAAAGCATAGCTTGATAATTAGTTATTCTAACTTGCAGACAGGCTGATGAATAAATTTTCCTCCCAAAAGTGTCTAGTCTGTTTGGTTCTCTCTCTTTGGGAGCTGACTTTCCCAATTGTTTCGACTCTTCATTTGCAGGAGTAACAACCAACGAAGATGGAGATGGACAAGTATAAAAATACTCAAAACCTTTGGATAGTACTTGATATCTACAATTAGCATGTTTTGAAGTAGCTGAAATCAAGGAGGGAGTAATCAAAAGCTCTTTTTCTATTCTAAAATTCCTCACTGATAGGAAGAGCAACTCTATTTTGAGATGCTGGTTGTAAAGTATCAAAAGTTTATGCCTTTTCCTATACCATTTCTTATAGGACTTCCAGTGTTTCCCCTTATGCACTTCAATAATTCCTGAAACATTTTAAATGTATCAATTGTCAGAGGCACAGTGGATGAAATAGTCTCTTCAAGTGAAGAAAAAGAAGAAGAATGTGGACATCCAGCTTAATCTTCCTGGTGAACCGGTAACTCTCCATCACTAGAATGATGCTGTTCCTCTGTTTCCATAATCTGAACAGGAAATGAGGTGACACTTGAAAAACTGAATTAGGTGACTTACACATATATGCCATTTACTGTGGGGGAACTTCCCCTGGATGCTGCAGATATTGCTGCCACAGAGACCAATATGGCCAAGGTTGTTGACCATGTGGTTAAGATACATTCATCCCATTTGGGGGATACCAACGAGAGTAATTAGAATTTAAACCCTGACATTCATAAAAAAGTTCCTTTGTGTCATCTTTTCTGTTTTTATTTTCTTTTTGCTGGCTTCTTAGGTGGAGGGCTCCCACTGGAATCTGATGAGAATCCTTCTATTGATAGGACAACAGGATTTTAAAATTTGAGTAGGACTTCTACTCACAGCCCTACTGTTCTGATGATGAAGAGAAATCTTTATCACGGGTATTCTTGATCTTTCATGGAGAGGAGGTTTAGATGGTGCAGAACTAGAAGACTTTAACAATGGTAAACCAGGCGCTGGAGTTATTCTGATATCCAAGGGAGATGTAAACAAGTATTTCGGTGCTGTGGAATCCCCTTCAAAAGACATCTGAGTTGAGGAAGCCTGTCTCATTTAGCTGCTTTGAGGGCTCTGAAATGCTGAAACTGCCTGTGCTGAGTGAGAGAGGTGGGTGAGGTCGTATCTTTTATTGGACCAACTTCTGTTGGTGAGAGAGACAAGCTTTCGAACCACACAGAGCTCTTCTCACCTTTCTGACAATAGAAGTTGGTCTAATAAAAGATATTACCTTACCTACCTTGTCTCTCTAATATCCTGGACCGACATGGCTACAATTATACTGCAACATGCCGAGTGAGATGCTCTTATCAAAATTAGTCCTGCTAAAGACAGTGCCAGGGCAGACTGTAATTGATGCACTGGTGCTAAGATGGATGGTTTCGGTAAGTCCTGAGCCACGGTTTTAGGACTTTCATCTCTATGTGCTCTCTTCTGCGAGTACCGAACAGGACACTGAGGGCTCTAGCACTGATTTCCTCTGTGCTGACTTCATCAATTACTTTTAGGATGACTTTCTCCTGCCAGACACCAGAGATAGAGAAGAGTCATAACCAATTTAGTGTCTCACTTTTCGGACAGCAGGGATTTCTGACTGCTCCAAAATTAATTTGCAAAGCCTCTCTAGGTCTTTCTGTTGCTCTTGAGCCTGGTGTCACATCTCTGGTGACTAGATCATAGACAGATTGTGTTGGTAGACAGCAACTTCCTCAGCATTGCCTTGGCTCACGATCTGACAGTGCCCTCATGTACTTTTCCATGAGAAAGAGCTTTCACCTGGACTGTCACGCTTTCTGTGTGAGCATCTTAGAAGATTTACAGATCACACGCTTAGTGACAACATGGTCTTCACTCATGCAATAAAGACACTTACCATGAATGACCGTTAGGGGAATGGCACTCCCTCCCCGCATGTAGAGGGGCATAATTTAAAGCCTGGGGAATCTCAGTTCTGACATACCTCAATTAAAATCCTAATACACTAATTCAAAACAGAAATAAAGTTAAAATGTAACTCTCTTCCTTTAAAAAAAAAACAGAGGTAACATTAAGGTTAAGTCTGCACTATGAACTAGGAGTGTGATGTCCCTTGCTTGTGTACACATACTTGTGCTAGCTCTTGTCAAGATAGCACAAGTATAAATAGCAGAGTTGCTGAAGCAGCACAAGTAATGGCAGATGAGGCATGGCTTAGCTGTGCTGAGTATGTACCCACCTGTTTCAGATGGGTTAATACTTGGAACAGCTAAGCCAAGCCTCGGCTGCCACTACTTGTGCTACCATGGTTATGCTGCATGTGTACATAGGTAGGTGAATCACACACTTATCTTGTAGTGTAAAGGCAGCCTAACACTACTGAACACTAAGGCTACAATAAATAAAAAGTAACTATCCAAATTAACTAAATAAAATGGGGATACTATTGTTGTTCTGGCTGTACAGCCTAGGTCCATCCAAAGAAACTGAGTGGTGGTCCGCGTCACTACACTCTTTGTACTCTCGGGAGGGAGAGAGTGAGGTTGTAAGGACATGCATCTGACGAAGTGGGTATTCACCCACAAAAGCTTATGCTCCGATACATCTGTTAGTCTATAAGGTTCCACAGGACTCTTTGCCGTTGTAAGGAGTGTGACCCCTACTGGACACTACAAGTGAAAGTGTTCTGAACTACTGTGCTGGGGCATCCACACACCACGAATAGGATCCACGTTTCCAGTTCGGAAAAAAATAATCCCTGTTTGACTGTGATCCTTTCTTTATTAGCTACAGATTTTTAAATAAATAACTTCCTCCCCACCCTCTAATTTCCAATGCCCTTCATGTATTCTGTTTTCATACTTCCTCTCTTTGCATGTGTGCTCAGAGTCTGGAGATAGCATTTCAAACTGCTCTCAAGCCCATCTTCATCAGGTTGAAAAAGTATCACTTTAAAGTTCTCCACAGTGTACACTATGAAAAATTTGCAGTAGACTAGCATCCTCTTTGATTTCAGTAACACAGCAGTAGAGGCGGCAACACTAGCCAGGGAAAAATGAGAGAGAAAGGAGGTTCGTGGAAGCTGTGTCCCAAAAACAAAAAAGTTTAATTTGGAAAAAGAAAAGGAGTACTTGTGGCACCTTAGGGCCTAACCAATTTATTTGAGCATAAGCTTTCGTGAGCTACAGCTCACTTCTACAGCTCACTTCATCGGATGCGATGAGTGAGCTGTGGCTCACGAAAGCTTATGCTCAAATAAATTGGTTAGTCGCTAAGGTGCCACAAGTACTCCTTTTCTTTTTGCGAATACAGACTAACACGGCTGCTACTCTGAAACCTTTAATATGGAACATTCACAGAAAACAGCAATCACCCCAACTACCACCTATATTTGTATACTGCTATCCTGTTGGTTTAAAAAAAAAAGTCATGTGAGTTAAAACTGGACATTCTAGCAGCATCGTTATAGCCTTAAACTAGGCCGTTTTTCATTCACTGCTAGCCATTTTTTTCTGTCACCCGGTAATATGAATCCATAGCTCTGGCTATCATCTAAAAAGTGGAAAAGTAAAGCTAATTGTGGGAGGAAGTGCAGGATGATTGCATAATCTCATAGAAATTGCATAGTCCCAATAAAATCCATTAAAGTCCTACTTTTTAAGTGGTATAATAATATACACCATCGGCACAGGGAGAGCAAACCTAATAAATATTGAGCTGAACTTTCCTGCAATAACTAATTTGAAACTCATTTTTCCGAAGGATTATATTACATGCATATCATATATATGATATATACACATCATCATAGCAAGAGGAACAATGCTTTTTATTTTCATACAGATTTTTTTTTTTAAAAAACTCCCAACCCTGATAGATTGGTTGATCTTTGGCAAACAATAACTATAGGTCAAGACTTTTAAAGATGGTTTGACAACTAAAGATGCAGAGGTGCCTTGTGGGATTTTCAAAAGTGCCCATTTGACCCCATTAGGAATTAGACAGCTAGGTGTTTCTGAAAATCCCACTAGGTGCCTATCTGCATATTTTGGTGCCGAAATATCTTTAAAAGTCTGGTCCAGAGTGGTTAAGTTATTCGTCAAAGATCATACAATTAGTCAGCAGTAGGGCTAGGAATAAAACTCAGGAGGCCTGGGTCCATATCCAGTGCTCTGACAAGTAGATTACATTGTCTCATTAGGTAGGTTATATGGAAAGGTTGTGTGTTTTGCTGTCAGTGACAAATAAAATCAGAGTTAATTTGTTTGTCTGTCTCTTCATATTATTTTAGACTCTACTCTTTTTCACTGCACAGATATACTTGATCTTAAGTAGCAAGAAATGTACCATCCTTTATCAATCTGAATGTCTTTAATGTCATTAGATATTCAGGGAAGCAGTCATACTTGGTGGGACCTTTATGACACCTTCTCTTCAAGGTTTTCTCTATTCCCTGGTGATCTAGTTTGGTTCTGTTGGAGTTTCTGGTGTGGCCTTTGGCTATTATGTTTTTCAAGAAGGAAAGCTTATACCTTCTACTGTTCATGAATTTAACATGGATCAGTCACATCTAACTATTCTTATTTCCATCTTTGTGATACTAACGCAAGATGTAGCACCAATTTCACATAATAGAGTAGACACCATTTTCACCGTGGCATAAAACATTTATCACAGGTAACTGTGTTGTGCTAAAAGAAAAGGAGAACTTGTGGCACCTTAGAGACTAACAAATTTATTTGAGCATAAGCTTTCGTGAGCTACAGCTCACTTCGTCGGATGCTGTAGCTCATGAAAGTTTATGCTCAAATAAATTTGTTTGTCTCTAAGGTGCCACAAGTCCTCCTTTTCTTTTTGCGGATACAGACTAACATGGCTGCTACTCTGAAACCTGTGTTGTGCTAGTTAGTCTCCATGAATTTAATAGCCTTGCTCTTGTTCTGCCTCTGCTTTTTTGGATTTTTCTCCTCATCACTTGAAGCACTGCTGAGATGACATGGTGCCATCAGTTGCACTTAACTCTCCTCAGCCTGAAATAGAGCCGCTCTTTCATTGACGGAATGTTTGAAATTTGTGCTGCACATTAGAAATGAAAAGAGGTGCTACTCAGCTCATTACTGCTGTGGCACAGAGACTGACTCCAAGACCTAAGAGGCCTTTTTCCACCTAAGTTTGCACATCTAATTTACTGATTCCATGATTCCACTTACAAGGAAATCAAATATTTAACTTCTGTTACCGGAATACCTCAGCCTAACACAGGCGATATTGGACTTCAATAATGTTAAAGGGGTGTGTGTGTGTGTATTTATGTGTATATATATATACAGATATGGACACAAGATGCGTATGTATTACTTAATTCTGCTGTTCTATAGAGAGTGCATGGCCTTGTATGCACTAAAGACATTGGATCATAAACTCTGTCGATTTCTTGTGTGTTTTACTGTGAGTTTTTCCCCTCTTTTCTTTTAGTTTTATTCTGTGAGTATGCCTTTTGGTGCATTTTCTCTTCAAATGGTCATTATTTATCTTGGTCTCCTCAGAGCACTTACTAATATATCCACCCTACATTTCAGGACATACATGCAGCCAGAGCTAGCCATGTAGGTTCCATGCCCCAGAGGTCTCAGCACGGGCGGCCTGGTGATGACAACCCAGTAGTCCATTTCTTCAAGAACATCGTAAGTTTCCCCTTCCCTTCATGGTTCTCTGGCAGAGTTAAATGTAATTTGAGATTTAATGGCAGCTAAACAGTACCTGTAGGTTATCCATTTTGTTGCAATTGAGACTGTCGATAAAATGTTCTGTCTGTGCTTTTGAGGGAATAATTATATTTTGACATCAAAATTATTTTACTTTGCTATTACAACTTCTAGTTTTGTGTAGGAAAAATTTTTGGATGGAAATGGGTGAGTCTTCCATTAACGTATTGAAATTCCAACATTAATCACTGATGCTATTAAACAGCTTTACCATTTGCAATTTTTTTATTTGCCTTTCTTGAAATAAGGCATATTCAAATTTTTGTTTTGTTTAAAAAAGTAAGTGATGCTCAAGGCATAGTGCATTTAAAATAGCACTTACTAGATTTAATAAATTAATTCTATTCTAAGAGAGAAGCTAGACTCCGGCATTTCTTCTGAAGGCATAAACAAAAAAATCCCAGATTTGATTCCCTACCTGAGTGATGTTATTTGAGGAGAAGGATTTTCTTCAGCTTTGAACCTGGATATCTTCATACTAATATGAAAAAAAACCAAACACAAAATCAGAGAAACAACTATAGAGTTATGTCTCCCTCAAACATTCTACAAAATGGTATCCCTGAATACTGTGCAAAGATATCATAAAAAAACTTTGCTGCCTGAGCCTAATAATCCTTGAAAGCACTTCAGAATGCTTCCCACTTGAGAGAAGTCGCCTCAAATGTATTGCAGCTGTGAAATGATCACTGGCACCACAGATAATCCCTTTTCCCTTCTTTATCCTCTTTGAAGCAGACCTCTCCATCTGCTGAGGCCCAAATGTGCAACGAAAACCCAAAAGACAGACATGAGAAAGACAGAAGTGCAAGAAACCTTAAACAGCATAGGCTAATTGATTTGGATTAATTAATACTATTTCTATTAATATCAGCTTCACCAGATCAACATTCCTGATGTTAATATCTTCAGTCATGAAAGGAAGGTACCACTGTGTTGCAGAATGGAGACAAATACCTAAAATGAGGAATATATATTGCGTGCACTTAAAAAGTTCATTCCAATCCTAAACATATTATTGGATCTAGTATACTTTTAATTTTTTTATGATGGGGAATACCCCTAAAACTGGAATTAATTTTAAAAATATGTCCACTGTATATGCTATTGAGAAAGCTGAAAGCTTTAAACAATGTGAAGGTAGATGAAATCAGACATTATCCAAATTATAGGATGAAGAGCAAACCCTTGATGGTTGTACTAGATCTATTGCTGCTTGTGTTTTATCATTTTTTTTCTATTGCTCTGTAGGTGTCACCTAGGACACCACCCCCAGTGCAGGCAAAGGTAAGTGTCTTCCCCAAGATCCCATCTAATTATTGTGGTTAAATATGTACCTGTTCAGGTGGCCATATTCGTTTACTCAAAAGGTATCATCACCAATGTTTAGAACAGGGGAGTAGAAGTCAGGAGACCTGGGCTCTATTTCCGATTTTAACACTGACTTGCTGCATGACCACAGATTAGCCATCTGTAAAATGGCAATAATACTGCTTGTCCACTGATCTAAAGCATGTTGAGATTCTTTCATGAAAGCTGATAATTAAATGTAAAATATTATTCATAATATTTTAAAACATATTCTTCAGCCAAACCCTGAGAATGTCTATAAGTAGCTGGTGAGATTACAAGAAGATCCATGTTGTTAATTGTAAGTAAATTGAGTTGTTAAACCAAAGCTGGTCAAATAATTTTTGCAAATAATTCTAATTGTGAATTGTCTGTTTTCTATTCAAATAATCATTTAAGAATTTTTTATTATTATTTAATTAACTTTATAGATCAAATAATATAAATTGTGAATGTTGGTATTTTTAATTTAATAGAATGACTGTTCACAAATTTATGCGTCTATTATTTGACCAGCTCTGTTCGCTGTTTCTCTTTTTTCTCTCACGTATCTTGAGCACCCTTTCCTTCATGGTGATCATCATATCACTGTTTCTGTTTCTTACATATGCAGGGGAGAGGATTATCCCTCGCCAGATTTAGCTGGGTAGGTGATGAATGTGCTTTCATTCACAGCCATTTTGGTCTACCAAGGCCAAAGTATATCTTTCACCATTGCCTTTCAAGCCGCTGCAGCAACTTGACATTCATGTTTCGGTCTTCATTTTGGTGTTTGTTTTGCTTTATTCCTTTTGATTCACTTTCCCCCTCCTACACAGCAGTTTGTTTATGGTCGTAATTTTGTTGCTTGCTCTTATCCAGAAGCTTGTCAACCTTACAGTGATATAATCTCTTTTGCTTTAGCACAAATGGAGCACGTCTGCTGCATGGCAAAACTACCTCTTTTCCTTTAAGGCTCCTGGAAGACTTAACTGCTTTGTCTTTTCTTTTTGCGGGGAGCGGAAGAATTGGGGATAGGGTTGAAAGAGCCAGGGAACTTTTTGCATAAGCCTGATTTTTCTATATGCTAATATTGTCTCTAGTGTGTACATTTTTGTCATACGTTTTTGCAGTCCCTTTTAAAAAGAAGAGATCAATACTACTGCTTATTATATAGGCTCTTTCTACAGTTATGTTTTAAAACATGGACAGTATCGAGTAGCAGACCAGCACAGTTATCTCACAGCTAACTAAATCCTATTTTCTATTTCACTTCAGCTTTCATTACACACATGGGCAGATTACCACAAGTATCTTAAATGGTATATTAAAGCTTCTAAAATGCCAATGGTTTCTATCAGTGTAGTTATTTCCTAGAACACAAAAGTTATTTTCTCAAAGTCAGAGGTTTGGTGTTCTTTGTGCTCATGAGATGGGAGAAATCATTAACCAATGGGATGGCAGAAGACTCTAATGTGTGTGAATTCTTAAAATCACACTGTCAAGAATTTTCTCTAAGGTTTTTCTTATTTATTTTTTTGAAATTCTCCATCAGGCCTAAATCCTGGAGCTAATTCTCAAACAACACTCCCCTTGAAGTCAGTAATATATGGGAATTTTGAAGGATTGTAAGTTTGGGTTTCAGAAAGCCCAATCCTCAGTTCCCACCTACAATGTAAGAAGGTGAATGGGAGTGAAAGGCATTCAGCACTTTGCGGCATAAGGTTCAATATTTGTAACAGCCTATTAAAAGATTGAAAAAAGCCTCAGTTCTTTTGCTAATTACTTTGCTCTCCATTTGACAAACAATATGGTTTTTTTAATTGCTTCTGTTCTTGTAGTAGGAACAAAATCTTGAGCATCAGGTGAAAGGGTGCTCAGTCCTTTCACAAGAAGGTCCAATCTAACTCAAGTAAGTGTTGGTGATGTTCTTCACCACACAGAATTCGGCCTACTGCGATAGGGCTGGTGGGTCAGCAGAAACGTTAACAGCTTTGGCAACACAGCCATGGACTTCCCAGCTGTTGGGTATGGCATTCTCTCTCTTATAAACATTAAATCTAGATTTGGCAGTGGCTCTGTTTGCATGACTCCCATTGAAGCCAATGCGAGTTCTCAATGGCTGTATCATCAGATCCACACACTGAAGCAATTGGGAGCTGAGAGAGTTAAATGATTGCAGAATTGAATCCAGAGCAGGCCCAGTCTATTGAGATAGAGTGACATTTTGCCATTTACTTCAATACAGGCATGATCAAGCCCAATGACTTCTGGGAAACTTCTGCTACAGAATATGGGATTTAATACAAGTTAAGAGATTTAGAAAGGAAGGCTATTTCCTGCCAGGTTTATAACAATTTAAAACTAGGTCATCTTGGCAGTATCTCTTATACACAACTAAGTTCAGATAGTCCATTTTACTTTCTTTGTTAACATGATCGATAGCTGTAATATTGTATCTGAATAGATCTGTGAATTTATTCATTCTACTTTACTGTTTGTTTAACAACAAAAGGATATCTCAATGAATCGAATACAAATTTGGCTCTTAGAGCAGAGAAAAATCAAGGAAGCAGGATTCCACATAAACTTCACTCCTGCTTTGTGAATGAATTAGGAATGCAAAATTGCCAACACACTCTCACTGTCCTTTGATTGTCTCTTGCCTTTTAACTATCTTTTATACAGATACTTCCTTTGCTCCAGAACAGTTTTTCTCAAATTATGAGCCTGGCTCCCTTGGGGAGGCTTCAACCTCTTTCAGAAGATGTACACTGAAAATGAAGGAAGAGAGTATTCTTTTTTCCATTTCTTATAGGAATTATTACTTAGGATTCAGCAAAAGCAGGACCTGTTTGTTGAAGGGCAAATGGGTAGTTCAGGAGACAGGATAACAAATCAGAACCTTTTTTACTGCTGTACTACTCGTTTGATTCCAGGTCGACTCTGAAAATCTTTACCATTTGGCAGCTGTGTGATTACCTTTGTAAACTGATTTGATGGTCTCAGTCCAATTCTTAATGGATAAGTTTCCTCATCACATTTGGCAGCAGCACACTATTGGTAGTCTCCATAAACAGGCCAGTGAGTGATTAGGCATGGACACTGAATTACACTGTAGCTTGCACCTGGAGGGATCTAGTGCCTAGGACTTTCAATCTGGTAACTTTACTAAGCATTAAATTCATTAAAAAATAATTAAAAAATCCAAGTTTACAGTTCTGTTTTTGCTGAGCCTGAAGTGGAAATTACTCAGCAAAAAGGAGAAGTTAGCATGCTGACCCTGTCCGTGTTTGAAACAGACCACCAAAATCACAACTTGTAAACAACGTTTTCAACAAAAGGTTGGTGGGAGGTGTCTTTCCCTAGTTGTGTAAGGGGACAATGTTTGAGAAACCCTGTTCTAGTACTTCTCCTCCTCCTCGGGCAGTTACTTTATAATGAAAGAAAATGACTTTCACAAGCAACTTTTTTTCACCAGTGATCTTAGTACTTAAGTGTAAGTGTTTGAAAAGCTCTTAAAAATGTCATGTATACTTTTAGGAGAAATTCAAGTGCATACAAAATCTCCATGTTGATCAAGAGATTTTTATTCTTCCAACCCTTTTGTACTATTCAGTATAATTTTCTAAAGGGGATAAAACATTTTTAAGTCAAAAGGTTTCTTTTTCAAGACTCACAGTTGCAGTTACTATTCTTCCTTTTTCATTTTCCATTCACATTATGCATTTGACAGTACAATATCCTGTTCTGATTATTGATTTCTCTGTTACAGACCAAAGTTTGGGACTCAGATTTTCACATTTAGAATTTTTTTCCTCCCACACTTTCAACTACTTGACTAATTTGAAAGCATTGCATTCCAGCAGTCGCAAATGAAGGTAACTGGTCTGAACAACACACCTGAGATATCTGTGATCTCTCTTCTAGGGAGGTGAAGGACACAAGCCAGGGTATGGAGGAAGTGGCAAATTCTCCGAGCATAAATCTGCTTATAAGGGACATAAGGGATCATACCATGATGGCCAGGGCACTCTTTCCAAAATCTTTAAACTGGTAAAGTAAACTGAGCCTATGAAAAAGCATAAATGCCTCTCTGGATCTATTTAATATCAGTCACATTCAAATATTCTTGAGTAAAACTTGTCTTGAGTTACAAATAAAATTGAGCAGATACTATATCTGTATGAAACCAAGTTGTGCTTGACACTGTTTTATATACCAAATTCACAACTGAAGTACAATAGAAATCTACTGATTTCTGATTTGATTGATCATGCCAATCAAGAGTAAGGGGACCAAATCCTGCTCTCAAATGTGGGAGTATTTTCTTAAATCATCAATGAAGTTATTTTGGATTTACAGCAGACTATCTAAGAGCAGAATTTGGCCCAATATTTTCTTGTTTGTAACAATAGTAAAAACATATTTGTAATGTGCCCCAAGATTAATGGTCTCTGGATCCCTAACAAATATTTAGAATAAAAAAAAAAAAAAGGCAGTGTATGGCCAAATAGTTTCCAAAGAAGGGCAGGGGGAAAAAAAAAAGACAAATGAAAATCTAACCCAATTATTACATCCATATCCAAACAAAAAATAATATGAAGTCTTCATTTTTCTTCCCCTAAAGCCAGATACAGTGATTTCCCACTACTAGTGTTGTGTTCTCAGTAAATAATGCAATCAGCAGTGATGCTACTTTCAATGAGGTGTCAATTCCAGGAGAGTATGCCATCATGTGCCAGCAATGCCCCTCTGGCATGTACATTGGTCAAACCAGACAGTCCCTACGTAAAAGAATAAATGGACACAAATTGGACATCAGGAATGGTAACATACAAAAGCCAGTAGGAGAATACTTCCATCTTCCTAGACATTCTATAACAGGTTTAAAAGTAGCTATACTTGAACAAAAAAACTTCAGAAACAGACTTCAAAGAGAAACAGCAGAACTAAAATTCATTTGCAAATTTTATCACCATTAATTTGGGCTTGAATAGGGACTGGGAGTGGCTGGCTCATTATAAAAACAACTTTGCCTCTCCTGGAATTGACACCTCCTCATCTATTATTGGGCGTGGACTTACATCCACCCTGATCGAATTGGCCCTCTCAATACCGGTTCTCCACTTGTGAGGTAACTCCCTTCCTTTCATGTGTCATTATATAATGCCTCCATCTGTATTTTTCACTCCATGCATCTGAAGAAGTGGTGTTTTACCCCCAAAAGCTTATGCCCAAATAAATCGGTTAGTCTTTAAGGTGCCACCAGACTCCTTGTTGTTTTTGTGGATACAGACTGACATGGCTACCCCCTGATACTTTCAAGATGGAAAGTAGAAGAATGAATCATTTCCATCTCTAGCATATCCTCCAAGAACAGACACAGCAGAACCTCACCAGCAGTCACAATTGAAATAAGCCTATTTAAGCCAACTAAGAGATAAATATGTATGTCTGCTTTAGTGCAAGACAGTACATAGATGTGTGGCACTACAAAGAGAAGTTATAATCCCTCAGTGGTGCATGATAGTTTTTGACTTGGAAGGAGATTTAAGAAAAGGAATGAGGTTCTATACATGTACAGAGAAAGCCAAAAGAAGCATTCACAGTTGGAGTCTGATTTCATATTGGCCCCAATCTGTCCCTCCCCCCACACTTGTGTCATCATTGCATAAGAACTGATAGATACAGTTAAGTTTTTGTTATTACCTTTCCTGTTAATTTTTTGTTGTATATACTTAATCATAAGCCGGTTCGTTTATAAACAGCAGTCTCAAATTTCCTGGCTTCATAATAACTTAATTAAGACTCCACTCACTGGAAATAAATTGTTATTACACAAGTGCGAGTGATGGAGGTGCTTAATTAGAATAAACTCATCTTACTTGAAAATTCAGTTATCAAAAGTAATCATCCCTTTGAAGCAAAACTGAAATTTCAAGCATTCAATTAATTTAGTGATATAATACACAGGCTTATCCAAAGATTGTCACTAGAAACAATGGACTCTGGATTGTACTACCAGTTTGTAATACTGGAACCTAGCTTTTTGGAATTAGTGTGTGTGCGTGTGTGTGTATATACACACACACGCGCACACACACACACATATTTACACACCCACACCGTGCCATACCTTTCTAATCAAATTGATTTTATTCCTCTGTTCACAGGGAGGATCTGGTTCTCGACCTGGATCACGGTCTGGTTCTCCAGTTGCTAGACGCTGAAGTTCTAAGATGCCATTCAAGGATCACACACTCTGCTTCATAAGATAACTGCCTAAAATTTTAATAATAATTGCAAGAAGTACATAGATAGAAACAATCTGTTACTTAATGTCATTTGAGTTGTGCGTGCAGTAGGATTATATAAACTTCTATTGGCAATCCCTGACCAACAGTTGAATGAATGAATGAAACACAAGAAGTAGCTTTATTTGCTATCTTCATCATTTTAAGGAAAACAACAAGATCCCCCACTTTATTCATTCTTCTTCAGGATGCCCCAACTGCATGTTAGATTTTATTTATTTTTTCTCCAAGCCCCACAAGTCTTCTGATTTTTTTTTTTTCATTCAACACCACAATTGGAAATGCAGAGCAACTGTCTTGGTTTCTGAGCACTGCCATTAAAGGATTTCTTAAATACTGCTGTAAAAAACATGTGCAGAAGTTGTAAGGACTGTTTATCCGAACACTTTTTTGTTTTTTGTTTGGGTTTATTTTTGTTTAATGTCACTTCTCTCAGAATATTTTACTTTTCATAACAGGATTAGGCAGTCATGGAAAGGTTTAATAAACTTCGGGAGTTCAAGGTATGTGAAATGTGGAAGAGGGCAGCTGTTACAGTATCAATGAGACGCAAAGCAATAGTAATAAGGAAATTCCTTATTTCTACAAATTGCTCATCACACCCAAGCCATTAGAATTAAGTGTGGCCGAGAGAGAAAGAAAGAGGATTTCAAACTTGGGTTAGACTAATGTCTTACAACAAAAAACAAGGAATATTCCCAAAGAAGAAACATCTAAGATTGCACATGACCACTGCATGTCACTGTTGCTCCATGCAGACACTGCTTCAACAGCATTTCTTTAGCCGTTAAAGAATAAAACAAAAATAGTCTAATTTGTGAAAGAAATAAAGCCCTTCAGCATTGAGATTTCAGATAGTCCTGCACATCTCAAGTTAGAATTACTAATAGTTTTCTTGTTACTGCAGCAGTGTTAAACTTGGAAAGCTTGTCTTCTGACTAAAAAGATGCCTTTAATGGCAGTGCACCAAAGCAAACTAGTAGTAAACTGTAAACTACTGTGAACATTTAACTGTTGCATTGTAGTTGCCTTATAGAAATTAAATCTAATTCATTAGTTAGCATTTAACATTAATTGTTCACAAATCTACTAAAATGTACACATGTGGCAATGGTATTTCCAACCATATGTAGGAAAAAAGCTCTTCTGAATTGCACTATTTTATAACAAACTTTAATATTTTTTGAGATTACCCTCCTTTACTGATTCAGTGTTTTTTATTTTAGCGTATATGTTGTAGACTCTATATTTAATGCTAAGTTGTCACTCAGTTTCAGCTACACTACGGACTGTCAGGAGTAGCCAATGTTTATGCCAACTGACATATACTGTATGTTGTTAATTCTGTTTTGTCTCTAAATCTACTGTAGATTTAAAGCACTGTCCATTAATATGCAGCAGTGAAAGATGAGAGGGAAGGAAAACATAGAAACGAAAGACAACGGGAAAACAGCAAAATTGTTAAACACACACCTATTACATCTTCCTTAAGCTATATTGTTGTCTGGCTATACTGGAAGGACAGGAGACAGTGAATATGGTTTAACCAGGCTGCATTTTTGTTATTAGGTGTCTGGGACTACCCATCAGATAAAAGTGTACGGTGCAGGTAACACCATGATCATTTCAACATTTTCCTGGGGACTTCTGCCAGCCTCCCACCCCTTTTTTTCCATCCTGGTCCTCAGCCAGTCCATTGTTGGGACCTTACCATCATCCCACTCTCAAATAATGGAGGTTAAGGTGGGGTATAAAGAAAGGAGGGGGTGGCTCCCTGGTCCCAGTCATAGGCGCTCCAACCCCACCCCACCCCAGCCCATTCCACTCCTTTAACAAACACCTCCTTTAAGTTGTTTACCAAGCCATTTATCTGATCACTGTATCCCTTCCCTGTGGAGTACCTGCACTGGACATCCGCCCCATACTTACATAATGAGTTGCGACATCATAGCCTAACTCCCTTCCCTACTCACCATAACAAACCCCCCCCCACCCCCCCGCCACCCTCGGGAAAATGCTATGGGGAAGGTAAAAATCTCCCACTCCAGTTTGGCTAATCTGGTGGTGAGAGAAAAATTTCCATCCTGGCCTCCCGAGAAAGGAGTGGCTAGTGCAGTGCCCACTGTGATCCCAATCAAACCTGCTTTTTTGCCACTTCCAAGATTGTGAGGCTGGGTGCTACTCCATCTGGTCCAGAGAAAGATCTTCTCCTGTTGGGCTTGCCCTTTATCAACTCTGCAGCCCTTCCGGTTCCTGAAGGACGAACACTGACCCATTCTGCTTTTGCACCGGTATCTGTGCCTCTCTCCCCCTCCACACTCTTGAAGTGATATACCCCTTCCCCTAGCAAGCTGGACAACACCCTTCGCCCCCCCACCAGCTGTGGTGCAGTCATTGGCTATGTGTATTTTTCTATATGTAGCTTCACTCGGATGTATACTCCACAACATAATAGTAAATTTAATTTAAATGTGTACTGTTCACAAAAGCGTAGGAATACAGCTTTTAAAAACATTCATTATTGAAATAAAATAATCAACTTGTAATGACATTTGGACCAGTTTGGTTTTTTTAAGCTTTATAAAATACTGTATGCATGTGTGTGTTTTTCTGTAAAATAACACTTTTGGTAACAGGTAAAAAATACAATAAAAAATTAAATTTAAAAACGTATGATCTCTGCATGAATTATGGGAAAAAGATGTTGATTATTAAAGACAGCCTTCAAATATATTTAATGAAAAAGTGATTTCTGAAGGTAAAAACTTTTTTCCAAAATGTTGCTACATGCTGTTTAAACAAGACCTCCCCCCAAAAAACCTTTTTCAAAGGTTCAAATACTTCTAGCTTTGCCTTCTCTGAAAATGAGACCATCAAGGTATTTTTCATACATTTAAAAATGACAGTTTACCCCACTGTTATATATAATGGTTCTTTGTAAGGTTGAGACTGAAATCCAGTTCCTCTACTCTATGCATCACAAGAGACTGGGCATCTACACTATTTCCAAGGAAGGGGGTTTTAATGGGATGGAAGAGACCAGGACCTGAAAGAAGGCATGTGTCCACCCTTCATTCCACACATGGAGGGAGAAGGTATAAGCCAAAAGAAATACTACAGCTCTGAGGCTACACTGGTGGCCATCAAGCAGCTCTACTGCAGCATCATGATCTGGAAAAGGAAGGGAGGATTCCTACCCCTTCACTTCTTTGGGAAACCTCTCTGGCAACTAAAATACACAACCTGGCTCTTCAGACTACAGCTGGAAACTGCTTTCCCCTTCCTTCTGAAAATCCTGCTCTCAGATTCCAGGAAAATGCAGACAAAAATATGGCTTGTGAGACAGTCCATTACATCACTTATAAGAAGCCTGAATCTCCAGATCAAACACCCCTGAACTGTGGTGGTCAGTCTTCCCTCCCAGTGTTGGCCTCATAATCTCCAGCTCTTGTCTTCAGTACATGCCACCTGCTTCCTCTCATCTCATTTCCCCATTCATCCTCATCTATTTCAGTTTCCTTGTTAAACCCTCTGAATTCACTGCTTTTCACTTTCTCTCCCAGACTCTCTCAGATCTGGATCAGTCCATAAATCACCACTACAGTCAGCCTCTTGACCTAGTCTTTACTTGCAACTGCTCTCTGAATTATCCCTTTCTGTCAATGAATTATTAGAGAGGGTATTACTTCATATTCTTTAATATTTCTCACTTTCAAGTATAATCCTTCTAAAATTGAATTCTACTTCAGTGGGTTTTATGGAGATACCAAATCATACTGCCATAGGTCTAGGCCATCAAGTAGTTCATGTTTGAGCTGGGATTAGAAAACATGTTCTCAAATACAATGCAACATCTGATACTAGTAAGCTGCCCTTTTTGTGGGCAGAGATCACATAGGCTGCTCAGCAGAGGAATCACCTTAGCTACATGGAGCTGGCTGGAAGACTGTGGTAGCCTTGGGCCTCTAATGATAGTGTTGGAAATGCTGTCCATGAAGCTACAAACTGATCATGGGTCTTTCCTAAAAATCAAGGGGAAACATGGTCATGATTTTCCCAGTCTCCAAAAAATAATCACAGGGAGCTATAGGCAGTGGCATATCATAAACAATCTGATCATTAGGAAAAACCAGGGACAGGCTTTAAGCCCTTGTGATCAGTTGACATTTCCCAGGCTCTTTTTATAAGGAATTGGGTGAGAAATGTACTTTAAAAAAAAATGAAAGTGCTGAGATTGTTCTCTAATTTCTAGGTCCTTCACATCTGGGGGGATAATAGAAGATGCTGCAATCATGGGCTCTGCAAGTCTCACAGGCCAGTTCTATTATAGAGAATTCTCCCATAGCCATGTGCAATTTATACCGTCCAAAGCTCACTATGGGCAACAGTTTTTTAATGACAGAAGTATTCTGTATTTTAGTTGACTGGAGCACTGCATTTTATGTATTAGAAAAGATGGTAGAGACTGTGCTGTGAGTCATAGAATATCACTAGATATCATTGATGACAAATTATGAGATTCAGGTTAATAGTGAATTAAACATTTCCTGACATAATAAAGGTTATGGAAAAATTGTTACCTGATGATTTCCAATGCATTTAGGCTGTGGGTCTCTTCCTGCAAATACCAGAAGCAGTTCAGACTTGTCCACAAGACACTAGGGTTTAGGCACGTTATTTTTTCTGCCCTCATTCTAGCGTATTTCCAAGCTGTATGAAAACACTGAATTCTTATTATTAGCTAAATATAAGCTTCTTTACTATAAAGTATGACCATTATTATTAAAGTTCTGCTTATAAAGAGTTGATAGTTAATAGATGTTTTGATATATATTTAATCAATTGTTATGGATTATTTTAGAGTTCAAGAGGTTACTTATAACTATCGAATATCTTATACAGGAGTGTTTATAACACGTATAATGCATCTGATGTCTGTAGCATGCTTATAACATGTATCAATTATTTACTATCCTTTATAAACAATTTATTAAATTAAACCTTAAGTACAGCCCAATTCTATCTTTCTTAACTGTGTTAACTATACATACAGACTCTTAAAAGGCCATTATACTGATTATCAGAGAATATGTCTCAGGTAGGGCAGACTGGGAAGAGGTCCCAGAAAGGAATTCACTAGACAATAAATTTTTCCTTCTGAATCCCGACTTCTTCCTCAGTCTGAGGGCTGGTCTACACTACTGCTTACGTCACTGTAACTTATGATGCTCAGGGGTATGAAAAAGACACACACCTTAAGGTACATTCACTTAAGTGGTGTCCACACTGCGCTATGTCAGCAGTGGATGCTCTCCCACTGACACACCTTCTGCCCCCTGCGGAGGTTGAGTAATTATGCCAATGGGAGAGTGCTCTCTTGTCAGCATAGCACGTCTTCACTAGACACGCTGCGGCTGTGCGGATGTATCATACTCGTGTAGACTTACCCTGAGACAATCATAATGAGCAATAAGGAAAAAATAGGAAAGTAGGGATAAACAAGATATATGGTTTCTGCTTTCCCTAATATGAGTAACATAGGTACATTATATTACTGCTTGGGCCCCTTTCAGCCAAAAGATGCTTCTGCAGCAAAGTCAGGCCTGCCGATGAGGCGGCAAAGGGGGCAATTGCCCAGGGGCCAGGGCAATTTAAAAGCCTCGGGCCCTTTTAAATCACCTGTGAGGGCTGCAGGGCTCCTAGATGTGTGCGACCGCTCGAGGGCCTCGTGGGCCAACCCCAGAAGTGACGGATTCATCACTTCCGACCTGGGCTCCGCTCCCTCAAGGACAGCCCTGGGGCCCAGAATTCTTGTCAGTGGGCTTGAGCGGGGTGAAAGTCAAGTTTGCAGTACTTCATAAGTAATTGATGGGTGACAATTTTGTAAGATTTCCTCTGTGGTGGCTAGCACCCCTTCTGCCCAGGAAGTTGTGATGGAGTATGCTGAAGGAGTTCTGACTCTTTGGGCAGTCTATTTGTAGTAGTAGTACACATGGGTAGTGACCAATGGGTCCATGTCTAGTTGGCAGCCGGTATCAAGTGGAGTGCCCCAAGAATTGGTCCTGGGGCCGGTTTTGTTCAATATCTTCCTAAATGATCTGGAGGATCGTGTGGATTGCACTCTCAGCAAATTTGCGGATGATACTAAACTAGGAGGAGTGGTAGATATGCTGGAGGGCAGGGATAGGATACAGAGGGACCTAGACAAATTGGAGGATTGGGCCAAAAGAAATCTGATGAGGTTCAACAAGGATAAGTGCAGGGTCCTGCACTTAGGACGGAAGAACCCAATGCACCGCTACAGACTAGGGACCGAATGGCTAGGCAGCAGTTCTGCGGAAAAGGACCTAGGTGTGACAGTGGACGAGAAGCTGGATATGAGTCAACAGTGTGCCCTTGTTGCCAAGAAGGCCAATGGCATTTTGGGATGTATAAGTAGGGGCATAGCCAGCAGATCGAGGGACGTGATCGTTCCCCTCTATTCGACATTGGTGAGGCCTCATCTGGAGTACTGTGTCCAGTTTTGGGCCCCACACTACAAGAAGGATGTGGATAAATTGGAGAGAGTCCAGTGAAGGGCAACAAAAGTTATTAGGGATCTGGAACACTTGACTTATGAGTCAACTTATGACTTGAGGCAACTGGGATTGTTTAGTCTGCAGAAGAGAAGAATGAGGGGGGATTTGATAGCTGCTTTCAACTACCTGAAAGGTGGTTCCAAAGAGGATGGTTCTAGACTATTCTCAGTGGTAGAAGATGACAGGACAAGGAGTAATGGTCTCAAGTTGAAGTGGGGGAGGTTTAGGTTGGATATTAGGAAAAACTTTTTCACTAGGAGGATGGTGAAATACTGGAATGCGTTACCTAGGGAGGTGGTAGAATCTCCTCCCTTAGAGGTTTTTAAGGTCAGGCTTGACAGAGCTCTGGCTGGGATGATTTAGTTGGGGATTGGTCCTGCTTTGAGCAGGGGGTTGGACTAGATGACCTCCTGAGGTCCCTTCCAACCGTGATATTCTATGATTCTATGATTTGCATCTAACATGCTTCAAGTGATCTGGGATTGAGTCCCTCAGCCAACAGATGGACTAAATTACTCTAGATACTATTTTCACTTTCCTTTGCATCTCCTGTTGAAAATGGTTCCAAGGAATTTCTGAAGCACTGCCACATGCTGTCTAGCCTATAGATTAATCTGTATGCATGAGACAAGACTACCAAAGAGCAGCAGGTAGTGAGAGAGGGAGGATGCTCAGTTCCATGACACTCCAAGAATCACTACCTGGAAATTGCCAAACATTTCTTGTGATGGAAATTCTCCTTGTATCTATCTAAATAACTTTTAGATTAATGATGCTCTGTGAGGGGATCAGCAATGATGACAGTCCATCTGACAATTCTCAAAGTCAGAACTAAATCCAGGGAAACTAATGTAATGCTATAGAAGTTGCTTGACCTAATAAAGTTTTCTTAAAAAAAGGAAAGACTGCACACAGTGGTATATCAATATCCTTAAGCTGATTGTTCTTTCTCACCTCTCAATTTATTTCATTTAATCTGTTTCATTATTTCAGCGTTGGCATGCTCTCCTGCTTCTTCATGACCTGATTTTCAAAAGTGCTCAGTGCCTGCAAATCCCCCTAAAATCAATTGGAGCTACAGGTGTTCAGAACTTTTGAAAATCAGGCCATTATAGTTTGGCAACTATAGTTTGTGTCTTTCCTTGTGTGGCAATATTTTTTCCAAAATACAAAGATTTTATAGGCAACAGTGTTCAACAAAATTTTCCCCATTGTTGGTCTGTCGGGGGATACCATGTCTGACAAGAACATGCTCATATCTAGTATTATCATTCTCAATTGGTGCATTTAGATCTCCCATAAGAATAACTATAATATTTATTGATCTTGCCAAGGCCACTCTGCAATCTTTCACAGAAACAGTGTTTGACTTGTTCATCACTATAATTTATTGCACATAACACTGAACTATCACAAAACAAGTAGTCAGTATGTCTGAATTTACAGGTTCCCACTTCTTCGGTGCTTTAGTAGCTTCCTTGCTCAATAATAAGCCTAAATCTTCCAGCTGCTTGCCATCCTTTCTTCCAGAATTAAAAAAAGACACACCTCCCAATGGTACTTTACCTTGTCTAGTCCATCTCATATCGTTTCAGTCAAAGTAGACTTAAGCCAAAGAATTTCTTTTCTCTGAAATAGTCTACCATGCTGCAAAATAAGCTAACATGCCAACTCCCAATTCTTGTCTTAAACTTGGCTGTGAAGATATCCCATTTCGGACAAAGAACTTCCTTGGGGTTTTGATTCTCCATCAATTGACAAGGAGATCAAATGATAGCTTCACCCAGAAAGACTACACTGCCATTAATAGGCACTGCAGAAGATCACTGTTGAACACCAGGGTATATACGAGTGCTGATGTTTTAAGTGACAACCATCTTGTGATTGGGAGAATCAAAATAAAACTAAAGAAGGTACTACCAAATAAGGCAGACAGTATGCATGATACTCAAAAACTAGTAGTTCTTCTTCAAGTGATGGTCCCTATTGTATTCCACTGAGCGGTATGCGCATAAGCAGAGAGCCAGAGCTTTTTAAAAGTAGTAGTGTCTGGTAATCCGTACATGCACCCTTGTTTCGCCTCATGATATCAACCAAAGCGATTAATGGCGGCGTGGACTGACTGCGCTCTCAGTTCCTTCTCACTGCTGCATGGTCCGAGTCGAAGCTTCTGCTGTTCTTTCATCCCCTGTGACGCACTTCACAAACTTTGCATAGAAGACTGTTCTTGTACATAGATAGCATTTTGTTTTTACTGTTAGAAGCAGTTTCCCCTAGGATTTAAGGAGTTCGGGAACACCGCTTCGGTGGTTTCCCACCAGCCCTCCCCACCTAGCACCCAGGCCAGGGTACTGGATTAGGACAAAGACAACAGGGTTCAAGATTTGCGCTTCCTGCCCTTGCTCATTTTCTATCAGTGATGACCACCAGCACTGCCTATACTGCTTGGAGGGAGCCCAGCTTGTGACCAAGTGCAGTATCTGCCTCTCCTTCCCTGCCCGTACCTTGGAAGGCTGAGCTCTGTCACCTTTTAACAGCATCACTGCATGGTCCGCTGTCGTAACCAGGCCGGGGACAACCCTCACCCCCTCGCCATACACTGGCCTGAGCAAATCAAGGCACGCACCTCCTACAGTGGAGCTCCAGTGCTACAGACCCTGTGCCGGGGACTAGCCATGAGGCAAGGAAGCATGTGAGTAAGCATGCCAGAAGGTCTTGCTCGAGGCCCAAGAAAGACACTGCATTGTCCATGAGTTCGAGCCACCAAGGAGCAGAGAAGAACAATGGCAGTTTTTTAAAGAAGTAAGTGTGAATGCAGCCTGGACTACAGTAAGGGGGAGAAGATCTAAGAAAGAAGAATGGAAATATTAAAGAAGAGAATTCAACGAGACAGAACTAAAACTGCTGTTCTACAGCAAGAACATGGGGACAAAGACAAGTAAGTCAGAAGATCATCCAGAAGAAATAAGAAAGGGACAGAAAACAAAGCAAGAGAAGCTCAGGAGGCATGCTAGTGAGGGGTTTTTTAAAAACTTTTTCTAATATCCTAATGAGAGGAACAATTTTAGCCACAGAGGATGAAACATTTCTAGGCTGTACTCAACCATCCAGAACCACTAATACACACAAAGATGTGAAGAAATAGTGGACTTACCAATATCACTAAGAGCAGTTGCTTTGAGGAAGTAACTAAGGCCATGAACCAAGTAAGGAGTGGTAAAACACCAGGCTGTGGTAAGAAACATGCTAAATGCTAAAAGCTCAAAAAGAAATGAATTTGAGTTACATATCCAGGTTGTACAGAATGGTTTCGGAAAAGAAGACCTATCCTAACCGGAGAAGAGGTGTTATCTGTGAAATCCCTAAAAAGGTGGATTAATTTATTTGTGATAACAGGAGATAGATGACACTCCAATCTGTACCTGGAAAAGTGTTTTGCATTATCATTTTAAATAGGATGAAAACTGCTGTTGACAAACTACTCAGAGATAAGAAGTCTGGAATTTAATCTGATAGGTCATGTTCAGATCAGATTTTCCCCTTGACAAGACTTATTGAGCAAGGTTTAGAATACTGGCAGAAGATGGTTTTTAACTTCACTGATTTTACAGAAGCGTTTGACAGTGTCCACGGACAAGCACTCTGGAAGATCCTGAAATGCTATGGAATTTGAGCAAAGACAGTTAATCGGATAAAAGCTTGGTAGAATGAGTCTGCATGCTGTCAGGACAAAAAATGGCTTAAGACTCTTACTGGTGTAAAGCAAGGGTCAGCACTATCCCCGCTTCTCTTCTGCATTGCCATAGACTTTGAGATGAGAAAAGCGACAGCTGCTTTTGAGGCCACTGTCATTGTTTGGACAAGAGATGAGCTGCAGGAGCTAGATTTTTTCAGATGACAGTCATACTGAATACCAGCTTTGAGGAAATGAAAAAAACTGAGAGTATAAAAGTGGAAGCTACCAAAGTGGGAGTCTGAGACCAAGAGTATGGAGATAAGAGAGAATATGGTCAACACTGACAGATGTGTGAGTGAGTGATGGAGAAGAGTACAAAAGGGTTTACAACTTTTTTTTAAAAGATCTAGGAAGTAAAGTATTTCTGCTAATGGTCAGCTCATTAAAGAATTGAGGGCAAGAATTGGCAAAGCCAGTGGATCAATTACTTGTTTGCCAAACACCTGGAACAGTAGCAGGGTACAACTACATCTTGAAGTGAAATTGTACAATGGTATTGTCCTTTCAACATTACTGTATTCCTTGAAAATGTGGCAGAAGTACACAACAGGAAGCTGAATGCATTTCACCAGCATTGCTTGAGAAGGATTTTGGAATTCATTGGAGCAATTGTATAACCAACGTGGCAGCATTGCACTGCACAGGTCAGCAGACTGCGGACTTAATAAATCAGCTAGAAAACACTCTGGTGGTTTGCCCATGTCATCAGGCTACTCCATGGGAGAAGCACAAGCTACATCTTAGATTGCATTCCAACTGGATGGAAAAAAGAAGGCATGGGGGAGAAGGAATGACCTATCCCAGGACAACTGAAAAGGATGTTGCTATCATGGAAACAACTTATAGACAGCAGTGGGAAAAATGGGTCCCCTCATGTGCCACTAGGCACAGAAGATTCTAAGTCATATTTTGTTGGTTATTACAGAAGAGCTGGAGCTTCGATCCTCCTACAAAAAAAGTGCTGTTTCTGGGAACTCGCACTCACTCTGAGCACAGCCATTAGGCAGTTGTTTTAGTGCTTAAAGCTACTGTGTCATTTTGGATTAATTTGTCCCTCACAGAAAAATTAGAGGGACTCCCCTCCCACAGATTGGCTGCTCTGACATCTATCATCACAAACTTCTTCCATACTGCCATGGTCAGGAGGCTCCATGGAAAATACATCCTTGGGCTATACTACGTTTTCTGCGAAATTTCACAACCTGGCCACTCAGCCCCACAGCCAGTACAGTCTCCAACCCCCTCCAGTATAAACCTCAGATACATTAGAATCACTGCTGGGTTCTGGGGAGGCAGCTCAGTCCCCTCTGCTCTGTGGAAGTGGAAAGATCCAAAGGCAGCCCTCCATGCACAAATCCAGGTGGTATGATTTGGATTGAAGTTGGCATTTAAATCACAATTAGGACTTTAAGCTCACACCACATAGGGTGATAAACTAGGGAAGGGATGAGTTCTCTCCTCTGCTGGATACTATTTGGCTGAAAATAGTTTTCTGCAAGAAGCCAACCTATTTACATTGTAATGGTTTATATCTACAATCTAAAAAGACAGAAAATCAAAAATTGCAGGATTCATGATATGATTTTTTTTTCCTAGTGATCTTCTCCTGTTTATGTGAAGGAGGATTTGAGAGTTTCTTCTTTTGAGGTTACTACTATGTATTCCAGTAA
This sequence comes from Lepidochelys kempii, assembly GCF_965140285.1. Lineage (NCBI taxonomy): Eukaryota > Metazoa > Chordata > Testudines > Cheloniidae > Lepidochelys > Lepidochelys kempii. Next base: position 102,247,272 of record NC_136381.1, on the reverse strand, counting down.
AAGATTCACAATGTCTCTCATACAAGGCTCTTCCAGGTTGGGCAGAGAAAATACAAAATATCATAAATGGGCTGCAGTAGCCAATCAAGGCACAGCCATAAAATGGTGTTCACAACAGTTTTTTTAAAAAAAGAAACTTAAAATACAAGAGAAAAAATAGGTCAAGGCAAAATTAAATTGATTTATTGCTAATAACTACATCTCAGCTATCAATGGTATATGATGCTCTTACTCAGAGAGCAAATGCCCAGTTGCCAAAGCAAGATGGACTAGGGTTTCTAGGGCACAGCAGAGTTTATTTTTGATGTTATCTTTCTCCAATGTGATGCTGTTAGGGCATGCTCCACATTCCATTTCTTTATTTTACCAAGAAAGTTCCTAAACAACCTGATCTTGTCCTGGACACCAATGTAATTGTCACAACCTCTTCACTTCTACAGAGCATCAGCAGATATCATGCATTTGAAGGTTTCCAGTTCAAACTTATCCAAGTATTCTGGAGCAGCTCCTATGTTTAAAGGAAGGATATTAAATACCTTTGTGTCAGGCAGAAGACATTCAAGACATGATTTTAAAGTACATACTGTATCTTATTAAAATGTTCAAAAAGGATATTTACCATAATTGGCAGAACTCTCCCTATTGTGGTGGGTTGAGAACTCGGGGAAAAAAAGGCAAGTCTCCCTGTTTACTTGTTACTTACTATACTTACAAATATCCACTCATTACCTGATTGGTATGTGATCAAGAGTCCTAAAGCATGGCCCTCTTGGAAAAATGATTATGTATTTCAAATGGCACCTCCTTACTGAAAAGATCTACTTTCCGTGTACAGTGAATTCTGCTTATTAGCAACCTCTTGGTTCCCAGCAAAAGGCTGTCATTCTCCATAAGTTACCAATAAGTGTAACCAGGTTTGCACGGCCAAACAACTTGTCTGGAATGAGATACACTGCTGAAATGAAAGGAGAACGTCAGTCCTTTATGTTCAACATTGAGCTGCATAATTTTAGTCATCCACAGTTTCCTTGAAATAACTAAGAATACCCATTTAAAATTGTCTTTTAAAAATAACATACACAAAGGAAAGTTGGAAAAAATTCATATTATTAACATTTCTGACTTAAATATTTCCACATAACAAAAATGTTATTTTTATGTCACCAGCTATATTACTTATATACATATGCAAAGAGTTAAAGAAATAAGAGATTCCCTATCAAAAACAACAGTGATTTCTTTCTTCAGGAATCTAAAATGACTAGGTCTTAGAGCAGAGAAAGTATAGATAATATTTACCAAAAGGGGAAAAAAGTGTTTTTTGTATCCTAGAGCAAATAAAAGGCGATTATTTTTCAAATGGTAAAATAAAACCCAACTCTATTTTACATTACAATGAATCCAATACTGATCTAGAAGTACTCATATGAACTCGAAAACTTGATGAAATCTTCCTGCAATTGGGATTACTATTTACAAAATATACTGATCAGCCACACAGAGGCCCATATATTTGTATATATACATACACACACACACACATATATATATATATATAACATATAAATAAATTCAAAGGAACAAAAAGTAAAAGTAAGCAAAGAGCTTTCTGTCTTTGGAATGTCTAAAACATGACTTAAGTTTTACTCCAGTGTTTCTTTGTTATGAATACACTTAAAAGTGGCACCTTTTAGAGCAGTACTAAGGCTATGTCTACACTTACAGCGGCAAGTAGAGTAAAGGCACTACACCTGTAGCTACATGCCATGGCAAAAGGCAGGTGGCATGCCATGTCACTAAAGTGAGTAGCTACATACTGCTGTGTGCAGGCAGTAACGAAAAGGCTCTGGCAGTAGAGAGGCAGCGGGACACTACACTGCAGAAATTAGCAGCATAGACATGGGAGGCCCTGCTTGGAAATGCAGAGAAGTGTGTTGGATATATACCCTGAGGGCTGAGATATGTGGGCACTCTACTCTACCCACCTAAGCCCTGCCTCACCATCTACACTGCTATTTATACCCCTGTACTCTACACACTGCCGTAGCTGTAGATGTACCTTAAGTTAACTAGGTAGTTTTACTGAAAAAATAATTAAAAAACAAACAAAAAAACACCACAGTAAAATGCTTTCAGAGTTGATGCAAAAGAAAATAATGATGCTTTTACAGATTTGGAACTATAAATGTCTACAGTACAGATTACTTTTACATTAACTGAGGTGACCTGTACTGCAGCTTACTTCCAGTCTACTATTAAAATGTACTATTTTAGGTAACCTCCCAACTTTAGTATATGGCTTGTGCTTTCCACAAATACTCAAGTATCTGCCTGTTGATCCTTATGGCTAACCTAAAAACAGGGGTGTTCAACCAGTTTAATCTCTTTTAGTTTGGATTTTCTTTGAATATTTATTGCTGAGTTTGAAGCCTCAGACATTTTGATGGAAAAAAAACTAATAACTGTCTCTACAACTGAAATGGAAATAGCCTGGTCACCTCTCAAGAGATTAGCTACATAAATACCATTTAATGCAAGGGCAATTCACTTTCCAAAATTCCTCAAATGCACCAAAAGAAACTAAGAACAGAAGTTTAACATTTTACTTTGCATTGTAAAAATCAATTCTGTACTGCATGCATCTCTATTGTAACACTTTTCTTTCTAACCTCAAATGTTTTTGCTATACATTAAAAAAATAAAATAAAAAAGCAAATGACAATTTTCATGGTTTTCCCATGAAGTTACTTTTCATCTTCTTTACTAATGCAAGGGAATCACTTTTTCCTGATATGACGTTCCAGTTAATTGTTCAACTAGATATACTGGCTGTGGATTAGAAGATGAAACTGCACGTAGTATTACCTGAGTTCACTGATTTGTAGACAACTTAACACAGATTAATTGATGTTTTTTCAATATTTTCCCACAAGCTTCCAAAAACAATGATTCTTTTAAAGTACTTTTTGTAAATAATTAAAAAAACTATAATATATTATTCTATTGTTAATATTTTCAATGCTTGAAGCATCAACTGTAAAATCCATATGCTTTACTTTTTTCAAAACATATGTTGAGAAATTCAAGTCCTGAAAGCAAAGCTTTCAACTAAGGTGTCATCGAAAAACATTGCTTATACTCTGCCATTCATTTGAAGATTCTTGAACAACTTCTTCTAAATTCAAAGCACGATTAATATCTTCCCCTTCTTGTTGACTGGCAGATTCTTGTATAGTACCTATTGTAATACAACAGAGAAAGAAAGGAATGACCAATACAGATAACATAAGACTATTGCAAATACAACAAAAACAAGGAATGAGGAATATGCACAAATTATTTTGGTTCATAAATCAGAACATCCCCTTGAAATGGAAAAAAAAAATCAAAGGGAATGGACCATTTCACTAGAACTGTGTATCATCTACATTCTATGTTTTAGATCGTCCCCACCTACAGTACAGAGGAAAGGGGATACTGAAGCCACTCACTGATCTCTGCTTCAAAAAATGTGTGCTTAACATTACTACATATCACGTTACCTACCAGCATAACCATGAGCTCGTTTCATATGGAGTTTCATATTGCTTTTCTGTGTAAAGCCCATTGCACAGTAATCACATTTGTAAGGCCTCTCTCCTGTGTGCTTTTTCATGTGCACCTGAAGGGCACTCTTCTGGTTAAAAGCTTTATCACACAGTGTACACTGAAATGGACGTTCCCCTGCACAACAGAAAAATTTACATGGTAACTTTTCAGGTAACAAAACTACATGGGACAGAATACACTTATAATCCTTGAAGAAAGCATTAACATTTCTACTTTATATTCATGATTTTGTTAAGTTTGACAAATTTGTGTTTTAGAATACCAAGTTATAAAGAAGCTTACAAGTTTGATACTTTTTGCCCTACCTCAGAAAGGTAATATAAATTAGGCCATTTTATTAATTTCTAGAAAACTGAATTACTCTCAGACTTGAAAGGTGTGCCATTAAAAATCATTTCTGCTAGATTTGCAATAAAATACCAAATGTGACCCCTGTCCTGTGTGCCAAGAGGTGAATGATCTCTCTTTAGGAAAATTACTAAAAAATCTAGTAATTTTTAGTAATTTTAGTAAAATTTAGTAAAATTTAGGAAAATTACTAAAAAATACAAAGCAAAACAAAAATGAATTATTTAAATCAAGATCTCCTGCTTGCTGATTTAAATTATTTAAATCAATCCACCCTGACCTCCAGCTATAGAAATTAAGAGGCAGTCCAGTGTTTTTGCTGGAGGCTCAAGGACTACGCCCTGCCCTTCATCTTAGGCCACCAGAAAAATTCTTCCAAAGCTGAAGAAACACTGTAGCAACCAATTATTAGCATCAAGACAACCTGATATAATGCATTAATTAACCTTAAGAGAATATGTCTACATTTTCCTTTAGAAAAAGATTTCCATTTTTAGCCTGGTCATTTACTAGACTATCCAAGTGGACTGAATGAGGAGAAAAGCTACGCAACAGAAAGACATTTATCAGGTAAATTTAGTTTATCAGGTAAATTACATATTCTGTTGCTCAACTTCTCTCCTCATTCATTACTAACAGAAGTAGCGATCAGTGAATCACAAAAGTGTGGGGCAGAACAAGCAGTGTTTTAATTGATATAGCAGAACAACAGGCAGGAATGACGAGGCAGTATGTGGGAAACAACTCAGCAGTACCTTCCTACCAAAGGAAACAAAGAAATGGAAACACTTACTTGTAAAATCATCCTCAGACTAGGCTCATGACCTGTGAATAAGTTCTGCCAGTTGCTTAGCGTATTAGCTGGTGCATGATTTTAACCACTTGCCTGCAGCAATTCTGAGGCCCTAAGGCCTTAGCATTTTGGACTGAAAGAGACACCTGGCATGTGAACTCAATATGTTTGAAATATATCTTTTAAGTTCCATGAAAGCCCATTTATGTCATACTCTTCCAAAGGAGTACTAATGGTTAGAACAAAATGATGGAAGAACTATTTTCCAGGAATAGTGGAAAAAGGAACCTACTTGAATAGAAAATTTCCTGAAGCTACAAGAGTAATTTTATACTTTTGACAACCACAGTGTGGTTCTTGTAGAGACAGGAACCAATTCCAAAAACTACCTATTAGAGGTAATGAGAGCAGGTCAGAGGCTCTCACTGATTAATCTTGGCATCTGATACTCAAAGGGAGAGTCTGATGTGCTACATACAGAATACCACTAGAGCTGGTACCCACATTTCTATTGTGCTTGGTTGTAGGGCTCCTATTGACCATTCTGGAGAAACAATAAGGTGGCTGAGATCACTAGAACTTTGTGATTATTATTATAATTCCCTGCTATGTAGTTTCTTTCACATTCTTCTGGAACAGCTGATACTGGCCAATGCTACTGTCAGGATATTGGACTCAATGGACCACTGGTCTGATCCCATATGGCCATGTCTGTGGGAGTGAGGTTTGCGGGGTTTTGTTTTGTTTTGGGGGGGGGAGAAAGGGGAGGTTGTTCAGAGACACCACTGAAAGAGCTGCTGAAGTTAACAGGACGTGTACTCTGAAATTTTGGAAATTTGCCTTCTAGATATGCTCCCCACTGTACAAAACTTTCTCACACAGTGAATATGCAATGGTCCAGAATGAACATTAGATTGACTTTCTGCATGTTATTTGTACTTAAACTATGGAGGCCACCCTGCTATTTCAGCTGCTAATTTTCTCTAATGTTCTCAGAGAAGCAACTCACCTCTAAATCTGGATGCACAAGATATTTGTTTAAAGATGACTGATTGCTATTCATGGGTATAATATTGCCTTTGTAGCTGCCGAGTCATAAGCCATTGCTCATCACAGATCACATCAAAGGTCTGACAAGGTCAGCACATGAGATGTTCAACTCCAGGCAAGGATTATACTTCTAAATGAACCACCTGCTTACCATCAACTAGATTTTCCTTATTAAGTATATGAAAAACCTCTGGTCTGAATGGCTATAGGTGAGGCTTTGAAATTGCAGCACTGTATGTCCTCTCTCTTATAGTCCTTTGGAAAAAAGCTCCCTTCTGAAGGAGTGCCTGTCTTTCACTGGAAAAGCTATTGCTGCACCAGCCTTAGGTTTCCAAAACATATTACATGTCTTTGTTATATAACATTTAGTTTAAAATTTAGTTTTGATCAGACATCTTCATTTGGATCCCAAGATGATCTCAAAGGAGGTGGCTAAGGAAAACCTTCTATTTAATAACGTTTGAAAGATACTTTGTTGCAAGCCACTATCCTCTTGTCCGGTCTTGCACGTGGTGGTGCATGTGGTACTTCCCCAGGCTGTTTACATGGGGGAGATAGCATGCTACTGATCCTGGCTTGGAGGACTACTCAGCTGAGGAGGGATACTGATACAAATACCTCAACTCAATTGTAGAAGCAGCTTGCTAGATGTCCCCAGGAACATGAAAGGTTGCCTGCCTGCTCCCCCAGGATAGCTAGCATCCAAGTATTATAGGAGCAACCTAGCTCCTCTCAGGTCTTTATTCAGTAAATCAGGATAATTTTGAACACAGAAAGGGATTTCTCACTTAACCACTGTAATCCCATGATGGTGCAGCTTTGTGGGGAGTGGAATGTCACATCTCACAGTCAGCATGGATTTGTCAAGAAAAAATTGTGTCAAACCAACCCAATAGCTTTCTTTGACAGGGTAACAAGAATTGTGGATAGGGAGGAGGCGGCAGACGTGGTATTTCTTGACTTTAGTAAAGCTTCTGATACTGTCTCGCATGACCTTCTCATAAACAAACTAGGAAAATGCAACCTAGATGGAGCTACTATAAGGTGGGTGTAAAACTGATTGGAAAACTGTTCCCAGAGTAGTTATCAGTGGTTCACAGTCATGCTGGAAGGAAAGTGGGGTCCCACAGGGATCAGTTCTGGGTCTGGTTCTGTTCAATATCTTCATCAATGATTTAGATAATGGCATAGAGAGTACACTTATGAAAAGTCTGTGGAAGATACCAAGCTGGGAGGGGTTGCAAGTTGTCATAACCATAAGGGTAGCCTAAAATTCCTCCTTACCTGTAAGGGGTTAAGCAGCTCAAATATCCTGGTTGGCACCTGACCAAAGGAACCAACGGGGACAAAAGATACTTTCAAATCTGGGTGAGGGGAGAGGCTTTGTTTTGGGTTCTTTGTTTCTGTGTTCGTTTGCTCTTGGGACTAGGAGGGACCAGATATCAATCCATGTTCTCCAAACCATTCTGAACCAGTCTCTCATATTACAGAAATTTCAAGTACAGCCAGGCAAGGCATATTAGTTTATCTTTGTTTTCTCAATTTGTGAATTTTCCCTTTGCTAGAGGGAAGTTTATCCTGGTTTTTTTGTAACTTTCAAGTTTTGCCTAGAGGGGAATCCTCTGTGTTTTGAATCTGATTACCCTGTAAAGTATTTACCATCCTGATTTTACAGAGGTGATTCTTTTACTTTTTCTTTAAATAAAATCCTTCCTTTAAGAACCTGACTGATTTTTTCCATTGTTCCAAGACCGCGTGGTTTGGGTTTTTGATCATTTTGTAACCAATTGGTTAGGATATATGCTCAAGCCTTCCTCAGGAAAGGGGGTGTAGGCTTGGGGAAATATTTTTGGGGAACAGGACTCCAAGTGGTCCCTTCCCTGATTGTTTGTTAAATCACTTGGTGTGGCAGCGATCCCAAGGCAAAAAAGGAATCTGTGCCTTGGGGAAGTTTTAACCTAAGCTGGTAAGAATAAGCTTAGGGGATCTTTCATGCGGGTCCCCACATCTGTACCCCAGAGTTCAGAGTGGGGAAGGAACCCTGACACAAGTGCTTTGGAGAATAGGATTAAAATTCAAAATGATCTGGACAAACTAGAGAAATGGTCTGAAGTAAACAGGATGAAATTCAATAAGGACAAATGCAAAGTACTCCATTTAGTAAGGAACAATGAGCTGCACACATACAAAATGGGAAATGACTGCCTAGGAAGGAGTATTGCGGAAAGGGATCTGGGAGTCACAGTGGATCACAAGCTAAAGAAGAGTCAACAGCGTAAGGCTGTTGCAAAAAAAGCGAACATCATTCTGGGATGTATTAGCAGGAGTGTTGTAAGCAAAACATGAGAAGTAATTCTTCCGCTCTACTTCTGCACTGATTAGGCCTCGACTGGAGTATTGTGTCCAGTTCTGGGGACCACATTTCAGGAAGGATGTGGAAAAATTGGAGAGAGTCCAGAGAAGAGCAACAAAAAGGATTAAAGGTCTAGAAAACATGACCCATGAGGGAAGACTTAAAAAATTGGGTTTGTTTAGTCTGGAAAAGAGAAGACTGAGGGGGGACATGATAACAGTTTTCAAGTACGTAAAAGGTTGTTACAAGGAGGAAGGAGAAAAATTGTTTTTCTTAACCTCTGAGGATAGGACAAGAAGCAATGGGCTTAAATTGCAGCAAGGGAGGTTTAGGCTTCCTAACTGTCAGGGTAGTTAAGCACTGAAATAGATTGCCTAGGGAGGTTGTGGAATCTCCATCACTGGAGATTTTTAAGAGCAGATTAGTCAAACACCTGTCAGAAACGGTCTAGATAATACTTAGGCCTTGTCTACACTACAGGGAAAAGTCAATCTAAGCTATGCAATTTGAGTTACGTGAATAGTGTAACTCAAGTCGACGTAGCTTAGATCTACTTACCACAGGGTCCACACTATGCAATGACTCCCCTTACTCTTCTCGATCCGGTGAAGTACAAAAGTCGACAGGAGAGTGGTCTGCGATCAATTTAGCGGGGTCTTCACTAGACCGCTAAATCAACCGCTGATGCATCGATTGCTGCGTGTTGATACCCCGGTAGGTGTAGACAAGCTCTTAGTCCTGCCATGAGTGGAGGGGACTGTACTAGATCGCCCCTCAAGGTCCCTTCCAGTCCTATGATGCCTCTAATCTGCTCAGAGGCTGCCTCAAGTGTTCCTTTACACTTTAATATAGAGCCAGCTTGTAAAGGGGCAGGGAAAAGAGACAGAGAGAAAGAGATTCTTTCACATCTTTCAGACTATAAGCCCCTTTCTCTGGCAAAGACAGGGTTTATGGCTGATGGTCATAAGACACAATTCCCACAACTGAAATATGTGTCACTTTCCCTAACAGAGAGGGGGCCCTTAGGCTGAAAGCCAGACAGACAATTCCCACTGCACCACATCCTGAGGCAAGGCTTCATAGGAGTGACCGGCTTTTCTACATGTCCACACACATGCTGGTGGGGAGGGTATAGTGAGTTTGATACAGAGCACCAAGAGCGCCTCGATGTAGGAGAAAAATCTCAGCAAACACTCCCGCAGTGGGAGAAGGGATTCAACCCTGGGGTTGCAATTGCACTCTACTTGTTATTAACAATATTAATTGCTGCTTTGCAAAAGTGATGCTTGCTTTTGCCTTTTTGGGACCTGTGTCTCTGGGGTTTGCAAGACTTACCTCTGAATAACATGAAAATCCCCTGAGTCATAAGGGGAGGAAATGGAGTTGGGTAGGAGCCCTGCTTCTTTCAATAGGGAGCTGAGGACCACTTCAGTATCTTGTGGGCAGAGTAGAGAATTTTGGCTCCTCCTCATGGATTTTTCCTTGTAGCCCACATCTGTGGTAGCCACATCACACCACCCCACTCCCTGAGCTGGCTAGACAGTGTTCTCTTCATCTTTAAATTCTCTCCCTCTCTCTATCTGAAGTGCTCAGAAGCTCCTGCCTGGGCTTTTCTGCATTTGAGTCATGGTTCCTGGAAGCAAGAGGGGACTTGACTTGCAGATCGAAATCTGAGGCCTGTACCCTGGGGTCAGCTTGCTGTGAATATGCAGTGCAAGATTTGCCCTTCGCAGGACCTGTAAATGCAGAACCTGTAAACAGGGAGCACTGTTTACATAGCCTGGTGTTTTGAAGACACTGCAATCCTGGAGACAAGGTGCTGCAGCAGATTGAAACCACCGTGCTGCCAAATACCTGCTCGGAGATAGGTCACTATTGCATGAAAATGAATAAAAACTGAAGTTATAAAACAAAATTGTCAGGAGAAACAGCCACCAGAGGCAGAAAATCTGGTGGCTTGAGCTCAAAGCCAGGGCTTAGTCCTGGAGCCTCCTGCAACACAATGCACCACCTCTGAATTGTACAAGTGAGGGGTATTAACCCGTTAGTGATGATGATGAGAAACGATGTACATCAGAAATATAAAGTACATCTTATAATAAAATTATTTCACACCACTTACAACCATAACACTTGAGACCATTTTTTTCTATTTAAATATAGAAATTAAAACCCTGAGATCTATTCTCATTCAAATTCTACATTTTAAAATTTCATCTGAATGACACCGGATAGACTCCCAGCACTTCATCAAGAAGACTGTTCCTATAAAAAGTTACATTGTATTTTTTACTTTTTGGCGGAACACTCTTAATTAGAAGAAAGCAATTTTCTCAAAATTATATTACCTAATTCATCTATAAACATCTTTGGAATCCCTGGATGTCTCTATTCCAATTATTCATGGGTTTCTACTTGGTGAACCAACCACATTTCAGACTACTTTAATTTTATTTCTTCATGAACTGCAAGTGAAATTGTAGCTAGAAACCATTTAGAAATCTAGCTACTGAGACTAGAAAAAAGGCCAACAAGCTAAAATGGAACAAGAAGCCCAAAGTTCCCTTTTATTTTGGGACATCAAGGAATATCAGAAGTAAAAACTTTTTGCCTGATAACACGAAGGGACTTTTTCTACTGGTCCCAACTGAAGCATGAATGGACATGGTCACCTAGTACTCACTCATGAGAGAGGTTCATGGAAAAGGATGGGGGAGAAGGAGGTAGTGTAGTATGGAGAGAAACTGAATAGAATAACTTTACTAATTTCCAAAATTCACTTATCTGAGACAATTCCAGTCCATGTCACTCAAAAGAAGGATGAAATGTACTCAGAGGGGACTGAAGGAGGGAATAAGTCCACAAAGCATGATTCAAGGTTCTTATTAATTGGTTTTGTGTAAAATGGTCTAATTTAGGTATTGTAACTAAAACTAACTTGAGAATCAATTAATAAGGAGTATAGCAGTAGGATTATACTACTGACCACTTGATCAGGATGGTGAATGACTGTGAAATGCTCAAGGAGATTAGAGAGACTACAAAAACAGAAAACCCCATAATAAGGGGGATTTCAACTATCCCCATGCTTACTGGTATGTCTCATCACAAGGCAGGATGCAGAGATAAAATTTCTAGACACCATTAATGACTGCTTCTTGAAGCGGCTAGTCCTGGAAACCACAAGAGGAGAGGCAATTTTTGATTTAGTCCTAAATAGAGCATAGGATCTGGTCCAAAAGGTTAATATAGCTGAACCACATGGTGATAGTGACCACAATGTAATTTAATTTAACATTCTGAGGGAGGAAGCGGGGAAGAATAGCAAAACACCCCACCATAGTAGAATTTAACTTCAAAAAGGGGGAACTATACAAAAAATGAGGGAGACAGTTAAATGGAAATTAAAAGGAACAGTCAGAAGAGTTAAATGCCTGCAAGCTGCATGGAAAAATACACCATTAATACAGGGTAAACTAAATGTATACCCCAAATAAAAAACAAGAACAGTAAGAGGACCAAAATAATACCACCATAGCTAAACAGCAGAGTAAAAGAGGCAGCTAGAGCAAAAAGGCATCCTTTAAAAAATGAAAGTCAAATCCTACAGAGGAAAACAGAAAGGAGCATAAAGTCCAGAAGGTCAAGTGTAAAAGCATAATTAGGCAGATCAAAAAATAATTTGAAGAACAAATAGCAAAACACACAAAAATTAACAGCAATTTTTTTTAAAGTACATCAGTTGCAGGAAGCCTGCCAACAATGAGAGGGGCCACTGGACAATCATGGTATTAAAGGAGCACTCAAGAAAAACGAGGCCATTGTGGAGAAGCTAAATGAATTCTTTCCTTCAGTCTTCATTGTAGAGAATGGGAGGGAGATTCCCAAACCTGAGCCATTCTTTTTAGACGACAAATCTGAGGAACTGTCGCACACTGAGGTGTCAGTATATTTTGGAACAAATTGATAAATTAAACAGTAATAAGTCACTAGGACCAGATGGTATTCCCCCAAGACTTTTGAAGGAACTCAGATAAGATACTGAAGAACTCACTGTGGAACATAACCTATTGATAAAATCAGCCTCTGCACCGGATGACTGGAGGATTGCTCACATAATGCCGATTTAAAAGAAAAAAGGCTCCAGAAACAATTCTAGCAAATAAAGGCTGGTAAGCCTAACTTCAGTACCAGACAAACTGGTTGAAACTATCGTAAAGAATAGAATTATCAGACACACAGATGAACACAATATATTGGGGATGAGTCAACATGGCTTTTGTAAAGGGAAATCATGTCTCACCTATCTATTAGAATTCTTTGAGGGTGTCAACAAGCAGGTGGACAAGGGTGATCCAGTTGGTATAGTGTATCTTGATTTTTGGAAAGCCTTTACCAAGGTCCCTCTCCAAAGGCTCTTAAGCAAAGTAAGCAGTCATGGGATAAGAGGGAAGGTCCTTTCAAGGATCAGTAACTGGTTGAAAGACAGAAAGCAAAGAGTAGGAATAAAGGGTCAGTTTCCACAATGGAAAGAAGTAAACGGCAGGGTCCCCCAAGGATCTGTACTGGGACTTGTGGGGTTCAACATATTCATAAATCATCTGGAAAAGGAGGTAAAAAGTGAAATGGCTATGTTTGCTGATGATACAAAATTACTCAAGGCAGTTAAGTCCAAAGCTGACTGTGAAGAATTACAAAGAGATCTCACAAAACTAGTTGACTAGGCAACAAAACGTCAGATGAAATTCAATTTTGACAAATGTAAAATAATGCACACTGAAATAATCCCAAATATACATACAAAATGATGGGGCCTAACTTAGCTGTTATCACTCAAGAAAAACACCTTGCAGTCATCATAGCTAGTTCTCTGAGAACATCTGCTCTATGAGCAGCGGCAGACAAAAGAAGCGAATAAAATATCAGGAACCGTTAGGGAAAGGGATACATAATATGATAGAAAAGATTATGCCACTATATAAATCCATGGTATGCCTTCATAGAATCATAGAATATCAGGGTTGGAAGGGACCTCAGGAGGTCATCTAGTCCAACCCCCTGCTCAAAGCAGGGCCAATCCCCAATTAAATCATCCCAGCCAGGGCTTTGTCAAGCCTGACCTTAAAAACTTCTAAGGGAGGAGATTCTACCACCTCCCTAGGTAGCGCATTCCAGTGTTTCACCACCCTCCTAGTGAAAAAGTTTTTCCTAATATCCAACCTAAACCTCCCTCACTGCAACTTGAGACCATTACTCCTTGTCCTGTCCTCTTCTACCACTGAGAATAGTCTAGAACCATCCTCTTTGGAACCACCTCTCAGGTAGTTGAAAGCAGCTATCAAATCTCCCCCTCATTCTTCTCTTCTGCAGACTAAACAATCCCAGTTCCCTCAGCCTCTCCTCGTAAGTCATGTGTTCCAGACCCCTAATCATTTTTGTTGCCCTTCACTGGACTCTCTCCAATTTATCCACATCCTTCTTGTAGTGTGGGGCCCAAAACTGGACACAGTACTCCAGATGAGGCCTCACCAATGTCGAATAGAGGGGAACGATCACGTCCCTCGATCTGCTGGCTATGCCCCTACTTATACATCCCAAAATGCCATTGGCCTTCTTGGCAACAAGGGCACACTGTTGACTCATATCCAACTTCTCGTCCACTGTCACACCTAGGTCCTTTTCCGCAGAACTGCTGCCTAGCCATTCGGTCCCTAGTCTGTAGCGGTGCATTGGGTTCTTCCGTCCTAAGTGCAGGACCCTGCACTTATCCTTATTGAACCTCATCAGATTTCTTTTGGCCCAATCCTCCAAATTGTCTAGGTCCCTCTGTATCCTATCCCTGCCCTCCAGCGTATCTACCACTCCTCCCAGTTTAGTATCATCCGCAAATTTGCTGAGAGTGCAATCCACACCATCCTCCAGATCATTTAGGAAGATATTGAAGAAAACCGGCCCCAGTCATCTTGAAGACTATGTGCAGTTCTTGTCACCCCTTCTCAAAAACAATACATTAGAACCGGAAAAGTTATACCGAAGGGCAACAAAAATGTTTAGGGATATGGAACAGCTTCCATATGAGGAGAGATGAAAAAGACTAAGACTGTTTGGCTCAGGAGAGAACTGACTAAGGGGGGATACGATAGAGATCTTTAAATAATGAATGTGTGGAGAAAGTGAATAGGGAAATGTTATTTACCTCTTTACATAACACAAGAACCAATGGGAAATACACAATGAAACAACGTAAAGTAGTACTTCTTTACACAATGCATAGCCAGCCTGTGGAACTCATTGCCAGGGGATGTTGTGAAGGCCAAAAGTATAACTGAGTTCAAAAAAGGCATTCGATAAAATCATGGAGGATACGGCCAACAACAGCTATTAGCCAAGATGGTCAGGGACATAACCCATGCTCCAGCTGTCCCTAAACCTCTGACTGCCAGAAGCTGGGAACAGACAACAGGGGACTGATAACTCTATAATTTCCCTGTCCATTCTCTCTGAAGCATCTGGCACTATTCGCTTTCGGAAGACAGGATATTGGGCTAGATGGACCATGGTCTGACCCAGTATGGCCATTGTGTTCATGAATATACCCATATAACCTCAAAAACATGGGTTCACTGAAAACCGAAAGTCTGATGTCACAGAAGCATATCTTTGTTTCCGGAGCTTGGAATTATAATCTAAGCATCTGAATTGGTAAAGAAAATTTAAGAAAACATTTATATAAAATAAATGTAGTTGGTCACTTATTTTCTGTATTTCCTTTATTATTTCAAAAATTAATGTATGACTATTAGGGCTCAAGTGATTAAAAAATAATCGTGATTAATCGCGTGATTAAAAAAATTAATTTCAATTAATCGCGCTGTTAAACAGTAATAGAATACCATTTATTTAAATATTTTTGGATGTTTTCTACCAAGTGTACAGTGCTCACTTTATATTTATTTTTTATTACAAACATTTGCTCTGTAAAGAAACTTCAGTTCACCTCATTGAAGTACTGTAGTGCAATCTCTATCATGAAAGTTGAACTTACAAATGTAAAATTATGTAAAAAAAAATAACTGCACTTAACAATAAAACAATAAACTTTAGAGCCTACAAGTCCACTCAGTCCTACATCTTGTTCAGCCAATCACTCAGACAAAGAAGCATTCAGTGGTGGGGGAGGACAGGGGAGGAAGGAAGGAAGCAATGACTTGTGCAGGAGGAAAGACTGGGAAGACAGGGGGTGACAATGGGGAGGAGTAAGCAATAATTTGTGCAGGAGGGTGAGGAAGGTGTCTTTCTTCTGCTTCTGGAAGGGTGGTTTCTGCTACTGGGCTCACCAGGCTTAATTCCTTTTACTGAGCTAGGTGGGCTCCCTTCACCTGAGTGAGCCTTTGTTTGCAAGGGAGGCTGGATTTTACCTCAGGGACTTATCATACTGCAGGGGAGGAGAGTCTGGTGCAGGGAGGCTGAGCTGGCCAGGCCCATGTTCTCTATGGGTTATCCCCGGAACGAACGGCCGGCTAAAGGCAATGGGGCACGACGCAAGGGGGCTGATCCTGCGAATGAGGGGCTGGCCAGGAACAATACGTCCCGTTTTGGCTAGGACAGTCCCCTTTTTCAGCTCTGTCCCAGCCGTCCCTACTTTTTCATCAGAATTGGGTATTTGTCCCGAATACAAGGCAGAACAGAGAGTGGTGGCTGCTGCCTGGTGATCAGCTGAAGGCAGCACTGCCTGCCAGCAGGAAAGTGGAGAAATCTGCTGCTGGCAGGGAGTGCTAGCTTCAGAGCTGACCCCTGGGCAGTGCAGAGCTTGAGGGTTGTGGGGTGGGGAAAAAGAGAGATCAGCCTCAGACATGGAAGACACAGAGCTCGGGGAGGGGAGAGATAAGCCTCAGACGGGGGAGGCGTGGAGCTTTGGGGTGGGGGAAGAGGGTGTCAGTCCCAGCTGCAAGTGGCACAGGCTCGGGGGGGGGGGTGGTCAGCTTCAACCCCAGGTGGCATGGGGCTCAGGAGGGGGGCAGTCAGCCCCAGCTGCAGGTGGCACGGGGATGGGAGCGGGGGTCAGCCCCAGGCCCAGGAGGAATGGGGAGGGCAGCTCGGGCAAGCCCTGCAAAGGGAAGGGGGAGCTCCAGCGAGCCCCTGGCCATCCTGTTTTTACTTTAAAAAATATGGTCACCTGGGGGTGTGGGTGTGTGTGTCAACATCTCTACTTCTCCGCTGGAGCGGGAAAGAGAACCACTTCTTTCTCTAGCCTCTTCTCTTCCAGCCCCCTGGTGGCAGCTTGCATTACTGCACCTGACTGACAGGGTCTCCAGAGCATCTTATGCTGCCCTCCCGCCCACGTCTGTGATTAACATGTGTTAAAAAAATTAACGCATTAATTGTGCTGCGTGTTAATTGCATGCGTTAACAGCAGTTAATTGACAGCCCTAATGACTATATTTCCTCTTATCAATACAATCTCTCCTCCTCTATTACTTGCTAGTTCTGTGCTGGGCGCACACTGCCTGTACATCCTTTCACTCAGACCTTTTTCCCTGTCTTCCTATTTACAGAACCTAGCAGCTGTTGAAGACTAGCTTCCACCCAGGCCATTTCAGGATCCTACTTTCAAGATGCAGTTTTAGATACACCATGTAGCAGAAGTAAAGAGCTTAAGTTGCAGGAAGAGAGATTTAGTTTGGACATTAGTAACAACTTCCTAATTGTCAGAGTGGTTAAGTACTGGAATGAATTGCCTAGGGAGGTTGTGGAATCTCCATCATTGGAGATTTTTAAGAGCAGGTTAGACGAACACCTGTCAGGGATGGTCTAAATAATACTCAGTCCTGCCATGAGTGCAGGGGACTGGACTAGATGACCTCTCGAGGTCCCTTCCAGTTCTATGATTCTATGTAAATTAGACCATTTTACACAAAGTTTATTAAAGATAGCAGTGCCCAACCTTTTCAGCTTGAGGGTCAAACATTATTTTAAAAACGTTGAGAGACACAAACTACTGAGGGCCAGAGAATTGTTCCGTTCCCTTACCAATACTGAGGCATCACCAAAGGGGAAAAAAAACAATTAAAAAACCCCATGTTGGGATCCTTCCACTATGAGAAAGTCCCAAGAAAACACAGAGCCATTTCCTATACCTCCCTCCCTGCAGTCTCTTGTGCAGAGGAGCCTGCTGAGAGCAAGGAGAGTGTGACTGAAGCCTGCACTCTGGCTGTCCCTCAGGTAGTGCCATCATCTCTAGGGAACTGCTGTCACCTGATCACCTAATGCAAATTAGAGACAGCGAATTGGGAAGCTATAACTAGAGGTTGTTTCTCAGCTTCTCCTCCTTTTTCCTCTGTCCTTGGCTACCCTGGGTATCTAGCTGTGTAGAGGAAAGGAGCCATCCTTTGCTAGGAGCTCCCCTCTGCTTGGACACAGCAAATCAAGCTTCTGCCCTGACATCCTTGGGCCTCCCACAGCCCAACAGGGAAGCAGGACACTGAGTAGCCAGTTAGTAACTTACTTCCCTGTTTCTGCAATCCAACAGCCAGCTGGACTGCTGCTGAGCAATGGGTAGTGGAGAAAAGACAGCAGCTTCTCAGAGCTCATGCCAGAGCTGACTGTAAGGCCTTGTCTACACTACCACCTAATTCTACGTAAAAAAACCAAAACACCCTACTGAGCGACATAACTTACATCTACTTAACACAGTGTCTACACCGCACTATGTCTGTGGGAGATGCTCTTCCATTGACATAGCTTCTGCCTGTCGTTGAGGTGGTGCCAATTTAGTGCAATAGTGAAGACAAGCTCTAAGGTAGAGCAGGCAGTGTGAGACAGCTGTAAGTGTGGTTCCTCCAACCTGCCTCTTGTAGCAGGAACCTGAGTCACAGGTTGCACATACTAAATTAAAATAATTAGTGTAAGTATTTTCTTGGAAAATATAGTACAAGCTATATAATAGAAATCATGTACTTACTGCCACTATGGTCTTGGAGAACAATCCATCACAGAGTAAGACACTAGTATTAAGTTTGAGAAAACAAGTAATCTTTGAATGACAATGCAGTATGATTCATAGGACTGAATTCCTATAGGCAGACAGTGCCTACTTTGTGTGTGCTCCACCATTGGCAGCCATGCAAAGACAACAGACAACTGCATGCATGTAAATGTTCACCTACATGCCTTAGAAAAATCAAGTCCAATTTTTTAAAACCCTTATATTTAAGTAATGCTTTACTGATATGTCTCTATTAGCGTGTACCAGCAACTGACAAAATACCATTTACATAAAAGGGAAAAACTCATGAGAACTTTAAAATAGTAAGTACTGGGTTCTTTTTCTTTGCTTTTTGCTGTTTTCAGATTTTAAGGGTTCTAGCTTTTTCCCCCACAATCCTGAGACCTAGAAGCTTTTTTATTATTATTTATGAAAGCTGATATTCTTATATATCCACAAGAATCCAGGAGCAGCTTTAAGGAAAACAAAATATCACAAGATCCACAATAAAATAGCAAGAGCAGGCACAATGTAGTTATTACCTGTGTGGATGCGGCTATGCCTCTCCAGCTGACTTGGCTTAGCAAAAGCCTTTTCACAAGTATCACATTTAAACACTCGTGGCTTCTGGGAACTTAGTGAAGGTCCAGCCTGATGGGTTTGCATGTGCTCCTAATCAAAATATGGAAGAGGAAATGGCTTTATAAATTCATTTTTTAAAAAACATGTTTATTTACATTTTTGGGCCAATAGCAGAGGACTTCAGTCATCAATCGAAATAACAGAGTGAAGAAGATGGAAGCTGATATATTGTTCTTTAAAAATGGCGGAGGTCATTTTCTAAATGAAATCTGAGTAATTGTTGAATGATGTAAGAAGATTTTCTTTGTCATTCCATGTAGTTTATATATTTTTGTTATCACAGTTAACAGGCTAAGCATTCATCTGGCATTTGAGAAGTCTTTTTCTCACACCCAGAAGGCATGTTTTCGAGCAAATGAGATTTTAGGCTTCAATATTTGGTTCACTGTAGTTATTAATGGTGTTTCTAATAGGTGCCTCTGAAATACACTGCAAATGGTGGAATTTTTCATTGCTTTGCGTGTTAACTGAACACTGAACATATGGGGTAATCTTGTACATATTAGACATCTAAAGCAAAATAAAGCCATCTATTTGTGTGATACTGTTCCTTGAAATTGTTTCTATGTTTTCTTTAACCAAATCCCTTTCTTCCTCACTATTTACATCTAGAGACCACAAAAAGAGTTTCTAACAGATTCAGCTTCTGGGGTTCTTGTAGTGTTCGATATAATGTCAAATTCTGTCCTCAGATACAAGCAAACAAAACTTTGTAGGACACAATCATTTGCAAGAATTCATTTTTTACATAGTGCTATTTGATCCCACATGACTCATCCTTTTAATTCTTCCCTGATGCTGTATGTGCATGGCCATGCAGGCACATTAAATAACATCAGAGATAATTAATCATTTTGCACACCTGGAAGCTCTGGTTCCTCAAATTACATAATCCACTAAATATGATGACAACTAACTCTGGCCATACAATGGTTAAGCTCCTGCTATAAAGAATAGAAAAAATCATATTCGATAATTTTGTCTCTGTTAGATAGCATCTGCAGGACTTTTACACAATCTGGAGAATAGTCCGTTCTTCTGCAGAATTTGGAGACAGCAGAAATTTGTTGCTTAACAACATCATCTACTTTGCCATGCCCATTCCACTCGGCCACTAGATGAATGCTTCCAAAACAATAAACTTGATTCATAAAATAGGAAGAAGGATGTTGACAAATTGGAGAGGTTCAGAGAAGAGCCACAAGAATGATTAGATGTTTAGAACACATGCCTTATAGTGACACACTTAAGGGGCTCAATCAAAGAGAAGATAAAGGAGTGACTTGATTACAGTCTATATGTACCTAAATGGAGAAAAAATATTTAATAATGGTATCTTCACAGTCTGGCAGACAAAAGTATAACCCGATTCAATGGCTGGAAGTTGAAGCTAGACAAATAAATAAAGCATACATTTTTAACAGTGAGAGTAACCATTGGAGCAATTTACCAAGGGTCATGATGGATTCTCCATCACTAACACTTTTAAAATCAAGATTGGATGTTTTTCTAAAATATATGCTCTGAAGATTATTTGGAGGCAGTTTGGGCCTATGTTATGGAGCAGGTCAGACTAGATGATCACAATGGTATTTTTTGGCCTTGGAATCTACGAACCTATGAAATTAACAACCCTTAATTAACACTCCTTGAAACATTCAAAACAGCTATATAACTGGACTAAACCTTAGCCAACTGGGGAGAATGAACTAGTGAAGATGCTGTTCAGCAGAAAAAAATTACATAAAACATTTTAATTTCCAGCCCATCGCATCTTAATTAGTCCCATGACTTCTGAGTAGTGAGCTATAAGAATGACTACTAAAGATATAATCTCAGGTAGTTTATCATAATGGGTTAGCCTCCCTGACAAAAACAGGCATTTGGACGCTATGTGGCATCTTTATATCTACAGAGATAGTCAGGTAGCAGTTTCACCTCTCTTCAGGTGTAGCAGGGGATTTCTACACTTAAGATGCTGATATTTACTTAACAGAATTGGATGTGATCTCTTAAAAGAATTAGTTGCTTAGAGGTGATCTAAGATTTTCTTATTCTTTCCCTTGTAAGCCTTTGTACAAAGATGGTCTGGGCCACTTGCAGAGCTAGGCATCTGCCCCCACACGTCTGAGATCTCTCGCTCAAAAACGTATGAGTTGGCTGTACTTCCATGGGTGAATAAATCCACTTATGGTATCCCCAAAATTTTTCTGGTTTTTATTTGGAATACTATTTTGTTCAGGGCCCATTCTGAGGTCTCTCTCCTCCAGCAGCAAACCAGGTAGCCTTTTGATGTGCAGGAATCTTATGAAAATCTATTTTACTGTATCTGCTGGACTGTTTCTAGTGGTTCATTTTCAGAGGCCAACTCCTTGCTTTTCCCTGGCTATGTAGATATACTATTGTTGTGGTGTTGCCCGACTGATTAGATGACCCCACCCCTTTGTGTTCAAATGTTAGTTTTTCTGTTTTTAATTCCAAAGTCATGCTTAGTTTTTTTTCCTGTTCTGGCAAATACCCCTGGGTTGTAAATTGTTGGACACATTGGCTTTGATCACCTTGCAATATGGCCTTGCAAGAGGCAACTATGTGCATTCTTTATGTCTTCCACCAAATGGAGGGAACTCAGGACCAATTTGCTGACCACTGTTCCTCATTGTTTTACACTGAGGTCAAATACTTGGAGTGGTGTCATATACAGCCTTGCCCAGGCAGAATCCCAATACATGACACCAGTGGTAACAGACAATGTACCCTGAACTGCTGGGATTGGATCTCTTTGAATCTACATGGTTTTATCTTGGAATTTAATTCCTGGGTTAAAACAATTGTCCCAGACACATAGGGGGTATTTCTTTCCTAGGTAGCATTCTCTGAAATTCAATTCAGTATATTTCAGGTTCATAATGTAACCCTGTTCCAAGAGAACTATTTGGGTTTTCTACGTTGCTATAATGGAGATCTGACTCTTATCAGTATGTTGTCCAGAAATAGCTGACAGATGGGTGCTTGATGACCACCTCCCTACTGGTTTTGTGACAATCTTGGGAGTTAACAGGCTAATTGGAAGTGTTCTAAACTGGAAGTGGTGTCTTATCTATACATAAACTGGAAGTAGTGTCTTATCTATACGTAAATAGAGAAACTTGCAATGGCAACAGCAAATCCAAACTTGCAGGTATATATTTACCCACTCTTACATGGGGAAATAGTCTCCTGAGGAGAACGCAGCTGTTAACATTTCCATTCTGAATCTGGATTTCTTCATATTTGTTGTGATGTTTCTGGTCTAGTTACACCCTCATTTCAGGATCTGTTTTTTTTACCATGAAGTCACTGTAGAACCTTTCTGGTAATGCAACAGTTCCTTTGGCCCCAATTCAGAGAAAAAACAGGTTTTTTTTGATAGTTTGATGTTTACCAGCATTGAGAGAGGGAATGATTACGAAAAAAAGAGAGTGAAGTTTAAACTAATCGATGAGGGAACCCTCACTGCAGCACAGGATTTGTCTTGTTTGTTGAGGCTGCCAAACTGGATTGCTTCCCAGGGCTTTTACTGACATGCAGTTCTTTTTTTTGCCAGTCACCAAATGAGGAGGACCTCTAGTGTTTCTGTTCCAGGCATTTACCTCCAGTGTTTCTGCTCCAGGACCATCTTTTTATTGGTTTCCATACTTCTTTTGGAATATGTGGATGAGAACAGGGCTAAAGAACTACATCCTGTAGCTGGGATTGAACTCTTTCCCTGTGTTTCTTAGAAGAATTTGACAGGGAACTTGACAGGGTATGTCCTTCGGCCCACGCCGCTTCCAGCAGTTCCCATTAGCCTGGAGCAGCGAACCGCGGCACTGGGAGCCATGACTGGCCGAACCTGCGGACTCGGCAGGTAAAAACAAACTGGCCCGGCCCACCAGGAGTTTTCCCTGCACAAGCGGCGGAACAAGTTTGCGAACCACTGCTCTAGCAGATCAAATGTGTGCCACAGGTGCTTGCATCAAGACAGTGACAGATTCAAAATTCTGCTGCAAAGTGAGCTTTCAAAGAAGCCATTTCTGCATCTGTCTTTGAGATCAGGGTCAGATTCCCCTTCAGACCAATAGAATTTCATAAAGTCTCATTAGGTGTTTACAAATCCTCTTGGTTTTAAGTGAGACAGTGTCACTTACCTAATTATATTCTCCAGAGAATTTTGACATGGCAGGTTTGCTTACCTTTACCTGGCTGAATACCCTGCATTTCTGCACAGGGTAACAAAATAGGCAGGGGTTAATAGTCTTTCCTGCATGTCGTGTTCCTTCTTTTCAAATTTTGATAAAAAAAGAGCTGTTTTTTCTAGAAATAAGCCTGATGAGTAGTGTAATCTCAAGTTTTTTGTTCTTAGATTTTTATTTCAAGGTTTCTTCCTTTTGACATTGCTCAGCTTTTTGCGAAGGTCCATGCCTTGTGTTTGAGAATGGAGTGCCTTTAAAAAAAAGTTAAGCTAGTAACAATACAGTTTCTTTTCCTCATCTACTTCCGAGGAAAGAAAAATCTATTTAAATATGATCATCTTGACAATCTTGCATGTTTGACAGCACGTCTGCCTGTTTGCACAGGCTGGAGAGAACCCTCTTTAGTACCAAAGTAGAGACTGCATGAATTTTGGTAAAGTTATCTTAAAGAAGAGCTGTTCTTGTAGAAAGGGAGGTATTGGCATTTACCTCAATCTGAAATGTAGAAAGATCATCTACATCAGAAGTACAGCAATTTTGTAGATGTAGCCTTCCTGATACCTGTAATGAATGCTCCATGCTTGCTGCTGAAAAATTCTTGCTGTGTTGGAATTTTGCTGGAATATTATTTATATGCCATGAGTTTTTTACGAAGGTCATCTGTGGACCGAGAGTAAGTCTGGCAGAGCTCACTGTTTGCCGAGGAAAGGAGGGGAGCTTCAGAGACGAATTTTTGCCTTTTAGGGGAGTATTTGTTTACCTAGCCACATGCAGTAGTGAAAGGGAGTGGCAAAGGAACGGCAAAGGAGCACTCTGAGAATAATAATTAGAAAACTCCAAAGTAAAATAATATTTACTCCTTCCTGTAAAGTCCAAATACTGTAAGACTGCTCACTCTTTCCAGAAATTCTGAAAAAACACTAAGACAATAGTAACAAAATAAGGAAGTTAAAAAAAGAAAACTTTGGAAAGCAGGAGCTTTCACACTTGCTATCTGCCCTGATGCAGAAGGCAGAACAACTAGAAGTCAAATGGACGTGGGTACTAAGCCACAAGTCTCACCAGTCTCCATATTCTGCAAAGAGAGGAGACTCCCAGAAGTCAGGACTAATGGAGATGGCATGCATTAGATTTGCAGAGTTAAAGTTAATTTCTGTTTCAGTACATTTCATCTACAGAGTTAAACACCATCAGAAAACTGAAATATTGAATTAATATTCTATTTGAAAATGCAAAACAATATATTTCCTCACAAATATATTTGTTTTGGTATTTTTAATAATACTAGGGCACTATTATTTAAATTCCAGAGTACTGTCTTTTATTAAGTATTTCAGTAGAGATCTGCAGTACAAAAAGATATATCTATTGCTACAGTGAGAGCGAGAGAGAGAGAGAGAGAGAGAGAGAGAGAGAGGTATTTTTGCACAAAAATGCTCATGTGATGCATGCCCTAAGGCCTAATACCAAAAAGGAAAGATTAAGCAGATGACAAGTATCTTTAATTCATTTACATAACTAAAATTCTAAAGCAAAAGAATGAGTGAACATATTAACTGGGAATTAAGTTATTACCAAGTACCTTGAGATGTGTTGCCCGTTTGAAGGCTTTATTGCAAACATGGCACACATGAATTCTCTCCTTGCCATGAACCTCTTTACTGTGGTGCATTAACATCGTGGCTGAAGAAAAGGTCTCACTACATTCAAAACATTGGTGTACACGGCCCTCTTTTTCTACTTGACTGCCCTTAGTCAAGTTAGAAGAAACCTCAGCCACCTGTAACAATTTATAAAACATGATTATACATTCAAAATTGGAGGATGACACTCTCAAAAACCAACAGAATTATTTTTCTTGTTATGTACTCTAATCTGATCAATGTATTTTCAAATGAATCACATGAGCTGGGCTCCAAAAATAAATAAAAAGAACAGAACGAGATTAGGGGTAAATATAAATTTGTGTTTGACCATTCCTCCTATGCCTCTGGCAATTTTTTTAAATGGAAGATTTGCTAGATACATTCAATATCTGAAAATAAACAGACAATATATTGTGGTATTAAGGGTACATGGGGTACATGGTGTGCATGCAGTCAAGTCTATGGAGATCTAATTCACAATATTCTTTATGTAGAAGGGATTGTAAAACCACATATTCAGTACTGGAAAGAAAAAGGACAAAGTAAATGATGGCTGCTTCCTAAGGTGTCACTAAGAGGTTCCAAAATATATAAATTGACTTACAGGATAATTTCCTTTGATTTATGTCCCTCCCTATCAATCCTTCACTGTGAACTCCCTCTGTGTGAGCAAAGACCAGAGGGAGTTCAAGCATTGTGCCTGAAAACTCCAGGCTTATACCCCACTACTTGGCTTCCCACCAGGAGAGTATTTTCAAAGCCATAAACAATAACTCAGATTAAATATTTAATTGTGAATTATCTTTTTTGTGAACTACTGTATGTACACAAACTATCCTTGAAAGTGTATAGGAAAAAAATGAGATGTAGGCAATTGCTAGACTTGGGAGAGTCCATATTGAAAAAGACATTAATCAAAAATATTGGGTAAGAGATTTTCCATTCCTCATGTTGTCCTATTCCCCCTACCTCCCCCAATCTATTTATCACTAGGGAAGATAGTGTAGGGGTAGTAATTTGGAGGGAGAGAGAGAGAGAATGTCAGAAATAAAGTAGATTTTGGTGAAACCAAGTCAAGTGAGTGGTCATTTTGGCAAGTGGGAGAGTTGATCCATAGTTCAAGATCACAAAGGGCAAAGAGGTGGTCAGGTCAGGTCATGGATCAAATGGAATATCAACATGGAAACTGAAGTCACTAAAGATGACTGGAGATTGAGATGGGGGGAAAGGTAGGCATCAAAATCAGGGAATAAGGCATTAGGGGAAGCATCGGGGCAGTAGACAAGAGCTGTAAGTAGCTGAAGGAAGAATAAAGTCTGATGAGTGCTACTTGAAAGAGGAATGGGAGAGAATGGAGAGACCGTCTGCAGGAAGAGGAGGAATCTGACACCCTGAGTATCATTCTTTGGGTAGGATATACAGTTTGGAGAGAGAGAATTAAAATCCCCATATTAGAACACAACTTCAAAGGTTAGGGATGTGGGGAGTAGGAAGTGGACAGGACTGTGGTATTCTTTTGTAGAGGAGTGAAAAAGGGAAGAGAAGAATAGTGGTCTTAGTAATGAAATTGGAAGCGTATGGGACACAAAGGGACAGGAAGGGTGACAGAGCAAGGTGTGGTTGGTGAGGAACAAGGGGCGATGTAGACAGGGGCAAGGTTGGGTGAGATGTTACTTGATGCAAAAAGAGTGGCATTATGGGATGATGGCAGCAGCGAGATGTAGAATGTCATGCAGTTGCAAGGAGGCTGTGAGGTGAACCTGGCAATGAGTGAAAGGAGAAAAAAGAATGGAAAGAGAAATTGTGATGTAGGGCAGTGAGAAGGGAAGATAGGGTGGAACAAGAGGGTGTCAGGAACAAAGTAATGGAGGACAACTACGATGAGCATGGCTGCTAGAAGTCAAAAATCAAATAAGTAGTGAAGCAATTAAAAATGTGTGTGTGGTAGGAAAAATCATATGAACAGCAGAAAAGTTAGAGCAATGAAATCCATTGTATCAATCAACTGGGGTAATGAATTCATGCAAAAATTATTAGGTGACAATTTATTATGAAGAAAATTGAGAGCAATGAAACAGTTAAAAATATGGAAAATCAAGTGATTAACTGATGAATCAATATGCAGAGAATGAGACAATCAAAGGGATAATGAAGTGCTCAATCGCTCAAAGAGCAGCCCACTAAATGATGAATTCACTAAGACACAGCTGAGAAGGTATCTCCAGAGACTGATAATAACTAAAATTGTCACCATTGAAAGATGGCATGACACCATTGAGGAGGATAAGGAAGCTGCAGATATGCGCTCCTCAAGTCCTTTCATCCTGTCCCCTGAACTCTTCAGAGATAGGAAAGATGGCAGCAGTAGTCGATTAACTCTGGATGGGTGCAATGTCCCAGTGGTGGGGACTGGGGAAGCTAGCTGTGAACAAGAAATGAGATTTTGCCACACACACCTTTCCCCAACCTCAGACAAATCTATTGTCTCCGGTGAAACAGATTTTAATGGAATATCTTAGACACAGAGAGAGAAAGGCAGATATCTGGTGTCGATGGGTCCAGGCCATTGACAACCTTAACGATAAGGATCACAACCTCTAAACTATTCCAGTTTTGACCCACATCTCCTTATTTGGCAGTTTACTATTTTGCTCTATACAGATTTCTTTAAGATTTGATTATCTCTTCAAAGTAATAATGAAATGGAACAGTCTTTTCTGCCTAGATCTGAAAGATAAGTATTACTCTAACTTTTTCCTCCTCTTTTTTAAAAGTGTATGACAAAGAGGATTAACAACACTGCCACCCACTGATACAAATCAAAGTTGTTTTTGGCTGTGGTCCAGCCTCTTGCTGCTCATTTTTTGGTTACTTTTAAAAACCTTTCTTGTGGGATTCCAAAGACCACTCGTGGCAAGGAAAGAACTTCTTCTTGGATGAATAAGACATTACTCCCAAGTCCATGCTTTATGTTAATCTCAGAACAAGAGGTGAAATCCAAATGGCATCCGATGAAGTGAGCTGTAGCTCACGAAAGCTCATGCTCAAATAAATTGGTTAGTCTCTAAGGTGCCACAAGTACTCCTTTTCTTTTTGCGAATACAGACTAACACGGCTGTTACTCTGAAACCAAATGGCACAGTACTCCTTCATACTTTTTATTCTAAAAACAATGCTTTTTCAACTGCTTGAGCGTGGTGCTGTATGGGGACAGCCTACTTGTCAAGCAGCATTTTTTACTGAGTAGTTTCTGAAAGCTTAGGAAAATGGAGAAACTACTTCCCAAAATGAGAGGGCAAGGTCAAGAAGGATAAACAAAGGGAAATGTCTCTGCTACTTTATGAGGAATTAAAAGAGGAAAGCTCCAGGAGAACTTGAAATTGCTGCATCTAGCTACTGATGGGAGGCAGAGCTAGCAGAAACCAGAGTACTTCGGGCTTAAGCCTGGAGTTTGCTGCCAAAGCATTCAAACTTCCTACAATCTTTGCACACAAGGGAAAGCTCCACAATAACTGATTGATGGAAGTGTTGCACAAAATTAACTTTTCTGCATAGATACTTGAAAAAAAAGTGGGTAAATAACACCAGGTGCTACCAGTGGACCAATGGCAAGCCCAATGAGAGTGGAAGGGAGGAAGGCCAGACTGTATGAGACACAACAGAATCCAAACATTCTACCATAGTTCTAGACAATACAAAAGCAGAATTGGGTAAGTGGTTTTGAACAACTCCTAAGCTCTCCTCTATGTTGTCTGGGATACTAGAGCCTAGATCACCATTCTTAACGATCTGCTATTTTAAAGGAATTAATAATTTAAGTGGAGACTGTTACATGTAGTCCTTCCCTTGCATAAACTCAAAGCATTGAGAGTCAGACAGCATTTTTACTGTAATCATACTGTAACTGTGAGAAATTCAATACCCAATAAAAATTTCCTTATCATTTTAAAATATTTCAGTGTAATTCTTTTATTACTAACCAGTACATAAGTGTTTTTAGGGCTTTGAAAGAAGCTCGATGGCCAAATGTAAAGGCGAGATTCAATCTGTTTAGTCCATAGAGGAAAGTCTAGACTGAAACTGAGCCTGCTAAACCACAGTAAAAGGTGTTAACCTGTGTCTAGACTAGGGAAGAGGTCGATATTAGGTCTGGGTTAGCTAAAACATTTTAAATAATCAGGATCTAAACTCAACCACTGAAATTTCCTCATCTAGACAAAGCCACAAACCCCATTTTTCACATATTAGGGGGGATGATGTGCACCAGAACAAACATTTTCTGTGATGTTTTCTGGATTAATGTGACGAGTACCACCAACGTTCTCAGAATAAGCCCTCAATTTTGCAAATCTTTACTCACATGCTTAACATTAAGCCCATAAATTGTCTCACTAATACCTGTGGGACTACTCAAGTGCTTAAAATTAAGCAAGTGCATAAGTACTTTATTCTTTTAAAAAATGGATTGCATCACAGATGTTATTAAGCTAACTACAATATGAAAAGCTTGTTCTCTGTCCAGTTTCTTGAATGCAGCTAGTCTATTCCTCAAATGGTAAGATGATTTTTAAGATTTTTTAAGTGTAAAGCAGGTAAGGACTGTTTGCAAGGGAGAAAAAGTTAATTGCCTTTTAGAGAGTAACCCAGGAGATTCAGGTTTATCAATGTTTTGAAACCAAAGTATACCTTATCTAAGAATAAAAACTGATAATTATGAACATTAGAAAAAGTAATGTGTCATTTATTTGATAACAATATCCATCTGTCTATTTTTACCTAACAGATTTTTTCCCATAGGTCTGGCTTGCATGATTTACAGAAGAAATAACTAATTTAGTGAGAGTGATTTTTTCCCCCTCACTATGTAATACACAAGGAGTTTCTGCAAGAGACGAATGCTCTTTGTAAAAAGAACTGGAAGAAAAGAGTGATAATGTATTTAGTCTGACTGTATTTGTGATGTAACCATTTTCTAAAGTGCAATATGATCCACTAAAACAAGTTATAGGGCTAGCATTTACATGTGTTAGCTTATTGGTTTTACAGATCATGAGCCAGAGATACTTGTACCAGATGGAGCTTCATTTCAATATATCTGTAAGTTAGTGCACATAATTAAAATGGATAGACAAAAAACCAAAGTCCTTCATCTCAAAGCATAGCTAGAAATACTGTTCTTCCATCTCACTAGATAGAATGTACTTTTAATAAAGCATTTGAACTGGTAATATAAAAAGCTCTTAACCAGCTCAATGGCTATGAGCAATAGGGGTGATAAGAGGGAATGACTCTGTCATACTTCAAAATAAGGAGAGTAAGGCCTCACTTAGAAGAATTCAGTAAAAAGGCATTTATGTAATAGAAATGGAATTTTAACCTTGACCAATACATACCTTTATGTTCTGGAAAAGAAAGAACACTGGTGGTTAGATATTTTGTGTACATTCAATGGCAATTCTGAGAATACATGTGTATCAGATGCGAGAAGGTGCATAAAGTTCTGGTGTAGTCCGTTTCTGTTTTTTCTTTAGCAAAGGCCACTTACACTTTTTACCAAACAAAATTCACAATTTTTTAAAGGATTTGGAAATGAGGGAGCGACATGCCTATAAACCTGTAGATTGTGCAAGTGACAGGATCTTTTCCATTTCTTTTATTTCTTCAGCACAAGTAAAATTTTCAAATGTTTTAGTGACTTAGAAGTCAAAAGCCCATTTTCAAAAGGGATTTAGGCACTACAGGTGAAATGGTTAAAAGTGCCTATGTCCAATTAAAATTCAATTGGATTTAGATGCCTAAGTTACTTAGGCATTTTAAAAAATTTCACCCCACATCGTTTTTTAAGGAAATAACTTGAGGCTGCTTGAGAGCTTATTTAAAAATTCAGTAATTTCTAGAATGAGATAAACAACTCAAACATGACAGCACACATTAATGTACATGAAATTATTGAGGGTAGTCATGACTAAAGAAGATGTATAGAATTTCAATAAGAACTAAACTAGAAAACAGAAATGGTAGATTAAGTTTACTAAAGTCAAGTGCAATGTAAAGCACATTGAAAAGAAAAGTTTAAACTGCAAATTTATGCACTAATGGGTCCTAAATTAGCTGTAACCTCTCAAAAAAAGACTGAAGTGTGGGCAGCAAAACCAAGATGTCAGCAATGGTTAAATAAAAACAAACATGATGCTACTGTAACCTGTATGAACAGGGAAAGTAGAGAAGAGTATTATACACAATAGGTAAATTGCTGTTACTCTTGTGTTCATATTGGTCACCTCATGGTAAGAGAAAAGGGCAATGAAAGATATTTGACACACTGAGATGGTGGAAATCATGCATATATCAAAAAGGCTAGAATTAGTTTGAAAAAAGAAAAGAAAAAGGAGATATAAATATTTGTATTTTTAAAGCATCCATTTTTAAAACAGAATTTTGGACACTACAAATATTCAAAAGCAAATTTAAACCGTAACTTATGCACCTTGTAGCAGTGATTAGGCATGGAGCTGCAGAAACTGCATGCATAAATTATGTTTTTTGTCATTTGCAATATTAAAAATCTAAATCTATATGAATTCTAAGACAAAAGCAATGGCAAGATGGAAGTTATGGATGAGAATTCATAATAGTTATTCATAGTCAGTACATTACAGGGATGATGTAATTCTCCCAAAACCGATCATTATAAAGCCAAGAAATTAAGAGTTAAGGTTAAACTTAATGTTATTAATTGGCAATGCACAGACAGGGATACTAAACCTTTACTTGCCCTGTACTGATGCCATACAATTATCACACTATTATGAGTATGGTGTTTTCATGGCTGTGGTTCCACATATGATTAAATTAATTTTCAAAGATTACATTTTTTTCTTTTTTCCCCCACCTTATGGTAATTTGATACAGAATTGATAGAAAACTTGCGATTAATCTTTTAAAAATTATTCAAATGTAATCCATGCACAAGATTTAAGCAAGTTTCAACTATATGGGAAAGTCTGCATTATTCTGTTATTAAAATCACAGAGGAGGTTGGAGGGGGAAGATCTGGGAGGCGGAACAGGTTGGAGTACCAACTTTATTTAAGGACCCATTTTAAAGCCTGTACTAGTTAATAGATTTACTTGGAAATTCCCATAAAATGTATTCTATACTCAAAAAGTGCTATACTTATCATGAAGATATCAGATATTTTTTCATAGTTAACAAAGACCCTGAATCCCTGCTTTAAGTGCAAAATCAACCCAGTCTTAACTATAAAGCTAGAGCCTCTGTAATAAGCTACTTTAAGACAAAGTTAAAAAATTATATGAAACTCTCTGCTTCAGGACAAACGGATCATTTTCATATTTGAGTAAAGTCATGTTTTTATACATAAGAGTACACAAATAAACTACATCTACCTGATATGTTATTTCATCAGAGTTTGTAGATGTTGAATGTGGAGTATGGCTCACCAGTATGACTTGTTGTGAGCCCGAACCGCTTTGGCTGGAGAGACTAGAATCTGTGAGTAAAGCGGGGAACTGCTGACCCTATCAAAATAAAATTATTTAAGTGATTGTATTTACAAGCACAGTCAACTGTCATAATTAACCAGTAAATCCTAAAAGAATTATAAAATGGGGTTAAATAGAAACTCATTTTATCACTCAAGACTACTCTTTAAAAAGATTACTTCAAACATCGGTCTGAACAAATCACTTTAAAACAAAAAAAACAACCAAACCAACCAACCAAACACCCTAACACTTTCAGGCCAATGGGGATTAAAAATATATCCAAATAAGCATATCAACTGTGCTAAATCCACATATTTTGAAGTGTCACATTATCTGAAATTAAACCACATAATGTATTACTGCCAACTCCATAGAGCAGGAAGTCACCACACCAATGGTATAATACATTATATCATTATATATTTTGACCTACCATTTGCATGGTATATCACGACAGATATACCTTGTATAAGGTGTTTGGGAAGCCCACCATTTTTATTTTTCCAACTCAAGATAAATGTTTTTAATGCAAAGCTGAAGAGATCGGGGATAACTGGGAACGTAGTTACCTCCACAGACTGTATGTGTAAATATATATATACATACATACACACACACACACACACACACACACACCCCCTAATCCACAGAAAATAAATAAGCAAACAACTTAGTCCTAGTTCAGCAAAGATAGAAGCCAGCAGTGATTTTCACATATTAAGATTGAAGGGAAATGTCACAGAGGATCTGACTGTACATTTGGCCTATGTACAACACCTAAATGTAGTCAGTGATATTAACGTCTAACTTTCAAGGACAACAAACATAATTCAGCTAAAAATTATATGAAGAGTTAAGTTATTGCTGAACGTGCAAATGGTTTTGCTTTGCTACCAACCACTGAAGTCCTTTTTCATGTGAAGCAATAGGGATTTTTTCTTCATACTACTTGCCAATGCACCTTTACCTCTATTGACGTACTGGAAAGGTTCCTAAACAGTGGCTCATGAACCACGGGCAGATACTGTTGGAGAGCTAAGTGGTCACACGGTGCTGGCTTGCGTTATTTTTTTTCAGCTGCTAACTTATTTTAAAAAGACAGTTACCAACTATAATATATACTCTCCTATTATTTTCCACAAAAGAAACAGCTGTATTGCCACAGAAATTATGTGGTCACAAATGGATGGACAGCAGGTTCACAAGACAACATACTAAAGTCTGGTCCATGCTACAAAATATTTTGGAGGCCTGGACCTAAAGTCACTGATTACTATGCACCAGCATTTTCAAGATGAAAAATAAATATCTTATTTAAGTCTCTATAGGTTTATTCACATTCACAAATACTTGCTCCTAGAGGAAGGTACCACTGTCAACCTTTATATAATGTGTCTTCCTTCATTATCTCACACTGGTGTTTCTCCTGTTAATTTTCCTAACCGGACATGAAGTGGAAGAGGTCACTGGGATTTACTGTTAAAATTTCTAAAATGTGTTCTTGTATTGTGACTAATTTGTCTAATTTTGATTAAGTAGAAATCACTATTACAAACCCAGTGAACTTTCTCTTGTACTGCAGTATTACAGAGTAGACAGGAGCAAGGAGCAGAGTTACATATCCTACAACACATGGAAAGAACAGTTTCTTGCCTTACAGCAACTGTGACTCTTTGACACGATGTACACAGTGTCAATCTCACTGTAGGAGGCACGTACCTGACACACACAAGACCAGATTATACTGGATATGAGGGTTGCATAGGCATCCTTGTGCTCCCATCTGAGGGATAAATGGTCATGACACTTCCTCAGTTCCCTTGCAACTCAAAGCCCACATTGCAGACTACTCCAAAAAATGGGGATGGAGGGTTGATCACAGAACCACACTGACTACAGCATCTCAAAGAACCACAGTTACTGTAAGGTAGGTAGCCATTCTTTTCTCTTCACGTACAATGTGTGTCAGTGCAGATCCCACTATAAGTGACTAGCAAGCAGTCTCCCCTTCAGATGGTGGGAGTAAGAAGCCACAGCTGTACAATCAAAAGCTATGTCTACACTTACGATCCTGTGTAAAGAAGACACTTTACACTCCCACCTAGCATGGGTATAAGTATCAGCATAGTTGACAAGGCACGGCTTAGGTGAGCAGAGTGCCCTACCTATACAGCCAAGATGTATAGCCTACAACTCTCAACGTGCCAAATGCTTCCCATGTCTGCACTGCTATTTTTAGGGTCCCTTTACCTCAGCTTTTCCCCACCACAGTGAAAGGCTATGACAGCGGGGAGGTACCAGGGAACAGCTCAGACAACTATCTGCTGCTGGAGCCTTTCACTGTCACGTGTAGCTATACCCTGCAGTGTCAGGTGTGAACACAGCCTGCCTTTCACTGAAGCATGTAGCTACACATGTAGTACCTGTATTCTACACACTTCCCTAAGTGTAGATATAGCCAAAGATTGCAATCCCACTTTTGGTGTCTCCCCTGGCTATCCTGTCAGGTGCATATTTTTAAAAAGATCAAAATCTCTGAGCTCAGCACATTTCTGAAGCAGGCCAACGAGGTTGCCTGTGCTCTGTTCATCAGCGCTCCTTGTTGTTTAGCAAGACACGCTCATTGACTAGCTGGTAACAAATGGTAATGTACTCTGTGATCTGCTTTGAGAGTCTCTGGGAAGATATTGCTTGGCGTTTACATACATCTGATAAAGCCACAAAGAAGACACAGTGAGTTTGAAGGGCTTTGTTCTTCTAAATAGTAAAGTAGGGCTCTGGAGACATCCAGAGTGTGAAATTTCTTTTCTCCTGGAGAAAACAAGTGTGATTTTGAGAAGAAGACTGCCAAGATGAGTGACTGATTCTGATGGAATTCTGAGACCACCTAGGGGATGAACTTGGGGAGGGGACTCATCATCACCACCTTATCCCTGTTAAAACAATGTGTATGGTGTCCAGCCATAAGGGTTTAGATCTTGCTGACTTTCCATACCAACCTGATAGCAACTAACAAAACTGTCTTGATGGTAGGTGGTATAACGAACATTTTGATGAAGGGACAAAGGAAGGTTTCATGAGCCAGAGGAGGGCAAAAAGAGGAGTCAGGTCTCTAACTGGATG
Source organism: Lepidochelys kempii (assembly GCF_965140285.1). NCBI lineage: Eukaryota > Metazoa > Chordata > Testudines > Cheloniidae > Lepidochelys > Lepidochelys kempii. Next base: position 102,212,004 of record NC_136381.1, on the reverse strand, counting down.
TCAGGCACGAAGGAAGCCCTTAATAAATCTCACCACTGTACAGTGTGAAAAACTGCAGCAGCATACAGTCCAGAATCTGGAATCAGGTTTTCAACAAGATTTACATTACTTTGGGCTGCCTATATGGAAAAAAAAAATCACCATTTGAAAAAAAAGTTCTGCTAGTTTTCCTGCTCTGCATAAGAACCTCTTGCACCTGCCACAATCTGTGTCATGAATGCTCATCCACCCCAGTATCCAAGACAGCTGTGTGCAGCAAGTGCAAGTACAGGTGCAGTATCTGTCCAGAGTTCAGAGACACTATGTCTGGGCAAAGAAGGGACGCATATAGGAGGTTGGCTGGACATCTATAATAGGTCTGACAGACAAAACTGTCCCTGCCAGTTGGGGACTATCATGATAATGGTAGCCTTGTCCTCTCTGATCTTGGATATTATCCTGGGGATCGGTTGGAAGGCATAAAAGAGACTGTGAGACCACCAAAGAAAAAAAGCATCCAGCAGAGACCCTAGGTATATGCCTCCGTTGGAGTAGGAAACCTTGCATTTGGCACTCTCTATTGTGGCAAAAATAAATCTATGGCTTATTTGGATGGGTCCCCCATCATCAGAATATTGGGTCTAGGATGGATAACACAGCAGTCATTCATGGTTAGTTACCACATTTCTGCTCAAGAAGTCTGTAAGGTCATGGTTGACTTCTGGAAGAAGAAAGTCTGGTGGAAAATCATCCCGCACTGGTAACACTATTCACCAAATTTGATGGATTCCAGATAAAGTGAGGACCATCTGGTACCCCGCTTGCTGATACAGTGTATCACCATCATACTGTCCATCACAGTTTGCACTATATTGTTTCACAGACATTGCACAAATGCTATGCAGGCCAAGCTGGTGGCCCTCATCTTGACAACGCGTAACTTCAGATTGCCTGGAGACCACACTCCTTGTATTTGGAGTTGATTCAGGTGGGCACCCCAACTTGTCCCTGCTTCATCTGTAATAAGCTTCACTGTTAGCAAGGGAATCGAGGACGAGACCCACCTTTCCTCATATCAAGAGGTTTAGTCACTCGGTAAGTTCTCACAAAACTTGGGACGGGACAGTGACCAACAGGTTCATATTGTGTTTGGATGGGGAATATGCAGTCCTTAGCCCGTGCTGTAATGGCCACAGGTGAAGTCAGGCAAGCAACTGTCCTGGTGCAACTCTCGTCTGAGTAGTCACATCTGCTGCCATTATGTGTGGACAGAGTTCATGAAAAATGATGTCCTCTACTGTACCTCATCAGCTTCTTGGAATGGTATTTCGGCTGCCTACAGTAGGACAGCGTGTGCTGTCTTTGCTGGCGCAAGAGAGAGCTCAGTCACACTGGAGTCCTTGAGCAAGCATAAAGGCAGTGTCAGTTTTCTCTCTGATACTTCAAATGGCAGATCCTCAACCATAGTTTGTACTCCATGAAGAAGGCACACAGCCTGGAGCCAACACGCCTTCCACATTGGCAACACTTCGGCCATGTACCTAGTTGCAATGCCTGCTCTGACCATAGCTGCTTATAAGGTCATTTTGGCCACCAGCTGAGTTTTCTTTTATGATGTCCCTGAGCTCCTCTCTGCTCTCACAACATTCACTCTGCCCCAAGTTAAAACGTCACATTTGGCTTGGAAACCCTGATAGCCACTTACAATTGAAACAATGCACAGAGTAGGATTTTCCCCCAAACAAATCCAGTCTTTATCTTTTGGCACATTCTTGGCCGAACAAGACTTCTCTTGGACAGTTGAGACCAGTAAAGATCCAGCGACTGTGGCTGAGGCAAGGATGCTGCTGGAGAAGGAGATCTTTTCCTCTTCCAAGACTGAAACAAGGGGCTTGGAAGGTAGAGACCTGGCAAGATGGACCGTACACCACAGGGGCCAAGGAGGCATCCCATATGCATCCATGTGGCTGGTAAGTTGCTGACTGGACCAATGCCAGTCCTGGCAGGCCAAAGGCTCTGATGAATTCCTTGGGTTTCTTGCTGGCGCCACTCATGGATCACATGGGAGGGACACCTCCCTGCTAGTACCACCTCATCACCAGGATGCAAGCTGTCTCTCTCTTTCATGGGTGGCACTGATGGGTAGGGAGCCATAAGTGCTGGGGCCTTGTTGGCCCTGTTGGATACTGCAGTGCTGATGTATGTCCTGGGTGTGGTCCACGATAGTTCACCCAATGCCAGAGTTGATGATAGTACAGGTGCTTTTGGTACCAAATGTAGTCTGCTGCCCTGCAATCTACTCCTTTTCACTCATTTTTCATGTTGGATAAGGTTTATCCTCTTGCCTTCCGGTCTCTTTCTGCATGAGAAGACACTGAGCTTTTCCTCAAACTCCTGTCCCAGTGTTCTGGGTGGCCTGTTTTAGTGTCCTGTTTCAATGTCTGTGGTGGGGAGCATGGATCACCTTTCATGTTGCACTCCCCACCAGTTTCCAGTCCAGGCTGGGGAAGCTAATGATCCAACTAGCAGACCAAATTCAGTGATGAATCCTGGCCATATGCCACCTGAGGCTCGCTGTGTATACACTAAGAAGAACGTCTATGATGTTGACTAATTTATGCTGGCTATCATACATATATATAAAGCATTAAGTATCCACATTAAGTATTAATATAGCAGTTATAAATCCCAAATTAGTCTGTACCTTTGAAATAATCCCGTTCACCTATGTGAAATATCCCATATCACCTTGCATTAACTTTGGCTTAGAGTAGATAGGAATATTGTCAGTATCAGGACATATAATTGTTTCCTTATAGAAACAGAAAGGCAGTTACCCTCACAAACCTATTTATCCTAGTACAGGTTTAGGAGGTGTCTTCAGATCCCTTAGTACCTGGAATGCATTTACCCATACTAAAGATAAGGGTCCATCATGACCTAGAATGCACAGTGTGTTCAGAACAAAGATAAGGGACACACCAGAAAAACAAGATAAAAAGCTAATTAGTTGAACCTAGTTTCAAATGAGGAATATGGTTTCTTTTAAGATTGCTTCAGGAGTAGAACTTTGGAGAACACACCTTCTGTAATAAGGTGAACGTAACACTGCTCTACAGCATGGCTCTTTTGAAGATTGTGTCATATAGAACCTTTTTCCTATATCATATTAATAAACTTGACTGACATTGGTTATTTAGTCTCTTGACCAACTGACCATACAATTTATCAAAAATGGCATCATCTTTAATGTCAAAAGTTTTGATAGGTTCAATGCTGCAGTTGGTGATAGTGTACATCAGAGGTGGGCAAACTATGGCCCATGGGCCACATCCGGCCCTCTGGACCCTCCTGCCCGGTCCCTGAGCTCCTGGCCTCGGAGGCTGGCACCCAGCCCCTCCCCTGCTGTTCCCCCTCCCACACAGCCTCAGTTCACTGTGTCGCCGGCGCAACGCTCTGGGCGGCGGGGCTGCGAGCTCTTGCTGGGCAGCGCAGCTGCAGAGCGGCAGCCTGACCCGGTGCTCTGTGCTGTGCGATGGTGTAGCTGGCTCCAGCTGGGTGGCATGGCTGCCTGTCCTGGTGCTCTGGGCGGCACGGCTGTAACACCACCAGCCACTGGTGCTCCAGGCAGTGCAGTAAGGGGCCAGGGAGCAGGCGGGGGGTTGGATAGAAGGCACAGGAGTTCGGGGTGGTGATCAGGGGGCGGGGGTGTGGATAGGAGTCAGGGCAGTCAGAGGGCGGGGAAAAGGGGGTTGAATGGGAGCAGGACTCCCGGGGGGGGCAGTCAGGAAGAAGAGAGGGGGTTGGATGGGGCGGCGGGGAGCAGTCAGGGGCAGGGGTTCCGGGGGCGGTCAGGGAGAAAGGGTGGTTGGATGGGGCAGGGCTCCCGGGGGAGCAGTCAGGAATGAGAGGAGGGGTTGAATGGGGCGGCGGGGGGCAGTCAGGGGACAGCAAGAGGTGGATGGGGCAGGAGTCCTGGGGGGGGCCATCAGGGGGCGAGAAGCAGGTGGGGTGGATAGGGAGCGGGAGCCAAGCCACGCCTGGCTGTTTGGGGAGGCACAGCCTCCCGTAACCGGCCCTCCATACAATTTTGGAAACCCAATGTGGTCCTCAGGCCAAAAAGTTTGCCCGCCCCTGGTGTAGATATTAATGTCAGTGCCAATTGTTTTCTTGATGCAGTCTTCTTTGCTGTGGTCTTGGCATTACCTGCCTGCTTAATGGAGTGCTGGATGGTGCAAATTTGAGCAGTATGGGGATACTAGAGCCTAGATCTTCTGGGTCTCACGTCACTCTCAGACTGTTCCAAGAGATGGAGCTTCAGTCTCGCTTCTCTTGACCTTTAAGATGAGTAGAGAATGAAAGGCAAACCGAGCACCTGCTGCTTGGATGAATTATACACCCCAAAACCAGGCAACTGCTGTGTCTGTCTTTAAGAAAAATTAGTCTGTCAAAGGATGAACAAGGCTTGAAGGTTTTGACTCCACCATCTTGAGATCTTTCTATAAAGGGGTATGTCCTGAGGGGGGAGGGGGAATGGGGAGAGAGTGTTGTATAAGGGGATCAAATCAAAGAAATTCAATCTGGACAGGGATTATGCAGTTGAAAATTAAAGAACTAAAAGCTGTTCTAAAGATTGGTTCCATTTTGCTGCCACTGACAGTAAGAGGAAACTTGGGGAGGATCACGGGAACTCCGGCCTTCATGCTTTCCCATGGGAGCATGAAGTGGCATAAGCTGTAGCTCCACATAAGAAATTCTGTCATGGTTCTAGGCAACAATGTGCACACTGTTAGCAGCAAAAATGTTTATTGCATCTTCATCTACTGTGCGTAAGTGGTAAAAATTACTTTCTGAAAAAACATTCAGACACTCCAGTCCCTTGAGGTTGTACTATTACTTTACCAAAAGAGCAGAGCAGTAAATTGCACTGACCTGTGAAGTGATATTAAGTGTAACTGAATCAAGACCACTAGATAACATGCCCTGAGTATCAGCCAAAGTCAAGGTGACACTACCATCTCCTCCAACTCCTGACGAAGACATTACTAAATTCTGAGCAGAAACTGTGGATTGAGACATGGGTGGTGTTGAAGGAAGATTTCCACTTGAAGTATTAAGTTCTGCAAAAAATAAAGTATGCACAACATTAAAAATGGAAACAAGCATCAATCCTAACTACAGAACTACCTTATTTTAGGTGAATAACTTAGGTGATAATTTCTTGCTTGCTAAGAGTTGGTGGCACTACTGCAGATCTTTCTCCTCTTTTAGTGAGACAGGTGGCAAACAACGGGAAAAACAATTTACTTCCTTGTAACTGGAGTTTGCCAGATATGTAGCATCACAAAGATGTATGTGTGAGAGCCTTGCACTGTGCTGCATGGACATGGGTCCATTACAAGCAGTATAACTGAAGACAAGTTTTCAGTGATAGGTAACACACTATGGAACACCCTACCACAGGAGGTCAGAATGAGTCTTCATCTGATCACCTTAGGAACTCAGAGGAAAAACTCACCTTTTTCAAAAGTCTACTTACACCAGAAGCAAAGATGACAACAAAATTTATTGAAACCCAAAGAAAGAAAATTCCACCACAAAACAAAAACCAGTAAAAGTGACCAAACATTAGGATAGCGAGAGCAGAGCCAGATCTTATTTTCCTGTATAAAAGGCTCAGATATTACAGTGAGATGTGTCCACTCTAATATAAAAATAACAACAACAACATAAGACCAAAATTCTGTAAACAGTTTAGTTAATGCATCTGTTTACAGAACAGGGCCCCAAAAATATAAACCTACGTTAGAACACATTACAGTATATGAAAATAATAGAAATGTAGTGGCTTGAAATAGCCACAAGGGAGTTCCAACAAGACAAGCTGCCTAGTCATGAACCAATTTATTCTGAATCTGAAATAACTGGGGCTATGAGAAAGTCATCCTCAGGGTGTTCAGAAAATATTGCAATAATCTAAAAGCTGCACTGCCACTATCTAAATCTAATGAATTCATTTATAACTATTCAGAGCCAGTTCAGACACTAAGACAAAAGGAGACATTACTTACCTTGTATAATGAGTTATTTGAGATGTGTCCCCCACTTGAGGTGTACACACATCCCTGGCACATTTGATTGGAGACTTTCAGCAACAATGCTCCTTCAGTCCATGTATGCACCCTAGCCATCTTCATGCCCTGTACTGAGGATACTTAGGACTGTGATTGACAAACTATCCTCAAGTTCTTTTCTACCACAGAAGTCCCAGTGAGAAGAGACACTGCAGCTCAAGGGAAAGGAGGGCGGGTAGTCGAGCACCCACAGGGAGACATCTTGAAAAACTCTAGTTACTGTACAAAGTAAGTAACAACTTATTTTTCTTCGATTAATGCCCCTATGCACACTCTACTTGAGTTGACTCTCTAGCTGTATCCACTGAAGGAGATGGGCACTTCAGAACCCAGCCTAGAACTGTTCGTAGAACTGCAGAACCAAATGTAGCATCTGTTCTAGAGGCATTCACCAAGGCCTAATGTGTTGAGAAAGTATGAACTAATGCCCATGTAGCAGCTTTGTAGATTTCTGTAACAGGAACATCTTTCAGTATGGCAATGGACATAGGTTGAAACCTAGTAAAGTGGGCTACTACCCTATTTAGACATGGCCCATTAGTAGCTGGATATCAGGAGACGATGAAGATGGAAACCCAAGTATCTGGGAGGACACTAATGGAGAGTGTGTAGGGGAGGGCAGCTAGTGGTGAGCGGGAAGCCAGGAGCCTGTGGGGCTAGGGTTAGGTTAGGGTTAGGTCAATGGAAGTGCTCCTGTTGAGGATGCGCACTACCGACCGAAGGAGGGTAGTATGGACCTGAACCACTGCAGTAATTATGTAAGATGTCTATGGAAAAATTATGATTTGCGGAATATGATTATCCTATTTGTATGAATGCATCATTTTGTATATGAAGTTATGAATATTAACTACGTACCTGTATTTCAAATGTTTGCTCCTATGGTAGCACCAACAAGGTATTTAGCCAGCACATTGTGAAGGAACTATCCAAGTTGAATGGCCCATCAAAGAACACTTAACTCACAATGAACCATGGAAGACACCTTAATGGACTTTCCTGTGAATGTTTTAACTAGAGTAGGAGTAATGGCCTCTGCTATATGTGTGGACATGTGACTTGCTGTCATAAATATAAAGGGAAGGGTAAACCCCTTTAAAATCCCTCCTGGCCAGAGGAAAAATCCTCTCACCTGTAAAGGGTTAAGAAGCTAAAGGTAACCTCGCTGGCACCTGACCAAAATGACCAATGAGGAGACAAGATATTTTCAAAAGCTGGGAGGAGGGAGAGAAACAAAGGGTCTGTGTCTCTCTGTCGGTATGCTGCTTTGCCGGGGATAGAACAGGAATGGAGTCTTAGAACTTTTAGTAAGTAATCTAGCTAGGTATGCGTTAGATTATGATTTCTTTAAATGGCTGAGAAAAGAATTGTGCTGAATAGAATGACTATTTCTGTCTGTGTGTCTTTTTTGTAACTTAAGGTTTTGCCTAGAGGGATTCTCTATGTTTTGAATCTAATTACCCTGTAATGTAATTACTACCATCCTGATTTTACAGGGGTGATTCCTTTACTCCTATTTCTATTAAAAGTCTTCTTGTAAGAAAACTGAATACTTTTCATTGTTCTCAGATCCAAGGGTTTGGGTCTGTGGTCACCTACGCAAATTGGTGAGGATTTTTACCAAACTTTTCCCAGGAACTGGGGTGCAAGGGTTGGGAGGATTTTGGGGGGAAAGACGTGTCCAAACTGCGTTTCCCAGTAAACCCAGTTAGAGTTTGGTGTTGGCAGTGGTTATTTCAAGGACAAAAGATAAAATTAATTTGTACCTTGGGGAAGTTTTAACCTAAGCTGGTAAAAGTAAGCTTAGGAGGTTTTCATGCAGGTCCCCACATCTATACCCTACAGTTCGGAGTGGAGGAGGAACCTTGACATGGTGGCAGTGGTGGCTGTTGGTAAGCAGGTTTCCAAGTAGATGGAGGTTTTTTGCTTTGATTTGGGGCCAGAGCAGAGACAAGGGAATTATCTTTTTCTGTAGGCTGACAATCACTATCAGAGAATAGGTATTCTATTCCAGCACAGCAAAATTTTACAGCCACGTTTTGTTTGTTTATTTCTAAACCTCGGGTGTAAAGTTAGTTAAAAAACAGAGAGGTTAGGATGACAAAATCCATGGCTCGACAAAAGCTGGAATTAGCCAGATTTCAGGCTAAGGAAAAACAAAGGGAACATGAAAGACGGATAGAACTCATGCGGCTGAAGAAGGAGGAGAAGGAAGAAGAGAGGAAGCATGTGGAGGAGGAGAGGGGAAAAGAGAGGAAGCATGCACTGGAGATGGAGAAGGTAAAGGCTCAGCAGAATATACCAACAAACCCTAGCAATCCTTCTCTAGGTACCACTCCCCATCCCAGAAAGTTCCCCACCTACAAGGCAGGCGATGATACTGAAGCCTTCCTAGAAAACTTCGAAAGGGCCTGCCTTGGGTACAACATCTCTACTGATCAATACATGGTAGAGCTGAGGCCGCAGCTCAGTGGACCTTGAGCTGAGGTGGCAGCTGAAATGCCTAAAGAACACATGAACAAGTATGAACTGTTTAAATCCAAGGCAAGAGTCAGACCCGAGCAGTCTCATCGGAGGTTCAGAGCCCTAAGGTGGAAACCAGACGTGTCATTTACCCGACATGCCTACCACACTGTGAAATATTGGGATGCCTGGATATCAGGAGCAAGTGTTGAATCTCCAGTAAATTTGCCCTTCCTAATGCAAATGGAACAATTCTTAGAGGGTGTTCCTGAGGAAACAGAAAGATACATCCTAGATGGGAAGCTCAAAACTGTAATCGAGGCAGGAGAGATTGGACCAGATGGGTGGAGGTGGCCGAGAAGAAGAAAACTGGTCGCAGTTGGAGCGGAGACCAGAAGGGACAACCCCAGACCACACCCTATCACCGGGGGCCGCCCAAAACCCCACCTACCTCCCAAAGAACCCTCCAGACACCTTATCGTCCCACCACCCCGTTCTCCAGCAACCCACCTTGCCCCAGTGACCTGTCAGCTGGACGATGTTTTAAATGTAATGAGCTGGGGCATGTAAAGGCCAACTGCCCCAAGAACCCCAACAGATTACAGTTCATTGCACCAGGATCACACCAGAGGTCTGCAGGCCCAGATACCTCCCAGATACCCTTGGAGCGGAGGGAAACTGTGAGTGTGGGCGGGAAGAAGGTCACCATGTGGAGGGACACTGGAGCACAAGTGTCAGCTATCCATGCTTCCTTCGTGGACCCCAATTTAATCAACCCAGAGATCCAAGTGATGATTCAACCCTTCAAGTCCAACTCTTTCAATTTGCCTGCAGCCAAGTTGCCTGTCCAGTACCAGGGCTAGTTAGGAACGTGGACTTTTGCAGTCTATGATGATTATCCCATCCCCATGCTGTTGGGGAAAGACTTGGCCAATCATGTGAAGCGGGCCAAGAGGGCGGGAATGGTCACCCGTAGCCAGGCTAAACAAGCCGTGAGGCCTTGCTCTATTCCGGAAACTTCTATCAGGACCCAGTCAGAGGTGATGGACCCGGACCCCAGGCCAATGTCTGCAACAGCAGTAGTGGATCTAGTCCCAGAGATCCAGATGGAACCAGTCCCAGAACCGGAACCAGCGGAACAACCAGCACCAGACTATTTGCCAGCACTAACTCCAGTACTTGCAACCTCAACACCAGAGGGCCCCACCGAACCTGAACCGGCAACAGCCCATAACCCTACACAAGAGGCTCAGCAGGAGCCTGAACCCCAACATAGTGTCCCAGCAGAGAGCGGTTCACAGTCAGTGGAAACAGCCCCATCCCCTACATCGCTTCCAGAGGGACCAAGCATAGGTCCACAATCCAAGGAGGAACTGATGTCTCCAGCATCAAGGGAACAGTTCCAGACCGAACAGGAAGCAGATGAAAGCCTCCAGAGAGCTTGGACGGCGGCACGGAGCAACCCACCGCCTCTCAGTTCTTCTAATCGATCCAGGTTTGTTGTAGAAAGAGGACTTTTATACAAGGAAACTCTTTCTGGTGGACACCAGGAAGACTGGCATCCTCAGAGACAGTTGGTAGTTCCAACTAAATACCGGGCCAAGCTCTTGAGCTTAGCCCACGATCACCCTAGTGACCATGCTGGGGCGAATAGGACGAAAGACCGTTTGGGGGGGTCATTCCACTGGGAAGGAATGGGCAAGGATGTTTCTACCTATGTCCAGTCTTGTGAAGTATGCCAAAGAGTGGGAAAACCCCAAGACCAGGTCAAAGCCCCTCTCCAGCCACTCCCCATCATTGAAGTTCCATTTCAGCGAGTAACTGTGGATATTCTGGGTCCTTTTCCGAAAAAGACACCCAGAGGAAAGCAGTACATACTGACTTTCATGGATTTTGCCACCCGATGGCTGGAAGCAGTAGCTCTAAGCAACACCAGGGCTAAAAGTGTGTGCCAGGCACTAGCAGACATTTTTGCCAGGGTAGGTTGGCCCTCTGACATCCTCACAGATGCAGGGACTAATTTCCTGGCAGGAACCATGGAAAACCTTTGGGAAGCTCATGGGGTAAATCACTTGGTTGCCACTCCTTACCACCATCAAACAAATGGCATGATGGAGAAGTTTAATGGAACTTTGGGGGCCATGATACGTAAATTCGTAAATGAGCACTCCAATGATTGGGACCGAGTGTTGCAGCAGTTGCTCTTTGCCTACAGAGCTGTACCACATCCCAGTTTAGGGTTTTCCCCATTTGAACTTGTATATGGCCGTGAGGTTATGGGGCCATTACAGTTGGTGAAGCAGCAATGGGAGGGATTTACACCTTCTCCAGGAACTAACATTCTGGACTTTGTAACCAACCTACAAAACACCCTCCGAACCTCTTTAGCCCTTGCTAGAGAAAACTTACAGGATGCTCAAAAAGAGCAAAAAACCTGGTATGATAAACATGCCAGACAGCGTTCCTTCAAAGTAGGGGACCAGGTCATGATCTTAAAGGCGCTCCAGGCCCATAAAATGGAAGCATCGTGGAAAGGGCCATTCACAGGCCAGGAGCGCCTGGGAGCTGTTAATTATCTCATAGCATTCCCCACCTCCAACCGAAAGCCTAAGGTGTACCATATTAATTCTTTAAAGCCCTTTTATTCCAGAGAATTAAAGGTTTGTCAGTTTACAGCCCAGGGAGGAGACAACGCTGAGTTGCCTGAAGGTGTCTACTACGAAGGGAAAAGTGCTGGTGGTGTGGAAGAGGTGAACCTCTCCATGACATGCAGTGACAGCAGATCAAGGAGCTGTGCACTAGATACGCGCCAACGTTCTCAGCCACCCCAGGACTGACTGAACGGGCATACCACTCCATTGACACAGGTAATGCTCGGCCAATTAAAGTCTAACCTTACCGGGTGTCTCCTCAAGCTAAAACTGCTATAGAACGGGAGATCCGGGATATGTTACAGATGGGTGTAATCCGCCCCTCTGGAAGTGCATGGGCATCTCCAGTGGTTCTAGTTCCCAAACCAGATAGGGAAATATGTTTTTGCGTGGACTACCGTAAGCTAAATGCTGTAACTCACCCAGACAACTATCCAATGCCACGCACAGATGAACTATTGGAGAAACTGGGACAGGCCCAGTTCATCTCTACCTTGGACTTAACCAAGGGGTACTGGCAGGTACCACTAGATGAATCTGCCAAGGAAAGGTCAGCCTTCACCACACATCTCGGGCTGTATGAATTTAATGTACTCCCTTTCGGGCTGCAAAATGCACCCGCCACCTTCCAAAGACTTGTAGATGGTCTCCTAGCGGGATTAGGAGAATATGCAGTCGCCTACCTTGACGATGTGGCCATATTTTCAGATTCCTGGGCAGACCACCTGGAACATCTACAAAAAGTCCTTGAGCGCATAAGGGAGGCAGGACTAACTGTTAAGGCTAAGAAGTGTCAAACAGGCCTAAACAGAGTGACTTACCTTGGACACCAGGTGGGTCAAGGAACTATCAGCCCCCTACAGGCCAAAGTGGATGATATCCAAAAGTGGCCTGTCCCAAAGTCAAAGAAACAGGTTTAATCCTTCTTAGGCTTGGCCGGTTATTACAGACGATTTGTACCGCAATACAGCCAAATCGCCACCCCACTGACAGACCTAACCAAAAAGAAACAGCCAAATGCCGTTCAGTGGACCGAAAAGTGTCAGAAGGCCTTTAACAAGCTTAAAGCGACACTCATGTCTGACCCTGTACTAAAGGCTCCAGACTTTGACAAACCGTTCCTAGTAACCACAGATGCGTCCAAGCGTGGTGTGGGAGCAGTTTTAATGCAGAAAGGACCTGATCAAGAATTCCACCCTGTAGTGTTTCCTCAGCAAAAAACTGTCTGAGAGGGAAAGCAACTGGTCAGTCAGTGAAAAAGAATGTTACACCATTGTCTACCCTCTGGAAAAGCTACGCCCATATGTTTGGGGACGGCGTTTCCACCTGCAAACCGACCATGCTGCACTGAAGTTGCTTCATACCGTCAAAGAAACTAACAAAAAACTTCTTCGGTGGAGTTTAGCTCTCCAAGATTTTGATTTCGACATCCAACACATCTCAGGAGCTTCTAACAAAGTGGCTGATGCACTCTCCCGTGAAAGTTTCCCAGAATCAACTGGTTAAAATCGTCCTTGAGATGTGGAAAATATTTTTAGTCTTTATGTACTTGGTAGTATATTTAGAGATGCATGTGTCTTATTAACTCTGTTCTTCCTAGAGCTCCAGGAAGAAATCCCAGCCAGTGTTTCACCCTACCTGAGATTTGGGGGGCGTGTCATAAATATAAAGGGAAGGGTAAACCCCTTTAAAATCCCTCCTGGCCAGAGGAAAAATCCTCTCACCTGTAAAGGGTTAAGACCCTAAAGGTAACCTCGCTGGCACCTGACCAAAATGACCAATGAGGAGACAAGATATTTTCAAAAGCTGGGAGGAGGGAGAGAAACAAAGGGTCTGTGTCTCTCTGTCGGTATGCTGCTTTGCCGGGGATAGAACAGGAATGGAGTCTTAGAACTTTTAGTAAGTAATCTAGCTAGGTATGCGTTAGATTATGATTTCTTTAAATGGCTGAGAAAAGAATTGTGCTGAATAGAATGACTATTTCTGTCTGTGTGTCTTTTTTGTAACTTAAGGTTTTGCCTAGAGGGATTCTCTATGTTTTGAATCTAATTACCCTGTAAGGTACCTACCATCCTGATTTTACAGGGGTGATTCCTTTACTCCTATTTCTATTAAAAGTCTTCTTGTAAGAAAACTGAATGCTTTTTCATTGTTCTCAGATCCAAGGGTTTGGGTCTGTGGTCACCTATGCAAATTGGTGAGGATTTTTACCAAATTTTTCCCAGGAACTGGGGTGCAAGGGTTGGGAGGATTTTGGGGGGAAAGACGTGTCCAAACTGCATTTCCCAGTAAACCCAGTTAGAGTTTGGTGGTGGCAGTGGTTATTCCAAGGACAAAAGATAAAATTAATTTGTACCTTGGGGAAGTTTTAACCTAAGCTGGTAAAAGTAAGCTTAGGAGGTTTTCATGCAGGTCTCCACATCTATACCCTAGCATTCGGAGTGGGGGAGGAACCTTGACACTTGCCCATGTGACTCCAAACTCCATCTTGTTACAGTACCTGTATTTTTCCACAAACTGGACAGAGGGCTTTGTTTGAAACAATGGGTTTCCCTCTGCATGGCAGAAGCTATAAAAGGCTGTGGAGACATGTCCATTTTGTCTCTTTCCTACTCTAACCTCTGGACTATGGTTAGAATGCTCCCATGAGTATAAGTCCAAAGGACTGAGGACCTTCCAGTGATTTGGAAGCAACCAGAGACTTAACAAGCCAGCAGTTTAATTTCATCACTGCTACAAGCCTGATCCAAGAACCTTGCAATTATTGTATGTATTTGATTCCTTTAACCACTTTTAACTCTCACCTTTCTTTTTTTTATAAATAAACCTTTTGATATTAGATACTAAAGGACTGACAACAGCATGATTACTGGGTAAGTTAGATATTGACCTAGGTCAATGTGGCTGGTCCTTTGGGATCAGAAGGGTTTTAAATATCCACTCTTCATTAAGTCTAGTGTTTTTGGTGGTGATACAAGGATTAGAACACCTAAGGAGACTGCTTTTCTGACTTCTTGTTAGCCAGTGCGGTGAAACGTCAGTGTACTTCTGTTGCTGGTCTAATATATCTTGTGAAAGAATAACCACCAGTTTTGGGGTGTGTTTGCCCTATTTCTCAACAGTTCATCCTGAATTTGGTATTCTCAGCTGTGATCCACTGAGGCATGGTTACAAGAGGTATTTGCCACTAGAAAAACCATTTTCATGGAAAGATTTAGAAGCGTACAAGAAGCTAATGGCTCTCAGGGAGATTATTCAAACCCCATGTTCACACTTAGGATGAGAGTTGATAACACTTTGATGAATCTGGAAGCTGAAGGATGAGCAAATACTGAAAAACCTTCCATAGGAGAATTAAATTCTGTGATGGCTTCTACGTGGACTTGAATGGAGCTTAACAAGAGACCTCTTTTCTTCAGAGTGAATCCATAGGTATCCAAAATCTCCAAGATGGAGAATCAACAGGAGAGAGTGATAGTATGTGCACCAGTGGTAAAATCACTTCCATTTCTGAAGGTAATTCATGGTAGACTACTTACTGCTGTTCAAAAAAAGACTTCTTGATCCTCTCTGGAACAAGAGAGTTCTAATCCTGAAAGCCATCTAGGTACCAAGCCATTAGCCAGAGAGCCTCCAAGCTGGGGTAACAAATATTCCCCAAATCCTAAACGATGGCGGGCTGGGAGCAGAAATAAAGAAGGTAAGGAAACCATACCTGTCTTGGCCAGGTTGGTGCAATCAAAATTACCATGGTTTGTCCTATTTGTTTAGAACGCTGAAGATTAGCAGCATTGGAGGGGAAGGTATATAGGAGACTCTTTGACCAGGGAAGGAAAAAGGTGTCCCCATGGAATGGAGACTGAAACGTCTTCTCAAACAGAATTTTGCACATCTGCGGTCGGCAGTACTGGAAAAAATGTCTATTGTTTGGAAGACGCCAGATAAGGAAAATCTGCTTTAGTATGGATCTCTCAACTTCCCACTCGTCATCCAAGGTGAAGTGTTGGCTGAGGTAATCAGCAATGGTGTTTTAGCAGCTGTAAAAATAACCTGTTGAGATATGGATATGGTGGACTATACACCAGTTCTATTACCCGAGTGCCTCTGAGCACAGAGAAGGGGATCTCAACCCCTTGTTGATTTATGTTGTACATACTGGTCCTGTTTGTCATTAGACAAACAGAATGACCTTCTATCATGCTGGTAAGCATAATGTACTGCCATGACCTCCAGAAAGTTGATATGTAAACTCCTGGGCAGACTATCTGCACAGGATAACATGGTCCCATAGATGAGTTTCCCATCCTCAGATGGATGCATCCAAAACTATTGCGACAGAAGGAGGCAGATAACTGAAGGGAATCCCTGAGCATACCTTGTCCGGATTCTTCCACCATTCAAGAAAGACTAGCACACGGCTGGGACTAAAGAGCAACTTGTTCAAACTCTCTCTGCTGGGAGGGTTTAAACTGTCCTGAGCCAGGATTTGAAGCAGGGTATATGTAAGCAAGTGTGTAACGTGACAAAGTACACACTGCCACATGCCCTAAGAGCTGCAGGCACAATCTGGCAACGGTGTGGGGATTCATTTGGACTTGAGCTATTAAGTACGTCAGACTGAGAAACCTGTCCTCTGGTAGGTAGGCTCTGGATGTCGTGGCATCGAGAGTGGCCCCTATGAACTCCATTCTCCACAGAAGTAAGAGGGGTCATTTTCCAGTACTGAGGTGAAGGTGAAGCATGTGGAAGAGAGACACAGCTTTCTTTACAGCAGTTTGAACTTCAGCATAGGAACACCCCTTAAGAAGCCAGCTATTGAAATAAGGGAAACAAATTACTCCCCATTGGCAAAGCTGTGAGGCAACTACCATCATAACTTTTGTAAACACTCTGGGTACAGAGCAGATGGGCTGCAAAGGACGACTCGATACTGACAGTGGTCCTGACCTATGACAAAGTGTAAGGCTCTCTTGTGAGAGGGCTGTATTGTGACATGAAAGTACACGTCCTGAAGGTCAAGGGTCACAAAACAGCCTCCTGAATCTAGGGATGGAATGATAGTAGCTAGTGGTACCACCATGAATCTCTGTACCTTGATGAAGGTATTCAGCATGCTGAGATCTAGAATTGGCTTCCATGTACCCCTCTTTTTGGAAATCAGGAAGTACTTAGAACAGATCTCTTCCTTTACATTGAGTCGGAACTTGTTCCATGGCCCCTATGCAGTGAAGGGAGAGAACCTCTCACCTCAGGAGAGGTTCATGAGATGGATCCCTGAAAAGGGACAGGGAAGGGAGGCAGGGTATGGAATGCAAGAGAATGGAGTTGCCCGAAGTTATAACCTCCAAGAGCCATCTATCTGAAGAAATCTGCTGCCATGAGGTTCAGAAACAGGAGACACAATCCCCAGAAGTTGGGACGAAAGAAAGGGCAGAGTAGTATAGCAGCAAATCTGGATTGCGGAGATGTTTGTGACCCTCGACCAAGGAGTCAAAACAACCACTTTCTTGATGGTGGCTGCTGCGTCAATCCAGGTGCAGCAGTTGAGAATTTCCCCCTCTCCATTCAGGTTTTCTTTTTAGGTGTTTCCAAGGTGCTGTGGTAGGTGGAAAACTGAGCGGATCAAAATCTCTGTGCTGTCTGAGGCTAACTGAATCTCCTCTGGTTTGCAAATTTATTTATGCCCAGCAAATAAAAGGTAGCCCTGGAGACCTGGAGAATGCAGAGCCCTCTCCGAGAACTTGCAAAATAATTTCAGATGATCAAAGGAGAGGTCCTCTACAATGTTTTGGACTTCACACGAAATTCCAGAGGACTGCAACCATGAGACCTGACACTCGACTGACAATCCAGCTGTGGAGCTGGATTGAACAGCACTTGCCAGCGGCATCAAGAGAGGACCATAAAGCTGTTCTGGATAGATGCCCTTCTGCAACAATTGCCTGAAACTGATCCCTAAGCTCTGAACTACAGGGTGGCACGGTGGCAACTGAATAGCTCTTCTGACCAAAATATCTATGTGCTTATGGAACATTAGCCCTATCATGAGATGGTCTTCAAATGGTGCTGCCTGTGTTGTTCATTCATTGCATCCATAATCCATGAGTTAGGGGATGGGTGGGAAAATAAAAATTCTGAACCGTGAATTAGAACTTAATACTTTTCATCTGCCCTCTTAGCTATCAGAAGGTCAATATCAGAAGTTCTCTGCTTTTGATAGAAATCTTTCCCACTTCACATGCAGGTCTACTGGAGGCTGATGGGGCAATATCGTGGCTTGGAGGCCACTGTATGGGTGGGGGGGGGGGGGTCTCCGGGCCTGGACCTGAAGCCGGATGAAGGGAGCACTCCATCATGAAGAGGTGAAGTTTAATCTCCCTAGAATGGCTCTTAAAACTAGTGCAGATTTTGCACTTTGAGAGCACACGGGTATTCCCAAGTGGACACAGTGGGAGTGGCTGTCATTAACTGGGAAGGACTCCAGGCAAGTGAGGTAATATTTAAAGACTGGGAGTATAAGCATGCCTCAAAACAAAAAAGGCTCCTTGAAAATGGACACCCCTGTGCAAAGGAAAGTGGAGGCAGCAAGGAGCCAAAGCTTCGGCTAGTGGAAAAGATCCCAAAAGAAACAAAACACTAAGCTAAGTAAAAGAATAAAATAATTAACTATAAAAATAAAACTAAAAATAGCAACTAAGAGGAAGGCATCTGCACAAGCGAGTACTGCTGAACTCTCTGCCTCTGGCCATGGCAGCTGAGAAGGAATTGAGGACAGTTCATCTGTCACAACCTTATATGCCCTCAGTATGGGGCACAAGGATGGGTAGGGCGCATGTGCAGGCCAAACAGCACTGCTGCCAACAATCTCCAATTGAAGGTGCATGCGTATTTCAAGTGGAGCACCCAGAGGGATGCTCTCAAAGAAGAACTGCCTGCTTATAATTACAAAGGACCTGCATCCACTAAGGGAGAGAGGAAAGGAAAGCAAAAGGGACCTACCACACCAGACACAGACAGTGAATTTCACCGTTTGTATATGAGTACGAAGTATGAACTGTTTCATATTTACAGAACAATGTGATAACTTAAGTCCTATGGGAAATCTGACTCATGACTCCTTTATCACTGTTCCTTGGCCACATGACAGGTTCCCTAATGCCTCCAGTTTAATAGGAAACCTCTGTGCATTATTCCTTTAACTATCTCAGTGCACCAGTTTTAGATGTACTCCCTTGTTCTCCCTTGCTCCCTCTCCTATGGGGATGAACATTTCAATTGATATGAAACATGATGGAGTCAGGTGAGAGAACAGACAAAATCTTGGGCTTTATAATCAGGGAACAAAACGAATTTAACATTCTAGATTTACTGAACAGGCCCAGCAACTATTTTTCCACACAGAAAGTTATTATTTCTTTTAAGAAATCAATTAGTGCTTACCTGAAGCGTTCAGTGATGTACCCTGAGACAGAAGTTGATCATTGCTTATAGTTAACGTAGCACCTGTTGATTGACTGCTGATTGTTGGTGTTGTCAGTCGTAAACTCCCATTCAACTCATTACTTCCAGAAGAATTATGCTGAATAAGATCTTGACCTAAAGAGAAATTACTTCTGTGACATCTGGAAACTCCGGAAAAGCAATTTTTCTGCTAATGTACTTAGCACAAACAAGTTCTCATTAAACAGTATTAGGACAAATAGTACATCCAATCAAAAGGATTAATTTTGCACTTGAGGCAATATTAATAAGGAAGACTATGAAATTGTGGATTTTTTGACAGTATACTCCACTACTGTAAGAATATTTTTAAAAGGAGCAGTATGAAGTGTATTATTACAAGTCAATTCCAGCTAAATGTATAAGTTTCCTCAATTTATTAAAATGTAATTGAAAGAAATCTGTATTATGAAACTGATTTACAGAAAAGGGAAACCATTACCAGGAAATGAAGAGACAGTTCATTAGTGCCTGTGAACATACAGAATTGGTTTGCACACGTGAAGATTTTCAGATACCGGGCAGACAAATTTTTGTACACTTAACTACTGACCTCACTAATATTTAGATATTCATGAGCAAACATGAAGTCTCATTTAGTTAGGCCTATGAAAATGTACTAATGAAGCCATGAGACCCACTACCTGGACCCAGAGCTTAATTGTTGAAAATCTGTCCGTAGATAAAACGGGTACTAGCCTGTTCTGTGACTGTTGTTCTTCAAGATATGGTGCTCATGGTCATTCCACTTCAGGTGTGCGTGTCCAGTGCACCACAGCTAGAGACTTTTCCCTTAGACACCCATCAGGGTGGCACATGTGCCCTCTGCTGCCTGATACTGCTATGCATAGTATAAAGGACGGAGCTGTCCCCAACAATGCTCAGTTCCTTCTTACTGGACAGACTCCAATATAGAGGGGAAAGGGGTGGGCGTCATAAGAACAACAGTT
Organism: Lepidochelys kempii; assembly: GCF_965140285.1. Classification (NCBI taxonomy): domain Eukaryota; kingdom Metazoa; phylum Chordata; order Testudines; family Cheloniidae; genus Lepidochelys; species Lepidochelys kempii. The sequence continues at coordinate 102,192,327 of NC_136381.1, read as the reverse complement.
ACAGAACAGGTTAGTAAACATTTTTTCTTCTTCGAGTGATTGCACATGTCCATTCCACTTCAGGTGACTCACAAGCAGTTCAGTTTGGAAGTGGGATCAGGGTCTATCTGAACAATAGTGGGAGGACTGTTCTTCCAAGCTTGGCATCATACCTGGTATGCTGATATGGCATAATGAGATGCAAAGGAATACACTAATGAGCAAGTTGCAGCTCTACAAATGGCTCGTACAGACATCAGATCTGTTACACTAATAATGTTGTAGCACATTCTTATAGAGTCCTGCACTTAGGACGGAAGAATCCAATGCACCACTACAGACTAGGGACCGAATGGCTAGGCAGCAGTTCTGCAGAAAAAGACCTAGGGGTTACAGTGGACGAAAAGCTGGATATGAGTCAACAGTGTGCCCTTGTTGCCAAGAAGGCCAATGGCATTTTGGGATGTATAAGTAGGGGCATTGCCAGCAGATCGAGGAACATGATCATTCCCCTCTATTCGACACGGCTGAGGCCTCATCTGGAGTACTGTGTCCAGTTTTGGGCCCCACACTACAAGAAGGATGTGGAAAAATTGGAAAGAGTCCAGCGGAGGGCAACAAAAATGATTAGGGGACTGGAACACATGAGTTATGAGGAGAGGTTGAGGGAACTGGGGATGTTTAGTCTGCGGAAGAGAAGAACGATGGGGGATTTGATAGCTGCTTTCAACTACCTGAAAGGGGGTTCCAAAGAGGATGGCTCTAGACTGTTCTCAGTGGTAGAAGAGGACAGAACAAGGAGTAATGGTCTCAAGTTGCAGTGGGGGAGATTTAGGTTGGATATTAGGAAAAACTTTTTCACTAGGAGGGTGGTGAAACACTGGAATACGTTACCTAGGGAGGTGGTGGAATCTCCTTCCTTAGAAGTTTTTAAGGTCAGGCTTGACAAAGCCCTGCCTGGGATGATTTAATTGGGGATCGGTCCTGCTTTGAGCAGGGGGTTGGACTAGATGACCTCCTGAGGTCCCTTCCAACCCTGATTTTCTATGATTCTATGACCCTATGATAGGAGGAAATTCATGACAAGATTCTCTGAGTTGAGACTGGAAGAACCTTCTGCCTGTCTTCGTATGCCTCAAACACTTGTGATGATGACCTAAATGGTCTAGCCCTGTCCAAGTAAAAAGCTAATGCCCTCATGTGGTATGCAGTCTCTCCTCACCCTTATGAGGACAGGGTTTAGGAAAGAAATTTGGTAAGTATATTGCTTGATTAATTGGAAGTGAGACACTAATTTAGTCAGAATTTTCAGATGTGGGCTAAGTATAGATTGCCCTTGTAAAAGATTGTATAAGGTGACCCAGCTACCGAGACTTGTAACACTAGCACCCTTCTTGCAGAGTTAACAGCCATCAAAAAAGCTACTTTCACTAACAGAAGTAACAAACAGGTAAGCAATGGTTCAAAGAGTGAACACATCCACTTTGTTAACACCAGATTCCAGTCCCAAGACGGACAGGATCCTCTGCTTGGGGATATAACCAGTCCAGTCCCTTTAAGAATTTGAGTGACATTGGACTGGAGAAAACTGAGTGACAAGCAATTGGAGGGTGGAAAGTGGAGACAGCTGCTAGGTGAACCCTGATAGAACTAATGGAAAGACCTTGCTGTTTCAGGTAAAATAAAATAGTTCAGAACAAGCTATATAGAAACCCAGTCTGGTGAACCTCCTTTCTGCTGTGACTACCAACAGAACTATAAGGAGAACTTAAATAGGTAATTGTACCTAACAGAAGACTTTCTGCTGTTCAGGAGGATGTTTTGTACATCCCTTAAACAGAACTCCTGAGAGGTTAATCATGAAGCATCCATGCCACAAGATGAAAAGCATCTGGGTTGGGATGAAGGTTGTGACCATAGTCCTGTGAGATTTGGTCTGATTCTGGAAGAAAACTCGTGGCGAACCGGGGAAGTCCCGGATGACTGGAAAAAGGCTAATGTAGTGCCAATCTTTAAAAAAGGGAAGAAGGAAGATCCTGGGAACTACAGGCCAGTCAGCCTCACCTCAGTCCCTGGAAAAATCATGGAGCAGGTCCTCAAAGAATCAATCCTGAAGCACTTGCATGAGAGGAAAGTGATCAGGAACAGCCAGCATGGATTCACCAAGGGAAGGTCATGCCTGACTAATCTAATCGCCTTTTATGATGAGATTACTGGTTCTGTGGATGAAGGGAAAGCAGTGGATGTATTGTTTCTTGACTTTAGCAAAGCTTTTGACACGGTCTCCCATAGTATTCTTGTCAGCAAGTTAAGGAAGTATGGGCTGGATGAATGCACTATAAGGTGGGTAGAAAGCTGGCTAAATTGTCAGGCTCAACGGGTAGTGATCAATGGCTCCATGTCTAGTTGGCAGCCGGTATCAAGTGGAGTGCCCCAAGGGTCGGTCCTGGGGCCGGTTTTATTCAATATCTTCATAAATGATCTGGAGGATGGTGTGGATTGCACTCAGCAAATTTGCGGATGATACTAAACTGTGAGGAGTGGTAGATACGCTGGAGGGGAGGGATAGGATACAGAAGGACCTAGACCAATTGGAAGATTGGGCCAAAAGGAATCTGATGAGGTTCAATAAGGATAAGTGCAGGGTCCTGCACTTAGGACGGAAGAACCCAATGCACAGCTACAGACTAGGGACTGAATGGCTAGGCAGCAGTTCTGCGGAAAAGGACCTAGGGGTGACAGTGGACGAGAAGCTGGATATGAGTCAGCAGTGTGCCCTTGTTGCCAAGAAGGCCAATGGCATTTTGGGATGTATAAGTAGGGGCATAGCGAGCAGATCGAGGGACGTGATCGTTCCCCTCTATTCGACATTGGTGAGGCCTCATCTGGAGTACTGTGTCCAGTTTTGGGCCCCACACTTCAAGAAGGATGTGGATAAATTGGAGAGAGTCCAGCGAAGGGCAACAAAAATGATTAGGGGACTGGAACACATGAGTTATGAGGAGAGGTTGAGGGAACTGGGGATGTTTAGTCTGCAGAAGAGAAGAATGAGTGGGGATTTGATAGCTGCTTTCAACTACCTGAAAGGGGGTTCCAAAGAGGATGGCTCTAGACTGTTCTCAATGGTAGCAGATGACAGAACGAGGAGTAATGGTCTCAAGTTGCAGTGGGGGAGGTTTAGATTGGATATTAGGAAAAACTTTTTCACTAAGAGGGTGGTGAAACACTGGAATGCGTTACCTAGGGAGGTGGTAGAATCTCCTTCCTTAGAGGTTTTTAAGGTCAGGCTTGACAAAGCCCTGGCTGGGATGATTTAACTGGGAATTGGTCCTGCTTTGAGCAGGGGGTTGGACTAGATGACCTTCTGGGGTCCCTTCCAACCCTGATATTCTATGATTCTATGAAGAAGTGTAAAAGGAGCCCTGGTTGAGAAGCTCAACAGGCTGGAGAACCAATGCTGATAATGGTAAGCATACATTAGCTTGTCTTTCCAGAGTAATAGGAAAGCTTTCATCAGAGATCCTTGAATGTGATCTGCTCTAGAATAAAAAAAAAGTTAAAAAAGGATGTCACTTCCTGTTGTGATGAGTTGCAAACAGGAGTATGCGAGGAACACCCCAGGTTTGAAAAATCAGTCTTACTATATCTGGCCAGAGAGACTACTCATGATCTCTGTGGAAGATCTACTCAAGGAGGCTGCCAGACTGTACTGAACACCCAGAAGGTGGGACACTTTGAGGTGAATTGTGTTGGCGATACAGAACTCCCAAGCTGTATCATCTCTTGATGATCTGATCTGGCCCCTCCCTGTCAGTTCACATAGAACATTGCTGCTGTGCTGTCCATAAGAACAAGAAAAGTCTTTCCTTGATGTGGGGGAGAAAAGCCCAACAGACAAGATAAATGACTCAACTCTCTCATGTTTTTGTGGACAGCTAAATCTTAGTGACACCAAAGACCTTAGTCTGTAGATTCCTCAGGTGGGCTCCCAACCAAGAGAAGTGTCTGTAACCAGAGTCAATGTGGTTGTGTGGACATGAACAGAACTCTAATGCATACACTTGTTAGATCCATCCACCAATTCGTAGTGGCTACAATTCCTACGGGCATTTGAACCAGCATGTCTAGTGATGAGTTGAAGCATATATCGAGATCAGCCACCGATGCAACTTCCTTAGATAAATTTTGGCATGCTAAACCACATGTGTACACGAGGCCTCTGGTAACTTGTAATCTGAGGCAGTTCCTTACAGTTGTGACTAGATGGGCCTTCAGATCCAATACAATGACTATCATCATCTGGAATCTGGTTTGCAGGAGGAAAGTCTTGGTTAACATAGAATCCAAGACTACTCCTATAAACAATATTCTCTGAACAGGGGAAAAGACTGAATTGTCTTCATTGATAAGCAGTCCCACAACTCTAAAGATGGACTGGATCTTGGACACACAGAATTCTACCTCACAAAAAATTCTAAAAATTCTAAAAAATTCTAGCTCACGAAAGCTCATGCTCAAATAAATTGGTTAGTCTCTAAGGTGCCACAAGTACTCCTTTTCTTTTTGAGAATTCTACCTGGCTCTTGGAGAGACCTCCCACCAATCAGTCATCCAGATATGGAAATACTTGTACTCCTGTTTTCCTTAGGAACACAACCACCATCACCATGTATTTTGTAAATACTCTCAGGGCCACAGATAGGTCAAAAGGCAGGAATGTGGCCTGATAATGGGAGTTATTTCTCATAAATCTTACAAATCTCCTGTGGCTTTGACGGACAGCCATATGGAAATGTGTCTCTCTCAACTCAAGGGCAGTGTACCAGTCCCCAGGATCCAGGTAGGGAATAATGGATGCTAGGGTCACCATGCAAAATTTTATTTTCTTTATACGTTTGTTCAGCTCTCACAGCTCTAATATGGGTCTACGACCTCTTTTGACTCTGGAATTAGACTGCATGAATAAAACTCTTTCCTTCTGTGGAGAGGAGGGGACTCTTCTATAGCTCCCAACAGGAGGAGAGACTGGACCTCCCAATAGGAGGAGAGACTGGACCTCTGAAGGGGGGAACCTCCTCATGAGAGTAGTCCCTAAAGAGGGACTGGGGGGGGTGGGGGGTGGTATAGAAAAACACTGAAGGATGTAGCCTAATTCCACCCTGCTTAGGACCCACTGATCTGTGGTAATGTGGGTACAGGCATAGGATAACCCGTTGGAAAAAACAGAGATAGGAACTGGTGTAAGGCAAACTTGGAAGCTGTCCTCGACATGGCAGTCAAACAGATTGCTTGGCATTTCCAGGCTGTCTAGAAGAGCTTATTGAAGACAAAAAAGTGAGGAGGGTGGACTCCACTCTGATGACTTTTCCCTTTCCTCCTAGACAGATTGCCTAACCATAAAGGATGTGTAGCACTGGAATGACTGAGGGTGGAATTGCTTCTTTTTAGGGAGTGGAGTATAAATCCCCAAAGCCTTCAAACATAACCATGGAGTCCTTGAGACTGTGAAGATGATGGCTGGTGCCTCAAAAAGGAGATTCTGAGTCTCCTGTACCTTCTGTGGAAGACCCGATGATTAAAGCATTAACATCAATACATTGTTATTACAGATGCCCTGGCTCTGGGCTGCAGAGTCTGGACCATCCAAAACAGCCTGTAGCAAGGTCCTACCCAACAGGTTACCCTCTTCCAATACGGGCCGCCTCTGGTAACTTGACCACAAAATTAAGAACATTGTCCCAGAGGAAGAAATCTTATCTAGGCAGCAAGGCTTGTTGATTTGAGATACATATTTCCAGGCCAGCAGAAGAATAGTTTTTTCTTCCAACTTGAACTACAGACATACCCAGAGTCTTAAAAAGCAAAATATCTATAGTAATATAATAAGGAAGGGACAGAGTCTAATAAGACCATCTTCAGATCAATGCTATTCAACATTAAAAAAAAAAAAAGAAGATCTGGGGAAGCTATCTTTAGCCTTGGAGAATCTAAAATACTTCAAACTAAAGCCACGTTTGCACTAGGAGTGCTTTATCAGTAAAGGTACACAGTATATTATCCCAGCAAAGCACTTCTAGCATACACAAAGCTATATGAGCAAAGCTGTATGTATTAGGTATAAGTATAGTAAAACCAGCCCACACAAACAAAACAAGATTTATCAGTGAGGGCACAACTTTGGCCAGTAGAGCTGCATCTATGCTAGGCACTTTCTACAGCATAGCTATGTCAGTCAGGAATCACATTCTTCACATCCCTGACCAACATAGCTAAGCCAGCAGAGGTCTGTAGTGCAGATATAGCCTTAGGCTAAACTTGCAGGCAGTAGAAACAAATGATTTCACCCTCTAATAAAATATCCAGCAAATGTTATTGTATAGCTAGCATTTTGGATGGGAACGAAGAATGATCGACCAGTGATAAAAATACTAACCAGATATGGTGAGGGTAATTTCTTGTGGGCTTCCTGATGAGTTTGTAGTGGTGGAACCAGCAGCATGAGCTAGAACTTGACTCAAACTTGAGTTATTTATGGTCAATGTTATCTCATGCTGACCATTCGAAGTGGACACCATACCCTGTGAGGTCATGACTTGAGAGAGATCCTGTGCACCTAAAATATAAGTTGGGAGGGAAAAAATAAATACATGACGGTACTTTTTTTGTAGAATGAATACAGATCTTTTTAAAAAAATAAAATATTTTTAAACAACCAATGAAATCCTGGGCTTTACAACAATACTAAGCTGTTTAAAGTTGTGTTTTGAATAAGACATTGTTGCTAACCAATCTTTACTTTCCTAAACTTTCAAATCTTTTTGGTAACCTGTCTTTGTGCTGCAAGTTATAGTACACATCTATAACTGTATAAAAGTACAACTCTGCAAGATACAGTGCTAAGCTTATTTTATTGTAGCTGGACAGCTAATGACAGTTATAGTTTTAGTACCTCTATTCTAAACCCCATTTTCAATTTTTCCAATTTCAAAAGCTTTCACCAATGTTTTCTAGCCTGTTCTTTGCTAAAAGATTGCTTGAATTTTCAAAAATAAAACAAAACAGCTAGGCTTTTTTTGAGAATGAAAAAAAGAGTGAAAAACTACCCACACTAGCTTCAACAGCTGTATGAAGTTGTAGTCTGACAGGGAAACCACCCTCATTAAGACATGACTTTGAATATACTAGGGAAAATCAGTTTTATTTTTCCAAAATCTGTCATGACTCTTCAAGAAGAATTACACTTCGCGTATAAACAGTACTTTACTACTAACCAACATTCCAATCAAACTAGGTTACACTGCACTTAGCTAAAAGGCTACTTTGGCTATTTTCATTCCATGCTTTTAGTTCATACAGGATAATACAGTTACTGAGGGACAATCTACACTCATTCCTATATTTGCTTTCTACAACCAACCCTCTGTATAACTCATCATGAGAGATGTACCCTAATATCTAAACTGTATCATTACGTTGATCTAAATTTGAGTTGTTATAGATTATGTACTATATGTATCTTATGAGATTTAAACAAACTTTGTATTTGTGGATAATCTAAGCACTATACCCAGATGTACATGCTTTTTTCTCAACCTGCGTATTATGTTAGATGGGGTGGGATCTGAGTTACTACAGAAAATTCTTTCCTGGGTATCTGGCTGGTGAATCTTGCCCATATGCTCAGGGTTTAGCTGATCGCCATATTTGGGGTAGGGAAGGAATTTTCCTCCAGGGCAGATTGGAAGAGGCCCTGGAGGTTTTTCGCCTTCCTCTGTAGCATGGGGCACGGGTCACTTGCTGGAGTATTCTCTGCTCCTTGAAGTCTCTAAACCACGATTTGAGGACTTCAATAGCTCTGATATAGGTGAGAGGTTTTCGCAGGAGTGGCTGGGTGAGATTCTGTGGCCTGCGTTGTGCAGGAGGTCGGACTAGATGATCATAACGGTCTCTTCTGACCTTAATATCTATGAATCTATCTATGAATCTATATAATTTTAACATTAGCTTAATACAATTTTTAAATCTGTTCTTATCAGTTTAATTACTGAGGCTAAACATGGAGTTCTAAAGTTATAGAAAAAAATTTGTACGACATGAGAAAAAGTATGTAATCATGTAGACTATCAAAACAGACAGTTAACTTGTAACTAAAGCTGGGTGAAAATTTTCCAACAGAAAAGATTTCCATCAAAAATAAAATTTAAATATTTTGTGGGAAGATATCGATTTTGTGAAAATTTTGATGAGATGAAATTCAAATAGCTAGTTTTGATCAGGTCAAAACATTTTGTTTCGACTTTTATATTATTATACATTATAATACAACAAATCAAAACAAAGTTTAAAAGTTTTTACCTTATTGAAACTAAATGTTTTGATAACATCAAAATGAAATGTTTCAGCATATTTCATTTCATGAAAAATTCTGAGATTTCGACTTTTCACACCAATTCAGAATGGAAACAAATTTTGAAATCTCATTTTCTATGGGACAGAAATTTCATTTTTCAGCCAGCTCTACGTGTAACCCTATTTCTGGGATTTCCTCTGTTATGCACTTAGCTGTTTTCTCAAACTAGTATTGTTGATCAAATTTTATTGTTTTGTTGAGTGCAAACTACATGTTTAGCACAGTACAGCACACAGAAGATGGCAAAGTCTTTGGGACTCATACGGGCTTCTAATCTAAATGAGTCACACTTGTAACAAAGAAATAGCTTGCATTCAATGGACCAAGTTTATAAAGGAGCCTAGACCTGGCATCCACTCTAACCTATAGGCACAAATGTTAACATTTAGATAACTAATTTGCAAATACGATCACAAAATTAGAGGTCAGAGTGTGCCTGGAAAATATGAGTAAATTTTTAAAAATCAGGCTCCTGATGTTTATGTTGTACAAATAGAACTCTCTTTATGGAGTTGTGTATTTTATCATCAAACTTAAAGCAGCAACGCATTTAATATCAATATCAATTTGTTTATTTCATGAAGTCTAGAGGGCTAAGAGCAAGTTAACCAATACCAAGATTTCCATCAATAAATGATTTAAGAATTATGGCCAAAAAAACCATCAAAGGCAAGAGAAAAGGGGCTATTAACACTTCTTACCACTACTGTTAGTTGTTAACACAGAGTCTTGCTCAGACAGTGGTCCTATTGTCATATTAGCTGAAGATGTTACTGTGGGCTGTAAAGACAAGCCTGATATGGGCTGGATAACCACATTAGCCGGCACCGTGCTGTCTGTTGTCTGGAGGGAGTTGTTCTGCGGAGCCACACTGGGATCCCCAGTTAGATGCTGGGCAAGTAAGTTACTCTGTTGTAGTGTCTGCTGTAAAATGCTGGGATCGATCTGAAAACCAAGAGAGCCAGATATCGATATGTAAAAGTTAATATAAACCCAGAATTCCAGGTGACAGTGCCTTAAAATGCCTTTAAGTCCCTCTGCCTGTTTAGACATGAACCTTTCCTTTTGAATCTGGACCTTGCTATACTTACATGTCACTTATGAAATCTGGTGCAGAATGCAGCTGATGACTTGTTAAGCAATGAAATAGGATTAAAAAAAGTAACAACTGTTCCTCAGCAATTACTTTGGCTTCCCATTTGTTTTTAATGCAATTCAAAGAGTTGCCTATGACATACTGAAGTCATAAAAAGAACAGGAGGACTTGTGGCACCTTAGAGACTAACCAATTTATTTGAGCATGAGCTTTCGTGAGCCACAGCTCGCTGCATCGGATGAAGTCATAAATGGTTTAAGCGCCAGCTAAGATGCAAGTGCCTCTTTCTCCAGGTCTGCCATAGCAATTGAGATCAGCAAGTTTGAGCAGCTGTAACAAATCATTAGATTTAAACATGAAGGGACTAGTTGCAGGATGTTCTCTTGTTGGAACTCAGTATTTCCTCTGTATTGCCTTCAGGTCACTTTCCTCAGTTATTTGACAGTGAAAGGTGAAAGGGAGTAGAGGAAAAGAGTGGACTGAGAGTAGGAATAACTTATTTTTCCACCCTTGCTAGAGTTATATACTTACTTTTGTGTTTTATTAAATTATGTACACCCACCCTCAAGTTTTATAAATTGGTATCTTAGATAACTTTCAAATTTTACATTTATATATGTTTATCTTAGGGCTCTCAAGTGATTAAAAAGATTAATTACGATTAATCGCACTGTTAAACAATAATATAATACCATTTATTTAAATATTTTTGGATGTTTTCTACATTTTCAAATATATTGCTTTCATTTACAACAGACTACAAAGTGTATAGTACTCACTTTATATTTATTTTTATTACAAATATTTGCACTGTAAAAAACAGAAGAAATAATATTTTTTCAATTCTCCTAATACAAGTACTGTAGTGCAATCTCTTTATCATGAAAGTTGAACTTACGAATGTAGAATAATGTACAAAAAAAAACTGCATTCAAAAATAAAAATGTAAAACTTTAGAACCTACAAGTCCACTCAGTCCTACTTCAGCCCTTCACTCAGACAAACAAGTTTGGTTACAATTTGCAGGAGATAATGCTGTCCACTTCTTGTTTACAATGTCACCTGAAAATGAGAACAGGGGGTCACATGGCACTGTTGTAGCCAGTGTCACAAAATATTTATGTGCCAGATGCGCTAAGGATTCATATGTCCCTTCATGCTTCAACCACCATTCCAGAGGATAAGCATCTATGCTAACCATGGGTTCTGCTCGATAACAATCCAAAGCAGTGGGAACCGAACATGTTCATTTTCGTCATCTGAGTCAGATGCCACCAAGAGAAGATTGATTTTCTTTTTCTGGGTTCTGTAGTTTCCACATCTGAGTGTTGCTCTTTTAAGACTTCTGAAAGCATGCTCCACACCTCGTCCTTCTCAGATTTTGGACGGCACTTCAGATTCTTAAACCTTGGGTTGAGTGCTGTAGCTAACTTTAGAAATCTCATATTAGTACCTTTGCACTTTGTCAAATCTGCTGTGAAAGAGTTTTTAAAAAACGAACATGTGCTGGGTCATCAGCTGAGACTGCTATAACATGAAATATATGGCTGAATGCAAATACAACAGAACAGGAGACATACAATTCTCCCCCAAGGAGTTCAGTCATAAATTTATCAATGCATTATTTTTTTAACGAGCATCATCAGCATGGAAGCATGTCCTCTGGAATGGTGGCCAAACATGAAGGGGCATACAAATGTTTAGCATATCTGGCATGTAAATACCCTGTAATGCCGGCTACAAAAGTGCCATGCGAATGTCTAGGGACCGAATGGCTAGGCAGCAGTTCTGCGGAAAAGGACCTAGGGGTGACAGTGGATGAGAAGCTGGATATGAGTCAGCAATGTGCCCTTGTTGCCAAGAAGGCAAATGGCATTTTGGGATGTATAAGTAGGGGCATTGCCAGCAGATCGAGGGATGTGATCATTCCCCTCTATTCGACATTGGTGAGGCCTCATCTGGAGTACTGTGTCCAGTTTTGGGCCCCACACTACAAGAAGGATGTGGATAAATTGGAGAGAGTCCAGTGAAGGGCAACAAAAATGATTAGGGGTCTGGAACACATGACTTATGAGGAGAGGCTGAGGGAGCTGGGATTGTTTAGTCTGCAGAAGAGAAGAATGAGGGGGGATTTGATAGCTGCTTTCAGCTACCTGAGAGGTGGTTCCAAAGAGGATGGTTCTAGACTATTCTCAGTGGTAGAAGAGGACAGGACAAGGAGTAATGGTCTCAAGTTGCAGTGGCTGAGGTTTAGGTTGGATATTAGGAAAAACTTTTTCACTAAGAGGGTGGTGAAACACTGGAATGCGCTACCTAGGGAGGTGGTAGAATCTCCTTCCTTAGAAGCTTTTAAGGTCAGGCTTGACAAAGCCCTGGCTGGGATAATTTAATTGGGGATTGGTCCTGCTTTGAGCAGGGGGTTGGACTAGATGACCTCCTGAGGTCCCTTCCGACCCTGACATTCTATGATTCTATGTCCATTCTCACTTTCAGGTGACATTGTAAATAAGAAGCAGGCAGCAGTATCTCCCATAAATATAAACAAACTTGTTTGTCTTAGCGATCAGCTGAACAAGAAGTAGGACTGAGTGGACTTGTACCTCTGAAGTTTCACATTGTTTTGTTTTTGAGTGCAGTTATGTAACAAAAAAAATATACATTTGTAAGTTACACTTTCACGATAAAAAGATTGCACTTCAGTATTTGTCTGAGGTGAACTGAAAAATACTATTTCTTTTGTTTATCATTTTTATAGTGCATATATTTGTAATCAAAAATAATATGAAGTGAGCACTATATACTTTGTATTCTGTGTTGTAACTGAAATCAATATATTTGAAAATGTATAAAAACATCCAAAATATTGAATAAATTTAAATTGGTATTCTACTGTTTAACAGTGTGATTAATTTTTTTGAGTTAATCATGTGAGTTAGCTGCGATTAATCAACAGCCCTAGTTTATTTATATACACACTGTATTTAAGTATATGTAATTCAGATTTACATATGGAAGTTCTTGTTTTAGGTTTAAAACCAATAAAACTACACCAAGTCCATTTTTCACCACAGTGTGTTCAGAGTAAGCACTGAAAATTGGTTGAAGCCAAGAATTTTCTCTTGCTCTTTTTTAAGCAAACATTTCTGCTGGATTATGTTCACAACTTTATTGTCCAAAAATTAAATAACAAATTTAGACATGGAGGGTGCTGAATAATACAGGTTTCCTGCATTAAGAGGGAGAACATTCCGTGAAAGAAAGACTGTAAACAGGAGGAAAATTTGAACTAAAATGCTTTGGAAAACCAATGTTATTAATGGATAAAAAGCAAGTTCTAATTTGCATAAAATATTCAGAAAAAAGGGTTTCTGGATTGCAGTGGCCTAAGTTTTATTTTCAACACACACACACACAATATTTTTAATACTGTACAACATGGAATCATTGCACCCTGTACAGTGAAGTGAAGTCAACAGGGCTCTGCCAGGGCACAGGTAGTCTACACACATGACACTCCATCCACTCTAATTAACAGAAATTAATAATAACCTACCTGTAATGTGATGTTGTTAATACTGGCAGCATCTATTCCAGAAATTTGAACATTCTGTCCAACCAGATTAGCAGCAAGCTGTAACTGTATGCCTTCAAGGGTGGCCAAGCTACCATCTGTCAAGGACACAGTTAAGTCACCTCCAGCTACCAAAGAAAATAGTCATATTATAATTTTTTCTTTATCATTGTTGGTCTCCTTTTTATCCAGGTTTTTTAAATGAAATCATTCTGAAATATCTAAGTATTTGCAATTCTGTGAACCAAGAAAAATAAATTAGATTCAAGTAGTCAGTGCTCCATTTTTTAAATTTATAACAAATCTGCATAATGCATTTGGGGGGAAAAAAATCAAAGTATTTAAGCAGTGACCAGCTTCTTTCATAAAGTAGAAAAGTTTCAGAATGACTTTGGAATTCTAGACACAAAGGTCCAAATATTTCAATATTTTCACTTTCTGAACTTCCACCCTCTCTGAATGTAAAACACAGATTTGCAAATGGTTGCACCACAAAGTTTGAATATGCATGCACATGCGAAGGTTCTTTGAAAGTTTATCCATAGTACAGCAACACTGTAGTTCAAAGTTCCACCTATGTCTCAATAAATGCTTGTGTGGGTAGAATTTAAATACATGTAAAGATTTCAAATCTGACCTGTGTTAAACTGTTATAATTTAGAAGGATATTCCATTCAATACTGGGTGTATCTTTTAAAAACTATACAATAAACAAAAAATGTCCTTTCCTAAGTCAGATAAGAACCATTTTAATAGCCAGATGGACTGCCATCTGTCCTGCTTTCCCTATTTTCAATCTTTGTGCTGCCAGAAAGATAAATTTGCTCCCCACTACATCTACAGGAAATATCTGTAGAGTACTGGGCAACCTGCAGCACCAGGAATGCTTTTTAGATACTGCTTATAAGGTTCATTACCCCATTCTGAGGTAAATGAATATTCTGAAGGCCCCTCTTTCTGCTCAACCAAAACTCAAAAGGATGTAAAACTCCCACAAATTGAACCTGACAATTAATGTTTACCAATATTGTGTGAAATGAAACCAGTCAGTTTCACCCAGTTCTACATAACAGACTAAGATCCAACTAGACAGGCTAGAATGGTGGTGGTTACAACTTGATGGATATGTAAGCATTTATGAAAATGGAAGTAAATTTGTGGGAAATCCTTGCCTATAAAGAAGGCTCAATGGGCAAAATTTTCGAAAGTGCCTTAGATGCCTAAGTCTCATTTTCAAAAATGCTTAGGACGCTAACATCATTTATTTTCAATAAGGCTTGGACGCCGAAATGTCTAAGTCTCTTCTGAAAATATTATCCTATACTTATGTTAATTTCTTCTGCATTGCGCATTGTAATATTTTTGTTAATTTTTGCTCTGAACAATTAACTGTAGGGAGGGATCTGTGCAACTGTAAAAGTTGTGTATTTTAAATGCTTTTTCCATATCCACAACTAATGTAAATTAATTTTCCTCTCTTTATCACGTAACACTTGAGGTTAAAAATATATTTTTAAAATGAACTGTTTACATAAAACATTAATTTTCTCTTATTTTACAGGAAAAAGCAACAGAATTTAATTAAAATATATCAGAATGTGGAATCTCTAATTTAGGCTCCTATTTCATCTATACTGTCCTCATTTTTGTGTATAGCACTACTGCAATATCACAACAACATGGGGAGCTTTTGTTTTTTTAAATCATAACTTGAGTAAGTTCTCTACTCCCCTGAGAATAATGAATCCTTAACAGACAGACTACATGATATCTTCACTGCTGAAAGCACCACCTTCACCCCTGAAAGCACCACTTTATGAGGAAGAGTCAAATCACAGTTTCAGTGGAAGTCTTATCTGAACAAGAACTACAATTTGGCATATGTCTGTAAACTTTCTCTAACAGAAATCAGAGCTTAGTATTTTGGCTAACTAAACCCAAATGAAAGTATTCATTTTTACCTGACATAGAAGCAGGAAGGATCGCCTGACTCACAAGTCCTTGCTGAAGCAAATTTTGATCAAATTGACCTGTCAGAACAGAGTTATTCATGATAAAAACATTGGGGTCTGTGGTGGAAGAATTAAGAAGATTCACTGGTTGTAGGCCCTCAGCAGATGTACGGGTCACAGGCTTCCTGACCCTCTTGGTTTCTGGTTTATAGTGACACTGTATGTGGGTTTTTCTGCGTCCTGAAGTACGAAACCGTAAGTCACAGTGTGGACACTTAAATGGCTTTGCTCCTGTATGCAGCCGCATATGCACTTTTAGACTCCCTTTGGTAGAAAAAGAATTACTGCATACATGACAACTGAAGAGCTTCTGACCTGAACAACAAGAGAGAGCAAAAGAAGAAATAATCAATAATTACCAGTACTGTATAACAACGTAACAGTCAGAGTTCTAAACAAATATGAAAAGGAAGTTCAATTAGCAGTATTGTTAAAAAATATTGGACATTTCCAAAAAGCTGAGATATGTTTGGTCTCACACCAAGTCCAGAATTTTTTCCATGTAGGTAGGTAAATATAAGGAGTTGTTGAATGTCTGCCTTTTAAAAGAATCTCTTTTACATCCTCTCAACAGATAAATTTCCAGATCCTGGAACCATGCCTTCAGATGGAGAATTTGGCCTGTATCCTGCAAGAGGAGGTTTGGAGTCAACTGCAGGGTGATTGGTGGACAGACTGCTACAAGCATGAGGTAAGGATACCATCTATGTCATGACCATGTTGAAGCTATGAGAACAACTCTGGCCCATTCCACTTGTACCTGGTGAAGCACTGTGAACAGTAAGGAAAAGAGTGGAAAAGTATAAATGAGAGGTGCATCCCACGTAATGTGGAGGGCATCTCCCAGAGACTGGTGACCCAGACCCACTCTTGAGCAGAATAATAGGCAGTCAGCGTTTTCGAGTGTGCTGAACAAATCTATGTTTGGGAATCCCCAGTGGTTCAATATGTGTTGTAGGGCTCTTGTGTCTGACTCCCTCTTGTGAGAATCTCCTGCTCAGTGAGTCTGTCATTGTGTTCTGGTATCCAGGTTGATATATGGCAGAGATGTTGATGCCATGTTAGATACACAAGTTCCATAATTTTAGTGCTTCTGTTCACAGGGATTGAGACCTCACCTCCCCCATTTTTTAATATAAAACATGCAGGCGATGTTGCCTGTGTCTGATCTCCTGGCAGTTTGGGAAAGCGTGACCTATACGTGGCCCAAGGGTCCCCACAGGGCCAATGTGTAGGAATTAGCACATGGGGTTACATCCATGGGGGTCCATATCAAGGACCTGGTCAATTCTGGTCTCTGGCTGGATATCGAGAGTGGTAATGTGATTCTCTATGTCAAGCCCCTTGATATGATGGTAGGGTGCAAGGAGCAACGGAGTATTCCCTCCTCACTAGAGAAGGGTGGTGTCATCCTTAGTGTGAAGGAGAACGATGTGGTATGAGTTGGGTATCCAGAGGAGAGACATGAACAATGGAAAGCTCAGTTCAGAGGAGCAGCGACTCTGGGGTATCAGAGACTATCAGGTCTCTCGCACATCGGAACTCTTGCAGTACCGGCAGGAGCAACCAGTGGTTGTGTGTATTGGTGCAGAAATTGTGGATACTGCTGGTGCCAAAGGTGGAATGCTTTCTGTTGAACAACCAGTAGATGGTGCCACGTGCTTCACAGGCACAAAGGGCTTGGACAGCGCTGATGCACTCAAAGTCGCTTGTTGAAGTGTTCAGTGCCAATTTTGAGATCCTTGAACTGTCCTTCTCGGTCCCAAGTGACAGTGTTCCTTTACGTGGCCCTGCCTTCGACCTCTCGTTAGCGTCAGTGCTGCAGGTAATCGGATGGTCATAGGCGTCCCCAAAGATACTGAGGCTATGACCTCGTAGGGGATGCCTTTCTTTGAGACGGCTCCTTGGTGGGTGAGCTCGGGGCCCATTTCTTCTCATCTGAGTGAGAGTTTAAATTGTCTTTTAGTAGTAGGCAGCGAGTGGGGATTGGCTGATGACGATGCCAATAGTGAGCACTGCATAGGAGAGGTATTGGGTCCAGGGTCTGAGGCTGGTAGCACTCAGCTCTCCATTAGTAGAAGTTTTAGTCTCAATTCACAGTCCTTTCTGGACTATGCCTTCAATTTGACGCAGTGGCCGCACTTTTTTGATAAGTGCCCCTCTCACTCAGCATAAGCACCATGAGTGATTGTCACTCATGGAGATAGGGAGGAAAGAGAAAAGGGAATTTTTTTAAATTTATTTATAAGGGGTAGAAGAGAGAGAGAAAAATAAAAGAAATAACCAATAACTACGAACTTGCAACGGAAGCACTAATATTACTAAAGGTTCTTGGACAAACAAACAAAGGGCTCTGCTAGGAATACCGCCCCAGACCAAGGGCAGTTGAGAGGGATCTGAAGGTGGCTGGACCACACAGCACTATATAGACGCCGTTCACAGCACAAGACAGGAAATGCTACCAAAGACCTCTGATCCTAGGCACAGGGACGCTAACCACACCTACAGTGGAGCACCCATAGGGACACTATTCGAAGAAGAACTTGCAGCAGCAAGGCTAGAATCAAGCTAACAACCATTATGGGTGGTAAGAAGGAACTGAGGGGGGCGAGAGGCAGCTCCACACCTTATAATTGCATGCAGTGGCAGGTGGCAGCAGAGGGCCAGACAGGTACTGCTGAGGGGGAAAAAATCTGTGATAACTACGCACACATTCATGTATAGTGGAATGGATATGTGCAATCAGACGAAGAAGTAGCAGCGTGGTTCTGGCACATTGTTGCTCAAGTAAAGCACTACCTGAAACTCCCATACTTTACAATGTTTGTTCTTTCCTATCCAAACAAGGACTGGAGGCAGCACAGTATATACCAGGGGTCTCAAACACGTGGCCCGCCATAGGCGCTGACTCCACCGGCAACCAAGCTCCCCTCCCCCCACAGTGCACCGCATCCCCGCTCCTCCGCTTATGTCCCAGCGCTTCCCGCCAACAACCAGCTGTTTGGAGGCGCTTAGGACTTTCCAGGAGAGAGGGAGGAGGAGCGGGGACGCTGTACTCTCAGGGGAGGAGGCGGAGAAGAGGCGAGGCTGGGGCAGAGACATGGGGAAGGAGATGGATTAGGGGCAGGGAGGGGGCAGAGTTGAGGCAGGGCTTTCGGAAAGGGGTTGGAATGGGGGCAGGGAAGTGGAGAGGCCTCCTGGACTAGATGAGCAGTCTGAGGTACGAAGTTCAGCATGTATGATTCTTTGCTGTGAGTAGTTGGGAACAATGTTTGTTAAACGTATTTTATATGAATAGTTACTTTAAAAAGTTCCTGCTATTACAGCTATTTTGATAGACTGTTACTGTAGATCATCATCAGTGTTACTGACCACAAGGAATAGTTACAGGTCAATATACTAGTCCTCATGTGGTCCTCATGGTGATTTGAGTTTGAGATCCCTGGTATACACAGACACCCATAACACAGAAGAATAACATTTCAGACCTCTCTAAAACTGACTGAAGGAAGGATTTCAGCCAACCAAGTGGATGATGAGTGAACCATGACTACTATTGGCCATTTCCTCTGACAAACTCTCAAACTAACTCCTGAACAAGTTAAACTCAGTTCTTTACGGCAAGACTAACCTGCTTCCAGACACTCTGTGGGTGGCCCAATCCACAACTCTTTACAACTGAATACCGAGGCTGTGGAAGCCTGTTTGGTCTAGAATTGTTACTAGTCAAGATGTGGCTTCAACTGATGTCACAGGACCGTTTATTAAATTCTTGAATTGCAACTCAGACTATTTAGGGAAAGATTGTATAGCCCCAACAAGGAGGTCACTTTTGTTCAGTGAAACAAGTTTGGGATAACATTCATCAACACATATACTGTCTAGAGTTTGTTAGACAGTGGGGGGAAAAATACCGCTCCCTTGGAGTGAAAGGGATCTTCAGAAAGCACAATAATCTTAGGTTATGGCACTATAAATCACTTTTTTACATGGTCAGAAAGAGCATTATTACACAACATACTGATTCTGTAACCATTACTTCCAGGAGTAATAAATTACTTCAGAAGTGCCTGTATGAATAAGTTGTAAAAGTTCAGCCATAACAAACATACAAAAAGATACTCAGACAAAGAGTTTTGTTAATTCACACACATATTATGGTAGAAGTCTATTAGTACGGGTATTTACAATATACTGATGCTAGTCATGGTCAGACACTGCAATTACTGTAACAATTTAGAAAAAGACTATTACTGCCAGCCCAAACTCCTTCTGCAGAAAAATGGCCCAAACACTTTCTACTTAGTGTTCCAAGATATTTAAGTCAGTTTCATTTTTAAACTCATCAGACAAGAAAAAGTAGCTTTTGGCTCATGAGCTGTACACACAAAACTTTTCTAGTTGTATATAATCCGCAAACCCTGCCCTTTCTGGCCAAGCCTTCCTGGCTTGTCTTCAGTATCAGGGTAAGTCGACCTAAGTTACAGTACTTCAGCTATGTAAATGTCATCACTGCACCGCGTTGACTGGAGATGCTCTCCCATCGATTTACCTTAATCTTCTCGGGGAGCTGGAGTACTGGGGTCGGCCAGAGAGCGCTCTGTGGTTGATCCCTGCTTCATCGATTGCAGCAGCATTGATCTCCCCATAGTGAAGACCAGCCCTAAGTGGTGGACTGTTCCAGCAGGTATGAAAGTAATACATATGTGCAAAGCATGGCTATATTTCCTTGACATGGCTTATCATAAAACCTATTGTTCTAACAAAAGGTTTATCAACGACCACTAAGTAAGATATTGTGGACTCAAAAGTGTTATCAAATGTTAACATTGTGCTTTTAATAGTGAAATATACCATATCCTCCAATACCTACAGATAAAAGAGCCCATTAAGAAAATAGCTAATGGAGCTGCAAGTACACAACTTCAAAATCCTACTGACCTGTGTGCGTTTTTACATGGCAATCCAGAGTAGACTTCACAGTAAAACTCTTTCCACATTCATCACATTTATATGGTTTCTCACCAGTGTGGATACGAACATGCCTAGACAAAAACATGTTTTCTTGAATATTTGTGTTGGTTAACTTTCTTAAACAAACATATCAATTTCCATACCAAACAATCACTTTGTATCTTAATAGATCTTTAAAAAGTTCTGAGGTACTTAAACTTAAATTTATGGTTATACTACATACTCAGAACTCTTGGACAGAGGGTGTTCTGTTGGGTGGGTGGTGGGGGAGGGATATTTTTTTTAAAGATTTTTGCAATTCTTTTTCATTCTCCAAGTAGATTTTTCATATTATATATCAAAATTTTACTGCAATAAAAATCTACGTTACCAAACACCTGCATACAATTATTCATTGTAAGATTTTAAAATAACTAACTTAATTCAGGGAAATGGAAATGTGAGAAGAGAGCAATTGTAGTCAATTCTAGAGAATGATAGCAAGGAAACATTACAGAGACCATTATGTTTCAGTAACGAAGTGAAAAATTGCTATATAACTGCTAGTTAGTCCCCATAATGCATAGTGAGATAGACACAAATGAATTTAGCTATAAAAGGTTTGATGAAAAGCTAATACTGTTAAATGTTCAGTAAAGAACTTAGTACACCCAAAAGCATGACCCTCTGCTTCATCTTACCTGACTAAATCGCTGGGTTTTTTAAAGCTTTTGGGACAATAAGTACAACAATTGGCGTATTTGGGCTCCGCTTCCAGTTCTGCATGCTTATCTTTGATCTCACTAATTCTGTCCTTTTCCGCAGCAGACTGGACAAGAACTTTTTCTGAGACTGTGGCACTTTCTCGAGGTCTAATTTTTGCCAGTTCTGCTGTTTCTTCCTCTGTGAAAGTGATGACACCAGGCCGAGACTTTCTGGAAGCAGTTCTTTCAGAATTTTCTTCATCTTCTTCCACACATACAACTATTTAAAAACCACAGAGAAAATCAGTTTAATCTAACCTGCAATAATGAACACTAACATGCATTAATCAAAATCATATAGTTATTGTATGATGTGTCCACATGGCAAAGCTAAAGCTGTTTGGTGTCTTAACTGTGCACGTTTGGGTTTCCTTTAAGTTTAACCTTAAAGCTAAATTTCCTGGTTTTATAATGCTTGTTTTTATGATAAATTACAACATCTTGATAATGTATTTTACACCAAATTACTGATAGGTTTTCTCAACCTGAACTCCACTACAACACAGCTATATTCTCAATGGGAGACTGCCTAGTCTGGAGAACACAGCTATGGGAAAGAGTACACTGGATTCTAACTCTACTCACATCAAAAAATTGTTAATTAAGTCTCAAATACAGAATCTTTATAGTTAGTGAATTAGGAGCTAGAAAGAACCCTACTTGACTTTCAGATTCCAAGCTGGAATATGCAGGGGTGGTGTTCTGCAGAAAATAATTTCTTTACTTATACTTTAAAAAAGGAACTCTATTTAGATAGTATGGAATGCTCAAAGCCATTTTTACAAGTCACTTTTTTTTAGAGTAAAACTGCACTTTAAAGTGCAGAAAACACTGAAAGTCCCCAAAAAATCCACTCTTGTGAGATCTTGAATTCATGGAAGTGCCCACACACATTTCCAATAAAAAGTGAGCTTTTTTCATTCCATATGATATGAATGAAAATAACCTTTTTTTAGCTAGAGATTGTAGCCAGAAAAAGAGCAAGTTGACAGAATGTGAAAGGAAGATCTTAGTCAAAGCAGAAATATGAAAAATATTCTCACAAGTCACTTAATATCTGCCCCATGAAACAATTTTTAATAAATTACTGTGAGATAAAAAGACTATTAAATACATTGGGATGGAATACGAGGTATAGATGTATTGTCAGCTATTGCTGGGTTGAATATGTCAGACCTATTCATAAACGTGTTCCGTTTCCTCTACTAGTTAATGTAAAGGAGCAATTTTACTGGCTTATTGGGCATAGCCTTGCATCTTGAAACAAGAGGGCATAAATTATAGCACTAATATCACATGAATGCAATTTGTTGATAATCATTTTTGCCAGGTTTGCAGTCAAGATCTAGTACAGTTTAAAAAAAAAAAAAAAAAGATTGTTCACCTCCTCCTCCAGCCTCTCCAGTGGCTGCTACTGCAGAGGAGACTGTTTGGTGTTTTTTCATGTGCTTTTTGCAGTGAACGGTTGTTCGGAAGCTTTCATCACAGAATGGACACTTGTAAGGCTTCATGCTCATATGAGTTGCCATGTGCCTGGTAAGGCTGCCATTGGTAGTGAAAGCAGTATTGCAAATGCTGCAACTGAATGCTTTAACGCCTTAAAGAAACAGAAAAAAGAAAGTATTTTACTTATCTGACTCACCTACACAGCGAACATTAAGAGACAACAGCAACTTCCAAAACGGAAGTCATATAAACAAATATGTATTTTCATAAGTGAGGCTTTTGTGTACACAACGAATAAACACAGTATTAAAAAGGTACTCTGTTACCTGTGTGAGTCTTCTCATGTGATTTAAGAACTCCTGAGGAAACAAATCCACGGCCACACAGCTGGCATTTATAAGGCTTCTCACCAGTGTGTGATCGCACATGCTGCTTTAAATGGCTGGATTTCTTAAAACCCTTGTTGCAATAGTCACATCTATTTAAATAAACAAATGGTAGTTTTCAGGTTGTGCTATATTGACAGTTATTATTGCCTTTTATTTGAACTCCATTGACATAAGTCATTTTTCTTTAAACAAAGGAAAAATGGCAGTGTGAGTGCACTCCTATTCTTGAATGTATGTATTTTAAATCAGGTGTCCTCAAAGTTTTCCAGATTTTGTGAAGTTTCATAGGGAGTATTTCACAACCTCAGTTTAATACAAGCAGCATTCACAGCAGTATTTTTTGTTTTACTATGGACTAGTAAGATTATGCCAGCAAAGTAGCTAAAACAATTCTGTAGGTAAACATACAGAGATATTTTCCAAATATACTGTTTTAGAAAGTATAAATGCCTCAGGTATAGACATTGTTAACTAAACCAGCGTTTCTCGCATACAGCCTCCAATCGGGGGGTGGGGGCAGAGAATCAACCCCTCCTCTTCCTCCCTCCCTATTGCTTCTGGATGCTCCGCCCTGCACCGCCTCTGGAGACAGGTGGGACATACAACCCTGAAGGATCAAATACCTGGGGGGGAGGGAGCCTTAGAAGGCTCGGACTTTGGCCCTAGGGTAGCTGGGCAGTGGGGACTTAGGGAGCCTGGCAGCGGACCAGGGCTCCAGCCATGAGGCTTCAGGTGTCAACACCCAGCACCTGGCCAAGGGGTTTCAGGCACTGACCGCCGGCTCTGGTCATGCGGCGCAGGCCTTCGGCCAGGAGGCTTCAGGCTCCTATTCCCGGTCACGCGGCAGCCACAGCGAGCTCCAATCCCTGGCTGTGACCGCGTGGCGCAAACCCGTGATCACGCAATCCGACCCTCAGCCCTGAGAGCTTGCCCTGAATGCTGACCCTGAGCTCTAATCCCTGGCCCCAGTTGCACGGCAGCAGGCTCCGGTGGATGCTGGTCCTGGATGCCAATTCCTGTGCGGCAGCGGTCACAGATCCCAAGCACCAGCCCCAGGTGCCAAACCCCAGCCCCGTGGCAGGGGTCGCTGATCCCCAGCCCTGAATGCCAAGCCCCAGTTGTGCGGCAGCAGGGTCTGACGAGTGCTGATGCCGGATGCCAACCCTGACCCCTAACCTTGGCCATGCGGCAGCAGCTGCAAACCCCAAGTGCTGACCCCCAGCCCTGACCCGTTGCCGACTCTGGGTTCTGGCGGCTGCTGGTTCTGGGCACCAATCCCTGGGTGCATATCTACAACCAAAAAGGAAGCCCTCATCAACAGATGTAACAAGGAACAGGATGGTATGGGTTCATAAGCAGAGGACTTGCTCATGATGATGCTCCACATATGCCACCGCAGCCTAGAAGGGATGACTTCATCACCACCATGGTTCTGATTGGAGGTGTGGCACAAAAATAATTGCACACTTGATTGGAACGATTCCACCACCCTAAGGTCATCAGTACATTTTGTAGTACTAGGCATATCCAAGGGATGTCTGCTCAGAATGTAAACCTATTTTAGCAAATCTTGCATGACACAAATCCTAATTCTGGGATGGGAGAATAGGGGACTTAGATCTTTTCTCAGTTGAAGCTTTCATAGGCAATCTACCTCTTTTTTCTCCAAAGAGTGATGCTCCTTATTCTCAGAAAGCTTTTTGTCTGTCTTCCCAGAGACAGAAGCTGGATCCTTGAGTGATGGACCTCTGGATCGGACAAATCTTGAGTTCACTGAAACACTCATAGAAAAAGGTGGAACTTGTCCAAGGGGTGGGTCTAAAATACTAGGGCACTTCTGAAGTCAGTCTTATGGAGTTGTTGAATAAAAACATCTGCAAACGTTCTTCCTTGGCCTCTGAAGTTCTTTTCAAGAAGAATTTACGAACGATACATTTGCTGGGGATATGGGAGTCCCCCAGACAAAACAGGACAATCACCTAACTAACCCACTCTAATTTAACATTTACAAGACCTAGAAAAAACAGTTAAGGTAAACACATCAAGTCATGGACACTAGGTAGCTCCATCTCATAGTCATGGGCAGTGCCTTTATGCCCTTGGTACAGACACTCAGTGATCATACACGGTTTTGAAAGATATTGATGGCCAAAAGACTCAGTTCTCAAGTGCAGAGAGCACATGAACACCAGGAGTGGGATATGTATCTTTACACACAGGTATATGGACAAACACTCTGAAGAATGTACGTTCCCACAACCATGATGCTAACTTACTGAAATCTATTTGGAATAGTTCTCAGTGGGGATTCTCCATCACTTGAAGTTTTGTTCAGAACGTTGTAGTACCTTTGTTCTCTAGGGTGAACCAAATGATCATCAACATGCCTTCACAAAGTATTTTTTATATTGACTTTCTACAAAATCATCCATCAATTTTTAGATGGCACTTCTGATTTCCAAAGCACTTAATGGTATTGGTCTTGACCACATTTAAATGGTGGTAACGTAAGAAAATAAGCAAATCAAGTGATAAAGGCTAAAATGAAATATAACAGACCTGTATGAACGTCTGCTTTGATCTTCATTGTCCTCAAGAAACTGTGGGCGTTGGGCATGCAATTCAAGTTCTTCTTGTGACTGATCTTGTATGAGGCGAGTAGTCTAGAAATCAAACAGAGATCCAAGATAAAACTTAAATGCAGAAATACTAAAGTCAAGGCACAGAAGTCTGTATCACAGACTTGGGGCAAGTGTGCATCTCAAGTATTCAACAGAAATGGTATAAGAGCATAAATTTATAAATACACACAAATTCTCTAAGAATTTTTACAGTGGATCTAAACATTAACAATGGGACCAACGCTCCTCTACTGTGAAGCGAGGAGAGCAACAAAAGTGCAGAGACAGAAAAGCTACTGGGGTTTACAAAACAGGATAAACAGAGCCAGTACCGTACAAATTTCCCCTCTCACTGGGAATCCCAACTATGTCAAATCTCCAGTCAGGTCCTATTATTTGGGTCACGTAAAGGGGAGAATCAAAGAGCAGTCACTCCAAATAGCAAGCCTCCCACCACGCAGTTGACAGCCAGGTGAAAAATAGTGCTTACAGTCTTTACTACCTTTCCATGAATGTACCCCTTTCATCGGACCAATGACAGCATAGCCTCACAGTGAGGCTGGTACATTACAAAATTTGAAGGAAAAGGAAGCTCCAATGTACATAGCTAAAAAATACTCACTTAACTCCTCTGGAGATACTAAAACTCATCTTTTGAGGTTAACTGGGGGTTTTTGGCCTTACTCTGCAGAATGGGGCATGGGTCACTTGCAGGTTTAAACTACAGTAAATGGTGGATTTTCTGTAACTTGAAGTCTTTAAATCATAATTTGAGGACTTCAGTAATTCAGCCAGAACTTAAGGGTCAATTATAGGAGTGGATGGGTGAGGTTCTGTGGCCTGCATTGTGCAGGAGTTCAGACTAAGATGATCAGGATGGTCCCTTCTGACCTCAAAATCTATTAATCTAACTTTGCAGAGTTTCTCAGTCTTCTGATCCCCACCCACTATTCGTCATGGGATGATATGATGTGGTTGTATATTATGCAATTTTATAGCACAGCTATCAGGAACACAATCTCAAAATAGTTATGGCATGTATTCAAGTTAGATACAGTAAGGTAATGCCAAGATTATATAATAGAAAAGCATGTCATTTGCACAAAAAAAAAAAAAAAAAACCTGAGAAACATTTAAAAGAAGGCTAACCCATAAGAGTTGTTCCATAAATTAGCATAATGAATTTCAAATCTGTCTATGTAAGGTTCCTTCAATGACTCACAGTAAGTGTATCCATAGCATATACATATCTAGATTTTTTGATTTAAGAAAGGAAACTGCCAGAAAATATAAAATAAAGTGACACATTTTTATATTCCTAAACATGTGGATAGGGAAACTTATTATTTTGCCTTTTTTTTTTCCAGTTTGTTTTGCTTTTGTTGTGTCTTAAAGAAAAACAACTAAGCAAGAAAAGTCTTCTTGAACTTTCCCTCATTTTCTCGGTGCTTACATGAACATCCCCTGGAAGAGGCTAATGTCTTCACAAGGTCAGCCTCACAGAATGAGCAACAATATATTCTATCTTTCACAGATACTCACCACATTAATAGTCTCTGGGTTAGGAACTTGAAGCAGATTTGGTTGATGGTAACTTGTTGAAAGAGCCTGAGACTCAAGTGTGCTTGAATCCTGTAGCTGCTGTACAGCTGAAAATTGATTCTGTTGATTGTAGCTATCATTCACTGTAAAACCTGTCATAAATTAAAGAAGGTCAAAAGCCCAGAATAATGGAAAATGTACAAAATGTAAAATGGGACAAACAAATAGTGCACTACTTATTTAAACAGTCACTTCAAAAAAAAGATTAAATATAATTTACAGCAGAAAACATTACACTCTTCACTAGTAAGCATAAGCAAAATGCATAAGCATTCTGGGCATCTACTAAATTTTCACAATAATAGGGTTACTTACCATTAGCTGGAGTTCTATTAGACAATCTCCTCCATAGAACAACAGTTTGAAGTTTCTTCAAGATGCCTCAATTACCTCAGAGCCATTGAAATTTTGAATTTCTTATACGTAAGCATGCATGTGTCAAACAGGTTGACCCAGCTCCCTTTATCCATGTTGATATCACGCTCCCTTACTTACACTGGAAGCCAATCACAAAGATGCGAAGCTCAGAGGGGAGTATGGCGGGTGAGTGGAGGAGATGACCCAATAGGAGAACTCCAGTTTCAGATAAAGTAACCCCATTTTCTCCTACTTTGGATCTCCTCCACATATTCCCACTCTTTAGATTATAGTAAAGTAGTGCCTTTTAAAGGCAAGTTGCAAAGTAAAAATAAAATTGTGTTTATGTACATCACTGATATATAAAGATGGCCTCAAAGATGGGTTTTCTCTGTGGTTTTTCTTTGAAATATCAGATTGTAACCTTCCTCTTTGCTGAAGGAACAAATGAGACAGTGCCATCACAAAAGGCTAACTGAAAGCCAGGATAGTATAGCTCAGATTTCATCCTGTTCTGTCATCAACATCAGACATAACCCCTTAATAACAACAACAAACAATAACAAAAACAAGAAAAAGAAGAGAGGATCTGATATTTCTATATAAAAAACAAGTAGAAAATTTTGGTGGAAAAGAATCAGGCCATAATTATGCATCATTAAGGAACAGTAAAGGGTACAATTTTATTTTTGCTGTGCAGTTTGCCTTTAATGGACAACAGATGAAGATTATGAAAATAATGTAGAACTGTACAAGCACATCAAATGACCACAACAGCATCAGAGCCTAAACAGCAATGCTTACAAAATGTTTGCAGATTACTAAGTATCATTCATTGGGATGTGTCAGATGAAAGCAGAAGTTTCCTTCCAGTCCCTCATACGGTAGTTCTCATGACAGATAAATACAGTTATCAGTATAGTAAAGTCACAAATAATTCTAGGTAAAACGTGCAACTGGCTCTAGTTCAGTTATAACGAAGCACTCAGTGTAACTGTGCAGTTTATATAACTATTTCTTTCCTAGATCAATCAAGGTTGGAAGAAAATAGGATTCAGTAACATGAAATTCAGATGCATCCCCAAGAAGAAAAGGATTCAACTTCCGAACTACAACCCCTCTTTTTTCTAATGGTCAGCTTGCTTAACCGAGGCTGTAGATCATTTATTCACCTGACTGAGGTACCTGACAGACTCAAAAGGTATTCTGAAGAACAAAAAAAGGTACCCTGAAGAACAATGCCTCCCCACATCCAAAAAAACTCAAAACAGTTGTTAAGCATACCAGAAGAGACCACCTACAAATCCAATCAAGCCAAGATAAGGTAACGTGGTATCTTTTTCCCTCGACAAGGGTGCTAAAATGTCACTATGACTGAACATCATCCATTTCACTTCATGGTTTTACAGTAAAGGGATTATGAACATCCTGAACAATTTCCAAGAAATCCTGAAACAATCTCAAAGTTTCAAACTAAGTACTCAGAAGGAAGATCTGTACAATCAAAGTTGTTGTTTGGTCACACTGAAGAAGTAGGCCCTGCTTGTGAAAGAAGTTCTGGACTGAATATAAACTGAAGGTATAACAAGGAGTATGAGAGACTCACATTGGTCTGCTTAATTTCTTGTATTAAGATCATATTTCAACAGTTAAGATTTTAAATTACTCTGGGAATTCAATACAGCAACTTCACTGTTCTGAAGATGCTGAAGGTATCTACTACTACTGTACTTCTATACTGCATCTATTTTATAGATGGGACTATACGGGACGAAGCAATTATGTGTCTTACCAACCGTGGCTACATATGAAGTCTGTGATAGAGCCAGATATAGAGCACAGATCTCCCGGACTCTCAGTCCTGTGCTTTAATCAAAAGACCATACTCCTCTCCTGAAGACCCTTACATATCTTCTTCCTTCACCTGACACTGAATAGGGGATTTCTGGAATTGAGTCACAGGGGCCTATTACTGGAGAATCCCTGTTCGCAGTGTGTTGTACCAGTGTTGGTCCCAGGATATCAGAGAGAGACAAGGTATGTGCGGTTATTTCTTTTACTTTGCCAACTTCTGTTGGTGAAAGAAAAGCTTTTGAGCTTACACAGAGCTCTTCAGTCCCTCTCAGTCCTGGATGAGATGCTACACCATTTGCAGCATGGCGATTAATTTGTGAAGCTTGCTCTTTCTTGGCTTGAGGACATCGTCCAAGAAATTTTCTTTCACTTTCACATGAAGTTATTAGAGAAACACTCTGGAAATCAGCTCATTATCAGAAAAAAAATGTCTTGCATATAAAGGACCACGGACAAACTATAGTATCCCATGAGAAATATGGCATTTGAATTTTCAGTCATGATCTGGAGTCTTCACTTCCAAAAGTGACATCCTTTGAATGGTAACAATTTTCTGGCAAAGGACTGCCTCTGAACCTCCAAATATGTCCTCAAACGAATAGAAATTGAGCATTCACACGTAGAAGCTATCAAGAAAAACGTAGTGGTTCATCATTCTGGATGTTGTCAAAACCAGCTCAAGTGAATAATGGATTATGGTGCTGGCCTATACTGCCGTCAGAGGAGGAAATCAAAACTCTTTAAAAAGTCTGAATGGCAAAAGGAAGGAAGTCTATCTGAACAAAATAGGCACCCTGTAAAAGGCTATGATCCCTACAAGAAAAATGTAATGTATGATCCTGATAGGTCTATATAGACCTGCATAGGTCTATGTCTGTTCTTTGACAAATACAGAGGGTGGTTGGTTTTTTATTTGAAGTAATAATTATGAAAATGTCAGAACACTCCAACATTGTTTTATTAAGAAATTAAACATTTAACCAATATATTTAACAAGAATTACAGCCTATAAATACCAAGGAAAGAAAAGACGATGTCTGGGACTCAGATGTCCTACCTAATTGGCAGAAAAAAAGGAACTAAGGAGCATGAAGCACAGATGCAGACATAGGGAGAGGGTCGACCAATTTAACGCATGCATCCGCGCATATGCTTACCTACCTGAAATTCAAAAAAACTGAAGGGCTCCAGGATCTTCAAGGAAACTTCAAAGAGTTGGGAATCTGTGGATGAGATTCCAAGTAGAATAGGAGAAGTCTTATACAAATGAGATTTTATCACTTTTTAATAAAACATGTTGAGCAGTATAAATTTCTGTGGTAAAAATGAATATTACTAAGACTCAAAAAAAACCAATTTTTTTGGAAAAAGCATTTACCAATCTATATTTGCCAAATGACAAGAAACACACAGAAACTGAAGCATAAATTACATAATACTTCGAAATGAAAACAGTGTAATTTCTCCATTTGAAATGAACGTCCAAAATGGAAAATCAACAACGGAAGAAAAATCAGTAATTCTGCCATTTTTTTTCCATTTGGAAAGATCTCAGATGGGATGGCCAATCACAAAATTCCAATGGACTTTAATGGATCCGGATCAGGCCTGTTTAATAAATCTAGAGACATTAATACCTTCTCTCAACTCTTTGTTACAATGCGTTTTAAATAAGTATCAAAATCAGCAAAACAAAATAAAATGTTCTAAATTGTATAACACACTGAAGTAATAAGAGGCAGTTATATCTTTATAAAGGGGGCTATTTAACTAGACAAGGAACCAAATTAAAAACTGAGGAAATAAAAAACAATAGTAATTCAAACATTTATGTGTAATTAAGGAGCATCAGTAGGTATTATGTAATTAAAGTCAAAACTAAGTGCCCATAAGTCCAAATTTTAGACCACTCCTCAGTCACAATCAGAAACAGATCATCTTCAAGATTTGCATGCCACATTCTACATTCCACAGGTATTCTTCTAGAAAGTTTTGTAAATACCAGAAGAAGTTTTCACATGACCCATTAAAGACTACAGGCCTTACTGTTGCAGGACCTCTATGAGGGCATGTTTAAACTACAGATTTAAGGGAGAGGAAGGCGGGCTTCTCGCCTACCCGCCAGGAGCAGAACCCTGAGTGAAGAACTGGACAGGCACAGCCCAGCTGGGAGCAGGGGAAAGCCAGGCTCTAGCTGCCAAGCTTTCTTGTCAATTTCAGGGCTCCAATATGGAGCCGTGAAATTGACAAGACAGCGACAACCAATGTAAGTAAGACAGTGTCTATATAGACACTGTCAACCCTAACTACACCAACATAAGACCTATGCTTCTTGTGGAGGTGGAGTTATTATGTCGGTACAGTAGTGCACTTACATCAACAGGACAGGGCTGTAGTCTGTACTTAGGTTAACGTCAACCGAAATGCGTAGCGTAGACCAGGCCTGAGTCAGAAATAGGGGTAGGAAACCAGGTAGAAGTATGTCAGGGCAGAAGTCTAGGATGAGATATAGTGGGGGGTATTAGAAGACTGGGAACAGTGAGATACATGGAGCAATGGCATGAAGTAGTGCTCCCTAGTCTCTGAATGAAAGACACTGGAGAAAATGGGAAGAGGACAAGCAAGATGGGCAGAAAAGGCAGAATATCCATCCATGAGAGTTGAAAGGGACCTAGGGGTACAGAGGAGATAAGGTATGGAATGGCAGCAGAGCAGAGAGGACAAAAAAGACACACAGGTGCATACAAGGGACTAAAGTGAGGTGTTGAAAGGGTGTGGCATGTTTCAGAGGTAGGAAGAGAGATGCATGCAAGGACACAGGAGAGTACAGAGGTCTTGGGTGGGACATAAGAGTATTGGAGGAGTCCCCAGGAGATGTATCTGAGTTAAGAACAAGGCAAGAACAGAGGGGACAAGAAACCAAAAGGGAGGGAAGGAGTTTATCAACATCAGAAACTTCTAAAACTTTTGAACACTAAAAGTTTGATCTCTAGTAAAAAGCTCTTGAAGTTTTTTATGTGGATTAGAGCCTTCCTGTAATCATCTGCATCATCCACTACCCACCCCTTACCCCATCCAGGTATATATTTCCCCATCACACACATCTCTCTTCTGGACTTGCTGAAATTTGCAAAAGATGAGCCCCGCTTTGGTGGGCCTTGTAAAAGAACAGAACTTCCCTTCTGCAGACTTTATATGACAGCCATATTAAAACTTTTAGTGCTCATTCAAAGACATGACCATTCCTGAACAAAAATTTATTTAAAAAGAACTGAAGTTGAAAGTAAGTTCCAGTGGAGCGTAGAGAACATCCAAAATTATTATGCTTCCTTTAAAAAGTTATTATACAGCTTCAGAAAGCTCCAATGTTAAGGTATCTAAAATTATTAAGTCATGGATCCAGCCAGTTCTTAATGCTATTATCCTTCTCTCACTCACTCAAATACCACCAGATTTACACCACTTGCCCAACCTTGATAACACCCCCACAAAATTGGCAAAAATACACGTAAACGTCAAAAAAACAAATTAATAGATGTTTGTATTTTGACTGTTGCATATAGTTTTGCAAATTTTAAAGGGCTATGGCAGTATATAAATTCGATAAACTAATGCTGTGCATTTATAGTACCTGGTGCTTTTTCATCAATAATCTCAAAGTTCTTTACAGACATTAAGAAAGCCTCAACACCTTTGTGAGGTAGACAAACATTAGTGTCTTCCATTAATTTGTTGTTTAGTTGAGACAGAAGATGTTATGAAGACTGCTCATGGTCACTCAAACTAGAAACAGAATACAAAATGCCTGACTATAAAACTCATATTGTAACCACTAGATAGAGATCATTTTAAAGGAAAATCTATATAAGTTTAAATAGCCAAAAACTCAATTTTTTCAGATTACAAGGTCTATTTTCAAAATAGTTAAGATCAGGTTTTCAGACGGTCTCCTTTTTGTGCATGCACGAATGGGACAGCTAAACACATGGTTACCCATATGCACAGAATTGAGGCTTTTAATAATTCTAACACTTTAGGGCCAAATTTACTAAGAGCTGTAATTTAAAATGTTTTTATCTATAACTAACCTTGTGATAACCCTTGCTGATCAAATGACTGCTGTGTTAAAGTTTGCTGTTCAAATTGATTGATGTTCTCCTGTAAAGCATGTTGGGATGTCACAAACCTATCTGAAATCAGGAACATAAATTCAAGAAAAGAACACACAAATTAATTAGGTAGATGTACAATTAGTGACAAATACATTTATTTAATATGTCATTATTCAAGCTTTTAAAATCTTTTTATTTTAAAATTATCTGTCAGGCACAGTCCTGCAGATTTAAATCTTTAGGTGGTATATTTTTTTTTAAAGTTTTAAGTTTTTTAATCAATTCTATTGGTCAACTGCAAACAAAAAAACATCTCATTTAACCAAATCTACCTAACTTTTTGATACTGGCAGTGGCAACTAACAAAATATTTTGTATTCTTTCCACCAGCTGTGCACATGTGCTTTGATAACAACCTGAAAAGTTGTGCTGGAAGATTGTGATTTACAAAGAAAATGTTTGCATAAAGTATTACACAGCATTTTTTTGTGATATATTGTTTAGATTTGTTTGCCAAATAGAAATGGGTAAGGGTTAATATAAAATATTTTATATTTCCCAGTATATTTTACACAATTATGCAGGGTAAGAAAATTAAGTCATTTATGTAAATTTTAAGTAATTATTGTACACTTTTATAGAAAATATATGTTTTTCTAAACCATTATTTCAGATGTTTTAAAACCAAATTCATAAAAGTTTTCAAGATAAAATAATTTAAGAACTTCCCCTAAAACTGATTTTTTCTTCAGTGTAGTTTTTCATGTTCTGAATATATACCTTCATCTTGCTCTAAAGGTTGGTCAGTCAATTGTTGTCCCAGTCCTGTTTCTTCTGTGGTTACCACCTGCTGCTGGTCTAGTTCTAAAATAGCTTCCTGATCTGTTGTGACAGCTTCTGGCTGCTGCAGCTCATCACTTTCAATCTCTACTTGCATCTGAGTGGAAACATGAATGCTCTGCTGATCTACTGTTGAATCATCTATTGAAGCAGCTTGCTGGTGCTGCTGAAGCTGCTGTGCAAGCTCATACCTGAGAATGAAAGAAGAGATCTTTTATTAGCAAATGATGCACACACCTAGACACTATTTTAGCTCTTTATATGACAGTTTTACTATTTTATCATCATTTATTTGTAATAAAGTATTGCCGAGGAGCTTCGGTTATAGTCCAAGACCCATTATGCTAGATGCTAACCTGGGCTTTTTCCTAATTAATTATACCAAATTACTCTTAACTCTTTTAGAACCCAGATAATAATACATAGCTTTTAAATCAAAGCTAGGTTTCAAGGAAGTTTTAAGGATGAACTACTACTGCAATGTACTGAAAAAGAGTTAAAAAAAAAAGTTTTATACCTACCTATGAGTTTTCATGTGCTTTTTGCAGTTTAATGAAGTTTTGAACGTTTTTTGACAATATGGACACATATATGGTCGAAGATCATTATGGATCCCCATGTGTCGCCTGAGGCTACCACCCGTAGTGAAGGCCCCATTACATATAAGACACTTAAAAGCTTTCAATCCAGTATGAGTTCTAATATGCGCTTTTAGCACTCCAGCCGAGACAAAACCTCTTCCGCATTGAGAACACTTAAATGGCTTCTCACCAGTGTGTGATCTTTTAAAAAAGATAAAAAAAAAGCAAAAACACAAATTGGGTTTGATTTCTCAATGTCATCAACAGCAAAATAAGAAAAAACATAACCAAAGAGCATCTAACATTTTGTTCAACAAAACCTGAAAATATAAGCTAAAAATGGTTATATAATTACACTTAAGCATGTAATTATGGCAGAGTTGGTAGAAACTTCTTGCTTATAGCTTTGCCAAACTTAAAATATTTGAGCTGAAATTC
Organism: Lepidochelys kempii; assembly: GCF_965140285.1. Taxonomy (NCBI): domain Eukaryota; kingdom Metazoa; phylum Chordata; order Testudines; family Cheloniidae; genus Lepidochelys; species Lepidochelys kempii. The sequence continues at coordinate 102,157,302 of NC_136381.1, read as the reverse complement.
TGCATGCCAACCTTCTGCCTAAGGCTGATTATTAAGCATTACTACAACTTCCACTGGAAAATTTCAGCTAAAACAATTCAGCCATTTCCAAGAACGAGGTCAGGAAAAAATGCTGGTGATCTTTTTTTGACCTCTAGTGCCACCATGCTTTGGAGCAGGGACTTGAAATTGGGCCGGGGGTAGCCTTTATATCCAGGATATGCCTTTTGCTGTTCCCATGACAATACATGCAAATTTAGTAAAGTCTTTGAAAAATCTCAGTTTGCAAATGCTCAGTTGAGACTTGCAGCTAAATTCCCTGAACATTTTGTCCACACTGAGCGTGCTCCAACTCTGGGCTGAGTAGGCCCTGGGCTGCTGTGAGCTGAAAGCAGGAAGACTGTCTCTTCTGTGTGCACACCGCCGTCCCCAACCTGGTTAGGTCCAGCAGCTCCCTGATTAAAATGCAGAGCCAGACAGGGATGGAGTGGGAGAGCAGATTGGGAGAAGGAACGAGGGCACGGAAATGCAACTAAGAATTAGTGTGTTGAGACTGGGAGCCAGTGGGTGAAGGTGCAGACCGAGATCAGATGTGGAGCTGATGGGGAGGGAAACCGAGACCAGCTGTGCAAGGAGACCGGGGCTTCTATGAGAAGTGTGAGTGGTAGAGAATGGAACTGGAACTAAGGAGACATGACTGGAGCAGGCACAATTTGGAAGCGATGGGGCACAAAGGATCAATCTTGCGGGAGAGGGGAAGTAGAATGTTGCAGAAGAGTGTGACTACTACAACACACTTCCCTACAGAGTCTGGAATGGAATCCAATACTCCTGAGTCTCAGCATTCCTCTATCAGTAAATACCTGTGAAACCTACTGGCAAAATGTATGACTCATCCCCTACTAGTTCTGATCCACAGAGAGGATGACAACCTACTATTGCTGTGAGTAATTCAGTTAGCTCAAAAGGCAGAGGTCTGTGTAGTGGATCTAAAGGTTTAAACTCTGCAGATGAACCATGTGGGTGCCAATATAATGACAAATGAAAATTTGTTTTTTCAATTTGTTTTAGTTTTTAAAAACAAAGAAATTACACACATAGCCCCATACACACAAAGCCGATCTTAAAAGAACATTAAGGTTGTATGGTCAAGCACTAAAAAGTTTGGAAATGCCAGAATTAAGATTGCCTGTTTAATCTTATGGTCTTTAATTACATAATCAGATTTTTCCCGCAGGAATCATACTGCGTACATAATGCATACACAAAATTATTTCTTGAATTGAACTTCAATCAAACCACCAGTAAGAAAATATGCACTAATAACCACTAGCTGTGAAATGTGCATGCAGTTACAAGGCCAGTTTCCTTTTCTAATTATAACAATTAAACACATAATTTGCCCCTTTACCATAAACTCACTCAATTTGTGCAGTAAATGTCCATACAACTGCTTGCACATTTTTATACGTAGTTTAGAAAAATCCGGTGCTTAAGAGTCAATAGGATAAATTCTGCACTAATACCCCCAAGCAATCCCACTGATATTGATGGCAGTGCACAGAGTACAAGTTAGCCAAAAATCTGGACCAACCTGACTTCTTAAGTTAATTCTGTAGTTTCACTAGCTAAGGACAGCAAAATAGTAAAGCTGAAGCCTTAGCAAAGAGTCCTATATAAACACCTCCTACAAATTATTCTTCCATTTTAACTGTCCTCACATTAAATTACTTTTATTAAATACACTTATTTCCTTTCTATTTTGTGTTTATTTTACCTGATATGTTGCTTAAGGTGGCAAGATTTTTTATATGCTCGATTGCAGTAATAACATTTGTATGGCCTGTCTGCTTCATTTCCAAAACTATTATTAAAATAACTTTGGAAAAACTGGCTATTCCTTGGGATTGGCTGGATAAGACCTGCAAATATAAAACAAAAAACAAAATGGGATCATTTGGTAAAGCTGCAATGGTATAAAGAGATTAACCACTTTTAAAAACAATACATATTATTAAATATAGTAAATCGGTAGTAACAGAGAAAAAAAACTAAACACCTTTACAGTATCTTTTTAAAATTACATGTGGTATCTTAGCTGCACAGTTCCTTCTAGCACTAATGGCTCTAGCCCCTTACAGTAATCCGCAAATATAATCCTATGAGTCCACATAAGACATTTATTTCCAACAAAATCCAAAATAAGTTCAATGAAATGCGAATTATTTACTAATTCACTACCGACTGACTTATACAGGGATCTTATTTCAGTCATTTCACATGACACTTAATTAGCTAGGTTTCATTTTATCCTACTGCTGTGTAATTTTGTTACATTAAATTTAATTGGAAGAGTTTATATAAGTGATACCACATCACTGTAGCACTGGTCTTCCTCACATTACATAAAACCTACATTTGAAACAGAGAATGGAAATTACCAATGCTTGTTTGCCCAATATCTACCTCCACTAATTGGTGGTTATCTTTTCAGTGCCGCCAGAAATTCATTGGGGAAAAAAACAACCTTATTTAAACAGATACTGTTTATACACTGTACCTTGAAGACAGACAACTTCAGCTCTGCAACATGAGGAGTGTTCCTGCTACTAACTGTCCAAGTCTTAGTCTTAGAAAATTCACAAAAGAACTCCTTCCCAAATGACATGACAGAATGTGGGGTAGTAGCAGATGTCTCAAGTAAAAAGGTCCAAACCATTCACATATCTTTGAACCGAAAATAGAGTCCTGTGCACAGCAGTAGTGTGCAATCTTGTAAAATGTTACTGTACAATTTATCTTTTTTACTAAGAGACTACATAAATCTGTTTGTGCTGCTTATATTCATAGAAATAGCCAGTTTTTGCCATCGTCTAGCTCTTTTTGCCAACTTCATTGCACTGAGACCCACTTCCAACAACAAAAATTACTACACAACCCCAGTGTCCTGTATTAACTCTAGATTCTGGAGCCTAGAATTTGGGCCGGCATTAGGGGGCGGTTAGCAGGGCAATTGCCCTTGGCCCCATTCCACAGGGAGCTGAGCGAAGCTAAGTTGCTCACGTGTTGGCTTCAGCCCCAAACAACGGGGCTCACGCTTCAGCTTCCACCCCCGGCAGCAGGAAATCTACCACCACCCCTGGAGATCCCATTAAAAAAACTTGCAACCCACCTTTGGGGTCACTACCCACAGTTTGAGAGCAGCTATTCTAGCTCTTCATCCTGCCCATCCACCATTCTGCCTTTCTTCCTTACTGGTGTTTTATTTCTCCCCACAAAGGAAAGTTCATAGTGTTTCTTTTGCCGGGCTGCATACTGCTTACCTTGAAGGTAAGAGCACGAGAGGAGAGGAACATCCTTTGGGATTAAAAACAGCAGCTAAGAAAAGACTATGTGACCAATTAATTTCTTTTAGCACTGTTTTGTGGGGTAGAACCAGGAGAGGTCTACAGAAGATGATCTGGGTCTTCTAAATCAAGCAGGAACAGAGCTGCACTTGGCAAATGCTTTTCCTGCTGTGCAGTTCCTAAACCTTGATAGAAGTGGAACTCCTCTCAGTAGAGACTTAACAACTATAGATGGCAGTCACCTCCTGCTGCAAACCTATCCTTGCCCCTCTCCAAAATAGTGCTTCTATCCCCTTTCTTGCAGCTTAGGATCCATGGAGCTACCATATCAAATTTTAAACTTTATAGGTAGCTCCACACAAATTAGTGTTTGGAGATCTCTCACACACACTACAGGCAGGTGTACGGTAGTGGGAAAGCATGTGCCCAGTCCACACTAGAACCATCACTCATGCTACCACTGGCATTGAACAAATATTTGGAAAAGTAATGAAAATTCCAACTGTGAACACACCCAAATATTCTCTAATTATATCTATAATTGATAAAATGAATCAGAAAACATTTGAGGTAGCCAGGAAAGACAGGACACACTTTACCCAGGATGCAGCAACTTAACTAGATATTTTTGAGAACTTATTCTTTAAAATAACATTTCTTCCCAACCAAAAGCAGGAATCAATAGTATTGGACATCAGTCAAATTCAGAAAAGTGATTGAAGTCATAATGGCACTTCTTGGTCAATACTTTAATGAAAAATACCACAGGGAACATATAAAGAAACCTGCCTTAAAATATCTGGACCCAAGAGCAAACAAATAAATAGATACATGAATAAATAAATAAAAGAATAAAATATTTTCAACAAAAAATAAAACCTACATCTTTTTAATTTTCTGTCAAGAAACAGTTTAACCATACCACCACCACCACAGAGCAAAGACATTTGCAGCTTGGAATTTCTTGACACCATTCACACAAAAGAAAATGATAGTTCTCAGAACACTTAAATGTGACTAGGGGGAAGGTGCATGTGCTACCTGTTGGAGGAGTAGCAGAAGTTCAGATTCCTACGCAGCACATTTCAAACCTAGTAAGGTGCAGGAATTACAATGTATCTGTAAAAAAACCTACTTTTCCATATATTTCACAATTCTTAACATTCAGAAATGTGCACTTTAATCAAATCAATCTAATCATTGAAGATATTTTACTACAGAACAAAATATGCTTCTATTTCTTCTTTGGTCTAAAAAATTCACTCCAAGCAAAATGCCTGGCTGATCTTATTATTACACACTAGGACTACATTTTTTGATGTAGACTAACATGATTAGTGTCAAGAGATTCTTAAAACAAAAACATGTAGGAGGGTATGAAACCAAGATGTATACCTTCCTTTTACAAAGGGAAAAAAGATTTTACAAATTGAATAGGCAAACTGTCTACTCTAAAATATTAGCAACATGTAAGAATTCTTAAAACCAATAGAAGCACAATGATCTATCAAGAAAAGCAATGATAATAGAGAAAGGATTCTATCAAAATACAAAAAGAACAAATGCATTACTGTGGCTATGGTCAGCACAATAAACAAGACAGAGGAGAAAGTGACAGATCATTAGTGAATTTAACAGGACTGGAAAGATTCATTTTGCTATATCACATATCAAAACATGACCATCTAAATTTCACAGCATTCTCAGTAACGCCCTGTTCAGTCACTGATTTGCAGTGGCAGTAATGAATTCTATAATGTTCTCAATGGGAAGAACTGACCTAAGAAGAGAAAACTGCGACCCCCGATGAGAAGAAGTCAGCACCAGGAAGTGTCTCTTACCAGAGTACACCCTGTTCTTTCCTGAGTGCTTAATGGTGGACAGTACCGGGGAGCTTGATCATCTAGTGGAGCTAAGTCTCAGATGCTTATACAAGTTTGTCCTTTTGCATTTCTTTCTCACGGACTTTCAGAAGCCATGTCCGTAGGGCCACTCCTTCCTGATGCCAAAGTATTCGGTGCGTGCCCTGAGTGAGAATGTTCTGAAGGGGGACACTGGGCAACCTCCCTGAGATTGTGACGCAGTCTCACTTCTCTGTCCTTGTTCGTCCAGGGCTCCAAGTCCCTGCAAATCTGGCAGAGTTTTCTAATGTGACTTCTACCAAGGCACTTTAGGCAGGTGAACAAGGGTATCCCACTGGCAAAGATTCATAGAATCATAGAATAACAGACTTGGAAGGGACCTCTGGAGGCCATCTAGTCCAACCCCCTGCCCAGAGCAGGACCAATCCCAACTAAATCATCCCAGCCAGGGCTTTGTCAAGCCTGACCTTAAAAACTTCTAAGGAAGGGGATTCCACCACCTCCCTAGGTAATGCATTCCAGTGTTTCACCAGCCTCCTAGGGAAAAAGTTTTCCCTAATATCCAACTTAAACCTCTCCCACTGCAACTTGAGACCATTACTTCTTGTCCTGTCATCTGCTATCACTGAGAATAGTCTAGATCCATCCTCTTTGGATCCACCTTTCAGGTAGTTAAAAGCAGCTATCAAATCCCCCCTCATTCTTTTCCATAGACTAAACAATCCCAGTTCCCTCAGCCTCTCCTCATAACTCATGTGTTCCAGTCCCCTAATCCAGTCCCCGGATTCTTTGCAGCCGGCACACAGCTTAAATCTCAGAGACTGACGCAAATCCCTGTACTGAATATTGGCAGCCTGAGAATAAGATGGAACCGATGCTCCAAGAAAACAAAGACCAAAAAAAAAAAAAAAATAACTACCAGCAACAAAAACCACTACTAATCTAACATATACCACTATGTACAGTAAGGAAGATATTTTTTCTGTAAGGAGAGAGAAACGTGCAGTAGCAAGTCAATGTCCTCTGACTACCAAACACGTGCAGTAAAAAGGAACTAGCATCTAGGGCGGGTCCATCATTTATTCCATTGTGCAGCAGCATGAGGCAGCAGAAGCACCTGTGCTGCCCCCACAGGTACCACCAAGGAAAAAAACCTCCAACTCCGGTGCACTGGGTGTGCATACCTGAACTGGAAAGGACATGTGCAATCACTCAAAAAAGAACTATTGATGCTTCCACAACTTTGAGAAATGGAACTTATTTGCTCTCTATGGAATGATAACGATAAGGAACAGTAACCATTTGAAAATCATTTTTTGAGAATGATGACAGTCTGAATACAAGTTTGAAAAGTAACTGACTGCTGAATTTACTTTGTCAGTTCTAAGAAACAGCCAAACAAATCTTATATATTCCAATTGTGAAACAAGAAAAACCCTGAAGTTCAACATCGGAGAGAAAATGAGAAAGTAAACAATACTAAATTACTTCACAAATAATATAAAATATTTACAAATATTTTAACTCACAGTAACTAAAGGACTTACATTTAAAATAGAAAAAGTTTTGTGAAAACAGCAGTAAGGATATCAACATATATGTACTGTAACAAAGTTCCTGATCTACCTTGGAGGGTCTTGCGCTTATTGGGGGATTTGCTTGCCTTGGAGCTTCACGGCAGCCCTCAGCTTGGCCGTTTTTCTGAATTCACAGTCCAGGTCAACACCTCCTGTGTCTGACCAGGAGTTGGGAGGATTTGGGGGGAACCCGGGCCCGCCCTCTACTCCAGGTTCCAGCCCAGGGCCCTGTGGAATGCAGCTGTCTAGAGTGCCTCCTGGAACAGCTGTGCGACAGCTACAACTCCTTGGGCTATTTCCCTATGGCCTCCTCCCAACACCTTCTTTATCCTCACCATAGGACCTTCCTTCTGGTGTCTGATAATGCTTGTACACCTCAGTCCTCCAACAGTCCACGTTCTCACTCTCAGCTCCTAGTGCCTCTTGCTCCCAGGCCCTCACACGCGCACCACAAACTGAAGTGAGCTCCTTTTTAAAACCCAGGTGCCCTGATTAGCCTGCCTTAATTGATTCTAGAAGCTTCTTGATTGGCTGCAGGTGTTCTAATCAGCCTGTCTTAATTGTCTCCAGAAGGCTCCTGATTGTTCTGGAACATTCCCTGTTACCTTACCCTGGGAAAAGGGACCTACTTAGCCTGGGGCTAATATATCTGCCTTCTATTACTCTCCTATAGCCATCTGGTCCGACCCTGTCATAGTACATTAAGCTTTTCATAGGCCCTTTTTAAAGAATGCTAAAGCTTTCTTTTTGTGGTAAGATAAACTCAGAAAAAGTGTTTCTTCACTATTGGTAGAACTAAAATGAACTGATCAGGCCATGTTCAAGGGAAATGAAAATGTCAAAGAGAAAAATTTTCTGATAAGCCCAGCCCATGTGTCACTACAGCGAAGTAACTGGAAGCTGCCAGATCTCCCTTGCTGGATTCACCCAGAATGGTTCCTATATTGCCCCTACCATCATCATCCATAGCCCAGGGGGCGGGGGAAGCTGGGTTGGGGAGAAGGCATGGCTGGAGCACAATATGTTCCAACAATCCCAAGCTAGATGAGAGCCCCTTGGCACAGGTTACTAACAAGTATTTTAGATCTCCCCATTGCTATTTCAAGGAAGTCTGGACTAAGATTTAAAAGGTGTATTGTTAGAACATGTTTGTCACTGATTCTCAGCGAACTATGCTGGTCCTAACACAGTGACAAACTATGCACAGTCATGTGCATTTTAAATGTAACATTTAAGAGCTTTTTATACACTTGGGCCCAAATTCTCTTCTGTGTCCAGTCTTCACTGCAATAGATTACCATTTGTTGCTCCTTATTTCTCAGCCAAGCTCTGTGCTGGTGCTGGCATAGTTTAAGCTTGGTCTTGACTAGCATTTAAAAATGTGCTAGTCAAAAGCATTTGCTAACATACTCTACAACTCTGTCCAATGCCTTGTCCACAGTAGAGCTATGGAACATGTTAGCAAACACATTTTAAGAACGCATATTTGAATCCTAATCAAGACAGAGCTTAAACTATGCCAGCACCAGCAGAGTTTGGCTGAGAAATAAGGAGCTGCAAATGGTAATCTATTGCTGTGAAACTGGACACGGAAGAGAATTTGGACCCAAGTCTCTAAAAAGCTCTTAAATGTTACATTTAAAATATACATGACAAAACAGGGCTTTTATTGAGGCTACCTTTATTATATAAGTAACTAAAATAGTTTTATAATCCTATGATCTTATTGACAGTTTCTCATTTAAAAAAAAGTAATTTGTGGGGTTTATTTTCATTAATAAAATAACGGGGCCCATCTGATTGTTATGGCCATGTTAATATCTTTAACAATTTAGGAATATTCTAGGTCTATAGTTTGATCTTTTTCGTTTGAAACTCATGTGGTTATTGTCCTCTGGTTGGAGTTTTGAAAATAATACCATGGTTAGTATATCTAGTTTAAGGTGGACAAAGCAGAAAACTGCCAGTCACTAATGGAGTCTAAATCAACCATTTTTAAGTGAAAATGTAAGTACATATATATCACAATCCCTTGTCCACTGTCACCAACCTCTTATTTATGATACAATTCTTCATCTAAAGCTGAATGACAACTAATCTGTTCCAACAAAATGGTTTTAAAAAGTGATAAATAACATAACATCCTATGCCAGAATAGAAAGATGCCATGTGAGCTTTCTAAAATGTTATAGCTAATGGAACACTACTTCAATTGAGTTCCCACTTACATGAAATCCACTAAAGCCATATAAAATTATAACTAACTATCAAGAATAAATGTGATTAGATTAAGGAAATTTTAGACTATGTTCTCTAAGCATTAGCTCAAAAAAACTAAAGGAAACAAATGAATATGTTCACCTTTTCTACACTGCATATAAGCTTTATAGGATTCTATCAATATAAAAAGGCTTTGTTATAAATTCATAAAGTACACTTTCAATTCAAACAGCTGACACAGTACAGCTTTCTCTGCAGCTGCTGAACAGTTAATTGCAGGTGCATCTTATTTAGTGAGTTTATAGACTGCCTTTGCTTAATAGTGTACTCTACTTCATTCTAAACCCAAATTTCAGGATTACAATGAGCAAGTTACAGCACATACTAACTCAGTCTTCACCTAAATCAGTGATGAGTATGGGTTCTTGCAAAGGAATATCCGGTACAGGAACGCTGGTCTTTCCTATTCGAACTTTTGCGGGTTTACGCTGATGTCGCATCTTTCGAAGTTCAGTGTGTTTAAAGTGTGAAGCAATGTGAGTCTTCCTGTGGCCAGATGTTCTGAACTTTTTATCGCAGTGAGGACAAGCAAAAGGTCTAACACCTGGAAGAAATTAAAATATATTACTACATGGTTTACTTCCATGTCCCCAGGAATAAAAGCTATGGCATCCAAATAGTAAAATCATAACCGTGTGCTTACAGAGACTGACATGACCAAATGCGGGGAGGATGTGTGTGTTATTTTGACTTAGGGTAGAGAGCAGAAATGGGAGATTATGTGTGTTCTGTTTAAGTACATGGCTAACCTAAAAGTAAAGAATAGATATTTCCATCCACGCTCCATAAATGAGAGGGAAACCTGGAACAAAAATTCCCAAATTGATGGGAAGAGGGAGTAGTGACTATGTGGCACACTCTTCACTAACAGCTACAAGCCAGTAGGAATGCCTGAAGGGTGAACTCCATGCTAGAATACCACAAAATTGGAATCTCAGAACTACTGCACTTAGCAGCTTTCAACTCAGGTGTACAAGCTTCTACCACCTCCAGTGATTCAGTAGCTTCATAACTCAAGTAAGGGTTGTTGTCTGGAGGCCTGAAATAGCTAAAGAACTGGCCCTCCATGTATATGTTCCAGGAGAAAATGAAAAACAAGAGTGAAGGAAGGAAACAACATAGGCGGACAGTTGTGGTTTAGAAGAGAAAGGGGTGTGAAAAAAGTCATACACCAATGAGAACTGGGACATGAACAAGTTAAAATATTTGGTGAATAAACGTTTAAAATACAAGAATTCAACAGGGCTACCATTTAAATTCTTATGACATTATTTGTCAGAGACAAAATACTCCATTCTATATTCAATATTTATGAAGGTATCTGATCGCCTTCATATCTACACACCAAACTCTATCCACTATTCTTGGAGGTCTTCTGAACATCATATAAAACCATAAGGATAACTCACAGGCCTTACCTGTATGCAGACGAATGTGAACTTTTAAGCTTCCTGAGGTGGAAAAACATTTCATACAATACTGGCACTTAAAAGCTTTAATGCCAGTGTGTGTTTTTGTGTGTGCTGTGAGAGTGCTCTTCACAGCAAAGGCGCGGAAACACTGGGGACACTTGAATGGCTTCTCATGCGTGTGAATTCGAATGTGGCGCACTAGATCACTGGGTTTTTTAAATTCTTTAGAGCAGTATGGGCAAACATGCCACCTTATTCCATTCTCTTCACGTACAGAACCTGAAATAAATAACACTGAAATTAGATATTTGTATATATTATATATATGTATAAGTTAATAAACAATCTGATAAACTGACATTGTCACACAAAAGATGAGAATTAAAAATGAGCACTGAAGATGCTTGCCAAGACTTAGTAAACAAAGTGTAATGCACTTCTCAGATACCTTCCCCTTAGAGTAAATACTGCTTATAGAAATATGATTGAAATAAAATCAAGATAATCCTATTTAATCACAGTTACGAACATACCTGTAACGAAAGAGGACAAAAAACCAACAACAAAATACACCTATAGTAACGTTTTATTCTACACTGTGGAGTGAGTGTATGGAAATAGTATATCATGTATTAGCCATTTTTGAGCTGTATATTTGTGTTGACAGGATTTAAACATAGCATACCAGAATGGATAAAAATCAATGATTTTTTAAAAAAAAATTTTAAAAATCGGATTTTGATAAAATGCTTTTTGAGGAAAAAACCTATCTAAAGATAGTTTTAATTAAGATACATTACAGCTCAAAGATATCTCTTCATGGAATAGGTATTATACATTCTAATTCTACAGCATGAGACAATATATTCATGTAATGTTTAAGAAAAGTTTTGTAAATGAGTTCCAATAGTTCATGGATTAGGGACCCAACTTATGGGGTTCCAGGAGTTTCTATATAGATTATTTAGGTTAATCTTTCTATCTACCCAATGGGTCTCAGTGCTCAGTCTAGAAGATACTATCAGAGATGCTTAGTTTTGCAGTTCTTAGATGTGGATTTGTGTCTCTAGAGATAACATGCTTGTTAAGAGCAAAAATGTTTTAAATAAATAAATAAATATGGAGAAGTGAGAAATAACAAACCTCAACCCTATTGTCCCTCTGTGTATACAGAGCCAATCCCTTACCTCTCTCTAAAAGTGCAAAGTTTCAAAAAGTTCAATTAATAGAAGGTTGTTGGGGGCGGAATAGATCTGGACAAAGAGAAGAAGTCTGGAGATAAATGTGAGAAGGAAGGGACAGGCAGTAGAAACAAAAGTGAAACTGTTTGAGCAGCATATTCCAGAAGTCTTGAGGTCTTTCTGAGTGTAGCCTTCATTGATTTGAGATCTACCATACCATTCTCTCACGAGAAGGGAAAACCTACAATGGCAGCAAGCCGTAAAAGAGACCCAGTTTGGGAATATTTTAATGAAGTTCCTCTATCTGTGGGTAGGAGAGGCAGACGTGCAAAATGCAAACAGAGCAACAAAGAAATGCAAGGCCTGGTTGCCCGAATGAAACAACAACATGAGAAGTGTTTCTTCTCAGGAGGAAACTGCGTTGAAGATGATGAAAGGAACATGTCTGAACATGCAAGATCTTCAGATTGGTAAACTTTTTTATTTCATGCTTCATTCTTAAGGACTGCCTGTCTTCCTTCTGGACTATTCTTGAATTCTCATGTTTGAGCAAAAAAATATAGCTGTTACTCTATGGTACTATCATTTTAGATGCAGTTGTGATAAAAAAAAAAAAAATAGCTGAAATAGGCAGATCTTCCTTTTACAATTTCACCTTTAAAGTAGTACTGAGTGTCAGTAAATGCAATGAGTAATACTAAATGAGCAGTATGGTAATAATAATTAAATAACTGCACTGACTTATTTTGTTTAGGAGAATCCATCCTCAACATACAGGATTCTGAAAACTATCCACCTTCAAGGGGTGGAGGTGTAGGAGGGTGCTCCAGGCTGGGAGGGTTCAGAGGGTGGGAGGGGAATCAGGGCAGGGAGTTAGGGTGTGAGAGGGAGTCAGGGGTGCAGGCTCCAGATAGTGCTTATCTCAAGCAACTCCCAGAAACCAGCTCCTACGGGGAGGCACAGCCGGGCAGTTTGGCATGCTGCCCCTTCCGCAGGTGCCGCCCCTGCAGCTCCCATTCACCATGGCTCCCGGCCAATGGCAGCTGAGGAGCCCTTTGTCTGACCCTATGCATAGGAGCCAGAGGGGGAACATGCCACTGCTTCTGCGAGCCGTGCAGAGTCACAGCACAGGCGGAGCGGGGCAAGCCACAGACCCCGCTCCCCAGCAGGCACTCGAGGGCCGGATTAAAACGTATGAAGGGCCGGATGTGGCCCCCCCGGGCCAGTTTGCTCACCCCTGGTCTAGAGGGTGAAACTGTTAACCCAAGTCTCGATGGGTGGAGCAATGTCCACAATGATCATGTGGTATGTGCCTGTGTGACAACAGAAGAAGGGAATGTCTTCCTTACAGAAACAACTGATACATCAGGAAATGCACACACAGCAGAATACTTACAAGAAGTAGCAGTAAAAGCTATAACAAACTGTGAAAAAAAAATTCAAATGTCTAGTACGCAGCTTGGTCTAGTACCAAAATGAGAAGAAATTTAGAAGAGAGAGTCCCAAGCGAATAACATATGGTTGCAGTGCTCATTTGATGCACCTCCTAGTCAAAGACTTCAGTGTTTTAGAAATAAAGGCTACTGTTGTTGAAATTGCAAAATACTTCCCTAACAACCACTTTGCAGCAGCTGCTCTGAAAAAAATGGGAAGAACCAAGCTATCTCTCCCCCAAGACGTGCGATGGAACTCAGCAGTGGACTTTGAGCACTAGATCAAGAACTGGCCTAACCTGATGACAGTTTGTGAACAAAATCGTGAAAAAACAGATGGCACTGTCACAGCCAAAGTTCTCAACATTGGGCTTAAGAGAAATGTTGAACACATGCTGAGTACCCTGAAGCCTATTTCCGTAGCCTTGAACAAAATGCAGAGAAATAGCTGTTTTACTGCTGACGCTGTTGAAATTTGGAAGGTAATGAGAGAGATCTTAAAAATAGAAATATGCAATGAAATATGCATTAAAAAAACAAATGGGACAAGCACTATCTAGAGCTCATTTTCTTGGAAATATTCTCAGTACTTGGTACCAGGGTCAAACCTTAATTTCTAAAGAAGAGGGGTTGGCTATGACATGGACAACCAGCTACCATCCCACCATAATGCCACCTATAATAAACTTCATAGCTAAGGGTGAACCGTTCAAGAAATATATGTTTGTTGATGATATTTTAAAGAAAGTCACACCAGTAAACTGGGGGAAGTCACTTAAGCACTTGGATTCAGAGACTGGTGAAGTGATAATCTCACTTTTAACAGCAGTAGCTTCTTCTGCTGGTGTAGAAAGAATATTTTCTTCCTTTGGACTAATTCATTCCAAATTGAGAAATCGTTTGAGACCTGAAAAAGCAGGAAAGCTTGTTCTTCTTTTCCAGATTATGAACAAACAGGAAAATGAAGGTGAAGACAACTGAGTTAGCTGCAGAAGCCAATATTTTAAGTTTCTCATGTTGACCTTGCTGACCCAGTCGATTTAATTTGTTTTTTTAATATTTCATTTAACTATTTTAGTTAAACAATTTTAACAAATACAAACCTGATTTTAAAAAACTTGAATGTTTAACTAAATTAAAAAGTTCATATGCTTGTTTTGTTAAAATATTATATGTTTGCTGTTGAAGAAAAAAATCCAGAATACATAACGTTGTTGTTTTAGTTAAATGTCCATCTGGTGAGGTTTTCCTCCTAATACAGCATGACAAGAAAATCCTCTAAATATTAATGATTAACCTGTTGAATTGGAGATATTTATGAAGTCATTGAGAGGTGAACTATCTGCTTCAATTACCTTTGGTAAATGAAATAACCAAACAATCATTCATTTTCTGATATAGCTATAAAACTAATCTGAAAAGTTTTCAAAATAAATCACTTAAAAAATGTATCATGTGTACCTTCTAAAAATGAAACCTACATCTGTCTCTGAATTGTGAAGAATATGTATTAAGAGAAAGCACCCCAACAGGCACTGCTTGTGAAGGTTCCACCATTAGACTGCACGAGGTAGGGAGCATGCAGAGCCACTTGAAGAAAAATTCTCTCTTACATTAAGAACATTCTGCCTAAAGAAATTCAACTTAGTGCACACCCTGAAAGAACTTAAGTCAACATACTATATATGTACCACTGAATTTAAAATAATTTAGCCTACAAATCAGAATTTTGTTCTTATTAAATTTTTAAAAGGAGAACAGAACTGAAAGATTAAATTTAAGCAATGTACTTTTTCATGGAAACAGGATTCATTCTTCCAAGTTTAATCTTACATTTAAGAATTGTATTACTAATACCTTTCATATTTTACCCCCTACATTTGCAAAATAGTCTTAATGTTTAGAATCCTGTTTATAGATTATGTGTCATTTCCAATGTATTTGTATTAGCTGCAAATACCAGCGTATCAGGTCTTCACAAACTTGCTTGATGCCCATTCAAATGCAGTAGAATTCACTTCTTTAAAAACAAGTTTCATATGTCTGACACCTGATATTTTTAAAGTTTTTCCTTTGTTCTAGCTATCTTAAAAAAATCAAAATTAAAATAAGTTACTTTTGATATTAATGTTACACTTTGCATACCTTGGTATGTAGGAAATGGGCTCTACACACCTAATAGGCTTTTAACTCCCTATAAAACTGAGAAGCATCAGACAACACTGGGATTCTCTACATAAGCAATGTATTTTTCAGTCATGTTAGCTCACCTGAGGTAGCTAAAGTCAACTCAAACTCCCCTCTCAGTGCCCATGTAGACACAGTTTAACATCATTTAAGACGGTTGCACAGTGGATTTGATTAGGCAGTTAAGACATAATGCTGACTTGCTCACATCCCATCCTTTCCCAAAGAAAGGGACTGTGATGTCACAACCCAAAATTATTATTTCACTAAAATAAGAAAAACTAGAAGCTAAACTAGGAGAAAATAAACTTCAAAGAAATTGTTATTAATACAATGTTATAATTGAGAGTTTACACTTACAAAATTATAATTCCCACAGCAACCTTAATTCAGTGTTCTTACACATGTAGTATTTTCTATATATTATATATAATGTGTTAATTTTTGTCTCATTACTTTACTGTAATGTACCACATAAGTGATGGAAATCACATATCTCAAAATGTGTAACTCACTAGGTGGAGTGTGTTATCTCTTTCCCTCTATGCCCAATCAACTGTGGACAGTTAAAGATGTAAGCTAGAGAGCCAGGCTCTTTAGCTGAGGCTGTAGAGACTCATGCTTTTAGCTCTGGAGGTCTTCAGTTCAGTTTCTGGTTTCAGCCAAGATGGCAGCCATTCCTCAAGCACTAATATGTCAGCAGATAATTTAGAGCTTGTGAGAACTGAAACTTCCCTTCCAGAGAGTTTAGTAGATGCACTGGAACTTGGCTTTAGCCAAGCAGAACTTCAGCCTATGCCACTCTGGAGAAGAGGAGGTTACTTATCTGTAACTGGAGGTTCTTCGAGATGCGTAGTTCCTATCTGTATTACACCAAGAGTTATATGCATGCACCATGCATCTAGAGCTGGAGATTTCAAAAGCAGTAGCATCCGTTGGTCCGTGCATGCACCCTTGCTCTGCTTCATGGTTTCGTCCAAAGACATAAAGGACAGGATGGACCAACCGTGCCCTCAGTTCCTTCACTACCACAAATCAAACAGATCCGCAACAGAGGGGAAGGAATGCAGGGCTGGAATACAGGTAGGGACCATACATCTCGAAGATCCTCCAGTTACAGATAAGTAATCTCCTCTTCTTTGAGCGATGTCTCTATTGTATTCACTGAGGGTGATTAACAAGCAGTACCTGGTTAGAAGGAAAGAGCGAGGAAGACAATGAAATCATGTAATGGAGAACAGCCACGCCGAATGAGGCATCCATCGTAGAGTCTTCCACTAAGGCTTATGGGAAGAGAAGGTATGTACCGAACTCCACGTGGCCACCCTAAATATGTCCATAATCAGTCCATTGTGAAGCACAGCTGTAGTCTATGCTTGCACTCTCGTGGAATGGACTTATACCCCAAGGGGTGATGACAGTAACGATAACTAATAGCAGAGCATAATGCACCCCGAAA
The DNA here is from genome assembly GCF_965140285.1 of Lepidochelys kempii. Lineage (NCBI taxonomy): Eukaryota > Metazoa > Chordata > Testudines > Cheloniidae > Lepidochelys > Lepidochelys kempii. Next base: position 102,140,585 of record NC_136381.1, on the reverse strand, counting down.
GGCACATAGAGATCCCTTTGAGTGAAGGTCACTTGACCTTTAATCCTTTCCGCTAGAGCAATAAACAGTCTAGGGAACTTTCTGAATGATTTCATCCTCTGCAGGTAGAAGGCCAGGGCCCTGTGGACACTGAGGGAGTGAAGGTGCTGTTCCTTCGCTGAAGTGTGAGGCTTCAGAAAGAAAGCAGGTAAGTGTATGGGCTGGTTGAGATGAAAGCGGGATACACTCCAAGTTTTTGCCAAAGGTTGTAAGTGCAGGGAAACCTTGTCCTTAGGGAACTTAGTAAAAGGAGGGTCTTCCATTATAGCCTCCAGTTCGCCTACCCTTCTTGCAGAAGTAATAGCTACCAGGAAGGCAACCTTCCTGGAAAAGAGAGACAGGGAGCAGGAGGCCATACGTTCAAAGGGCAATTTCATCAATACCGAGAGGACAAAACTGATTAGCCTTGCTGGGGGAATGGTTGGTCCCATTGCAGAGCAAAGGGTTGAACAGGCGGCTAAGTCTAGAGGAGATCTGGTAGTCTGACCTGGTAGTCAAGTGATGCGTAAAGACAGAATGCCCCTCCCCAAGAGGGTGCAAGACACTGCCAGTGGCTACATGAACCTTGACGGAGCTGAGAGCAAGTCCTGAAGCCTTCAGGGACAGGAGATAGTCCAGAAGAGGAGGGATGGCCATGTGCTCAGGGGCAAAACCCCTCTGCTAGGCCCATAGGGTGAAACGCTTTCATTCAGCCCTATAGGACCCACCTCGTGGACTCTTTTCTGCTACTTGAGAGGATGTCTTGTACAGCTGATGAACATTCCTGCTCTAGAGGAATATGTCTGTTCAAAAACCAAGCTCTTAGGTGAAGCATCTACAGATTAAGATGCCTGATCCTACAGCCATGTTGCGTGAGGAGTTCCAAGAAAACTGGCAGTGGAAACAGGGGACACGTCAACATCCACAGGAGGAGGGGAAACCAGAAACTGTGAGGGCAGAATGAGGCGATCAGAATGACCATCGCTCTCTCCTGTCTGATCTTGTGTAGGTCGTGTGGCAGGAGCAGTAGGGAAGGAAAGTCATAAATGATTTGGTCTGACCAGCGGATAACTAGGGCACTGCCTTGAGAAAGGGCGCTGATCTCCTCTTCCTCTCCACCCCCCGCCCAGCCCCTGGAGCAGTACTGGGTACATTTGCTGTTGGTGTGGGATGCAGGAAGTCCCAGGTCGGAGTCCCGCAGCGGTCAAAAAGGTCAGCAGCCACAGTGTCATGAAGGTCCCATTCATGGTCAGCCATGAATTTCCTGCTGAGAGAGTCCAACATTATATTCCGAGTCCCAGGAAGATACACTGCTGACAACAGGATTTTGTGGGTAATGCACAAATCCCAAAGACAAACAACTTCCGCACAGAGCACTGACAACATCATGGTCCCATTTGTTGATGTAGGAAATGGTGGGGGTAATTGTCCGACACAATGAGAACATGACAGGAGTGAATGGATGAGAGAAATGCACTAAATGTTCTCCGTACTGCCTGAATTTCCAGGATGTTGATATGCATTTGGGATTCCTGAGTGTACAGTTGCCAACCCTCCAGGATTGGCCTGGAGTCTCCAGGAATTAAAGATTAATCCTTAATTAAAAATTATGAATCTCCAGGAATACATCCAAACCAAAACTGGCCACTCTACCTGAGTGGCTCGAGTCCCATGTCATGTGCTCACCCATGTGGGCGCCCCATCCGATGAGTGACACGTCCATGACAATCGTCATGCTTGGTGATGATGAGAAGAAGGCTATCCTGATACAGACATGACCTGGGTTTGTCCACCATTAGAGGGAGGAGACAATCTTGGGGGCAGGGGAACTGTCAGTAGGAAGTCCATGGTATGGTGCACAGGAGAATAGGCCCTCAGAGCCACGCAGTTGCAGGCAGTGAAAGCAAAGACAAGAGAAGGCGGTAATGTACGTGCAGGTCGCCATGTGACCAAGGGAAAGGCAAATCCTGACCGGAACAGAAGGATTGGAGACCACCTTGGTAACTGGTTCTTGTGGAGTCTGGAAGCTGTCCTCCAGTAGGTAGGCACATGCAGAGACTACACCGATGTGGGCCCCAATGAATTCTAGGGACTGTGTGGGATGAAAACTTGATTTTTCAACCTTTACACTCACCCCCAGTGAGGAGAGGAACGTGAAGATCATGGAGGTTAAGACTCGAGCCTCTGCTTTGGATCACGCTGCTATCAGTCAGTCGTTGAGATAAGGGAATATAATGATCCCTTGACATGGAGATGGGTCCCTACTACCGAGAAAACTTTGGTGAAGACCATAGAGCACTGGTGAGTCCGAACAATAGAACCCTGTATTGGAAGTATTGAGGACCTGCCATGAATCTAAAGAAATGTCTGTGGGTAGGATGGATGTCTACATGAAAGAAAGCATCCTGCATATCAAGAGCCGTAAATCATATGTCCTTTTCTAGCAAAGATATGATGGCTGCTAGGATGACAATACAAAACTTTGGCTTGCATATGAAGTGGTTGAGATGACTGAGGTCTAAGATCAGTCTCCACCCGCCCTTCTTCTTGAGAACCAGGAAATAGGTGGAATAGAACCCTGCGTCCTCATAGGTCATAGGAACAGGTTCAAACATTCCCCCAGCAAGGCTAATCCATCCCTGGTGACCCCATTGACCCACTTTGGGGTCCCAACCCACAGTTTGAGAACCGCTGATTTAGTGAATAAAGCCAAGTAATTTGAGATTTGAAACTGAAGGCTGACAGAGGACAAGACCTTTCGACCCAGAAGGTCCAGTCACTTGCCCTCTTTAGCCACTAAGGTGGAGCATGGGTGGTGCTGCCAGACTCGCACCACCGCTGCCTCTGTGACCAGGGAATTGGATGGGGGAAGGGGGGGGAGATGGGTGAAAGAACAGAAACTCAAACCCCTCTGCAGGCACATAGTACCTCTTTTCTTTGCTCCTGTGGGGGTGGGGATGTAAGTGGTCGGAGTGTGCCAGACAGTCCAAGCTGGTTGAAGAATGCTGTAGGGCATGGGATTCCTGTTTTGGGATCAACTGTAAGTCTCTGCTTCCTACACAAAGAACAAGCAACATAAGATGACTATTAAACTCTGAGCAGCAGAAGCTTAAGTATTGCTTGTCACAGAACTCCAACCAACTGGCACTGAAGTAGTACCGGCAATGCCTTTACTGTACTGATCTTCAATCTGATCTACGGATGAATAGGAAAAATCCAAACTTGGATGCACAGAATGGGGTAGAGAAAATGGAAACCAGTGCGCACACACAAGTTCTGTTAAAAACAAATAAAGTATTAGTGGTTTTGAAATTCCATAAGCATTTTATTGATATATCAACTGCATGTGTTTTAGGAAGTTCCTATACACTACAGTGACAGGTGCTACAGAGAACTGTAAGATATTGTAGTTATTACTGCACAAAAGTTGTATGTAGAAAACATTTCCAACATTACCAGGTAAAAATGGTGACTTTTTCTTTATAACCTTTTTCTCTTTTTTATCCATCTTATCTGGGCTTTCTTGCTCTTTATCTTGTTCTGCATTATTAGGGTCAGCTTGATGACTAGAAAGATTCTGAACATCTGGATTGTGATCCTGAGTTGTAGGATTCTTAGCCTGGCTGCAGTCTGTAGGATGTGCTGAGACTGGAATTGAAGATAGCCCACTGTTTTCTAAGGCTTGCTAAGGCAAAACAAAACTAGAAGATTAGGAAAGAAAAACTACACAAGTTATTCTAAACCTCTGCTCAAACAACTATAAAGGAGATTCAATACAGTTATGATTAATGGCATTTAATCAAGTTTCTTACAACTACAAAATTTTAGCTGAATTTCAAAATTGCAAAGATTTAGAGATCTTTCCTGTACAAAGGTGGTAAACAGTTATATGTTTAGCTAATCACATTATTCAACTGGAACTGTTTTTTTCCAGTAATATGTGTACATTACATTATTCGACTGGAACTGGATTTTCTCCAGCAATGTGTACAAGCAATGACTCCCCAGAAAACTAATCAGATCTACAAAGCCCAATTAAAAAGATGTTTTCTCTTAAATCTCCATTCAAATTCTCATTTTTATCAGTTACTTCTAATTTAAAAAAACAATAACTAGATTTTTTTTTAAATTGTATTCCATTAAAGTTGGAGAGATAATATGTTAAATTGTACTCCAAAAATACAGACCTATACATCCAATAACTGGAAAAACTAATCTCAAAGCAGAACAATTTCTTCTCTTTTGGTGGGGAGAGGGTAGTTAGGATTCATAGAATAAGGATATGTTTACACTGCAAATGCTAGCCCATCAATCTAGTGGTGTCTACACTGAGGCTTATGTCAGCTTAGTTACATCGCTCAGGGCTCTAAAATTTTTCACAGCCCTGAGCGCTATAATTAACCTGACCTAAGTTTGTAGTGTAGATAGGATGAAAGCCTAAGGGCTATTTCATTGTATCTGCAGAAAACCCCACTGACCTGCTAGGGCTCTGCTCAGGGATAACAGCGCATTACAGAATTAAGGCCTGAATGTTTCAAAAAGGGGTTCAGATGAATACTGTGGTTGGCTGGTGCTCAAGAGAAGAGACACTAATACATAAATCGTGCGCAACCTTTTCAGCTTGAAGACTGAATAGAACTGAGAAAGATCAAGGGGCCACAACCACTATTTAAGATGAATGTTTTCTATCCTGTTCTGTTCCCTTTCTTCCAGCTGAGCCCCGGATGCTACAAAAGAAGCATTAAGAGGCAATTGGAGAGCAATGAGTTTGAGAGAGGGTTGATCCAAATAGTCCAGCTTAAACATCACAGGGTGCAGCTCAGGGAACAAATTCTCAATTCATAATCAAATAGAAAATTTCTTAACATGCTCATCCTGGATGGCTGCAATTTAGGTCCTTGAATGCCACAAGTAGTCCATGGACCACAGAAAAACAAAACAAAAAAAAGGACAACCTTAATTTTAAAAAATATTTAGTGTCATTCACTTCCAACTAGTATTTACTGCATTCCAATCTGATCGCATAATGGGGCCAAAGAAACATCTTGCTGCACTCTGCACTTTCATTATTTCAATTTTTCCTGTTACGCAAAGAAGTCAATTCAGGCATACAAACACTTTATGGTTGTAATCAACTGCTGATTTCACTAGAAAGATAAGATAATTACAAAGACACTGTTGAAAGACAAAAAGAAAAGGAGGACTTGTGGCACCTTAGAGACTAACCAATTTATTAGAGCATAAGCTTTCGTGAGCTACAGCTCACTTCTTCAGATGCATATCGTGGAAACTGCAGCAGGCTTTATATATTAATAAGACACTACTTATTATGTAAATACGCCCTACCTGCAAAATGTCTCGATTGAGTCCCACTGCAATATTGAGTTGCTGGCCAGGTTGCTGGGGCTGGTTATTTTCTACTGGACCTGGCTCTGACAGCTCAAGGAGCTGCTGGATGACATCTGTTACAGCCTGTTGCCCTTGTTGACCTGCAGCTGAAGTTACTTGGTTTTCTGTCTGTTGAAGAAGTGGAGACCGAAAATGTGTGGCCTGAAATATACAGCAGTATATGTGTAAAGGAAAATGAAAGAGATAAGCATAAAGAAAGTTTGACTTACCAGTCTATTTTCTTTATCTGAAATATGTCTGCTAATTGTCCATTGTGGGGATGTCCACTCATGTAAGACTGGGGAGTTTACAGAGCTGTCATTCAAGGACTGCTGTTCCACTAAAAGACTGCTCCTCTAGTCTCCTTCCGGAAGGAGTTTTCCCCAAGCTATACAGCTGTAAGCTTACAGCTTGAATTAAGTTTATGATAAAATATTGGCCCCTCACCCATTCTCACAGCTTGGGGACCTATTTTGAATGATTGAATTTTGCAAGTAAGGGTACACAAAAAAATAAATGTAATCACAAAAAATACTTCAAAAAGCTTTTATTTTTTATCAAAAATACGTAAGTATATTAGTAAACTGTCTAGCATATTTAATAAAAGTAATGATGCCTCTGTGATACACAGTTTCAGAGTTAAACTCAACTGTTAAGCCTTTGTGAAACAGACTATTGTATATATGTGTGAATTGGTAATACAGTCCACAAATTATATAAAATAAACTCTCTGTGAATAAGTGTATAATCATATTGGTAGACCTATTGCTGAGAAAGAAAGTCAACAGTGGCCATCCAGGATTTCCCTTTTCCCCTTGAAGCCATGTACAGGGCTGGAAGACCTGGGACAGCCAACCCTGATTACTAAGAAGCCACATTTGGAGAAATCAGGAGATTTCCTATAAAGATCAGCAGGAAGCTGCAAGAAGGGGGGAATGCTCAGGGATCAGAGACTGCTAGGAGTGAGCAGGCTCCAGAAGAAAGTCCCAGGAGTTAGGACTGAGAGTCCAGCCACATAGGGCCTGGAGTGGTCTACCAAAGTATGGAAGCAAAACCTTCATTCTGTATGGACTTTGTTTTGGAATCTTGATTCTTCTTTGAAGTTTTATTTAGATTAATATGTTCAGTCCCCAAGGAGAGGTATTTCTGACCAAGAAAAAACCTTGGTGATGTTTTATTTCAACAGTCCAAGACGGGAAATTGGAGGCTCTCCGCCTGCAGTCTGCCCACAAGACTGCCTTATATTACAGGCCTCCTTAACCAATCCTTCATTGTAGGAAAGTGGCCAACAAAGGTGAGCCATCTGGTCCCATCTCTACCACTTTCTTTCAAACAACTTTTATTGTATTGTATAGAGTAAGTTATTACTTCTAATAAAGTTACTTCATACTTAGGGTGCTTTGCAGATTTCCAGTGTCCCTGTCATCTGCTTTAAGCAGGAGACCACCTTTTATCACTTCCTGTTGACAGATAGTGCTCTTCCATTTATCTGACACTTTGGTATTCAGCAGAAGCTAACAATTATTTTACTTGGCTCTCAGTTTTACGTCTCAGTCACTATAGTTGAGACACTATCTTCTGCCAGCAAGCCATCTGGAGTTTGTTTGTTTTAAGAGAGTACCTGGGGGCACCTGCCACAAAGAAAAATAAAATAGACATGATCCGAAAGACAATTTTATAGATTTATCCGTACTGGGGATCAATTCTTCAGCTCTTTGCAGAAATATTTTGGTCTAAATGAACAACAGGCACAGGGTACTGATTGCTTTCTTCTTAAAAGCCTCTCTCACTTTATATGCCAAGTCCCTTGGAAAATCTCCTTCAATAACAATTACAAGGTTATTAATTTAAAAACAAAAACAAAAAAAAGATAGTGATAATACAGCAACATTCTTCAGACAAGTCAGGTTTATCTTTTTGATTTTGTTTTAATCTACAATCTTCTGCCTTTATATGAGGAAATTCATCCTCCTTGTAATAACCTGTTCCAGGCTAGAAAGTAATAGACCATAAAACGTCCTCTCTGAACTATAAAGGTAATGCCTCCTTCAGTTTCTTCACTTCTTTGATTCAACCTCTTTTTACTCCAAAAATTTAAATAACTTTTGAATGACAAAGTACAATGATGAAAATAATTTTTGTTCTAGTCTAAAAATCAAACTTCTCCACCCATCTTGGCTCGCTCCCTTTTTCTTTTCTCTTCATCCTTAGAAAGAAGGGTGAAGAAGAAATCCAAGGACTCATTCTTCAGCTAATTTTATTTTTCCTTTTTAAAACCTGGAATAAAACAAACAGGGTGGCTAGCCTTATTCTTTCCACTTAACTTGAAAACCACTCAAATATACACTTACTCAGAGAGCTTTTCTTTTATTTCCTTAACAATAAAAAGGATACTGCAACATACATTCGCTGGCCATGCAGTTCTGTTCTTGAGCATACACAGACTAATATTCACTTCTGTTCCTCAAGCAATGAGAAGCCACCTTATCGCTTCAGGCTGCACTAAGTAGAGTCCTGTCTGCATACTACCAAAGTTGGTTCAGGATGAATTTCACTTAGTCTTTCACTGTAATTTTGTTTTCCATTTTGAAAAGCTATTCCTCCACGGCTCTTTCCATAGCTGAAACACTCTCTTGCAGACCTGATAGGGTAAAGACCTTGCCTTCACATTTTGTGATGATTCCAAATAATTAGGATAAAAAAAAAAATTGTTTCACCTTGCAGTTCCCTCCTTGGAATTGGATGAATAGTTCTGAATCAACATTAAAAAAAGTGAGCTGACACTCACAAGAATAGATATTTGTCACCCTGTACATACACACACACACAGTGTTTATCTTTGTTCATCTTATTGAGGATCAGGGTGGCACGATCTCTGCTCAGATCTCAATTTGACAGAAACTCTGTCTAAACAGTTTAACAATAATACATATATTCTTTATTTTGTACTTACTGCTGTTAGACCACAGAAAACAATTTTATATACGGAGGTGCAACAACTTCAGAAATAGTACTTTCTGGGAGCAGAATGTAGCAGAGGTCCTTAGAGGAGCAAGCAGTCCTAGTTTGACAGCTCTATAAGCTGCCCATTCTTCAGCAAGAGGAGGACAACCCTTCATTGAAGGGCTGGCGGAACATAATATTAAGGGGAAAACAATCGATTAGACAATTTAGACAGCATGTGTGTGCATCTTACACATTAGACTAGGTGTTATGTATGTTTGTATATGTTCACACATAGGTCATAATGTTTCAATGAAACCACAGAAAAGTTTTAGTTACCATTTCCATAATGTTCCCCCATTATATTTATAAAAGTGCCAAGATTTCCTTCCAGGCTGTAACTTTGAATGCTTATCATGTAGCCAACTTATAATACAGCACAAAGAGCGAAATGTTTTATTACTATTCCATAATAAAGAGGTCTGCCATCCAGTCCTTTTAAGAATAAGAAAGCATGGTATTGTTTAGCTTTTAAAAAAAAAAAAAAAAAAAAACTTTTACTCTTTCCTATCATAAAAATAGTAAAGAACTGTATTTGTCAGACCCGTAATCAACAAGGGTTTGTACCGTTTACAAAAAAAAAAAAGTGAATTTTAGTGAAAACAAAATATTTACAAAAGTTTTCACACTTAAGAGCCTAAGAGACTTAATACCCAATTTTGAGAGGTGCAACCCACTGACTTCAAATTTGAGTTGTAGGCAGTAACATATGAAAATCTGACGTTTTTACCAAGAGCAAATGTATAAAGCAATGGGAATGCTAATCAGGTGACTATGTGGCTGAAATACCTGCCCTCATCAACTGTTCTGGGGATGAAGTCCTGAGGGAAAAAAAAGAAGTACAATAGACTAAAGTTTCCCCCTCAATCTCTACCACTCAGTCTTTGCTAGCCACCTGCTCACTGCTGATTCTGCTCTGGTTGCTGAGTTACTAAATAGCGGACTCCTTTCTCTGAACACCTGCTTCTTTCTGGAGCCCCACTCAACATCTCTATTATAATGAGGAAGCAGCAAAGGCTAGAAGCAATGTAAATTCCGACCACCAGGGTGCTCACTGACTGCTTAATCACCAGCTGCATAAGAAATGGTTTCGCCTATCCATTAATGATAAGAGGGGAAAAACGGGTGACCCGTTAAGAACATAAGAATGGCCACACTGAGTCAGACAAAAGGTCCATCTAGCCCAGTATCCTGTCTTCTGACAGTGGCCAATGCCAGGTTCCCCAAAGGGAATGAACAGAACAGGTAATCATCATGTAATCCATTCCCTGTCGCCCATTCCCAGCTTCTGGCGAAGTTTTCCCTTGAGTATTGTTTGAAAGCTTTTGAATAATCTGGCATTTACATACATGACAACTGCATCTTGTTCATATTAAGCCCTTGTCTTTCTTAAGCACCAAGCTGTCATGCAAATTATATAAGGAATGCCACTTGCAAACCTAATGGACTATGTATACTGTATTCCAAAGCATTCTAGCTAAAATATCCTTCGTAAGAAAGTATTTTTGAGTCCTAATTTTATTTCTTCTCTATAACAATACCTTTCTCCTCTCAGGTAATCTACTTATTTTTGATTATTTATAAGTTCCCCACTTTCCACCAAACAAAGGTAGTTGAGCTTGTAGAGACTGATTCAACAAAACAAGTTGAAATCTTCCAAAGAAAGCAATATATTTTAAAAGACAACTGCCTTTTATGAAGGTCAGGGATGGGGGTTTTAATTATAAAATGATATATTAAAAAAGCATTTCAAAGTACACCGTCTGCCACCAGCTCTTATGCTGGTGCTTCCTAGAGAGTCCTGGGAACGCAGCCTTGAAGTTCTCTTCCACAGTTCCTGCATTGCATGAGTCCTCCCTAATGGATGCACTCCCTAATGCTTTTAGAACCCTTTTTATGGTACACTAGTCATCTTACCCACCATACAGGGACTGGAATGGGAATATCTGACATGTGTTTTCCAAGAGTTTTTGCATGGAGTTGTGTATGCAGTTATCAGGAAATGTTTATGAATTGACTTGTTATACTCCGAATTAACCATTTACAAGAATTAACAGATTTTCATTCACAAATTGGGCACAGCATTATATAAGGCCCTTTAATCAAATATCAATCCACCTTCCAGAGGACTGTGTGTTTGTTAATACATAATATTAATAAATGTTTGCAAAGTTCTGAGAGCTGCAATTCCCCTTTTAACATGCCTGCCATCTCAGTACTGACACAAATAAATTAAGAAAATCTCTATACTTACATTCTTCCATTTATTATCAACAGGTTGCATCAGGTTAGCAGGAGACGTCATTAGAGGCTGGGCCACAGGATCCTACAAACAGAAGAATGGCAAAGACAGTAAGCTACTGTATTAAAAGAAAAAAAAACATACACTTTATATTAAAGTTAAAACTTACAAATTAGCTTTCAACAACATCAAAACCACAGCTAGAGTAAAAGAGACACTTTAGGGGTTGGATAGATATCCAGGGTTCTCTTCATAATGCATATACATTAACTTAGGGGTTCTCACAACAAATTTTTTGGTGGCCTCAGAGTGCAGCCACCAACTCTTGCTGGTGGCCACTCTGAGAATTTTTCCTGAAGTACTTAATTCACTTTAAGAAAAAAAACAAATAAATATGCAAATATACATGTCCATTGCCATTTATTCGTGTAGGGCTAAGTTTCCTCTAAGCTGTGAGTCTGGGCAAGTGCCCAGCAGGCTATCAAATGCTGCACACTTCAGATGTCCCTCCCCCCACTGCCATACTGCTCCTGCCCTCTGCCTTGAAGCTGCTCCCGGGAGCGTCCTGCTTGCTGCGCGGGTGGGGGAGGGGGCACTGATGTCAGGGTGTCCTCCTCTGCCCACTCCTGTACCCCATCTCCACAGAGCAGGGGGAGAGGGAAGCTTGCTGGCAACTGCTGCTGTGTCAGAACATGCCAATCTACTTAAAAGGGCAGGTCTCTCTGAGAGTAGGTCTACACTATGGGGCTAAGTCAACCTAAATTACGCAACTCCAGCTATGTGAATAATGTAGCCGGAGTCAACATACTTTAAGGACAACTTATTGTGGTGTCTACACCGCCCTAGGTTGACGGGAGAAACTCTCCCGTTGACTTACCTTATGCTTCTCGTTCCAGTGGAGTATCGGAGAGCAATCAGCAGTCAACATAGCGGGTCTTCACTAGACCCGCTAAATCAACCGCCAGTGGATCCATCGCTGCAGCATTGATCCACAGTAAGTAGAGACAAGGCTCCCCCCCTCCCCCGCCCCCCACACACAGTCTTTCACACTCACCTCCCAACACATTGTATTACTGTTGTTACTTCTTCCAATGTGTGTTATTTTAGTTTTTTGACTGGTCTATGCATTTCATAATCTTTATTCCTCTCTTATGCTTAAATTTAATTCTTTGAGTAGTGAGTTCTAAAATGCCTAACCCGTCCTGACTGTAGTAATTATCCTTATGGTAATTTTTGAAAAATATATATTATATCTAGGTTTTTGGTTTCTGCTGGTGGCACACATCCGCACATTATCTCAATATGGGGCACATAAAATTCTTTCTGCACATGGATGGAAAAAATTAAAGGGAATATTGATATAGGGTTGTTGGGTTTTTTTTGCAGACTCAATAAAAAAAATAATGTACAGTTGCCTCTATTCTTTACTGGACCTAAACAGAATAAAAACAAATAAGTTTTCACGTTCTTGTCTTTTGCTGTTGTAGTTTCTTTTGCTTTTTTGGTTGCTTCTTTTTTTTAAAGACTTGCTAGCTAGTAAGTCTGCTTCTTTGAAAAGTGATATTTGTACATTTGTTAATATCATTTGTCACAGCAGCAGACTTGCTAGCTAGCTGGGAGGTAGCAAAAAGTGATATTAACAAACCATACAAATATCACTCTTCATAACAGACTTACTCAGCCATGGCAAGCCAGGGGACAAATTAAGCCGTGGATGAGCCGATCAGTGGGGAGGCAACAGGGGCCAAAGGTGATGGGGGTGGGTTGGTGAGCCTCTGGCCAGCACCCACTGCCATGCAGCTGGATGCCAGAGCCGGAACCCAAAGCTTGGTGGCTGGCACCACGCAGCCAGGATCTGAGAACATGGCTGAAACCCGAAGTTGGAGAATGCAGCAGGGGCCAGGGGCAATTGGAAGGGGGTGGTTAGCCCACTTCCGCCACCACTTGGCTGCTGGGGCTGGATCTGGTGGCCCCGCAGCCACAGCCTGAAACCTTTCGGCTGAGGGACGGAGCCCGCCACCATGTGGCCATAACCCAGGACCAGAGGAGGCAGCGGGGGGCCAGGGGTGGGATTAAGCCAGGGGACAGAGCCAGGTGATGGTGCCTGCCACCCCACGGCTGAAGCCGGAAACCCAAGTCCCATTGCACCCAGCAAGGTGGTGAACTCACATCGGCTGCCTTCTCCTCTAGCATCTGTGGCTCCAGAGAAGGGCAGGGTGCGAGAGGTGATACTGCTTTGTCCCCTCCCCCGCACCCCCCATCACCACCCGGGCAGCTGTGAACACACGAAAAGAGAAACACTGTCCTAATATATGCCTTCCAGTAACCAGACAGTTACATTTAGTATCAAAGCAAGCTTCTTGGGTAGGATGTGTGCATAGATTTTTTTTGTTTACTTGTTTGTTTTACTATTAATTAGCATTACCATTGTGCCTAGATGCCCCAGTCAAGGAGCAGAACCCGACTGTGCGAGGCACTCTGACAAACAAAGAACAAAAAATGGTCCCTGCCCCAAAGAGCTTATAATCCAAGTATAAGACAAGAGACAACAGATGGATACTGACAGACAATCCAAGGAAACAGAGAGATATGGGATATATAGATAGAGAGAGAGAGAGAATATCAACTCCTATCCCCAAATAGATACAAGTGAACTTAATAGTTGCAGGGAAAAATATGCTTTTCAAACAGTATTCACGCTTTTTAAAACAGAAAAGTAAATCCCTTGACCTTTCAGTAATAATGCTATAACTTGTATAAACAAAAAAGCCATTTGGCTGCCTTTATTGTTATCTGAGCAATTCCTCCCACAAACTGCTTTCTAACATTCTGTTTCTAACACAACATTGCCCCCAAAGCATGCTAAGCTCTATATATCCAACTGGATTGAGACAAAATATAAGTCTCATTTGCTATGGTCGTTTTTAGAACCAAGCAGCTATTACTAGGTTTGGTTTTTCCCAAATCCTTGGAATTCAAAATGCATCAAGGTCAGCAAACTTTGGCAAAAAAAAAAATGGGGGTGTTATGTGACCTTTGGCTTCAGCCCCACGGGGCACGTCTACTGGGGCTCATGGCTTCAGCCTCACTCCTGTTGAAGCCCCAGGACCCAACAGGCACCTCCCATGGGGCTGAAGCCCCAAGTCCCAGCAGGCGCACTCCAGCTCTCGAACTTCTGAGGATTGTCATATGTGGCTCGGAGGGTCAGTAAGTTTGGCCACCCCGCTCTAGTGATTCTTTCTAAAGGAGAAAATCCTTAATTTTGATATCTTGAAATACTTATTCAGGTTTGTGAAGTCCAGAAAGAGTCTTAAACCAACAACCTTTGTGGGGGATGAAGAAATACCACGAATTCTTTGCTATCAGTAGATTAGGAAGACACCTTTTATGGATTCCCTTGATAGCAGAGGGTCCACCTTCTATAGGAAGACATTCTCATGAAATGAGTCTTTAAGGAGAGAGGGAGCGAGGAAGGAAGTGAGAGCTAGGACCTGGTGCAGAAGTGGTTGGATAATGCTGCCTGCTTCTTGTTTACAGTGTCACCTGCAAGTGAGAACAGGCGTTTGCATGGCACTGTTGTAGCTGGCGTAGCAAGATATTTACGTGCTAGATGCACTAAAAATTCATATGTCCCTCCATGCTTCAACCACCATTCCAGAGGACATATGTCTATGCTGATGATCATAGAATCATAGGACTGGAAGGAAACTTAAGAGGTCATCTAGCTCAATCCACTGCACTCATTGCAGGACTAACTAATAAACAGACCATGGGTTCTGCTCAACAACAATCCAAAGCGGTGCAGACAGAGCATGTTCATTTTCAACCTCGGAGTCAGATGCCACCAGCAGAAGGTTGATTTTCCTTTTTGGTGATTTGGGTTCTGTACTTTCCCCACCAGAGTATTGCTCTTTTAAGATTCTGAAAGCATGTTCCCCACCGCATCCCTCTCAGATTTTGGAAGGCACTTCAGATTCTTAAACTCTGAGTTGAGTGCTATAGCTATCCTAACAGTTAACTTTTTAAACAATATTTACATCCCTAATCTGCAGTGAAAGTGTTCTTAAAACAAATAACATGTGCAAGGTCATCATCCAAGACTGCTATAACATAAAATATATGGCAGAATTTGCATAACACAGAACAGGAGACATAAAATTCTCCCCCCAGGAGTTCAGTCTCAAATTTAATTAATGCTTTTTTTTTTCCTTTTTCTTTTTTTTAAACACGCTTCATCAGCATGCCCTCTGGACTGGTGGTCAAAGCATGAAGGGAGGGGAGGGATAGCTCAGGGGTTTGAGCATTGGCCTGCTAACCCCAGAGTTGTGAGTTCAATCCTTGAGAGGGCCATTTAGGGATCTGGGGCAAAAATTGGGGATTGGTCCTGCTTTGAGCAGGGGGTTGGACTCGATGACCTCCTGAGGTCCCTTCTAACCCTGATATTCTATGATTCTATGACATAATGTTTAGCATATCTGGCAGGTAAATACCTTGCAATGTCTACTACAAAAGCACCATGCAAACGCCGGTTCTCAGTTTCAGGGGAGACTGAAAGTAAGACGTGGACAGCATTATCCCCCGTAAATGTAAACAAACTTGTTTGTCTTAGCAACTGGCTGAACAAGAAGTAGAACTGAGTGGACTCAGAGGCTCTAAAGTTTTATACTGTTTTATTTTTAGATGTGGTTATTTTTTGTACATAATTCTACATTTGTAAGTTCAACTTTCATGATAAAGAGAGTGCACAACAGCACTTGTATTAGGTGAATTGCAAAATACTATTTCTTTTGTTTTTCACAGTGCAAATATTTGTAATCAAAAATAAACGTAAAGTGAGCAGTGTACACTTTGTATTCTGTGTTGTAACTGAAATCAATATATTTGAAAATGCAGAAAAACATCCAAAAAAATGTAATAAATTTCAGTTGGTATTCTATTGTTTAACAGCGCAATTACAATTGCAACAAATCGTGATTAATTTTTTTAGTTAATTGAATGAGTTAACTGATAGACCCTAGTCTATTCCACTTCAGGTAACTCCCAAGCAGTTAACTATGGAGAAGCGTTCAGAATCTATCAGAAAAGTGACTGCAGAATAGCCCTCCCGAAGTCAGCATCATCCCTGGGGCCGATGAAATGGCATAGGCTTGGTAAATATGTGAATAGGAGTCTAGGCTCTACATATATCTGTCAACACAATGTTGTTTAAGAAGGCCACGAACGCTACTTGTACTCTAGTGGGGATGTGCAGTTTTCTTGAAAGGCAGTGCTGATTTTACAATAACAATACGTCGAAATGCAGAAGGTGCTCAATCTAGAAATATGCTATGATATAACCACCATTCTGTTCATGCAGAAAACAAATAATTGCCGTGAAGATCTAAACGGTTTTGTCCTGTCCAAATAAAAGGCAAGAGCACAGCAGGCGTCCAGGGAATGAAGTTTTATCTCATCCTTGTGAGAATGTGGTTTAGGAAAAAAGGTAGGTAAAAAGATGATGGTAGAGATGGAAATCAGTAACCAGAGAGAAACTTAGCAATCTTATCTTTGTATATAAAAAATAATCATATATATGGAGGGAATGCCATTAATGCTAGCAGTTTTCCAACCCTCCTAAGTGGAAGTAACTGCCACTAGAAAAGCAACCTTAGTCAACAATACCAGAGAGGATAAAAAGCCATTAGTTCAAACTTAGGAGCCATTAACATGGACAATACTAAGTTCAAATCCCACAGGGAAAATTGTCTCTCTAAAAAGAAAAAAGTCTAGATATTCCTTTTGAAAAATCTTACTGATATAGGATTTGAAAACATCCGATGGCCATGCACAAGAGGATAAAAAGCTGAAATTGCAGCAAGGTGTACTGTTAGATAGCTGAGACAAAGATCTGACACATTCAGACGTAGTAAATACTCCAGAACATTCTGAATCCTTGCCTGGGCAGGAAAAACATTCCTCTTGCCCAGCGACAAACTTTCCTATTTGTGTAGGTAAGTGACTCAGGTGGACAATTTTCTACTATTTAGTAAAATATTCTGCTCTGCTAGTGAATAGTCTTTCTCTCCATTGAGAATTACCCTGGGCATCAAGGGTATAAGGAGGAAAAGCACAGAGCAGACCCACACTCCGTAACAACAGAAACGGATCTGTGAGCAAACCTAGACTTTATCCCGTTCTGCTGCAGAAACAGTGGCATTCCCTGTTCCACTTCATAGTGAATAGGCCCACAGTTAGCATACCCCAAGTTTGAAAAAATGTTCATAGTGTGTCAATCTTCAGTGACCATTCGTGATCTCTGCTCAAGGATCTGCTGAGGTGATCTGCTAGAGACTTCTGGAACCCTGATGTTCTGAGTTATATTTCATTTTAGGGCTGTCAAGCGATGAAAAAAAATTAATCATGATTAAAAAAAATAACCGCGCTGTTGAACAATAATAGAATACCATTTATTTAAATATTTTTGGATGTTTTCTACATTTTACAAATATATTGATTTCAATTACAACACAGCATACAAAATGTATAGTGCTCATTTTATATTTATTTTTTATTACAAATATTTGCACGGTAAAAAGAAATAAGAAAAGGAGGACTTGTGGCACCTTAGAGACTAACCAATTTATTAGAGCATAAGCTTTCGTGAGCTACAGCTCACTTCCTCAGATGCATATCGTGGAAACTGCAGCAGGCTTTATATATACACAGAGAATATGAAACAATACCTATTCCCACCCCACTGTCCTGCTGGTAATAGCTTATCTAAAGTGATTTCCAGCACAAATCCAGATTTTCTCACCCTCCACGGTGGAGGGTGAGAAAACCTGGATTTGTGCTGGAAATCACTTTAGATAAGCTATTACCAGCAGGACAGTGGGGTGGGAATAGGTATTGTTTCATATTCTCTGTGTATATATAAAGCCTGCTGCAGTTTCCACGATATGCATCTGAGGAAGTGAGCTGTAGCTCACGAAAGCTTATGCTCTAATAAATTGGTTAGTCTCTAAGGTGCCACAAGTCCTCCTTTTCTTTTTGCGAATACAGACTAACACGGCTGTTACTCTAAAAAGAAATAGTAATTTTCAATTCACCTAATACAAGTACTGTAGTGCAACCTCTTTATCGTGAAAGTTGAACTCTCAAATGTAGAATTATGTATGAAAAATAACTGCATTCAAAAATAAAACAACGTAAAACTTTAGCGCCTATAAGTCCACTCAGTCTTTCTTCTTGTTCAGCCAATCACTCAGACAAACAAGTTGTTCACATTTGCAAGAGATAATGCTGCCTTCTTCTTGTTTACAAGGTCACCTGAAAGTGAGAACAGGCATTTGCATGGCACTGTTTTAGCCTGCATCGCAAAATATTTACCTGCCAGATGCGCTAAAAATTCGTATGTCCCTTTACGCTTCAACCACGCAGAGGACATGTGTCCATGCTGATGATGGGTTCTGCTCGATAACAATCCATAGTAGTGTGGACCGACATATGTTCATTTTCATCATCTGAGCCAGATGATACCAGCAGAAGGTTGATTTTCTTTTGTGATGGTTTGTGTTCTGTAGTTTCTGCATTGGAGTGTTGCTCTTTTAAGACTTCCGATTCAAACCTCGTCCCTCTCAGATTTTGGAAGGCACTTCAGATTCTTAAACCTTGGGTCGAGCACTGTAGCTATCTTTAGAAATCTCATATTGGTACCTTCTTTATGCTTTGTCAAATCTACAGAAAGTGTTCTTAAAATGCACAGCATGTGCTAGGTCATCATCCAAGACTGCTATAACATGAAATATATGGCAGAATTTGCATAACACAGAACAGGAGACATACAATTCTCCCCCCTCAAGAAGTTCAGTCTCAGATTTAATTAACACATTTTTTTCTTTTGTAAACAAGCTTCATCAGCATGGAAGCATGTCCTCTGGAATGGTGGCCGAAGCATGAAGGGGCATATGAATGGTTAGCATATCTGGCAATGCTGGCTACAAAAGCGCCACGTGAATGCCCATTCTCACTTGTAGGTGACATTGTAAATAAGAAGTAGGCAGTATTATCTCCCATAAAAGTAAACAAATTTGTTTGTTTTAGAAATTGGCTGAACAAGAAGTAGGACTGACTGGACCTGTAGGCTCTAAAGTTTTACATTGTTTTGTTTTTAAATGCAGTTCCGTAACCAAAAATAAAAAAATAAAAATCTACATTTGTAAGTTGCACTTTCACAATAAAGAAATTGCATTACAGTACTTGTCTGAGGTGAACTGAAAAATACTATTTCTTTTATCATTTTTACTGTGCAAATATTTGTAATAAAATATAATATAAAGCGAGCACTGTACACTTTGTATTCTGTGTTGTAATTTAAATCAATATATTTGAAAATGTAGAAAAACTTCCAAAATATTTAAAAAATTTAAATTGGTATTCTACTGTTTAACAGCGCGAGTAAAACTGCAATTAATCGTGATTAAATTTTTTTTAGTTAATTGCGTAAGTTAACTGCGATTAACGGACAGCCCTATTTCATTTCGAATGCAAAAATTCCAGAAAGGCTGGCTGTTACGAGGCTGTCAAGCTGATCTGCCCTGTCAGCTGATCTGTCAAGCTGATCCTCTCCACCCAGCCCCTCAGGTAAAACACTGCTGTCATATTGTCTATATGTATTTGAACATACTTGCCCTTTCTCTGGTGGAGAAAAACCTGGCAGAAAAACTCTGAAAATTGCCCTCAATTATACAACATTTGTGTGGGGGGTTTGTTTGCCCACAGGCCTTGAGCTTGCAAGGGACACAGATGTGCACCCCAGCCCAAGAAAGATGTGTCCATGACCAGAGTCAGAGTAGGAAGGGAAGAGGAGGAGACAACGAAACATTGAACTGGACTCTCCACCACTTCAAGGAAGATGGCACACTTGGTAGGTCTGTGAATCAATGTGTCCAGAGGATGAGTTAATGGACAGTAGATGAATTTTAACTAGCCTTAAAGACATCTCAGGTATAGTTTGGCATGCTGAGTCACCTACATGCAAGAGGCCACATGTCCTAAAAGTTGCATCCAGTTTCTCATCATTGTTTGTAGATAAGCTTGGAGGAAACTGCATAATTCCAGGATCACTGGAAACCTGACCTGAGGAAGGTATGGCATTGCTGAGGTTGAATCTAGCAATGCTTCGATAAACTCTATTCTCTGCACCGGAAAGAGACTGTATAATCAGGCTCAACTGGTCAAATACAATCTGAATTGCTCTGATGCCTTCTGTTTTAGGAATGCCACCAAATAAGCCAGTCATCCAGATAGGGGTATACCTGAATAGCGATTCTGTGAAGAAGGGCAGCTACTCCAACCATGCATTTGATAAACACTCTGGGAGCTGATGACAGACCAAAGGGGAGGACAATAAATCTGAGAAACCTGTTCTGGTGTGATGAATGACCACACGAGAGCAGCACACCAATCTTCAGGATTGAGTGATGGGATAAACGACAACAAGGATATCATACAAAACTATCTTTCTTATTTCAGAGTAACAGCCGTGTTAGTCTGTATTCGCAAAAAGAAAAGGAGTACTTGTGGCACCTTAGAGACTAACCAATTTATTTGAGCATAAGCTTTCGTGAGCTACAGCTCACTTCATCGGATGCATACTGTGGAAAATACAGAAAATGTTTTTATACACACAAACCATGAAAAAATGGGTGTTTATCACTACAAAAGGTTTTCTCTCCCCCCACTCTACTCTCCTGCTGGTAATAGCTTATCTAAAGTGATCACTCTCCTTACAATGTGTATGATAATCAAGGTGGGCCATTTCCAGCACAAATCCAGGGTTTAACAAGAACGTCTGAGGAACAGTTGGGGGGGGGCGGGAGTGGGATAATAAACAAGGGGAAATAGGTTACTTTTTATAATGAATCAACCATTCCCAGTCTCTATTCAAGCCTAAGTTAATTGTATTCAATTTGCAAATTAATTCCAATTCAGCAGTCTCTCGTTGGAGTCTGTTTTCAAAGTTTTTTTTGTTGAAGGATAGTCACTTTGAGATCAGAAATCGAGTGACCAGAGAGGTTGAAGTGTTCTCCGA
This sequence comes from Lepidochelys kempii, assembly GCF_965140285.1. Lineage (NCBI taxonomy): Eukaryota > Metazoa > Chordata > Testudines > Cheloniidae > Lepidochelys > Lepidochelys kempii. The sequence goes on along the minus strand of NC_136381.1, from coordinate 102,119,862 downwards.
CCGGTTTATGAATGTTATAATTCTTGACATCTGATTTGTGTCCATTTATTCTTTTACGTAGAGACTGTCCAGTTTGACCAATGTACATGGCAGAGGGGCATTGCTGGCACATGATGGCATATATCACATTGGTGGATGTGAAGGTGAACGAGCCTTTGATAGTGTGGCTGGTGTTATTAGGCCCTGTGATGGTGTCCCCTGAATAGATATGTGGGCACAGTTGGCAATGGGCTTTGTTGCAAGGATAGGTTCCTGGGTTAGTGGTTCTGTTGTGTGGTATGTGGTTGCTGGTGAGTATTTGCTTCAGGTTGGGGGGCTGTCTGTAGGCAAGGACTGGCTTGTGTCCCAAGATTTGTGAGAGTATTGGGTCATCCTTCAGGATAGGTTGTAGATCCTTGATAATGCGTTGGAGGGGTTTTAGTTGGGGGCTGAAGGTGACTGCTAGTGGCATTCTGTTATTTTCTTTGTTAGGCCTGTCCTGTGGTAGGTGACTTCTGGGAACTCTTCTGGCTCTATCAATCTGTTTCTTCACTTCCGCAGGTGGGTATTGTAGTTGTAAGAATGCTTGATAGAGATCTTGTAGGTGTTTGTCTCTGTCTGAGGGGTTGGAGCAAATGCAGTTGTATCGCAGAGCTTGGCTGTAGACAATGGATCGTGTGGTGCGGTCTGGATGAAAGCTGGAGGCATGTAGGTGGGAATAGCAGTCAGTAGGTTTCCGGTATAAGGTGGTGTTTATGTCACCATCATTTATTAGCACTGTAGTGTCCAGGAAGTGGATCTCTTGTGTGGACTGGACCAGGCTGAGGTTGATGGTGCGATGGAAATTGTTGAAATCATGGTGGAATTCCTCAAGGGCTTCTTTTCCACGGGTCCAGATGATGAAGATGTCATCAATATAGCGCACGTAGAGTAGGGGCGTTAGGGGACGAGAGCTGAGGAAGCGTTGTTCTAAGTCAGCCATAAAAATGTTGGCATACTGTGGGGCCATGCAGGTACCCATAGCAGTGCCGCTGATTTGAAGGTATACATTGTCCCCAAATGTAAAATAGTTATAGGTAAGGACAAATGCCCCTCTGCCATGTACATTGGGCAAACTGGACAGTCTCTACGTAAAAGAATAAATGGACACAAATCAGATGTCAAGAATTATAACATTCATAAACCAATCGGAGAACACTTCAATCTCTCTGGTCACTCGATTTCTGATCTCAAAGTGACTATCCTTCAACAAAAAAACTTTGAAAACAGACTCCAACGAGAGACTGCTGAATTGGAATTAATTTGCAAATTGGATACAATTAACTTAGGCTTGAATAGAGACTGGGAATGGTTGATTCATTATAAAAAGTAACCTATTTCCCCTTGTTTATTATCCCCCCCAACTCCCCTCCCACTGTTCCTCAGACGTTCTTGTTAAACCCTGGATTTGTGCTGGAAATGGCCCACCTTGATTATCATACACATTGTAAGGAGAGTGATCACTTTAGATAAGCTATTACCAGCAGGAGAGTAGGGTGGGGGGAGAGAAAACCTTTTGTAGTGATAAACACCCATTTTTTCATGGTTTGTGTGTATAAAAACATTTTCTGTATTTTCCACAGTATGCATCCGATGAAGTGAGCTGTAGCTCATGAAAGCTTATGCTCAAATAAATTGGTTAGTCTCTAAGGTGCCACAAGTACTCCTTTTCTTTTATCTTTCTTATGTATTTGTTTGAGTTTTGTAGGTCTAAGATGGGCCTTAGCCAGCATCTCCCCCCCACACACACACACTTTGATTTCTGTGTAAGCAAACGTCTCAAATAAAAATCTCTCCCCTAATACAGTAAGGAAGAACCACTAACATGAGAAGGAACCTGGTGAGGGACAGGGAAGGGGAAAGGGAAGCAGATCTAGTTCTTTGCTGTAACATGTAGTCCAGTTCAACAGTGCTTAGAACCCATTTGTAGATAGTGATGGTTTTCCAGGCACCTAGGAAATCAGACAGTATGTTTCCAAATGGAGGTGAAGAAGAAAAAGAAGATCCCCGATAATGAATATGTTGCTCTCTGACTGAGCACTGCTTTGACATAGTAGGGTGCTGTTCTAAGGTTAAGACGTGTGCTTCATTCCAGGTAAGTCCAGCTATCTTTGAGGGTAACAGGATTGCCTCTGCAGCTGCTATTGAGGAAACTGATTCCTGGAGAGGGGAGTAGGGAGTCACCCTAGAATCTGAGGGTGTATAACACCTCTCTTCTTTTCCCAGGAAACAGTGAGGAACGCTTAAAGGACAAATGCTCAATAATTTGTTGTTCCTATATAGATATGCTCAAATATTTCATCCACAAGGAAGAGTGCATCGTAACTGAAATCACCACCACTCTCACTACCAAACTCATTGCACCTAGAGCAGCCTGGAGTGATAGTCAAGCAAATAGACAATCCTTAGTCAGCATAGGCCAGAGTTGTTCTTTGGCATCACCAGAAACCTTAACTCCAAACTTGGACAAAGTATCTATGTTTCAATAATCATATCTTGCCAGCCAAGACTGATTGGCTATGTGGACAGGAAAGCCTTCCTGAGAGGAAGATGGAGAGGTGTTGCCATAGAGAGGTAGAGTTGTTTCAGTAATACACCTGTCTCGGCCATGACAGTTCTGTGAAAATAACCTTCGCCCCTTCCTGTTTGAGCAAGATCTTGAGAATTAGAGGTAGGGGTGGGTAAGCATACAGCAAGACACGGGGTCATGGTGTTATTAAGACATCTCCCAACAAACTGTGACTGCATTCTCCCTTGAAGCAGAAAAAGATGACATTTTGTATTGGTTGCGGTAGCAAAAAGATCTGCTCCCAGGTTTGGCGGATGCTGTGGAAGACTTTGGGAGGTTTTCAGTAGTATTCTGCACCCCTCTCAGGAGTACAGAAGACTGGAGCCAAGATGCTCTCTGCATAACACTGCAGTAGCTAATGATCTAGAAGTCATGTCAGCTGCAACAACTGCCCCTCAGAAATGAGGGACTGCAATTACTCTTTTTGGTTCTGTGGCAAGCATTCAGTAAGTGTGTAAACTTAACTGTTAGAATCGTATTTCCCCAACAAGGCCTGGTAATTTGTGACTCAAAATTGAAGAGCCACCGATTAATAGCTTTTCCATCCCAGAAGCTCCAATCATTTTGACTTTGTCCGAAGGAGAGGGTCTAGAACGATCCTGATTATTTCTTTCATTAACTACATCCACCCCCAGGAAATTAGGAGTGGGATGGGAGAAAAAGTGCTCTATTCCCTTGGCTGGAATGTAGTATTTTTTAACTGTCAGTTTGCAGGGGTTTGCCATAAGGTGTATGCAGTTGATTTCAGTGTCTCTTCAATCAGCAGAGCAATTTTTCCCTGGGGGCTGATATTTAAAATGCACACCAGGGAATGCGGAGACTCCTGAACAGCTTCTAATGGGATCTGGAAGGATTCCACCAGATGTTTTGTCTTTTCCTGGGAAGCCCTAAAGTCAACAGCATAAGACAGTGGCAGTGGCATTACCATCTCGTCTGGGGAGGAGGAGTACTTGGCTGATGGAGGCAAGCTTACATCAGTCTGTGGCTCTTGGTCCTCTTGTGCCTCTCTTACTGTCAAGGGAGCATGTGGCACCAGAGAATGCTTTGTTGGTGCCTGTGCATGATTATACAATGCCAATGGGTGTTAGGGTTTCTTTCTAGCTGGCACCCCGTAAAACATTTTACCAAAGTACTCCCAGGGGTTCCAGTACTGGAGTAAGGGAAGGTCCTCAATGGCATTCGTATCATCTAGGGCTAGGGCACTTGGAGGGCTCCAGAAGGTTCTCTTCAGTAAATGGACTCATAAGGGTGTGATGGTATGGTACTGAGGGAGAGCTCTGTACCGAGACCTCAAGTCACAAGTACCATCCCCTGGGCTAAAAAGGGGGGTGGGGGGGAGTCCCAGGCATCGGTGCCAGTACCGAGGGTTGGACATCTGACAGAGACTCAGGCTGCAGCTGTCAAAACAGTACTAAAGAGGGTGCTCTAGTAGACCACCTTAGCAGGGGAGACACCGGTTCATTCAAAACAAGAAGGTCCTGCGGGAAAAGGAACGTGGAGGGTGGTGGAGGGCAATGATAGCCTACGGTCGGAGACTAAAACAGTGACAGAGTCAGGAAAATGGATAGGTGCCAAGTGCCAAGGAGACGTTGGTGCATGCAGTACCAAAAAGCCAACAAAGGAGCTTAAACAAGACAATGGTACCAGAACATGGGGGAGAAACCTATGAAAGCTAAGAAGTGCTGGGATAGAAGCCACACTGTGAACAGAACGCTTATCTGCACAAGATTTCTTATGGGGTACTGACACCTCCGTTTCCACTTCAGTTGGAGCCTCAGCAATACTCCTTAAGAGACACAATGTCTCCCAAGAATGAGATTTACAGGATGAACTACCTTTCTTGTTTCCCTGATAGATGAAAGAGGCTTCTTCCTTTATGAAGTCTTAGCCTCTGGGGATGCTGTCAGGGTTGAAGCAGTAATTGAAGCAGCATGGGATGTTGAGGCTGATGTACTGGGGAAAGCACATCCCCTGGAGCTAGGGAGTATTACATTAATAGAAGTTTCAACCTAGCCTTTCTGTCCTTCCTAGACCGGTCTTTAAACCGTAAGAGACCCCCAGAAGCTTTTGAACGTACCATGAAATCTTTCTATTTATTTATTATTATTGCTATTGCAGTGTGAAAAATGTTTCTCTGGAGTCTGGACCTTGACCAAGAAATTTGGATCTTGACAAAAAATAATTGACTACCACTGGTGTAAGGTGTTGACCATCCTCCCAAAAAGGTCTTAAATTTTTTTGAAATTGCTTAGAGCCGACATTGCAACCAAACCAATATTCTTATCCAAGGAAGTGGCATCCACTGTGTCCCCAGTCGGGTAGTCCTCTGTTTGAGGGCCTCAGCATCCCACACATCAATATACTGGATGCTGAGTGGAGGTAGTGTTTGGTACTGGTGCAGAGAGACAAAGGTCTGGGCTGGTGCAAGGTGAGATGGAAACTGATGGGAAAACTCCTGCAGTCTGATGGTCTATTGGAATATGATTAGACTTCACATGATTAGACTTCAATGCCATGGTGAGAACCTGAAAAGACTCTTGGATATAGGATCACATTTGTCAGGGTCACACAGAACCCTGCATCAAGTCTTTCAAGAAGCCCAATATCTGAGAAGGGCTAAGAAGAGGTTGAAGGATCCCATGTCTTTGTGCAGAGAATGGCATAGGGAATTCTCAAAGCCCCCTCGATGGTACTCTGTACGATTCATGCAAAGGTGTGAGCCTCTATGGTGGGCTTGGAAGAGGACCAGGGCTTGACAACAAGGCATGCAGAGAAGAGGCCAGAATTGGTACTGGAGTCTGGTGCTTATGCACAATGACATGGAGGGGGCCCAAAGCATTCTCAGAAAGGAAAACCCTTTGCACATAAGCACTAACAGGCTAGGTATGCTGTTCTGGTGCCAATAATAGTAAGAAATGAACTGCAAAGACCAGGCCACAGGGTTCCTGCACCAGGCCAGGTGAGGAAATGTGGTGGTATTCTTTTTTCTTTTTCAAGTCTCAATCAAAATACTTGCAGTTTTCCTTCCATTTGGAAGAGGGTCCTTCAGGGATCTCAGCCACACCTGAAGAGTCTATGCCAATACCCAAACGGACAGTTTGGTGCCAGAATAGCCAGGGAAGTCCCCTTGGGAGTAACTCTAGGGGCTGGGACAGGAGTAGGTGGCAAATTAATCACTGGAGTAAAGGTAACCAGGCACTGGGACCTTGTCAGATGCCCATCATGTTTAGAAGCAGAGATCTTGCTCTTGATTGAAGAGATACATCCACTGATTGAGCCCTTGATAGCAGCTGGCACCAAGGCAGCTAACTGCCTCTTAAGCACAGAAGTGGGTCATTCCAGACAAAGTGCAGAATTCAGATTCAAGGGTAGTTTGTGCACCTTCAGTCCTTTGACGGGAAAGTGGTCTGAAGCCTTAACTGCTGTTCCTAGGGAAAAAACCTCACACATTGTAGACGGTGAAGGGGATCACATGCTGCCCAGGCATATTGGGCACCAGATGCGTACATCCAATTCCAGAGCAGATGCTGGGTATGACATGCCCTTTAAAAAAAATAAAAATAAAAAAAAAATCTATTTTGGGTCCCAATGCCAGAAGATTCCCAAGCACTCTGAGGGAATAAGGGAATAAGATTTACTCCTTTTTTCCTTCTAATTAACACAGAGTAAACTATTCTATAGTAACTGTATACACTAAAAACATATATAATGAATTGGTCAGCTACCTAAAATTTAGAAGTAGCTCCTAGACATGAATGAGATCACTTCTGTTGTCTGTGATGGCAGAGAAGAAACTAGGGTAGCTGGGAGGGGTTTGCATTCCTATAAACAGACTCAGGCATTTGAACTAAGACGCTTCATGGGGGTGCTCATGCACATACACAATGAAAACTGTTCTGAAAGAGAGTTGCATATGTTCACTTCTAGGAGGTGCAATCCTGTAAGTGGGAATGCACAGAGAGGCTTGTGAAGAAGAATCCCTCTTATCTGACTCAGCAACAACAATCTTAGAGAGAGGCTCTCAGAAAATGCAGAATGTATCAAATACGAACAACGATATTTGAAAGCAAGTCTCATTCAGTTATTTTCAGCGGTTGTCAAATCACAGAAATGTAGGGTTGGAAGGGACAATAAAAAATTACGTAGTCCATCAAGTTATATTGAGGCAGAACCAAATATACCTAGACCATCCCTGACAGATGTTTGTATGACCTGTTCCTAAAACCATACAATGAGGAGGATTCCATAACCATCCTCAGTAACCTATTTAGTATTTAACAATCCTTATAGTTAGAAAGTTTTTCTTGATATCTAACCTAAACCTCCCTTGCTGCAGACTAAGCGGATTACTTCTTGTTCTATCTTCAGCAGACATGGAGAACAACTGATCATTATCCCTTTTGTTACAGCCTTTCAACGTATTTGAAGTCTGTTATCAGGTCTCCTGTTAGTCTTCTTTTCTAAAACTAAAACATACCTCCACCCCCCCCCTTTTTTGTTTTAAAACCTTTGCGCCTTTTATCATTTTTTGTTGCTCTCCTCTGAATTCTCTCTCTCTGTCCATATTTTTCCTGAAGTGTGGTGCCCCAAACTGGACACAATACTCCAGCTGCATCCTCAACAGTATCAAGGCGAGTGAGACAACTACCTCCCAGGTCTTATAGTTACAAAGAAAGGCTAATATCATTCTAGAGGTTAATATGTCCAAGATTATTAGCTGTTTTTGTAACTACATCATATCATTGGATCTTATTCAGTTTGAGGTTCACTAAAACCCCAGCTCCTTTTCAGCAGTACTACTGCCTAGCCAGTTATTCCCCTTTTTATTTGTGCATTAGATTTTTCCTTCTGAAGTGTAATACTTTGCACTTGTCATTATTGAATTTCATCTTGTTGATTTCAGACCAATTCTCCAATTTGTCAAGCTTCTTTTGAATTCTAATCCAGTTCTCCAAAATGCTTGCAACACCCCCCCAGCTTGGTGTCATTCATAATTTTGTTAAGCATACTCTCCACTTCCTCATCCATGTCATTAATGGAACTCTTAAATAGTACCAGACCACGACAGATCACTGAAGCCCACTAGACATGTCCTTCCAGTTTGACAGCAGACCACTGATGACTATTCTTTGAGCCATAACTGATGTCTGTCATAAGAGGAGAACATGATGGTTTTGATTTACAAATGTGTTGCACACCCAGAACTCCAGTTGAAGTTAATGATACTCAGCAAATTTGAAAAAATCAGGCCTCAAAGTTATTGGACCATGAGGTGGAAGGGGTTGCAAAAAGGTAGAGCTGATTTCCCCTATGAAATAAAAGGGAATTCATAAAAGTAAGACATCTTCTGTACTTATATGCTCCATCATTCATCTTTAACACATTTTCCTATTGCATGCACCGACTCTTCATAAACTTGAATTTTCTCACACTATTCTGTACAAACATAGCTTTTTAAGTTCTTTTAAGAACTCAGAAGACACCCATAAGAAAGATATTAAGAGTTCTAATACCATCTGAAGGAGAATCATATCTATTAAAAATATCCAATTTTATTAAATTCTTAAAGTCACTAGCATAGCATAGAAAGTAAATTAAGTTTACCGTTGTAACATGAGAATCTTCTGTAGTAGTGCTTGCTGAGTTCTGTGGACCACCCATATGCATCTTGCTGATGTGCGTATTTAAGCTGCCTAAGCTTTTGAAAACACAGCTACATTCTGTACAGTTATAGGTAGGGCCATTCTTCACCTTAAGGAATAAAGAAAATATGTTTTTTCACCAAGACTTTCCAGTTGTAATTTTTTCTTTATTTATGAACACAATAAATATACTATAGTCTTAGCTCATTTAAAAGAAAGTTGTCTATTTCTTCAATGCTATTTACCTCCAGCTAACAGAGCAATTCAGTATCACTCTTTGGACCAAGGCCATCATCATTCAGTGACATGACTATCATCTGATATCATGGGGAGCTTCTGTGGAACTTCAGGGTATGTCTACACAGCAAAGAAAAATCCATGACTGGCACGTACCAGCTGACCTGGGCTCGTAAGGCTTCGGCTGCAGGGCTCTGGGACCCACTCACCCCACAGGGTTTTAGATCTCAGGCTCCAGCCCAAGCCCAGAAGTCTACACAGCAACAAAACAGCCCTGCAGCCCAAGCCCCGTGAGCTCAAGTCAGCTGTTACAGGCCAGCTGTGAGTTTTTCTTTGCTGTGTAGACATACCCGCAGAGAGTAAATTAATATGGAAAAGAAAAATGCCCTTGGCCAGTGGTTTTCCAGCTTTTTTCCATCTCCATCTCATCTTTGCATTAAAAGCAATATTTATATGGAAACAAAAATCCAATAAGGCAGTTTACAAATAAGAACAAGGTTCCTAATTGAAGAGGATATCCAAGTAATGTACAGATGAAAGACTGAAAGCAACAAAAAGCAAGTGAGTTAGTGGTGATGCTTAGAGAATGCATCTTGTTCATTTGCTTTTTTTTCTTCTGTTTTGTTTTGGAATTTTTGTTTTAGGTTTTTTGTATTAGGTTTAGACTTTTGGAGAGTTTCTGTGTAGACCTTTTTAAAATTGTGTGTTCCTCAAGGAATAGAAGATGGAGGCAGGGTGGACTTTGTTAGAGACAAATAGGGCTGCATGGAAGAAAGCACAAAGACTAAAATGCAAAGAACACATGAAGGCGGAAGCAAGGAAATTTAATCTTGTAGCTTGAACAGATGAAGAAAAGACAAGATCAGAAAGGTAGGCAAGAGCTTGTAAAGGATTTTGAAGGCAAGGACAAAAAAACTGATAATCAGGGTGAGAAGAAGCCACTAAAGGGTTTTGTAAATAAGTTAAACATAGCTGGAGTGGTGGGCAAGGTAGATGTTCTGGTGGCAACATTTGTACAAACTGAAGGGGGGGAGGCCAAAAGAGAAGAAGGTTGCAGTAGTTGAAGCAAAAGACCAAAAAATAAGGACAGACAAAAATTTTAGCAGAGGAAAAAGATGGATTTTTGAAGAGGATGTAAAGAAAAATGTTGATGGGATATAGCAACAATAGTGACATGGTGGGAGGAAAGGAAAGAATGAGCTATCCAAATTATCCTAATGTTGCAAGCCTGTAAAAGAGAATGGCATGCATGGCTGCCAACACAGTAAAACAGAGGGATGAAGTTCTGCTTTTCCCAGAGCTGGTAGCAAGATATTCAGGAAGAGGTATCAGAGAGAATAAGAAATACAACACTAAATGGAGGAAGAAAGACCTGTGAGCCATCACAGTAGAGATGGTAGTTGAAGCAATGTGATCGGAGACTGGTCAGAGAGTGTGGAAAAAAACAGGAGGGGCAAGTATAAATTCTTGAGAAAATACCAGGGAATGTGAGAAAGAGGAAGTGAAGGATCCACCAAAGATGACACTAGAGGCAGAATCAGAACAAGGACTGCATAGCATGACAAGGCCTTTGGAAGAAAACGTTTCTAGGAGAGCATGATCAAATGATAGATCTTAAAATTGGGAAGGGGGGGGAAATCAATACATGGGGATATTTTAGGAGGATCCCACAACAGTCTAATGCTATTCAATAATTTGATCAATTACATTGAAGAAACTCATTGCTAATGAAGTTGTAAATAATGAGGACCAGTCACAGAGACAGATCTGAATAACTTGACAACTGGGGCAGAAATAAAATTGCAAGTTCTTAGATGTACAAATAGAAGAATACATAGTAGAGGCTGCGAGGTGATACTATCTTGGCATTGGTGAGATAACTACTGTACTGGAGTGCTGTATCCACTGTTTTGCAGTCCATACTAACACACTCCAATTTTGTTAAAAAAAAAAAAAAATTAAAGAAAGGCAGAAGAGTGATTTGAAGTCTGGAAAACACCATTTAATGAGAGACTTAAAGGCTTAATATGTTTATCTTATTTAAGCAAGGGTGACCAACGGCTTCTCTAACAATTTAACTTTATCAGTCCTGAAACACATACAGTTCAATCTATGCAACTTCCTAGCCTAGATGTAGTTATCCTGGTACAAAGGTGCTTCTGTGGTTACAGCTTATCTCCCTGAGTTTACCAAAATAAGCTACAATGATATAGCCATTTTCATACCAAGACAGATAACTGAGTCACTACTAGGGAACAGCACAGAATTGTATCGGTTTCAAAACTGATATAGTTAAATTGGTACAAAACCTGTGTGTAGACAAACCCTAAATCAAAGTCTACAAGTAGCTAAACATGTAGAAGATACCTTATACTAGCTGACAAATTGAATTTTTCTAGCTTCCAGCCAATGGATCTTGTTTTCAAACTGGCACAAATTTTTTAACAGGGAGGGTAATACACCACTGGAATAGTTTACCAATGATATGGCAGATTCTCCATCACCTGAAGCCTTTAAACCAAGATTAAGTTTCTTTCTAAAAAGATATGTTCAACCACAAGTTGTTGGGCTCAGTGCAGAAATTTCTGGATAAAGTTGTATAGCCAGTGTTATGCAGAAAGTCAGACTACATGATTATAATGTCCTTTTTTAACTTAGTATCTATGAATATAGATGTCAAGAGACCATAAAGAAAAAAGTCAGAATGAAGAGTTCCTATACCACTGTTTGTATCTTCATTGGTAGTTTCTTTTGCTCCAACTGTAACCCGGAAAGCCCCTTCTAATGGCTATCATTTATTTCCTGGTATTGATGAGCGGAGGGGTATTGTCTGGGTTTGAAATCTCTGGCTGGTTGTCTTATTTTATAGTTTTGGAAAAGCTGCTGGTTATATATATCTTTACCCATTTGTATTTTCAACTATATCAAAGGCAGCAAGAGCCAACGATAGTTTTTTTAAAATAATAAAAATTGTAATAAATAAAATTATCTTAAATTACTCAACTGATACATCATTAACCAATATACTTGAAAGGTAAGAGTAAATGAACCCTCTGCTACTAATAAAAAAAATGTTAATTCAGATTAATGATTTTAGCAAGTCTAAATTACTATATCAAATTGAGCAAAACTGATCAGTAATCTGTGGTTTAGCATATAATCCATGTTGGGTGCAGGCAACAAGGTACAACATAGGAATATGATGTAATATAAATAGGGTAGGTTAAATAATGAGGAAAAAAGGTTAAAAATTGATAAGCAGTATATTTAACAGCAATCATATTAACAACAAAATTGCATTTACCTCTGAATGAACTCTCTGTATGTGAGACTGAAGATTGCCTTTCTGAGAAAAGGCTGCTGGACAAAAGGCACAAGCATGGGGTTTTTCACCAGTATGCTTAATCATGTGTGTCTGTAATGCCCCCTTCTGGTTAAAGGCTTTTCCACATTCACTACATGTAAATGGTCTTTCACCTAAAAAAAACCCAAAAAACATAAATCCATTACCAATGATCACATTATGTATGAGAGAGAAAAATAATCCCATCATAAGCAAAGCACATTACATGTACAGTAATAGTCTACCATCTGTTGTCACTGCATCTAAAACAACCACTAAACTGGCCATTTGTTCTTATTTGGATGTAGCTTGCTAGCATAGATTATTTGGTTTTTAAAAATATCACTTACAACGTTACCTTTAATGTTTAAGTTATCCAAAAAGTATTTTTTCCTTTTTTTAAGAGATTAGAATTTAGATGCTGCTTTCTAGTATATGAGGCCTTTTTTGGACTGATTAGATGCCCTAACTAGCAATTCAGATTTTAGAAAATACTGAAAATGCTTCTTTGGCCCTACAGGCTAATTTTTTTTTTTTTGAAAGTGCTTGAAGACAGCAGCTAACTATGAAACAAATGTTGTAACTATGGCTCTCGCTGGTGAGATGCTGTACAATTATAAAAAACGCATATTATAAAGAGACAACAAAATTGTTTTATTTTTATTACATTTGTACAGCACCTAAATAGTGTTTGGGGCCCCATTGTGTTATCTATTGATTTATCTACTGATCTATTAAATAATAATGTGGTTTGAGTAAAGTTAAATTAACCTTGCATATTCAGATACGCTATAACGGATTAGAATTTAGGGACTAACCCATTACATGTGCAGTCATTTCACTGAGATCATATCTTCTCTCCCCCATTCCTCCAACCAACACATACACCCTTTTTATTCTTCCTAGTGAACTGCAAATTTCTAAAAGTTTAAAGGATTTAAGGACTCCTGTTCTCTACATGAAGTACAATCTAGTTTCTTAAATTTACATTAGAATATATAAGTATGTAGAACAATAAATTCAAGACAGAATGAACTCAGCAGGAAAATAACTTTTCAATTAACCTTTGGAAGTACAATAATGAATTGTGAGACTACTTTTAAAATCAGTTGCAAGAGTGACCAACTGTGTATCTTTTCTGGATCTTCAATATATAAAATCTAATACAGATATATCCCTATTAAAAAGTGAACTAACACCACAATTCTAGGAGTAAGTTTGACGGATAATTCACATGTTCCCCTTTTCAGTAGACTAAGCTCTCCACATGTACTACGGCTGTTACATTAAGGAGACTGGTAAAGAGGGAACTGGTTAGGAATATTACCAAAATGATTCACCTGTGCTCTCCTAGAAATTAGAAGAAAGAGTTCATTTATTCCTGCTGTGTATTTATCACTAGGAATAAGATATCTACATGAGTATGAAGAGTTAATCTCTGCAATTTTTGTTAATGACTGCATTTAGAGCCCAATGCATTGCAGTACCATGCTGAAATGTATATATTTCTAGCTCTATGTTTGCCATAAATAGAGCCCTTCATTTTCTATTTTGATTTTATTTTTCCCAGGAATTTATCGGTCTTTATTACAACAACAACAAAAACAGCTGAAAATTGGTGCAAAAGATACACATTTTTCTGGGTCAATATCGGCATTTATTTTGGTGGACAGAAGGACGGGGGGGAAGTATTCAGCAGATTAATGCCTTGCTTAATGGAATTCAATGTGGTTTGAAATGTGTACGTGGGGGCATTAAATTCATCAGTACATTCAGATGCACACGCACTCCAGAGCTTGCACGCATGCCTGTGTATTGTGTGCATCTTCTAGACTAATACATAGACTTATTTCAACAGGCAGCTTTGCATATACACACAGATTGATGTATTATCATAATACATATCTCATGTAATTTATTGTATTTTTATAATAAAATTAATTATTTTTATATATTTGAATGATACAATAGTAGGGTGAAATAAATTTTTTTTTTAAAAAAACCTGGGATTTTTCTTGTAAAAAATCAGTTTAAACTGAAAACTAAGGGCCTTAGCCATAAAATCCCTGAAAACATACAATATAGTGTAGCGGGCAGATGGCTTACAAGGATAGCTAAAGTGCTTTAACTGCCCCATTCATCTCAATGTGTTAAGTCTGAAACCTAAATAAAAGAATGTAAATGCAAACATCTATTTATTTCAGTGTTGATAATTTTAGCAGAAACATTGAGCTAATGTGCCTATCCTGCAATTCTGAAGTGCCTCCCACTCATCTCTCCACCAACACCTCCAACAATGCAGTTATACCTGAAACAATCGAAAGAAAAAACTGAAAGTGTGGCGATCGCTTTAAAGAAATAGACTTAACATAAAAATAAAACTCTGTACTATCATTCATTTTCATGTTCCACGCTTTAAAAAAAAAAAGTCAATGCAGCTATTGTAGTATTTCCAGTCTGCCTCACCATACATCAAGAGAACGCACAAATTCTGACACAGAATTTAGATCCTGCTTTCTGTGGAGTATTTTGGGCCTTGTTTAGAGTATTTAGATGAACTATTAAGCAATTCAGATTTTAGAGAATACTGAAATTGCTTCCATGAGTATAAAAATGGGTATTCCCTGAAAATGAATTTTGTAAAGCACTTTGAATAGCAGAATCCAGATTCAGAATCATAGAATATTAGGGTTGGAAGGGACCTCAGGAGGTCATCTAGTCCAACCCCCTGCTCAAAGTAGGACCAATCCCCAACTAAATCAACCCAGCCAGGGCTTTGTCAAGTCTAACCTTAAAAATATTTAAGGAAGGAGATTCCACTACCTCCCTAGGTAACGCATTCCAGTGCTTCACCACCCTCCTAGTGAAAAAGTTTTTCCTAATATCCAACCTAAACCTCCCCCACTGCAACTTGAGACCATTACTCCTCATTCTGTCATCTGCTACCACTGAGAACAGTCTAGATCCATCCTCTTTGGAACCCCCTTTCAGGTAGTTGAAAGCAGCTATCAAATCCCCCCTCATTCTTCTCTTCCGCAGTCTAAACAATCCCAGTTCCCTCAGCCTCTCCTCATAAGTCATGTGTTCCAGTCCCCTAATCATTTTTGTTGCCCTCCGCTGGACGTTTTCCAATTTTTCCACATCCTTCCTGTAGTGTGGGGCCCAAAACTGGACACAGTACTCCAGATGAGGCCTCACCAATGTCGAATAGAAGGGAACGATCACATCCCTCGATCTGCTGGCAATGCCCCCTACTTATACATCCCAAAATGCCATTGGCCTTCTTGGCAACAAGGGCACACTGTTGACTCATATCCAGCTTCTCGTCCACTACAACCCTAAGGTCCTTTTCTGCAAAACTGCTGCCTAGCCATTCAGTCCCTCATCTGTAGCGGTGCATGGGATTCTTCCATCCTAAGTGCAGGACTCTGCACTTGTCCTTGTTGAACCTCATCAGATTTCTTTTGGCCCAATCCTCCAGTTTGTCTAGGGCCATCTGTATCCTATCCCTACCCTCCAGCGTATCTACCTCTCCTCCCAGTTTAGTGTCATCTGCAAACTTGCTGAGGGTACAATCCACACGATCCTCCAGATCATTTAGGAAGATATTGAACAAAACCAGCCCCAGGACCGACCCTTGGGGCACTCCACTTGATACCGGCTGCCAACTAGACATGGAGCCATTGATCACTACCCATTGAGCTCGACAATCTAGCCAGCTTTCTATCCACCTTATGGTCCATTCATCCAGCCCATACTTCTTTAACTTACTGGCAAAAATACTGTGGGAGACAGTGTCAAAAGCTTTGCTAAAGTCAAGAAACAACATGTCCACTGCTTTCCCCTCATCCACAGAGCCAGTTATCTCATCATAGAAGGCAATTAGATTAGTCAGGCATGACTTGCCCTTGGTGAATCCATGCTGACTGTTCCTGATCACTTTCCTCTCCTCTAAGTGCTTCAGAATTGATTCCTTGAGGACCTGCTCCATGATTTTTCCAGGGACTGAGGTGAGGCTGACTGGCCTGTAGGTCCCAGGATCCTCCTCCTTCCCTTTTTTAAAGATGGGCACTACATTAGCCTTTTTCTAGTCATCTGGGACCTCCCCCAATTGCCATGAGTTTTCAAAGATAATGGCCAATGGCTCTGCAATCACATCTGCCAACTCCTTTAGCACCCTCAGATGCAGCGCATCCGGCCCCATGGACTTGTACTCGTCCAGCTTTTCTAAATAGTCCTGAACCACTTCTTTCTTCACAGAGGGCTGGTCACCTCCTCCCCATACTGTGCTGCCCGGTGCAGCAGTCTGGGAGCTGACCTTGTTCGTGAAGACAGAGGCAAAAAAAGCATTGAGTACATTAGCTTTTTCCACATCCTCTGTCACTAGGTTGCCTCCCTCGTTCAGTAAGGGGCCCGCACGTTCCTTGACTTTCTTCTTATTGCTAACATACCTGAAGAAACCCTTCTTGTTACTCTGGACATCTCTTGCTAGCTGCAACTCCAGGTGTGATTTGGCCTTCCTGATTTCACTCCTACATGCCCAAGCAATATTTTTATACTCTTCCCATGTCATTTGTCCAATCTTCCACTTCTTGTAAGCTTCTTTTTTGTGTTTAAGATCAGCAAGGATTTCACTGTTAAGCCAAGCTGGTCGCCTGCCATATTTACTATTCTTTCTACACATCGGGATGGTTTGTCCCTGTAACCTCAATAAGGATTCTTTAAAATACAGCCAACTCTCCTGGACTCCTTTCCCCATCGTGTTATTCTCCCAGGGGATCCTGCCCATCAGTTCCCTGAAGGAGTCAAAGTCTGCTTTTCTGAAGTTCAGGGTCCGTATTCTGCTGCTCTCCTTTCTTCCCTGTGTCAGGATCCTGAACTCGACCATCTCATGGCCACTGCCTCCCAGATTCCCATCCACTTTTGCTTCCCCTACTAATTCTTCCTGGTTTGTGAGCAGCAGGTCAAGAAGAGCTCTGCCCCTAGTTGGTTCCTCCAGCACTTGTGTTGTACCAATAAAATAAAAACCAGCAGGATCTTATTAAAGAGAAAAGGAAAAATACCACATTTATTGTGAATACAGAAAGAATCATAGTAAGCAGTTAGTTATAGCTATAACATTCCATTCAATCTCATATTTATTCACACATTCATTCATACAAACACACACACACAGGTTCTGCAAGGTTGTTATCATAGTTACCAGCCTTAGAGTTGCTCATGCCAAGCCACTGGCCAGGTGGTCTGGACATGAGGAGGGAGCAGGGCCTTGTCAGATGCTCATCTGATGCTCCTGGAAGTTGGTTTGCAGAATCAGACCCCCCAAAGTTCTCACTTTCTAGAGTCCATTTTTATAGGAGTTTCTTCCTATGCCAGTCTATAGGAACTGCTTCATCATGCTGTTGCTGAATCAATCAGCAGATAGCACATTCCTGATGGCTCCGTGCTGCTAGATGTATCTTGTTCTTTGGTTCTCTCATTCTTGAGGCTGTTGGGTGGATTCCAGTCTGCCCTCCGGGTGGGGTCCTCTGGTTATTTCCACTTGACGCCTTCTTCAGCCGATGGACACTGGATTCTTAGGCTGGCACCTCCCTGATCATTCAGTTATTATCCACACCAAGCATCCATCCACAAACATCCTCTATCTCTATTTTAATCACAATTGTTAATACAACAAAAGGGCGGGGAGTCTCTGGGTGCTGTTTCTGTTGTTACAGAGTATTGCTTTGAGTCTCTCTCTGGGAGAATTGCTTTGAGAACAGACTCTGTCTTAGAATGTACTAACGCAATTAACAGCTTGCAAGTTTCACACATAGAGGGAGAGAAACAGTACCAAAAACCAAGAGATCTGTTAATTAGTAATACCCTGGAATTTAAACTATGGGGAATCAAACTCATTTGTGATTTTAATACAGAACTTCTTTAATATGATCCAACACTTGCACCAGGAAATTGTCCCCTACCCTTTCCAAAAACTTCTTGGATTGTCTGTGCACAGCTGCATTGCTCTCCCAGCAGATATCAGGGTGATTGAAGTCTCCCATGAGAACCAGGGCCTGCGATCTAGTAACTTCTGTTCATTACCAGAAGAAAACGTCGTCCACCTCATCCGCCTGGTCCGGTGGTCTATAGCAGACTCCCACCACGACATCACTCTTGTTGCTCACACTTCTAAACTTAATCCAGAGACTCTCAGGTTTTTCTGCAGTTTCATATTTGAGCTCTGAGCAGTCATACTGCTCCCTTACATACAGTGCAACTCCCCCACCTTTTCTGCCCTGCCTGTCCTTCCTGAACAGTTTATATCCATCCATGACAGTATTGCAGTCATGTGAGTTATCCCACCAAGTCTCTGTTATTCCAATCACATCATAGAAAATTTGTACCACCAGGAGTATAAAAAAACCACCGAACAAAGTTTTCCTTGGCTTAATACAAAGAAAATTATGCACATAATGCACTAACTGCAGTACATAAGTATCTAGTACAAAGATAAGTAACCAAATAGACTGATGCTACTGCCAGAACCAGCTAAGAGAAAACAGTGCTTACCCATCTCAATTATTTTTTTTTTTTTAAAGAAACTCCCACTCCTCCTTACCTGTATGTATTCTAACATGTCGGGTTAACTGACTTGGTTTTTGGAATGTCTTTCCACAGTGTGGACACGAATATGTAAACCCACTTCTGTCAATGTTTCGGTTGTAAGATCTAGTATTGGATACCCTGGAAACATACACAAAGTAGTTACAAATAAAGACTTTTTATCCTCAGATTAAATATTTGAAAAAGATGATTTTTCATCACATCTACTTTTTCTGGATTTACAGTAAATGTAGGTCAGAAATGCAGCTTCATTGACCCTGTTCAGCATGTGCTGTAGTTTATGGTTAACATTACAGAACTAATTAACCGCTGCAGTACCAGTACTTTTTATTTTTTCACCCTTCTGCCTCCAACAGTCACTGATCATTTTGAATTTATTTCTCCAGTGACAGTGATGGACACTTCATGAACTATCTTAAGACCTTCTTAGTGTAATTGGGTAAGTGTGGTGGAAGACACTATCACAAAGTTGTTTGCTGGGTAATTTAGTAAGAAGAGAAAAAGCCTCTGTCACTGGATTAGGCTTCAAATACACCCTTAATTAAACTAAGGTGGTGTCAGGAAGGTCCATATCTAAACCTCACAAATTTGAATATCTGGTATTCTCTAATCAGGTGATAAATGGGACTAAGATGGAATGAAGCAGTTTTGCAAGCTTCTATTAATTCACAGTGAATAAAATGTCTATGACTTTGAAAACATCAATCATCGTAATAAGTGGTAGATGAGCAAATTCAGTTCCTGACTAGGTAAATTTTGCAAGATTGATAAAACAACTGCAGTATCTTTCTATTCTAAAAGAAAGTATGAGCAAGTAGGACCTTCTCACTCAAGAAACGTGCTTACTTTAGTGACAAAAATAACTTTTTACTTTTTACTCACGTTAGCCTAGCAGAACCTGAACAGCTAAGAAAAAGCAAGCTATATTCTGTTCCATTTCATGCATCATTACTACATCCATGAATATCCATTGACAATAATGAGCTAGTAGTTGAATGAACAATTTTAGAACATGGTTACACACTAAAGAGGGGTTTAGCATGACCTTCAGACTGGTGAAGAAAAACTGAAGAATTCAGGAAAAGAAGAGGCCCTACATACTCACAACAACAACAACAACAACAACAAAAAATCAATCAATCATCTTCAGTTTTACCCGTACTGGTGTTCACTTAATCACATTACAAACTTGAAAATCTGAAAAAGAACAGCTTTTCAAAGGTTTTTTTTTTTTTTTTTTTCAGAAAAGAGAAATAATCCTAATACATAGAAAGGAAATGCTGTCTTTTCATTGCAGGAACCACGTATTAGATTCTTTATCCATCTGTAATTAGTAACAGTCTAATAAATCACAGTTACATATTCATTTCAGTCTTTGTTTCCCTTAGTCTTTAAAAATTTGTGCACATTACAAGAAGGAGGGGTTATTTTCCCAGTACAGTAAATGGAGTTCTTCAAGATGGATGTCCTATGGGTGCTCCACTTGGGGTGCACGTGCACCTTTGACCAGAAATTTTCAGCAACAATGTCCCTTCAGTCTGTGCATGCACTCTAGCTATCCTCGTGCCCTGTACCAAAGGTATAGAGGGCTGAGGCAGACAAACACCGCTCAGTTCCTTCTCTACTACAAAAATCCCACAAAGATCAGACTCCGGAGCAGAGAAAAAGGAGCATCCACAGGCATGGGTTAAGTTTGGGGGAGGCGATGCCCTCCCAAACTGCAAGCCTCAAGCAGGCACAGCATTTGCTCCCCCATACGCAGGCCCCATTGGCCTGACTGGAGCTGCTATTCCAAATATAGAAGTCAAACTACACCTGTATCCATAGGTTCACATATCTCAAAGAATACCAGTTATTTACATGCTAAGTAATCTCTCTTCTTCGAGTACCATCCCTCTGGTTACTCCAGAACCTGACCTAGAACCGTTCGAAGAACTGCAGAACCAAAGGCAGCATCTGTTTGTGAAGCATTCACATAGTGTCAGGAGAAGGTGTAGACCGAAACACACATTAGCAGCTCACCATATTTCCTCTATAGCAGGAGTTTTCAAACTGTGGGTCAGGACTCCAAAGTGGGTTGCAACCCCATTTTAATGGGGTCACCAGGGCTGGTGTTAGACTTGCTGGGGCCTGGGACCGAAGCCCAAGCCCCACTACCCAGGGCCGAAGCCTGAAGACTAAAGCCCTGCGCAGTAAGGCTCAGGCTTCAGCTTTAGCCCTTGGTGGCGGGGCTCAGGTTACAGGCCCCCGCCTGGGGCTGAAGGCCATGGGCTTGGGCCCCCCGGCTGGGGTGGCAGGACTCAGGCTTCAGTCCCCTCCTCCTGGGGTTGTGTAGTAATTTTAGTTGTCAGAAGGATGTCGCGGTGCAATGAAGTTTGAGAATCACTGCTCTATAGGGACATCTTTTAGCAAGGCAACAGATGTGGAGTCCTATCTGGTGGACATCTGGTAGAATGGGCTATGTCCCTAGGTTGGCATGGTACATTAGCAGCTTCACAGCAGAAAAGGTACAGGCAGAAACCCATTTAGGAAGTCTCCAGGTAGACAATGGAGTTCCTTTTAGCTCAGTCCACAATACCAATAAAGATACAAATAAACTTGGAGAGAGTCTCAGAAGGGTTTAATCCTGTCCAAATGTATGCCAGAGCCCTCTTAACATCCAGTTTATGGAGGGAAGCATTTTCCCTACTCTGATAGGGTTTAGAACAAAATATAGGGAGATGAATTGTCTGATTTAGATGCAAGTCTGAAATGACTTAGGTAAGAACTGTGGATGTGGTCAGCATGTGGTCAGAAGGACAACTTATCTTTGAAGAAAACATTGTAAGGAGGGTCAACCGTCAAAGACCCTAACACACTAACTCTTCAAGCAGAAGTAATGGCCACTAAACAGACTGTTTTCATGGAAAGGTGGGAAAGCATACCGGTAGCCATTGGTTCAAAAGGAAGTTTGTGGATGGCTGCCATATGGACTTCAATGGAGCTCACTTCTTTTCTTCAGTATAAGAAGTTATTCTAAAACTTCCGAAACAGGCTAATCATCGGGAAACAGATGTTGGTGAGTACACCATTGGTAAAATCTTTTCCACTGCTGAACTTAAGTTTTTCTGAACTCCTTTTCATCCATTAAGCAGGACCTTCTGCATCTGCTTTGAACAGGAGAGCTCCATCTCTACGATCCTTCCAGATCCCAGGCAAGCTTAGAGGTTGGGGTGAAGAATGCTACCTGAGTCCTGCAAGAGAAGTCTGGAGGGTCAATGGTAAGTTGATGGCCAGCTGAGAGAAGAAGCAGAGAAGGTGTCTTGGACAGGTTGATGCAATCAATATGTGTGGGGCTATGTCTTGCCTGACATTTTTCAGGACCATGAGGATTAATAGCATTATAGGAAAGGCACGTAGAAGGTTCTTGGATCATGAGAGGAGGCATCACCCAGAGAACAAGCACAAGTTTGTACGTCTCCACTTGATGGTGATGGCAAAGTGATCTAGTGTCAGAAAATTCCAGGTGAGAAACAGAAGTCTGAGTATGGACTTGTTGAGTTCCCACTGCTGATCCTGTGCAAAGTGTCTGCTGAGGTCATCAGCTATGGTGTTTTGAAGATCACCTAGAGAGACTGATGAAAGAAGGATACATTGAGCTATGCGCCAGTTCCATAACTTCATGTCCTCTGTGCAGAGGGAAGGAGATCTTTCCCTTCCCCTCCCTCCAGTTTATGCAGCGCACACTGGTCCTGTGGTCTGTTATTATGTGAATGAAAGGAAGTACTGACAGACACACCTTACTGCCATAAGTTCCAAGATGTCGATCTGAAGAGTGGACTCAAATGGTCCACCTGCCCTGTACACTATGATCCTGTAGGTGAGCTCCCATCCGAGGAGGGATGTGTCAGCAACTATTTTAATAGTGGGAAGGGGATAGTTGAAAGGAACCCCTAAAACACACCTTGTTCAGATTCATCCACAGTCAAAGGAGACTAACTTGTTCAACCTGTCCCTGTTTGGGGTGTAGATTGACCAGAGCCAGGCTTGGAAGCAGTGCAGGTATAAAAGTGGGCATATATGACGAAGGTGCACATTGCCATGTGCCCAAGGACCTGGAGCCAGGATCTGGCCAAGACCTCAGGACTTAATTGAACTTGTGCAACTTGTGTCAGGGTGAAGAACCTGTCCCTTGGTAGACAGGCCCTGGATGTTACAGTATCAAGAGTGGTGCCTATAAACTCTCTCTTGTCCAAGACAAGTACAAGGGAGAACTTTGCAATGCTGAAGACCAAGCCTTTTGAGTAGAGACGTGGCTTTGTTTACTGCAGTTTGAACTTCCGTGTAATAAGGCCCCTTTAGGAGCCAATTGTAAAGATAGCGAAAAACGGTTTCTCCCCACTGAAAAAGCTATGCAGTTACTATTGTTGTAACTTTCATGAACATCCTCAGGGTGGTAGATAGCCCTAAGGGAAGACACAATATTGATAGTGGTCCTGGTCCACTAGAAAGCATAGAAAAGTCTTGTGAGAAGGCCATATCGCAACAGGAAAATACACGTACTAAAGCCTGAATGTCTCGAAACAGTCCCCGGGATGTAGTGATGGGATGATAGCCACAAGCGTCTCAATCATGAACTTCTGAATCTTGTGAAAAGTATTCAGCATCCTGAGATCTAAAAATTGGTCTCCATTAGCCTTTCCTTTTGGGAACAAGGAAATATTTGGAATAAAATCACCTTCTCCTTTGTATCGAGTGGGAACTGGTTCCATGGCTCCTAAGCAGAGAAGAAAACAGAACCTCCTGTCTCAGGGGAGACTCATAAGATTTGTCCCTGAAAAAGAGATGGAACAGCCTAATGTTATGACTTCCAATCTGTCAGGGGCAATCTGCTCCAACTAACTGCAGAAATGATCCCCAAGAGGTGGGAGGATAAGTTCAACAGGATAACTCTGCTTCAGATTCCCCATCATGCTGTGACCCTCAACCAAGGCATCAAAAGGAACGCTTCACAGATGACACCTGCTGCATCAACAGGGCTGTAGTGGAGAAGGGTTTCCCTTTGGGTAGTCTCAGTTTCCTCTTCTGTGGCTCAAGTCCTCTGTGGGAAGTGGAAAACTAAGATGGACAGAACCTCTGAGCTATTAGAGACACAGACCTACTGAACCTCCTTTTGTCTGCAGACGTATACGTACCCATCGAGCAAAGAGTCACTCTACAGTCCTTAAAGGAATGTAGGGATTCATCTGCAGATGAATAATTTCACTCCACAGAAGAGGACGTCCATTACGGTGTTTTAGACCTCATGAGGGAAGACTGAAGAATACATTGTGCATGACTGCAGTAGTGGACATGGATCAAGCTACTGTGCCAGCAGTGTTGAGGTAAGCCTGTAAAGTCCTCCCCAACAGGAGCTTTTCCTCCACAATGATGGCATGAAATTGCTCCCTGTGTTCTTGTGGGAAGCGCTCGATAAAAATTAAATTTGGTTTAGTTGATGTGATTATAGTTCACAAGTCTAAACTGCAGGATGCAGACAAGTACGTCTTGTTACCAAATAAATCTAAACATTTTTGGTTCTTGTCAAGAGGGTTGCTTTTAAATGGTGCTGCCCGTTCCACTTGTTGACTGTATCCATCACTAGGGGGTTGGGAGCAGGATGAGAAAATAAAAACTCCAAGCCCCTGACTGGGGAAAACCCTTTTTTTTTTTCTTTTTTTTTTTAAAACTAGCCTCTTAACTTTGGGGATGGCGGGGGAGCAGCAATGGCTTGCCAAGCCATTTTGACAGGCTCCAATAGCAGCTCATTCACAGAAGATGAGGGTGTAAAATTTCCAACAATTTATACTGGGTCTCTGGGACTTTTTCTAATAGAATTGGGAGAGAGTCCACCATTCTCTTCACCAACTCCTAGAAGTCATCCCCAATAGATGGGTGGAACATAACCACTTTAACCAGAGAGGATGATGAAATATTTGTCTGAAGAGTGGCCTCCTCATCAACCCTTCTTTGTTGCTACTCAAATGTTTCCTCCTGCAATGCAGACTGCTGAAGAGGAATGAACGGAAGCAGGGAATGCTGGCTCTGGTGTTCCACATGAGGACAGGTAGGGCATATACCAAACAGTCACTGCTGCCAAAAATTTCAGATCAAAGGTGCACGGGGCACATGCACACCTCAAGTGGAGCACCCACAGGAACACTAGTCAAAGACACAGCACTATACATCAGGAACTCTAAACACATACTTTACAGATGCATGTCAACTGGAACTACAGTTTATATTAATAAGTCCATAAATATTAAAGAAAAAGAATCACGGCCTACTCCAATGAGGAATTAAAAATTAAAAAAAAAAATGATTTCAGTTCCATTTACATTTCTAAACTTACTCAATAAATTATCTCACAGAACTTGATGTTAATTATGTCTTTTTTTTTAATGCTCTTCCTTTGGCTTTTAAAGTCAATATTTACATAAGGCTAGTGAACTCTCTCACAAACACAACAGAAGTTACCTGTATGCACTTAAAAAGAGCCAAACTACAGCCTCAGATAGTCAGCAATATGAAATATAATCCCAAACAAGGGACTGATTTGTTAAATCCACATTCAAGCAAAATTTCAAGCTAAATCCACAGAAGTTTTACTTGAGCACACTCAGCAGCATGAAGTCCTACAGCACTGCCACTTTCTCAGTAAGACACTTACAGCTGATGTGCATGAATTTAAAGTGCTTGGTCTTGAAGGGGGATGGAGAACCCTCACAAGGGTGCTGCTGCTGGACAATTCCCACTGCCTGTAACAGTCAATACTGTGTAAATTCTTTTCAGGCTTCTCTATATTCTGCTGCTGCAAAGGAGCATCCCTTATTATATGAATATGCGTAACTTATCCAAGGATTCACACCTTATTTTGTAGTGAGTTTTCATGTGCTCCTTAAGCTGTGAGGAAGTCTCAAATTCCTTCTTACAGGACTTGCAGCTGTGAGTCCTGCTTCCAGCCAATTCCTGACGATGTTCTTCCATATGCATGGACAGCTGGGTCTGCAAAGTAAACTCATCTCCACACTCTGAACAAATAAGATTCTGAAAAAGATAACAGAGAACTTGATTCTCTAGATCATGAAACACTCAAAATATTACCATAAACAGAGTGATTTTTTAAAAACCTATTCAGAAGCTACACCAGATCTAACTTTTGCTTAGTTCTGAAAAAGTGGGCTTTCCTCCTTGGACCCTCAGGGTATGGAACACAGCAATTAAACACCAGCAGCTGGCTCAGGTCAGTTAATTTGGCTCATGGGGCTTAGGCTTCAGGACTGTAAAATTATGATGCAGATGTTCGGGCTTGGGGTAGAGCCCAAGCTCTGGCATCCTCCCATCTTGTGGGGTATTCCAGAGGTCAGGTTCTAGTCCGTGCCCAAATGTCTACATCACAATTTTTCAGACTTGCAGCCCAAGTCAGCTGACCCAGGCCAGCCGCAGGTGTTTTTAATTGCTATGTAGACATACACATAGAGAGACGATTGCTCATGCCCTGAAATATAAGAGTTTAAAAACCTTCCAAGACACGTGGAATTTTTTTAAAGCTTTAATAATAACTCTGGATATTCTTATTATCTACATAAGTGTCCAATACCTTTGGATGCTCTTGGCCTCCACCATGTCTTGTATCAACAAGATACACAGATTAATTGTGCATTCTGTAAAAAGAATTGAAGTTGGTGCCTTTCAATTTCACTGGAAGTCTTCTTGTTCTTGAGTTATGAGAAAGGGCAGACAGAAGTCCCTGCTCTATCTTTTCTATACCATTCACTATTCTGAACAACTGTCACTGTACCTACTTATCTCCACTAAACTAAAAGAGTTTCAATCTCCTTAGTCACTCTTTATGTGAAAGTTTTTCCAAACCTCTAATTAGTTTTGTCACCCATCTCTGAACAAAAGCTTATGCCACTGGAAAAGGGGGAGGGATCATTTGACATTCTAATAGTACAAAGTGCCAACTTTTACCCCCGATGAGACATGAGATATTGGACATTAAATCTGCCCTGGCACAGAACTGAATATTGCCCATCCTGAATGTCAGACCAGGGGCATTTGTACGATATGGGGGAAGAAACAGGATTACTTTGTGTGGCTGGGGAATCAAAAAAGTAGTGCCATTTTTAAACTGCTAAAAGAAAATGTGAAAAGTAATAACAATAGAACTATATTATTTGACACAGAACAAGTGAAGAGTTCAAAATGCATATGGTTAAATTGCATTTTTTCAGCACTGTATTTGATCATAAATAGGGCACTACCAAATTCACAGGCATGAAATCTGGTCTCTCCGTGATATCTGGTCTTTTGTGTAGTTTTACCCTATTTCTCAAACTGGGGATCCTGACACAAAAGGGGGTCACACAAACTTATTGTAGGCGGATTGCAGTATTACCACTCTTACTTCTGCACTGCCTTCAGAGAGTGCCAGCTCCTGTCCCGACATCCAGCTCTGAAGGCAGTGCCACCAGCAGCAGCCCAGAAGTAAGGGTGGCATGATATGAACACTACCCGCAACATTTGCTATTTATGCCGTGACCAACCAAAATGTGTGATTTCTCCATGATTTAAATAGACCCCTAATCATAAGGTGAGCTTCAAGAGCATATGTGTAGGGGGCAAAAGTCTGTCATATAATCTTGGTTCAATATGCTACAATATTCCTTATAGAACACACTGAGCATCAACCATCAAAATCTGATTCACAATAAATTTTCGGGTCAATACTGTATTAATTAAAAATGCAGTCTTCAGAGACTAATAAAGGTTTAACCAGTGATTCCATAAGCTTGATAAGCACTGTACTAGATCCATGCCACAGGAAGGTGGTTGTACATGGGTGAGGGAGTCACATACCACTAATGGAAATAAATTTATAACGACTGACGGTGCAGAGAGATTCCAGGATGAGAGGAAGAATGGTGTTGTGATTAAAACACTGCACTGGTAGGCACACCAAGTTCAATTATGGCTCTGCCAGTCTTCCTGGGTAAAGACTGGGCAAATCACTCGTTATTCCTATGCATTAGTTCCCATTATATAAAAGACATCAAAATACACAGGGGTACTGAGCGGATAAATTCATTTGTGACTGGGGGCTCACAACACCCTCCTCTACCCTGGCTAATAGGCATCTAGTAAATGTTTAAAGTCTTTCTTGCATGATGAGTTTTAATTGACTCTAGGGATAATCCATGTCTAGGAGAACCCAGAGGCATGAAAGATGATGGAGATTTTTTGCTCTACTGAAACATCAGAAGAGCCCTCATAGTTGAGAGACATGAATCAACACACAAAACCAGCATTGGAGCAGACTCTGCTGGAACTAACTCTGAAAGAACAGAAGTTTATTACGTGAAGTATCAGCTATGCTATTTCCCTTGGCTTCAAAGACTCATTGGGTCCATAACATTTACTTATTTCTGGACCAAACCTAAAATCTGAGGCAGTGGGTATGTGAGACGTGTCCCTCACCAAGACAGCATATGCACTGCAAGTGACCATTGCTCATGGGAATAGCCTTACGACAGGAAAGGCACCTCTTGAACCCAGGGATGCGGGCATAACCCCGAGAAGGGAGAACTTCCCATTTGGGAAGGGCATAAAAAAGGAAACCTACTAAGCTAAAGAATATCAGGGACCAAAGAGTAACGGAATTCTTTTTCCCCACCAGGAGAAACAAAAATAAAGGAAATGGCTAATATCTACAAAATTATAACGGAAACATTACCATTACTAAAGGATAAGAATGTATGAAGAGCTCTGCTTGGGATTCCACCCCAGACCAAAAAGCAGTTGAGAAGGAACTAAGGGAGGTTGGACGGCACAGCGCTATATAGATGCCGCTCAGAGCGCAAGACGGGGAGAAGTGCATGTGCGGCCCAATGGGCACTGCTACCGAAGATCTCTGATCTCAGGCACAGGTGGGCTATCGCACCTACAGTGGAACACCCACAGGGACACTACTTGAAGAATTATCTGACATTTCAGAAAGTCCACAACTGGCTAAATTGGTGCCAAGACTACGAACGGAGCACAGGACAAGGCTAGAACAAAGCAGAATTAACCATAACTGTGCAGAGAAGATCTTACATTCTCTGTGGATAGCACATCTTTTTCTAGTTCCTAAATTTTAGTTCAAGTACGTAAGTGATAGAATCCAACCTCCTCCGGCAGATTTTACAAAATGAGCCTCTAGATCGCTATGAAGCTATCTCTAGGGAAAACGTATCCACTAGGGAAGATGCATGCAGACCCAATGGGCACTGCTATTCTAGAAGGTTCCAAACACTGCACTGCTAAGGGACTGAGTTCCACAGGTGAGACGAGATATTTCTGAAATTTGAAACAAAGAAAATTTAGGTTTCTTCAACATCAAATTTTTGAAACTAGATGATATAAATAGCATAGAAGATTAAACAGATATGAATCTTGAAATGTTATTACATTCTCATTGAAAACACTTTCATGTTATCTGAAAGCAGGATTAAACTCATTCTTATTTGATGCTTTTAAATAATTTTTACTTGAATTTACAAAAGGTAAATATTTATTTTCTTGTTACTGCCCTTGACTCTCAGTAACCTATTTGCCAAAAATGCAGGGATTCATTTGTATCAGCAGATCAGAATAGAGGGGTATGTCCATTTTTAGCTAATATTATTAAATTGTTTATGTTCTCCATTATTAACTTTATAGCTCTGCCTCATTTACTCACCCTTCTGCGCAAAAGCACATACACTCAAGAAATTAAGTAACATTCATATCACATTCTCTGTTTCAAAAATTAAAAATGAGGTTAAGAATTACCTCTTCTTTCTCATGTAGCATAATATGAGCTTTGAGACTAGCCACTCTGGAGAATTTCTTGTTGCACACAGGACATGTAGGATCTTCCCCATTGTGAGTACATTTGTGAAGTGTCAGGTTGAACTCAACATTAAATGACATTGGACACTGGTCGCACCGATGAGGCTGTTTGGGGAAACAAGATAAAGATAAATATATTAGGTCTAATCTTCTCACAGATATAGACTATAATATACACTAAAAAAATCCACATAATAATTAAAACAAAAACAGGCAATTCAAGAACCTATCTACAATAATGACACAAGAGAATCCTCCTGATTATTTTCTCTCCTCATGGTTCCAGGTCAACAGAAATTCTGACTCCCCAATTTTTCATAATTCCATTTGATTTTTTTGGGGGGGGGTTGGGGGGGGCAGGAGAAACTGGCAAGAGAGAAGAGTGGAGACAAAAATTAAATCTCTGTCTAAAATGTAAATAATAATCCCGAACTCCTCCTCTGTGCTCAACCAATCATCTGACCAGAAAAGCAGAGAGCATTTAAGAGAATTACTGTCTTGCTTATTCCAAGGTTTACTGTGCTACTCTACAATTTTGTTTGCAATCATTTTTCATTTACTATCAAAAATCCTGATTAAAAGGTATCTTTTTACCAGTTTCCTTAGCCCACCTAAATACTTTGCAGAGACAATGGATTATCTGTGGATACCTAAGCAAAAACTGCTTCAACTGGGGATAAGATCATAGCTGAAATGCTATCCAATGCAAGGTTTCCCTCATTCCTTACAGACTGCACATGTGATGAGGCAGAAGTAAAAAAGAAATTTTGTCCAACCAAACTGCAAAGTTTGGCTGTCAGCACCATTACTGAACACAGTTAAATGCGTCTTCAACCTCATCTATTAAAATGCTGGATTTAACTTTTGATGTATTAATATTTTTTAGATTTTTATCTAGATTTACTGAAATACATACCTTGTCATTTCGTTCATGATCCCTCATGTGGCGCTGGAACTGTGTCACTTTTGAAAAGGATAGCAAACAGATCTCACACTTATGGAAGCTTGGTACTTGGTAGGAACAATTACTGTTCTCTGTATTCAGTGTCAGAACACCATCTGCAAAATACGCATTAAACACTTTTGTACAAAGTTTTATTTTCAATTTTTAAATTAGGTTTAAAAAAAAAACCCACAAGTGTGGTCTGAAGTGGCAAAGACCCATGGAAACTTTAAAAAAATTTGAACCGGATTTGCAAGATCTCAGGAACAGGAAGGAAAATGTTCCTGCTTCAGATGACCCAGAAATTAATCACCATTCCAAACTTTTTATCTCCCTATTAATTTGTAGCTTTATGGACATACTTTTCCCTTTATTTTTAAAATTGATTCTCTCTCCCTTCTTGCTTCTGTATAAAAAGCCCACAGAAACAGGGGACAGAGAAAAAGAATAGCATAAAGCTGTAAAATGAAAAAAATTCCCTTCCAATCTCTATGTTATAGTGAACATGTTTACTTCCAAAGGGGGGGGGAAAAAAAAAGTTGTGGGTAACCATTTAAGACAGTATAGTTAATAGTCCCGAATGTACAATGCCATTTGTAAAAGTCCACGTAGGTGGCTGTACAATGAACCTTCACTCTCTGTAAACAAGCATCAATAAAAACAAAAACCACAAATGTAAAACCCTCAGACACGATTACAATACTACTGAATTTTAAAAAATAAAAATAAAAAATATATATGCAGGCACCTCTTCTCTCCCCCACCTTTGGTCCCTGCAATCTCTCCATTTCACCAGTCACATCTTGAGAGCTGTGTAGTCAATACTGATTGTTCAAGATGGTTGAGAGACATCAATCCATCAGAGTGTTCTTGCACTTACATTCAAAAGAGAAGTAACATTTTTTATAGGCCAATCCAATTAAGACCCTGTTCCCCTTTCCTGCTGTGAAAACTCATAAGGTGATATAAACCCTGAAATATAGTTTGAGGTTTGCATATCTTGTTGCAGAAAATGGTTGGAGTATTATTGAATCTTGCTTTGTATGTAAGCTGTTCTTCAAAATTGTTTTACCAAACTATCCAGAAAATGGAAATCTCGGCTCTAAGGAAATTTAAATATTTAAATTTTGGAAGACATTATATGACTATAAATGTTATCTGGCTTGTTTTTGAAAAATTCAATGGAAAAACTTAGCAGCAGATTTTTAAAAAGCACCTGGTTTAAGATCCTTCAAAGTTTTATTTACAAACAACATCCTGAACTCTAAATTGACTCATGATGTACTATCAGAGCACATGTTCTTCAGGACCAGAGTTTTGTAAATATACCACTTCTCTTCCTATCAAAACAGAACAAAGTGTGTCAGTGATGACAAAGAAATGGAGAAAAAATTGCTAATACTAGTTACAAAAGCATGGGATGAGGGATGAAGTCATGGCTCCCACTCTCCCCTCACAGCAGTCACAATCCTCTGAAAAGGTTGCAGTTGAGGGAGGCCACGGTAAAAGTCTATGGGACAGGGTTTTTCAGCAGTAAGACCTTGACTGTGAATACAATCCAATGACAAATCAGAAGCAGCTCAGACATAACCATCTCCAGAAGAAAAATGAGGACTCATGTCTTTGCACTTGCTTTGCCACATCAGAATGGTGCTGAAGCACTGAAGATAAGCACTAAACAAATTATTTATATATGCAGAGTAATAGGAAGAGTGGAAAACAAAAGCCTTCTGATTAATTTCTGCTTCACATAATTGTGTTATAATTAGGAGGAAAAGAGTCTGTCTAGATATGACAAATATCTAGCCTCTATAAATTTAAACCTTTTGCATACTTTCACCTACTGATTCATCCAGTGCTGTAGAAATTCTCTGTAGCTTGTGAACATTACCAGTAACAAGAACTCTTTCCCTCCCTGAAGTGGTCAAAATTCTTAGAAAACCTAGCAGCACAGCTCCAGTTACAAGGGACTTTTATCTTATTGTACTTGGGATAGCACACTTACTCAAGTGGCATACAAAGAAGATCAGTCACTAGTCAACCAGTCCTTGTAAATTCTAGTTAGATACATTGATGAGAGGGGAGAGAAAAGAAGAGTAAGAGAGCCAAATTGTGCCAAGTCATTTTTTAAAATTCAGCAGTGTTTTATGCATACATATATCATTATATAGTTATCTATATAGAAATGTACTAAAATTACTTTCAGAATTCAATATGAGGATTCAAAGTGCTGTTAGAACCAGAAACAATAATGAAGCCAAATATTATCCTAACAAGATTTTTTGTAGGTAAAATTCTGTTTTTAATTTTTTTCATTCTCACAAAGCAATAATAAGTAACAGTCAGCAGTCTCTTCATACTTCTCCCACCCCTTGAAAGCACATGATCCCCAAGGACCAGTCACATATTTGTATTTATCTCCCTACTTTGTCTTCCTCTCTCACCCACCCACTAAATCCACAAATATGTTCAATTACATGCACATACATCCCACCCAAATACGCAACCATCTACCCACAAGCTATTCTTGCCCTCCTGTCTATCAGCAGTTAACTGCAGCAGCTTCTGGGCCACTCTGCTCTCCAACTTCCTCTCCCACCATTTCCAGATGGTAATCAACACTAAGAATTTCAATCAGAAGAGGACTCGGCAGCTGCTATCGAAGATTCAAAGTGTAATATTCTCTCGCTAGTCCAATTCCACTATTAAGCAGTTTGGACTAGTTAGAGGTTCTAACTGACTGAAAGGATATGAATGCTAGTTAATTTACTCTTCCTTTACATTTTGACAAAGCTGAAGTTCTATAATACAATCATAGATATTTAGGGCTGGAAAGGATCTTGAGACGTCATCTAGTACAGCTCCCAGCACTGAGAAAGGAAGGACCAAGTAAACCTAGACCATCTTTGACAAGTGTTTGTCTAACCTGTTCTTAAAAACTTAGAATGACTAGGATTCCATAATGCCCCTTGATAAAAGACAGTTACCTTTTCCATAACTGGTGTTCTTCAAGATGTGTTGCTCATGTCTATTCCACAATAGGTGTGCGTGTTCGCCATGTGCACTGGTGCTGGAAGTTTTTCCCCTAGCAGTACCCGTAGAGGGGGAGTGCCCACCGCAACCCCTGGAGTGACGCGGTATAAGTGCCTGGCGCGGTATAAGGGGAGCTGCGTGCTCCCCCCACCCTCAGTTCCTTTTTGCCAGACAACTCCGACAGAGGGGAAGGAGAACGGGGTGTGGAACAGACACGAGCAACACATCTCGAAGAACACCAGTTACGGAAAAGGTAACTGTCTTTTCTTCTTCGAGTGATTGCTCATGTGTATTCCATAATAGGTGATTCCAAGCTATATCTGTTGGAGGTAGGAAGGATTTCACAAGTTCCCAGGACGGAGGACAGCCCTGCCGAACCCGGCATCATCCCTGGTTTGGGGGATGATCACATAGTGCGAGGTGAACGTGTGACCCAAAGACCACGTGGCAGCCCCACAAATGTCCTGCATGGGGACCTGGGCCATGAAGGCAGCCAACAAGGCCTGTGTCCAAGCCGAGTGTGCCCTCTCAATGGGTGGCGGGGAGACACCCACCAGCTCATAACAGAAATGGATGCACGAAGTGATCCAATTGGATAGCCGCTGAGTGGAAATCGGCTGGCGCCTCGCGTGCTCAACCGAGGCGGCGAACAGTTGCGAGGACTTTCTGAACAGCTTGGTCTGCTCGAGGTAGAAAACCAGAGCCCGCTGCACATTGTGTAGAGACAGCGCTCCTCACTGGACGCGTGAGGCTTGGGGCAGAGGACCGGTAGAAAAATCATCTACTACATGGTAGGCGGAGACCACCTTTGGGAGGAACGCGGGGTGTGGGTGAAGCTGGACCTTGCCCTTATGAAAGGCCGTGTACAGCGGCTCGGAGGTCAGGGCCCTGAGCTCCAAGACTCACCTGGCCGACGTGATTGCAACCAGGAAGGCCACCTTCCACGAGAGGTGAGATCAGAAGCACATGGCCAGCGGTTCAAACGGGGGCTCCGTGAGACGAGCCAACACCAGGTTTAGGTCCCACTGTAGGACTGGGGGTCTAGAATATGGAAAAATATGGTCCAAACCCTTAAGGAGCCAGCCAGTCATAGCATGGGAAAATTACATGTGCCCTTGCACTGGCGGATGGAAGGCCAATATGGCTGCCAGGTGCACCTTGACTGATGAGGGCGCCAGGCCCTGGGCCCTCAGGTGGAGGAGTTAATCAAGAATAAGATGGATTGGGGCGGCCACAGGGGAGACACACTGGTCCGCCACCCACCTAGAAAACCAGGACCACTTCGCCAAATAAGCGTGGTGAGCGGAGGGCCATCTACTTTTGAGGAGAATGCACTGAACCTGTTCTGACACGTTCTTTCCTCTCCACCTAATCACTGAGCAGCCACGCCGTGAGGTGAAGAGCCGCTAGTTTGGGATGAAGGAGGCGGCCCTGGTCTCAGAGAGCAGGTCCGGGCAGAGCAGCCACGGCCACGGCGGAGCTACCACGAGGTCCGTGAGGGTCCCGTACCAATGCTGCCTGGGCCACACCAGGGCAATCAGGATGACCCAGCCTTGTCCGTGTTTATCTTCTCCAGGACCCTGCTGATTAGAGGGAACGGGGCAAAGGTGTAGAGAAGCCGGCCTGTCCAGGACAGGAGAAAGGCATTGGAGATAGTGCTCCTCCCCAGGCCCTCCCGGAGCAGAAGCAGGGGCATCACCAGTTCTGCCAAGTAGCGAATAGGTCCACCTGGGGAGTTCCCCACCTTTGGGAGAGCTGGTGGGCCACTTCTGGGTGAAGGGACCACTCGTGTTGTGAGGAAAAGTCCCTGCTCAAGCAATCCACCCTCTTGTTCCGGGCGCCCGGTAGGTGGAAGGCCTTCAGGTGGATGTTGTGGGCTATACAGAAGTCCCAAAGCCTGAGGGCTTCGTGGCAGAGGGCAGAGGATCGGGCCCCACCTTGCCTGTTGATATAGAACATAGAGGCCATGTTGTCCGTTAGGACCCTGACTACCTTGCCCTCCAGGTGCGAGCGGAAGGCCATACACGCCAGCCGCACCGCCCTGAGCTCCTTGATGTCTATATGTAGAGTCAGGTCTTGAGCCGACCACAGGCCTTGGGTCTGAAAGTTCCCCACCTGGACCCTCCAACACAGGTCCGATGCATCGGACACCAGCTCCAACAGCGGGACCTTGTTCCTGAACAGGACCCCTTGGAGCATGTTGTTTGGGGCAGGCCACCACCATATGGAGGTGATCACAGAGTCCGGCACGGTGAGGACCTTGTCCATCCTGTCTGTGGCCTGGGAGAACTTTGAGGCCTACCAGAGCTGGAGGGGCCTCATCCTGAGTCTGGTACGATGAACCACGTACGTGCAAACCGACATGTGACCCAAGAGCTACAAGCAAACCCTGGCTGTTGTCACTGGGAACCTTGTGACCGAGTCGATGAGACCTGTCAGGGTCTCAAATCTGTCTGGCGGAAGAGAGGCCCTGGCCAACGCTGCATCCAGGAGTGCCCCGATAAACTCTATGAGTTGGACCGGGACTAACGTGGACTTGGTGTTGTTTACGAACAGGCCCACAGTGGTGCACATGGACAAGAGGAGCGGCACATGATCCCTCACCTGCAACCGGGAGGTGCCCTTGACAAGCCAATCATTCAAATAGGGAAATATCTGGACCCCCGCCGTGTGAGGTAGGCTGCTACCACAACATGCATTTTGTAAACACCCTGGTGGCAGTGGACAGACCAAATGGGAGGACCATGAATTGGTAGTGATTCTGTCCCACCACGAAAGGAAGGAAGCGTCTGCGCCCCTCGAATATGTGGATGTGGAAGTATGCGTCCTGTACATCGAGGGCAGAGTACCAGTCCCCAGCATCCAGGGAGGGGATGATGGAGGCCAGAGAAACCATGCGAAACTTTGGCCATTGGGATAAGGAAATAATGGGAGTAATAACCCTTGCCCAGTAACTCTTCGGGCACCACCTCTATCGCTCCTAGTCCTAGGAGCTGCCCCCCTCTTGCTTGAGCAGAGCTTCGTGCGAGGGGTCCCCCAAGAGGGATGGGGGGTGGTTGGGTGGGGAGGAAGTAGGCTGGAGGGTGTAACCCCAAGAGATAGTGTTAAGGACCCATCGGTCTGAGGTTAGCAGTGACTATTCCGGGAGGAAAGCACACAACCGGTTGGAGAACGGGAGCTTTATTGGGGGTGGATCCCTGATGAGAACTGGCAGAGTGAGCCCAAGCGTCCCATCAAAAGCGCCTTTTCCCCGCCTGCTTGTCCTTGGAGGACCTAGGCTGGGGGCAGGCCGAGACTGCCTCTGAGGGCGTCTCTTATAGTCCTGCTGCTTCTTATGGGCAGCCTCAGACTTCAGGAGGGCGGTCTGGGTGGGAGTCTGCTGCGGCTTGAACTTAGATTTTGCTGGAGCCGGGACATAGGGGCCCAGAGTTTGGAGGGTCATGCGGGAGTCTTTCATGCCATGCAACCTTGTATCTGTTTCCACCAAAAACAGAGCTTTCCCATCAAACGGGAGATCCTGCATGGAAGACTGCACCTCACAGCCCAGAGAGCAGGAGCCATGACACCCGTCTCATGGACATCACGGAGGCCATGGATCGTGCGGCCGTGCCCGCAGCATCTGAGGCTGCCTACAGGGACGCCCAAGTGGCCGCTGCCCCTTCCTCCACTAGCGCCTTGAACTCGTTCCTATCACGCTCCTGGAGGAAGTCCTCAAATTGGTTAGGGAGCCCCACAGATTTAATTCTTACCAGCCCAGGAGAGCTTGATGATTTGCCACTCG
This sequence comes from Lepidochelys kempii, assembly GCF_965140285.1. Classification (NCBI taxonomy): domain Eukaryota; kingdom Metazoa; phylum Chordata; order Testudines; family Cheloniidae; genus Lepidochelys; species Lepidochelys kempii. The sequence goes on along the minus strand of NC_136381.1, from coordinate 102,082,797 downwards.
TAACTGGAAGCTCAAAGACTAATACATTTTCCTTCCACAAGAGTCCAGACTCCGAGAGTCTTTGTTCTTTGCAGGGTTGGCTGACCCTTCCTTTCTCTGTGGTTAACTAACTCGGCCACCAGGGAGTTGGGCGCCGGGTGGGTATACAAGTACTCATGCCCCTTAGTGGGTAAAAAGTACTTGTGTTCCGCCTTCTTATAGATGGGGGCCAACGAGGCCGGTATTTGCCACAGGGCATTTGAAATCTTAGCCACCCCTTCATGGAGAGACAAGACCACCCTACCCAGTGCCAGCTGGGACAGCACGTTAAACGGGGGAGTCTAAAGGCTCTTCCATATCCTCTGCCTGGAGATGGAGGCTTGCTGCCTCCCTCTTTAAGAGTTCTTGATGGGCCCTGAAGTCCTCCTGCGGGTCGGAGGGGGGCAATGCCTCAATCGCCTCCTCCAGGCGGAGCAAGGAAGACAGTGCAGTGCTCTGGGTATCGGCCGACATCGGAGGGTCCACCACCTGCTCAGACTCCGGGAACGGTGCTGAGGATGTACATCCCACCGACTCCTTTCTCTGGGGTCTGGAGAGGGAGGCTGACAGCGCTTCCGAAGCTCTGGACACTGAGCAAGCTCCCACCAGGGGCTGCGCTGGAGGCCAGGGTGCCTACTGGTACTATTGAGCTGGCCACAATGCTCCCTGCCACTGAACCTGCTGTGAAACCGGCGGGGCCAGCTGTTCGGGTTGGCTGGCCTGCCCCATCGAAGGACAGCTAAGAATGGAGGCCAGGCTGGCGTAAGATCTGCTGCTGTTTCTGGACCGGGAGGAGAGGCAGTGCTGGGATCTACATCGGCCACAGGACTGCGATCTCAACATGGAGGATCAGTACCAATGGTAACAACTGCTCCATGAACCGAGATGCCGGTGATTGACACCCAGGGCTGCAATGTCTTGGTGGAGACTTGGAGCAGGAGTCCACGTGGGAACGGCGTCGACAACTGTGCCATGACCGTCTGCAGTACCCCTTCCGAGACGAGGACCATTGGTGACGCCTGCCGCGGTCCCGTCAATATTTGCTCCTTGAGGACGAGCGGTGCTGAGAGTCTCAGCTGGATGAAACCCAGACAGACAGTCTGGTCAGCGTCAAGGGCGATCCACACGGACTCTGCCCCAAATGGTGGTTGGGCAGTGAATGGGCGTCAGGAACGTTCCCTCGATCGAAACTGGTACCGGGCCAGAAGCGACTGTGGAGATCCCAGCAGCGGCTTGCCTCTGGAGTGTGGGGCCAACATCGGCAGCGCTCTGGGCACCGGCATGGACATAACATCCCAGGCCGCCTGGAGGGCTTCAGGCGTGGATGGCATCCAGACATCCAGAGAGGCCTGTTCCGAAGGGGCTGGGCTACTCCGCTCAATGTGAGTCGGAGGCCTGGGGCCCAGTGGGGATCGAGGACTGCCTGACGTGGGCCTAGCCTCTGTCCCAGACTTCCCTCAGTGCCGCTGCAAAGAGGGAGTCTTCCTAGCACTCTTGGCGTGCCCTGTGGACGGGGAGCAGTGCCGACTGTCGATGGCACTGGAGGGTCGCCGTGTACCAACGCCACAGTGCCAGGTACCACTTCGGAGCGGCATGCCGGAGTCGGGGTCAGCGCCAACTCCATCAGGATGACCCAGAGCCTAATGTCCCTTTCTCTTTTGGTCCGAGGCTTAAACGACTAGCAAATCTTGCATCTTTCACTAATATGAGTTTCTCCCAAACAGTCTGCGTTTGAGTCACTTCTTGGCATAGAACGCCTACAAGAGCCACACGACTTAAACCCCAGGGCACGGGGCATGCCCTGGGCCGGGCTCACTGACTAACTAAACAGCTAACTACAGGTACTAACACTGAACAAATGAACAGTTCTGGGGAGGAGCTACAGCAAAGCTGGAGCAGAGTAATTCCGACGCATCTTCACTGGTAGCAAGAAGGAGGGTTGGGGGAGCGCACAGCTCCCCTTACACCGTGCCAGGCAGGCGCCACTCCAGGGGTCGCCCCCCCCTTACGGGCACTGCTAGGGGAAAAACTTCCGGTACCGGTGCACGTGGAGAGCACGCACACCTATTGTGGAATACACATGAGCAATGACTCAAAGAAGAACCTACTCCAGTGCTCAGCTATGCTTATAGTTGTAAAGAGGAGACTATTGGGAAAACTTTCTAACAGCGCCTAATGTATTTGAAGGCTGTTATCCAGTCTCCTCTCAATCTTCTTTTCTCAAGACTAAACATGCCCAGGTTTTATTTTTTAACCTTTCCTCACAGATCAGGTTTTTGAAACCTTTATCATTTTTATAGCTTTCCTCTCAACTCTCTCCAATTTGTCCACATCTTTCCTAAAGTGTGGCACCCAGAACTGGACACAGTACTCCAGCTGAGGTCTTAATAGTACCAAATAGAGTGCAACAATGGCCCACGCCGCTCCAGGCCAATGCGGGCTGCACGAAGCAGCGCGGGCCAAGGGACATGCTGGCCGCCCTTCCCGCAGCCCCCATTGGCCTGGAGCGGCGAACCACAGCCAGTGGGAGCCGTGATTGGCCAAACCTGCAAACGCAGCAGGTAAACAAACTGGTCCGGCCTGCCAGGGACTTTCCCTGAATAAGCGGCGGATCAGCTTTGAGAACCACTGTTCTAAGGAACCTGGTTTGAGTCTTTCCTCCTGTAAGAAAGATTGCTCCCACAAAAAGATTTAAATCTGTGCTTTCTTCTGTAATGGAACCCCATTCTGAACATTTATCAAGCTGTCCAATTCACCTTTTATCGATGAAGGTGGCACACTTTGTGGCAATTACTTCAGCATATAGGAGCATTAATGATTACCCTCCCTACATGGTTTTTCATATGGAGAGTAACTATGAGACCTCACCCGTTCTTTATTCCAAAAGTATTGTTCAACTTTGTATCAATTTATTAACTTGTCAACTTTCTTTCCAACTCCTCATTTATCTTCAGCTAAAATTATTTCACACTTTGTGTTAGGAACCAGGGCCCACAGCACAGCCAGGCTCTGGGTAGCCGAACACTTTGACAGCTGGTTTATAATAGGCAGCCTGGTTGGCTACACTGTCTGATTGGTTAGATGAGCCAGCAGGCTGGCTCTCAAGACCAGCAGTAGCTTCTCAAAGCATTTGTCCATGGCTGCTATAGCTCCTGTGTGTACTTGTTCCCAGCCTTGCTCCGGTCTTGCACCCAAGCTTTGTCTCACTCCAGGTAACACAGTTCTGACCCTCAGCGCCAATATCTTTCTGACACAGATAGCAGGACACTTACAGATCTTGTAGGCCCAGGTTACTGCCCTACAGGCATAGAATGCAGTCCTCCTGCAAGCTCAGGTTGTGCCACCTTTAGTGCCAACTCCCATGCCCCATGAGCCCAAGCTTCCCCTACCTGACAAGTTCAATGGCAAGCATGACAAAATCTGTGGGTTCCTAAGTCCGCATCGTCTCCTATTTCTGCTATGTCCAGTCGTACCCCACTAACCAACCCCAAGTGGGACCGTCAACCAGCTTAATGGGGAGGCCCTGGTTTGGGAGTCTCTGCTCCTGGAAAAATCAAGCCCGCTTTTGGGATAATGTGAGGTCTTCATTCAAGTTATGGTGGTGATCTTTGATGCTGCGAGAGCACAGCCAAACCCACACTTTGGGTGTTGCCACAGGGACACCAGCCAGTTGCTAAATTCTGACACTTGGTAGTAGACACTCAGCACTATCAATTCCTGCTCAACTTAAATGGTGAAATTAAAGATGAACTAGCACAGGTGGAATCCTTGTCTGGCCTCGATGCCTGACTCAACTTATGCATCAGGACTGATGACTGCCTGACCAAACATCACCCGGAAAAAAGGTGGTCCTCTCAGCTCCAGCCAGTCCTGCTAGCTCCAGAGCCCTCATCATCCATTACCCAAGCCCACGCAAGTTGATACAGTCTGGCCCCATCTCTCTGGTGAGGAAAAGAACAGATGCCAGGCATCATGGCTATGCCTACACCATAGGGAATCATGATTCTGCATCAGACCGCCCTACCAATGCCCAATCTATGCCCAGATCAGGAAATGCAAAGCTCCAGCCCTGCTAGGGGTCCAAGCTGGGCTGACACTTCCCCCTCTCCCACTGACCCACACCAACACTTGCCCATCGGCTCCCTGGTGATGCCCAATCAGCACCCAACACATCTCCCTCTCTGGCTCCAGCACCCTGTGATGCCCAACACCAACTTAGAGGCCCTGGTGGACTTGGATGCCTCAACCAATTTCATAGATCTGGAATTTCCCCAAACACACAATACCCCAACCCAGCACAAGGACTCCCCCAGATTAGTAAATTCCATAGACAGGTCATTCTTTCAATTGGGACTGGTCACCCACCACATAGCATCCTTAGAGGTCACACTGAAGTCCTTCATTTTGGGTTAATTCATGGACTGCTTTCATCAGTTGTCCTTAGCATCCCCTGGGCAACTGCTGGCAGTCAGGCACAGTACACTTTGACTCCCCATCTTGCCAACAATCCCGTTTACCTGACAGACACCCCAGGACCAGCAACCCTTTTCAGTCTACTCAGTCTACCCTTTTCAGTCCTCAAAATAATTCAGAGGTGTGAAGACAGTATTCAGAGGATCCTAGAAACCCCCCCAACCTCTCCAATGGCTCCAGGAATTCCTGTTAAACATCAACACTATGCTGACATGTTCAACAAAACAAAAGCCAACATTCTACCACCTTATGGCAGCTGTGACTGTCTTATTGACCTCAGCCAGGAGCAGAGGTTCCCTTCAGGTGCATTTACAATAGAACCTCAGAGTTACGAACACCTCAGGAACGCAGGCTGTTCAGAACTCTGATATGTTCATAACTCTGAACAAAATGTTATGGTTGTTCTTTCAAAAGTTTACAACTGAACATTGACTTAATTCAGCTTTGAAACATTACTATGCAGAAGAAAAACGCCGCTTTTAACAATCTTTATTTAAATGAAACAAGCACAGAAACAGTGTCCTTACCCTTGTCAAATCTTTTCGGGGGGGGGGGGTGTCTCTGCTGCTACCTGATTGCGTGTTTCCAAATGAGGTGCGTGGTTGACTGGTCAGTTCGTAACTCTGACATCCTACTGTACTCCTTCTCTGAACCCAAACTACAGGCACTCTGGAACTATCTTGAGGAAAACCTGAAGAAAGAGTTCATTTGCGCCTCCACGTCCCCAGCAGAGGTCCCACTGATCTTTGTGGCGAATACAGATGGCTCCCTTTGGCCTGGTGTGGACTATCAAGCTACGATGCAAAACCAGTACCCATTACCACTGTGATGCTATATAATTGAAGATGACCATTTACATCAGTGTTTCTCAAACTTTTTTATTGATGACCCCTTTCACACAGCAAACCTATGAGTGCGACCCCCCCTTATAAATTAAAAACACTTTTTTTGTATTTAATACTATTACAAATGCTGGAGACAAAGCAGGGTTTGGGGGTGGAGGCTGACAGCTCACGACCCCCCATGTAATGACCTTGTGACCCCAAGGGACCACAACCCCCAGTTTGAGAACCCCTGATTAATATCATTGATATTACCACTGTTATACAACTGAAACAAGTCTTGTACAAAGTATATCAAGTAAGGTGTCATTGGAAAGGTTGTAATATGTCAAGTGTGATTATCCGGTTTAAATCCATGTATCATCGCTGTATCTGAAGTTATGAATATTGACTATAAATTTGTATCTGTTCTTGGGGTGATATGCACAAGGTAGTTTATATCCAGTCGTGCAAGCTCATTGTGAATAGCCTATTCAACACTCCCGGTGGAATTCCGTGCCAAAAAATTAAAAATTCTGCACATAATATTTTAAAATTCTGCAAAATTCTGTGTATTTTGTCAAAAATAACACAATATAATCATGCCAGTTTCAATTATTTGGTCATTTATTTCAAAATAGCAGTCAGCAAGTATGTCTATAAAAATACAGATTCCCCCCCCCCCCCCCGCCCCAAAAAAAGAAAAAGAAAAGATTCAGGAAATGTTTTTTTGACAAATAGATTCCTTACTAGGCAAATGAACACAGAACTTTGAGTAATTAACAAACCACAATACAGAAACATATTTCCCACACCCCTCAGAAGTAGAGCAAAGGCTTGGGGTGGGAGGAGTATGAAATGGGGGGGTTGGGAGAGATTGTTAGGGAAACTCCTCCATGCAGACCCTGACTAACTCCTAGCCTCTTCCATTCCGTCAGGTGTGTCCCTGCACCACCCCTCCCAGTATGTGGCCCTGCAACCCATCCCACCCTCTCCATTCAGCCCCTGGCTCAATGCTGCCACCGCACTGGCTCCTGAGCCTCCACCTCAGTCTGTCCTCCCCACTAGCCCTTCTGAACCCCAATCTGTGAAACCCCAGCAGCTCCATGTTCCCCACTCTGTCTGCCCCCCCTTCGCCCCGCACATATCCCGTACCTCCTAACCTGGCTCTGCGGGCAGGATGTTGGGATGCACGCAGCCAGCTGCTGACTGTTATTGCCGGTCAGCTGCTGTTGGCTGTTCTGGTGCCACAGTGGCCTCTGGTGGGCGAAAGACAGAACTGTAGCACTTCTTGGGCAAAACGTATTTTCTGCGCAGAAAAAAATTCTGTGCTGGACATGAGTTCTGTGCGTGAATAGTGGTGCAGAATTCCCCCAGGGGCAATTCAAGCTTGATAGAATATTAAGAAGAATCAATTTTCCAGACAACTCTTCCTAAGTATGCCTAAGACTGCAAGCAAAACATGTAAGGGCATGAGATGTGGACAAGTGACCTTGGAGTTCATCAGTTACTTTCCATACACAGGGGCTGTGGGCTTTGTTTGGGACAGTAAATTTCCATTGTAGAGCATATAAAAGACACCTGAGACATCTCCATTTTCCCTCATTCCTGCTCCAATTCTCTGGACTGTGGATTTATAACTAAATGGAGTATTTTGAACAATGGACTAAGAACCTTCCAATCTTTTGGAAGTTACCAGACTTTTGAAAGCCACCAAACTATTCCAACACTGCTACAAACCTGACCTAAGGACTTTGCAATTATGATCTTTTAACCACTTTTTCTTTTATTAATAAATTCTTAGTTTACTAAGGATTGGGTGACAATGTGATATTTGGGTGAGACGAAATATATATTGACATGGGGGTAAGTGTCTGATCCTTTAGGATTAGTAAAAACTAATGTCTGGGGAATTGGGTTTTCAGTAACCTTTCACTGTCTGGATGGGAACCAATGGCTGGAATGCCTAACAGGGACTGTGTTTAGCTTCTTGTTAACGAATATTATGCTACATAAGCTCTTTTGCTACTGGTTTAGTGAATCTAATTATAGATTAAAGCACTAGTATTGGGGGTTGTCTGCCCTGTTTCTTGCAGTCTGCCTTGAGTGTGGCATTCTCAGTGTGGTCCATTCTAGACATCTGGTCACAACACTTGCTACTGAGCTGTTTCAAAAACTCCACTCTGCCCAGATCTTCACAAAACTAGACCTCCGTGGAGCTTACAACCTGGTGAAGATCCAGGAAGTAGAAAAATGGAAGACCACTTCAAGTATTTGGTCATGCCATTTGGGTTGTATAATGCTCCAGTGACCTTCCAGCAATTCACAAATGACATATTTAGGGATATGCTGGACCAATTTGTCATCATTTACCTGGACATCCTCATTTTCTCCAAAAGTCAGGACCGCCATAATCATTGTGTATGCACTGTTTTGGAGAGACTCCACCAAAACTAACTCTACATGATGCTCGAGAAATGGAAGTTTGATAAGGACACACTGAAATTCTTGCGATTTATTGATTCGCTCAAGGGACTCACCATGCACCAAGGTCTAGGCCACACCCATGTATCTATGCAGAGTACAGCGATTCCTAAGATTGGCAAATTTCTACAGGTGATTTATTAAAGGTTTCTCTGGCCTGGTTGCAACCATAACAGTACTCCTGTAAAAGGGAGTCTGGTTTGCTTGATCCACAGAGGCTCAGTCGCCCTTTGAATGACTGAACAAAGCATTTACCTCAGCCCCCATCCTAATTCACCCAATCCCACTAAAGGTTGATTTGCCACATGTGCAGTGTTATCTTAACATGCGATACCCCCCCGCATCCTTTTTATTCTCAAAAACTAACCCCAGCAGGAAAATATACAATATCTGGGACTAGGAGCTACATGTGATCAAGGCAGCTTTCAAGGAGTGGTGCTATCTCCTATAAGAAGTCCAATTCTTGATCCAAGTCCCGAGGGACCAGAAGAACCTGGAATACCTAATGGATTACTATATGCCTTAACCAATGCTAGATCCACTGGTCCCTCTTCTTTCCTCACTTCAACTTTCTTGTAACCTGTTGCCTGGAGACAAGAAATGGGAAACAGATAAATATGTCGAACTTGGCAAAGAGCCTTCTGCCACCACGCTCAAGATGTCAAATGTCATCAACAGGACAACTGACAACAATCTGTTGCCCTACATTTGCTCCAAGCTCCCCAACAACCCAATTGCAGCTCAGATCCACCAGATCCCAAACAATGTGGGTATCCGAACCATCTCCAAGTTCCAATGCCAGAATGGCCTCTTATCACAAGGGTTCTTATTTATGATCCAGAGGGACAACCCAGGCTTCAGGTATTGACACGATACCACGATTCACTGCTTCAGGGCCATTTTGGCCAATTCAAGACTTGGAATCTAATCTCCAGGAGCTTCTGGTGACCAGGCCTATGAGTTTACATCAAGGATCATAAAAGGTCTTCTGACCTCTGCGCCCATACCAATATCGCACCATCAAAACCCTTAGGTCTCCTCTAGTCCTTTGGAATCTCACCCATCTTCCACAACTTTTCAAAGATAATTGTTAATGGCTTAGATATCTCCTCAGTCAGCTGCTATTCTAACTTGTCTAAGTAATTCTTAACTTGTTCTTTCCCTATTTTAGCCTCTGAGCCTACCTCATTTTCACTTGCATTCATTAAGGTAGATGTCCAATTGCTACTAAACTTTTTGGTGAAAACAAACAAAAAAAAGTCATTTAGCACTTCTGCCATTTCCACATTTTCTGTTATTGTTTTCCCCCTCTCCTTGAGTAACAGACCTACCCTGTCCTTGCTTCCCATGTATTTGCAGAATGTTTTCTTGTTACCCTTTAAGTCTCCAGCTAATTTAATCTTGTTTTGTGCCTTGGCCTTTCTAATTTTGAGCCTGCATACTTGTGTTATTTGTTTATATTCATCCTTTGTAATCTGACCTAGATTCTACTTTGTGTAGGATTCTTTTTTGAGTTTCAGATCATTGAAGATCTCCCGCTTAAGCAAGGGTGGTCTGTTGCAATACTTCCTATCTTTCCTACACAGTGGGATAGTTTGCTCTTGTGCCCTTAATAATGTCTTCAGCTCATATGTTTACAAAACATTACTAGTTAGTGAATGTTTCTAGATCAAATGTCTGTTTTGGAATAAGTCCTGGATCCCAACTCTATTTAAGGTAATTATGAGTGGGATCCACATGTGCAGTATTCAAAGAAGAAAGAGTGGTTACTTACTTTATAGTAACTATGGCTCTTTGAGATGTCTGAACACCATGGATCCTACAACTCTCCCTCCTTCCCTACAGCCTGGAGTCTTATATATCTTGGATTGTGGGTAGTGAAGGAACTGAGTGTCAGTTAGGGTTGCTCTGCTCTTGAAGTCCTAGGGAGGGGAAGCTCAAGGGGGTGCGGCGCACAATCTTGACCCCCTAATGGACACTCAGTGAAAATGTGGCACCTCAGCACAGTAGCTGGTAACATCACTGGGCTCTACATTTTGGAGAACAGATACTATAAGGTAAGTAACTGCTCTTTTCAATAACTACTGTATAATTAAGATGTAATCGTGAGAGTTGGGGACCCTTACCACCTCATAGGATCAGAATCAGAATTCAGTTTCTTTTGAAACAAAGAAATTGCTGTCTGAACTCGAAAAAATATCACCAGTTTTGTCTAGTTTTTACTGGGACCACCCCCCAACCAATCAATTTTTATAGATTTTAAGCTTCTATTTAAAAAAAAATGTTTTAGCCTAAATCTCTGTAAATATAATCTTTTAAATGTATATTCAAAGTAAACTGATAAAAAAAATGCTTTCCCAATATGCAGACAGCTTCAATACCTCTTCTTTTGATTATAGCATATACTTAGCAGCAAAGCGAAACAAACAAGACTCTTGTCCGTTTCTCTTCTGCTATTCAGAGATTGCAGGCAACAATGAATCATGCTGCAGTTGTTTATGGAAAGCTAAGAATTTGCAGAAAGGAGGGGGAACCTATTTATAGAGGAGGAAAACCCCAGAAGAAAAAACAAAAAATGAGGCTGGAGATCAGAGTAAAGCAGTAGAGACAGCATTTTCTCCTCCCTACGCGTGAACCAAACAGGAGTCTCAAGGCAATGGTAAAGTATGGACATGCACCCCCTACTCCATATGAACAGTGTAGGCAGAATTCATTATTTTTTTCTTTGAGAATGTTGACAAACATCCATTTTTATCTTTAACTGATATTTTAGCAATTTCAATTTTCAGTTTCACAGCAAGGCTGCAGGGGACTGCCTGTGTCACTGCGGGCTAATGACAGTGGAGTGCAAGGAGCTCATTGTGGGGCCAGGGTTAGGTGATCCCTGCAGGTGCTATGTGCCGGGAAGGCTGTGCTTGCTCAGTGGAGCTGAGACCCTCCCCTGGCTGAGACCACAACAAGGACTATGAGCCCCAAGCCACGGGGGAAGCCACACTGCTGCTGAACAGGGATGGCCCCTGCACTCCCAGCCAGTAAACGTGTCAGGAAGGCTGCAATGGCATGGCTGCAGAGAGCTCCCTATGCAGCCAGAAGGCCAGTGACAACGGTGTCACAGGGGCTTCCTCATGCAGCCAAAGGCCCAGGATAGCCGATCTCTGTCGGTGCTAGGTGCAGTGGAAGATGCACTCCCTGACTGATATTGATGGATTTTATTTCTGTGTCAAATGAAATTAACATTTACTGACAACTATTAATTTATTTCATATCCTGCCACGCCTGTAGGTGAGTAGTCTCCATGGGTTACAAAATGATGTAAACACTTTTCTTCCAGAAAAAAACAAAAACAAAGAACAGGGGATGAAGCTTCAAGTTTACCACATAACTACCAGCCAGAGGTTTATGGAACTCCTACACAAGGTCCAGGGACAGCCACCTGGAAGAGCTCCCAACAGCCTCTGAAGATTTTGCAGAGAACATCATAGCTGAGACCTCTTTCCTTCTATTTTGTATCTAACTCTGACTAGTAAATGTGATACTTATTCAATTTAAGAGCAATTTACTCCTGAATTCATTATACCACAAAATTGTTTCTTTCAAATAAAAGCTCTATAAAATGACAGATGCCTTAATTTAAGAAATTTTTTAATTCAGAATGTCTGTATATAATCCAGTACATATCAGTGAAAGCTATTACACTTTTTTCTGATTTCCACCTCCTCCAACCCAAGAGATCCTTGTAAAATGAGGTTTTACTGTAAATGACATATTAAAATGTAAAATGACACACTTTGTTCAAGGTGAGTTAAAACAATTTACAGAGTACATCAGAAGCAGCCAACTATGCTGCACTCTTCATTCTGACATATGAACTACGACAAAGAGTCAAGGGTATGTAACTCATTGTTGGCCCTCAGCTGCTCCTTATTTTCCCCTTCCTACCTGTCACAGTGGGAGTATGCAGGCAGAGCTCTGCATGGAACTATTGTTTTAATCCTGCTCCCATCCCGCAATACCCACTCCCATATTGTTTCTTGCATTGTTATCCCACTCCCACGCACAAAAACCTTGGATCTGGCAAATCCCACAAGAGACAGATTCCCCCATGCTACTAAAAAAAAAAAAGTTGGTTAATATTATAAACAGAATTCAAATGCAATTTTTATCATTAAAAGAATAAAACAAATCTTACTCATATTATGTAAAAAATCCTTTAGCTCCTATTATAATAGGCATCAAATCTCTTTCTATTCCTCGCTTAAATTTAAGTATTAAAACCTTTATTAAAAAAAAAGAAAAATGTGCTTTACATTACTGAAATTCTGTTTATGAGGAAGACTTAGTATTTTCCTGCAAATCACCACAATGTGCTTTGGTTTTGCCCACCTGATCCCACCCAAAACAAAGTACATTTTACCTGCTCCTGCTATTATGGCAGCAGGTTCTGTGGGACCCTTGAGATCCCAGCCCCACTATACAGATCTAAAAGCAGGCATCTTTTCCCAGGTCCTACTCTTGGATTAGAGCAAGTCAAGCCCCTACCTTGCTCTCCCCAAAGATGGCACAGCCTAACAGGGAAGTAGGTCAGGGAAAAGCCCAACCTATCCCTACAACTGATGAGAACTTGCGCGAGGATGTGTACTCAATCAGGGGAAATCATACCCTTAGCCTGTAACGAACACACAGTCCCAATTTCAGGAAAACTAAAGCCATCTGCTGTTCATGATGTTTATTAATGATCAATGAAGGAGGCACATCAAAAGCATAGTTGTTCCGTATCATAACATACACTGTATAGTTTCTTCTGTACAAATCAGCCTCATCATCAACATATGGATTAGTTACTTGCAGAGCTGGGCCGAGAACAGCAATTCTGTTCTGCAGAGCATTGAGATTAAAAAAAAAATTCCAATTTGGAAATAAAATTTTTTTTACAAACCTCTATGAAACAAAAGCCCCCCCCCCTTTTTTTTTAAAAAAAAATAACAATAAAGTCAGAAGATTTTGTTTTGATATTTTCTAAACAAAATTCTACCTGGTAGGCTGAAAGACACAGTAGAAACTGAAAGTTCAAGAGCTTGGAAACTGGTGCCCCCACAAACCCCTTCAGCTTGAGGCTAACAAGAAACTGGGAGCCTGTAAGCCTTACGGGTGCTAGCTCAGAGCAGGCTTCCAGGCTCTCAGTTCTGACCACCTTATAGGCCTCTAAGGAGACGAAGAGCTGGGACTCCCATAGCTCCCTGATCCCCTGGAGCCTTGGACTCCAGGGGTATAACTATACAGCAATTAAAAATCCGTGGCTTGCCCATGCCAGCTGACTCGGGATAAGGGCTTGTTTAATTACAATGTAGACGTTTGGGCTCAGGCCTGGACCAGCCACAGGTGTCAGACATACCCTAGAAGCCCCGAGGTCCCTGGAGTATCTGCTGGCAGGTTGCCCTAGAGCTGCAGACTCCAAAAGCTCAGGCTTCTTAGGAGCCATGCAGGCGAGATGGCTGCAGAATTCCTTGGGTTCTTTCAAAGCTTCACTGAAATCAAACCTGGTTTTTGTCCGAGTCCCATCAAAATCAAATCAGTTTCAACTAACCAAGAAATTCCACTGAAAGAATATTGTCACAATTTTTCTAACAAGCTCTAATTAATTGCCTTTTCTCTGCATAAATCTGCCAATTATCCATACTTCATTCAAAATTATACAGCAGATGCCACTTATTAGCAACTTCTTGGTTCCAAGCAAAAAGTTGCTATTATCTTAAAGCTGCCAACAAACAAAAGGCCCATGCCTGAAACAACAGCCAAGGCGGAAAGCCCCACAGCCAGGGACCTGCCACCCACACAGAAGGTAACCGGGAACTCCTTCTGAAGTCTCGGTGCTGAAGGCTGGTAAGGGAGGCTGCGGTCAGGACAGCAGCAGAGAAGACAGAACTGAGCACCTGCAGAGTTGCACAGTACCTCTCCCTGCACTCTCCGAGTTGCACCCTACCCTGACACTAGGGGCTCGGGTTTGGCACAGCCCAGTGCTTCCTTCCCTGCCTACAGCCCTACAAACCTGTAGCCAAGGTTTTCTGCAGGAAGTGGGGACGCTAGGTCAGCAGTGCAGGCCAAGGGATGTGCTGGCCGCCGCTCCAAGCCAATGGGGCTGCGGGAAGCAATGAACCACGGCCAGTGGGAGCCGCGATTAGCCGAACCTGCAGACACAGCAGGTAAACAAACCGGCCAGGCCCGCCAGGAGGCTTACCCTGCCAGGCCACGTGCCAAAGGTTGCCGATCCTTGCGCTAGGTTATCAAAAAAGTTGTCAATAAGCAGCATGACAGTTGCTAATATACGAATCCAATTAACATTAAAGTCTATGGGATGTGTTCTTGACAAAAAATTGCTAATAACCAAAAATTATCAAGTCGGCTAATAACCAGCATCCGTTGAATTACATGGCTTAATTTACACTTTGAAACTTAGCTACACCTTGTTCTTGAGAAATATTGGTATTACTTTTTTTAAAAATAACCTATACAACAACTGGTAGTTAGTTGTCCTCAGCACATCACATTATACCTAAATAATGTACGGGTCTGAGTTCAAAGTATGATTTAAATATCAGAGGGGTAGCCGTGTTTGCTGCTTTTACAGATCCAGACTAAGAGTCCTGTAGGACAGGACTCTTTGCCGCTTTTATGATTTAAATGTTATTGGATATACTTTTATCATAACAAGGCTGAAGGTCAGAATTTTCATACAGTTTGAATGTCTTTGTTTTGGTCAGCTTGCATTATAAGCTTGACAAACATTTTTACCCATTTATGTTACCATTATTCAAAAGCCTTGTGTATACATTTTAAGTGTATAAAGTACATGCACTGAAAGATAATTGCTTTGTTTTCAAAACACCAAAAGCAATTGTTACAAAACTGACTGCTGATCTGTAGTAAAATCAAAACTGTTTGAGTATCATTTTTTATTTTTGCATTACTTAGTTTAAAACAGCAGAAAGAATCGCTTTAAAAAAAAAAAGTCGTAAACATGCTTTGAGGCTGAAACTTGTTGGAGCACATTTGCATTGTCTGATTTTTCTATACGGAGCATAACATTCTTCGTTAATACATATCTCCTGTTTCACAGAAATTCACCACTGTTTTTCCCTGCAAGCATAAAGTCCCAATCCTGCAAGGAGCACCTCATAGATTCCGCCTTGCAGAAACGGAACTTGGGACCCAAATCTGCAAACATGCATTTAATTTTTCCATACAAATAGTTCCATTTAGCTAAGTGTGATTACTCATGCAAAGTTACATGTGTAAGCATTTGCAGGACCAGATCCATAGTTCTGATAAATTATTCCAATTAACTAACTCCAGAAGAAATATAAAGGGCATGCTATATGAATGACACTTCTTAGAGCATTTCCATGCCCAAAAAAACCTAAATCACCACCAATTCTCATATTAGTTAGGTAATCATTCAGCTGCTATAGAAATATTTTCTACTCAACTTTCAACATCATAATATGGATCTGTGGACTATGGGTGGAAAGAACATATGATACATGCTTACCCTCCATTACCAAATATTGCAATTTATTTTATTTTTAAGCCTGCATAATGAACAATACAAAAATGTAATATTTCAACTAAGATAAGAGTTTAATTTAGGAGGGGCAGGGTGAGATTCAAGTATTGTGGAAGGCCCTGACGCAGGAGAGTCCTTACACGTACAGTTTAAGTCTTTGCAGGATCAAGACCTAAGACACTATTGCAGAATTTTCTCACTTCCCTTTTAAAAAAAAAATCAATATTAAATAGTATTTTCAAAAATTGAGTGAAATTTTTAAATATCTAACAAAACAAAATCTTTCATTGTAGGGTTAAGAACTTTTAAGGGAGTTTAAAAATTTAATTCAAGATTAAGGAGTATCTATCCCACAAAATAATAAACATTTAGCTCACCTCCTGAGAGAAAATTAAAAAAAAAATCAGTTGCTGCATAAGAGAAAGAGTGCTGTTGAATGTCTGTACATCAAAGGACGAATTAAGTCCCTACTCTATGGGAGGGACTCTTCTATGCTGTTACTTACAGGTTCCTGCAATCTAATCCATCACTTTGAAAGCGAGTTGAAGGTAATCAGAGGCACAGACCTACCTGAGCATCTGTGCTAGTTTTTTGGGCTGTTATGATCATGCTTTCCCTCTCTGGTTTCTGTGAGAAAGACCCAGATATAAAGGGAAAATTGACTATAAAAAGTGCTATCAAATACACAAAGACAACTACCTGAAAAAAAAAATCTGTTCAGTGATAAATAATCATAAAGGGCCAGAGGAAAAGGCAGAACCGTGTGGCTTTTATGTTGATCGTTTCCTTATGCGCAACACACATGGAGTGACTGTTTTAAAACTCTCTTAAAAGTTATTTCTTGCAAGGAGAGCCCCGAGTTCTCAGCCTGCATTGCACGGCTGCCTCTGTCGACAGCTAGGTCGTATATTTCAAGCCTGTATTTGTTCAGTTTGAGGGGTGGGGGGCGGGAAGAGAGCAACAGGCGACCCCTCATCGCCAAACTGTCTCCAGTCAGGCTCCGGTTCCGCTCTCCGCCCAGCCGGTGCTGCAGGGCCCGGGCACCATCGAAACGCGCACCCGCCGGGGAGGCTACTACACGCCTCGTCTCGCTTTCTCACGCCGGCACACCCCCCTCCCCCAACGCCGTTTAAAAGCCGTTCAGAAGCTCCCCCACCCCCCATACGAGCGAATATAAACGGGCCCCGGGAAGCGCCCGCTCCCAGGCGCGCTGGCTCCGGCTCGATGCCGCGGCGGCGGCGCCGCTGGAACTGAACGAAGCAGGAACAGCGCAGGGCCGCCGGCCCGGGATCTGCCCGCTCAGTATCATTCCGCAGGGCCTAGCTCCCCCTCCCCCCACACAATAGACCCGGCCTCCCTCCCTCCCCCCCCATATCCGGGGACTATATGCGGGACCCGGCGGAGGCTTTTCGCTACCCCTAGGGCCCCAGTCTCGAACCCCACGGCGCACATCGAGCCTGTCCGGCCGCGCTGGTTACCTGACTCGGCGCCGGTCTTGTTGTCTTCCCTGCTGGGTTTGCAAGGCCGCCCCCTCGGCATGGCTGCCCCCTCCCCCCACACGCGCGTGCGCGCGCGCGCACTCACCCCCCCCACACAGCAACGGCGGTGGCGGAGGAAGAGGCGGTTGAAGGGTGGGGCAGGCGAGGAAAGAATGGACCGGCCCTATACCCAGAGATTGAGGAACTGCATGGAGATGCGCCAGACAAGTGAAACGCGCACGCGCGTGAACCGCGAGCGTGGGGAGGAAGGGAAATGCGCGCGGCAAAGGCGCTTGCGCTTTACCCGCGCGAACGCAAAAGGTCTCAGGTCGCGAGGGAAAGAAAAGTGATTCTAGTGAAAGGCGGCGGCGCATGCGCCCTACCCAGGCTAATGGCAGGGGGGTTATGCGCGTGCACTCGCGAGCGGGAGGGAGAGGTGCACGATGACGGATGGCTTTGCCTCTGTGACATCCGGGTACTGTGGAATTCTGAGAGCGGAGCGGAGTTCCAATCGCACAGCGGCAGCTGCTGGGCGGCGGGGTAGGGATGGAGAACCCGTGGGCCGCGTGCCTGCAGAATGGGAGTGGAGCCAGGGAGTGGCATACACACACCTTACCCTTCCAGGCAGGCTCTGGAAATCATGACACTAGGGTAGCCAGCCTGGGTGGGACCTGTTGCTGGAGTTTCCTGACGGGACATAATCTTTAATTAAAGAATCTTGAATTCCTGGAGACTCCAGGCCAAAATCCTTGGGGGGTTGGCAACCCTACGATCAGGTCACAAGTATTGCCTCACACCAGCCTGAGTCAGGCCCTGGTCCCCTCCCCATCACAAGTGGCTTAAACACACCATGATTTTATCCAGCAATGTTGGATGCTGGACTCTTTTTCTTTGCCATCTGGGGTCTGAGAGCCTTTAAGGAGTGCACATGCTCCAGCTTTTCTCCACAGCTCTGACAATTAGAAATTTAATATTTTTTTAAAAAATGAACAGTCTCCCCCAATCCCTTGTCTGAAGGAGTTGGGGTTTTAAGAAAAATCATATAGTGTGAAACTCACCCAGAAATCAAGTGGGCTGGCATCGCTGAGGTTTTTGGCTATAGTCTTCTCATCTTCAAATTCAGTGAGAAGTTGCCCCTGAAACACACACATGCAGCTGCAGTGCACTTTGAACATCTGAGGGGAGAGGGGTATAAAATGTACTCACAAACACTGGAGTCTGCCTGTGCCTCAGCGGTGAGAGGGACATACTCCCTTTTCTGCCTCTAAAATCCTCACCACGTAGGGTTGCCAGTTTTGGTTGAACATATTCCTGGAGGTTTCATCACATGACAATCTTTCATTAAAAGATTAATCTTTAATTCCTGGGACTCCTGGACAATCCTGGAGGGTTGGCAACACTACTCCCATGCCAATTCTATTCTGAAAACATTCTCCCCAGTACCTCCCTGTCTCACAATGCTGCCCTGAATCGTACACCCCTGCCCACATATGGAATCCAGCAAGCATGGGGAGCTTTCATAGCCCTTGAGATCAGACAGGACCGTTAGATCATATTGTCTGATCTTCTGTCTAATCCAAGCCACAGAATTTCACCCAGTTACCCCACCATTGAGCTTAGCATTTGACTAAAGCATACCTTCCAGAAAGGTCTTGCTGGTGACCCCCCCATGTCTCTTGGTAGTGAGTTTCAATAGTTAATGACCCTCACTGTTAAAAATGTCTCCCTTATTTCTAATTTGAATTTGTTCGTCTTCTAACCTTTGGTTCTTGTTATGCCTTTCTCCATTAGATTAAAGAGCCCTTTAGTACCCAAACTAAAGGGGTATATTGTAATCAAGTCGCTTCTCAGTCTTCTTTTTGATAAATAGCTTGACTTCCTTAAGTCTTACTGTATGGCATTTTCTCTAGCCTTCAGATAATCGCAGGCTCTTTTCTGCACCCTCTCCAACTTTTAACATCCTTTTTAAACCGTGAACACCAGAAGTGTACGCAGTATTCAGTATCAGTCGCACCAATTCCATATAGAGTGGTAAATCCACCTCCTTACTAACCTTCATACATCTAAGGACTTCATTAGCCCTTTTTGCCATTCCATCGCACGAGGAGCTCCTGTTTAGAGCCCTGCATGGGTACAAAATTTGTGTCTGCATCCAATACGCAAACTTGGTCCATGGATGCGGATATAAAGCAGATATCCACAGATTTGCAGTGCTCTACTCATGTTGAGTTGCTATCTACTGCATCCCTTACATCTTTTTCAGAGTCACTGCTTTCCAGGATAGTCACCCATTCTGTAGGGTTGGTCTGCATTCCTTGTTCCTACATTTGGCTATATTAAATCTCAAATTATTTTAATATATGCAGTTTATCAAGCAACCCAGCTTGCTCTGTATGACTGCTCTGTCCTCATGATTATTTACCATTTCACCAATCTTTGTGTCAGATACCAATTTTAACAGCAGTGATTTTATATTTACTTCCATATTGTTGATGAAATGTTGAATAGTGTCAGGTCAACTACCAATCCCTGCAGATCCCCACTCCCATTCAGTGATGGTTCCTCATTGACCATGACTTTCTGAGATCTGTCCATTAGCCAGTTCTTCATCTATTTAATATAGCTCCAAAAAATAACAATGAAGCCTATTTTTAACCAGAATGTCATGTAGTACTAAGTCAAGCACCTTACAGAACTCTAATTATATTACACCTAGACTGTTGCTTTATCAGCAAAATTTGTAATCTCAAAGAATGAAATCAGATTTGTATGAATGTAATTGGGGCTTCTTTCCAGCAAGCTGAGTTTGCAAAGAGCACACTTAGTTCCTTTTATTCCCCTGCTCTGCCAATAGATCACATTTGGTGTTTAGCCCACCCCGGCTTGGTGAAATGAGGGAAAAGGGTTTGAATTGTTGCTACCCTTCCATTGGATGCCTCTGGGTGGATTCCTTGCCACTGCCCACTCTACACATAAGAAAGGCAAAGGGCAGCAGTGGCCTCTTGTGGCTGTAGGCTAGAACTATGCTAATGTTGCCAATATCTGCAGCAGTAAACCACGGACATTAGCCAGTGACATGGCAGCTGTTCACAACAAGCATCTGCTAACTGGACTGAGAAAAAACACCAGAGGTGACAACTGCATATGTTCATTACCCTGAAGCTATTAGCCTATATCATAATTTGCCACGTTGCCATGGATCCCTTTTGAAAACAACTGCACTTCTCTTTTGGTTGTTTTCAAACGTCTCAGGCTCAAGCGCAGAATATTAACACATAAGAAAGAGAAAGAGCTAAGACACTGCAACATTTAGGCTTTATAACTTCCTCTACGTATGCACAGTCTTCTCTCATTGAGCACTTCCTGAAAATAGAGTTCTCAATGAGTATGTCTACACAGCAGCTGGTAGATGTAATTCCCAGCTGAGGTAGATGTACATGCACTAACTCTGCTCAAGTTAGCACCAAAAAATAGTAGTGAAGCTGTGGTGGCAAGGGTAGTGTCTTGGGCTACCCACCCAAGTACGTAGCCAGGGGGTCAGGAGGGATAATACTCAAATGGCAGCTCAGATAGCCGCTCATGTTGCCACACCCATACTGCTATTTTCAGGCAGTAGCTCAAGCAGAGTTAGCATATATACCGGGGGTGGCCAAACTGTGGCTTGTGAGCTGCATATGGCTCTTTGACAGTTAAAGTGCGGCTCTCAGAGTCCCCCGTGCACCCCCATTCTCAGCCTGCCAGACTGGTCGGGGGCAGCTCGGGGCTTCTGCCTACAGTGGGGTGGTTGGGCAAGGGGCTTCTTCTGTCCATCAGGGAGGGGAGATCTCGGGGCTTCAACCCCATGGGGCACGCCTGCTGGGGCTCAGGGCTTCAGCAGGAGTGGGGCTGAAGTCCCGAGCCCCATTCGGCACCTCCTATGGGGCTGAAACCCCGAGACCCCCTGCAGCCCAGGGCAGAAGCTCCTAGCCCCACCACCCCACCACAGGGCTGAAGCCGAGAGCCCCAGCAGGTGCACCCTGGCTCTTGAACTTCTGAAGGTTGTTGTATATGGCTTGGAGGCTCAGGAAGTTTAGCCACCCCTGACATATACATTTACCTGAGTGCGAATTACACCTCCTAGCTTCCATGTAGATATGCCCTATGACATTACCCTATATCTAGGCATACTATCATACTGTAAACACCCCTTACTAGGAAACTATCTATCATAAGACAGGCCGTAAGCACAGAATGGTTTAAAAGAAAATTTGCTTTTAAATATATTAATGAACTCTATGTGGTTGCGTTAGCAACAGAAACTTGTTAAAGGTTGCAGACTGTAGGTCTGAGCCTATACCACTGAAGTCTATAGGAGTGTTGTTTTTTCTCCAGAGACTTCAATGGGAGCAAGATCACAATCCTCTATTCTCAGTGCACTCTGCATGAAAGTTGGAGGGGAACTGGATTATTGCTGCATTATTCTACCGTGGAGGAGTGGAAGATAGCTAGCATCAGGTAGGTGGATGAGCTCATTATCTTCAAAATTTAAGCAGAAAGCTCTTAATGCACAGTATTATTTAGATAGGTAGTTGAGTTATTATTTTAAATTACAGAAATCATTTTCCTAAATGTTGAGGAGATATACTGTGACTGAGACTATTACACCCACAACATAAAGTGATGTGGCGGAGATCACTGTAAGAATTCTAAAAATGACTTTTTTAGAAGTGTTTCTTTAAAACAGTATGAAACATTTTCTCCTTTTTAGAAAAGTCAGACATAATTAATTTTCTTTTAAAATCTAACAAACCTGAAATTGTACAATTGAACATTGTTTCTTCACCTTGAATTTTGCACCAAGTAGTATGGTATATTAAATAAAGTTTTACACTTCTGTGGTGTTTTTCACATGAAAGCAATTTAATTGCTATATACATATGATACAACTGAAATGCAGACAACTTGGGGATGGAGTAGAACAGTCCATCAGCACACAGCATACTGCAAAATAGTGGAAGGAAAAATTTTGGCCAGTAATATCAAGGCAAGACGTGCCACTGATCATTAATATCCACGCATAGCAGAACCTTGTTTTTTAAGGTCTCATCCAAAATTTCCACCCAATAAGTTTTGCGGTACCCCATTGATCAATTACAGAACGCTCAAAGGAAAAATTTACCTCACCAAGGTAATAAGGTTCATGAAGTGCACAGAAATATAAGGTATAGTTAAGAGAAGAGCTGGATTACAGCCCTTGGGTGCTTGACTTTAGCTTGGTGTACCTTCCCCTAAACTACAGATATTATGTAATGAGGATCTTGCTCTCACTCTGAGGCACTAGTCCTGCAAATATGTATGTTCTTTATTTGATGCATGTTAATAGTCGCTTTGCTGTCTGTGAAACTCCAAAAATGAGTAAAATTAAATATGTACTTAAGTGATTGCCATATAGGACTCTTAATCTGTTAACCTATAGTTGGGGGATGGGGGGGGGGGTTCTCCGTATTTTGTGAACCAAAACTTTGTTCACATAGTTTGTTTGGCACGTTAATGTCTGTGTTTAGAGGTACTAAGTTTTTGCCAAACCATGTAAGAAAACATATTAGAAATCCATTTTCTTTTTTTATAATTTTAAAGGATAAAAATCAATGCTTATTTTAAAGCATGTGTTTCTGTTTTTTACCAATTTGAATTTTCATGGTTGCAGGAAACTATGGGAGTCAGGGTCAGACAATTATTAAATGACAGTAGACGTTGACATTCAAAAAGTTAAATCTTTATAACCACTAAAATACAGATTGTCAACATCATGTGTCAAAATTTACAAAGTATGTATATCCTTACATCAAACTCTAATAAGTTCTCAAACATCATTTTTCTTATTTACCCATCTGTAAATTTCAATTATTATTGATGGAAATATTTTTGTCAGTCTGTGAGTGTGTGTACGATGAAATTAATGTTTACTAACATTTACTGATAAATATTTAATTGTTCTAAGCCTACATGTAGGACCTGCAATATTCCGGATGTTATAGGATTTCTTTTCTCCTCAAAAAGGAAGGAATTTGTATTATTTTGTTAAAGTGTAAGCTACAAACACTAAATTATCTGATTGCTTACTTCAAGGCACCAAGTCCCCCTCTATTGACATAAATAGACACATTGACCAAGTGAGTTGGGAAGGGTATTTGCAGAATATACAACCCCAACAGGAAAGGAAGCAAGGTTATAACAAGACAAATATTCACCATTTTTAAATTCATCATCATTTAAAAAGTAAAAAATTATATTCAACTCACTATCCATTGCTAATTCCACTTTTTTTCCCCCATCCAAAATAATAATGTTACCTGTCACATTGAGACACTAAGCTCGTTTCACAGAAGCCTCCAATAAGCTTTCATATAGTAAACTGTTGCTCTAATCCAGTGGGTTAATTATCTTGGTCTGAGGTTAAAGACACTGCAAGTGTGCATCTTAATTAGCTTAACAGAGTAGCAGGTGAGCATAAAGCATGGAGTCAGAAGGAAAAGTGTGACTGTTGGGCTGCATAACACCAAATAGAGACACTGAGGAGTGAACTTTGCTCATATCAACTGTAGTTTTGGTTATATTCAGCTTCTTCTGACCTGGCTTAGAATTCAGCTGGTGATGTGTAGGTGAAAGGCTCTGTAAACAATTACCTAGTTGTAGACTTAACTGGAGAGTCAAGGAAATTAACATCTTTAGACAACATTTTCTTAATGATACATTGCATAAATTGTACAGCTACAAGTGGTACAGCCTCAAAATTTCCTAACTATACCAACATCCAGTCATATGAAAAGCGCATAATAATACTTCACTTCTTTAATGTTCTTTGTCTGAGAGTTTCAAAGCATTTTACTCACATTGATGAAACTTCACAGTAGCCCCATAAGGAAAGCTGTTTTAATGATGGAAAACAGATGCACAGAGGACTTTTCAAAAGTCATACAGAAGTTTGTGGAAAACTCAGAATTAGAATTCATGCACGTCTCCTAACTTTAACTCCTGTACTATCAGACCATCCCAATTCTTTCTTTAAACTCTTGTTTAGATCCTAGTCAATGGTGTCTCCTGTACAATAACAATTTTAAGGGTTATAGGAATTTGGATTGGAATTACTTGAACGGTATGACTAAGAATTTTTTCCTAGTTTGTCTATAACACAAATAAAGTACTCTTATTTTTTGTAAAGAAGAAGGATGTTCTTGTGGTTAACTCAAAAGATGTGATCTTAATTTCCAACTATACCACACTGCAGGCAATCTTTATGTCCATATTTCCTAACTTTTGAGGGCTTGACTCTGCAACAGTTTTTTTTCTAAATATAATTTCCTAGATTTTTTAAAAGGTTATTTGAAAACAAACAAACAGAAAAAAACAAATTCTTTTGTATGGAACTACAGAGTACATCTAAACTGCAACTTAAGACCACGCTTACTAGAATTTGAGTTAGGAGACCCTGGGTTTGTTAACCTCAGATTTGAGTGTCTACACTTATTTGTAATCCCAGATTAGGAATTGTTGAACCCTGGGGCCCAACCTGGGCCAGCATCTGTGCTGCATTATGCAATCCCAAATCCCATATCCCAGACTTCTTAGCACCCTCCCAAAAATGTGGCTGCTCTAGCCCTTTGTTCATGATGCAGTGTGTGAAAAGCTGACAGTCCGGCAAACTTGACTATGCAAAGGAGAAAGAAAGTCAGCCTATGGAGGGCTCTCAGAGCATAAGTCCAGTAGGGCTGCATCTACACTACAGAGTAACAGGGCTTGAAGCCTGGATCCCCTCTTGACTCAGGCTTGGACCCTCGGTTAGTTTTGATTCGTGTGTAGATAGAAGGGGGATTGGGCTCAAGCCTGACTTTGAACCCTGGACTTACGCTGCAGTGTAGGCAGGCACCTCTAGACTAGGCAGTTCATAGCCCCATCTGGCTGCTGCATTAGTTATGAATATAAAAAATTTGCCTGAACCCTAGCAGCTCTTTCATTACTAATTAAGCACAGAGTGTAGACATACCCACGGTGACCCTCCACATGGGCATCGGTATGGTTGGGCCCTTTAGATCCACAGCACATAACTCTACTACAGTGGTTCCCAAACTGGGGTTCGCAATCCCCTGGGGGTTTGCAGAACGTTACAGGGGGTTCACCAGAAAAATTTCACTAATAGCAGCCAGAGGACCCTGGGCATTGGAGGCAGCAGGTGGGACCTGGTTGCAGGGCAGACAGCCCGAGCCCCAGGGAGAGCAGGGCAGGGCAGTTGGGGCTGGCAGCCCGAGCCCTGCCCCTGTGAGCGGGGGAGCCGGCCGCCAGAACCCCAGCGTTCCACGTGCAGCTGGGAGCCCGAGCCCTAGCGGTCAGCGGGACCTGCAGCCCAAGCTCAGTGGAGCTCAGTTGACCGGAGCGGTCAATGGGGTCCAGCAGCAGGAGCCCCACAGAGTGCAGAGGAAATTTAAACTTAAATCCCTGGAAATATTCATTTTTAGGAGGGGGTTCATGAGATTTTACAATTTAGTGAAAGGGGTTCGTGGGCTGTTAAAGTTTGGGAACCACTGCTCTACTGCATATGCGAATGGAGTAACTGGCAGCAGTAATAGATTATTACCTTCTGCAAGGACTAGCCAGTAGAGATGAATGGAGATGCACACTTTGCTAGTGTATTTCATAGCTATTTGCTAGATAGCAGAAGAACATTCAGACTCTAATCCTGGGTTAAATTCTGGGTTTTGTAGGCGAGTATTCTTTAGGGATTATAAACTCTTCTGCCCCGGTCCTTTCTGATTACCTCTTTCTGCCCCTATCATCTACTTGCTTGTCTGGGGCCCCTTTTGCCTCTACTTCTTCCCTAGAGCCTGGCTCTTTGCCCCCCCCCCCCACTCTGTCCCTATTCTTCCCTGCAGTTTGTATTGCACCCCCCTACTCTCATCATCCCCACTACATTCAAACGGACTTGGGGGGCATAGCCAATGTTTCCCCCTTCTGTCCCTTTTCACCCCTAGCAGCTGGAATGAGCAGTTGTAAGAAAAGTCCTGTACAGCTCCAACTTGAAGCATGCTCATTGTGGACAGAATCTTCAGAGAATTTAGCTGCAAAACTCTAACAGGTGTCTACTGAGCATGTGTGAATTGTGGTTTCCAGAGGCTCATAATTTGGCTAAGTGTGGGTGGATTTTCTGGGGGGACATTAAAAGGCACATCCCTCCATCAGTAGTGTGACACACACAGACGCTAAATTTCAAATCCCTGCTCCAAAGCATGGAGGCACTAGCGCTTTTCCGTGAAACAGTTGTATGAATTTTTTTAAAACCATAGACTAAACAATGTATTCCTCCCTAATTTCATTCTTCAGTACCACTGAAGCATTTTACCTGAAACTTAAAAGAAAAGTTTCTGGCAGACACCTACCCATGAAACATTTCAGACCAAACAGTTAAAATTTGGCAAAAATTATAAGCAGCTGAAGACAGGGTCTCATAACAGGAAATGTTAGGCAACCTTACTGTAGATACACTATCATTTCTGCCTCTATGAATAAGAATGAAAATAATCTGGTTAAGGAGTTTCAACCCCATCCATTAATTCCTTCAATTCTATCTCAAAAATAAGGAGCTTTAATATCAGAAACTGCTTTTCAGGTATTGTTGTTCCATGTATATTTATTTAACTACAGCCATTCCAAGCTGACTCTAGTCTAATCAACTCCTTGTATGCTTCCTCCACCAGCAGCAAAACTAGCACGTCAGAAAACATGGCTATCATTTGTGAAGGCAAGTGCCAAACTGCAAACAGTTTTAATTCACACTACTGAAAACAGTGACTGTATATGCAAAGTATGACATCTGAGAAGTATATAACATTTGCCTTGTAGAAGGACTTGCCAAGTAAGAGAGGAGATAAATAAGCAACTAGACTAATGGAAATAACAGACTTAAAACGGAAAGGGACAGAGACCAAACAAAGTACAGTACCTAATATATATTTGAAGAAGTGTACTAAGAATGGAAAACATTTAGCAGAGAGAGTCAGTGAAGTATGTGGCAATACATTTAATTATCTGGAGAGCTAGTTGAACAAGTTGTAAGAAGTTAGTGAAATGAATAATAATTAGGAACACCTGATAACTAGTAAAATAGTGTTTAGAGGGAAAAAATAGAATCTTGCAGTGCTATTATCTTATTATCTTATGCTATTATCTTGAACTCCCTCTGGGTGTTGTCTTCTGTTCTATTTTCATTCCATCACCTCCAACCACCTACTTCTATGCTGGATGCAAGCAGATGTTCTTAGAAATGTAGATCTCTGGAGCTGCCTGTGATAGTCTGTCCACTTTTTTTCCCCCTCTCAGTTGCAACTTTCCCAGCCCCCACATTGTCAGGATGTTTAGCCTTCATTAGCTGAGATAGATGCTTGTGAACTTTTCTGCCTAATTGTCAAAAAGATTTTCTTTTTTTACAGGCAATGGTAGTCATAGTTGGGACAGTTACAGGCATATGCTATAACAGATCAAATAAGAAGTAAAAATCTTGATCAAGCCAGAGGACACATGAGAGAAGTACTACCTGAGTTTTCATTAAACAGATCTGCTGTATATATAGATCCTTATGTGTGTATGAGGGATTCAAAGGAGCTGCAAAGAAGCCACATTTTCCCACCTGAAAATTCCCTTGTCATAGGGAAATGCTCAGCTGATGCTAATCTGATTTAGTGAACCCCATCCCCACCCCCAGCTCCCACTCTTGTACAGGTGGGGAAGCAAAGCTGCAAGACAGTACCCTTCAGCTATACCCAGCTGGTGTGCATTAAAATCACCTCCACCAGGGTTTAGGGTGAGGTCAATCTGCCCTGAGAATTATGGAGCCATAAGTACCGTCATCTCTTCCTCTCTCTTTGCTGTGCCAAATGAATCTGAGCCCCAGTCCATCTTAGATACTCATATGGCCTCATTACTGTAATATCTTAGTACCTCACAATCTTTAATGTATTTTATCCTCACAACCCCCTGTGAGATAGGGAAGTGTTATTATCCTCATTTCATAGGTAGGGAACTGAGGTACAGAGAGATTAAGCGACTTGCCCAAGATGACACAGGAAGTCTGTAATGGAGCAGGGAATTGAACCCCATTCTTCTGTATTCCAACTTAGTG
This sequence comes from Lepidochelys kempii, assembly GCF_965140285.1. Classification (NCBI taxonomy): domain Eukaryota; kingdom Metazoa; phylum Chordata; order Testudines; family Cheloniidae; genus Lepidochelys; species Lepidochelys kempii. The sequence continues at coordinate 102,054,813 of NC_136381.1, read as the reverse complement.
CCCTAACTATTGGACAATCTGATATAACTGGCTGAGGAAAGGTATCAGACAGCATCATCTGTTGTCCCTCGATGTAGTTGCAATCCAAGATTCTATATGGCTGGAGCTGATTAAAGTACAAAAGAAACAGGCTACACCTTAAGATGCTTGTAACCCCTGCTGAATTGCCATGGGAATCTTATAACTGTGGTGCTGGCAAACCAGCTAATCTGTATATGATCCTTAGAGGCTTAATAAGTGGCACTGCAGTTGTAATCAGGACAATTCACTTGTGTGTGGGTATCAAAGAAATGTTAAGTAGACCAGCAATCACTATCTCATTCATTTGTAGTAATAGGAATCAAGAGTAGATGCTAAATGTGTTTGTCTGTGTACCTATGTCTTGTTTGAAGTTTACCAGTGTCATCAAATTAGCTTTTAGATGCTAAATCCTTTTTATGTCTTAATTGTCTTTATATTATATATGCGGCTCTGTTCAGTCAACCTTAAGATCAAAGATGTATAAACACTACATGAACTAATTATATTACTTATATTGTCTTCAGCTTATCTATCCCTATTATAACAAGTGACCAGCAATTGCCTTATGTAAATCAGTGTAGAGGAATTACCTGTGTATGCACAGGAAATGTTATGTTAACTTAAAAGGATGGGTCCTTGTGGGCTCAATAAAGAGGAATCTTTGAACACATATTGTGCTCAAGAAACTTGGTAGCTTGTTTCAACTATAAAAGAGAGGCATTGGGTATGATCCTGTAATCTCTAGTCTGCTGAACTTTTAAACAGGGAAAGTTTAAGCCATTAGATGGAGATCTCCAAGTAACTACTTGGATTGTCCTGGATAATTCATGGAAGGCCTCTAACAGACTCTACATCTAAGATGTTCTTTGGACTCTAATCTTTTTTGGGTGATCCAGAGAGACTTATTGCAAGCTAGCAGATTTAACATCACTGCTATTATCCAGATCTACAAACTCTGAAATTAACTGTAATGTATATGATTCATTTTAACCTCTTAATAACTCTTCCTTTTTTATTTTAATAAAGGTTTTATGTTTTGGTTATTAAAGGATTGGTTATCAGTGTGATTTGGGGGTAAAATCTGAAATATATTTTAAGCTGGGGTGTGTTTGAGCCTTTGTGATTGGAAGAACTTTATATGTGATTTCTGTTTTTAATAATTATTTATCACAGAAATCTGGTTGTCTGGGTGGCAAACCAGGGACTGAGATGCCTAAGGGGACTGTGTTTGGGATTCTTGTTAACCAGTGGTGATCCAGGAGCTCACTTTTGTTACTGGCTTGGTGAAATCTAATTCTAGAATAAGCCACCAGTTTTGGATTGTTTCTTACAGTCTGCCCTGAATTTGGCCTTCTCAGGGGTGACCCATACCAGCATGACAGTAACAAAGGGAGTCACCTCACCAATATAGTGAAGGGAGATACCCTGTTGAGAAGAGGCTATTGAAGAGGAATTACATCCTTTAGAATTTGATAATCCAAGTGAATTAAACTGGACAAAACCTTCAGTGTCAGGCATTTCCACTTCTGAAGCCCCAGCTTCCAAGGCATGAGTGTCCATTGACTTCCTCCACAAATGATTTTCAACACTGTTAAAATCATAGATTTGGGATACTTCTGGTGGATGAAATAAAAAAAAAATCTGGTCTCAGGTTTTGACTCTTGTGGATTTTTATCCTGTTGAAGCTAAAAATTCATAACTTAATTTTGGATTTTCAGTTCTGCTATACTAGTTACTATAAAGAATACTTGTGGTAAGAACTTTTTATGAGCCATAGTACAATGTAATATTGTGTATGATATCCACATGTCCAAGAATGAATATCACAGGATAGAAGTGCAGGAACAGTTAGGGTTAGATTAATTCAATTTAAACTATTTCTCATCCCCTACCTCCCAGTTGGGTCTTGGGATAGATGCAAAATTAAATTCCTGGCTATTTGCCACTAGAATTTATCTTAAAAGACATTAGCAGAAGGATTCTGTCCCTACTATGGAAGAGTGTATGGAGCCCCTGGGTACTTGTCTTTCAATGAGCAAAATTGTGTATATGATAAGTAGGTAGAAGAAGGCTGTGTCAGTGGTTAGACTACTGGCTTGTGACCTAGGAGACCTGTGTTCAATTCCCTGCTCTCTCACAGACTGCCTGTGAAAGTTTAGGCAGTCATTTAGTCTTTCTGTGCTTCAGCTTCTCATCTGTAAAATGGGGATAATTGTACTTCTCTACCTCACAGGGATGTTGTGAGGATAATGATTGTGAGTGATCGGATGTTGTCGTGATGGGGGTTCTTTTATTTTTATATATATATATATATATATATATGAGGATCTCCCGAAATACAGGACTCTGACATAGATACTATATAATGCTGAACAGTATTAGAGTTAGTATGGAAATCAAGAATATTGTCTTTCACCATTCTTGTATGAAGACTGTGCAGAATTATTGTAGCTACTACAACATTCAGCTTTAAAACTCTGAAGTCCTACTGAATACTTCTATTGCAATGGCCAAGTCACTCCTCTTTAAATGTCCTTAGTAGCTTTTCCTTGTCCAAACTCCAGTGTGTCATGTTTGAGCTTCTTTACTACATCTTTAAAGCCTTTCACAACTCTGTTCCTCCCTAGTTATCTGCTCAATCACCCCTCAACACATACCCCACCAACGATGCCAACCTGAATGGCAACACTCTGCTTCACTCACAAGCACGTGTGTGTGCTTCTTTCCATGTTTATGTGTGGCATGCTCGTCCTGAACCACTCCATAAAGTTACTAACCTGTCCTTCAGTTCTTCTTAAGAACTACTCCTACAATTATGTCTGCAGGAGATCAACTGATAATGGCTAAGCAGAAAAACAGTGAAGATTGCTGATATTTAAAACAAAGATTTTATTGTATACAGAATTATGAACATATGCAAAAAGTAAATGCATAATCTGTATTTATTTCCTGTTATTGTTAATCTGATTCTCCTTTTTCATGACCCTCCTACTGGTTGTTACATTCACTTGTTGCACCTGGTCTTAAACTAGATAGAAAGACATGGTCCATACCCTAAGGAGCTTACGGTTTATACAGTAAAAGAACGACACCCACTCTACACACCTGGAAGTCAATGACAGTTTTGCTGTTGACACTGATAGGAGCAAGACCAGGTCATAAAAGCAGCATATTCAAAATTATACTGACAGGTACACCTTCTCGTCTGCTGAATAATTCATGCCTTTAATTTTAGTCCTTTCCCTCATGTGGGCAGTCTATCAACCATAAATCTAGTCACACCACCTAAATTATAAGATGAGAAATATATCTGAGTATTCCTACTTTATAAATACTCCCTCCCGTTGGCAAAAAATCAGCTCTCCAGTCAGAGAAAAGAACATCAATGCTATGTGCAGCAACACAATGAGAGAGTAAAGGGTTCATAAACTGTCTCTGAATAAATAGGTTCACTTTTTTTCCTTTTAGGTATTTGTTTACTCAAATATTCTTAACTGACTTGGTCTTTATTTTCAGAACGAAGTTAAACCTCTAGAGCCCATGACAGGTCAAACAAGGACTTTCATCACAGAGATGATATCAAGCAACCCTTGAAGACTATGTTCGTGTCGATAATCAACATAAGAGTCCTTATTGAATTGCTGTTTGCAAAGGTGCTAAAAAGAATGATGCATTCTGAGGAATCTGTGATCAGCACATTATAGGATATTCTCATACACTTCCATGATGAGATTTTATTTACATTTTTAAAGATTATTATTAATTCACATAGAAAATTACCATACAAACTCTTAAGGCAGCATAACCAGCCCTCAATAGGAAGGAAATTAGAGCGCTCACCATATTCTTAACTGACTTCTGATATCCAAATCTTACAACAAATGTGGAACAATAACATCATGCAGTAATCTTATTCATTAGATTTAGTGAACGGGGTAGATGTAGTAAATCTGCATTGATAGATGCTTTTGTGTATTCAAACATGAAAGTTATATTAAGAAAAGGGTGAAACTGAATAAAAAAGAGAAGAAAAGGTTTCTAAACTTCTCACCTTTTTACTTCTGTTCAGTTCCATCAAGCTACATTTTTTCTGGTTCTAAAATTAACACATCCCTGCCTCTCATAACTAAAAGCATATGCTAGTGCCATTTCAGAATACTGGGAGACCAGCAATACCAAGATAATGGTAAGAATCTTTTAAATTTAGTAAATAAAACCAAGAGGTGTAGTTAAAAGAGGCCATGAGCAAGTCCCTCTTCTAGATCTGTCACTAAACTGCCTGCTCCAAAATAAAGAGTCCATACATATTGGGTTTGAACATCATGATTGAATAACATTGTGTATTTTATTGATAAAAACATTATGCATAATTCAAATATAATTTTTTCTAGTAGTCATGGAAAAAATGATTCACTTAGCTTGAATAGGTCTGTATCCATAAGAATGACTCAGTAAATACAGTCCACTAAAAAGAGGCCAGAAAGAAAGAAACACAGTGCCCCCAATTTATATAATCCAAAAGAAACACAGTAGTCCTATGTAATCACATGACTCCAGGTGCTGGGGTTTCAAGAAAAACAACAGATGTAGTGAGAATCATCATAAAATTGTGAGAAGTGACAGTACTGGAAAGAGGCTACCACAGAGCCTCTTCTAGAGCTGTTACCCTTTCAAGTTCTGTTTGAAACGCATTTGTCAAGTCTTTGTCAGAGCTGGTTTACACTCCTTGAAGTTCAGAAAGGTTCCTGTTTGAATGAAACCAGTTTTATTTTGTACACTTATAACTGCGAGACAACAAGCAAGGACCGAGAGGTTCATGTCAGTTTGCTAAAACCAAAAATGGACCTTTGGCAAACACATTTCCTCTTCTGAACCTGTGATCCAAAATATAAAAGTAATAATGAGAATACCCTGTAATTACAGAAAATAATGATGTACTTGGGCCACTGGCATGACAAGGCTATTCTGCATACTTGTGATCCAAGAAGGAAGTAAGAAATAGCTAAAAGTCTATGGTTAAGGCTCACATTCTGAAAGACAACAGGATTACATAGATAAGTATTGCTCACTATAAGCATCCAGGGTTGCAGCATCCACCCCTAAGAAAGTAATAATAAAATACCAGAAAGATGCTCCCTTCCCATCATTATTGGAACAGACTTGGATATCATCGGTAGGGAGCTGACTGTGGTGGAGAGAGCATGGAATGTGGGAGAGGAGGTGTGATACATGAAGGGAGAGGGGGTGGGAAGTAGCTCCCTTTGATAGACACCCAGCCAGCCAGTTAGCTGTAAAATCCCTCTTGGTCTGTTCTCTGCTTGCTTTACCTGTAAAGGGTTAACAAGCCCACAGGTAAAAGAAAAGAAGTGAGCACCTGACCAAAAGAGCCAATGGGAAGGTAGAACTTTTTAAAATTGGGAAAGAAACTTTCCCTTTGTCTGTTGTTCTCTGGGCTGCAGGGACACGGATCAGTAATGCTGTAACCAACTTTAAGCCAGGTATGATTATAGAGTATCAATTCATACCTCGAACCTACTTATCTGGAGCCTCAGATATGTAAGTAAAATTAGAGAATGTCGAAAAAGACATGATTTGGATTATTTTATTTCTCATTGGCTTGTGGACTCCTCTGTGCTAACCCTAGATGCTTTTGTTTGCTTGTAAACTTTAAGCTGTTCCCCCTAAGAAAGCTATTTTGGGTGCTTGGTTTTTGGAATTGCTCTTTTAAAATCTAGCAAAAGTCTAAGTTCCAGATGTATTTTCTTTCTTTTTGTTTTTAATAAAATTTACCTTTTTTTAAGAACAGGATTGGATTTTTGGAGTTTTGTGCATATGCTGTTTGATTAGTTGGTGGCAACTACTAATTTCCTTTGTTTTTTCTCTCAGCTCTTCCCTGGGGGGAAGGTGAAAGGGCTTGAGGGTACCCCACAGGGAGGAATTCGCAAGTGCTCCTTCCTGGGTACAAAGTTGTTGGGGGTTTTTTATCTTTGGGTGGTGGCAGCGTTTACCAAGCCAAGGTCAGAGAAAAGCTGTAACCTTGGGAGTTTAATACAAGCCTGGAGTGGCAAGTATTAATTTTTAGAATCCTTGTGGGCCCCCACCTTCTGCACCTGGAGTGACAGAGTGGGGATTCGACCTTGACAGAATTATGTAACAAAGACTGGCATTGTAAAGGCAATTTCGTATTAGTTTGTTCCTTTAGTTCTCAACAACTGTTAGTCCACATCACATAACTATGTATTTATCAGTTTGTGAGAACATGTATGGTTCCTCTGCAGGCAATGCAGCTGCAGGTCACATGCAAGAAAAGTCCCAAATAAGAAATGACAACTTTTTCCCCCCTCTCATATCTGTGATTTTTAGCACACCTTACTGACTTGCAGTAAGGTACTTCAGAGTGCACTGAACTGGTTGTCAGAGCTACGTCATGGCTAAAAAGTAACAGCCAAGCTAAGAGGAAACGTTTGTGTTAGATTTGTTTGTTCTATTTATATTAATTATAAAGGCATGCCCCAGGGATACCATGAGTATGAACAATATTCAGTCTCAGGTTTCAGAGTGGTAGCTGTATTAGTCTATATCAGAAAAAAAAAAAGAGGCGTACTTGTGGCACCTTAGAGACTAACAAATTTATTTGGGCATAAGCTTTCGTGGGCTAAAACCCACTTCATCAGATGCATGGAGTGGAAAATACAGTTGGAAGATAGATAGATAGATATATACACACAGAGAATATGAAAAGATGGGGGTTCCCTTACCAACTCTAAGAAGACAAATCAATTAAGGTGAGCTATTATCAGCAGAAGAAAAAAAACTTTTGTAGTGATAATCAGGATGGCCCATTTCAAACAGTAGACAAGAAGGTGTGAGTAACAGTGGGTGGCGGGAATTAGCATGGGGAAATAGTTTTTAGTTTGTGTAATGACCCATCCACTCCCAGTCTTTATTCAAGCCTAATTCGATGGTGTCCAGTTTGCAGATTAATTCCAGTTCTGCAGTTTCTTGTTGGAGTCTGTTTGTTTTTGAAGTTTTTTTTGTTGAAGAGTTGCCACTTTTAGGTCTGTAATCAAGTGTCCAGGGAGGTTGAAGTGTTATCAGTGTGCACACTGTGAGGAGGTGGGTGTGAATGCCACCTGCTTATATCCAGGTGCTTCACTTCAAAAAGCAACAAGGAAAGGAAAAATTAGATATTTTGTTTGTTTTAGTACTCTGCTGAAGATTGCAGGACCATCTTTTGTCACACATAATGCAAAAGGTAAGAATGTGAGACAGAAAGACTTATTGGACTCTTTAATATGACATTAGCAAATACCAAAGTAAAGCGCCAATAAACTTTTGGGATGGCATATAAAGATGAAATCCTGACACCTGCTCTAGCCCCTTTAGATTGGATAAAAGGGCTGGAGCAGCATGAAGGTGCACTAATGGTATGTCTATATTGCAATGTAAGCCTGGACTTGTGCCTGGGCTCAAGGCAATGCCCCCTTGCATCTACACTGCAATTGCACTAACCCATGGTTCAGACCCAGGTCCCAGGACCCCGTTGGGTCTGAGCTCAAGTCAAGCCAGGACTTAGGGTCTGAGCCTTATTGCTTTGCAGTGTAGATGAGGCCTCAGCTTGACTTAGCTCCCGGGAGTCATCCGAAAGTATCCACAGTTCCTTGGGGCAACTTCCTTAGTTCTCTCTATGCCAACAATCTACAATGCACTCTATTAAAAACAGTGCTGCTTCTTGGTCATGCGAGCACAGCTAAATTTTGGTGAATCTGTGGTGTGAGGCCAGTAAAACTGTGGACTTCAGCAAAAGCACCAGGAATGACCACGCTTACCAGCAGATAGCTAAAAATCTGGCAGCTCTGCAGATTTTCCGGACAGGTGATCAGTGCAGGAGTGAATACAGGAAGACAAGGGATAAGAATCATACCTCAGATAACTCACAGCAGCATGCCTATTTTATGATGACCTTGACTGGGTCCTAGGCACTGTCCCAGCACAGAGCTAACCTTGCTTCATGATGACCTGGTGATCTGGGATGGCCCTGAATCAAGAATGGGGAGTGATAGGAGCCAGAGGCCATGGGACTGATGAGATCCCAGCCAGGATCATGAAATGACTCTTTTAATTAAACCAGTCCCAGAGCAGGCTGTGGATCAGGATCAACAGCAAATTCTCTGTCCCCTACTCAGAAGAATTGTTTGATCCACGTCCCAAAATGAGGAATAGCCAGCTGCTGAGCCTGTAGAGAACCCAGTGGGGACAGAAGCTGCCCCAGAACTGGTAAGTGCATGATTCAAATAAAAAGTTTATTATTACACTAATGGAAAGGATTTCTGCTTTAAGAGGCAATGCAAAAATGGTAAGCCCCAGCTACCAGCATTTGGCCACTAATGGTGGATTATATCACAGAGCCTAGGCATCCCTTCCCTCTCCGTCTCCCCAACCCTCCACCAGGGGTAGTTCAAAATGGCAACTTGGAATTTCAAACTTTCATACACAGCTGTAAAGTACGTTTGCTACAGTCATTCTTGTTTTCCTTCAGTAATTAGGAATTTGCCACCCTGCAATCACTTCTCCTGGGTATATGCAGCTACCTGTAAACAGTGAAAAGTGTGTGTGTAACAGTATTCTATTTCCAAATCTAGTCCATTGCAGAGGTAATCCATGCAGAGGTGGAGTAAAGCTGCAGATTTCAAAGAGTTTTGCATTCATCAATAACAAGGTAAACCATGTGTGAGCTAACACAGCATCATGTTAATTCCCTCATGGATTCTGACCCGTCCTGACTGCTGATAGCTGCAAACTTTTCCTGAAGCAGGAACTCAGATAGTCAGTCACACTGTGGGGAAGAGCATATTTTCCAAGCCATCTGTACAGCTAACTAGTCCACTCCACTCACAAGTGTGCTGTTCAGTCACTATTCATTTGAATTCTTCTGCTGCACACACTGCAGGTTTCCATCCAGCAGCTTGAAATCAATCTCTCTCTCTGCCACTAAGGCACCCCAAGAACTTTTATGTCTTCCAAAATATGAAAGGCCTGAAAAGAGAGTAAAAAAACATTTGCAGTGAGGGTGCTATACACACTCCCCTCCTTCATAAGGCAATTAGTTATACATTTTTATGAAACAGAATAAAGGTGTTAATTTTAAACTTACCATTGCCTCTGCACTTCTGTAACTACGATTAACAAGGCTGTGTCCAGAGACAGAGGACTGAAGCATCCCTTTCACAGTGTAGGATCACTTTAGAACTGTTAAAAGAAATTGGCCCACCTTGATTATCATGCACATTGTAGGGAGAGTGGTCACTTTGGATGAGCTATTACCAGCAGGATAGTGAGTTTGTGTGTGTGGTTTTTGGGAGGGTGGTGAGGGGGTGAGAGAACCTGGATTTGTGCAGGAAATGGCCCAACTTGATTATCATGCACATTGTGTAGAGAGTTGTCACTTTGGATGGGCTATCACCAGCAGGAGAGTGAATTTGTGTGGGGGAATGGAGGGTGAGAAAACCTGGATTTGTGCTGGAAATGGCCCAACTTGATGATCACTTTAGATAAGCTATTACCAGCAGGACAATGGGGTGGGAGGAGGTATTGTTTCATATTCTCTGTGTGTATATAAAGTCTGCTGCAGTTTCCACGGTATGCATCCGATGAAGTGAGCTGTAGCTCATGAAAGCTCATGCTCAAATAAATTGGTTAGTCTCTAAGGTGCCACAAGTACTCCTTTTCTTTTTGCGAATACAGACTAACACGGCTGTTACTCTGAAACCTGTCTTTAGAACTGTTACAATTTATGTCCTTGAGATTCCACAGTAATTAATTCTGTGCTCTTCCACCGAGCTACTTTGAACAATAACCCTCTGTTTCTTAAAAAGAAAAGGAGGACTTGTGGCACCTTAGAGACTAACCAATTTATTAGAGCATAAGCTTTAATAAGTTTATGTTTAATAAGCTCTGTTTCTTGTGCTGTTTCAGGACCCTTAGCCTATACTGCCTGCTCTTCTAAGTTCAGGGACTTGATCCTTGGCCCAACATGGACTCACGGACCATTCCAAAAGGAAGTGTTCCCATGATGAAGTTATGGCTGATGCTCTTGAGAGGGCAGACCAGCAGGTCCAGTACCAGAAGAAGAAGGATGAAAGACTGGAATAATGGCATGCTGACAGGCAGGAGGCAAGGCTGAGGCTCGCCACCCCGGTGGAGAACAGGGTTTTATCAAGGCAGCTGGTACTTGCAAAGCAGTTCCTGGAACAGGAACAGTGGCTAGAGGAGGACAGAGCTCTGCGGAGAGAACTGTTTCAGCAAGTCCTGTCTACAATGGCTGCAAGAACACTGGCTCCTGCTGCGTCCCCATAGCATGTTGCCCCAGCAACATACCCTCCACCCAGCAGTAGCTTGGACAACTCCATATCGGGGCGGCCCATGAATTCAGGACTCTTGAGCAGCTGGGCAGGGCAGCTAAATACTGTGCAGCTTCCCTTCCTTTCGTCCACTCCTCTTGGATGGAAACTTCCAGCCCCACCCCCATTGCAAAGTGAGGGGTAAACGTGTAAAGAAGAGAAAGGAGAACCTGGGACCAGGGGCATCGGATTGGGTATTAACTCTTTCCTGACCTTTCTTTTTGGGTGTGTGGTTTTGTAAGGGCAGCTGGCTTGCACAAGACTGTGAGCGGTTTAGTGTTTTAAGAGCTATTTACAAATAAAGTATGTTATATTTTCAAGAAAGGTTATTTCTATCACTGCATAATATCATACAATCATGATTTCAGATAATAAAGCTCAAAACATGTTGAGTAATTAAGCATTACAAAGCAAACAGTATTCCTCTATTTATGGAGGTACAGCAATTCAAATGTCAGTAAATTCTATCTCTACAGCCATTGCCCCCCCCCCCAAACCACAACCAAATTCATTTTTCATCATGTTCATTGTGTCATGCTGACTTACATTGTATGGCAACCAAGACCACTCCATTCCCAAGCACTGTCACCCCAAAAAATAAATCAGCCAGTTTTTTCCTGAGGCACATTCATACAGGTACTATCCCGCCTCTTCAAACAGGCCAGGCAAGTACATAATGTGAGAACACAAAGCATCCCTTACTTCTGCTGCCAGGATGGAACCAGCTTCCCTCAGTGGTAGCTGCACTTTCTGGCTGAGGGTACTGATCCAGTGTCTTCTCAGTGTCATAGGTCCATTCAGGGGGAAATGGCTTACCTCTGGCTTCACAAAGGTTGTGAAGAGCACAGCAAACCACAGTAATGAGGACAGCATTGATTATTACATTGGCATCCGAATGGATTTGTAGACACCTCCAACATGATTTTAATCTGCCAAAATCACATTCAGCCACCATCTAAACCTGTTGAGAGTGTAATTAAACCTTTTTTTGTGTGAAGGCCTCTGAAATCAGGGTATAGTTTCATAAGCCAAGGCAACAGAGGGTACCTAGGGTCCCCAGAATAACAGTGGAGACAGTAACACCATTTATGTCAATGTCATTTGGTGGAAATAGGGTCTCTGCCTGTCCATGAAAGTAGACTCCTGAGCAGTGAAAAACTCTGGCACCATGATTCTCCTGTACTGCCCACACTGACATTCATAAATCTGTCTCTGTGGTACCCTCGTGCCTGCATAACCATGTGGTAGTACCCTTTGTGTTTTATATAATCATGTGCTCCTTGAGGAGGATAAACTATGGGCACATCAATAGCCCCGCTGCAGTTAGGAAACCCCATTCTCTCAAAGCCAGCAAGTACCTCTAAAATATCTTTAATACCCACCATCTTTGGGTAAGCCACACATCTGATTGCCTCAGTTACTTCCGCCTCTGCTTTACACACAGGTAACTTTTCAATCCCAAACTGGTTAGTAATGGAGCTGTAGCAGCCAGCTTTCAGACAGTTGTAGCAACCCGCTGCTAGACGGGCCTGGGTGATCTCAGATGTGTCTCTTTATGTTGGAGGTTGGGAACAAACTGATCACAAAGCTCCAGAAACGTGACTTTCTTCATGCTGGTCATCCCAGATCTGCAAAACAATGTGGTTCCACCAGTCTGTGCTTGTGGCCCTGCACCAGAAGTGGCGGTCTATATAGGGGACATAAGCAGCTATGACAATTGTACTGAGCAATATCGGCCAGTGAGAGTCTGCGATGCCAACTTACTCCTCTGCCCTCGGAAATCCATCAGGTACCTTTGGTGGGATGGAAAACGCCCCTGAAATGTCCACCAGCGCCTCGCAGATGCTCTGCCAGCTTCCTCACACTGGAGTGAAAGTGCAAGCAAGAGAACTTTGTCAAAAGGCACCGCCTCCATGTTGCTGGCTCTGGTAGCTGGGAGTGCACAGAACAAAATAACTGTTAACAAAATAACAGGCTGTATTAGTGGGCAGTTCAGACTGTCTGTAATGTGCAGGGTGGGCAGTAGAATTTTCTCATAGTGCCCCATGTTCCTAGGGCTACAGCAGCCACATTTGGGGGTGGGAAGGCACTAGAGACTCTGGGATATGGTGACTTTGCCTGAGATCTACCCACTGAAAGGTTGGACCCACCCTAGGTTCAAGCATGGTTCAGAACATTCTTAACCTAGGGTTAGAATACAGTGTAGATGCTCAAGCCTAGGTTCCCTATCATGGGTCAGCTGACTTGAGTTCTACTAACCTTGGGCTTACATTGCAGTGCAGACATACCCTGTAAGCCCGGGATCTGACTCTGAATCCCTACTGGCACAGGCACTGGGGAAGACAGTCATAAGACTGCCTTCTGAGGACCCCACTCATGGGGACATATTGGGGTGGATATATTGGGAGCAAGGCCACATGATCTCACCCATACAGTAGTCTGAGGAGGTTTCCATATGTAGACTGAGGACTTTCTAAATTAGACCTGGAGCCACAGCACAGCCCGGGACTGAGAGAGTACAAAGGTGGTTTAAAGCTACCTTTAGCCCCCCTCTGCCTAGGCTGGGAGTTCTATGCTGTGCTGCTTGAGGAGCAGCACAGCATCTCACTCAGAGTTGTCACCTATAGAAGTAAATTGTGTCTGGGGGAGAATGGGAGAAATCAAATTATGAGTCCTGCTCCAGAGAGACATAGTAAATGATTCTGGATTAACTGCCTAAAGGTAGTTATGTCAGCGCTGCCACCCCTTAAGAGCAGTAATAATGATTGTTTTCTAGTCATTTAATTCTGGGCCTTTAAAAAAAAACACTGCATCACACTTTACATTGTTAACATACAAGGATATTTGTATTAAGTTATTTGCTGTTTAACAGATGACTAAGCATGTATGTTGTTTAAAAAAAAGGCTGCTTTTATTTTTACTTTAATATATCTCTCTGATTTTACTAGAAAATATTTTTCATTCAACTGGGTCATACTTCATTTCTGTTAGAATTTTATAGGACTCTTGGTTGTTTAAAATCTTCATATAGATTTCATATGTCACATCACACTCTTGAACCACAGAATGATGGCAAAAACAATAACAAATCTTCTCTTTTATCTTCTTGTAAGACACATAAATATAATGGCAATGAGTGTGCCATAAAAACCTAGATGGATGGATGGTTTATTGGATATACAGCTAGATAGATATATAGATGTTTTATTTATGCATACCAGAGAACACCTTTTTCCCCCTTTTTGACTTGAGTGGTTGGCCAACATTTGGAGCCTTCCAGGGTTGTTTCTGTTAGGAGGAGAAATTGTTAGTAGTCAGATATTTCTTTGGTGCAATGCTGTTTATTTACACAGAATGTACACAAAGTCCTGTTTCCCTGAACACAATAAAAACAACTAGAAGGAGGCAGTTTCCCTGTTCAGCAATCCAAGTCTGCCTTTCCACAAAGTATTTTGCCCAAATGAATCTCTGTCTCTTGGCTTCCTCCTAAGGCCATGCTCCCCACTGCTTCTCTCACTGTCTGCCTCTCCCCTCCCCACAGAGCTGTAACCAATCAATCTGCAGCCCCTGAATTTGCAACCAATCCCCAGGGAAACTCCTCCATCCACACAGTGTAGCTTCTGGTTGGCTTTGCCATACAGTGCCTTGGGAGGCAGCTTCCTCTTATTTCAGCTATCACTATACAAAAGGGGCATTTAACTGCTTCTTCTTTTTAGCCTGAATAAAAGGTGGTTAATATCTCCCACAGACTTGCACCAGGTCAGTGACTGATCTATAGAGCAAAGACATGCTTGATGGCAGCCATTAACACCTTCCAGCTTAACAATATTCTGCACCTTAACCAAATCATTATTGAGATGAACGTCCACTTATAATAAGGGCCAGATCTTCACCTGATGCTACCTGGCTTACACCAGCTGAGGATCTAGACCTAAGTATCACAACAGAATAAATGTGGAGAGCCAAACTCTTCTCTCTGTTGCATTAGTGCAATTCAACGGACATTTACTGGAATTGCATTGCGGACCTGCCAACTCTACAGTTGCCAGGCTTTCCCTGTAGACTACAGGTTTTCAGACCTTCCTATATGTCTGCAGTGAAATCCCCTTCTGATTGGTTATCCCTCATTAGGATGTGGGGGAAATAGAGAAGGGGAGCCAATCAGAGCTGCTTCATGTGCTTAGGGTCAGCCTGGTCACTGGGGAACACTAGTGCTTAGAGCTGGCTGGAAAACAGCTGCTTGCTTCTGGCTCTGCAACTACTGCTGCTTCTGTCCCCTGCCAGACCTGGAAGGCAGGTTGATGTCCCCACATTGTTGCTAAGTCCCCTCCCCAAAGCCGAGGAGAGAATGAAATATCCTTCTATTCTTGACAGGTTTCAGAGTAGCAGCGGTGTTAGTCTGTATTCACAAAAAGAAAAGGAGTACTTAGTCTCTAAGGTGCCACAAGTACTCCTTCTATTCTTGTCCATCCTCTGAGCACCAGGAGGAAAGGAGCTGGAGCCACTGTATTTTTTGCAGGAGAAGGAGTGCGATGAGCAAAGAGAGCCAGTGGATATGAGAGGCCAAGAGACTGGAAGGGAACAGGACCACCAATAACCCTGAAATGAGGACAGATTTCAATAGAGGGTGGAGAGATGGCAGGATTGATTGGGGTGGGGTGCTTGGAGAGGTCAGCACCAGGATTAATTGAGGGAGCTTCTTTGCAGGTGGGTATGTGGATAGGAGTGAGCAGAATTAATTGGAGAGCCTATGGGCATGGTGGACAGCAGAATTAATTGGAGGTGCATGGGTCATAGAAGTAACTGCAGAGCTTTATGGGTATATTGACACAGCAAAGAAAAACCTGTATGCCAGCCGACTCAGGCTTGTGGGTCTCGGGCTGTGGTGCTGTTTTATTGCTGTGTAGACTTCTGAGCTGGGCCTGGAGCCTGAACTCTGGGACCCTCCCACCTTGCAGGTGCAGGGTCCTAGAAACTGAGCTCCAGCCTGAGCCCAGAAGTCTACACAGCAATGAAACAGCCCCGTGAGGCTCAGTCGGCTGGCATGAGCAGCCACAGGTGTCTAGTTGCTATGTATACATACCCTACCCTGTTGGAGAGTAGATTAACTGTGGGGCTGTGTTGGAGGTATAGAATTATTGTTTGTGGTGACTGAATTAATTCATGGTGTTCTAGGAGGCAGAATTGATTGATTTTTCATGGGGAGGATAAAGTAATGAGGAGAGTGGTGAGATACAATGCATTACAAGTAGCTGGATACTGAAACCAGAAGAAAAAAAATCAAACTGAAAACAATATGCAGATATTTAACAATGAGGGCAGTTAACCATTGGAACATTTAATAAGGGATGCGGGAGATTCTCCATCACTTGAAGTTTTAAGGCCACAATTCATCAAACACTTAAGTATGTGTATAAAGGGAATCATTGGGATTTTAACATATGGTAAAAGTTAAGCATATGCTTAAGTGCTTTGATAAATTGGAGCCAAAATCAAGACCAGATATCATTTTAAGGATATATAGTCTAAGACAAGCACAAGTTGTTGGGCTCAATGCAGAAATTTCTTGATGAAGTTATATAGTTAAGGCCCTACCAAATTCCCAGCCATGAAAAATGCATCATAGACCGTGAAATCTGGTCTCACCCCTGAAATCTGGTCTTTTGTGTGCTTTTACCCTATACTATACAGATTTCACGGGGGAAACCAGCATTTCTCAAACCGGGGGTCCTGACCCAAAAGGAAGTTGCCAGAGGATCGCAAGGTTATTTTAGGGAGGTTGCAGTAGTGTCACCATTACTTCTGAGCTGCCTTCAGAGCTGGGCTCCTGGCCAGCAGCCACCGCTCTCCAGCTGCGCAGCTCTGAAGGCAGTGCCGCCACCACCAGCAGTGCAGAAGTAAGGGTAGCAGTACCACAACCTCCCCCTCGTACAATAACCTTGTGAACCTCCCACCTCCCACAACTGCTTTTTGGGTCAGGATCCCTACAGTTACAACACCATGAAAGTTCAGATTTAAATAATTCATGAAAATTTATCATTTTTAAAATCCTATGACCAAACTGATAAAAGTGGACTGTGAATTTGGTAGGGCCTTATTGGTAGTGTTATGTAGGAGATCAGGCTAGATTATCCAAATAGCCCCTTCTGGATTTAAATTCTATGAATCTGTGACTTCAAAGCAATTTCTATTGCGTTTTACTTGTTGGTGCAGTGCATCAACCAGACCATTTAGTCCATGGGTCTCAAACACACAGCCCGCGGGAGTTATTTCCTGTGGCCCGCCATAGCTCTCCCCGCCTCTGCCCTCCCCCGAGCGTGCTGCGTCCCTGCTCCTCTGCCTACCTCCCAGCGCTTCCTGCCCCCAAACAGCTGTTTGGCAGCGCTTAGGACTTTCCAGGAGGGAGGGGGGAGGAGCAGGGATGTGGCATGCTTAGGGGAGGAGGCAGGGCTGGGGCAGGGATTTGGAGAAGGGGTTGGAATAGGGGCAGGGAGGGGGCGGAGTTGGGGTGGGGACTTTGGGGAAGGGGTTGGAATGGGGGCAGGGAAGGGGTGAGAACAGGCAGAGCAGGTGCTGGGTCTCATGGAAGGGGTGGAGTGGGGGGCGGGGCCGAGGGCAGACATGGAGGGCTTTTTTATCTTTGTATGAAAAGGTGTCGGTGATGCAGCCCCCAGGCCAATGTACTAGTCCTCATGTGGCCCTCGTAGTGATTTGAGTTTGATATCCCTAATCTAGTCCTTTCTTGAAGTCCCTGGGCATTTCACATGTAAAATGATGCTCTGTAGAGGTTTTGACTCAAAGAGGATTTCATTTATTATTTGAATGTATTGATGGTAGTGATTCAATTAGTATAAGATCTGCAACAAAGTTGCAACAAAGTTACTTACTCTGGGTCAGATCTGATCCTGGCATAAGTGTGCACAATTTCACTTAGTCAATAACCCACCTATGCCAGAAGTGAATTTGGTCTGTAGTTAACTGTGCTTTTGTTCTGAGCCAGCATAATTTTCCTCTAAGAATAATGGGCCAGATCCTCAGCTGGTGTAAATCAACATAGCTCTATTGAATTTTTAAAATATATTTCCTTATCCTGAAAACTCTATGTCATTCTCACTATATAAAATTAGTCATGATGACAGTAAGTCCCAACTCTGAAACCTTTTCAAATAAATCTTCATGCTGAATATAAATGGTTGGAATAAAAGCATCTAGGCAGAGGATGCTATAGTGATTATGTCATCCCAAAAAATGATTGCTCTACAGCTGATCTGAGTGCAATTCCAGTGTAAAGAGTTCCTGGCCAAAAAAAAACCAAAACAAAAAAAAAAAAAACCCCAAAATTAAACCCCAACCTTGCCTTATTGTCAGAAACAATATTATTGTCAGGAGTAATGTTCTTGGCAAGTAATTTCAGATTTAGTACAATTTTTCAGCTTGTTCTGAATGCAAACACAAAGAAAGTGAATTAAGGGTACCTCTGTTATTCAGCATCAGTCTCTAAAATAAAATGCTCCTCTCAGCAGTATTTCTTCTTTTATATCACATTCCATTCTTTTATGCACAGTGAAACATGAACTAAACCTAAAATCACATCTAGACTCCATTTATGCAGGACGAGAAAGACCACATGATGGTGAAGCTTGTGCCAGTGAGTGGTAAACTCTGGCTATAACCCATGATTATAATAAAATCTATCTTAAATAGAAGCTGAGGGGTTGGGGAGAAGAGACATCGCACACCAAACTGAAGACTGAAAAGGTGCCAAGAACAGAGGCAGGCAGGCAGAACAAAAAGTGGCAAACAAAAGCAGGAACAGTTCATGTTGCAGGATTAAGTGGATTGCACCCAGCTCCCCCACAGACTTCAGGGAGTGACTCTAAAGATGTGATGCAATTTCTGGAAGCAGATCTCCCCCTGAATGAAAGTGATGGTCAGGTCACCATCCATCAAAGCAGAACAACCGACTAAATAGTAAATTTGATTATCCATTCTAACTGAAGAAATGAACTCATTGAAACAAGGAACACAGGGAACTGGTAATAAAGTGGATGAGGCAGAGAAACTGACTGAAAGGTGGATACAAAAATCTAGAAGAAAAATGCAAATTAAAGATTCCTAGGCCATGCTCGAGCCACTAGATAATGTGGAGATCATAACAAAGTGAAATAATATCCCTCCAGTCTGTAATAGGAAACAGTCATTCAAAGATGACTTGCTAAAGTATGTGTTAATAATAATATGTTAATACCCAAGCAGTGGTCAGCCTATTGTGATAAGATAAGTTACTGTACTCATCCTAAGAGTCTTTGTAGAAGTTGCTCAAGGGTCTTAATTTATAAAGAGTATTATTAGGGTTTGTCACTTTTGGGGCAGCTATATATGGAAGATGTGGTAACAGCTGAAATAAATATATATAGTTTCATTAAAATACATTAAGATAAATACAGAAAAAAATCTATAGATAAGAAAAAGTGTGCAAATATGAAAGGAAAAGGCAACACAATTGGCAGCACATTAACCTTGCTCTTGCAGAAAGCTGGAGGGCTAAATAACATGATCAGAAGAAAAGGAGTACTTGTGGCACCTTAGAGACTAACCAATTTATTTGAGCATGAGCTTTCGTGAGCTACAGCTCACTTCATCGGATGCATACCGTGGAATGCATCCGATGAAGTGAGCTGTAGCTCACGAAAGCTCATGCTCAGATAAATTGGTTAGTCTCTGAGGTGCCACAAGTACTCCTTTTCTTTTTGCGAATACAGACTAACACGGCCGTTACTCTGAAAAATGATCAGAAGAGTAGGGAAAGAGGAAGTTTATGCTAAAAAGACAAGAATACAAGATACTCTGCTTCAGAAGCTACATCTGACAAACGCAAAACAAAACAAATGAAAATAGGGTGGAAAAAAAATCTATTAGTCTTACTCCTGAGCCAAAGGAATAGTGGAATAAGAATAGCCAGGGGAAAAGCATTTCAGGCAAATTTAGGGCCAGTCTGTAACAGAGAGTATGCGCAAGGCAGAGGCCTCAAGGAACTTTTCCCATATGCCTTGCATCCCCAGCCAGCAGCCACTCACAGCTGCAGCACCCCCGGGTATCCTTAGTAGGCATCCAGAGAGGGATGGGGAGGAATAGGCAGTATGTAGAACTAGGGAAAGTAGGCTGGTGCAGAGAGGAGCACATTGCACCATCCCATTGTCTCTGGGCATCTATATAAGTTGGAGAGGTGATGATTTTTTCATTATTTGCAAATTGGCATGTACTATTAAAAGTGAAATGTGTACACAGTGATATGGAAAATTTTGGAATTCTACAAGCTGATGAGGATACAAAGCATTTGAACAACATCATAGTTAAGTTCATATGCTTTGTATGGGATTCTTCCAGTAACCTATGAACATGAGATACATAAGAAATGCATTCTGATAAAAGTGGATGGGTCTGTGTGGGGGAATAAAACAATATCCATAAATGCTAGGTACAATCTAGTGTACAATAAATTTATACACAATGCATTTGAGGCTGGATAAACAAAACAAAATAAGAAAAATTTAAAATGTGCCCTAATGCAAGCTGCTGTCTTTCCTTTGGACTGGGAGTGCCCCATAATTAAGGGATACTGGTCCAAAGAACTAGAGATATTAGTGGGCATCATAAAACTCTTAGCCCAGAACTGTATCTTAAGTAGAAGTTCATTGCACCAACGTGAAAAACTCAGAAATCCTGGCACCGACACTGCTCTTGGCAAGGAGGTAGCTTTTATCTAAACAGAAGAGGAAAACCTGTATAAACAATCAAATACAGGCTTAAACACAGAATACACAGTGCTGCAATGGAGGAAGTAATATGTGACAGACAGGAAAATGCAAGGAAAAACAAAACAATGACCCAAATTCAGACCTGGTGTAAGTGGTCCAACTCCACTAAAATCAATGGAGTTAAATTAACCCTTCTTAATTTAGCTCTCTTTATAGATTATATGGAAACAAACAAACAATTTGGTAGAATATCTGTAAGGTGGAATGTGATACAGCATGGCCAGAGGGCAGCAGGAAGGTGATCCTATTGGGATCCAGGAAGTGGGCAGCCGGAAGCCCGCCCACTGCTAAAGGATCCCCCTCTCAGCCTAAGAGGGGGATCCACAGGACCTGGAAACCAGGGGGGGCAACTAATGAAATAACAGGGACGGGAGTGCGGTCAAAGGGTCAAACGAAGGGAACCAGATGGGGACACCGAGCAGAGAACCCCGGACAGTGCCCACTACTCCTCAAAGGCTTCAAGGGAGTCAGTGGACGCTGCCCAGAGGAACTCTGCCCGGAGACGCAAACGGACAGAGGATTGGAAATAGGCCCCACAGTCACAGGCAACTCCATCGGCCAACCTCCTCACCCTAGTTTTATAGATGGCCATTTTAGCCAGGGCCAGGAGGAGGCTGACCAGGAGGTCCCGTGACTTTGTGGGGCCACAGATAGGGAGTGCATAGATAAGGAGGTGAGGGGAAAAGTGCAACCAAAAACATAACAAAATATCCGTGAGGAGCTGGAATAGGGGCTGCAACCTGGTGCACTCCAAGTAAATGTGTGCCAGGGTTTCCCTCACACCGCAAAAGGGGCAGGTGTCTGGGATAGGGGTGAACCACACCAAGTACACGCCCGTGCTCACGGCCCCGTGAAGGAGCCACCAACTGATATCCCCGGCGGGCCTCGGGACCAGGGTGGAGTATAGGCTGGCCCACCAAGGCTCCTCACCCTCTAGAGGTGGCAGGAGGTCCTGATACTTTGTGTCGGGTGAGGAGACGAAGGGTATGGAGCACGAGCGTGTATAGATGTTTCCTTGGCGCTGTCTGGAAACGGACTGGCTGCAGATCATGCAGATCAGGAGGGTGATAGAGGGGAGATATGTAAGCCCCAGGATGATAAGAGCCTTATTCCCTGTAGAGGGAAGAGAGGTTGTTATAGATTAATTAGAGCATCTGAAGCCAATTAAAGCACCTGAAGCCAGTCACCTGATTAACACCCCCCCCCCCCCGCTTCAATCAGACAGTTGAAGGAGTTGAAGCAGAGTGGTTTGGTGTTAGAGCAGAGAGCAGTTTGAAGGAAAGCAGTTTGGAGGAGTTGAAGCAGAGTGGTTTTGTGTTGGAGCAGAGATTAGTTTGAAGGAGTTGAAGCAGAGTGGTTTGGTGCTGGAGCAGAGAGCAGTTTGAAGGAGAGCAGTTTGGAGGGAAGCAGAGGAGAGTTTGGAGAAGTGCTGTGGTGGGCCAGGAGACCAAGACCCTAGGTAAAGGGAAACCTGGCTTGTGCAGAGCAGAAGGACTCCACAGACACAAGGAGTAGGGAGAAACCTGGCCCAAGCAGAGAGAGGGTAGGAAGCCTCATAAGCTGAAGGGCTGGAGAGGGAAGTAGCCCAGAGGAAGGAATCGCTAGTTCAAGTGGTTTGCTGCTATCCCTAGGGCCCCTGGGCTGGGACCCGGAGTAGAGAGCGGGCCCAGGTCCCTCCCTCTCCACTCCCCTTCTCTGGGATACTAGTGGGACAGTTAATACCCCAGATCGGGGCGAGAAATGGGGCCCTGAACCCCCCCCCCAAAGAAGAGAAAGCGCGGGACCCATCATAGTAGTGCCGGCAATTTGCCACAGGACACAAACTCTTTCTTCTGGTCATGAAACCTGCAATAACCGCACACACAGATTGGAATCTCAGACTTTATTATATGGTTACCGTTCCAGCTTATTAAAAATGAATGCTGAATTGTATGTTTATGTATAATTTAGCAAGCTATAGCACACAATAGTTGTGTATTATTTTCTTTTTTCAAACCAAGGAGCTAAGAAGAATATACATAAATGTTTTTAGGTATTTGATATATTTAAGATTTGGTTTTGTAATAATTCTAAATCACATCATTTTATAGTTGTAATAGAATTTCTGGGAACGCAAACTGCAGTTCTGTTCGTCCTCCTCTCACCCATTCCTCTCTTTAATTTCTTTCATCACAGCTTTTTAAAAACATTTTTTAAGCCTCCAGTGTGGCATATATGGGATTGCATGGTCCCTTAGCCATACAATCAAGGAATTCACAGATTTAAAACACAGATTTTATCTACATTCTACACATATTTGATGTTCCCTTCCTTTTGTTGTTGAAAAATTATTTAAATCAGAAATATTCATGACACTGAGGTTATAGAAAGAGTTATTATACTAAACAAAGGATTCCATAACATTTTAATTTTGCTACATACGTGATTGTGTTGTGTCTCTCACTCACATATTGGTTCCTACATTTGGGCCTTGGTATCTTAAGAGATAGGATCCTATATATTATCTAAGTGTGACACAGAGGCTTCTTGAAAAAGGATCCCCTGTTTCTTCAAAAAAACTCTTACCTCATACCTGATGAATTCACTACACCAAATACATGTTTTACAGGATATTTATCCATAAAGAGTAACATGTAAGGTAGCTACAGAAAGCACATAACTTGTCAATACTCATACCCATTGTGAGATGTATGTACGGGTAATATTTAGGAATAATGTATTTATACTGAAAGTATGCTTTATGGACATGGAGTAGAAGTTAGTCACCAGGAGATAAATCTGGTGTTGACCCGGGATCCTAGAAATCTATTTGCCATGGAAAAACACAGAAAAACACAGAATTTGCATTTTTACAGAGAATCTTTAGTTTTTACATTTTGTTAAAAAAATAAAAACATATACAGTAGAACCCCATTTAACCAATCCTCCATTATCCGGCTCTCTGTATTAACCAAACCACCAGCCGCCTGGGGCTGACCACCTGAGCCCCGCTGTCAGCTCCAGGTGGCTGATTGTTCGGTTAATACAGAGAGCCAGATCATGGAAACTCAGATAAATGGGATTCTGCTGTATCTCAATAAAACATAGTGTTCAACTGATACCTATATATATTGTGACTAGGGAAACTAAAGTTCAGCATTTTATTTTAATCACAGAAAAACATGGATTTTAATGTTATCAGAGAATTTTTGTTTTTTTATCGTGGAAAACTAGGATCCCTGGTGATGACGCATTCAAACATGAGGCAGTTGTGATCCTTCCCTATTCAGCCACTGAGATAATGCAAGCTTCTGTTGTCTATCCTTGCCATAGAACAGTCAATGGAAAACTGTCAAAGACAATTGCAAATGATCAAAACCACTTGGAGGTGAAAAGGAACGTTACATCAGGCAGGGGATTGTCCTGGCTATGAAAAAAGACAAAAGACGGTTTCAGTATAACAGAGTCTAGGGAAAGATACTCTGTGTCCATTCACTGAGGAAACCCCTTAAGGTGCAGAGGGCTTTCGTGAACAGTTGAATCCTGGTTTATATGAAAACATCCAGCTCTGCAATGGACTGAACTTTGTGGGAAAGCCTACTTTATTAGATAGGAAAGGTAACTGGGGATAAGTTTAGACTCAGGTTTGCATTTTATGATGTTGTTTTGTGTTGTAACCAGTGTTTCCATCACTTTCTCTCACTTATAGTAAATCTTTATTCTTTCTTAAATAAACCTACTTTTGTTTTATTGTAAGTGCTCACAGTGCTTTACAGAAGAGGTGGTTTAAGGTAAAACTGGTAAATTGGGGTGCACTACACCTTTGAGTGCAGGGGATCTGGAATTCCTGCCGCTAGCCAGTGTGAGGGCTGGATATCACCTGCATGGTGAAGTTAGGGCTGGCATATCCCAAAGGAAAGTGCTTGAGTGGCTGAAACACTGGTTGTTTCAGGGAGCTGACACCCAGCTCTCACAAGAAACACTCTCTCTGGCTGGAGGCAGAGGGTAACAAGGTGGCTCACTGTTCTGGGTGCCTCAAGAACCACCACACATGCATTTGTAGTAGTAGCCACTGGAATCAGTGGATATTGACATCTGCCATGTAACTAGGCTATAACATTTTTAATCTTGTCCCAGATCATGTGCCAGGGGTGAGGAAATTAAGTCTCATCTAGGCTGTGCCTCAGACCCTCATTACTGCTACATAGCTGGATATATTACAAACTAGCTGTCTGTGACAAGTCATGTTCTGTTAAATACATACAGTAACCAAGTAATTGCCTTTCATACTCTGATTTCTACCTATAGTCATTCCACACATATCTATTGTCTAAATTCAGACATGTTAATACTGTGTGACAAAGTTCCTGCTCTACCTTGGTGGATCTTGCGCTTATTGGCGGATTTGCTTGTCCTGGAGCTTCACGGTGGCCCTCAGCTTGGCTGTTTTTCTGAACCCACAGTCCAGGTCGACTCCTCCTGTGTCTGACCAGGAGTTGGGAGGATTTGGGGGGAACCCGGGCCCGCCCTCTACTCCAGGTTCCAGCCCAGGGCCCTGTGGAATGCAGCTGTCTAGAGTGCCTCCTGGAACAGCTGGGTGACAGCTACAACTCCCTGGGCTACTTCCCCATGGCCTCCTCCCAACACCTTCTTTATCCTCACTATAGGACCTTCTTCCTGGTGTCTGATAATGCTTGTACACCTCAGTCCTCCAACAGTTCGCGTTCTCACTCTCAGCTCCTAGTGCCTCTTGCTCCCAGCGCCTCACACGCACACCACAAACTGAGGTGAGCTGCTTTTTAAAACCCAAGTGCCCTGATTAGCCTGTCTTAATAGATTCTAGCAGCTTCTTGATTGGCTGCAGGTGTTCTTATCAGCCTGTCTTAATTGTCTCCAGAAGGTTCCTGATTGTTCTGGAACCTTCCCTGTTACCTTACCCCAGGAAAAGGGACCTACTTAGGCTGGGGCTAATATATCTGCCTTCTATTACTCTCCTATAGCCATCTGGCCCAACCCTGTCACAACTGAAATAAAAGACTTTCAGCAACCATTACTATTTATACCTTTAAAGCCTGTCTTTTTTGATCCTGGCTTGATAGGTAGATAGGTTTATAAATAATATCCCCCAGGCAAAATACTCTAATGCTGCATATAAGAAACATTAGGAAATGTGATATGTGAAAATGAACTAAGATACACTGTTGTTTTTTTTAATAGTATTTCTTTATATTCAATTTGGACAACAAGAGGCCAAAACATTAGTAATACTTCAGAAGCATCTGAAGATAAAATAGGAAATAACCATTAAAAACAAGGTAGAGTTTACGTCTTTTCAAGAGTGATAGCATAAGTAATCTATCCCATAGAGAGAGAAAGGAAAGCTGAATACAGGGTAAGGGAAAAAAAGAACCAGATTGCCTATGTGAAGAGTTCTCCATTACTCAGCAAGCCATTATAAGTCTAAATATAATGGCGCCTCAGGCATTGCCACTGCTATAATCGGGTGTGTTAGCATATTTATTATCAACTCTATTTTTAGGGCCTTATAAGTCAGTGTTAAAAATTAGCTCTGGTCTGAAGCTTGGTATATAACATAAGCAATTTGTATATAATGTGAGCAATTTTTCATGTAAATGATTGGATTGTTTTTAATATGGGGAAAAAAAAAGAGTAGCTTACTGGTTTCAGATGTGGTTTTGTGCTCCTCTATCAAAGAGAAACCAGGATCTACAAAGCAATCTCATTTCAAAGTGGTCTCTGGTATTGCACCACTCAGAATACACACATAGTCATTTGGTGTAGCCTAAAACCTGTATGTATGTGTGTACCCCTGAATTTGTGTGCTCAGATTGGGTCACCTGACACACAATTACTTGATTTTTCTTCAGTTGGTTGCAGACACATATTCCATTTATGTATGCATGGGCCCAATGTACTGAAGCCAGAGAACTTTGCTTAGCAATACTTATGGAGTAGCGCTCACATCCTCTGGCCCTTGTAGCCTTGTGCTACAGCCACAGGCTGAGAGAGCTTCCTCTGACCTGGTGCAACCGGAACCACTGATGCAGTTAACTGTTATCACCAGAGATTCCAGTGGTTCCGCTTACCTTTTCACCAGATAATGCTACAGTGCCCGAGTGCTCATCTGCAATACCAGAGGATTTTAAATAAATTGTGTCGAAACTTCTTGAGACAAATGGCATCATCTATGGGTATTCAGTCTGGGTTTGTTCAGGAGAACACCCATAAGGTATTGGATATTTTTCAAACTTCAGCTCCTGGGAGAGTCGCTCTCACTATGAAATGATACTGGAGCTTGCCAAATCTCTGTGGAATACCCCAGCATCTATAATATCCACAGCTAAGGATACTGGCAAGGTTTAGAGTGGTTTTTTCCTCTCATCTGCTTCCTAATTCCCTGATTGTAACTGAGGCAAATGAGAGAGTAAGTCAGGGTAGGTATAAATCTACTCCTAAAACAAAGAGTCTAAAAAGGTTAGATTTGATAGGAAGAAAAGTATATTCAATATCTTTATTGCAAATGGACTTTGCCAACCAGTATGAAGTGAGCTGTAGCTCACAAAAGCTTATGCTCAAATAAATTGGTTAGTCTCTAAGGTGCCACAAGTACTCCTTTTCTTTTTGCGAATACAGACTTACACGGCTGTTACTCTGAAACCTGTTATTATTTAAATATGACTTTGTAAATAAATTATCAGAATCCTCCAAGGAAGTATTTAAGGCATTTATTACCGTGGGCTGTTTGGTGGCAGACAGCTTTACAGTCAGCACTGAATGTGGTAGATTCTTTGTCCAGACTTACGGCTTCAGCTGTGACAATGAAAAGGGCTTGTGGCTACAGAACTCCACCATAGCTTCTGAAGTTCAACATACCATAGAGGAATTACCGTTTGATGGTTGTTTTTTGCTTTCTGAAAAAACTGATGAGACTTTAAATTTTTTTAAGGACTGCAAGCTATTTTACAGTCTTTGGGGTTTATATCCAGGACAAAGATACATCATTTTGCAGATCACAACTCCAGCAATATCGCTCTCAGCAATACTTTCATCTGTTGTACTACTGGGCTAGGCAACAAGACTTTCCCAGAAAAGGACATAAATCACAGAGGAGATGATCTTCTGGGTTTATTTTTAATCAGCCAGCCCATCCTTCTCCACCTGCAGGACGGCAGCCTATTTGTCTTTCATATCAAGAGCAGCATACCAGTTGTGAATGTTTGAACTCTGTCTCCTCAGTTCAGAGACATTGTGTCTCACTCCTTCAGTGTATGGGAAAGAACAACTATAGACGGATGAAGAAAAGGAGGACTTGTGGCACCTTAGAGACTAACAAATTTATTTGAGCATAAACTTTCGTGAGCTACAGCTCACTTCATCGGATGCATTCAGTGGAAAATACAGTGGGGAGATTTATATACATAGAGAACATGAAACAATGGGTGTTACCATAAACACTGTAACGAGAGTGATCTCTTAAGGTGAGCTATTACCAGCAGGAGAGCGGGGAGAAAAAACCTTTTGTAGTGATAATCAAGGTGGGCCATTTCCAGCAGTTGACAAGAACATCTGAGGAACAGTGAGGGGTGGAGGGGGGGAATAAACATGGGGAAATAGTTTACTTTGTGTAATAACCCATCCACTCCCAGTCTCTATTCAAGCCTAAGTTGTATCCTGTTTGCAAATTAATTCCAATTCAACAGTCTCTCGTTGGAGTCTGATTTTGAAGTTTTTTTGTTAAAGAATTGCAACTTTTAGGTCTGTAATCAAGTGACCAAAGAGATTGAAGTGTTCTCCAACTGGTTTTTGAATGTTATAATTCTTGACGTCTGATTTGTGTCCATTTATTCTTTTACGTAGAGACTGTCCAGTTTGACCAATGTACATGGCAGAGGGGCATTGCTGGCACATGATGGCATATATCACATTGGTAGACGTGCAGGTGAACGAGCCTCTGATAGTGTGGCTGATGTGATTAGGCCAAATGATGGTGTCCCCTGAATAGATATGTGGATACAGCTGGCAACGGACTTTGTTGCAAGGATAGGTTCCTGGGTTAGTGGTTCTGTTGTGTGGTGTGTGGTTGCTGGTGAGTATTTGCTTCAGGTTGGGGGGCTGTCTGTAGGCAAGGACTGGCCTGTCTCCCAAGATCTGTGAGAGTGATGGGTCATCCTTCAGGATAGGTTGTAGATCCTTGATGATACGTTGGAGAGGTTTTAGTTGGGGGCTGAAGGTGATGGCTAGTGGCATTCTGTTATTTTCTTTGTTGGGCCTGTCCTGTAGTAGGTGACTTCTGGGAACTCTTCTGGCTCTGTCAATCTGTTTCTTCACTTCAGCAGGTGGGTATTGTAGTTGTAAGAATGCTTGATACAGATCTTGTAGGTGTTTGTCTCTGTCTGAGGGGGATCCTAAGCACTGTAGGACTTGGTTCTGCCATACAATTTCTGTCTTATAAGCCACTGCTTCTTCAGCAGGTCCAGACTTTGTGTGGGAGCTGTAGAGGAGATTCCTCGTCTTCATCAGCAAAAGAGATTCCTCTCTCAGTACTTCCTGATCCCTGAGCCCCAGGGAGGGGTGGTACCTATCCCCAATCTCTGCAAATACACCAAATATGAGATTCTGCATGGTTATCTGGCTACTATTCTTCTTGCATTGAATCACGACTGGTTTATTGCTCTGGATCTTAAGGACGCCTATTTCCATGTTGTGATTTTCCCATGCCACAGGGAGTTCCTGAGATTCCTTGTCTCTGCTCAACATTTTTAGTAAACGGTTCTCCCCTTTGGCCTGTCATCTGCACCACGTGTCTTTACAAAGTGTATGATGGTGGTAGTGGCCTATCTCAGGAGGGGAATTCATGTCTTCCTGTACTTAGGCAACTGGCTAGTGAGAGGAACAAATCCTCAGTCATGTCCAGTTCACAGTGGACTTTTTCGTTTGACTGGGGTTGATTTTGAACAAAGCAAAGTCGACATTGACTCCAACTAAAAAAAAAAAGATTTTATTGAGGCCTTGATAGCCTCTATGAATTTGAAGACCTTTCCCACACATGAGCGATTCTAGACAATTCAGCCTCTTTATCTGGATCTCCAATCTCATTCTTCAACCAAGGTCCATGTATGCCTGAAGTTACATGGATATATGGTTGCATGGACTTAGTGGTTCAGCATGCAAGACTGTCTTCATCCTCTTCAGTCATGGCTGAAGTTGGTGTATTGTCTGAGCTGCCAGTCATTGGACAGTCTTGTCCAAGTACCTCCAGCGATACTGGACTCTCTGCAGTGGTAGGCAGAACAGAACGATGTGTGACAGGGTGTTCCCTTTGTCCATACTCCACCAACCAGAACTGTAGTCACCAATGCCTCCACAATAGGTGGGGGAGTGCATTTAGGAATGTTAATGGTTCAGGGTTTGTGGTTGGAGCAAGAAGCATCATGTCGTATCAACTTATTGGAGCTTTGAGACATTTACAATCTGTGTCTTGCCTTACAGGATCAGATCTGGGAGCAGCAGTTCACATACTCACCAACAATATCACCACAAAGTATTATGTGAACAAGCAGGGAAGAGCCTGCTCCAACCAGCTTTGTCAGGAAGCAATAAAGTTTTGGCACTTCTGCATCAACGAAGATATCATAATCACAGCCACATGCTGACTGGGCTCTCAAAACCAGACGGCTGACCATCTCAGCAGGATTTTCTCTGACAACCACAAAAGCAGCATGGTGAAGTCCATTTTTAGGGAATGGGACATTGCATTGGTCAACCTATTTGCAATAAAGAAACCAAGAAGTGCCATCAGTGTTTTTCCTGAGCAGGACTCAGTCCAGGGTCTCTAACTGCTGTCTTTCATCTGAACTGGAGAGTGGACCTGATGTATGCCTTTCCCCCATCCCTGAGGTTATCCTCAAACTGAAGTTGGACCATGCCAAACTTGTAGTGCCCGGTTGGTCAAGACAAAGTTGGTTCTCCGACCTTCTCAGTCTGTCTTTTCAACTGCCTAAATTGCTTCCTCTCCTCCCCAACCTGCTGACTCAGCATCATAGCCAGTTTCTTCATCAAGCATTGAACAATCTACAACTCATGGCATAGATGGTACATGGCTAGATGAGGAGGACAGGCAATGCTTGGAAGAAGTTCAGAGGATCCTGCTTAATAATAAAAAAGACATCTAATAGGTCTACTTATTTGGCGAAGTGGAAGCATTTTTCAGTTTGACCAATAGCTAAGGGAATTCAACCCATGTTGGCTCAAGTTCAGGACATTTTGGACTACCTGTGTCATTTGAGGTGCTCGAGTCTGGCTTTTAGTTCATTGGTAGCGATCTTGGTGTTCTATCCCCCAATCCAAGGAAAGTCAATTTTCTCAAACTGCATGGTAGTGAGATTTCTGAAAGGCATTAACTGCCTGTTCCCACCTGTTAAGGAAATGATCCCATTGTGGGACCTAAATACTGTGCTGGCCGACCTCAGGGGTCCTTCATTGGAGCCAATAGCAAACTGTTCTTTGTCTCTCCTCTCCCAAAAGACAGCCTTGCTTGTGGCTATAACATCTGCAAGAAGAGTCAGAGAATTACAAGCCTTAATGGCAGAATCTCCATATACTCAGTTCTTCAAAGCCAAAGTGTCCTTAAGACCACATCCAAAGTTTTTGTCCAATGTGGTTTCATTTTAACCAGGTTATTTACTTGCCTATATTCTTTCCTAAGCTGCACTCAAATGTGGATGAGCAGCTGGTGTTGGGCATTCTGTCTGGAAAAGACTAAACCATTTTGTTCATCACCTCAACTTTTTGTCTCCTGTGCAGATCAGATGAAAGGTCAGCCAATCTCCATGCAAATACACTCCAGGTG
Organism: Lepidochelys kempii; assembly: GCF_965140285.1. NCBI lineage: Eukaryota > Metazoa > Chordata > Testudines > Cheloniidae > Lepidochelys > Lepidochelys kempii. Next base: position 102,023,725 of record NC_136381.1, on the reverse strand, counting down.
GATAATTCTGTGTATAACCATGGCTTATGGAGTAGGTCAGACTGCACCTCCGTGGACATTATAGGTTCTTTCAACAAGAGCCCAAGCAACACTGACTGCATTTCTCAACAGTGTTTCAATATTGGACATTTGCAGCACTGCTACATGGTCTTCAGTGCATACTCCTACCAAATATTATGCTATTACTGCAGCATCTAGCTCAGATGCAAACTTTGGGAAGGCAGACTTTGAGCCCCACCGCCTACTAAAACTGCTTGTGCATCACCTGAGTGGAATACATGTCTGCAACCACTTGAAGAAAAAAAAGGCGGTTACTTGCCTGCATTGTAACTATTGTTCTTCAAGATGTGGGTGCAGATATTATTCCACGACCCACCCGCCATCCTCTTTGTATTGGAGTCTCCCGCATTTGATTCAAGTGTGAAGGAACTAAGAGTGATAGGAGTGGCACCATCCCTATATAGCCGTGGGAGGGGCTACAAAGGCCAGAGGATGCAAGCATCGCTCTGATGCGTACTGCTAAGTAAAGTTCTTCAGTTTTGGTGCACCGGATACAAGTACACCTGAGTGGAATACACATCTTTACCCATATCTCTAAGAACAACAGTTACAATACAAGTAAGTAACTGTCTTTTTTGTGCACATAGGTGAAATCCTGGCAGTAGTGAAGTCAATGGCAAAATTCCCATTGACTTCAATGAAGCCAGGGTTTCATGCATAGTGTCTGTAGTGTCTGCAGAAGAGGAAGGTTAAATTTAGTGGGTCCATATTGGAAGCCACTTTTGAAAATCTGGGTTTAAATAGCTAAATTTTTCTGTATGAATTTTTGAAAGTAGTTTGTCAGATAGGAAGGAAGTATGGCCTAGGGAATAGGGCATTGGACTAGGACTCAGGATACTTGGGTTCAGTTCTTCTTTTTTCAGCCACAGGCTTCCTTGACATGTATCCCTGTGTATCCTTGGGCAAGTCACTTAATCCATCCTGAGCTTTAGTTCCTCAATTGTAAAATACAGGGGTGTTGAGAAGACAAACTTCATTAGTGACTGTGAAGCATTCAGATAATATGACTGCGAGGACTGTATAAGTACTTAACTATTTAGTGTTGCCTCTTTGCCAAGCAGTAGCAGAATTTGGGGCTTTACAAGTCAGTTTTCCCATGTGGAGCAGAAATCAGTGACACAGAGCCAGGTATTTTATTAGTGTAATATATACCTTTCTTTTTTAAACAAAAAGTCCTGTTTCCTTGGACAGAGATGGGGACAGACAGCACACAGGCAATACTCTCCTGCAGAAGTCTCAGATCAAGCACCTCTGCTCTGAACTTGCAAACTGCTGCCTTGTGCCTCTGTCTCTCTAGGGTCTCAGTCAAAATTCACCATTTCACTTAGTACCTTATTCCAACATTTGTCCCTGGGATTTACAGTTGAGAAATCCCTATTCCAAGGCTGCTCATGGACTGCATGGCTCAGACAGGTGTGCCTGCTGATGCTTTGCAATACAAAGGAACCTCAGCACTTCAGCTGCTGGAGAAAGGAAAGTGTTTTAATCCAAATAATACCCTTAATGACTTTCTGGGTGCAGTTACTGCATGGCATCTTAACTCTGTCTGTGGGGAGTTTCATCCTAGATCCATATACATCAGTGACTCCCAATGGGCAAGCCATAACAAGAGATTCATCCCTTTAACTTCAGAGGCATTACACATTTATTTGGCTCTCTGAGTCCAAAGTGCAGAATGATTACTTGTGATTCAATATCTTTAAATGACAATGGCCAAGATACAATACTGAATCATAAGTACTAAAAAGTAGCAGCCATGCATCACAGCATCTGCTTTGCTAAACAAGTTTTCCTGCAGAATCAGGATTATTGAGCCATTGTTTGCAGTTCATTCTATTTTCAATGCTCATTCATTGCATCCACCAAGGAGTCTTGGAAACCTACTGCAATTAATGCATTTTTTGTTTCCCTCCTCCTTCATTCTTCTGTTAAGTAAACAAAACCAGTGGAAATCAAAACGATCTGAAACAAGTGCCAAAAGTGACTGCATTTGTAGACCTCTGTTTCCCACATTACTTCAGATGTTATCTGTTATGTTCATATCACAAACAATGAGGAGGAAAACACTTGGAGCGGTCACAAAGGTCAATAAACATCTGGCTTATGAAGTATTGCCCTGCTGCCTGCATTATGTTCATAAAATCACTTTAGTCAGGAGAAAGAAATATAATGTACTGAAAGTAAGCGGTAAATTCTTCCCCATCTCGAAGTGTGGGGGATTTACATCTGCAATTTCTATTAGTATAAATCTTTGAGCATCAAAATGAAAATTTACCCAAAAACCTCCTGGAAGAAAGACAAACACAGTGTGCAGTTTTAAGGAGACTATCCTCTTCTCAGCAGGGACAAGGATTTATGAGGGCCCTATATCTCCCCAATCAGGAGGATCTTTTCCAGCACAACACTACCCCATATAGACAGAGGTTTCCTTCTGCCACAGAAACAAATCTAAGATCCTCTAAATGCAGATCAACAATGGAACCCTGCAGCTATGTGTGTTCATCTCATTTTCATATTCTTCCCAGAATTCCTCTTGTTTATCTCACAGGCTATTGCAAATGCTAGGAAATTCTTGAGATTCCTTAAGGAGGCAGTCATCACCTGCACCCACTGGGAGCTCCATTAAAGAACTTTTAAAGGAAAAGTGCCATATTTATCTGTATTGTCTAGAATCAGGAACATAACTGTGTTGATGACAAAGTCTATTTTTATGAATTCCATTGTAGTACAGACTACATCCAGTTGTGGGCCTTTATGTTCTTTATTGATGTGTTTTGCCTGAGTAAGGCTGCAGGATCAGGTTTCTTACTGATTTTTGAAAACTTCCAGAGTAAAAAAGAAAACTAAATTCTGCAGCCCCTATTCAGGGAAAATGCCTTTTGACTGCAAATAAGGATGTAGTGTTTGGCTGTCCAAGAGGAATGCATGTAACATCACAGAAAAGGATCTACTTCAGTAATTCAGAGGCCCAGTTGTCCCATCATGTGCATGCATGCAACTCCAAGCCGACTGGGGTCCACAAAAAGACTGCATAAATATTAATGTATGAGCTCTAGTCCTCATGAAGTGTGAGTATAATCACATAATCCCCTACATGTATATAGTGACTTTCATCTAAAAGGAGGGGACTTGAAGACTAGTGCATGCGATGCAAACTACAAGGGAGATTTTTTGTAACCTTACTGCAGCCACAAAATTAATCCCACAGTGTCTAATTTTAGACACCTAAATTTGAAAATTTTGGCCTAAGTGTTTAGTTCTTGTTCACCATCCCATATCCTTATTCTTAAACTTTTTAAGACAATATCCTTATTATTAAACTTTGCCAGCTAATGAAGAGAATATAGGAAGACATTCTTAATATGTACCAGTGACTTCCAATGACACCTCTAGAATATTAACATGCAGAGACTAGGCTTATCCCACTTCCTCCTCCTTGGCATCAGTTTATTGTCTTTTTTCCTAAACAGACCATCTGCATTAGCATTCTTGGTGTAACTATGGTGAGGAAACTGAAATGAATATTGTTTGAGAGCTACACCACATTTTGGCATTCATGCCATGCACAATGATATAATCGCGACAGGGTATTATGGTCAGTGACCACCTCAAATATCCTCCCTGACAGATAACACTGGTGTTTCTGTATAGAAGTTAGTCAGTGGGGCTGGGATGATGCAATAGTTGCCATCAGGCAAATGTTAATAATACCCACTGTCCCTAGGGAAGCTCTCATTGGTTGATTTAGCCTCTACCTTAGACAGTTCCTATCTGATCTAACCACTTCTTATCCAATATTACAAATAAGTCACTTCAGTCAGACTTATTCCTCAATGTTCAGTCAGACTTCCACACAAAATGTTCCTAAACATCTCGTTTAGATCTCTCAGCTACTCCAAAAATATATCACAATTTCATCATTATAGACCAGGATGAATTTGTTCAGCAGTTCCAACACTTTCTTACCCTCCTCTGAAACATTGCAGAAGTGTTCTACATGCCAAAAGCCAATAGCCAACTTGTAGGAAAAAGATAACGAATCTTCTTTTCTTTTACATTACTTTAAACTACTGTATGACCCACAATATCGAAAGTGGTATTATTTAGAGCCATGTGTGAAATTCACATTGCCCCTCCTTTCATTTTAGGTGAAAGAGTGTTATATAACTCGATGAAACACCCAGTTTTCAGAGCAAATGGACTGCTCATGTTGGGGGATTGAGTGATTCGCTCATCTGAATGGTTAAGTACCAGTGACATAATTTGCTGAGACGCCGCACACCGAGAATGCCTGTTGGCAATTACGTCCTGAATTATACGGTACATTTTGATGCTACTAACTAGTCTTCAGTGTCTGAAGCACTTACTATAATTTTGGTAGCTACAAACACTCAGCTACTCTTTTTTAAAGTACATAAATGTTAAAAGATGCAAAAAATTTGCAAAGAGGAATGTGGTTCTGATGTCTTAGTGCTGACACAAAGAAGTGACTTCATGCAGAAGAGAGAGCACTAACAGAATGAGTGTAAGACATGTGAAGAGACTTATTAAAGACAAGCTTATTAAAACTAGTTAAACCAAAATTTTCAAATGTGAGTCCCCAAAGGTAGACACCTAAATCCATCCTTAAGCACCTAATTTAGTGGCCTGATTTTTGGAGGGGCTGCGTACCTGCGTACATACTCCTAGTGAATTCAATATGAGGGATGGCACAGGGCTTGATTAATTAGTTTTTATAAAGCATGCTGAGGCCTCAGGATGGTAGATGCTAAAGAAAGGCAAATTATTATTTTATTTTATTCTTGCCCTTAGTAACATGTACAACATAGACCTAAAACCTTCACCCACCAGACAAAAGACTCTGTTATTTAGACAAGTTCACCCAGTGCCTGGCCACTAGTTGGCAGAAATAGCAGTTATAGGCTATCCACTCAAACACCTGATTGAAACGGAATCCCTGTTGAAAAGTCCAAGCAACTGTGTGCAGATACAGCACCATTCAAATACATAGGTGTTAGAATGAGCAGCCAAAACTGCATGGATGCTTTTCAATGGTGACTTGGGACATACAAAATTTCCACTCCAAAATGTCTAACTACTTAGGAGGCTTGGAGATCAAGAGTTAGTTGGAAGGGATGTGTTGTGCCAACTTACCATTAGAGCGCCCCCTTGCAGCAGAGCTTGATATTGATGGAATCTGCATTTCTAGCGCCACCTGCAGGTCAGCTGTCTCTGTGTGCAATTCAGCCCTCTGGTTGAGCAGCATTTATATCCAACCCCCTTCAGGGCAACAAAACCTCAAACTAGTAATCCGAGTCTAAACAAATCTACCCTTCTCTGGGCTCTGTCTTCAATCCTCACCCTCTGCTACTCCAGAGTCTTCTCCTCCCCTTCCCCGTTTCATCACTGGCCTTTCAGAATGTGTCATTTGAGTCTCTGCTCTCTTGCAGGCTCTAGCTCAGGCCCTTTCATTGTAGTCCCTCTGTACCCTGTAATTCCTCCCTTTCAGAATGAGCTCTCCCCATCTATGGGGACCAGATATCCATTAAGTTATCACCTGATGCCTCCTAGTCCTACCCCCCGACTGAGAAACAACTAATTAGGTACATCGATTGCACCACCATCCGAACTACTTCACTATTAACCCCTTTCCAGTCCATAACGGGCTATCACCCCATCACAGGATGTACTATTTCTACTCCAGTATTTTGTTGGATTAACTTCCTGAAATAAGAAACAACTCCCACAGACTTTTTCTCCCCATTAGGCACTCTCCTTTAGTATCACACATTCATATATAGTGTGCCTTCCATGGCATTTCTATAAGATACTCAAGAGTTTCATGCACTGTCTCTGCCTCTCACTGTTCTGTGAGATGTAGTGTGATCTTATCAGGACACTCCAAATTGAGGAACATAGCTAGGGACATGTGCTCTAGCAAGCCAGACTAATCATGCATTTAGTATCTTCTTTCTTTTTTTGTTTTTGTTTTGTGTTTATAATGGCAAGTGCAAAACCACAATTCTCCCAGGCCAGGAAGCCTGGGTACATACTCTTGTTGCTAGTCCATGCTGAAGCTCCTGCCACCACACCTACACTACTATTGTACTACTGCCACCACACCTACACTACTATCTCACAAATCTTGGGAGACAGGCCAGTCCTTGCCTACAGACAGCCCCCCAACCTGAAGCAAATACTCACCAACAACCACATACCACACAACAGAACCACTAACCCAGGAACTTATCCTTGCAACAAAGCCCGTTGCCAACTGTGCCCACATATCTATTCAGGGGACACCATCACAGGGCCTAATAACATCAGCCACACTATCAGAGGCTCGTTCACCTGCACATCCACCAATGTGATCTATGCCATCATGTGCCAGCAATGCCCCTCTGCCATGTACATTGGTCAGACTGGACAGTCTCTACGTAAAAGAATAAATGGACACAAATCAGATGTCAAGAATTATAACATTCATAAACCAGTCGGAGAACACTTCAATCTCTCTGGTCACGCAATCACAGACATGAAGGTCGCTATCTTAAAACAAAAAAACTTCAAATCCAGACTCCAGCGAGAAACTGCTGAATTGGAATTCATTTGCAAATTGGATACTATTAATTTAGGCTTAAATAGAGACTTGGAGTGGCTAAGTCATTATGCAGGGTAGCCTGTTTCCTCTTGTTTTTTCCTAACCCCCCCCCCCCCCAGATGTTCTGGTTTAACTTGGATTTAAACTTGAAGAGTGGTCAGTTTGGATGAGCTATTACCAGCAGGAGAGTGAGTTTGTGTGTGTATGGGGGTGGGGGGGATGTGAGAAAACCTGGATTTGTGCAGGAAATAGCCCAACTTGATTGTCATGCACATTGTGTAAAGAGTTGTCACTTTGGATGGGCTATCACCAGCAGGAGAGTGAATTTGTGTGGGGGGGTGGAGGGTGAGAAAACCTGGATTTGTGCTGGAAATGGCCCACCTGACGATCACTTTAGATAAGCTATTACCAGCAGGACAGTGGGGTGGGAGGAGGTATTGTTTCATATTCTCTCTGTATATATAAAGTCTGCTGCAGTTTCCACGATATGCATCTGATGAAGTGAGCTTTAGCTCTCGAAAGCTTATGCTCTAATAAATTGGTTAGTCGCTAAGGTGCCACAAGTACTCCTTTTCTTTTTGCGAATACAGACTAACACGGCTGTTACTCTGAAAACTACTATTGTTGCCCATGTTAGCTAGCTTAAAGCTAACATGGGTATGCCTACCTGTGCTACAATCAAACCTTCACTTGCAACATAGACAAACCCAGAATGTGAACTTGCTACCATTGCAACATAAGGCTTTAACCATTCATTCACACAGTGGTAGGTTACATTTATCTTAGTGCTAAGGTTGCTTCCAAATAGAATCATAGAATCATAGAATATCCGGGTTGGAAGGGTCCTCAGGAGGTCATCTAGTCCAACCCCCTGCTCAGAGCAGGACTAATCCCCAACTAAATCATCAAATGTCTCCCCTATTCCCACTTCTTTTTTATAGTTGTTGAAAACACTGGCAGACTGAAGCAAAATCTATCCGCATTTTTCAAGGCCTTCAACTGGATACATATGCCTAAAACTCTGTCTGAATATTTCTCTACATGAGAAAAATCATAGTTTTAATTAAGCTTTCTTTTCAAATGGTGCCAAAACAGAATATTTTCTAGAAACACTACACTTTTCTCTCCAGCATGAAGTAGGATGAAAGACGCTTGTTCTGTGCTTTCATATGCATTCTCTAAGATGATTTTCTGAAGCGTTCTTTGATAATAAAGGAACTGCTTGTTAGTGCAAACTGAAAACAAAGTGTTACTTGTCAGATTCCAAACAAGTACATCCTCAAATGTAAAATCCTCACATGCAAAAAATTAGTGCTACTGCAAAGTAAGAGTTGGGAGGTCATGCATAGTGCCCCTGCAGCATTAAATCAGCCACACTGAATATCCTGTGTATTTAACAGTATTATACATTAGTAAAGAAAAAAATGTTAACATTTACTTTTAACAAGTGGAAGAGGTGCAGAAAATACTATATGGGACCAGTATGGCTGAGTTAACATTACCAGAGCAAACCAGACTTTTGGGATTTCCTGATTTTTACTGTACTTGATCTTGAAACCTTAATGTTACACTGATTCATTTTTGCGTTTTCATTTCCTTTTTATTTTTAAAAGGGAAAAAGAGTATTTAAATCAGGCATAAAAGACTTGTGCAGCTTCCAGGCAATGCTAGTTTTTGGAAGAGTCCATGTAGGGCTACATTGTGGCTGTAGGATCAGCCCAGTGTAAGGGGCAGTACATTGCTGTGCTCTCCTTGGAGCAGTCCTTCCTGTCTCCCCACTGATCCATATCACATAGCAAATCATAAGATCTGTCAATTCAGAGATACTACAACACTACTCCATTATCTTCTATTTTAGACCATTCTAACCAGGAAATATAGGATACACTGGATTAGCAATGGCTCTGGAGTGAATACAAGGCTGTAATTCCCTTGACAGATTCTGCTGATGTCACTAACCACAAGAGCAAAGACTGAGCATTTTCTGAACAGAAAGAGTACTCAGACTGAACAGAGTGAAGTGATCCCAGAGAGAATGTAGCTATGGTTATTTAATCGTCTGTTTAAAAAAAAAAACTGTGGGAAAATTGAGAACTTCTGGAAAAGTGGAATGAACGGTGCTGATTGGGGCCACAAAAACAGGAGGCAGGAACTTTATACACTTTTTACACAACTCCACCAGTGCAACTAAAACAACCCTGTTTTCAGAGTCTCTGAGCAGAAAGAGCAGATCAGACCAGCTTTTTCTAGTGTGATGACGGTTGCATAGATCTCCTCCGGGAGTGGGGTATTTGGCACGGTAACTATAATTAATCCTGCATATACCAAGTCAACACAGAGGGCTCTCATCCTTTCTGACCATCACCTTCCCTGCCATAGTCCATCTCTTCTTTATTGGTTTTTTTCTGTCCTCCAAACAAACCTTTAAGCACACATGTCTGTAGCTCCTATCCCTGGTTGTGGGAGCATGTTCCATACTGTCCTGTCACTATTTGCAGTTTTATTCTCTTGCTGAAGTCTTGCCTGTATCTCTGGGGGGAGTCCAGGATTATTAATAGCCATTCAACTCCTCTCCCATCTACACAACCTACAGAGAAAAGCTCAGAACGCCTTGAGACAGATCCCCAGGTGTTGTAAATTAGAATAGCTCCATTGACTTTAGTGGAACTACACTGATTTTACACAAGCTTGCCTCCCTATATTCACTCCTGCTTAACTTCTGCCCATTCTCATACCAGCAGCTTTCCTTGTAGCACCATATAAATGGCTCTTTCTCTTAGCAGGGGAAGGGTGAGGATTCAAGCCATTCCTCCTGCATTCTAGCAGATAACTCTATCAATCTGCTAGTCCCACAGGTTGACCCATGCACCGATAATCCGTCCAGTCAGTGCAAGAACAGCTCCCATTCAGCTTCTCGTGTTGAAGGCCTGGTTGCTAATTCACTGTCCACAGAACAGTTAAAACAACATTAGCAATGATCACGCTTAAAACATAGTTGTTCCTAGCATAGTACTAGGTCTGACTGCTGCTAGCCCAGTTCTAACATGCACAAGGATCTTTTTAGGGGGGCCACACTAGCCAAGTCGTGCTTTAGGCAAATCCCTTTCCTCTCCCAATAATCTACAGATAACCTGGATTTAAAACATGATTCTGAGGAGGAAAAGAATCTTTGTCCCCACTGGTCAGCAAGAATGTATTAGCAGCAACTGAATTTAAATATGTGAATGAGAGTTGTGGTTAGCTTTGTGTTAGCTGCAGAACTGCAAAACATTTGAGGGTTTTCAGTACCTCCCGGGAGTGGAACATCTTTTTCAGCTGCAAACTCAGACTAGTTGTGAGCTCTGTTTCTAATTTGTACAAAAAGGGTATAGGATGAGACCACCAAACTCACTTCAACTTGGAAAGTGAGACAGCTGGTGAATACAAGATCTACATTCACTTGTAATTTAAAGGATTCGATCCTAGTCTGATACATGAAAGTAGGTATTGTGTATCTTCAGATGTGGAAGTTTTTTTCCAAGCCTACACAGCGGTATGGGCATCCCAACCTTGCATTTATGCAGTACTTTTTGCCTTCGATGCATTTAACATACATTAAGGGCCAGATTTTGGCACCATTACTTACACTGATGAGTAGTAGCTTACTACTCAAATAGTCCTATTCAAATGGGTTATTACAGAATAAGGCACTCCAGAGCACGAGAAAGGTATCATAATCTCTCTTTAAGGAATTACAACACCCCTGCAAAGTAGCAGAGTACACTGTAATTAGGTAGAATAATTAGTGAATGTAGTAGAATAATTCTACTTTCTGGCCCTGACTCTTGGGTCCAGCTGAGCTGCACTTGTTGCCATTTCTGAGGCGTGGTGGGGAGGTGGCTATATGCAAGTTTTATACAATCCCAGTTTTGGGGGGAAGCCAGTAGTCGATTCAGCCTCTAGGCACAGCTAGAGCAGACTTGTGGATACTCTAACTTGTACTGGCTGATAGTGGTCTCCAGTGGAATCATCTTTCTTGGTTACCATCCTATCAAGCCAGTGGCTGTGAGGGGTAGGATGTAGAGTCCTTTTATTGGCCCCTCTGCACCATCTCTGTTGCATGTAAGTGCTGAACTGGTGGCCAGATTTTGATTCCTTAAATCTACTTTATTCCCAGAGCTTCTAACCTACACGGATTGCATGATAAAACCGACCCATTGGTATAAAAACACAAAGATGTTCTAGCTCCTCACAAGGAAACTCACCTCATCATAGGTGTGAAATATTATGGTATGAAATATTATCACCCCAATTTTACAGAGAGAGGGCCACTGATATGAGATGACATTAGAACCCAGAACTTCTTGGTTTCTATGCCTGCACCTAGACAACATCCCTCTTACTAGTTTGAAAGTTTGCACTGTTTTTATGTTCAAATGTCAACTTTCTAATAGTGAATGATGTAATGTCCTTCTGTTGAGAGGCAGTGTCATCCAGTGGCTAGGGCTCTAGATGGGGTCTATTCCTGGCTCCGCCTGCATCTGATCTTGGACCAATCACTTCACCTCTGTGCCTGAGTTTTCTCATCTGTATAAAACATGGATAATGGGAGTTTTCTTCCCTTGTAAAGTGCTTTGAAATCTACAGATGAAATAATAATAAATAATTATTCAGCATCTGATCTGTGTTTGTACAGTCCCTAGCACAATGGGGTCTTGCACACTTAGGTACTGTGGAAATACAAATAATTAATAAATAATTATAATGGTTATTTAAGGGCTCACTCATAAGATATTACAACTCACCAGCATTTGTGATCAGTATAAATGGGATTTGTTCTCTTCCAGGGTATACAAAGGAATAAACTAGTAAGTAAATACAGGGTGTAAATACACCATAAACTTGCAAAAGCATAAGTCTTTCCCCACTTTTCTCCCTGTGTGCTAGAAAACTCCACCTTTACTCTAACGCTATTACTTGAAGCAAAAAAGGATAATAGTCACAAAGTAAAACATCAATTAGTTTAAAAAGTGGAAAAAACGGAAAATGCAAAGTAGGTCAACTTTTAGCCAACAGACTCAACTTCTAGGGTCAGGAAAGGCCAGTGTCATATTTTTGTTCCTTTGCTAGGGAAATTACAGTCATGTCTTTGGGGCTGTGAGTTTTCCAGTAATACCAGGACAAGTCATTTGTGTGTGTGCTATAAACAGCATTCCTTTTTTATCATATGACTGTAAGATGGACATAATGCATTGCAGTTAATAGTGTTGACTCACTCAACGCTTTATGCTAATACATTAATGTCATTCAAACAATACAACTGTCAGCTTCCACTTTTCCACCCACGTTTTGTTATTTAATATGATACCTGTCACACACAAGCAAAGTTACTGCAAGTTGGCCCTGCTTATTTTGCAATCTCCTCGATAAAGTGTTTAGCCCATATACCTGAGAGAAAGTTCTCTGAAATATCTCCTTAGGTTGGTCAGCATTTCAGCTGAATGACTGCTGCATGTCTTTCGGAAAGATAAAGACTCTCTCATAATCTGACTGCAAAAACCATTTTGCTTAATCCAAGATGTAAAGTTAGCTGTAACATCAAATATTGTTCAAGCCAAAATCCCGTACTTGAATAACCTTGAACTGTGAGAAAACTCAGATCCAAATCTGATATTCACAGGTTGGCCCATCTTTAAGATCTATTTAATATTTTCCATTCTCTGTTTGACTAACGAGATTGAGGGGATTAAGTACCTTAGATCCGAAGCTTTGTTTTTGTTAAAGTTATGTTTTACAAAATCTAATATAATTAAAATGTAAATCTTTCCCTGCGGTGTTGGAAGCCCCTTTCCCTAGCACCATGCTAGTTCATGAGAAACACAAAGTGAAATTGTTCCATCTGGGTTCACAGTTCAAGCTGAATGATGAGCCAAACATAAATATCAGTCTTTGTGCCAGTTTGTGGCTGGCCCTTATGGGTGCTCGGAAGGCTATGGGGACCAAAGAGTCTGCTTTTACTTGCCATTTTGAACAAGGATCAGCTGCACTTACAGCCCTTGGACCCTTAAGTACAAGTAATAAGATTCTAGTGCCATTGGGGCTGCTACACATCCCATTCCAGAACAGGAACAGGAACAGAGTCAGCGCAAGGTGCAGTGCCTGCTACATCTTTCTGAAGGATATATAACATGCACTTCCACAGCGTCCTGGACGCATATTCATAATATAAGGGTATAATCTGAAATAAGGTTGTAGACACTGTTTCGAATCTAGGGTTCTTCTTTGCAGGACCAATCTGCAGATCCATAACAATGGGTCTTATCCTTGTTTGCAGATCTTAGGGTTTCTTCCCCGAAGAAGTGTTTTGAAAGTACCTTGCATTTGGTACCATCTGCTCTCTTCCAAATGCAACAAAATTGTTCAGCAGAAATATTTTTATAAACCCCCCAGGGATAAATTGTCTCAAGTGCCTTGATTTAGCAATATGAAGATGGGAGAGTATCTAGTATCTAGAAACAGGGAAATCGTCCCAACTTTCATTTTGGTAGAATTTTCACAAAGGGCTCCTGAAAGTGCCCTTAAGTCCTTCTCAACACGTCACTGGGGCACTGGTTCAATGTCACCTAAATCTTTAGCACTGCTTCCTCCAGCTGTTTCTTGGAATTTTCCCATCCAAGCCAGCCTGATCCTGCTGAATTTGTGAGACCTAATAGGACAATAGCACAAGGAACTTTAAGCCTAGTCTACTCTAGAAAATGGTTGTCGGCATAGCTATATCAGGATAACTATACCAGCAAACTCTCCTAGTGTAGATGCAACTTATGCCACCAACAAAGAGCTTTGGCTGGTATAACTGCATCTACCCTAGAGCTTTTGCAGGTGCAGAAACGTCTCTCTCTCACACACACACATAGGTTACATCTACACTATGAGCTAGGGGTGTGATTCCCCAGTTTGTACACACATATTCATGCTAGCTCTCATTGAGCTAGTGTGAGTAGTGGCGGCCGTGAGTTCAAACCCACTTGAAACCAGTGGGTATATGCTCGGCATGGCTCAGCTATGCTTCTGCTGCCACTACTTGTGCTGGTGTGGCTACACTGCTATTTATACTCACACTCGTTCAATGAGATCAAGTGCCGAGTCTGTGTACCCAAGCAGGGGAATCGCATCCCTAGTTCATAGTGTAGACATAGCCACACCCAAAATGACACCCCTAACGGACATTGCTATTTCAGTAAAAGTTTCTAGCATAGACCTGGCCTTACCTGAAAAGATCCTGTCACTACCTGATTAACAGCTATGGCCTTTGTCCAAAAAGCCTTTCCACGGACGATACGGAATGTGATGTCTCCCAAATTCAGATATGTTACTTAAAAGGTTAAACCATACATTTGTGGTTGGTTTCATCTCAGTGATACACTTTTTCGAACAAAAATTGCACAATTTTAAACAACTGTAGAGCTTTCATTGCCTGTTTCTGAGAAAAGAAAGTCTCCCTTTATATATGATTCTTTCAGACTGGTCTCACAAGAAACAAAATATTGTTGCTGTAAACCTCTGCATTTAGTACATTTGGTTTGGACTCCCTCATGAAATCTATCAGGGGGAAAGAGAGAAAACAAGTCTGCTTTCAGTAGTTTAGTCATTTCAAACAAAACCATCATAGCCACTCTCTATGAATAAAAGTATATTTTTAACTCAAAACAGAGTTCATCGTCTTCTGCTTTTTACTGGAAGTACACTTAAATGTAGGGAAGGATGTTGTTCTGATTAAAGCATTTACTGGAGGTCAAGAAAAAAATACTCTTTCTGGCTCTGCCACTGATGTTCTGTGTGACCTGTGCAAGTTATTTACCATCTCTCTGCTTCAGTTTCTTCATCTGAAAAAAGGATGTAGTTAGACCTACTTCAGAAGGGTATTGCTAGATTAAATAGTGTTTGTAAAACATGCCAAGATCCTCAGATGGAAGGTGCTATATAGTGTATTGGATCTTTTATAAAATCCATTCATATAAGAAAATCACATACAAGAGCAAAGCTTTTTAAGAGGAGCTTTGGTATGAGATCTACGCAGGAACTTTCCTACTTGCCACTGGGCTTAACTGTAGAATCCAGTCTTAAAAAAACAAAACCAAAAAGCCATTTTAGAGAGTTGTCAGGGATAACACACACTGAGATAGTTCTTCTTTTGGCTTATTTTTATTTTTTAAGAGAGAGAAAATTGCTGGGTTGTTGACTGAAGGGTTGTGGGAAAAGTTGGGATTTCAGGAGAGATTTGAAGGAGGTCCAGAACTCCCAATATCCTGGTACTTGGCACTGCGGTTCAGACTTTTATGTGTGATGCCCGCTGACAATACAGTTTGAAACAGACATTCCAGAGCATGGCAACAAATAGTCACCAGATGTATTTGCACCTATTGTTACTGCTTGTATTTAAGGACAGAGGTGACAGCCAGGCTCAGTACAAAGCGGAAATAATGGAGTGGTGTCAAAAAGGGAGTTCACAATGGATGGGCAAGGAAAGAACAAGAGGTCTTGGGAAGTTTTGTGATGTGGTTATGTGAGAGAAGAGCTGCCTTGGGGAGATTTGAGGGCTACAGCTTCAATTTGTAAAGACTATATGGACTACAATGTAAATGTTTGGCTTCCATTCACTGCATGGTATCCAGGCTAAATGGTTTAATTCCTTGCCTTAGCTTCATGTTCTAACTGAGTATTTCTATGATTATATTTAAATCATCACTATCAGTTATAACACAGGGCAGCTAACCTACGATTCTGCTATAAAACATAATTCTAGATTTATTTCCAGGGATCCTGTTCCAGGATAATGCATCATTTTAATCTGTCTCCTCCAGTGTTTCATTTAACACACTGCTCTCAAAGCCAAGTCAGAGAAGGGACAGGGCATATCAAAGGGGGGGGGGGGAGCGCAGTGGAAGGCACACAGAGAAGTCATCACATTGTCAAGATAGACTTGAAATAAAATGGCAAAACTGGGTCCAAGCTGGTTGAAGTCCTGAAGCTCTGGATCTTTCTATGAAATGGTTTGCAGGTACAGGATTCCCTAACTTAACCCTGTTTATCATGGTCCAGATTGGAATGACTCAGCTGAAGAACTGCTCATTAAGGTGAGGAAAGGTTTCACAATCTGGCCTACTATCTAAAACGGCAGTCAATCCTTGTGGAACTATTTTAGATAATAAAAGCAGCAGAAACAGCCATTTTAAAGCATGAAAAGAAACCCTCGCCCACTTTTTTCATGATGCCCTTCCTATGCTGCATGTTTTATTATATTTACACATTTTTGTTTTGTTTATTATTACGATTTGTGTGTTAATTGTTTGGGAAGAGTCTGGAGTGCCTTGATGGGGGGAGAGAACAAAAACTAAATACCCAAAACTCAAAACTTCCCAAATATCAGTAACTATATCTATTTATGTTATCACAGAGAAACCTGTGATGTGTCTTACTGCAGCAGTTCCAAATATAAGCCCTACCTGCCACTACAGGATTAGTGAGATGTAGAGCTGCAATAGCAGCAGCACTGACATATTCGCAAGTTGTTCAGAAATGCTGATGCTATCAAATACCTGGAGAATGTATATTTACATATGATCTATACTTACATATATCCCTACATATCTCCAATATGTACTTATTGCATATTTATCTATGTATATATATGCACACACCTTGTGATTACATTATGGCTCTAACAGCCAGTGAAACACAATGGGAAAGTAGGTTATATCTGAGTCAGGCATAATTCCTTCTCAGAGCTGCTCAGAAATTCACAGATTCAGCAATTTTTAAGGCCAAAAGGGACATTACTGTCATACAGTCTTACTTCCTGCATAACCCAGACCACAGAATTTCACCCAATAATTTCTGCACTGAGCCCATAACTTCTGTTTGAACTATAGCGTATCTCTGCAAAAGATATCTAGTCTTGACATAAAGACTGCAAATGATGGAGAATCTGCCTTGTCTCTAAGATAGGTTGTTCCAATAGTTAATTACTCATACTGTTAAAAATGTACACTTTATTTCTAGTCTAAATTTGCTTCTCTTCAGCTTCCAGCTACAGCATCTCATTATGCCTTTTTCTGCTAGATTAAAGATCTGTTTAGTATCAAAAATTTCTTCCCAAGGCAGGTAGTTGTAGACCACAATCAAGTCACCTCAACCTTTTAAAGAGCACTTACTGTACCATGATCAGTGGAACTGGAGTCAGAGGGCACCTGAAGCCTAGAGTGGCTGTTATTGAGGGGGGAAAGGAATGGGTGGAGTTAGGCTGGAAGCAACTCAGCCACCTGGACAGAGCAGTGCACAGGGTGTAATAAAGTTCCACTTGTTCAGCTTCACCTACATTTCGGCTTCAGTCACGGCTAATGAAACATGGTGGCAGAAGCTGAGTGGTGCGTTCTCTGAAGTGCAGCAGCTGGCAGCATGAGCCATAGAACTGGGTCTGAAGACCCCCAGGGCCCTGGATTTTGCAGACAAACCTAGCCCCGTGATGGAGCTAGTGAAAGGAGGAGTTTGAGCTGTAAAAAGATCTGGCTATGCAGGAGGATGACAGGCTGAAAGTAAAACTGTTATTTTGTCTGTTGGGGAACAAGGCAGAGCGGTCTGCTGTACTCTGAAGCTCACCACTGTTTCGGGCTCCCAGCAGTCCTAGGAGCCCTGCAGACTTATTCCTCCCCAAAGCAGAATGAATCTGTGGAGCAACACAGGTTTTTCACTAGAGAATCTTAGGTCTTCCAAGGTCATAAGGGCCCACTGTGGTCATCTAGTCTGACCTCCTGTATAACACAGGCCACAGAACTTCTCAAAAATAATTCCTAGAACAGATCTTTTAGAAAAACATTCAGTCTTGATTTAAAAATGGTCAGTGATGGAGAATCCACCACAACCCTTGGTAAATTGTTCCAATGGTTAATTATTCTCACAGGTAGAAATGTATGCCATATTTCTAGTCTGAGTTTGTCTAGCTTCAACTTCAAGCAATTGGATCATATAAAGCTTCTGTCTGCTAGACTGAAGATCTTATTACGTATTTGGTCCCCATGTAGGTTCTTACAGACTGTAATAAAGTCACCCTTCAACCTTCTCTTTGTTAAGCTAAATAGATTGAGCTCTTTGACTCTGATCACCCTAAGGCATGTTTTCTAATACTTTAATCATTCTCTTTGAACGCTCTCCAATTTATCAACATCTTTCTTGAATTGTGGACACCAGAACTGAACATAGTATTCTGGCGGCAGTCACACCAGTGCCAAATACAGAGGTAAAATATTCTCTCTACTCCTACTCGAGATTCCCCTGTTTATGCATCCAAGGATTGCATTAGCCCTTTTGGCCACAGGGTTGCACTGGGAACTCATATTCAACTGATTACACACCAGGACCCCCAAATCTTTTTCAGAGTCACTGCTTTAAGGATAGAATCCCCATCCTGGAAGTATAGCCTTGTCATGGCCTCTTGAGGTGACCTCTCAAGGGGCTTCAGCTTCATCTGACTGGCCCCTTAGTTTGCTGTCAGTGAAGTCAGTTTTTGGGCCCTCACCCTCCTTAAAGCCTGCCAGCCTGTCGCTTCCTAGGCTCATCATCTCTGCCAGTCTCCTGGCTGTTTTCCTGGATGCAGCCTGGTGCAGGGCTGTCACCAGCTTGCTACTCCAGGCCTTCCTACCTCCCCTTCCTTCTCTGCCCTCCTCCCTTTTTAGTAGGCCTTATTTCCTTTATTGGTTGCAGCTATGGATGCCTGCCTCCATGATTGGCAGCTCTGGCAGCTGCGAGGGGTTGTGATCAAACTGCTTGCTTGTAAACAAGAAGGACTCTCCTCCCCTCTCTGTCTATGTTCAGTATGTGGTTTATAGACCTCATTACAAGCCTGCATTTTTTGTTCCTAGATCTATACATTTACCTTTAGTCATATTGAAATGCATATTGTTGCTTATACCCATCTTACCAAGCGATCCAGATTGCTGTTTCAGTGATCTGTCCTTTTCATTATCTACCACTCCTCCAATTTTTTGTGTCATCTGCAAACTTTATCTGTAATGATTTTTTTGTTTTCATGGGAAACTATAAAAGAAGGGATGAAAGCCTTACGAGTCACAACTATTCATGCAGTGAGACAACCGCAAAGGAAAGCAGGTGGCCAGAGTTGCATATCCATAGTAAGATGCAGTTTTTCTGGGAGACAGCATGAGCAGGTAAAGGAGAAGTGCCCCACAGTTGTAAAGCATTGCAAGAAATGTGGCAACTTGAATCATTTTAGCAGTGTGTGCAAAAGGAGAGGAAGATCCAGAAAGCTTCAATCAGACTTGTACAAGAGTGGAACGGTACATCAGGAAGCGGTGATGACATCATGACTCTTTCCTTGAATCTGAGAACAGATCACATTCAGGCTGTTGGGACAAGAAAATAACCAGGGACAACAACAACCTCCATGTGTGCAGTAACAGAGAAAGGCCTAGTGCAATTTCAGCGGGTTAGTGGGGCCTCCTCCAATGGGATTCCTTGGGGTGAATTGGACTCAGACACACCCATTACAGAGAGCAGGCGCAATCTAAACTGTTCAATAAGAATATAATGCTGCCATAGGAAAATGTGACTTCATAGTAACTAACACAAAAAAATAACAAGACAGCACTAACTGAAGTTTGTGGTGGTGGACGGTAAGAACCACAGACCCTTCTTGGAGACTGTAGTCATACAAGCCATGGATCTGATTAGGGTGCAGTATCAGAATTTTATAACTGCAGGCAAGAAGCAAAAGGGGTAGTCCCATGGACAACAGAGACAATTCTAAAACCATATGGAGATGTTTTCAAAAGGTGACAGGAGTCTCAAAGGAAAGCTGAGACTGGAAGTAGGCTTCACAGTGGAACCTGTGTTCTTGCTATGAAGGAAAATTCCAGTGGTACTATGTAATTCAGTATTCAAAGAGCTTGAAAGCCTGCAGAGCAGGGGTTTCAAAGTACCTGTAGAGGCCTGTACAGCCTGGGTAAGTAGCACGCTGGTGGTAAAGAGGACATCAGGCAAATTACGCATCTGCATAGACCCAAAGCCACTGAATTGGTCATTAAAAAGATGCCACTATCCACTGCCTACAATTGATGACATCTTTCCAGAACTTTCCAAAGCCAGAATCTCGACAGTCTGATGTGAGGAATGGATTTTGGCACATAACCCTAAATAAAGAGTCTAGCATGTGTACAACCTTTGCAACACCATTTGGTCACTTCAGATGACTGTGCATCCTGAAGGGAATAAGCCCAGCACCATAGAAATTGCAGAGAAGACCCATAAAGTGCTGGAAGGGCTGCCTGAAGTAAAAATAATTTCACATGATATCCTTATTGTAGGTGAAGGGAGCAATGATTCAAAAGCTGAACAAGAACATGACAGAGAACTACAAGCTTTTCTGCACTGATGCAAGGACGAGACTATAAAACTAAACCAGAAAAAAGTGTGACATAAATAGCGTGACTTACATTGGGTCTCTGCTCACAGAAGAAGGCCTGAAAGTGGATCCCAACAAGATCAAGGCAGTCCGACAATCAGAGATAGTAGACACTACGACAGGTCAGCCAAGGACCTACTGGCCCCAGAGACAGACACTCCTGTGAAAATCCAGCCATTAGAGAGACACCAGAAGGAGTGGGCTGAAGATGTTGTGAGGGGTGCAGTGGAACCTAGCTCAAACAAGGTGACTATGCAAGAGGGACAAGTGATCCAAAGGACTAAGAGACATTTATGAACCAGCAGACACAACAGCCAGAGAGAGCCAACATAGATCATCACAGAACAGAGAGATAGAGAACCACCCAGAGGTTCATACCACAGCAAGAGAGGAGACTCTGCAAAGAGAGATAAAAGAAGACTCAGAGACAGATGACAGAGAGACAAAGAGATGTCACTTCTGGTATGGTTGCCTGTTGAGGAGACCAAACTATCTCAAAAGACTATGTAACCAGCTTAGTCTTTAGTAAAGACTTAGCTGTGTGGTAACAACCTCTGCCCAAAGGGACCGGTGGTGGTGGGCTTGGTGTTAATTATTTGTTTTTAATGTGTGTATTAAAGTGTTTGCAAAATAGGGAAGATGTATCATGATAAATGGAACTGGAATCAGAGGGCAAATGTTCCCTGAAGGGGCTGTTATTGACAGGACACCATGGGCACAGGGAATGGGTGGAATTAGGCTGCAGTCGTTTCTTCTCTGGCAAAACCAACGAACTATTAAAGAACTGTAGGAATTTAAGGATGCTATATGAAAACACTTCAGTACTTTCTTAGCATTTTTTGAATTGCTAGTGACTATGGTGAGTCATTGAATCCATACCTTGGCATTGTGGTAGGACTGATTTAATCTTTCCTAAGCTATTCCTAATAAGAACATCTTCCCTATTCCTGATAGCTTTGACATCTAGACTTAAATATTTCCCTTGATGGCAGAATGTACAATTTCCCTGTATCATAGGAGTAGATAGTCATTGGGAATTGGAGGGAGACGCAGAGAGTAAATGAGCTTGCAGCACAGAAGACAGAACTTTTCATAAGGAAAGATCAACAGTATTCAGCCTTTGGGTGTAAGTAATTGCAACTCAATGGGCTGAATGAGTTTGAGTGGGTAATTCAGTTAACTCACTCTTGTACATGGACATCACAAAGTCATATACATTGTTATATTGCACTCATCTGAATGCCTTAAAAACGAAGATGAGAGAGAAGCACGGGGAATCACTGCAGGGGATGACAAAAGTGAATTTTAAAATGGTGGAGTGAATGAGTGGCAGTGGCGCTGGGAGAGATCATCAAAGGGGGAGATAAGCAGCTGAATCCTCCGAGGAAACACATGCCTGAGACAGAGGCAACTTTAAGAAAGAGCATGGCTGAGGTCAAGCAGCAAACTAAGCTGAGATACTTAATATGTGTTAGGGTGGGTGAGGACAGAAATCTGCTTTTGCCCCACTGAATTAAAATAGACTAGTTAAACCTTTTCAAGGGACAATGGCGAGGGGAGGGAAGTTAGTTATAATAGTAGCATTACATGAAACACTATAATTTTTCATTTTACGGAGGCTGGGAAGGGGAGGTGGGGGGAGTATTTTATCTGAGTTGTTTTCCTTAGCATTTGATTTAAGGAATGACTGGAAAGTTCATGTTTTGCTGAAAGGTCTATTGTTGGTCTGTTGTTGGTCTATTGTTAAGTTGCACAGTCTGCTAGTCAGTGAACTTAAAAAGATCACTTTTTTGTTTAAAAATAAAAAGGTGAGCAGTTCTCTGTAGTGCAGTCTACAATATGCTGTTTGCAATTGTCAGAAGCAGTGACTCTGCATTACTGTTTGTCAGAGAGCCAAAAAGTCTTGAGTGGGAACCATTTCTTATGTTAAAAATATATGTCTACACCAGGCTGCTTTCAGCAGAATTGCGAGCAGGAGAAACAGCTGTCACTTCTGAAGGGTTTTTACTACTGCTACATCCAGATTTCTATTCAAACTGACTGAAAATAATTTCAGAAAGAAGGGTGCAAATAAAACTCTTCCTGACCAAAAGCATCACTAAATGGCTGTGTGTGCTCAGGGTTCAAGTTAAAGGGGAAACAGTTTTTCTTGTTAGAAAAAGGAAAGTAGCTGGAGTTCAATTCTACTCCCACAAAAGTCACTGAATTCACCATATATATACAAGGGCAGAGGAAAATGAATTCACCTTGTTAAAACTCTGCTATTGGGGTTTTCTATTTTCTTGCAGACATGTATACTTTATGTCAGCCATTTACTGTCTTCCCTACTGCTTTTTCTTGCACACGAATTCCAGTAGTAACACATACAAATAAGGACTTCATGAATATCATAGCCAGACTGGACACCTCTCAAATCTCCATCCAGAGAGGCTATTGCAGCTCTCTCCTTATGGCAGGCTGAAAATACTGAACATAATTATAGTAGAGCTAGCCTGTGCCTTTCTGAAAAATAAAAATATAATGCCTGTTCGACCTCTAGTCTGATGTAGACCTTGTGTTAAAGGCCGCACATAGACCACAGTCAGTCTGCCTCCTGTGAGGTTCCTTACATCTTTTCCCCCACTTCCACATCCATACAGGCCTAAGCCTGTATGTGGCATGTAAATTAATGTATGTGCTTTGGGGGAAAGGTATGAACCTGTAACAGGATGATGGAGTTCTTTTGTATACCTATTGTGTTAGGAACTGCTGGAATCCTGCAGGGAGATTTTATCTACCAAAGATACTTATATGGCCCCTGTTACCTGAGCCCTTTCAAAGCTTTAATATACAACACCTGTGCTATTATTCTCATTTTACATATGGGGAATGGAGGCCTAGACTGTCTAAGTGACTCAGCCAAGGTCACACAAGAAGTCTGCGGTGGAACAGGGAATTGGACCCCTCTCTCCAGCTAGCACCCCAATGACTTTCCGCTAATGAGCCCTGATTTACTGTGCTAAGTTCAGCCCATTTACCAACTCTGGGCATAACGGGGGGATGGAAGTGGCCCCTCTGGTCATTGGAATCTAGAACCTGGGCCTGAGCAGTGAGGATCCTAGAAACAGCCAACATGGGGAGGGTGGGGGGGCGAGCTTGGGCTGGAGTTTCAGCTGTTAGTAAAGCCAAACCCCAGGAAGGGAATGAGATAGCACTGACACATGTGCTGACAATTTTGGAGTGGGGGTAGCAGGGATCACCACCTGCTCACAAACCAGAACTGTTTTGATGTGATTTTTTAAAACATTTTTTTCCCATTAATGAACAGCAAAAAAGGTCATATTGCGAGAGCTCTCTTCTGGCATCATGCTTATATCCAGTGGCGACCTCAGATTAGAGTGATTTTTAGAAGAAGGCGCTGAATAGGAAAATAAATCCGCATGGGTGTCAGTTTGTTTTATTTCAATAACAGTCACCATGGAAACAAAGTCACTGACCTATTTCTTTTCGTACATATAAGTAAACAATAGGGGTTCCAATTTTCATACATACAACTTTTAGTATCAGCAATTTACCTTACAGAATGTCCATAAAGTGCTATTTTATTGAAGTTCCATTTTTTCCCCTTAAGGCTTATTTTTATTTATTTATTCCCCCAGTTTCCTTCACCAGGGATCTATTTTCTTGTACAGAGACAATGAAAGCTCAGTGCCATCATTAGAAATCCAGATTGCTTCTATTTTTGTTTTACCTACCTTACACATAGGTGCAGTGAATCTCATGCTGACAGTGACTGTATACCCTCAGTCAAGCTGTAATAGGCCCAGACATGCCTCTACTACGCACTTTCGAATCAGATGAATTTAAGATTAATTAGTACTATGACATTTTAAATACTGTTCACCACTACTATCAAAAAGGGCATCTTCCAAATGACAAGCTAGCTCTGATAGAGGTGACACCTTCTTGCTCACAAGAGAACAGCCCTTCCCAATGCAGACATTCCCAACCCGATTTTGCCTTGTGACATTTCCTTTGCTGAATTTACTCATGCCAAATGGTTGAAATCTGTGTATATTTTTGGCTTAGTGTATATTACTCCCATTATTTCTAGGAGGAATCACATGTACTTATTGTGCAAAGGAATATGTCTCTAAGTGCCATTAAATCACAAATGGAATGTTTTTAAACATTTGGCCCCCAAAGCAAGTTTGTTTATATTACATACACACTGGAAAAGGAAAGTTCATCATAGCAAACACCATAAAAACAGCAGCATTAAGTAACATTTGTCTACTTTCTTTTAATATTTGGAATCACACACACATAATATATAATACACATTTGTGTACAATATATGATGATCATAAAAACAATTGTGTGTGAGAGAGAGAGAGAAAGAGAGAGAGAGAGATTGTGTATGGAAATGTTAAAAGAAATAGTGCTTAATGCCTGCTGTTTTTATGGTCTTTTGCCACAATAGCTTTGCCTTCTCCTTGCACTATCTCAATAACAACTAAGTTTCTGGCACACTTGCTAAGTATTCCGGGCCAAATGCTCTTCTGGAGTAACTGTACTGAAAGTCATAGGCCAAATTTTTCTCTCACTGAAACCAGTAAAAATTCAAGTAACACTGCAGTCATCTTACTCTAAATGTGAACCATAATTATGAACCAAATGTGGCCCACAAAACCAAGTTGCATGGGAACAAATCTAAGTCAGATGAAAGAGAAAGTTCCTTTTTTGCTTATTGCTCTCTGAGAAGTCTAACTACCTTATCAGTCACATGGATTGCAGGCTTAAGTTAATGGCCTATGAAAACAGTTTTGTGAACTCAAGTCACACTTGTACATAGCTGTCCACATCACAGTCACTGTATGCATTTTTCAAAGTAGCAGCCGTGTTAGTCTGTATCCACAAAAAGAAAAGGAGTACTTGTGGCACCTTAGAGACTAACAAATTTATTTGAGCAAAAGCTTTCATGAGCTACAGCGTGTGTGTTACCATACACACTGTAACTTATCCGATCACTCTCGTTACAGTGTGTATGGTAACACCCATTGTTTCATGTTCTCTGTGTATATAAAATCTCCCCACTGTATTTTCCACTGCATGCATCCGATGAAGTGAGCTGTAGCTCACAAAAGCTTATGCTCAAATAGCTCATGCTCAAATAAATTGGTTAGTCTCTAAGGTGCCACAAGTACTCCTTTTCTTTTTGCGAATACAGACTAACACGGCTGTTACTCTGAAACCTGTCAAATAAATGTGTTAGTCTCTAAGGTGCCACAAGTATTCCTTTTCTTTTTGTATGCATTTTGGCACAGCTGAGAAGTGGGTGTTGTCTGGGATATAAATGGTTATCAGAAGTATTACTTTTAGAGACACGCATATGCCCACATTTTGGCTGTTGTGATTTTTGCAATATGCTGGACGAACGTGTTTACAATTTCTTAACTCCTATTGCCCAAATTTACTTAAACTGCCTCAGAAACAGAATATTTTTAAAAAAGTCTTTAGCTAATGCTCAGACAATGAAACCCTTCTTTTAAAAGACATCCAACATCTCTTTTCCAGCTCTGGATTAAGAGCACTGACCTTAAAAATAAATAAAACATGTTCTGCTCCTGTTTTCTCTCTCTTTGTATCTCAGTGGACTGACGCGCAGAGACTGATATGCAATCTTCCTTATTGGGTAACATTTGGCAAGTTTAACTGTTCCTGTCCTATAAAGGAAGTGTTCTGTAATGACATCTGCCTATTAATTATAACAGCAATGTAGAATCTGGACATAGCAGCCAGCTTGTGGTATCAACAAGGATAAGTAAAAGCCTGAGCCTGAGTTTCTGAGCACCCTCAACTTCTGTTAATCTTAATGTGAATTTAGGATTCTTAATACCTTGAAGGATCAGGAGCTAAGAGCAGAAGTTCTCTCATTTCCCCCCCCCCTTTTAATACTGCCATTTTTAACCCAGAGCCAGAGCTGCTATTAGTGTTGTTGTTGCTGCTGCTTCTTTAAGGATCAGCTGATATGTGTTTCTCAGCTGGTCAGGGATCTATCATCAGAATGAGAAAATTGCATGTACTCCAAGAATTGGATTCTAGGCTTCAATTAACCAGTAGAACTCCCATGTTATATATTGGCTGGACAGTGTCCCCTCTTTAAAGTGCAGGTTCATTCAGAAAAGTAACTAAAATGGTACCATCTTACTCAAATGTTGCTCCCTGGGTAACCTGGGAGTTATCTTTGCTTATTTTGCTAACAAAAATAAGTTTTTCCTTATTAGCGCTGCCGACTAAAATAATGGCTGCAGATTGGATGGGAGAAGCTATGTGAAATTGTTAAGTATGATGGTACCATGTTTGCACAATTACTCTGCTGACTAAAAGACGGTACACTGTATATCCAACACACTACATGGATAATCAGCTGGATTCTACTACACCTCATACATCATAAACAAAATTGTCAGTTACAAATTATTTTAGAACTTAATTTGCCCAAGGGAAGATTTTTCTCAGTTTCCAGTTGAGCTTGCTGAGCTGGAAGTTAAAAAGAAAAATTGTCTGAATTATGACAGGTTTCAGAGTAGCAGCCGTGTTAGTCTGTATTCGCAAAAAGAAAAGGAGTACTAGTGGCACCTAAGAGACTAACAAATTTGTTAGTCTCTAAGGTGCCACAAGTACTCCTTTTCTTTTTTGAATTGAAGCACTAAGCAAATTTTATATGGAAGTCATCAATAAAATCTTTAATATGGAAGAAAACAATGTAATTTTACAGGGTTACACTACAAGACAATTGAGAGAACTAATCTGAGAGAGAGATCCATGATTAAGCATGTGCAGAGACAGAAAAGACTAAATCACCATTCCTCTTCAGAACTAGTTTCCCTCTGACTTTGGCCAACACCAATAAATTCTAGTTGTGAGATCCTTTCCCCTCCGACCCCAAGCAATGAAAAGCATTATGGTGCGGTTCTACCAAGAATGCATAGAGCAGTGTGTTTCAGCTCTCTGACAGTTTGTAAAATGATCACTTATCTGAGTTAACCTCCCTGTATTGTATAAAATTAGTGACCTCAAAAAAGAGTCAACTGTATAAGGAAACTACATTTTAAAAGTTCAGTTGGAGGTACCTAATTGCCATTAATTTTCTCCACTTCCTGCCAGAATAAGCATTTTATAACAGCAGAGCTTACATTAGTCAGCCAGCAGGGCACTCCCTTGCATAAGGCCAAAGATTTCAAACCTGGGTGCGTACAGTTGCTCTGAAACCCATATTTAGGTGACTAAGTAAAAATGGCCTCATTTTCAGAGTTGCAGAACACCCGCAGCTCCCATTGACATCAGTGGACTTTTAAGTGGTCATCACCTCTGCATATTAGGCCACTTTTATTTAGGCATCTAACTATGGGTTGTAGAGTCTAACCATAAGCACCCAGATTGGAAAAATTTGTTCAAAGGACTGTCCTACAGATAGCTTTTGTACTGATGTAACTATTTTGGTTAGAGGTGTGATTTTTCTACCCAAATAGTTAAAATCAATACGTTCTCTAGTATGGACACAGTTGTATTGGTATAAAGGTGCCTAATGCTGGTGTAGCATATTTCCCCTCCTGTGCAGGAATATGCTATATCAGTATAAGCACTTTTGTACTGGCATAACTGTGCCTACACTAGGGGAGTTGCACTACTTTAACTATACAAGTATAGTAAAACAGTACAGTTTTTGTGTGTTGACAAGCCCTAAGGCTAGAACTGATTTCCTGTGAAAAATTCTCAAAGCCGAGTTCTAATGTGCATTTTTCAGTATCACCAGATGGCGTTGTGGTAAAGTTCTGCTTTGCTCTTAGGAGAATGTAACTTTTGTGACTCCTGTTGTTATTTTGTCATGTAACATATTATAATAACAATGTGGTTTTTGTTTAGGAATGTATTTCATTAAAAGAATGTGTAAATTGAGCATATATAAACTAAAGATAATTCTCTGTGCAATCTCAGTGTGAAAGTAACTCAGCATGGATTGAAGGCAATCTACACTAAGGAAAAGACCACTTCCTGACAATGGTTATCAGTGGATCCCTCCTAGGCCTCGTCCACCTGTCTGTCCTCCTCACACCACACCACACACCACACAAACTGTTGCTGAAACTGTTAAAATTGTGCAGGTGGCAGTTTGTGGTCAAATTGGATCTATAGAATTTAGGAAATGGGAGACACAGAAAACTCAGAGAAAAATAGGGAAATGCCTCAGAAGCTGGGAATGGGGACAAGGTGAATTGTTTTGACCTGATTTGGCTTCAGAGAATTAAAAGTTGATCCTTTCCTGAGCTTCAGCCAGTGGCAACGTCAGAATTATATATGTGTTATCTATGCCTGACCTAGCGTATTCCAGAGGTAATCTTGATCAGGGTAGAACTCTGTCACTGATTTATTTTTACTTTGTGATTCCTTTCTCGTCATTAAAGTTCTAATGTAAGGTACAGTATTCCTTGTGGGCATTTGCTTTTATTAACAACTGATATATGAGCACTACAAGTAAATCCTAAAGCTATGAGAATTGGTTACAACTTGGTGACAGCAGGTTATAAAGTACAGAGTATCTCTAGTAGGCAATCTTCTCATGGCTTTTGCCTAACTGTGAAAAAATCTAGAACTGAACCCAACTCTGAACCTTGATCTCCCAAGAGGCTACTAAAATGAACCAATGCATTAATTTATAAGTTACAAAGGACAGCGTTGGTGGGTTTTCTTTTTTCTTTTCTTTTTTTAAAGATTCTAGGCTGGCTGTTGACTTGTTTTTGGGTCAGCAGCCATACTACATAATTCAGACATGCCAGTATTATTGTATAAAAAATGTTGATTATTGATGTTCTCAAATAATATCTCCCTGCAGAAATACTCTCAAACCAGACTTTATACAGAAGCTCTTAGAGGCTCCAGAAGAAAAAAATCCCATTAGTTAAAACTAATTAAAAATGATTAAATATAATGTTTACCAAGCAAAAGCAATATGGATGAGCACGCAGTATATCTCCCCAATGATTTCGAAGGAAATGCATCAGGTAGCCATTGTTCCATACCATAATTTTCCACCTTTATGGAACCAAAGGAATTTTTGGTTTTTCTATGCATATATTCAACATACCCCAGAAAGTGCTTTAAGTAAGAGTCAGAGGGTTACACACATTATTTCAAGGGTCTAGTCACATATAAATGACTTCTGTTTATTTTAAGGGATTATTCAAAGAGAAAGGACTCATACATATTTCAGACAAATTGTAAAAAGTGTAGTATTGTGGGAGTTTTATTTGTTGTTGTTTGTCCTTTACATGTGAGCGCCTAATGAATTGCCCATGGTATGTGGGTGCCCAGGGAGGTGAGAGTGGGGGTTGACACATACAGACACAGCATATGGGCCTGAGGAAATACATCTCCTTTTATACTCTGAAATGAAAGTGATCTTTTACGAAGAAAATCTCTAACAGTTGATCCCTGATCCTTGTACTTGTTCTATGGGAAAAACACATGTCACACTAATGCCAGGGGTCTGAATTTCAACACTTGTATCTTACTGACACACATCCGTGTGTGATGAGTTTATGTCATCGCTTCATAACCAGTCGTGTGTTGACATTCTAATCCTGCCATGCTGTCTCCATGCATCCAAATGTAATGATGCCTGAAATAAATTAGGGAATTTTTCAGTGTACTGCAAGTTGAGCTTGCAGATGCAGGGCAGTTCTGTGAAAATCTGAACTGTTCAGCAAGTTTAGGGGGTCGATGGCAATCCTGGCCATAAACTGGTATCTAATTCTTGTGGCTGCCCAAGAACTTCGACAAGGAAGAGAGCACAACATCCTCCCGAACATGGCTGTTAGGGTCTTTTTTCCATGCAAGAGACTTGCCATTTCCTCAGTTCCCAGGAGATGACATACAACTTTCAGAAGATGTCTGTTGACTTCCCAACAGGGCAGAAAGGAGTGGGAGAAATACTTCAATTCACCATTCAAATCTGTGACTTCCACTTGAAAACTGAGCATTACTGTGCTAAGCCCTTGGAATTTAGATTGGATGAAAATGATGCACAGAAGAGAAGATGCATGAACAGCTCAGTGGGAGGAAGGTGAAAAATACACACCCAGCAGCAGCATTTTCGTTGTGGCCTAATACATGCAAGAAAGTAATACAATGCCCTTCACTGTCATCTTTCTATATTGCCACTGATCAATCAGCATTTCATAGATTTTAGTTGGTAAAAATGTTGGTTTTTGGTGCCCGGAAGCCATAGTGCTATAGTTTTTACAACAAAAAGCAAAATAAAGCCTCTCTTATTTGTTTTGCTATGTTTGTAACACCCTTCCAATTATGTTTGCCTCTCACAGCTCCCCTACACTCATTCCCTGTTGGACCTAGATCAGACACACAAAAGGTCAGACTGACTTTCAAACCTTCCTGTGACTTGGCAGGCACAGAAAAGTAAAACGTAGAAAATCCTTCTTCCTGTTATTTCTTGGGCAGTCCTATCTAAAATGAAATCCTCCAAGTAACCCTAACATTCTAGCCACCCATCTTGAATGTCTGGCACAAACATAGGAGTCGGATTTGTCAGGAGAGAAGGTCTATTATTAGTTATTAACATTTATTCAGGCCAATATTTTCAAACTTGGGTACTTAAAGTTAGGCTCCTAAATCCATAGTTAGGCCCTTCAGTAAGAGTGGTTGGTTTTCAAAGCACCTGCAGCTCTAGTAACATACACTGTAATTGCCTCCATTTTTTTTTAATTTCTTCAAGCTATGGAAATGTTCTTTGAGGCAGTGTAGGAGTAGCTGATCATGGTATTGTCAGCTGAACAGCAGTCTGCAAGTGTTTATAGTAAATGTGAACAGCTATGTCACAAGCCACTCACTGTCTGCTTCATAGTAACTTTAAAAAACAACAAAAGAAAACAAAATCACCTTGCTGAAACAGAGTAATGTGGATACCAATGGCAATGGATGAAAGAAGCAAAATTCAGTCAACTGTCACTTTACCACATCCTCATAGCCAAGACTATGAGGGTCTAAATGAGCTGTTATCACTCAAGAGAGAGATCTTGAAGACATTGTGGATAGTTCTCTGAAAACATCTACTCGATGTGCAGCGGCAGTCAAAAAAGCAAACAGAATGTTGGGAATCATTAAGAAAGTGATACATAATAAGACAGAAAATATCATGTTGCCTCTATATAAATTCATGGTACACCCACATCTTGAATACTGCATGCAGATGTGGTCGCCCCATCCCAAAAAAAGATATATTGGAATTGGAAAAGGTTCATAAAAGGGCAACAAAAATGATGAGGGGTATGGAACAGCTTCTATGAGGAGAGATTAAAAAGACTGGGACTTTTCAGCTTGGAAAAGAGACAACTAAGGAGGGGATATAATTGAGGTCTATAAAATCATGAATGATGTGGAGAAAGTAAATAAGGAAGTGTTATTTACTCCTTCTCATAACACAAGAACTAGGAGTTACCAAATGAAATTAATAGGCACTGGTTTAAAACAAACAAAAGGAAGTATTTCTTCACACAATGCATAGTCAACCTGTGAAACTCTTTGCCAGAGGATGTTGTGAAGGCCAAGACTATAACTGGGTTAAAAAAAGAATTAGGTAAATTCATGGAGGGTAGGTCCATCAATGGCTATTAGCCAGGATGGGCAGGGATGGTGTCCCTAGCCTCTGTTTCCCAGAAGCTGAGAATGAGCGACAGGGAATGGATCACTCCATCATTACCTGTTCTGTTCATTCCCTCTGGGGCACCTGACATTGGTCACTGTCGGAAGACAGGATACTGGGCTAGATGGACCTTTGGTCTGATGCAGTATGGCCGTTCTTATGTTCTTATAACTAAGTAGCTGCACTGAGGAAAGCAGTGCATCATGTCAATCACTGAGAGGAGCTGCAATCAGAGAAAAAAATACTTCAGAGCTCATGGCCCAGCTGTGGCAACCAGAACACTTTGGAACTGAATAATCAGCTTAGCAGCAAGCAGCTTCAAGCACAAGCTTCATCTCAGCCAAGGTATGAGCCTCCACACTTGCACCAATAGGAATGACATGCTGAAAAGAGTGTTTAGCTACCTCCTGAACTACACAACTCTGAGTCTCCTGCTGTCTCCATTTGTTAGCCCCATTGATAGAATCTGGGACTGTGGGGGGGTAGTGGTGTGCTGCTGATACTGCTGCAGCACCAGTGGAGGCTAGGGCTGGACTCCTCCAGGAGGATTCTGTGAGGCTGGCCTTGGCAGGAAGTACCGCCCAGCAGAACCTGCGTGGGGACCCCTCGCAGCCCACTGGTTAGCTGGAACCAATACTTAAACCAGGAAGCCATGATGAGAAGCTGTCTGAGGAACAACACAGGCTGCTTTTCTGCCTCTGCTCCACACCCTGCTTGTAATAGACCTTAGAGTCCAGCTTCCAACCCTGCTTTGTCCTTGGCTTTGCTCTTTGATTGCGATCTGTAACCTGGTGCCTGACCCTACCCGTCTCCTGGCACCTGAACCTTGATCTGGCCTGTGGCCTGCATTGGACTCTGATCTCCCAGTATCTGACTTGGCCTGACTTCTGCTCCAATCACTAGGTCTGACCGCCCTTGTTCTGATTGTGACACTCATAATATATGCAGAGAGTAACTTTTAGCTAAGACCTAGCTCAGCAAGGAGGAGGTTCCCTTTTGGCTTGCCTGCTTAGAGGTCCCTTTTGACTCAGTAATGAATGCAGGTCCTAAATTTAAAGTAAGTTAAGAGTGCAGTTGTTGGTATGTGGCTTGGGTCATATGTTTTGATGCCACTGGTGTGAAAGATTACCTGATTTGTACATGCAATGCCTGTAATAGCTCATAATCTGAATGTGCACTTTGCACATCTAACTTGCTTAAAGATCAGGCCCTGAATGTGCAGAGCACACCGACATCATATTCTTCCACCAGATGGGGTACTCCACTAATTGGTTGTCTGTTCTGATGTCTGGCCCCAGTTGGCAGATACAACATGGCCACTCAAAGACAAACCAATAAATCTTAAGCCTCTTGACAGCATGCTTCCCAGGCTGAACTCTTAGGTTGCCCTTTTTCCATTGTGTTTAATATAATGGAGGCGGAGCAGGCTTCAGACTTTGGCAGATGTAAAGGACAGAGATGAGCCCATTCTAGCCCCACTAAGATAAAAATAAGTAAAACAGCTGGTAACAGGTGAATACTGTATTTCAGAAGGTCCCAGGAGATGTTTGAAATGCAGTTATCTTGATTTCACCAGATAGTTTTAAGAGCTCTCTGGATTTGCTGCAGTCATCTGTTTGCTCACTCTACCAAATAAATGTAACACACAGCTTCTCAAGTAATGAAAGGTTAAAGCTGGCAGTGATCCACAGGAAATAGGAGTGTAAGGGTGAGTGTGTATTTTGAAATACGGATGTTACAATTTCCATTCCAGCTTGCAAAACAAACCCAGACCATGTCAGTTTAACGATTTATAAGCATGTCTTTAAAAATCATTTATTCAGTTTCTCACAATGGCTCTCTGATACATGCAAAGTTCAGCAATCTGCTTATTTCTCATGCTACTAAGCATGGGCTGCTTGTAATTATTTCTGACTAAAGGCCAGATTGTGGCTGCCTGCGCACAGGTGTATGAGGGGGAAAAGAAGTGCAAGGAGCCTTCACCTTATGCACCTGTTTGATGAAAGGGGCCATCAGAACCGCAGTCCTTGCATACCCAGAGCTCAAGGATATGGAGGAGTCAGAGCACTGGCTGCCCCTTGGGGGCCTAGTCAGGTGGGGCAGAGCCATGTCCAACCTCCCTCCTATGCTGGCTGTTGGCCTAGGGCAGACTTGGGGAAGCGCATTCTGCACCCTGTGAAAGGGAGTAATAGCAGGCATTCTAGGGTGCATTACCTCAGTGCTTTAAGATAACAAGAACGCTTCCAGGACCTGTCACAGTGGAGAAGCCATTGTGACTTTAATCCTCTGTTCATAGAGGGATCAATCCTGCATCCCTGAAGTCAGCAGGGCCAAAATTTTTAAGAGAGGCCACAGAATCTGCATGCACTGGATTTCGTATGTCCAGCTCAGGATACCTTGGGCCTGATTTTCAGAAGTGCTGAACGCCCACAACTCCATATGAAGATAATGGAAGCTGCCAGACTCAGCTCCTCAGAAAAATTAGACCCAGAATGTTTCAAGTTGGGCAATCAGAATCAGTGGTGACTCTTGAAAATTTTCACTTGAGGAGTTTTGCCATTGACTTCAATGGGAGCAGCAGCAGGTCTGGACCAGGCACAGCATGGGCAGCAACAAGAGTGGGAGAAGAAGAAATTGAAACCACAGGTGTAGGCAGAGGTGGAATTATTTGTGCTCTAAATGATGATAAACATGAAGTTAAACCAGGTAAGGTGCTTGTAAAATTTTTTAGAGGATTAAACTTGGAGATTGTCATTTGTTTAATTGTAATACAAACCCCAAATGATCCTTAACATAATGTATCATCAGACTGCAGAGAGAAAGCTTTCGTTTCAAGACATACTGCCAATTCTTTCAAGATAAAATATAAAGGGTAATCCTCAACTGGTGTAAATTGTCATAGCTCCAATGAAGTCATGACTGCACCAGCTGAGGATCTGCCCCAAAGGGTTAGAAAAAATGCCAACGGACAAGCACCAATGGCTGCTCCACAAAGTAGATAATTTGTATCAGTTTTTAGGTACCTGGAATTTGAAAGTGCTAACACTTAATATACATTTTACCTTTAGTGCTTTGTGAGCTTTCAAAATGACATTCTCAAAGTTTCCAAAAACCTGATAGAATACAATTTCCCCCCCAAAACTGACACCATTCTCCCCCAAAACTATGACACTTAAAAAACTTTAAAGTATTATTTTAAGGAGAAATACTATTTTTTAAAATGGAAATTTCTCAGTTTGGATGTTGAAATGCTGATCTTTGCCATTAAGAATCCTGGTCTGAGTCTGTCACTTACTGAGAAGTAAAAGCTTTCAGTACCTCTCAGAAGACACTCAGCACCTTGCAGAACTGGTCCCACAGAGATTAACATCACGGTTTCAATGGTTACCATTGTATCCATCTCAGATATACCCTAGGGGTGTTTGTCACATCCTGTATCCAGAGTTAAACTGAATTTTTTCTATTATAGAAATGCCTATGAAGATTTTCATTTCTCCTTTTCATGTGCAACTGTTTACCCCACTTGCACAGTAAAGTTAAAAAATTAGTAAAAGCAGAAATGAAAATGCTCTCAACAAAAACACTTCAATGGTTAAAACTGAGAACGTTTTAGGATTAACTCTGGCTATGATAAACAGCAGCAGTCACCCTGAGGGGTAGACTTTAGGATGGATAATGATTCAGAAGACATAGAAGCAGACACTAGTCCTCATTGGTTTGTATCACCAAGAGAATACTTGGATTCTATTCAAAGGGAACATTAGCCAGTTTTGAGCTGATTGGAATAGATAACTAGACATGAAGAAGATGTATTCATCATTTGCTATGGACTAAATAGGGAAAAGTTTCAGTTCTCCTGGGATCACCCACTGTACCTAAGATTTATTTGATAATTGTTATATTTAAAAATAAATAAATTTTTGATTACGAGGGTAGTGGTTTCCCATGCCACTTTTTCAGCAGGTTTGGTACCAATACAAAGTGGGATGAGATGGTCAAACATGAAAAGTTTGAAATTCAGCTATTAAAATGTGTATTGGGTAAATGTTTACTCTACTGCATGTTCATTTATTTTTCTTTCAAACCTTTGAGTCTCCTTAATGCTTCACTGAGACAATTAATTCTCTTTGGAAAACAGGATATGGGTAATTAAACAAGTGAGAGAAACTAGTTTACTCAACTGTCTGGAGATTCAAAGAACCAACTGGTTTCAGAGTAGCAGCCGTGTTAGTCTGTATTCGCAAAAAGAAAAGGACTTGTAGCACCTTAGAGACTAAAAACAAATTTATTTGAGCATAAGCTTTCGTGCATCCGATGAAGTGAGCTGTAGCTCACGAAAGCTTATGCTCAGATAAATATGTTAGTCTCTAAGGTGCCACAAGTCCTCCTTTTTTTTAAAGAACCAACTGCATTTAAATGGAGTTAAATCACATTCAGTTGATACCATGTGAAATCAGGGATTCACTGAAACTATAAGCATATTAATTCTATGGAAAATACAACTTAATAAACTCAAACTATCTTCTTAATGAAAAGAAAAGGAGTACTTGTGGCACCTTAGAGACTAACCAATTTATTTGAGCATAAGCTTTCATGAGCATCCGATGAAGTGAGCTGTAGCTCACGAAAGCTTATGCTCAAATAAATTGGTTAGTCTCTAAGGTGCCACAAGTACTCCTTTTCTTTTCGCAAATACAGACTAACACGGCTGTTACTCTGAAACCTATCTTCTTAATGATAAGAGAATTAACTTCTGATTGTTTATAGCATATAGTATTTGCTTGCTTTGTGTTATTTGGAACTATACCCACTCATGCCGTTAGCCTGAGAGCTGCTCAGGACAGAGATTATGTTCTTTATACTGCACACTAATCAATTGTAAAGATCTGTGCATGCCCTATGGGGCTCTAATGACTGTAAACTTTTTGGGGCAGGGACTTAAACCTTCTCTAGGTTTGTTCTGCACCTACCACAATGGGGCCCAAACTGGCTAGCTTATAGATGTTAGTCTAAAATGAATGCTAAATAACAGGTGTTTTATACCCACAATATATACTCCTACATTAAAGTAGATCTAACTGAGCATCTAGCTTTATTTGCAGCAGCATGACCTGGAAGTTACAAAGAAACACTGCTTGCCTGATCTGGACAGAACAATTTTCTAAGCATGCTCTGCCAAGGAAGAAAGATTTTTTTATTATTATTCTAAATGTGATAAGAAGCTTTTTTTTTTTTAAAGAAAAAGCAGAACAATCTTCCCTTTACTGTCAATCATAAACAGTTCCATGTAATGCAATTATTATGTAAATCCTTTATAATTTAACTTTTTTATACCTTTATTTTACTATATTTGCTTTTATTTATTAGCATTTATGAACAAATGCTATTGTTTGATTGTTTGTTTGTTAAGGTTAGTCTCAGTTATGAGTGGAATGTTTCTATGGTCCTTGTTGCTTGAGCCAGCCAGTGCCTTACTTTACAATTATCTCATTTTTGGAACAAAGTTTCCTCGATCACTTTTAAAAATATTTTATACACCAATCAGTGAAATATGATCAGATATACATACTCATTTTAATCCCACTGCATCTGAAAATGTGATTGAAAATACAAGTTTCTCTCTATAGCAACAAGTTCATATTAAGTTTTTCATTTGTTCTAAAACTCTAAAGGTTAGATTCTATGCTGTACATATTTCCTCTTCATTGCAAGTTGAGTAAGATAATGAATTTTCCATGTACCTTAGAATCCATCTGATTTTGGCACCTTTTAAAACACTAGCACTTTCTGATCTACCTCTTGATTATGAGTGGGTTAATGACTTTCTAGTAAGGCATGGGATATATTTTGTCTGATTCTGGGCAAAAGTAGCAAATGAAGAAATGTTTCCGAAGGGAGCATCTGTCTCCAGAGGCTTTAGAACCAATTCCAAATGCATCTATGACTGCTGACTCTTAATTGGAAAATTTACACTTTTGACTGACTTCAGGCTTTAACTATTAAGAGAATATGTATTTAGGCCAAATTTTCAAAGGCATTTGCCTATCCATGTCTATTTGTGCATGCAGACTGGGTTGTACAGTTAGCTGATTTGCTTACACAGATAACTGTTTGCATGCACAAATGCAGATTTGCTCACATAAATGACTGTGTCTGCACATATTGTGTGTGGTTAAGATAAAAAGCCTGCTAATCATGTTCACCAATACCCCCAAAATTTATGTTGGGGGTTTAATTGTGCTTTTACACACAAAAAATCACCACCCCTTATTAATTTCCCCATATAATATCTCTAAAAGTCTTGTTATAGTTCCTTATATCTCTGAAACTGTTTCATTAATTTGATTGTTTCAGCAAGACCCTGATTCAGTAAAACATCTAAATTCATGCTTCACTTCAATGAGACTTAAGTGCATTCTTAAAGTTAAGCATGTGCTCATGTGCTTTGCTGAATTAAGTCCTAAATTATCTAGGTTTGATGAACTATTCTCCACTTCCCCTAACTTTTTAATAACACACTGTGAGGGAAACACATCGCAATGGAAGTTGTTTATAGAGAATGCAGCAATAAAGATTGTCAGGTATAATTTATGGCCAAGTTTCTTTTGTTCTCAAAGCAGACATGAATGAGGGATAAGAAATTCAAACACATGCTGTGTATTTTGTATTTCCATAGTTGTTAGGGAAAGGAGGATCCTATTGATCTGCAGGTTTTTTAGTAGTTCTCCAAAAATGAAGTCTGTGACATTTATCTCTCTAGGAAAATGTATGGGTTGGCCTTTGAATGTTATTTGACAGGACAAATATTTATGTTTACTAGAACTGACCAACTTATTAACTGTGAATCACATTATTCAGAGAATAATCAATGTGCGGCTGGAACTCCAGAGTCCCAGAACTATTCCTAAAGAACATTTAGTCTAGGGAAAATCCTGGATGTGGTTTCTAGGACATTTGTCCTGCTTTCAAACTGGGATAGATAATATTGTAGAGAAGCTTTGAATGGATTAGCCATCAGCTAGTGTTCTTTAAGGTCTTATGAGTGACACTCAGGCACAGACCTGAGCAAGCAGCTGTGAGAAGTCACACTGCCCTGGGCATAGGATTGCCAGGTGTCCAGAGCACCTGGTTGGAAAGGGACCCTGCCAGTTCTGGTCGGCACCATCGACCGGGCTGTTAAAATTCAGGTCGGCGGTGCAGCACAGCGGGGGCCTGGGACTAAGGCAGGCTCCCTGCCTGCCCTAGCTCCGCGCAACTCCCAGAAGTGGCCACCAGGTCCCTACAACCCCTAGACTTATGGACCGGCAGGGAGGCTCTGCGCACTGCCCCCGCTCCGAGGGTTGGCTCTGCAGCTCCCATTGGCCGGGAACCACAACCAATGGGAGCTGCAGAAGTGGCGGCAGCACACGGAACCTGCTTGGCTGCCCATGCATCTAGGGGTTGCAGGGACCTGGCAGCTGCTTCTTGGGAACTGCGGTTAGTGCCGCCGGGACCCCTCACCCCAGGCCTGACTCCAGAGCCCACACCCCCAGCTGGAGCCTGCACCCCCTCCCACACTCCAAACCCCTCGGCCCCAGCCCGGAGCCCCCTCCTGTACCCCAAACCCGTCACTTCTGACCCCATCCCAGATCCTGCACCCCCAGCAGGAGTCGTTACACCCCTTCTGTACCCCAAACCCCTGCCCCAGCCCGGTGAAAATGAGTGAGAGTGGGGGAGAGCGAGTGACATAGGGAGGAGGGATAGAGCGAGCGGGAGCGGGGCCTCAGTGAAGGGGTGGGACAGGGGTGGGGCAGGGGTGTTCGGTTTTGTGCGATTAGAAAGTTGGCAACCCTACCTGGGCAAGGGATTATGACTCCTTGAGGCACAGTCCCTTCCCTAGTGCCTCAGTCCACTGGTGGACTGAATGCTGTGCACCATTCTGTTCTTACCAGCAAGCAGGCAGTGCTGAGGGGAAGGGCAGGCCATCATCCTGCCTCCTTCCTAACTGTGTTGGGAAAAAATTAGAGCACCTTAGGTAAGCAGCAGAGTTCCTAAACTCCCACAATTGCAGGAGCTGCAGCTATCCCTGGCCCTCATATATGATGCACAGAGGGGGAAAAAACATTCTTTGCACCTAATCATATTGTGCACCTACTAAAAGGCAAAAGTCAATGACCTAAAGAATTGCAGGGGTGGGGGGAGAGAAAAGGGGAGGGGAGCAAGGACTGCAGAAGTCTAGAAACATTTCAAGTTTACTCTGCAGCCCCTGCAGATCATATGACTCGAAAGATATTGTTTAATTTAAAACTAATTTATACAATGTTTTTGTTATTGCTTTTTAAACTGACATGTCAAATGGGTGCAGAATGATTTAGAGCAGAGGTTCTCAAACTGTGGTCCGTGGATCACCAGTGATCCGCAAGCTGCATTTAGGTGGTCCACGGATAGTTCCCTCTAAGGTGCGTGCCCAGATCCCGCGCAGGCGGGGCTCCACTAATTAGGTGCCTGGACCCTGGAGAAGACACACATGTAAGGTGAGGTGGTGGCCTTGGGAGGGAATAAGGGATTGGTGGGAGGGGGCAGTGAGGTGAGAAGAGAGGGTGGGGAGAATTTGGGATGTGCAGGACTGTGGTGGCCAGAGAAAGAGGCGACTTTCCCCACCTCCAGGGCTGTGGCTCCTGGGGAGAGATGGCCCTCCTTCCCAGCCTCAGCAGTGTGGCTGCTGTGGCGGGTGAAAGACCCCCTTCCTTCTCAGCTCCAGCTCGGGGGCTGCCGTGGCGGGGGATAGAGGGCACATCCATCACCTTAAAAAGGTAAGACTACTGATATTAAAATAAGAGTTGTATGCTTTTATTTGTAGAACAAAAAAAGTTTATTATTATTAAGGTTTTCTTGTATAGTGCTTTTATCCAAAGCGCTTTACAATAGTTAGCTAATGGTACAAACAACATTTGGAAAGATCATTAAGTGGTCCATTGAGATCCTCAGCAATTTTCAAGTGGTCCGCAAAAAAAAAAGTTTGCAAACCACTGATTTAGAGGGACTGTTTGTTCCAAACTATGGGAAGCAGTTGTTTGGAACATATCCACTTCTACCCCTCGCCCGCACCCCCAGCTACTCAGGGTCCCCTGGCAGTAGAATTGATGTCATTCTGCTGCACAAAAGTTAGGATGGGAGGGTTGGATGATTGGGGGCTGTGTGAGGAGCAGGGGCATATCCCCAGCACAGCATGGAGCTCTGTTCCACACACACAATGGTGTGCAGATAGTGGGGAATGCACAGGCCAGGGAAGGGTGGGCTGGAGATCTTCTGCTATGTAGATCCTCCTGTACATATCTTGCCATTGTCTGGGTACTATGGAGCTCTGCTCTTTAGGGACCTGAGCTTAAACCCAGTGAAGACAATGAAAAGACTTCCTGTGGTGGCATGCAGATGGCAGGGACTGGGTGGAAAAAGGAAAAGCTGAAGGATCTGTGTCTGGGAGGACCCTCCCATCCGCTTCTCCCTTTCTCCTTCATTCCTCTGTGCTGGAGAAAAGCACATAAGGGATCTCCAAGGTTACTTCAGTCACTGGACTGCAACTGCCTTGCAGTCTGAATGGGAGGATTCCTTGACCACATCTGTTTCGCGCCTGACCTAGGCATTCAGGCTGGCATTGGGCAGAGCATTGCCCTATATGCCTAATTCAACCTAAGACCTTCCACAGAATATATTGAACACCAAAGAGTTGCAAATAAATAGCTTAACAGCAGGGATGTCGTGGAGAAGGGAATGGTCTGGAGAGAATTGGACTCTCCTATTATAGTCATGAGAAAAAAGTGTGTATACTGGACGTGATCTGTATATTCCACGTGATCAGTGTGAGCTAACGTTCTGATTTACCTTACAGATTCCATTTCATTCTCCT
This sequence comes from Lepidochelys kempii, assembly GCF_965140285.1. Classification (NCBI taxonomy): domain Eukaryota; kingdom Metazoa; phylum Chordata; order Testudines; family Cheloniidae; genus Lepidochelys; species Lepidochelys kempii. The sequence goes on along the minus strand of NC_136381.1, from coordinate 101,982,024 downwards.
CCATTCTGATTCTTTAATATTGTCTGCACCATCCACATTTTCAAACATGTGCAGATATAGTTTATTTTTGGTACAGAGTTATGATTGTGTAAAGGGAGTAACAGTTTCACACCTACAGTTCAAGACTGGTTCATTGCATTGCTGAAATTTTCCAGTGTACATATAATTTTATAAAATACAAAATGAACTGTTAAGAAAGAGGCCTAATTTGGGGAAACTTCTAGAATCATATTAAGCGGTATAGAAATATCTGCATCTTTTATATAGATAACTTTCTCTCAAATCATAGTATTTTGGAGCTTAGGGTAACACATATCAGGTGCTTATCGTATGAATTTGAACTATTTGTTTTTTAAAGAGCCAAATCCTCAGGTCTTAAGCTTTTATTCATTCATTATGCCTGCAAATTTCTGTTGATTTCAATAAAAAGAGAGAAAAGTACTCAGGATCTGGCTATAAATATTTAATTAGTTTTGCACAAATGCTACAACCCAGAATCTATTCATATGCTCTCGGCACCCTTAACATAACTTAAAAATGCATTACAAGTAACTCCCTAAAAGTACAGCATTACAGTTTGGTATAACCCACCATCAGCAAACCAGGAATCTTCAAAAGCTCAAATCTTCCTTCCCCAGCACCCCCTACCAGCAGTTCTCCACCATTATAGTTAGCATTCGCCCACGCATCACCCCCATGTTAAAGGCCTATGGAAAACAATGAGCTTTGTCAAGTACCTTGAACATCATCGGATTTGGGCTATTTTGGACTAAGAGGGGGTTGCAAATTCGATAGCTGAGGAACCCTGACAAAGAACACCTGGTCAGCAACTCCTTCTCATTTATACCGATGGTTCTCCCACCGGTTTTCCTAAAATGATTGTAACAGAAATTAAAAACTAAGAAAAAACAAAAGAAAAGTCTCCATGAGAGAGTGCACAACATGTGTCTGGGTCCACTGAAAGAGGCCAGAGCAAAACAGAATAAATATAAAAATCTGCACACAGTTCATAGAAATTTAAAAGTACATTGCAGAGAAAACAAAAGACAAAACGGTTTCATTTGCCTCCCTCATTTTCACCCACTGCCAGGCTCCAATGCGCTTAAGTAGTATTGCCCAAGTGTACAACTAGTGTGCCTAAATGAGAGCATGGTTTTCAGATGAGTTGAGAGGCTTCAGCCACGCTTACGAGGGCCCTCATTCAGCAAAGTAGTTAAGCACATGCTTAACTTCAATGTAACTTGAATTTCAATGTGATTTGAGTACTTAACTCCCTTAGGCTCTTTTGAAAATCCAGGCCTCACTGCTGCAATGTGATTTGAGTACTTAACTCCCTTAGGCTCTTTTGAAAATCCAGGCCTCACTGCTGCAATGTGATTTGAGTACTTAATTCCCTTAGGCTCTTTGGAAAATCCAGGCCTCACTGCTGCAATGTGATTTGAGTACTTAACTCCCTTAGGCTCTTTGGAAAATCCAGGCCTCACTGCAACTTTAGGCACCCTGGTCTAAATATTTTGACTTAAATGGTTTGCTTGGGAGACACCAGGCTAGTGAACAAAAGACGTGAGCTTAGCAGGCACCATAACAGAGTCCCAATTTTTGTTCCCACGCTGTCTGGCGATATTACCTGAGACATGTCATTTAATCTCTGTGCCTCCAATTCCATTTCCCATAGCGGATCTGTGAAGTCTAACTAAATGATGTCTATAAAAGGCTAAACAAGTGTACAGTATTATTAAGGCAGTCAGCGACAGAGGTGACACTCAAATTCAAGATTTCCTGTCTCCTAGGTCTGTGCTTAATTCCAGAGGCCACTATTACCTACTTTTCTAAGAGCTTCAGTTGAGAAGCAGACAGTGGGGTTTTTTGTTTTGTTACGGGTCATTTTAATATTTTTGTAAACAGTTGACAATAAAACTATTTGGCACAAAGAATTATGAATTTCTCTTAAATTGCTTCAAATTCACAAATGTTCTGCTCACTGAAAAACACAGTTTTGACCAACATAACCATGCATTGTTAATATTTGTGCAGCTCTCGTAAAAACTCACTTTCCAGTCAGGCTTAAGCATTTCTTCTTTTTTAACTCAGTTGTCAGTGAGGATGAATGTACAGCACATTTTTAACACGTGGGGGTCTCAGGTAAAACAATCCTTATCCACCAATCAGACAGAGAAACCTTGTTAATACCCTGCTAACAGCAATCACATTTATGTCAGCAAGGTTCTGTTTCAGCGGGGAAAGGACATAGGATCAAATGAGAGAAAAGGAGCAACACTTTCTATGACTAGTATGATTTGATCTGTTTCAACAGGCTTTATTACTGGCGAAATCTATTTCCATTTGCTGCCACCCTCTAATTTAACAATAGATTGCATCATATGGTTCCTGCAATTGAGATAGCTAGTTACCATCTTAGACTGCTTTACTTAAAGGGGGAAAAACATAAGATAAAAAGCAGTACAAAGTGATATACCTAACAATTATGTTTATGTTTTAAATCTCAGATAGTGCAATTATTTCTACTGTCTTACTGTACTAAGTTTAACATAACCCACCTATTCAATGAAGACCTAATTTGGTAGTCAGAATTTGTTTATGGAGGTCATTCTGTGGTGCACTAAAACAACTACTGGGTTTGTTAAAGCAATTTTGTTCATACTAGAATCGTGGTTACTACATAAATGCTGTAATGGAAAGGCACAACATTTTCAAAGTGGAAAAATAAATAATAATGAACCTTTAGCTTAAAAATGCAATTCCTTTCTGTGTTCCTTTCTTGTAAAGAAAAATCTACATTTCAAAGGAATTTTTTTTTTACAGATGGAAATGCTTATTTTCTAGCTACTGAAGATGTGCCGGGAAGTATTACAGAATATCATGTTCAGAGTTTTAGAAGCAAATTGCTTCTGCATACACTTTATCTAGCAGTCAGCTTTATGGTGCTCTTTACCTGTCTGTCATAACTTCATCAGTCTTTTCCCCAATGCATCTAAAGCCTTTGAAACTTAAGAGATGTAGCAGCGCATCTTCACATGGTGTGTGCATTTGCGCCATGCTAACTTGGCTAGCATGTAAACATGAACAGCAGGTTTCTGTGCATGAGACCCAATTATTAAATGTTTAATGAAAAGCCACTTTTGGAATGAGATGCTTGTGTCAGCATGAAAACAATGATTCTAGAACGCACATATCAAAGGACAAATAACTGAAGGGACTATGCACCTTTAAAATGAGTTTCAGACGTATTGTACGATATTCAGTTCTATCACAGCAGTGCTGGGAGGACCACCTTAGCTGTGGAGGATTTGGCTTTTCCATTATAAACATTGACTTTTAAACATCTCTGCAGCATTTTTAAATCATCACAGTGAGCTGAAACATACATGGTGTCAAACAGATGGGAAATTTCATATACATTTTTTAAGCCAGTTAAATCATTTTTGTTTAATTGCAGAGAAACAAAAAAGCTAATAGTAGGAATCAGGATGTGCTTTTAAGTGCTTCTTTGCATCAGGTTCCATATACAGAGAAGGTCTGAATTTGCATTTATTTATTTATTAAAAACAGTAATTTTGGCAGTCAATTCTTAATCTAGACTAAGCCATTCTGGTATTTTGACAAAAACAAATGGTCTTGAAACTGCCAGGATATGAAAGTTTGAAAAGCAGCTTCTAAGACTACATGGGGGCTACCCTCTGGACTTCATATCAATGAGAGTTTTAACTGATTAAGGACTGCAGTCCTTAATGGCCTACAGTCACTGCTTTGATGAAGGGTTTTTTTTTTATCAACACTGTGTTACCATTCACTCAGTCTGGGGCTGAGGAAAGGAAAACAATTCTTATCTCTGTATCTGTTTGTCATTTCTTTTGTATTCCTAATAAGTTTTGTTACTTATCTTTGGTTTCCTGTATCTACAGAGTTAACTTTGGTTTTTCTTATCTTATTGGCATAATGCAAATAAGATTGCTGCTCCATGCCTTTAAGGAAATCATATCAAAATAAAAATTAATTTCTAACTGCAAATAATGCACCTGGCCAACCAGCAAGGGGCGCACTAAAACCCACAGCAAAAGAGGAAAGACTGTGGAGAAATATTGGGGACAGCTTGTCAGCGGCAAGGAGCTTCCTTTAGATGAAAAGAAAAATGAAGCTAATGCAAATGTTTCAGGAAAACTGACCTCAAAGACAAAATTGAGGATTGCACAGTTACAAAATGAAATACCTTATTAAAAAAAATTCCTTGGTAACTTAAAAAATCTAACGCATTTGGTTGAAGTTCACACCTACATTTTTAAGAACAGGCTCTGGTGTAATTCATAACACTAAAATCTTTGATGTTTCATGCAAGAGCAAGCACAGTTTGAAATAGCAGGAGTCCAGAACTGCAGACATGAACTTGGATAATTTCACTTTAGGAAACGTATTCAGAAAATGTGTATGCCCCATTTTAGAGTCAATAAACCCCAAACTCCTGCCTGAAAAGCACTGCTCTCGGATTTTAATAGAAAACTCCCTTCCCAAGCCATTGTTTTCAACTTTTTAATTACTCTGAAGTGAGTAGATGAAATGTAGCCAGAGGCAGGCAGAAAATCAAAAATTTCCCACTGCTGCTGAAATTGTACATATTTGCCAAGAGAAAATGTGGGAAGTTTTAGAAAAATGCCACTATACCATACTCCTCTGCTAGGACAGGGGAAGCTTTGCAGTATCCCCTTTCCTCAATTGTCACCTTCATGGTTTGGACAAAACCTCTGATTTTGATGGCAGTAACTGACTGATCTACTGACTTGACTGATCTACTGATAACAAAAAGGACACATTTCAGAGTAACAGCCGTGTTAGTCTGTATTCGCAAAAAGAAAAGGAGTACTTGTGGCACCTTAGAGACTAACCAATTTATTTGCGCATGAGCTTTCGTGAGCTACAGCTCACTTCAGTTTCCATGGTATGCATCCGATGAAGTGAGCTGTAGCTCACGAAAGCTCATGCTCAAATAAATTGGTTAGTCTCTAAGGTGCCACAAGTACTCCTTTTCTTTTTGCAAAAAGGACACAGTTAACTCAGAAGGATATTGGGCATTGTTAAACAGGCCAGGCCAAATTCATCCCTGCCATAATTCCAGTGAAGCCAACCAAGTTACATCAGGGATAGCTTTAGTCCACTAATCCAAAAAAGATCAGAAGAAAACTGAAAAAAAATGCCACATAGATTTCTCTTTAAAATACACAATATAAAATGGCTGTGTTTGAGCAGTAAAACAGGAGAGGTCGCCTGTTGCATCATGTTATGCTGTTAGACACAAAGCTGAGTGCCACAGCCAACCTAAAAGGTGAGGATAGTTCAATATGAGCTAACCTCGAGCAATCCAGCAGTTCAGTTCAATTCACATTAGCACACAAATATATGGCTAAACTTCTCATTGAAGTCAATGCGCCTACTCACATGCTTAAGTTAAGCAGGATCAAGGTCTAATGTTACCATCCCTAAACATGCCATGCCATCAGTGCCTTGTTATCATCAGAATGTGAGCCTACGATGAAAATTTGTTAGGAGGAAAAGGGTGAGAAAGAAAAGGATTTATTACATTTTAAAAAATATTTTCACATCACTAAAAATAGTTACAGGAAGAAATTCAAAAGATTCCTTTAAAATGCAAAACTTGGACCAGTTATTCACCTTGATTTACTTTTTTCCAGCTGCCTTGCATCTCAGAATGAATATGGCTTTCACCAGGTCCTTTCTCATCTCTCCCTCCTACATCTCCCATTCACCACCCTTGGTTTGCCTTCCCCTCCTTCCTAGATCTTTACATTCCATTGAGAGGTTCCTCATCCTGATCACCACTTCTCTTCTGAGAAGTGATCCACGGGTTAGTGTGCTCATCTGGGACTTTGGAGAAGGGGGTTGAGTTCCCTGCTCTGTCACAGACTCTCTGTCTGACTTCAGATAAGTCAGTCGTTCACTTCCTCATCTAGGGATAACAGTACTTTGTTGTTGTGAGAATAAGTGTGTTAAAGATTGTGAGGTTCTCAGATACTATACTATTGGGGGCCTTAAAAGTACCCTAAATAAACAGAGTCTCTTTTTAAAAATAACCTTTTTTTCGAGAAGTAATGACTGCTCAGCCCACACTTCCCAGCAGCTCCTGGCTTTGTTTCAATTACAGTAAGCAGGGCTTCCTTCTGTCATGAGGGAAAGTGCTCATAGGGTGGTTGTTCTTACCTCGCCCAGAGGAGGGACAGATTGTTATTATTGATATATAACAATTTACAAAGATTATAAGAAGGCAGGCCAGAGGTCTGAAGGACATTTAACCTAAGGCCCTGATTATGCCATTTATAAGACTGCCTGCACAGGGCCCCGTTGAAGTCAATGGAGTTGCACTAGTGTAAAACCAGAGTAAATGAAATCAGAATACAACCCCTAGGGCCAAATGCTGTGCTGATGCCATTCTGTTCACTTTATTCTGCTGGTGTGACAAAAAGAGGCCTTAGCGGGGACTAGACTCTTGCCTCTTGTCTTTGTATTTACTTGTAAAGTACCATGCTCAACTATGCTTTCATCTGATAAATAGTTATGATAATAGTGTGGGGTCTGGATATTACTGTAGCTACTGATCCACTGAAAGCAGGATTTCTTAACACTGCTTTCACATTTAATTTAGCATATTAAAACCAAAACTATAAAAAACCAAGAACCAAGCTGCATTTCCATTACATTTACTTGGGCTTTTCTTAATGCTGCAATTCAACACTGGGTCCTTTTGAAGAAAAATGAATTAATCACCCTGTTGCAATAATAATTCCATGGGAATCCCACAAAAGGCACAGAACACTTTCTTTGCATAATTTACTTTTTCCTCTGACTCATTAGAGCACATTTCCTTGGTACGTAACTGAAACCCAACACTTCTCATTACACACCCTGGGAGTATATAACTCCTAAAGAAGGTTACCAGAGTATTTACACATTAAACATGTGTATTCATTAAAAACAATGTCTGAGGCCAGGAATAACTTATTCACTGACACTTGCAAGTGGTTTTTTGAACGCCCATTTTTCTGTTACTCACAAAAATGTCTTCTTGTTACCACAGAAACTGACGCACTTCTAAAAGAAACACACCATTACACTCCTTTGTTTTTTCTTTTCCTTCCCCTCACAGTACCTCGAGGTACATCTGGGATCCTATTGAGTTAACAAATTGCAAAAGGAGTGATACAGAGATAAGTGACAGTTTACTGTCAGCAAGCCCAAAAATATGTAAGCAAACAAATTTGCAAAATCTACTCAGCAGAGTTGATCTGAAGTTCAAACTAAGGCCCCAGTCGTGCAAGCTGCCTTTCATGGGCAGATCCCAGTGCCCACGCGGGCAGCTTTCAGGATTAGGGCCCTCTGTCCTCACAATCAGCATTGTAGCAGGATGACTCGGAATACAAAGAAAATTTTCTCAAATACTCTAATTGGAAGACAGGTTATAATTATTCTTAATAGGCAAGATCAATAGTCCGCATCACCATTTTTAATTGTGATGCTCAAAATTTACGTTAACCATTTTTTTATTTCCCTCCTGATTTTATTCCATCTTCTAAATTCTATCATCACAGCTTCACTGCATTATGGAAGGAAAAGGCTGTGATGAAGTGAGGTAGTTAAATCAGTCTCACCCTTATATTTTTATTATTTCTGTGGATTCTCCTGTCAGTAAAACATTGCATTAATGACAGGTTTCAGAGTAGCAGCCGTGTTAGTCTGTATTCGCAAAAAGAAAAGGAGTACTTGTGGCACCTTAAATTTGTTAGTCTCTAAGGTGCCCACAAGTACTCCTTTTCTTATTGCATTAATTGAGATCCAAGAGACCAAAGTGAGGGATGGGGGCATAGTGCTCCCCAAGAGGGGTTTTGGGTACATTAAACAATAGGAGGAATGCAACCCAAAGGGGGGAAGGAGGTGCATTTTACATTTAAAGTGCCTGATCTCTCATCCATGGAAATCAATGGCAAATCTCCCTTTGAATTCAGTGGTGCAGGATCAGGCCCTCAGTTTGATTATAGGCAGAACCCAATATTTTCTGTGGTCCACTAGCTCTAAATTGTAAGGCTAACTAAAAATTGTGTGGCAGTCTAAAACAAATAGTAGAACATTCACAATCGAAGTTTGTTGGGGAATTAAATATTAACTGCATTCTTCATTACAGTATCAATTTAAATAAACCCTGTTTGATATTGTTTCTGCCATTTATTTTACACAGTGGTTAAACATTTTGTTTTGCCATGAAATGCAATATTGACAGTATATATAATTGGACTGTAGCAGTGTATAGCAGAGGTAGGTAGGAACTGGGGCTATTGGTAGGTTGGAAGGGAGGCTTTTGTCATAAACAGAGGGTTCTGCAGGTGAAGGTCCGATGATGGCATAGGTGGTGGTAAGCTGGAAGAATCTTTTCCAGCTGCACTGATTATGGGAGAGAAGGAATGCTCCCAAAGTGCAGCAGTGTGGCTTTGATATGCCTGTGTAGCATGGGGAAGTAGCTTTAGGGATACTCATGCAGGTAAATGTTATAGGACTGGGGGGTGCAAACACAGTTTTGACTCATTTCAAACCTAATGGGACAGTGTGGGTTTGATGGTTTGATTCACACTCAAGGATTTGTGTTCTTTTTAGCAGAGATTGTGAATAAAGGAGAGGATAAGAAGCAGGATGAGATAAATGACTGGGCGGAAAAAGTTTTTGTCTGTCTTTCTGCCTGCTCCTGAGAGACAGTGGGTGGAAGGAGTAGCAGCATATGGTGAGAGAGGACTGTAATAGAGCAAATAAATTCAGTCTTTCTTTATTCCATATCCTGGGCCTAGCTCCTGGGGTTGCAGGGAGGTTCTATACTTGCTTCATAGTACTGATTTCCTTTTAAATAGTGAAATATAGCCCTGATCCCACAATTGAGCATGTGTGGAACCCATATTTGTATTTTTAAAATTGATTAAGACATGGGGGGTAGGGGGTCATGTGATTAAGTTAACAGGGCAATGTTACAAATTCAGATGAGTTTTGTAGAACCAAGAAATAATTTGTCTTACAGGGCCTTGAACTCACTGAGTGTTATCCTTAGAAGGAAGGAAGGAAGGAAGGAAGGAAGGAAGGAAGGAAGGAAGGAAGGAAGGAAGGAAGTGAAAATGTAAGACTACAGATGTGTGAGATTTAGTAGTTCAGGTGTGAATATTTTCTCTGCTTTGATCTCCAGAGATTTGCTTGGCTCAAAGAAATTATAGGTCAAATCCTCAGGTCCTTTCTTAGAAAAAACACCAAGTGGATGTTCTAAACAGAGCTTTGCCCAAGTAAGGACTCAGTAAAGGCTGAGTGAGTGGGGTAAACACGTCCTATCATTGATAGGGAGTCAGTTACCTCTGCAGCACCATCCTCATCTTCTATGGAGGGCACTCTTCCAGATTGAGAATCCATGCAGGGAGGGAGCAGATACTGGATGAGCAGGCCTTTGTAGCATGTGGGTGGGGAAGGAGGGCCTATTTGACACTATGGGTGGAGTGGGGAGAAAGAGTCCCCTGCAATGCCCAGCCACAGAGAACAGCAATGACCACCTCTCAGGAAAGGGAAGGCAGGGCAAATAGAGATGCATATTATCCCTCACTGTGTCCACCTGAATTTATGTGGAAAGAGAATAGAGTCTAGAGTTTTATTTCCCACTGAAGGGAAGAGAGAGCCTTCAAGAGCATACATGACCTAGGGATGTCCTTGATAAGGTGGCTCCACTGGAGCTGTGCTAAAAGGGAGTGACTGGGAGGACACAGAGGTTTTGGAGCAGCTATGGTGAGTTGTGCCTCTGTGCAGATAGCCTCTGACCTTCTGAAGATCTCTTAGGATCCACATGGATCCCAGCATATTTGTGTGGTTTGAGGGTAAGCTCTAAGGAACATTCCAAAAGGGGGCAAACCTTGCTAGCCCCCTCTTGTCAGAACAATCAGGGAGAAACTCCTCAAGTGGATCCTAGAAGAACTTTACTTCCCCTTGGCCCCTCCTGTTTCTTTGGACAAGGGGACAATCTGGTCCTAAATAAGGGCTTCAGGATTTGATACTTTGGTTGAAGTTTTAGGTTCAAACACTCCAGCACTCAAACGTAGCTTTGTGGAAACCACGAAGGTCGACCTTATTTTATGCTTCAACCATGCAAAACCATTAACTTTGCTCTGGAATTTCAACACAAAACTATAAATCAGTTCAGGCTCACTCAGAAGGAATTGGTGAACCTGCTCTGAGTTTTGAATTCATAAAAGAAACCCAAGCCAAGTGAATTTCATCCTGAACATTCCACACAGCTCTGTTTAAAGGCAAACTTGGCTCATGCCTCGTCTCCCACCTTTTTCCAATATTTAAGAGCGTGAGAATTAATAAGACACAGACAAAACACCCCAAACAGAATTAGGCACAAATTGCGTGAACCAAGCTACTTAGTGCTATGGCAGAAAGAGATTAGCCTTAAAACACGTTTGTGTAATAACCTCAGGATTATGTTAGTAGTGTCTGAAATCCCTGTATGAAGAAAGAGTGAATAACTTTATAAAAACAAAAGGAGGACTTGTGGCACCTTAGAGACTAACAAATTTATTTGAGTATAAGCTTTCTTGAGCTACAGCTCACTCCGTTGGATGCATTCAGTGGCCAGACTAACACGGCTGCTACTCTGAAACCTGTCATTTATAAAAACAATACTTTCTGTGGCAGAAAGTGTGCTCGGAACATTTTAATACAAGAGGAATAGGAATTACCTGGAAATACTACAGTCCCCCTATCAGTAATGTCATCATGTAGCCAAGACAGAAGATAGTTAATACTGACATAGTGGGGCATGTATTCTGTGTAACTGAAGATCTATTTCAGTATATATGCCTCTGGGGATTGCATTTTCAGTATATTGAATACGTTACTGTAGGTGTATGTGCATTTCTAGTATGAGTCACCCGTGTTTCGGTACATGCATGGTATCTCTGCATTTTCTGTATAATATGTAAGCAATAAGCATCAGTAGGAAGTAAAAAAGTTCAGTTTTTGAGTGTATATGTATTCCGATGGGGCAGAACAAAAATATTTTTAAGACACTTTCCAAAATGGAGGAGAAAAATCTCAACAATGTTCTGTTCTACCCCATAGGGATATAATAGAGATGTCATCCTGACCTATTTACAGCACCATTAAAATGTATAGTGTGGATGGCTTGGCCCAGTTGTAGGGGCAGAAGAGCTGATTCATCTCCATTAACATTAGTGGAAAGACTCCACTGACTTTAGTGGGAGCTGAATTGGGCCCATACTTAGGTCGCACATGTTAACTATGTTGTAATTGGGTTGGTGGGGACAATGCATTGTAACCATGTTGCAACCTTGACTTGTTGCAGGGTAGCCTAGCCCCCTAGGATATGTCTACACAAGTGGCAGAAGACAGCCTTCTCGGCTAACCCTCTAAAAACAGTGGTGTAGGCAACACCTTGCTGTTGCAGCTTGGGCTCTGAAGCTTAGGGAGGAGTGCTGACTACACAGCTATTTTTAGAGGGTTAGTCCAAGTCTGTCAACCCAAGCTGGCAGGCTCTCTTCTGCAGGCTGTGTAGACATACAGGGTATCTCCCTCATGCAAATTTCCGATGGACAACAGTAGTCCTTGTCCCTGCTGGGCTCCCGGTCAAGCGTGTTAAGGAAAAATTCTTCCAGAACGTTAAAGTTTGTTTTGACAAAGAAAAAATCTGTTTGTTTGGGTTTTAGAACTTGTTAGCTAGCATGTTCTAGGACTCTAGTGTGGACAAGGTAAATTGTTCTTTCACACATGCTAGCTGGTTGAGGTGAAGCCTGTTTTAGAATGTGCTATACGTGCCGCTTAACATTCTAAAAAACCCACCTTTTATCCTCATCAAGAAAAACTCTTACATGATGTTGCTCAAGAGTTTAGGCTTTATTAGGCCTTGCTAAAATTTTTTCCTCTTTCTTAAAAAAAAAAAAAAATCAAGAATTTCTAAACAAGAATTTCTCCAATCTGCATTTCACTAAACCACACACTTTATAATCTCCCAATCACTTGGCAAATAGCAGATGCTGCTGCAAAGTGTTGTATTATTAAGATTGCATCATTTTATGGCATATATTTCATTTACTAGTAAATTATGAAAAATCATTATCAGCAATTTAAGCTCAACTACAGTGGACAAAAACAAATGAACAAAGAAAATTTGGGATGGAGTATCCCTGCCTTTTATATTGTATTTCTCTGCTAGTTGCTTGTTTGTAAAATTGTCATTTGCAGTGGGTATCCCACTCCATGTGAATCAGTAACATTAATGCAATGCACTATGGCCCTGATTTCGGAAACATATACATGCTTAATCTTGTTGATGTGAGCAGTTCTACTGAAGTCAAGGAGACTACTCCTGAAAAAAAAAGTGCATGCTTATACTGTTAATGGTACATATTTAAATACAGAAAGTTATTTTTTTTAAAAGCCTATGGTTTTCATAGCAATTAACTACTGTAGCTATCTATCTGGATATTAATACAGACTATCTAGTTATCAGACTATTACAATTGTTCAATATACATCCGTTAATATTTTAGGAGATTTTCACAAGTGAACAATGGAGTGACTTTCTGTCACACTTCTCCTCCTGTGTCTCTTTAAACATGTCTGAAAATTCCATCTTTATTTTTTAACTGCAGATAATGGTTAAAATATCGGACCTACCCATGTGATTCTAAACACCTGTGATGGAATGATAGACAATCCTTCTTTCCCTTTTCAAAATTAAAGAAAGAAATCTAAAGTTCACAAACCAAAAATTTGAAACAACTCGCTTTTAAAACAAAAAGAAATGAATCAATTATTGATAATGCTTACAATATAGGGAAACAGTGCCAGATGGACTGTGTGAAAGGCTATCTGATGGCATGAAGTAGAAGAAGTGTACAGTACATAATATTGCTTAAGAAACTGATCCAAGGTAAAAGGAACAAATAGTACACTTTGATGAGTCATTAACAAATGTTTTAGCAGAGGTGAAACTGCACTATGCCAGCACTTGGTTAACAGGAGTGGTGCATCTTCATTTTGTGCTTATTCTGCACTGTTAGTGGAAAAATATTTCCACCACAGAGGCAGTGAGCATATGTAATGCAAACATTTTGACAGTGAATGTAAACAGCTTTACTGCATTTTAAACCATTAAATCAAGGACACAAACTTCCATGCATTTGCAGATTGCAATCTTCTCTGACTGTAGTGAAGATCGTGCTGCATCTGTTTTGTGTTTGTAATTCCATGCTGTGTTGTGTCACTTTGACTGGATTTAAAAATATATGGAGATATAATATTTTTATTCTCATGGACACCAAAGCCATGCTTGTAAACATACTGGGGTGATTCAGTAGTATATTCTGAATAAATATCTTAAACAAATAAACAGTCGGACTGGGATCCTGACTCACAGCCTTACTCGCTTTTGATTTGTGGCTTCTTGCATTTTGATTTGAATCAATTGGCTCAAGCTATATATTTTTGGCTTAGCTCCTGAATGTGAGCCCCAGGGTCCATTCTTGTAAGGCTGCCATAACTAGGTGTCTAACATTGTTTTTGTCATGAGAAAGTGCACATAAAGGGTCTGTCTTGGAACACAACTTTTTTTCAAGCTATCCCATTTCCTCCACCCTCTTACCTTTTTCCAGAATGGTTCTACGGGGAAATTGAAAGTTTTCTTGAACAGGAAAGGAAGGCACATGTTAGGATGGGCCTTTTATGTGATGGACTGGTGCCCCTCGGAAAGAAACAGTGACAAACGTGTGGTGCAGGCAGCATTTTGTGGAGGAGGAAAAGTTACCAATGACAAAAGAAATGATTTGTAAAGGAGGTAATAAGATTCCTTCAGATTAAAGGGAAAGTTTTCCTTCCTAATAAATTATTTCTCTCCCTTGTTAGTAAATCATTTCCCCCTCGGAATACATTTAATTAGCTATTCCTTTTAATTATTACTTGTCCAAGTGGATCTTGAAGGCTACAACTTAAAAGGAGCCCAACAGAACACTGTCAAAAGCCAACGCCAGCCAGCCATGTCATTAATTGGGAGACAATTCTACTCTGACCTTCCTTTATAAAAATATACTACAGTTAGGGTCCAAAATGCTGCAGTAGCACCATAGCAAGCTATGACACCTTGGGCGAATAGGAAAGGCTTCCATTGATTTTGATGGGTTTTGGATCAGGCGAGTGTGGTATGCTAATGTCAGAGTTTGCATCCTTAGTATACTGCAGTCTTGGAGAGTATCTAATATGATGATGTGCTCTTAGTTCAGAAAAAAATTACCTCTGGACTATTCTTGCTTACCTGTGAATGTAACACATTACAGTGTATCAGAGTATATTCCTCTCACCCTCCAGCAGGAAACAAACTGGGAACACTCGTTTTATGGGCAAAAAGAGGTTTTGCCATCATGTCATGCCTGTAAGTGCCGAGCTGTGTTTTACCTTATAGCCCTGCCTCTATCTCAGTATGTGGCTGGCAGACTTGTACATTGAGATTTATTTCTGAATCAGCAGCATAGCAGTGTTGCTTGTGTTTGGAACACACACAGGCTCACAGCTGGCTTGTCCTGATATTTTAAAGTCATTTCCAGTGATGCATGATGTGTTCACTGGCTGTTTATATTTGTCTAAAGACTAGACATAAAAACTATTTGAAAATTTAACCTTAAATCTTTTGCATTAGTGGTTTGGTAGTGTAAGCACCCAGAAGTCCCAGTGGTTACCCGATCCCCAATTTTACCCATTGCTCCCCAAACTGGCATGGCTCCCTCTACTTTAAGCAACTAATTTGTCCATGACATTTATAATATGCTCCTCACCAAAGTATCTAAGAGTCACTCTTTCTGGGAAGAGAGCAGCCCTCTCTCCCTTCTTCACCATTTGAAATGTGAAGATGCTCTGGGGTTTATTTGCATTTAACGACCCAGAGCACACTGCATGCTAATTTCCTGAGAAATAGCAGAGGAGGATCTTAGGAGTCTTGGAATGTAAAAGAATATAAGATCATGTGTACTTTGGGGCCATAAACTGCAGAGAAATTCTAGAGTGCCTTTACATTTTAAAGGGCTAATATGAGGGCAGGGAAGGCTGCTACTCTGATCATCAAGAGAGCCACTTGACTTCTCCGCAGAAGTTGGGGAGAGAGAGTACCCAGCCTTGCCGTAAAGCTCATGGCTGGGAAGAGCTTTTAGCTTGCACCCTGAAATGAAGAGCTGACTAACCAGTGGAAACAGGCTGTTGGGGAGCCCCGGTCCTGCCACTAAAGAATGGAGTGACAAGCCATGCTAGATTTGTCATTGCAAAAGAAGGTTATTGGTAGGCAGAGTCAGGTGAAAGGTTTAAATCTTAATCAGACTTTCAAACCTTCCATGTGATTTGGGTTCAGTTGTACAAATTGGTCAAGGTTTGGGGAAGAGCTCAATTTTACTGAGCCAATTTGTCCACCTAGTTAGGGCCTTTTAAAACCAGTCAATTAATCACCCCCTTGAATAGATCTCCTTTAGTAGCTATGCTTAGCGCCACCAGTTATGGCCGCCGCTGCATCTATTTTATATCAGCTCTGTAATCCTTTGCCTGGCTATAAGGGGAATATCTTCCAAAATCTGATTCTGTGAAAATTCATTCTGTTTGACCAGCTATAGAGCTGGTTGGTAAATTTAAAAAATTCAGTGCAATTTTTCATTTTAAGTTTCATTTTAAGTCTTTTGTGAAAATTACTTCCCACGCTTGACTTGCTGTAGAGGGAGTAGAATGTCTCTACATCTCCATCCTATTAGCCCCTAGCAAAGGGGTGCGGCCTGAAGAGAGAGGGCCTGGCCAGAGGGCCTCTGTGATCCAGCTATTAATAGCTGCCATAATGACTCCATAAGGGCTATTGCAACCAAATGTAAGCCTAGCTTATGCTGATGACCAGATTGGTCCCTGGTCAACCAAGAATCCAGGGCACCACAAAGATGGCACACAGCTAGCCTAAACTCAGCTGCAGCACACAATTGGGGCCAATAGTTGTAATACTAATTAGTGATGGGTGATTAGGGCGATCTCAAGAACTTCAGAGGTTGGTTGCAGAGTGGGTATCACCCCAGAAATTGGGTGATTTATTTGAATCTTATCAACCCCCTCGGGTTTTCAAGCTAAGCAGGAAAATTAGCAAGAAGAAACTTTCCTCATAATTTTCTAATGCTTCCTGCATCTGGCTGGTCTTAAAATTTCACAAGAGTATCCTTTCATGTGATATTTCAGCCATTTTACTTCTAGATGGAAACAAGAAGGGTAGAAAGCAAGACAATAATAGTGGAAAAACATATCCAAACTTTTTGAAAATCTCCTGAATGGTTTAGTTTGAATTTAGTTAGTCTTCTAGGCAAAGGTTTGGATCAGGGCTTATTTTTATCCAAACTAGTCCACTGAGCTACTGAGATGGGCTCTTGTAACAAAGATCAATAATAAATAATTCATTATTAAATTTTCTGTGTGTGGCAGGATACTGAATCTCACTATATCTCAGTTTCTTATCAATCCATGGTACTTGTATGAGCCCCATTACCAGGATATCTGAGCCCCTCACAGTCTTTAATGTGTTTATCTTCACAGTGCTCCTGAGAAGAAAGGAAGTGCTATTTTTCCCCATTTTACAGATAGGGAACAGAGAGATAAAGGGTTAGGTTTTAAAAGGTGTTGAGGTGCCTAACTGCCACTGACTTTTAAACATCTGGCCCTACTTGACTTGCCCGAGGTCATGCAGGAACTCTGTGGTAGAACAGGGAATTGTACACAGGCTAGCACCCTAACCATTGGACCATCCTTCCCCTCCTTCTGTGCCCTGGTGGTAACACATACTACATAGCAGGTGGTTCAACTTGCATTTCCCCCCTCATGGGGTCTGCTTTATTAAGCCAAAGAAAGAAAACAGTTTGGCTTGGCTCACCCAAAGCACGATCAGTTCCTGGTCAGTGGGGTTGTATGGATCAGCTCATCTACCCTTCCAAGGGCTCACAAAGTCCCTCCAGCTCTCAGATGCCTGTTTTATGTTTTGCTTTGTGAGCAGAAACGAGCCCACTACCACATTTTAATTGCAGTTGTTTAAAGAAGGGGGGGGGGGCGGGGAGGACTCAATATTGGATTTTCTTGCTGTTATTTTGTTTGAGATATTTTAAAGCTTGTCATTTCCTGGAGGAAAAAAGTTTAATGTGTCAAAATATATCAAGCTTTCTGATTTTGAACAGGGCTCACTGAGTTTTCTTGCTAGCTGTTTCAAGGTTCTGCTGCAAATTACATCTGTTATGACCAGAAGTGTAACTCTCATTAAATGGTAAACATCTGTGGAGAATACCTACAGTGTCCTTCCTTATTTTAAAAAAAAAACCTCAAGAAAATCCATTTTTAATGCTATTTGTTGCTAGCTGTGTTAGGATGCTCTCATTCTCTAAGGTGCCACAAGTACTCCTGTTCTTTTTAAAGAAATTCAGATTGTCAATGCACACCTCTGCAATATGTCCTCTAGGCTCTAACCTTACCCACAAATTCAAAGTCCTTGTTATGATATGCAAACTAATGAATCAGTTGAAGGAAGTTTTTATATTATGACTGTTTTAATTTTTTTTTTCTGATTTGAAAATTAGCTGTGACTGTGCCAGATACTATGTAGATTCTGTGAACTTTCTTACTAAAATTAGTCTTTCCACTTGTGGATTTTATTGTAGAGAAGTGATGGTCTGAAACTAGAATCATTGATC
Organism: Lepidochelys kempii; assembly: GCF_965140285.1. Lineage (NCBI taxonomy): Eukaryota > Metazoa > Chordata > Testudines > Cheloniidae > Lepidochelys > Lepidochelys kempii. The sequence goes on along the minus strand of NC_136381.1, from coordinate 101,964,217 downwards.
TGAAACTCCTCCTTCCTTCCACACCAGCATCCAAACTGATGTTTGGATAAAATAAACTACAGATCACAACCATCCTGCCTTTGAAAACATGTCTATAATGGCTGGGCATTATATATTAGCCTGAACTGGTTTTAAACTAGATTCAGTAAACACAGTTTTAGCTACAATTCAAGAAGCTCAGTTCGCTTTAGAGGAAGCAAATACTGTCTATACATGTGTGTGTGTGTGTATGTGTGACAGAGTGCAGGGAGTGAACAGGTGAGTCTGCACTCTGATCACTTAGATGCCAATTAGTTCCCCAGAGAAAGCTAACTGAGGTAATTAGAAAACTAGGCTAGTGGTCTGAGTGGAATAAAGAGCCGATTAGCCCTCAGCCCAAGTCTGATAAAGAGGCACAGGAAGGAAGTGGGGATTGGGGTAAAGAGAGAGAACATGTACATGTCTATGTCTAGTTGAGCCCAGCCACATAGAGGCCTCAGGGAAGGGAGACCTCTGTTTCCCTCAGGTCCTGATGAGAGGGCGGAGAGCACAGAAGATATTATAAACAGACTGTTGCATGGGGACTATAGTGGTAGTGGGGGAGAGAACTCAAAATAAAAGGCCTTGTGCATGCACAACTAGTGAAGTCTGCACAGTTTCTGTGGGGCAAGAGCCGACAGGAGCAAAGGTGGGCCCTGTTTCATATAGAAATCACTTCTCATCCATTGTAAATCCCTTTTCCTAAATCAGTTCTTTCTAAACTTTAACAGTTCCAGAAAGTTGCAACCAGATGACTCTCTTGATCCATGAATTGAGACAATACCCATCCTATTCTGTCTCCATAAAGTGCTTTATCCTACTTTTATGACTTTGTAACTCTCCACGTAATTACCAGCCACTCACTCTGTTCATCCTCCTTTAACTTCTTCCAAGTCCCCTCTTCATACTTGGTGGTTCCTTTCTCACTCAGTCTGGGGCAGGTCTAGATCTTTTCCACTTCACTAAACTCATCTTTACTATCTTTGTTCAGGGATATAGACAACTTTTTTTTTACTTGTGGGTGGCTAGAATTAAAAAATAATAAAATGATAGCTGTTGGATGTTGTTTATTTGAGTTATTTTGTACCATGACTAAATTTGTCCGCTTTAAATGGGTTGTCATCATAAGAAGCTGAAAGGGTTTCAGCCTTTAGGATGCTTTATGACTTATTGTGCATAAGATGTTACCAGATTGTAAGGATTTCTGATGGTGTAAAGTCTTATGCTGCCTTAGTATTAAAGGTAGTTTAAATGCTTATACAGCATTAAGGATATTTTCTTTAAAAAAAAATCCTAAAGGAATCCCCAAGAAACTAAATGAAACCCCCACCTCCCATTAAGACATTGTTAAACAATCTAAAAGGGCCTAATTCTGCACCAATGAAGTCAATAGTTGATTTTCAGTGGGACTTATGCTCCAAGGCCCAGCTTTTTAAAGGTATTTAGGCATTGCACTGGTCAGTGTCGCAATGGCTAACTGATCTAGGAACCTAAATCTCATTCCCAAAAGGGATTTAGGCATGTAGGAGCCTGAATCCTATTGGCAGTCAATGGGGTTTAGGCTCTTAAATGCCTAAATCCCTTTCATTGATTTTTAGTGTGATTTAAGCTCCTAACTCACTTAGGTTCTTTTGAAATTTTTGTCCATAATGATTTTCTTTGATAAAGTTTAAAATACCCACATAATGTGAGCAGTTGTATAAAAAGAGTGTATACTGTGTTGGATGCTTAGTCAGAAGGATATAGCTTTAGAATTTTCCCTGCATCTGTGTGTGTGTGTGTGTGTGTGGCTTCAACACACATAAATTATCTGGTTTTTCTTTTTCCTCTTACATATGGAAAAATATATGGAAATGTAAAAGATGAGAGAATATCTGGCATTTGAACCAGCCTCTGTTTATTCACATTTTAGATTCAGGCTGGAAGGTAATTCAAGAATCCATCCAGATAAAAAAGCACTGCCGTACAAAGTAAAAGAAAAGAACAACAGAAGTAAAAGTCCATATCTTTAAAAACTATGGAGCTGCAACTCTGTTTAGCATTCAATAAACTATCTCTAGAAGGGGAAGCACGTTACTTGGTATCATATTGCAAGAGGCTGTTCAGCCCTGTTGCGCTCACTCAGAGCTAGGTATTTACTTTTGTCACTGTGTAGCAGCGATTGCATTATATCCTTCCTGCCAGGACACCAAAGAGAAACAGAAGGTTAAGTATAAATGGGGGAGGGGGAAAGAAGGATGGAGAAGCGGCAAGAAAGAGAGGAAATAACAGTTGAAGAGTAAAGAAAAAGGTCTTAACTGAATAAATAGTAAGTTATTACGGAAACAGGGAGGAACAGGAGAAGATCAAGTGGTGCATATTTGGGATTACTACTGCAATTGTGTTTCTTTTGCCGATGTCACTGAGGGCGAGATCATTGGATCAAAAGACAATCAATACATTTTTATTAAACATACCGGTACATAAAAATGGGAGGCACAGAGTCTGGCTCTGGGGTGGCCTAGAGGAATTTCCATGATTTGGACCATGAATGTTGAATAAAAGGCTTGCTCGTTGGAGTCTGTTGCATCCAATGAAGTGAGCTGTAGCTCACGAAAGCTTATGCTCAAATAAATTTGTTAGTCTCTAAGGTGCCACAAGTCCTCCCTTTCTTTTTGCAAATACAGACTAACACGGCTGCTACTCTGAAACTTGTAAGTGAGCTGTAGCTCACGAAAGCTTATGCTCTAATAAATTGGTTAGTCTCTAAGGTGCCACAAGTCCTCCTTTTCTTTTTGTAAAAAGTATGTCTGCCTAAAAGATAGTTTGCCAGAGTTTGCAAATATAGCTAAAGGAAGCTGAACAAAACAATGGCTATCCTGAAGGTCTGATCTCCAGGCATGCAAACTCTTACCCAGACACCTTCTTGTGAGTCCTTCACCTCATTGGGAGAGGTGAGGGGGGGCTTCAACATTGCATGCATCACTTAAAAATAATCTGCTGGAGGCAATTACAGCATGACCCAAAGCTAGGGTGACCAGCTGTCCCAATTTTATAGGGACAGTCCCGATATTTGGGGCTTTGTCTTATATAGGTTCCTATTACACCCCACCCCCTCTCAATTTTTCACATTTGCTGTCGGGTCACCCTATCCAAAGCCCACTGAAATCAGTTGGATCAAGATTTTTTAAAGTGCCAAGTGATTTGGGGTGCCTCGATTTTGGCTGTGCAACAGGAGAAAATAAAGAGGCCCAGCACTTCCTGAAAATCAGGCCTCTGTAGTGGGACCTCAAGCTGAGCACTCAAAAACTAAATCATTCAAGATCACTCGTCACTTTTGAAATTGTAGGCCTGGGACGGTGTGTTTTGTTTGACTTCAATGGGCTTTGGAGCAGGCCCTGATTGCAAAATATGACTATATAAAGTACTCTCTAATGGCAGAGAAGGGAGAAGGACTTTCCCACTCATTAAGAGTACATCTCAACTAGGATAAAAGAGTGTTAACTCATTTTGACTGATGTTTAAAACTCTAGTGTAGACAAAGCAAACAATAAATTGACATGTGATAGCTGGTCTAGGTGAACAATGGTGGAAGCCATCTAATTTCAGTTACTGGGTTTAGTGCGCAGGAGCTGGGTGATGGTGGCTTTGATATACAGTAGGTCAGACGAGATGATCTGGTGGTCCCTTGTGGCCTTAAATTCTAAAGTCTACGATTCTGTGTATTAAGATACAGTTCACCCTACCTATACCAGGGTTTTAAAATCTGTTGGCTAACACATTTTTTTAAAAAACCCTTTTTTATCCTAGTCTAGACAAGACCCAAAAGGGGCTTGAGGATTGGGTGGGGCTTGTGGATCTCCAGATGGACTCATGAGAAGGTGAAGTGCAAAAGGCATGGGTGCAAGAAATTGCAACTACGGCTTAAAAAAATTGTTTAAACATAGCTTATTGGGGGCACAGAAGACTGGTGGATCTAGAGAATCAGTTGGAGTCAACAATGTGAGAAGAGTAGGGATTTCTGGTGATTAAAGACAGGCATGAGAATGGGGCACCATTTATGGAAAATCTGATTCCCACTCTACTGGAGTTTGATGTGAAGTGTGACCCAATTATTACTGAAAGGGGTTAGTGAATTCTGATGAGAAAGAGATTCTGCTTTCACTACCACTGCGTAAATCAAGAGTAACTTCACTGAAGTCAGTGCGGTACTCTGGTGTAAGAGGAAGCAGAATCACCTCCAACAAGTGGGTTAAGATTAGAGACTGGACAGCCTGATTCTTCATTTCCTTGTATAGTTATTTACATCTATACAAAGGGGAATAGAACTTTGTATAAAAACACTCCCTAACCAGAATTCTCCTCTCACACTAGAGGTTGCATTTTACTCTCCCTTTGTAGAGGTATAAATGACTACACAAGGTGCAAGGCTCTGGAGAATCAAACTCTGGTGTTAATGGGTCAGATCCTCCTCTGGTGTAAATTATCAAATGGACCGATGTTGATTTACACCATCTGAGGATCTGACCCAATAATACTGCAGTCACAGAGCCCGATTCTCCTCTGCATTGATGTCAATGGAACTGCATCAATACACATCAGCTGAAGACCTGGTCCATACAGCACAATGAGTGTGCATGACATTTTAAAAAACAAATAAATGACAGTTTCCTGCCCTGAGGATCTTACAATCTAACTGAGACATAAGAACACAAAAGATGCCAGTAAACAAAGGGAGGAAAAGGGGGAGGATGGAAGAAACAGTGAGAAATCACGACAAGCTTACTTTATATACACAAGCCATTACTTCCTTCTCATTGTGTTTTGTTTAAACAGGGATGGGATATTGAGTGTGTATGGTTGCATTAAAGTGAATGTTGTGTATACACAAAGAGCAAAATCTTAACTGTCAATCAGGCTGTGAAAGGAAAGCAACAAAAAGAGCACTAGGAAATTTCTGAGTCCAGTGTGTTACTCACTCTGCAACTGTCATGCTGCATTGATTCACAGCACTGGGCCCTCTCAACCAGCAGGCAGGCAGGAAGTAGACTCATCCAGCCTGACTCGCCATTGCCCTGCCCCACAGTAAAGTGGGTTTAAAGCACCTACCATTATGAGTGTGGTCCTTGTACACCCACTTGACCCTGGTGTACTGATTACGCAAGGTGCGGGGCGACAGGGCATCCGGCCCATTACTATTTAAATGGGCACTATACAGAAAGCAGATTCTTGCTCCATCCCCTATGTTTACATAGCTACATGGACAGCAGTTAATAAACCAAGAATCAAGGGAACTAAAGCAGATAAGTGGACGGGGTGGATGGTGCTGGTGTGGTGACTGGAGTGGGAAGGCTGAGGAAAAGCAGCAAGACTCTGGGCAAGATTTGAAGGAGGTGAAGGAAGGTCTCTCGTGTACAGGATCTGGGACTGTATTTGGGGCACAGGGGATGTAGTTATCCTGTCACACATTCATGCTAGGGAGAGAATTTTGAAGACTGCCTCTAAAAAAAATAACTCCTGGACAAAGGATCCCAATTCCAAATCCTTTTCTTCCCAGGATTGCCATACAGACCCGGTGGAAATAATTTATTCTCTTGAGGCAAAGAGAGTGAATGTTGCACTACTTCTCCCCTCCTCTCCCACCCTCTGCTCCATCACTAAATGGAACACCCCCTACAACAGTAAAAACTTACGTTTTCTGCAGAGAAACTGCTAGGAAAATATTAAAGGAGGAGACATCAATGAAGCATGGAACAGAGAAGAAATGCGTCATGAAAAGGAAACAGATGAACTAGCTGCTTGTTGCCTTTTACTCTTGATGAACTAGCTGCTTGTTGCCTTTTACAGATGAACTAGCTGCTGTGTTGTTCTCACTCAAGTACAGTGGTGGCAAGTGACGTATTGGCCTGAAACGCAGGGTTTGGACATGTTCCTTAGCTTCTTTGGATTAGTACTTTCCATTTGCTTTAGCTCTCCTGAGTATGGTTACAGGAGAGTGAACACTGTAAATCTGAGATTGTTTTGATTTGAATTTTCTTCTCACTTGATATTTAGGACTCAATCCTAATCCCACTGAAATCAAAGGAAGTTTTGCTGTTGACTTCAATGGGACCAGGATTTGTCCATAATGGGATCAATCTCAAATCCAGACTGATTTTTATTATGTGTATATAATATACAAAGAGCTATCTGTTCTCCCCTGCACTGTGGGGAGAATCCTGAGCCTCAAGGAGGAATCACCCACAAAGAAGTACAAGTGGTACTTGTACAAGTGATATTTGTTCCAAGCCAATGCTCTCTTTTGTAGGGCAACATAAAAGTATCTTGCTCAGTCGTCTTTCTTAAACCATTGAAATGAATCCTTTCATATGATCCATTTTAAGGTGTAAGCCTGATTGTACTGTTTTAGCGAACATCTGGTTCTGTTGAAGATTATTGAATAGCATTTGTGAAACATAAAAATATGAAACATGAAACGTATTAACTTTTTCCTGTTTTAAAAATATTTGAAATAAGGGGACCAATCTGATAGGGTGTTCATAAAGACCTCAATGGCTGGCAATCTGTAAAGGAAAGAAGCCAGACCCAGGTCTCCTTCCACCATAGAAACTTCTGGTAAGACTTGCACTTCTACATGTTTTTAAAAATATTATCTTTGCTAAATTGCTTTTTGCCTTAAAAAACATCTCTCAGATGTTTTGTTGTTTTGCTTGTGCTATAATGATCACAATTAAACAGTATATCTGTTAGTGTAAAGTGTTGTAAGCATAGATGGGTCAATGAAGCCATGTTTAGATCAGTATCTGCATTAGGCTCAAACTTGGATTTGAGTTTGAACAGATTAGGAATAGGAGTTGGATTTGATATATGAATTCTTGTCAGCTGTTTTTACAAGATTTCAACATCTAGTGACAGAAATTCCATAGAATCATCTGATCTCAAAACATTTCTGTCAGTTATGACATCATTTGTCCTCATGATTAGTCTTGTGGCATTTCTTCTCACGAGACTTCAGCTACCCTCTCTTGAAAATGGCCATGTGAACCACCCTGGTTCTCCTGAATAAGTACCTATATACTTAACGGACTACAGCCTCACCTGTGGCTCAGATATACTTAATGCTGTTAAGAAGATGTGGAAAAGAGATGGCACTAAGCTACCTTTCTTTATCTTTCCCTAATTATGAGGCTGATCAGGGGTTGACCATGCCCTTGAAATAATTTAGAGCAGGCTCAGAGCACTCTGTCTGTGTCCTCTTTCCTAGCCATGAGCCAGGGTGATTCTCCTGTTGACTTCAGTGAAGCCAGGATTTCACCCCAGGTTTGTAACACTGTTTTATATCCCAGCAAGGATATAAAACACCATTTTTTAGGGATGAAGGATGGTTTTCTGATTAAGGCACTGCACTGGGAATCAGAATAGCTGAGGTTAGTTGTCTGCTTTGCCACAGTGTTCCTGTGTGACCTTGGGTAAGACACTTGATCTCTATGTGCCTCAGTTGCTCATACATTAAAATGGGGATAATAATACTTCCCTATCTCACAGCAGGGATAAAGAAATTCATAACTGTTTGGGGGGGTGCTTGGATCCTGCATTGGGTGCCATGTAAGACCAAAGACAGGGAGGACATTGTGAGGGTAAATAATCTGAGAACCATGTAGTTTCCTGTGAGGGAATTTGGATGAGCTCTTAAAAAGCAAAGTTCTGTTCTGCATGGACACTGAAAGATTCCATAGCGGTTTTTTAGATGGAGGTATTGTTCCAGTGTCCTTGCTAACATTTCCATAGCCTCTATTGTTGTACAATTTGCTTGTGTCATTTGGTGGCTCTCCTACACCCCAGAGGTTTCTATATTTCAGTACTACTGCATGTGTAGCACATAAAGGGCCTTCTTATTCTCAGTTATGTGAAGGATACACAAATGCCTAACCAAACAAAATGTGGATTGGGTGCTTTCTACTTAAATTCTGTGGATAATTACCTCATCCACTTACCTGGAGCTACCGGTAGTAGGTGTGTTCCACTCCTGTGGGGTAGAAGCATGCAGTACAAATTCCAATCCCAGCCCCAACTCTCATGGATAATGCTCTAAGAATAGAAGAATGCAGCCTGTGCCATGTTACTACTGCCAAGCAGTATCAGACATCACACAGAGTTCATTAGTCAGTTTAAAAGACAAGTCTTCTAACTGGAAGCATGGTTTAAAACTATTCCCCAGGGATGTTCTGGGCTTCAGACTGAGATGCTTGAAGATAAGTCAAATCTGCTACTGCTTTCAAAAGAGTTCCCCAGAAATATAGCATGATTGGTTGCCAGGTATAAAATTCTGTGTTTTGACTATTTCCTCCTCGTAAATACAAAATGGCAATAATCCACCTCCCTCCATTTTTAAATCAAGCAATTTAAATTATTTGTCATATTTCATCATTGGCGTTGGAAGAGAGATTGACATGTATAATTCTGTTATGGCTACTTCTGTACATCAAGTGTTACAAATTCATCATTTCACATTAGAATTATAGCATGGTAATTAACCACAGATTGTTGTCTCCTAACTGTCTTTCCAATTGTGCTGTTCTGACTGCTAAATATTGCAATCACACACATGTTTTGCTATGTATCTCCGAACTGAAAGCAGCCAAGGACCGTTGGGTTATATTTTGAATACTTGATTCAAAAAGAAAAACAATCCAGGCTTGACACAATGTAAAGGTTAGATGCGAATACTATGCTTGTTTCTTGCCAAGATTTTTTAATTTATAAAATTGATGAAGGTATAAAAAAGAACATCTGCATTGTATACCCACAGTAATATGAGCTGGATTTTTGTATATGTGTAGTTGCTCATGAAAATTAGGTATGTGCAGAGAAAGCTTTTTGAGAAAGCACTACACTGCAGAAACACATAGCTATTAAGATAAAAGCAGATGAGAGCCTGGCTGGCTCAGAGGATTGGTAATAGGATATGGCACCTTTTTCTTTCAGGTTGCTGACTTGAATCAAGTCCAGATTATTAGTGACTGAAAATTGCTGAAGCACCATCCAACGTGTGTTCAGTGGCCCCTGTCAAATGGGCTTCTGGTTGCAGTCCAGTTTCTTGTAACAGGTGTCCACCTCTCCAGGACCACCCAAGATGGCATCTTTGGGCCAGTCTGAGAAGAGAGGCCAGGATTTGTATAGACACTGAGAATGAGCTGCCCTCTTACCTCACTTCCAGGGTACATCTACATTGCAACTCAGAATGAGCTTCCTAGCCCAGGTGGACAGACTCACATTAGCTGGGCTCAAAGTAGCATGCTAAAAATAGCAGTGTGGTTGCTGCACCTCTGACAGAGATCCAGGCTAGTCACCTGAGTTCAGACCCAAGGGATCAGGTGGGCTTGAGAGCCCAAGCTGCCGCCTGAGCCATAATTTTCACACTGCTATTTTTAGCACCAAAATTGAGCCTAGCTAGGGCAAGTCTCTCTACCAGGGCTGGTAGATTTGGTGTAAATATACCCCTACAGAGTCTCTGACCCAGGCCAGTGTATAGACAATGTGGGAAACTTGCACCCCCACAGTCTTTGTTATACTAGTTCTGTGGATAAATATGATTCTGGTTTCTATAGCTGTCAGTCAGCACCTTTTACTAGCAGTGCTTTTAAAGAGGCTCTTTAATGATGAAGATCTGAGCAGATACTATTTTCTCTAAAAAGAAAAGGAGTACTTGTGGCACCTTAGAGACTAACCAATTTATTTGAGCATGAGCTTTCGTGAGCTACAGCTCACTTCATCGGTTACTCTGAAAACTATTTTCTCTGTTCCTAAATCAAAACCGGTTTCTCTGGTACCCGTCACTTCCCTTCCCTTTCATTTGTTCCGCCACTTTCCCCCTCCTTGCGTCATAACACCTTATTTATTAAAATGCTGTTTAAATAATGACATGAATAGAAGAATATGTCAACCCTCTTCTGCCAGTAACATACTCTAGATTAAATGGCCAAAAATTGCATTACCTTGGAGTTCAGATTGCTTGGTGGTATGTCACCTCCTTGCAGAATGCTAAGTTGAACATAACTCAAACTCAAACTTCTGAAAACCAGCATCTGCCCAGTTAAGATTGCCCATGCAAAATAAACTCTGCTTGGCTATGCCCTGTTAACACACATACCTTTACTCTGCCAACCTGCTGAAATGTACATACCCATTCACTCTCAGCCACAGGATTCCATCTAACACCGCTAAAGAACAAAAGGTTGGGGGGAGAGAGAGAGAAGGTTGAGTGTACCACCTTCCTTCTGTTCCTCTGGAGCTGACAGTAGCCAATGGGAATGATTTGGATACACTCTTGGTGCAGTCAGTCTGTTACACTAAATGGTGGAGGCAGTAGTTGGGCCTGCTTGGTAAAGATGTGTCTGGGATATGAGGACATGTGTGGATTACTTTGTGGTGTGTGACAGCTGTGACGATGGTATGAGGAGATCTATGTTTAGCACCCTCTGATGAGTGTGAGCAAAAGGCAGGGCTGCATGTGTACCTTCAGGATCCAGTATGCATCATTTCAAAGCAGTATTGTGTATGTCAGATAATTAACAAGGCACAGGCATTTTTATTACAATGGGTATTGTCAGTAGCAAGCTGCGATATGAGAGTAGTCTAAGCACTTATTATCGGCATGCATATCCGGTAAAGTGAGCATGGTCAGTGTCAGGTGTAGCTGCACTAAATGATGGAGGCAGTAGTTAGCTCTGCTTGGTAGAGGTGTGTTTGTGAGATCTGAGGATTACTCTGAGGTGCGTGACAGAGCTGTGGTTGTGATATGAAACAATCTATGTTTTGCACACTATGAGGATAAGCAAATGGAAGAAGTGCATATTTACTTTCAAGATGCAGCTGGATCATTCCTGTGCAGAGTTATGTAGGTTACACCAGTAGCATGGCATAAAGCTTCCATTTCAAAGGATATTGTCAGCTGAGGTGGAATAGGAGAGGACTCTAATGCTTTTAATGATGGGTAAGTGAAAGTGTAGGCTGAGATGTTACCCTGTGGGTAAGTGTAAAAGGCTGTGTTGTGGTTCTTAAATTGTACATGTGTGGGGTATTCATGCTGGGGAGCTGGCTAAATATGTGAGTGTATACTAGGATCTGGAACCTCCTGAATCTTATAGTGCCAAAGGCCAGTGTGAGTCTGTGCTATGTGCCAAATGAGGCATTGCTCAAAAGAGGGTAAAGGGAAGGTGGCATGAGCAAACTTTTTTTCCCCTTTATGTCCTTTAATAATGTTAGATGAAATCCTGTGGGTGAGAGTCAACAGGCTTAAAAAGAGCTGAAGAGCTTACACATTTCAGCAGCTGTAGTGTTAGCAGAGTATGTGTTTTAGCAGGGTATACTGGGGCATTGAGTTTTGCTCAACTCAGTGTTCTGCCAGGGAACGACATACCACCAAGCAACCTTAACTCTGCATTAACATCGTTTTTTGGCCCTTGAATTTCCTAGTTTTCTAAACAGGAAAAGATATGTTGTTGGTAGGTGTGAGTAGTCATTGAGGCTGTTGTGCATATCATGTCCCGCACTTTTCATACTAAGTCAGCCATGCCCCTCACACCCCTACACCCAAACATCAGCTGCCCCCCCCCTCCATGCCTGCTTTGGAACACCTCCATAGCCATGCCCTCACCCATTCAATGTATTCCTCCTCCAACCTGGCCCCCACCCATGGGCATAGTTTTGGAGGGGTAGGTGAGAGTTGCCCTCCCAAACTGCAAGCCTCAGGCAGGAGTAGAATCCCCCCCACCTCCAGCCCCATTGGCCTGACTGGAGCTGCCCCTGCCCCCAAATATAGAAGTCAAACTACGCCTATGCCCCCACCCCATTACCCCCCCATCCGAGCCCCTCCTTCCCCCCAAATGTTAAGCAAGGAATTCATCTCCCTGAGGTGTTCACTCCCTGGTATATCTACCCTTCTATTGATGTTACTTCCCCCTACCCCCATAACTTGACTCACATACAGTGTCTGGAGCAAAGCACAACCATGTTACAGTGGAATGGTGTTCCTGGTCCATGTTTCAGAATGGTTGGAGGGTGATGTTTGTTGCAGGGCCGGTGAGAGGATCAACAGAAAGGGTTTCTGTTCCAAAATACTGGATGTTTTATGTTTGAGAGAAAGATCCTTTAACCCCTGCCAAACAGATGTACTCCATCTCTGAGAAACAGTCAGGTGTCAGAGCTTGTAATGTTTCTATGCCATACAGTACACATTCTCTGGTCAGCCATGAGCCCTCCAATTTCCCAGTTCATGTTCTTCTAATACTGACTAAGAGTTTTCATTCTGTTGCTGTAGCAATCATTCAGACGCTCAGTCCAATCAGAGTCCAACCTCTCAAGTCACCAATTAGATGTTGCAGAGTAGACATAGCACAATGCCTACACAGACCACCTTTCTCCACCCAAATCAGCCTATAGTCCACAATCTCCATGGCCTGGTGTACTCCTTGCTGTCCTGCAAACTTCTACACCTTGTGATCCAGGAATCACGCAGAATCCACACACTGGAAACACTGCTAGAGTGCACATTTCTTTTCCCTCAGAGGTCAAGGTACCTGAGCTGTCAGTTCTAAACGTCTATGCTATAGGTCTTTGAAACACCACATTAATCTGCCCTGAAATCAGAAAGCAGACCCTTTTCCTCCCTGCTCCTCTGCAGGGGCTAGTAATACAGATTTTCTCAAACAACCAAAACAAGGCTTGCCTACCACCCCTTCTCATGCCCAACCCTTCTGCAGCTGCAACCCTTCTCTCTGGCCCCATTCCCACACAAAGTCCTCTGGATCTGGCTCCCCCCCACACACCTGATAACAAAAATTATGATTAGACTGGCTGCTGACTGTTCTCCTGTGTTCACAGTAAGCATCCCCATAAATTAAAGACACATAATATGATAACAGACACAACTTGTATCAAGCAACCCGAATTATTAAATCTTTATTCCACAGGTATACAAAGGGCTGGACTAGAAACATCATTGGTGGGGTGTCCAGGTTTGGGTCACTAACCCTGCCTTGCATCCTCTTGAGGCATACTACATTTCAAAGGAATCTGACTAAGCATGTAGATTTTAGAGGACTTTAAAAGATCAACCTTTAAACAGAAGTCGAGACGCAACCTAAGTTCCCTCTAAGGTGCACGGCCGCGCAGATGCCTATTAAGCCCCATGCAGGGACTCAGAGCTGTGGTGGAGAGAGGCGCCCCTCCCCGTGGGCCCCAGCATGGACGTGTCACGGCCGGGGAGAGGCGCCTCTTCCCCAGTCCGGAGCTGCTGCAGCAAGAGAGGGTTGGGGGGAGTCCTCTCTCCCCATCGCAGCTGCGAGGCAGCCTGCACCTCAAACCCCTCATCTCCAGCCCCACCCCACAGCCTGTCCCCCTGAACCCCATCCCTCTGCCCCAGCCCTGGGCCCCCTCCTGCACCAAAAACCCTTCATCCCCAATCCTACCCCAGAGCCCACATCCCCCCCACACCCCAACGCTCTCCCCCAGTCCCCTACCACACCCCAAACTCCTCATCCCCAGCTCCATCCCAGAGCCTGCACCCCCAGCCAGAGCCCTCACCCCCCCGCATCCCAACCCTCTGCCTCAGCCCTGAGCTCCCTCCCACACTCTGAACCCCTTGGCCCCACCCCCACGACATGAATTTTGTTATATGCACCAATATGAAGGTGATGTGTCACACATCACCTCCATATTGGTGCACATAACAAAAATCATTCCGCACGTGGACGTAAAAAATTAGAGGGAACACTGGACACAACCCTAACTATAGGCGTGCTGCTGCGCCATTATGATTTCTTTTTAACAGCTGTGCTTTTCTTATTTGACCTCATCACATTTTACCTATTTCAACCTAAAGACACTTTCACTTAGTCAGCACTCAGGATCCTAGAGACTATTGTTATTTTATTATTATGAATCATGTTTATTTTGGTAGTGCCCAGGGACCAACAAAGAATGGGATCCCATTGGGCAAGGCACTGTAGAATTCATAGTCATAGAGAGTTTGAGGCCAGAAGGAACCACTGGATCATCTAGTCTGGTCATCTGTATATCACAGGCACCCAATACCACCCAGCACCTGCCCACTAAATCCAACTATCAAAGTTAGACCAAAGTATTACAGCCCACTGGAGACTAAACTATTATGTGCCACAGGCAGAGAATAGGAGGGACCAAGAGGCACCATCCTCCCTAATGGCAGGAAAGTGATTAAATCAGATATACCCAGCTAATCCCAGCAAGTGATCCGTGGTCCATGCTGCAAAGGAAGGTGAAACCCCCACAAGTCACCATGAAGCTGACCTGGGGGAAAATTCCTTTCCGATTCCACATATGGCAATCAGTTAGACCCTGAGCATGTGAACAAGAACCAGCTAGCTAAACAGTCCCTGCTCTGAAGAGCTTACAATCTAAATAGGCAAGACAGAAAAAAAGAGAGGAGAAAGGGAAATCAAATGAGTTATAAAGAAGCATGGGAGGAACCACTTGAGTAATTCTGTCAGGTTTCAGAGTAGCAGCCGTGTTAGTCTGTATCCTCAAAAATAAAAGGAGGACTTGTGGCATCTTAGAGACTAACAAATTTATTTGAGCATAAGCTACAGCTCATAAAAGTTTATGCTCAAATAAATTTGTTAGTCTCTAAGGTGCCACCAGTCCTCCTTTCGTTTTTGAGTAATTCTGTTAAAGTAATATTGGACCCCAGATTTGCTGAGATACTGGTTTTTATTTTAGCACTTTTAGATTGTTCAAGGCTAGCAATTTCTGAAAGTTCTTGAAATAGTTTCCTAACGTTTTAAAGAACTTTACTATAAGGGTAGCAGCAAATGTTTTATGATCCCAGACTGGAGGTCTGACCCAGTGTGGTGCTGAGTGTCTGTAATTCCATTGACTTCAAAGGACATTAGGAGTGCTGAGTAATTTGTAGAACTGCGTTCTTAAATGCCGGAGAAGTAAACTGTAATTGTTACCCTGTTCAGTCCAATCAAGCTGATTTTTCCCTTCTCAAGTTGTTCACTACTTTTACATGGTAGGTCATAAAGCACAAAAAAAGAAGAAGAAAGTTAGCACTTTTTGGTATCTCCCTATAAATAAATCCATGTACTAACATTACAGCTGGTTGGAAAACATGCCACATTTTTTTTCAAAATTCCGACTCACTTTTATTTCAGTTTTTTTCAGGCTTTTTAGTGGTTTGTTGAAATTTTGAAACGTTTTGAAATTTCAACATTTTTCAAAAATTGAAAATTTTCTTCCAGCTTTTTAGCTGGTCAAAAACAACCAACCAAAAACATCACTGAAAATGTTCATCAAAAATGTTCAAGGTTTTTTGTTTTTCTTTTCTTTTGGGGGAGGGGTGGCATTGAAATTCAAATGTTCAACAAAAAATGGTCAAAAAATAAAAATTAAAAAAATGTTGATCAGCTTTACCATCTGTTACTTGGCATTATTTTTCTGCCCAGTTATCTCACTCTACATAAAAAACATGCTGTTTTAGAAATCCAGGAAGTAATCAAACAGCAGCCATTTAAATAGACTATCAGACCAACTAGTAAATAAGAGACCAGTCTTGCTCCCATAGGAGTTTTGTGGATTATTTCAATGGGAACAGAGTAGGCTCAAAGTTACAAACTGCAAACAGTAAATGAAGAGAGGCAAATTCAGTTATGCAAGCAGACACCAGTTTTAAATTCCCAAGGACAGGGCATTAGTACAGGGCATTAGTAAAAAGGACAGGGCATTAGTAAAATGAGTGCATTAAAAATATTTTTTAAAGTTTTCAAACCACGGACCTAATAAAGAAAAGGAGTACTTGTGGCACCTTAGCGACTAACCAATTTATTTAGTCTCTAAAGTGCCACTAGTACTCCTTTTCTTTTTGCAAATATAGACTAACATGGCTGCTACTCTGAAACCGGACCTAATAAAGGACACTCTCTTATTTTGCATCTTAAATGTCTATAGAGTTAATCCTTATGAGAGATGAAATTTCCAGAAAATATAAGGGAAAACTCATTTTAGCTTTGCAGAAACTTGATTGATTACTATGGCAGTAAAAACTTGCACTCATACATACATTACTGACTGTCCATGCAGTTCCTGCATACATTCAGATGTGTGTATTTGGTATGCAGAGTTTTGCTAAATCACTACACAGGAGATGGCATATCCTCATTAAAACCTGCAAGGCTTTTTCATGGGGAATCATGAACTTTTTATAGCCTTTTAAAACTAGCAATATCATTTAATGGAGAATTATATCTCTGCTATAGAATTATATAGATTCATTTTAAAATGTTATAGAAAAGCTATAATTCTTCATTACATTCTATAGCTTTTTATAGTAAATTCTACAGAAGGCTATTGATTTTACCCCATTACATTCTATAGGAGTTTTCTATAAGGGAATAGAGTATTGTAGTGTTTTCAAAGAGCTGGTTTTTCCAGAGTCCTTTTTCTCTGAGCCTAACTGCTGTTTTAGTATCAATGTTAATTAAAAACAAAACTAAGATAAAAATAGTTGTTTAGTTTCTAGTGTTCGTTACTTGAAACGTCATGAACTGTTAGTCAGTAGATACGAGTGCACTCTGAAACCTTCATGCTGATACACAGAGTGTGCCCAGCCTAGCTGATAATGTAGAATTAAGGAGGCAGCCTAATCTAGAATATAAGGCAAGGAACAGAGAGTTAGGAATGGATCTGGGCAAATGTCTGCCATTTCTCTTTGTAGGGATTGGGAAAACAATTTCTTTTGGCTTTCACTTTTGGAGTGTATGTTTTGGGGGTTGTTTCAGGCCTTACATTTTTCTAAACAAAATTCAAACTGCAAACGGAAATGTGATAAAAACTGCTAACATTCACCTATAATGTAGAAATCAGATTAAATTCCAAATTGTATATGATGTCAGTGTGAAAACCATGCATTGGCTCAGATTCACATGAAAGCTTGGTGAACTTGTCATTGAATCTGGTCTGAATTTCAAGTATATAATTAAACCCAAATAAGGAGAGTTTTATAACATTTTGATATCTCTATTCAAGGAATCTGTCTTTCCCATTGACTGTTCATGACCTGTCAAGGTTCCTCCCCCACTCTGAACTCTAGGGTACAGATGTGGGGACCTGCATGAAAACCTCCTAAGCTTACTTTTACCAGCTTAGGTTAAAACTTCCCCAAGGTACAAATTAATTTTATCCTTTGTCCTTGGAATATCCACTGCCACCACCAAACTCTAACTGGGTTTACTGGGAAACGTAGTTTGGACACGTCTTTCCCCCCAAAATCCTCCCAACCCTTGCACCCCACTTCCTGGGAAAGGTTTGGTAAAAATCCTCACCAATTTGCATAGGTGACCACAGACCCAAACCCTTGGATCTGAGAACAATGAAAAAGCATTCAGTTTTCTTACAAGAAGACTTTTAATAGAAATAGAAGTAAATAGAAGTAAAGGAATCACCTCTGTAAAATCAGGATGGTAGATACCTTACAGGG
Source organism: Lepidochelys kempii (assembly GCF_965140285.1). Taxonomy (NCBI): domain Eukaryota; kingdom Metazoa; phylum Chordata; order Testudines; family Cheloniidae; genus Lepidochelys; species Lepidochelys kempii. The sequence continues at coordinate 101,946,705 of NC_136381.1, read as the reverse complement.
TAATTAGATTCAAAACATAGAGAATCCCTCTAGGCAAAACCTTAAGTTACAAAAAACAAAACAAAACACACACAGACAGAAATAGTCATTCTGTTCAGCACAGTTCTTTTCTCAGCCATTTAAAGAAATCATAATCTAACACATACCTAGCTAGATTACTTACTAAAAGTTCTAAGACTCCATTCCTGTTCTATTCCCGGCAAAAGCAGCGTACCGACAGACACAGACCCTTTGTTTCTCTCCCTCCTCCCAGCTTTTGAAAGTATCTTGTCTCCTCATTGGTCATTTTGGTCAGGTGCCAGCGAGGTTACCTTTAGCTTCTTAACTCTTTACAGGTGAGAGGATTGTTCCTCTGGCCAGGAGGGATTTTAAAGGGGTTTACCCTTCCCTTTATATTTATGACATGACCATAGGCAAGTGACTAAATCACTCTGTGCCTGTATTTCTCAAATGAATACTGCCCTACCTCACAGAGCCATTGTGAGGCTTAAAACTTACTTTTAAAGCACCCGGAGTTCTTTAGATGAAAGATACTGCAGACATGAGGTAGTATGGTTCAATGAATTGGGAGTGGGAGACAGGAGACATGGGCTCTATTCCCTGCTCTGCTACTGATTCACTTTATGACCAAAAGCAAGTTATTTTGCATCTCTGAATCAGTCTGCCCACCTATAAAATGGGTATAACGATACTTGTGCACTTTTTGAAACACACTGAGCACAGGGATGAAAAGCACTATGTAAGGACTAAGTTTTATTGAAAGTGCAATATTTTATATAATAATGTAGTGGGGTGGTCACCCCACTCCGGCTTAGAAGGGGTTAATAGCCAGCCCTTGGAGAGGCTGCCTCACCAGTTATTCCCCATTTTGAATTGGGGCATTTAATTTTTTACTTCCTAAGTGTAGTACTATGTACTTATCTTTATTTAATTTCATCTTGTTGATTTCAGACCAATTCTACAATTTGTCAAGGTCCTTCTGTATTCTAATACTGTCCTTCAAAGTGGTTGCAACCCCTCCCAGCATTTGTGGTGTCATCCACAAATTTTAAAAGCATACTCTCTACTCCATTATCTAAGTCATTAATGAATATATTGAAAAGTACCAGATACAGGAATGACTCCTGTGGGATCCGACTAGGTACATCCTCCCAATTTGACAGCAAAGATTGATAACTACTCTTTGAGTACAGTCTTTCAACCAATTATGAACCCACCTTATACTCATTTATCTAGACCACATTTGCTCAGTTTGCTTATGAGAATGTCATGTGGGACTGTGTCAAATGCCTCCCTAATATCAAGATGTATTATGTCAACAGCTTCCACTCATTCACCAAGCCAGTAACCTGTCCAAGGAGGAAATTAGGTTGGTTTGGTGTGATTTGTTCGTGACAAATTCACATTGGCTATTACTTAGTGACCTATTTGCCGGAAGCTGGGCATGGGCAACAGGGGATAGATCACTTGATGATTACCTGTTCTGTTCATTCCCTCTGGGGCACCCGGCACTGTCCACTGTCAGACAGAATACTGAGCTAGAGGGACCTTTGGTCTGACCCAGTATGGCCATTCTTATGTTCTTATATTAATCTCTAGGTGCTTATAAATTGATTGTTTAATAATTTGTTCTAGTATCTTTCCAGATATTGAAGTTAGGCAGACTGGTCTATACTTTCCTCCTCCTCCATCCTCCACAGGTTCTCGAAGATAATTGCTAACAGTTCCAAGATTGCTTCAGCTAGTTTCTTCAGTACCCTAAGGTGAATTTCATCATGCCCTGCTGACTTGAATACACCTAGGTCATCTAAATATTCTTTAACCTGTTCTTTCCCTATTCTGACTTGCATTCCTTCTCCTGGTTAATATTAATTGTATAAAATATCTTGTCACCTACATTCCCTCTAAATTGCGCGGCTGCGCAGGAGGCCACCAAGGGCCATGCAAACGTGCACACGGCACTCGGGCATGGAGTGAGGTGAGGGGTTGTGATGGGGGAGCTTGAGGTGTCCTGACTGCAGCAACTCCCCCAGCCCTGGGGCTGCAGCACGGCGAGGAGAGACGCCTCTCCCAATGCTATGGCGGCTGGGGCGAGGCGCCTCTCCCCCAGCACCAGCCCAGAACAGCTGTGACCAGGGAGAGGTGCCTCTCCCACAGCCCAGGTGCTGCTGTGGGGCGAGAGAGCTGGGGGGAGTCCTCTCTCCCTGCCGCAGCCCCATGCGGCTTGCACCCCAAAAAGGAGCCCTCATCCCCCTGCACCCAAGCCTCTGCCCCAGCCTGAGCCCCCTCTTGTATCCTGAACCCCTCATCCCTGGCCCCACCTCAGATCCTGCACCCCCCAGCCCTGAGCCCCCTCCCACACTCCAAACCCCTCAGCCCCATCCCCGTCACACATCACCTCCATATTGGTACACATAACAAAATTCATTCCACACGTGGATGGGAAAAATTAGAGGGAACACTGCTTGTCCCACTTAATCTTTTTAGTGAAGACTGAAGCAAAATAGGCATAAACACCTTAGTCTTCTTGATGTCATCCGTTGTTAACTGACTTTTCCTGCTGAATAGTGGACCTATATTGTCCTTCACCTTTCTCTTGCTCCCGATGTATTTATAGTACTTCTTCTTGCCTTTTATGTCCCTTGCTAGGTCTAACTCATTTGGTTCCTTATCCTTTTGATTTTGTCCCTACGTGCTATTCTTTTGTAATCATCCATTTGTCCACGTTTCCACATTTTGTAGGATTTCTTTTTGATTTTCAGGTCATTAAAGTGCTCCTGAGGGAGCCATATTGGGCTCTTATTATTCTTCCTATCTTTCCTTCACATCAGGATAGCTTGCTGCTGTGGCTTTAATATTGTCCTTGAGAAACTGCCAGCCCTCCTGAACTCCTTTTTCCCTTAGATTTTCTTCCCATGGGACCTTATCTACCAGTTCTCTGAATTTGTTAGTCTGTTTTTTTTTAAAGTCCATTGTTTTTATTCTGCTGCTCTCACTCCTTCCTTTCCTTAGAATCATGGAATCTATCATTTCAGGATCACTTTCACCCAAATTGCTTCCACCTTCATATTTGTAAGCAATTCCTTCCTGTGTGTTAGAATCAAGGCTTAAAAGGTTGTTCCCCTGTTATTTTCTTCACCTTCTGAACGAAGAAGTTGCCCCCAATACATTTCAAGAACTTATTGGAGATTTTGTGTTTGGCCTTATTACTTTTCCAACAGATGTGTGGGTAGTTAAAGTCCCCCATTACTATCAGGTCTTGTATTTTGAATATTTGTTATTTGTTCTAGAAATGCCTCATCCACCACCTCCTCCTGATTTGGTGGTGTTATGCTATAGTTGACTCCTACCATAACATTGCCCCTGGTTTTCCCCCCTTTTATCTTGACCCAGGGGCTTTCTATGGTCTGCCTCTCACTTCCTTCTGGACTCAGAACAAGTGTGTATATTCTTGATGCATAATGCAACACCTCCTTCCTTTTTTCCCTGCCTGTCCTTCCTGAACAAGCAATACCGCTATACCAATATTGCAGTAATGGAATTCTGGAAAATGGTGAATTAAGGGAGAAAAAATCCCAGAAAGAAACAGATCCTGAGAAGAAAAGAGAAGCAGGGAAGAGGAGAAGAGAATAGAAAAGGAAAGGTGACAAAAGACTGGGGGACTGCATAGTTCAGAGAATGGAAAGAGAAGAATAGAAACTCTCATCTCTAGCTTGCAAGGTCAAATCCTGCTCAGGTTACTATAACCAAAATTTGTTACCATACTTTGATGGTGGCTGCTGCTATTCCTAATCTTAGTCGATGGGCATCCATATTACAGGAACCACCACCTCCACAGGTGGTTGATGCTTCGTTGGTAGTCTCAGCAGAGAGGTGAGAGGCTGAATTGACTGGGAAATGATCCCTGATCCCTCCTAATCAGCGTTGGGCAGAGTGGGAAGGCTCACAGTGCCACTGCCCAATGTGTAGCAACTTCGTGGATGAACAGAGAACTTGAGTTGTCACTTGCTTAAAAAGGAGGAAGAAAGGACATTGCATCTTGTGATACAACTAGAAGGGGACCGGATTTTCCATTTCACAGGAAATTCCTTGATTTTTAAAATTTTGTTTCCATTCCAAAAATGGAACAAAGCCATTTAAAAAAAATAATTCCATAAAATGAAATTCAGAAAAAAATGGTTTCAGATTGAGTGAAACTAACATTTTGTTCAAATTTTGATCTCTTTAACAGTAAAGAAAAAATGGATTTAAAGAGAATCTTGTTTTGAAAATTTGTTCCTAAACAAAAAACCAAACCATTCTGTTCCCAAAATGCCAAAGCAGGAGGTTTTGACATTACTGAAACACTTCACTTTGTGTGTTTTCTAAACAAAATTGTCAAAACTGACTTTTTAAAAATGATTTGATTAGGGCTGTCAATTAATTGCAGTTAACTCACGCAATTAACTCAAAAAAATTAACCATGATTTAAAAAATTAATCCTGATTAATCTCACTGTTAAATAGAATACCAATAGAATTTTATTAATTATTGTTGGATGTTTTTCTACATTTTCAAATATATTGATTTCTATTACAACACAGAATACAAAGTCACTTTATATTAGTTTTTATTACAAATATTTGCATGTGTAAAAATGATAAAAGAAAGTATTTTTAATTCACCTCATAAAACTACTGTAGTGCAATCTCTATTGTGAAAGTATAACTTACAAATGTAGATTTTTTTTTTGTTGCATAACTGCACTCAAACAAAACCACGTAAAACTTTAGAGCATACAAGTCCACTCAGTCCTACTTCTTCAGCCAGTCGCTAAGACAAACAAGTTTGTTTACATTTACGGGAGATACTGCTGCCTGCTTTTTATTTACGTCACCTGAAAGTGAGAACAGGCGTTGGCGTGGCATTTTTGTAGCTGGCATTGCAAGGTATTTACATGCCAGATATGCTAAACATTCGTATACCTCTTCATCCTTCCGCCACCATTCCGTAAGACATGCTTCCATACTGATGATGTTTGTTTAAAAAAAAAAAGTGTGTTAATTAAATTGGTGACTGAACTCCTTAGGGGAGAATTGTATGTCTCCTGTTCTGTTTTACCTGCATTCTGCCATATATTTCATGTTATAGCAGTCTCCGATGATGACCCAGCACACGTTTGATTTACGAACACTGTCACTGCAGATTTGACAAAACGCAAAGAAGGTACCAATGTGAGATTTCTAAAAATAGCTACAGCACTCGACCCAAGGTTTAAGAATCTGAAACGCCTTCCAAAATCTGAGAGGGACAAAGTGTGGAGCATGCTTTCAGAAGTCTTAAAAGAGCAACATTTTGAGGCGGAAGGTACAGAACCCAAACCACCAAAAAAGAAAATCAACCTTCTGCTGGAGACATCTGACTCAGATGATGAAAATAAACATTCATCAGTCCGCTCTGCTTTGGATCGTTATCAAGCAGAACCTGTCATCAGCATGGACACATGTCCTCTGGAATGATGGTTGAAGCATGAGGGACATATGAATCTTTAGTGCATCTGGCACGTAAATATCTTGCGACACGGGTTACAACAGTGCTATGCAAATACCTATTCTCATTATCAGATGACGTTGTAAACAAGAAGCAGGCAGCATTATCTCCTGCAAATGTAACCAAATTTGTTTGTCTGAGCGACTGGCTGAAGTAAGACCGAGTGGACTTTGTTTTATTTATGCATGCAGGGTTTTTTGTACATAATTCTACATTTGTAAGGTCAACCTTCATGATAAAGAGACTATACTACAGTACTTATATTAGGTGAATTGGAATATACAATGTCTTTTGTTTTTTACAGTGCAAATATTTGTAATCAAAAATAAGCACTGTACACTTTGTATTCTGTGTTGTCATTGAAATCCATATATTTGAATGTAGAAAACATCCAAATATTTAAATAAATGGTATTCTATTTAACAGTGCAACTAATCACGCGATTAATCGTGATTAATTTTTTTAATTGCTTGATAGCAATTAAATTTTTTGATTAAAAAAAAATCTGTGCTCTATGCTTGCCAATTGGTCCATGACATTGATACAATGTGGGCCAAATCTTTTCCTTTAGTGGAGTTACTCATAGGAATAAGGCCAGCAAGGTTTAACTCTGCTTTTACAGCTCTGCTTGTACAGAGCTTTTTCATAGTAACTGAATCCCATAATATTTTCCAGAGCCAAGCGATAGTCATGCTGCACTACAGTGTAAAATAGATTATTGTTTTCTAATACACTGAATTATAATCTTTATGAAGCTATCATTAGGGGTGGAAATAAACAGGTACCAACTGGCAGTCAGGAATAGCACAAACATATTTTGTCTTCTAAACAAGCAGTTTTCAAAGTATGTGGTTATCAGTATCAGGCAAAAACAAGATGCCTCTGACAATGTATTAAAAGCATCTGGCAATGGATTGAGATTTTTTTTAATTTCAAGTCTAACTATCATTTGCACTAAAAGTGGACTGCAGCGGCTTTAAATATCTTGCAACAATCAGGTGATCATCAACATTCCAGATGGGTTTATTTTCTGACAGTGAAAGCTCTTCCAGCTTGCATTGTTCTATTGCTGCTTTTTTCAGTAAGTGCTCTGTGCATAAAAAAATGTGTGGTTTCAATGTTAAAAGCATAAAATATGTGTGCTTGGGAACAGAGAGAGGTGTTCCCTGTTCTTCATCAAACTGACTTGGTCCTGTGCAGAAAGGCTATGCTCTTGGACAGGGGCATGCAACTCACGCGAATCAAAATAAAATTTGGGATTAATTTCTTAGGAACAAGGATGGTTAGTTTGTCCCTCACTCTATCCCCTCCCACTTAGGGCCCGGTTCTGCCACCTTCACTCAGGTTAAGGAATACCTTACTCCTTGAGCAAGCCGGCTGAGTTCAATGAGACTGCCTGAAGACTAAGGTACTTTTCAATGGGCCAGAACACCAGCCAGGGTAAAATGGTTTCAATGGAACTACCAGGGTAAAATGGTTTCAGCGTCATTGGTTTCAATGGAACTACCAGGATTTGCCCAAACAAAGGATTTGGCTCAGTGTGAATAAGAATAGCAGAATCAGGCCCTTAGTGTTTCCTTTCTTTTGTTCGCCCTCTTCTCCCCCCCACACCCCCAGTCTTTTCTTTTCACCTCTTCTGTTTGCACCCATGAGGAAAACCTTGTATAATTAATGGTTAGGATTGGGAAACATTTGTATCTTGTTATCTATGCAGTCTGTTTGATTTTTATTGTTGCCAGAGACGGGTTTAGACTCAATGCTTCTCTCTATATGCCTTTTATTTAAAAATTGTTAGAACCATATAGGTGCCTGTAAAAAGCACCAGATATGACCCAAAACTACTGTTAAATAAAATAATATATTTCTGAAATACGTCACTTTATAAAGAGGTGTTCTAGCCCACAGCCAGCAATTTTCAAACCTAAAGTCAGGTTCCTAAATCTATATTTAGGCATCTAAAGAAAAGTGGCCTCAGTTGCAAAGGTGCTGAGTATATACGTCTCCCATTGACTTGACTGGCATTTGTGGGGTAAGCGTACCACTGGTCAGGCCAGTTTTATTTATAGCCTGACTTTTAGCACCCTCCGCCTGAGCATTTGGGCTCAGATGCACTAGCAGCACTGCCGCACGTGAGAGCCAGTTCAAGACGTGTCGTGACTCCTGCTCCAGGTGGACAGGACTGGATACAAGCATCATGATTTGTCTGTCTCTCTCTCTCCCTCTCTGGACTTGGGGGGTGGGGTGGTCAGAAGGAGCACTCTGTTTCACTCTACTGCAACCCCCACCCGTGATGACTAATTGTAAGAGCTGCTGTGTATCCTTGGAAGGAGTTGTTCCCTTTTTGTCTCTAAGATGAATACAGTACGCACAGTGTGGATGCAGCGTGTTGCAGGGTAGAATCATAGAATCATAGAATCATAGAATATCAGGGTTGGAAGGGACCCCAGAAGGTCATCTAGTCCAACCCCCTGCTCAAAGCAGGACCAATTCCCAGTTAAATCATCCCAGCCAGGGCTTTGTCAAGCCTGACCTTAAAAACCTCTAAGGAAGAAGATTCTACCACCTCCCTAGGTAACGCATTCCAGTGTTTCACCACCCTCTTAGTGAAAAAGTTTTTCCTAATATCCAATCTAAACCTCCCCCACTGCAACTTGAAAATGATGAGCCGGGCGGTCTGACTCTGCCTCATTGAGAGCACAGCTGCATGGCCACCTCATACTTCTGCTTAGCAGCAAAAGAACGGTCTGAAGGCCTGATTCAAAGCTCTCAGAGTAAATGGGAATCTTTCCACTCATTTCAAAGGATGCTGGATCAGGCTCAGAGGAATGAATAGTCTCTTCAGCTTGCTATCACCCTTAAACCCATGACCACTCATACATACTTCTTCTCCGCCTACAACTCACCTCTTACTCAGCCCTGGTCTACACTAGGACTTTAGGTCGAATTTAGCAGCGTTAAATCGATGTAAACCTGCACCTGTCCACACGATGAAGCCCTTTATTTCGACTTAAAGGGCTCTTAAAATTTATTTCCTTACTCCACCCCTGACAAGTGAATTAGCGCTTAAATCAGCCTTGCCAGATCGAATTTGGGGTACTGTGGACACAATTTGATGGTATTGGCCCCCGGGAGCTATCCCAGAGTGCTCCATTGTGACTGCTCTCGACAGCACTCTCAACTCAGATGCACGATTGTTTGCCGTTGCTCTGACGCAGGGAGGGGCGACTGACGACACAGCTTACAGAGTTGGCTTACAGGGAGCTAAAATCAACAAAGGGGGTGGCTTTACATCAAGGAGTATTTCAGGCAGGACTTCACGGAGGGTTCCAATAAGAAATGGTGCACCTAAGTTATTGTTCTTATTGGAACAAGGAGGTTAGCCTGGCCTCTGATTGATACATGGCTAGATTTACCTCGCTGCACCTTCTCTGTGAGTGACTGCAGTGTGACCTAGAGGAATGAGTCCCCTAGACGATTGTCTGCCCTTGCTTTCACAGAGGGAGGGAGGGAACGGGGGCCTGACAATATGTACCCAGAACCACCCGCGACAATGTTTTAGCCCCATCAGGCGTTGGGATCTCAACCCAGAATTCCAATGGGCAGCAGAGACTGTGGGAACTGTGGGATAGTTACCCACAGCACACCGCTCCAGAAGTCGACTCTAGCCTCGGTACTGTGGAAGCACTCCGCCGAGTTAATGCACTTAATGCACTTAGAGCATTTTCTGTGGGGACACACACACTCGAATATATAAAACCGATTTCTAAAAAAATGACTTCTATAAATTCGACCTAATTTCATAGTGTAGACATACCCTCACCCTGCATAGTTGTGAGTAAGGGAGCAGCTGCACAATGAACACAGTCTCAATGTTAAGGATTGTGCCTAGTGCTTAACCTTTCATATGTCCCATGCCTGGCCTCCACACACTAGCACTGAAGTACAACAACTTTGCCTTCCTGGCTGCATGCTGCTCAAAATCTGGGAAGGTCAAAAGGAAGGTTCTCAAAGGTTCCCAACTCCTATTGACCTTCACTGACTGAAATTCATGGAATTTCACTGAGAGTCAATGAGAGTTGGCACTTAGCTGCCATGTGAACTTTTGAAAATCTCCCCCGGATACATTAATACTCCTGGCTGTTGGGTGAAGGTAGAGGAGTGGGAGTTGGACAGAGGCAAAACATTTCAAGGTGTTTGGGGAACCTCATTTCCTTAGGGTCCCTTGAAAATCCCAGCCCAAGAGGGTGGCAGAGACTGAAGAGGTGGCTGGAAAATTTGGTAGAGAAATTGAAAATAAAAGGAAAAATGCAAAAATGTTTTCCATTTTCCAGGCCCATCTACTTGTTGACCCTTACTAAGACCAGTTTGCTGTCCTCAAATCACTGTCCTCAGAGGTGGAAGACAGACTTTCAAAGTGTAGGGTATGATTGTCATCAAGTGGGGAGAGAAGAGAGCCTACATTCAACTCTCTGATGCTCCTATTTCTCGGGGCAGGGATGGGGGAGAAATCGCCTTATAAATTATAACCCTATCTGTGGGAAAACTCTTGCTATTGTTATCCCAAGAGGTTAGATGTTCTCTTGTACAAATAGGAATTAAGTATGCACACGCTTTTTTTAATACCTGAAGAATTCCGTTTGTACTCTGAAATGACATAAAAGTGGGAAAATTAGTAATTTCTCTACATGCCAGAATTCCAGCTGCAGGCAGAACAATATGCAGTCCCGATCTTTTAACATCTGGTCCAGAACAGGCTGATGGTGATATGACTCAAGATTAATACAATTTTTCTGTGCCTTTAAGATCAGACTAGATCAGGATCTCAAATTTGAATCACCACGAGGGCCACATGAGGACTAGTACATTGGCCCGAGGGCCACATCACTGACACCCCTCCACCCCGCTGCCCCCGGCCCTTCCCCCCTCCACCCTTTGCATGAGGCCCCACCCCTGTTCTGCCTCTTCCCACCCCTTCTGCGCCCCCATTCCAACCCCTTCCCCAAAGTTCCCACCCCAACTCCACCCCCTCCCTGCCCCTATTCCAACCCCTTTCCCTAATCCCCGCCCCTACCTTGCCTCTTCTCCACCTCCTCCCCTGAGTGCGCGGCTCCCTGTTCCTCCCCTCCCCCCTCCTTGAAAGCGCTAAGCTCCTGGAGGTAGGCAGAGGAGCAGGACACGGTGCACTGGGGGAAGGGGTAGTGGGGGGCGTGGGGAGCTTGGCGGGCTGCAGGAAATAACCCCATGGGCCACGTGTTTGAGACCCCTGGACAGGATGATCACGATGGTCCCTTCTGACCTTAGAGTCTATGAACCCACACTAAAAATGATTGCATCCACAGGACAAAAGGATGTTGACATAATTGACTATAATTTTCATCTATATTTCTTGCTTCAGACTGAACTAGCATACCCATGGAAATTACCTTTGTTATAAATTATACCAATCATAATGTTGTCATGATTACTGTTCTCAGCATCTTTGAAATTTAAGGCGAAAGGCCCAAATTTCAGAATTCTTACTCAGTCCATACTCAAGCAAAGCTCTCAGGGGCAGGGACTGTATCTTTCTATATTTTTGAGAAGTTCCTATAATAATGGGGCCCTGGTCTTGACTGGAGCTTTTGGGCACTACTGCAATAGAAATAACTTAATAATTACTAATGGGAATTTTACCCACACGAGGACTGAATAAATGCTAAGTGTTTCACAATCTGTACAAAACAAACTGTTGCTTTTAAAATAAACATAAGTATCTGGATAAGTATTATTTCTGGTACCAAAGGAATATAATATTTGGTACATTTTGCTCTCTTTAAAAACAACTTTTTAGTGAATATCTATGCTTGTGGAAAGTACCAGCCTATCAGAAGGTATGCAGTGTTATTGGTAGCCAGGTCAGTCCCAGGATACCACAGAGACAAGGTGGGGGAGGTAATATCTTTTATTGGACCAACTTCTGTTGGTGAGGGAGACAAGCTTCTGAGCTTACAGAGCTCTTCTTCAGGTCTAGTGAACTAAGTTTGAAATAAGGTCCCTCACCAACAGCAGTTGGTCTAATAAAAGATGTTACTTCACCCACCTTGTCTCTCTAAAGACCTGGCAGAGTCAAGTTCGATATTTATCATTAAACAGATACAACCTGAGGGTCAGTGCCAGTCTGTTCCCACAGCCTGACTACTTCCTTCAGACATGGTAGTATAGCTCAGTGGGTAAACAGTAATTTATTTAACCAATTTCACCTTATTTTCAATTTTAAAAATGTCTGTGGGTAGAGCTGGATAGAAAATTTTCATAAAAAATTGTCCCTTTTTTAGTAAAAATTTTGAAATTTGGAAAATTTTAACCAGCTCTAGTCATGATCAGACTATTTTTCTTTCGTTTATTTGTTGTTTAAAATATTTCATTAACTGTTTCAAATGTTGTTTACAGCATACTATTAAATGCTCAGTATCAAAGCTCCATTGATTAGCTATGATTGGTCATATAAGTCACATGGTATTGCTTCTGTTCCCTTAATGGATGAGTGCAATCACGGTATGCAAATGTAATATTCAAAAACTCAATTAAGTGCAACTCAATTGTCTGCATGTTTATTACAAGTGAGCACACAAGAGTTGTGAACATGGCTGAAGAGAATTCATATTTAAATTTGAGCAAATAGTCACAGAAAAGTTTTGCATTTTTCACCCAGCTACATGCTGGGCCTTATCTAAAGCACACTGGCATCAGTGGAAGTCTTTCTATTAACTTTAATGACCTTTGAGTCAAGCCATCCAGGAAGGAAAAACTAGAGATACTGAGAATAGGTGGGATTTAAAGATAGGAAACTTGAGGCACACAGAGTTTAAAAGATTGGTATATGACCATACTGTGGCAGACCAAGAAAGAGAGCCAAGAATTCCTACCCCCTGTCTTATGTCTTTAGCCACTCAATAATGCTCTTTCCAAAGTACAGCATCAACAGGATCTGAACTTGCTTCCAGGTCTGTATATCCTTGTTCATTATGGGTGAAACTCATCCTGTGCGAGGCCCTCTGCCTCATTTAAATCTGAAAAAACCTGTTGGAAATGGGCCATCCTGATTATCACTACAAGAGGTTTTTTCTCCTGCTGATAATAGTTCACCTTAACTGATCACTCTCATTATAGTGGGTATGGCAACACACATTTTTTCATGTTCTCTGTGTGTGTATATATATATCTTCCTACTGCATTTTCCACTGCATGCATCCGATGAAGTAGGTTTTAGCCCACGAAAGCTTATGCTCTAATAAATTTGTTAGTCCCTACGGTGCCACAAGTACTCCTCGTTCTTCTTTCAGAAGAGAGAACCAAGGGCAAAGTGGCTGCTGCACCACTGAGGGGTGCTCCATCATGGTCCCAAATGCTCTGGTCATGAAAATGCCATTCAGAGGAGGACTAGGAGATCAACACTTATGTGGGTCCAATAGCCCAGTCCCCCTACATTAGGTGTAAAGATGCTGAGGCTGCTATTCCAGCCTTAGTCCCAGATTTGAGCTTCAGCAGGTCTGACCTAGGCTTGGGTATTAGATTCCATCCCTTCCAGCCCCTGTTGAGTTCGCCACACAAAGACAGCTTACTCAAGCTTTGTGTTGTCTGTGTGTATATTTAATGCTAAATCAACACTATAACATAACAAGACCCCACTGTGGGCTGGAGCAATCCCTTCTGTGAAGAATGGAACTCAGGGGGAAGAAAACTCCACAGGTTTTCCTCCCTGCTCAGGTAATTGGCTACAGGCCTGATCCCCAAACCTGGAAGATCCTCAAGACCCCACAGAGGGTATGTGCTCTTGGCACCCCATCCACGCCCTGGCAGTACAACTCTAGCAGATTCCCTCTAGCAGTGGTTGTTTCTGGGACTCCTCTCTAAAAGGATGTCTGCTGTGGAAAGGACTCCATGGAACTGAGAACCCAGCCCCTGGGGGATGCATGATGTGCATCCACCAACCCTGCCCTCACCCAGTGCAAGGCGGCTCACCACTCATCTGCAGATCAGCCAGCCCGCTCTTTCTCACCTCGTGGATCCAGATCCTGCAGAGGGTCTCCACATGGTTAGGAGAAGGGAAGGTGGCTGCTGCTACCCCAGAGATCACTAACTGTCACCTCCCACATGGAAGGTCCTCTTTGTGTGGATTTGGGGATACGTCTGGACTGTTCTCATCAATATGTTTAACCCCTTAATCCCTACTAATCACATACGTTCAGCAGTAAAGGCGATTTGAGAAAGTGCTAGATACCAGGATAATGGTTTTCTCTAGTGGTGCTCAGAAGGACATAAATATAGTTCTCAAGGCAGATTTTTAACCCTAATGAATTGTGTCACGTATGTATGGTCTACAGTTCTCATTAAGGTTCTTTACACACTGTCCTTTCCTTCACTATAGTTGTATTGTGCCATTTGCTTTCATCCTGCGTATATTCAGAGGGAGGAACAGGCAGGTAAGTGTACTTTTCACATGGCCAGAGCAAGCTGAACAGCTATCAGTTTCGGTGTGTCTGACGGCCCTTGGCTCCTCACTGCTAAAGAAAAATGATTAAGATTAGTATTCTTCATGTTTCATTTATATTTACTGACCTTGCCTCAGTGAGTTTTTAAAGAGACACTTTCATGTTAAAATTCCTTATCTGTCTTACTAATAACTTAGATTATTAAAAATGAAAGACCTTTTAAAATCTAGATGTACTTTTCACCATAGTATTTGTTTACTTTCTGCACATCATTAATGGCCTGAACATGCAATCTTACTCATGTGAATAATCCTTATTCACACAAGGGTGAATAAGGGTTACTCAGATGACTAAGGGATTCAGGATCAGATCCTAGGACTCCAGCCTTGCAGACATTTCTGCAAGATTTACAAATGTGAGTAGTCTGAGTAAAACTACGCATGCACATAAAATTACTTGTGTGTATGTGTTTGCATCATTGGGGGCTGGGCTCTGATACTGCAAACCCTTAACAAAATTAATTTTACTCACCTGAGTAATCCCACTGAGATTAAAGTTACTCCCAGTAATGAATGATTGCAGGATTGGGCCTTTGAAGTCCATGGCAAAATGCTTGTTCACTTCAATGGGTGTGGGATGGGTGCCTTTCACTGTGGCTGCTTGTCATGCTCAACACTGGGAAGTTAGGGCTGTAAATGCTTCAGGGGGATATTTAAATCCAAACCAAAAATTGAAAAAAAGAAAAATTGTGAAATATTTGATAATGAGGAATAAATCTCATTTCATGAAATCCTTTGTATAAATATTACTATGCTATTATTATTAGGCTTTGTGAAGAATTATATATTACACAGACACTTTAAGCCCAAAATGTAGCATCTGCCATGCCCCTTTAAGAAACGTGGGCCAAATCTTAGTCCTTACTCAAGGATTTTTAATGGGATCTTGCCTACGTGAAGACTGATGTTTTGGGCCCAAATTAGGGAAATCTATATCCATTCCTTGGACATCTTTGTATATTTATGATATGGAGATTTTCCACTCCAAGACTTCTTTTAACCCCTTTGATCTCTCAAACTGAATGCCTCTTAACTTCGCAAATAAATTAGCCAGTCCCAACCTCATCTAGCCTTGAGACGACAGTGGCTTTTTATCTTTTTTTTCCTTTTCTTTCTAAATCTACATCATCATGTTTTTCCATTGCCATGGCAATGCAGCTAAGTACACAGAGAAGTGCAACAAACCAACTGGATGTTAAAAGTTTGTGCAAAGATAGAATTACTAACTAAACAAATACTATTGGCAATATGGTTCCAGCAGGGATACTGAGGGTTCTCTCTCTTTATCTTTGTCTTCTTGCAATCCGATTACAGGTAAAAGTGCAAACAGTGAGATGAAAGCTGACACATCAGGGTTTGTAAAACAGGCGTAAAAGAGGAAATCTGCATAAATGATATTACGGGTACATGAAAAAAAGTGGTGTTTGGTTTGAATTGTAAGCAGTTCTGGCAGCTTCTAATGAAAATATGGATGATTTAGCACTTCTTTAGTGAAAATAACCCTGCCCTGAACTTCAGATAGCCGTCTTATTGTTAATGAAGAAATGGTGGAGCAAACAATCAAGGGCATAGTACAAGCAATGAATCAGGGAAGAGTTCTTTTCATTTAGCCTGATAACACTCTCCATATTGTTATGTGTGAAATGAATAATAATTGGCCCTTCAGTAACACTGCAAGACAGCTACCTGCAGGGGAAAATTCTTTCAAATAAATAACTAGTAAATAAACACGGTTCCCTTTTATGGTTTATAAAATAAGGTCTTATTTTTAGTGAAAAGCATTCTTCTTATTCTTCTAGGAATCTTACAACAATGCCAGGGAAAGCCATAAATATTTTATGAAGAATGATAATAGAGTTTTCTATGCTGAGGAAAAGTCAATGATTTTTTAAAAAGGGATATGTGATTATTTTCCGACTAACTGCAACAATGATGTGACATTGATTTTAATATTAGTTAATAAATAATGACAGTATTTAAATGAGCAAAATCAGGCTTTGGTTGGATATTGGAAATGTCATGATTTTGTTCAGCAATTTCAGTATGAAAGCTTGATTATTTCCACTGATGCATTTATACAGTCTTTATGACAAATCTCAGTCACTTTTCAGTATAATCCAATTGTACTTTATAAGAATTGTCACTTATCTCTCTGTGTTGTACCATGATCTCATCAACTTTACAATCTGACTTGGAAAATGAGTTGAAAATGCCAACCAGCAGCCTATGGCATCCTCACACAAATTCAACTTTGATGCAAGATTTTTAAAACTATTGTATCAGACATAGCTATAATCTGATCTCTTCAGCCTGCTTTTGCCTTTTAGAGCTCACAATTACTCAGAATGTTATTGGTATCTGTTTTGCAGACACTTAGAAAACAAAGGTAGAAAGCACCTACTAGGTCATTTAGGTCATCTGACCTGCAACCATGACTCAAGCCAGTAGTCTTTATTCACATGAGTAGTACCGCTATAAGCAATGAGACTTCTCATACGAGTAAGAGCTGGTTTTGTGAGTAATAATTGTATATTCTCCAGTGCTTTGTCTTGGTCAGTTTTAAAGGTGACCTGAAAATGTTGTTTTTTTTTGTGTCCTTTTAAAACTTTTTTTTTTTATGGCATTTAAGGAAGGCCTGAGAAATTTTATTTTAAAAAGAAAAAACTTTTTCTCTGCTTCTTTCTTTACTTTAATAATATCAAGAACGTTAAGTCTACCTTTTTCTTGTTTGTCTGGATGACTTCTTCTGGGTGTCAGAGATGGGTGCTGTGAGTGCTCTCACCCCTTAACTAAAATGGCAGGGCTCTTCTAGCTTTAACAGAGACGTATTTTCTCATACATTTCTATTACATGCTGAATTTAGATAGCCATTGCAAACAAAAAACAGAGTTTTGTGTCCATTATCTACTGCTTCCTCTTCGTCGGCCACTTCTGAGATTCCATCAGACAACACTATTAAGCTTGCCCAACATGATTCATTTTTTATAAACCCATGAGGCAAAATTCATCCCTTGTGTGACCCTGCTGATTTGAATGGTGTTAGAACAGGGATGAATTTGGCCCAAACTGTTAATTTCTCATGACTCCATTATCCTCTGATCCCTTTGCCTCCCCCCTTAATATTTGTTTCATTATTTTAGTAGGGATATAAGTTAGATTTGTGGTCTGACAATTGCTAGCACTGCTTTTTTGGCCCCTCACCTGTTTTGAAGATAAGTATTTCATTGGGAGTGAGGTAGGTGTTTGCTTTTTCCCAGTCTTTGGGAGGTGACCTCTATAGTAATGTGGCTTTTTAGTAATAATGGGAGTTGAAGCATGTTGATTAGTTTCTGCACTGTCAGGGCCTTGTCCTTGAATTCCTGGACCAGCCAAAACACCTCTTACACCAGTAAACTACAGAAAGAGCTTTACTTCTGAAAACCCCTTACCCCAAAATACCACTGTGGAAGGCCAGAGAGTAACAAAATGGTGAAAAATACAGAGGATCCTGGAGAACCTGGCTCTTTCAGAACAACTCTCCCCAAGCACTGCGCTCAAACAGAAATACTGGTGTACTTTAAACCACATGAAAGCTAGAGGGAAAGAATGGTGACCATATGACCAAGGGAAAGCTGAGGAATGCCCTCAAATATGAATGTGGCACTCTTCAACAAACACTTGAACACTGCCTGATGCCATGCCCCCCCTCCCCCCCCCCCAGGAACTGTTTGTGATACGTGACAACACTAGGTCTTGGCTGCAGTTTTGGAGCGACAAGCTCTGCTGATGATCAGTCAGCTGCCCTCTCTCATTTTATGTGATCCTGGAGAGTCTTTCCAGGTGTGTTTTGTTTTCTGGTTATACAAGCTTGTCTTCATGTTTCAAATTTACCTGGAGGGTAGAACAACAAATATGTTTAATAATCAATGGGCCAAGATAAATGAAGCCTGCAGGGGGAGGTGCAAAATAGTTCTCCCTGTACTAGACAGACCCTTTTGCCACAAGTGGGATTCATCCTAAGGAAAAAAATAATATTCCCACTGGGTCCGCCTCCTTTTTATTAGGAGTTTCCAGTGGGATGGAAGCAGTGAGCTTCTTTATTTTGACTGTGCCTCCCTTGGAGCTCTGTTGGCAGATACTGGGTGAGCACATCCCACAACAGCTCTGCCCAGCATAACCAACTTTTGGGGCTGCTCTGGCTCCCTAGGAGAGCTCACCACAAGAGAGATTATGATTGCTGTCTGGTATGGCAACCTTGCAGATTTTCCACCTCAGACATCCACTTTCAGTGTTTACATCAGCAGAAACCACTATAAACTCTGGTTGAATTTAATCCTATATTTATAGCCAAACAGCACCTAAAACCGTCATAAAATTGTAGACAAACATAATACACATGCTTACACATACTCCATTACAAGTACAGGTAATCCTCTTGGTAGCAGTGAAACTAAGGTCTAAGCACTACCATTATAAAGCCCAGTTTTACAGAATTCAAAACTCATCTATTAAATTTTACTCTTCGCTGAAACCTGCCAAGAATGGTTTTGGCTTCAAGTGGAAACTGTTCAAAAAATACACGTGGCCATTTTAAAGTTAAGTACAGAAAAAAGGTAAACTGGGATACTGAATGGCTCTGGAGCTATGTAATAGGCTATGAGGCCTTTTCCTCAGGGTTACCACTTCAAAATCTAACCCAGGTTAATAGTGAACGTTATTAACCTACGATGGTGGTACAATGACCTCTATGTGAAATGTGTTTGGTGGTCTCAGTCTAGCTCCTAGTGGAGAGATGTCCTCATAGCAAAGACCAACTCCCAGTTGGCATCAATTTCTGCAATTGGTGACAGTCTCAAAAGTGAATTGGAGGACTAAGTGAAATGTGAAGTGATGCTTTCTCTCCTACAAGCACTCCTTGCAGAGCAAAGTTGAGGCTCGGTGGTAAGGCACTGTTGGTAAGTTTTTGTGACTACTACCTTTGCAATACCTGTTGGTTAAGCAGAAGATGTCAACCTCCAGATCTATAAGTGGGCATTGCCTGGGATTCTCTGCTTGGTGTCTCCCTCTAGATATCTTGTTTTGACCCTGTGACCTACACCACAGTCCCTGTTTTTCATTTTTTGTCTCTCATAATTAGTTAAATTCTAGGTCAGGGTGGGCAAACTATGGCCTGAGGGCCAGATCCGGCTCACGAGCCATTTTAATCTGGCCCTTGAGCTCCCACTGGGGAGTGGGGTCTGGAGCTTGCCCAGCTCCAGCGCTCCAGCCAGGGAGCAGGGTCGGGGGCTGCTCCATGTGGCTCCCGGAAGCAGCAGCATGCCCCCCCTCCCACTCTTACATGTAGAGACAGCCAGGGAACTGCAGCCAATGAGAGCTGCAGGGGCGGTGCCTGCGGACAGGGTAGTTTGCAGAGCCAGAGAAGGGACATGATGCTGCTTCTGGGAGCGCCGCCTGGAGCCTGCACCCCTGAACCTCTCCCCAGCCCTACCCTCCTGCCCCACACTCCTGCCTCCCAAACCTCTCATCCCAGCCCAACCCCAGAGCCCACACCCCGAGCCGGAGCCCTCACCCCCCTCCCACTTCCCAAACCCCTGCCCCAGCCCTGATCCCTCTCCTGCCCTCCAAACCCCTCGATCCCAGCCCAGAACACCTTCCTGCATCCCAAACTCCTCATCCCCACCCCAGAGCCTGCACCTCCAGACAGAGTCCTCACCCACCCCCCTGCCCCAGTTCGGAGCTCCCTCCCACATCCAGAACTCCTCATTTCTGGCAATAGCCCACAGCCTGCACCCACAACGAGAGCCCTCATCGCCCCTCCCACCCCCCACATCCCAACCCCAATTGTGTGAGCATTCATGGCCCGCCATACAATTTCTATTCCCCGATGTGGTCCTTGGGCCAAAAGGTTTGCCCACTCCTGTTCTAGGTTCTGTGACACTTCCCCTCATCTGAAGGGACAAAATTTTTTTTGTTATTCCAGTGAGTTCCACCCTCCTCTCACAGATTTAAATAGGGTGACTCCTTTTGAAAGCATCGCATTCACAAATTAGAAAGAAAACTAGAAGTTTACCAGATATGATTTTGTAGTCACAAATGGTCTCAAAAAGAAAAGGAGGACTTGTGGCACCTAAGAGAATAACACATTTATTTGAACATAAGCTTTCGTGAGCTACAGCTTATGCTCAAATAAATTGGTTAGTCTCTAAGGTGCCACAAGCCCTCCTTTTCTTTTTGCGAATACAGACTAACACGGCTGTTACTCTGAAAATGGTCTCAGTTTCATCAGTGAAATTTGGTGATCACTTGGTCTAAGCAATCCTTTCAGGACACTTTTTAAGCGCTACACAGAGAGGCTTGTTGTTTTCTTCATTATTAAAAATGAGATCTAAAAAGAAAATGCACACAAAAACGAAATTGAAATCAGAGCATTTAGGGGTGCACATATGATTTCCATCAAGTCAACATCAATTTTGCAAGTTTAAGGGCTTTTGAAGCCAGTGTAAACCAAAAGCCAGGGCATTGGAGGTTAAAGCTCAAACAGTTTTTAAACTGCCTCATTGTACCTATGTATTGCAGCATGAACAACATAGTATGTTGTGAAGATAACTCTCAAATCCTGTTCAGAGAAGCCTGCAATATAGATATAACAAGGCATGTTAAGGGTGGACTTTCAGCCTTGAATATATAATTACCTAGCCATTGCTGGTTAAAGCCAGACACCTAATGTTCTTTAGAATGTAGCTTTTTCTTTGTGGATGTTTAGATCTGGGTTTTTTGTGCCTAGTAAATTTAATATTACTATAAATATGTTTCAGTAGAAATCCAATCCATCTAATGATGCATCCATTGCATCATTTACACCTATGCAAAGTAGCTGTAAAGTGCTACCATTCTTTACACCCATGTTGTACTTCCTTTGTACAGTTGTTAATGACTGTGCAAGGTAATAGAGAATCAGGCCTAGCATATTTAAATGTGTTATAAACAGTATCTATGAGGTTAATTTATATTTGGCTCATGTTTCTCAAGGGCTATTAACAATATATTGCTTTGTATTCTTAGAAATCAGTGGTACCCATGTAAATTGGCATTGTTATTGAAATAACAAAAGAAATCCCCTGGAGGCCATTTAGAAGCAGTTTGTTGCAGCCAAGGCTCCCAACTAGTTTAATTGTACTGGGCTATCACCAGCAGGAGAGTGAATTTCTGTGTGGGGGTGGAGGGTGAGAAAACCTGGATTTGTGCTGGAAATGGTCCACCTGATGATCACTTTAGATAAGCTATTACCAGCAGGACAGTGGGGTGGGAGGAGGTATTGTTTCATATTCTCTGTGTGTATATAAAGTCTGCTGCAGTTTCCACGGTATGCATCCGATGAAGTGAGCTGTAGCTCACGAAAGCTTATGCTTAAATAAATTGGTTAGTCTCTAAGGTGCCACAAGTCCTCCTTTTCTTTTTGCGAATACAGACTAAGACGGCTGTTACTCTGAAACCTGTACTCTTCCTGTTAGTTTGCTAAAACATGTATGCAAAGATATAAGGAATGACTGGGGAAAGCATTCAGTTTATAAATATGTGATTTGTGAGTTATATGTGCCTGTTGTTCTTGTTTCTCAGTTGCTGCTGTTCAGTGTACTTACGTGTGCCTACAGCATTGATGTCACCACTGTCAAACAAATAATCAAAAATTACAGCATAAGCCTTCATTCCTTGGTTCATTGGCAGCTTGTGGTACATAAGGAGTGCAGGATTGGGCCTTATATTCTGAAGGACACATTTTGTTTCATACTGTTAGAAAAGCTAGTGATGATTAAGAATGGATAGACAGGCGCGTGATTTATTACAAATGAAGTATTTTTTAGTGAGACAGAGTGTTTATTTTATTTTTCTATGTTATGAATTTCATGTTTTTGATCATTCATTTAGCCTTTCTTCCAGATACATTGGGATAGGTGTCAGACACTTTAAATGTCATTATAATCCAAATCCCGC
Source organism: Lepidochelys kempii (assembly GCF_965140285.1). Taxonomy (NCBI): domain Eukaryota; kingdom Metazoa; phylum Chordata; order Testudines; family Cheloniidae; genus Lepidochelys; species Lepidochelys kempii. The sequence goes on along the minus strand of NC_136381.1, from coordinate 101,924,675 downwards.
ACAGGAATATAAATGTTGCTATCATGGAAGAATGTAATGTAGAAATACTTCTTATTACACTGTAGTTTAAAATCTATTTTCCAATTACAAGAGCATATAACATTTTCTAAACAAATAGTCTAATTTTGTATACATAGGCAGCTTTTTTAATAGGATGCCACAATTGAAAATTACCATATAATTCTTAAGGTCCACTGACACAAGCACATGATTAATCTCTTAATGAAAACATGAGGATTGAGCTGTGTTTTGCAGTGGAAATCACCTTTTTGTACTTTTTACTAAGAGCAGGCAGCAGATTGTTTTGATCAATTGGAAACAATTAAAACAAAGTTTGTGGGGCTTTTTACAGCTGCATTTAATAGTGAAGACCAGACTCTTTACCTCTGATTAAACTGGTTGCTGTGATGCCCAACTATTTTTACATTTGTCTGAAAGTGGTGAGTTGAAACTTTAAACGTTAATCATGAACTTGACTGAAAAAATACTCAGCTGTATGTCAGGGTAAATATAATTCACTATATTTACTGTGTGGCATGCATAGAAATTTCTCTTTTGATTCTGAAAACTACTCGGATGCATTAAACTATGTTTGGCTGGAGAATCAACCAGCACTACCTGTTTCAACAGTGAATTTGAGTTAAATAAGATGGGTCAGAGGAAAGCTGAATACCCTATTTGCACATTAAAAGCTGATCATTAATCCTATATTTTAACTCTACAACTGTCAGGAGCTATTATTTCCCAAAGAGTCTGACAGTTCAAGGGATAAACTAGAGTGGGTCCCATTATAAAGGTCTATGAATAGACGTCAGAATAGTTAGCGTATCAAACCCCAACGGCTATTAAATGTGATACTTTAAGAATCAATTTGTAGCTAAATTAAGGCTGAAGGATATGAATCCTGGGACAGATGCTAACAAAATAGGACATATAACTTATAGTGTGGCTTTTTAAATACAATTAAGCAGATATAAAGAAATGGTTTTTAAACCTTCAAACATCCATTGATATTCTTCCCCCTATGCTTGGAAGCTTCTACAGAAAAGAGATCAAACTAGGTGATGTGCTGAAATATTGCCTTCAAAATTATGTTTTCAAGTGACTTTAGTGCAGATCAATAAGAGAGCTGATAGTTTACAAGTATTTGAGAATATACAATAAATAAAACCAAAGAGCTCTCTTTACAGAAAATTGTAGTTTCTAACAGGACATCCTGCTGAGTTTTATCTGTGTTCATTAGGCTTTAAAGCTGAGATCGGCTAATTCCGCATGAAAAGATCTGGGCACTTACAAAACCAAATAAGGGGTGATGCTGTACTTAAGCTTATTAAGAAGTTTTAGGTTAACATTAAAACCTGTTTAAAATGGTTTGTTCATAAACAGTGGCTCATTTCACAATACTGTACCATCAGTCTGATTCCTAACAGGAACAAACCAAGCTATGAGGAAATCAGGTAAAACCTGTGCAATTGCAGCTAAGTTTTTAAAGTCCATGGACTTTGCTTCCACGCCCTCAGCAATTAAAATCTTAAACATAAAAGGCTCCATTCACCACTGTGCTTCCCTAGTTTTATGCCAGGGTAGCTCCACTGAAATCAGGGAATCGGGCCCTGTGTATATAATTATCTGAAGGGGGAGGACTGGAAAAAGATTGACAATTGCACTCTACCAACAGAAATTTTGTAGCTATCATCCAACGTTTGTTTCTGTTACATCTTTCTATTTAACCGTTTGCATTTCAAAGTACTGGAGACATTAGAGACCTTTATAAAAATGTGATGATTTGCTTAAGATATAAGTGCCTCTGTACTTAGAAAGTTAATCATTATTTATTATTCAGAGTAGGTTGTAGATATAAAATATTATGCATAATGTGGCCACAGGTCATTTTAATAGCTGAAAATGGAACCCAACTCTTTATTTAGGCTATAGAAGAACAGAAAAGAGTTTATTACAGTAAATACTCATTCTTTATTCTGTTCAGAGCAAGCTGAGAAATGAATGGAAACTCCATAAAAGCCCCACTTCATACTTCACTGCTTATTACAGATTTTAATATTCCATTTGAGACAGCTAAAAGACCTGCACTATCCTGGACCATAATATCTAGTGAATCATTTTCTGTTTTTGATAACTTTGGATTATTTATTTCTGCCTTTTCTCATACTGTGAAGCACAATTAACTATTAATCACTGTATAGCCTATCATCCCAGTCTCCTTGCTCAGCCAGTTCTAGTCATCTTCTCCAGGATCACTGTCTGAATCCCATTCTTCTCCCCAGGCCCAGTCACTTTGCTCAAGCAGTTCCACCCTCATTTTGCCCCAATGCCTTGTCTTTTGTCCTCTTGCCCAACCTGTCCCAGTTGTCCCCTCCCGGATCCTCATACTAGTCTTCCTCCCTTATCCAATCTAAGTCCCTCCCAACCCCTTGTCCTAGTCCTTTTGCCCAGCCAGGCCTAGTTTTCCGCCACCTGCCCAAACTGGGTCCTAGTTCCAGTCTTCTTGCCCAGCCAGTCCCAGTTTCTCTCCCCGCCCTCCAGTCCCAGTCTCGCTAGATCTCTTGTTCCAATCTACTCTTTTTCCCTCTCCCTGGTCCAGCTTTTGGACTCCCTGCATTTGAATCAGACAGCTCCCTCCTGCTCCACACTGCATGGGTGCCACTGAAAGCACAGAAGAGAGAGGCTCCCTTGTTCTCAGTTCCAGTGCCTAGCCCCACCCAGGACCATATCAGCCATTACAGAGAAAGTCTGGCTTCATTCCTGTAGCCTAGGGCTGGAGCATGCTCAGTTGCTCTCCACAGTGGTTCATGCACAGTCTGGTTAGCAGTGGGAGATGGGAGAGACTTAAGGATGCTCATGAGAAGAGGTAACATGTGGGGGAGGGCATGCAGGGACATGTGCGTCTCCAGGGTTGCTGCTTGGCTTGTACTGAGCATGCTCACATGGACTAAGCATGCTCAGTAACACCTGCCGAAGCTGCTGCCCTCACTCTGCCCCCTCAAACCCTCCTCTCCCCCCACTATCTGCAGGTAAGGGTCATCTCTGCTCATGAAGACAGAATCTTAGAAGATTTTAGCTAAAATCAAAGCAGTCTCTACTGAGGATGTGCAAACTGCGATTTTTTTCAAAGGTTTATAACTTGGCCAGATTAGGGCATATTTTCATGGAGAGGACAAAAGGCACATCCCTGCCACAAAGACCACCCTCTCCACATTCCAAGTCCATGCTTTAGAGCATGAGGGAGCTAGAGCTGTTCAAAGAACAGGTCATTAAAATGTTTTAATATGGGCCAAACTATATATTCTTCTCCAGACTCATTCTCTGAAACGACTGAACACTTTTAGCTGAAATTTTGCAAAACAATTCAGTCTGAGGCAGACACCTCAGAATATAAATTTCAGCGCTGAATGGTTAAAGTTTGGCAAAGTTATATGCAGGGTTTTTAAATGGAAAGTGGGAACCTTAATAATAGAGCATGCTACCAGCCCCTCTAAAAATATATTTATTTATATGCACACAGAGGCTAAATGACTATATTGGTAGGTGTGGATGTGTATACATACACATACATAAACATGCCTGTGTACTGAAAATTTGTCTAGTGTTCAGAATAATTTGTTTATATGTGATATAGCTATCTATCTATCTATATATCCCACTGACTTCATTTGGAGAAGGATGATCAGTACTGTAATCTTATTAGAGGAAAATCGGTTCAGAAACCATGTCCTACTTTTGTTAAATGCAATAATGGAGGGTAGTTTACACAATTGACTGTTTATATTTTGACATATTAATTACTCATCTAGCTTGTGAAAATGGGTTGAATCATTAAAGAAAATCTAAATGTCACAATTAAGAAAACATTTCTTTAGAGGGCAATAAATCCAGGTGTATAAAAATAGGCTTCTGTTTGTAACCTTTAAAAGAAGAAGTAACTGTTCTTACTGTCTTTCTTGCAGAGAGCCAAGTGCAATCACCACTAAAGGAAATGATTCAGTTCAGCTCAGTTTCAGCAGGAACGTTAATTGTGATGTGTATAAAATGTAAGAATATCTGTGCCTGCTAAGCACACACAAAGGTTTTGATTTGCATAAAAATAGTGCTGAATTGGAGTGGAAACAATGAAAGAGTGTATAGGTAGTCACCTGCCCCACCACCCTGTCTCTGTCTACTGAAAGGGAGTTTTTGGTTTCATGGCAGAAACACAAATAAAGCATGAAGCTAAATAATTAAAGCCTGGCATTATGGGCCAAAGTAGTTTATTGTTATCTGGAGAGTATTTGTGCATTACTGACAAAGATTATTTTGAAAGATTTTAACTGTTTTCCTAAGAGAAAATGTAATCCTTTCTAGCATTTGCAAAACTTATATTACATCAGGAAAAAAAATACCCAGCAACACAGCACATCTGCTTATCTGAAACCTAATATTGTTATTGTAAGGTTTTGTAAAACTCACTTCCTGTCTTTATACTTACACAACAGGATATTTAAATTACAAAGACAATGAAGAAGCTAGGCAAAATGTTCAAGTATTACTCTTGACATCAAATATATTGTGGTTAATTTGATACTATGATTCCTGTTGAAATAACTTGCAGAAATAATTAGTAAACACAAGGTCACTCCTAGAGTAGTGTTAATTAAACAAGCTATAATTATTAAAATAAACAAGCACACAGTTTAACCATTTTATCAGCTGTTCCACTATTCTGTGAAAAACTAATAACTTCCTATTATAATGCCAGCCATTAGCCCCAATACACTTAAGGGCCTATCGCTGTTCCATTGTTAACTTGGTCTTCAAGGTTTAATATCACAGATGTATCAAATAGCAGTGGGTTGACACTTAGCACACAGGTGTGTCTGGATGTTACTGTTTCTCATACATCAAAATTAAATCACATCAGCCAGATCATATATAGAAATAAAATTCTCATTTTCAGACACCGTTTATTTGCTTCCTAAATCTGAACATGAATGACGTTTAAGTCCATAACAAAAAGCCTCTAAGTTTAAAAAAAAACAAACTCTCCATCAATATCATTTTATTTATATTCAGTTTATATTGATGAAGCTATTTTTAGCCCAGGAGTCCTTATTTGTGGGCACTTATGATTTATATGCTTTGCCATCTTGGAAAGCTAATAGGAACCAAGCTCGCACCCATTTAATTGCCATTGACAGCTGCCCAGCCTCAGTGGCTCTGTCTACACTAGCTTGTCTTTGAGAAATGACTTGCCATTGTACTATTTCCACTGAAGCTCCTCTGGCAGCAGCAATGGTGAGAGAGTTAGGGTAGAATAAGACACAGGCATTTTTAACCATCATGTCATATAAGTCTGCTCAAAGCAGTCTTGTCTATGCTAGACTTCTTGGGGAATCTTCCACCATTGAATTAATGCCAGTGCAGCTCCACTAATGGTATTTGGTGGTGTTAATTCAATGCTGGAAGATTCCCCAAAAGAAGACTAGCATAGACAAGGTGCAGGTAGCTACTAGAGTTTTCGCCACTCTCTTGTCTAGATCTGCTCTCAGCAAGGTTAACTCTATTTAATTTTGAAAAATGAAACTGGCGGCTTCTTCATGATTTATTTAATAATAAACTGTCATACTAGTAATCTGTAGCTCTCAAAGAGCTTTACAAAGTTTAAGTATCACAAAGCCCATTTCACAGCTGGGGAAACTGAGGCACGGAGACGGTGACTTGCTTAAGATCACCCAGTGCCAGCACTGTGAACAGTACCCAGGTTGCCTGACTCCCTGTTTTTCCCAGACACAACAGACTATTATCAAGCTAAATTTAGCTTAGTTCAGTGTCCTAATGGGCATAGCTACACCATCTCAGGAGAAGCCTCTTGCTCCTGGGCAGAGTAATTTGCTAGAGCCCTTTACTGGGTGTAGAAGCTTACTCCCCTAACCCTCACATTGTTCAGCAATACTGGATGAAAATATCCGAAGGGGCAGAGCCAAGGCTCCATCTACTCTTATCCACTTCTTTCCCTCCCTGATTAGTGAGGGGAGGGATTTACTGGGCATGCAATCCATTCTCTTCCCCCATGACTGGACCCAGGGTTCGGGGAGCCCTAAAATGGTCACAAAGGGGGCAGCTGGAAAAAGTCTCACTGTACCTTATCCACCTGAGTGAGTGCCGGGCAAAATCTGTCCTATAATAACAATGATGAGCTCTAAGGTAGGAATAAATCTTTTGGCTAAGATAAAGTGTATGTATACCTTCTGTTAGTATATATTTAGCATGACATTATACTTAGTTTAGTAAATGGATGCTATCTATACCATATCTATCGCAGACGAAAAATATAAATCAATATAATTCATTCATAGGTTTATGGACCCAAAGTTCTCCAGGGAGTGTTGCAAATCCACATAAAGGTTTTGAGGGCTACGTTTTGCATCCACATCTCTGATTTAGCTTAAGTAAGTGTAAAAATCATGTCGTTCTCTGTTGACTACATATCTGAAGAAGCTGAGATGCATGAGTAAGCCAGTTAATATAAGGTGCAACTTTAAGTTACATAAACTGGCCACACATCCACTTGTTTTAGACAAAGTGTAGGAAGAGCTGTATGTGTGCTGAATCCAGTGAGTTTTGATCAGATAATGCCCTTTTTTGGAGATTTTCCACCTCACATTTGGAAGTTATGTGGATCTGGAAAACCACATTTCTTTGTAATATGGTGGGAAATGATTAAATAAGAATGTTACTGTCAGTCTCTCAAATGCCTAATCTTACAGGTCTGGAAATTTACCAGTGAACTGCTGAGGGAAACTTTTTTACTCTTAATATGGACTAAACATATGTGGCAGTCAAGGAAAAAACACTTGGCTAAAGACCAAACAGATATTTCCTTTTCTAAATGTCCTTGTGAGCAAGTGCGAAAGTGAATGGGATGTTTGCATGAATGACTTCACTAAGACTTTGTAGAGCAATACTATTGCACAGGATTATAGCAGAAGAGTGTGCAAAGTAATAGAGCTATATAATTCTTTGCAGCCACTAAGGGACTGGGGTGGAAGCGACGCACAGATTGCGAAGTGTGTTGGGCCACTGTTAATGTTCTGTTGCATTGTCCTCACTGAGCGATGGCTACACTGCAGTTGGATGTGTGATTGCAGCATGTGTAATCTAGCTAGCTCAGGCATCAATAGCTGTGAAGCCACAGCAGCACTGATTTCAGTACAGGCTAGTCACTGAGTATGTATTCAAGGTACTAGGTGTACTTGTCCTGCCCATGCTGCTGTGGCTTCACTCCTACGGGTACCCAAGCTGCCTAGATTAAAGCTATTTTGGGTATGCCCAACATGGCCATTGCAATGTAGAAGTAGATTGAGAGGCAGGACTAGTAGCAGAACAGCACTGAGGACTGGCTATTAAGACTCACTGCAGGCAGAGATCGTTGAGAAGAGCTGGTCCACCTCAGCAGCAGAAACTCAACTTTTGACCTTGCCAAGCTGACACTGGCTGGGCCACCACTAACCAACTACCCCTAGTCCTCCACAGTGCATAAAAGCTGCTGAAAGCAGCAGCAGTTTACAATACATTTGCACCAGACCGTACGCTTCCCTCAGAGCAGAGTATACAAGATGCTGTATTTCCTATGCTTTTCCCCTCTCCACCTGGCCGTGCCCCCAGCTGTTACTAGTAGCTGACCTCTCATAAAATGGCACTGAGACAACAAAAGGGGCTGCATCATGAGAAAATGCTACCACGTAGTCTCCTTTCCCCTCCATGAAATCCCTTGATTCACAATCTCGCTCCTCCTCACTAAACAGTAAAAGGGAATCTATGCCCCTAAATTAGATACTGGCATTTTACACTGGGTTGGCCCTTAAGGGAGCTAGGCATCCAAATCACATTAAACTGGACACCTAACTCCCTTAAGTTCTTTGAAAAACCTAGCATAAGTGTCATGAAGGCAAACCAAATGGACTTGCCAGTATGCACTCACACATATCTTTGGACATTAGTACCTGTTTTATTGAGAAATGGAATGTTGGCTAGGACAGCTTTAGCAGCAACATTCTGTTAGCAGGGTTTGGTTTTTTTTGTTTTGTTTTGTTTTTGGGGGTTTATTTTTGGCAGTATTGTCACTGAACATTATTTTGCCACATATTATGTTTATTACACTTTATCTCATTGAAATTAATAGGGTGTTTGCCCCCTTTGGTATCAATGGGATTTGCCATGACATTTTCATCTAGGAGGAATAATATCTCAGATATTGTGTAATATTACATGGAAACATTTTGCATAGTAATAACAGTGTGATTAGTGATGCATCTTATGTTATGAGAACATTGTTGTACCAGTGATGTGGACAGCAGCTGTACTGCATATTATTTTATTATGCATAACTCTTTTATTGTGCAAAGCCTCAGTGAAATGAAAAGGACACTTGCACCATTGATTTTAATGGATTTTTTTGCAATAAAAATCATATGCAGGAACATGGCGCACAGAAGGAATATGAGGACTGGTGTATATGAGAACTATTTTATGGTGTGAACACTTGTGTATTAGTCTTAGAGAAAAAAAGCATGATGCAAATACAAATAAAATAGATGAGACATAAACCCACAATAGCAACATTCAAAATCAAGGATTCCCCTCTGTCTTTAAATTACCCTATTGTGCCTCTGGAATAAAGTGATTTTTGTTCTGGAGTAGAGTGTCCACACAAGATGCTATTCCAGGATAGAGTCATTCATTCATAGATTCGAAGGCCCGAAGGGATCATTTTGATCATCTGCTGTTTAACACAGGCCATAGAACATCTCCAAAATGATTCCTAGAGAGCACAGTGTTTAGCAAAACCATCTACTCTTGATTTTAAAATTGTCAGAGATGGAGAATCTACCAGCTATTGCTCCAGTAAGCTAGGCCAATTTATACATAATACATAATTGTACAATTTCCTTTTGTAAATGAGATCTCACACTATTTCAGATGCTCTTAACATTACCCAATCTTCTGTTGCCTCTGATTCAGCCATATTAGCTGCCACACAGGACCTAGGCTCAACAAGGTGACAAGAATTAAATAGCAGCCCAAATGCGGAATTCCTTTACATTTCCAAGCTCGTCTGGACATCCGGAAAACTTACTTGAACAAAATTTTTGTACTTAATAGGCAATTGTACTGTAGAGTGACTCTCAGCATAATATACCCTTTCTGTACTTATTTTAATAACACACTGAAAAGAAGTAATGGGGATTAATCTGTAGAAAATAAAGAGGTAGAAGTGCATGTTCAGATCCTGAGCGCATTGCATATTACTAAAATATCTTTAAGTCCTCACCACAGAGGTTTCTGAAAACCTAGCAGGCTCTAAGTAAGGCCTTTGTTGACATGAGTACCTCACTTGTTACAGAATGCTCGGGTTTATTAGCTTTGGAGTTTAACAGGGGAAAAAAAGCAAACGACTCTCAAATTCTGTAGCTAACTGACTTTAATGGCTCACTTCTGCCTTTCAAACCAAATGAAAACGATTACCTAAAAAATCTTCTGAAATTTCTGTTCAATATTAGAGTATTTTTAATACTAGTAATTATGGGTATTTGTTTCAACTTCTTTCTCATAATAGCAAGGGATAACTCAACTGGTTCACAGTTCTGAATGATGTAAAGAAGATTTATGATTTTTGTAGGATTTATGTATAAATTAGGAGATTAGTCCATTTGGCAGGAACATTCATAGAGAAAAGAAACAGTCTATCAGCAATTAAGAAAAAATCAGTGGCAAGTTTTTGGAAGAATTCCCATTCTCAGACCAGTTTTAACTAAAACTGTGCATATTTTTCATGACTTGGGTTTATTATTATTTTTGTTATACCATAGGTATTCATTGTGCTTTTACTGCTTTAACTATGTAATATTATTTCAGAAACACAAACAACACTGTATAGGTTTAGAAGTAATAGATCTAAAATCCCATCATACCTACCTACAAATGTCAAGATTCAATTGTAATATGCAGGCAATGCTATATTAATAAATGGGTTACAGCCACAAACATCTGATTTGAATACAGACCCGGTATTTGAGCAAAAGTTCAGAGGGCTTCAGATTCAGGGTTTTGGTTTGCCTCATTGTAATGTTAGAAGCCATTTACAAAATTTGGCTCAGGCCTGAAATGGGATCTGCATGAATGGACATCTGTGCTGTTGTGGAGCCCATGTGGATCTGATTGCATATCAGAGCCCTGGATTTCAAACACCACTGAAGTTTGAAGGTGTTCAGATCTAGGATTCTGATTTGGGCACATCTCTAATTACTATCTGCAAATGTTCAAATTTACACTTAGATCATACAATTTTGGCAAATTAAATATGTTATGCTAGCTTTTTTTCCCCTTCTCCTGCTTGTCAGTACAGGCCTTCATCTCAGTGCTTATGGCATATTATGTTACGATGCTAAAACTCCAACAAACTTCCTCTTAAATATGTTACTTCTACTCTGTTGCTCTTGATATTGATGGCTATTTTGACCTTTGCAGTTCTCTAATTACTGAAGCTTTAAAATAGTACACATTAGATAAAATGTTCTCTTTTTGAAGTTCCTTTTTCCTGGCGTGCCTGAGTTGAAAAACCATATAAACCAAGATTATTAGAACACAGAGACTATTACATAGAAGTTGAGGGAAATTTTGACGAATGTTTGCAAAAACAATTAGCTGTTTTGTTCCACTTTTACTTACGGGGGTATTTCTCCCCCTCGCCCCCATGTGATAATTTAACTCAGTAGAGGATGGTACATACATGAGTTTTTCCCATGCTGTTATATAAATTGTTCAAAGCAGCTTGCTTATTAAACTCTACAAAACAAGCATTTGTGCAATCTCTTTTCTGCGTTCCTTTAAGTGTATGAAAGATCACCAAATAATATACTGTTTTAATGGTAGCAATCAATCTATTTGGTTTTATGATGAGAGTTATATTTGACATGTTATAGGTCATTTTAGTTGTTGTCCTTTCTTTGTTCAGTCCAGTTAGAAAAGAGTACAAACACTCTGGTACAATCAGTTATGCATGGGGGGACATAATAAGATTTTTTGGGGCTGAGAAATAACCATTTGTTTTGCCTTTCCAAGAGTGCAGCACGTTAATGGTTCGGGTTCAGTGTGCCGAGCGATTAGCATATTGTAGTTCCATAATGAGTAATCAGCATGGAAAGAAAAAAGACCACTGAAATAAGACCTACCAAAGATAGGAACTCTTTAAAAACAGGCATCCTTACTGAATTTGTCTTTCTTAAAATTAATTCTACTTTGTGGCCTAGTTCCTTTTATTTCTAAAACTATTATGGGCCACATCTGTGGAATCCCATATCTGCTATTTTGAAACCAGCTGCTGTTGAGATTCTTTCAGTTAAGTTGAAATTAAGAACAGGTTTGTGGGTTCCCTACCTGCTGTGAAGCCCTGATGTAGTTTATAAAATTGCATATGGGTGAGAAAATGTGACTGCCTGGGTTGGAAAAGTTGGTATTTTTATATAGTACTTAGTATGAAGTTAAAATAACCATGTGAACTAAAGGTGTACTTACTTTGCAACATCAACTTTTTCAGCTTTCTTCCTCGGTGCCATTGTAAAGGCGCAACTGAATAAGTGGATTTAAAACAGAATGTGAAATCTGGATTTAATTGAACCAAAGTGTAGAAATAAGAATCCTTCTATAGCTTAGCAACTGTGTTTATGTAAGAGGGAGAAATGACTGACATGACAGTTAAAATGCTGATTCCGTGAGAGAGTTCACAAGATTAGTTCTGTCATAAAGAAAAATTAGGTTGATTATAATATGGGTCACACATGGGGCTATAGAGTCAACTCCTGCTCGCTTTACTCATGTGAGTGGTTCCATTAAAGGCAGTGGGATAACTCGCATGAGCAACGCAAGCAGGATTTGACCCACATCCTCACACACCCATGAAATAATAACTTGTCGTTAGACTTGCCAAAAACTCTGGTGTGGTTACATGTTGAGGGAATCTTCAGATGTAGAAAGGTTGTGTACACACTTTAAGTTCGCCTAATGGAAAGTATTATTTCAAACTATTTGCTGGATTTATGCGTGACTAAACTAACAGGGCACGAGAGCTTGACCTCCAGCTCATGCAGATTCACAGAACATCAGTATGTAAAACTATGCTGGATAGTGGATAATGCATTGGCATCATACAAACTTCAGAAAGGATCTGGCACTGTATGGCTACTAAAGAATATCCATATTTTTGTGGTGTAGAAGTAGATTACAAGTCAATGTATTTTACCAGAAAAAAATGTATTTGTTACTGATTGAAACCCTTTTTGTTTCACCGTGGAATTCAAGCCACAGATAGAAATTAACCGTGGTAGTAAACCAGCTGGTTAGAATGGCATTTAACAAGTTTTAATTGCAGATAGTCAGAAATATTGGTAAAATGTTACTTTAAAACATAATCACTGATCATTGTTGTGCACAATAATCTTTGTGGTTTCTCAGATATATATGAATTATAGGGGTGGTATAGATACTCATATTTGTAAATTCTGCCTATACTATCTGTATTTCTAAATTCAGTAGAAAGAATCCATTTTAGAAAGGTAAATAATAGATAGTAGAAGTTCATTTGTTTTCATTGTTGTTGTGGCTTGTTTTACCCTGGGTATACTTTGTATGCAAAAAGCCTGGGTTAGATAAAAACAGGAGATGAAGGCAGAGTTACAGACTGTAAAGCTGAGGGGTTTATTTGGTAAGGAATGTTTTCAACAAACTTGATGAGAGACACCAAGAAAACTGCCAGTTTGAATGAGTCCTGCAATGTGGAGGTAGAATCTTCCAGAGACTAGGGGCCTCAGGTCATCCTGATAAGCATTATTTAGATGTACTTTATAAATTTCAGATGTATTTCTACCAAAAAATCATACTCAACAGCACTAGAATTAAATAACTCTGAATTAGCATACAGTGGAAACTAAAACAACGGTATCCGCTAGTTACAATTCATTGAAAGTATCTGTATAGATGATACGAATATGTAATATTTAATCAAAATTTGGTTGGTTTGCCTGCCTTGACGTTTTTATATATGTTTTCACCTCCCGCTTTTACAGCGACACAGCCTTTTATTCCTTGATATTCTATTATAGTGTTTCTCAGGAACCTTTCTTATCTAAACTTCCACCAATCATTCCTAAGGCTAAGTTATGCAGACAAGTCATTGCACAGATTTTCATCAAAATGCCATTTTCCTTAGCTTGAGAAAGCCTAGTCCCAAATGCTGAACAAATAATTTATTAGACTGTAGCAAAAGTAAATAAATGTTTTCCTGCTCCATGTATTTCATTAGCCAGACTTATTATACTTACAAGCCTATAAATAGCAAAACATGTATTGAGCCATTAATATCACTGACAATCTCGTACAAAATACTGTAATTTAACTAAAGAATTTGAAATGAGAGTACTTCTCTGGGAAGAGTTCAGAAAAAGATAAAATTGGAAAACAGTGTTGATAAGCAGTTTAATCAACTAGGATAGTGATATGTTAATAACCTATTTTAAAATTAACAAACAGCTTCTCTACCTGAAACTTCTATCAGTACCAGTGAGGTTATACTAATTCAATTTGCATATCTTTTAAGTATTTGAATTTGTATATTGTTCTTCTCATTTTGCTTTCTGAAACCAGAAGTGCTGGAATCAACAGGGGAAACATGACTAAATCTATTATTTAAAGTTACATGGACAGATGGACTCTGATAATGACTTTCTGCACGATTAATATAGAGCTTGTCGTTAATGTCTATAACTCTTGTGAATTTGGGATTCCATTAATGTTGAGTTCTTCTCATCTACCAAACTTAAGGCCCAGTTCTTCAGTCCTCCTTCAGAGACCCATTCCCTACTCTTTAACGGAGTAACCAGTGCAGGACTGAGTCCTATGGAAAGGAAATGTGGAAAATATTAAGTATTTTAAGGGCACTGTATAGAGACGCAGTAAGCAGAGCCCTGAGTGAGCTCACATTTTACTGTCTAAAGGAAAGAATCTATACAGACTAGAGAGAAAAAGAGGCAGGTCATGAAAATCACATTTTTATGTGGAGGAGCTTGAAAATCTCATGCACCTTTCACTGCTCTAAACTGTCAATTTTCACCATATGGAAATTATTAGCCTAATACTGTAGTTTTAAATACTACCCAGGAATGCTGATTTATAATGGATATTTTATTCTTTGTGTAAAGAAATGCTAAACTTCTATATAAACTATAACGATTAGGAAAATCTACACCCTGCATTGTGTATGCGATTAGTTTTAAAGGGATGAATTCCGCTCTTATCTGTGCTTGTGTAAATCTGGAATAAGTGAAGTCAGTGTCCCTACAGCAACTGGAGTAACAGAGCAGAATCTGGCCTTGGGTTAAAAAAAAAATCTTTAGGAAAGGTTACGAAGCATAAGGAACAAAACACAGACTTTGGAATACAGATTATCTACCATGATGAAAGCATTTAAATACTCTACATTAAGGTGAAGAAACTGCTTCTGAAGTATAGGCTAAGTGCATTTTAAAAAGTGCCCTTTCTGTGTATTTAGACAAGCTATTTTCCTGTGAATTAGAATGAAATTTGATTGTTCCAACAAAATACATCCCACTCAGGCATTCAAGCTGAAACCAGCAACAATTGTCAATGACCTTTAACATGCCTGCTATTCAAATTAGTGCAGATCATTAATCACACATAGCTTACATTTTATGATTCGTGTATCCTTCATTACAAACTTTCTCTCTTGCTTGCTGCCCCCTCCCTCCCTTTTTTTCTTTATTCCAAGTCCTCTGGTAATAACCATTGGCTAGTGTAGGGATTCAGAACAGGATCGTACATTTTGGAAGCTGTCTGTAGTAGTTTCTGTTGCAAGTGCAAGAAGTTGGAGGGGTGACACAGCAAAGTCAAACGTTGCGTGCACAAATACCACAGCACTAGGTAACCGTTTTCAGGCGCAGGGCTTGACTGTCTGGCAAGAACCACGTTCGGGGTGGTTTGGACAGTGTGTTCCTCTTAACTGCTAGTTATTCCTAGGTGAAACATGGCAGAAAAGGAAAGCTCTGGGGTGTAAAGATAATACTAACCCGCCTCAAAAGTCCAGCATGGCAATTCTACATCGGCATGCATTTTTACAACAAACAAACAAAAAACAAGCACTCTCAACCCTCAACACACTCGAGAAGTCTAGCACCAAGCTTCAGAAGATTAATTTAGGGTTTCCAGCCATAGACTAAACATATTCCAATCGCCTATGGCACACATACTTTGGGTGATTAAACTGAGCTTTGCAAACGTACAGGAAAATAAGGTTTGAACTTTTCAAACATAGGAGTGGATTATTTTTTAAAAAAGCCATATGGCAGATTGATTTGCTCAGAGCTCTTTCAACTCTTCCAGCGTAACTGTGGAACACCATTACCCTTTGATCTTGATTGAGGACTTTAATGTTTTTGTTACTGTGCATTTGAATAAATCTATAAATATTTTACCAGTGGAGCTAAAAAAAAAAAGGATGTTTCTAATAGAAATGCATCTGGAGCAACTCCAAGCTCTTACATTTCAGAGCTTAGATATGTGGGGAGTGTATAGTAGTTTGCACAAACATAACTTTTCACACAAAACAATACACACACACACACACCCATATCCACCTCTATGATAGCTTCCAGTAATTCAGCTCCTGAATGTTTTAGTCATTTGAAAGAAGGTGAGATACATAACAAATCTGATAATGATTCAGTCCTATTAGTGGAATAATTATTTGTATATGACTCATTTCGAGCATCTAGACTTTCCCCGCATTGTACCAGAACTTTGCTGATGAGACAATAGTAGATAGTGTGTGCATTTAATATAGGACAGACCATTCTCCCATCTGGGGGAAGACATCAACCTATACATTGGAGGAAGCCAACGAAAAACAACTGGGATTCGCCAAAGCCAGGCTCGGTCTTTCGTCTGGTAGTCAAAGCAGCCCCGGCTGGCCAAAGGGCCAGGGAAAGTTTGGCGCTGAAGGGGCCCCTGGGTTGGGGCTCGACATAGAGGGTTTGCAAGTCGCCCCCCCGTCCGCAGGAGTGGAGCTGGCGCAGTGAATCATGTGCAGTTCTTTCCTTATTGCATTCAGCGCATGGTTTCACCTTCAGATTCTTGTTTGTCTGTGTGTCCTTTCCCAAATATTATTACCTTACGCGAACGAGGTAAGGCACAGGGTGGGGTGGAGTGGGGAAAAATCTCCGTAGGATCTTTTTCTTTTTGGGGGGCTGGGGGCGGTTTGGGGGGATGTGGATCCTCTGAATACGCCCGTGGGAAAAACTTCGCTTTTCCAATTAATGGTTAGTCTTACTCTATAATTTAAGGGATTTAAAAATGGTAACTTTGTACTGTTTGCCGAGAAAGAGATCATTGTTACTGCAGTGGTGCTGGTGGGGGAATTTATGGGCTGTATGAGCCTTTTGGCTTTGTACACTTCGTCAAAGGCGGGGGGGGGGGGGGAAGAGCTTGAATGCTATATTCATCCATGAAGAAACAAAGAACAAATTGGCTTACTTTAAAGTAAAATGCTTTGGCTAATGAAGGTGGGTGATGGGACTTCAAGCTTTTGAGCCTCGAGTCGCTACTTAAATTATTGAGGATTTTTGCTGGGTAGTATTGATTCAGAATATGCATGAAATGCTTGATGCCTGGGGTGTGTGTGTGTGTGTTTTCCCTTCATTTTTTAGTTGCACTCCCTTCAGCTGTGCGTACATAACTCAATGATAAACATTAAAAGAAGTACACAGCTTATCAAAGGAAGTTGGGGCGGGTGGGGGTGGAAAACAAGTATTCACCGATAGACACTGGAACGCTGAGAAGGGCTTGAAGGACAATGTGTAGCAATTACTTCCAGAAGATGAAAATAGCCGTGGGGGTGAGGGTGGGAGTTGAATGTTTATATTTTTTAAAAAGGACACAGAGAGAAAGAAGAGTAGAAATAACGCATTTCCAGACATTTTGTGCGATGAAAGCTTTCCTCCTTCCCCCTTTCCCCCTCCTTCTCCCACTATCTCCAGTGAGAATTAGCATACCAAATAGTTGCGAACCTAATTTGAATTAAGATGGTTCGACAAGTTTAAGAAACTTTGCTAAACTCTGTGATAAGAGAACAAGTTGGGATATTACCATAGGCTGAATGTGTCTGGAAACTTGTGTAGAATGACAGTCACCCTGTTGTTTTTGCTCTAAAACCAGCTAACCTCTCCAATTAACTACTCCCGAGAAACCCTGGCTTTTAAACTGAAAAGTGCTGGTTAGGAGTCAGCACCATTTGTTATGAGCGTTAATAAGCTCCCAGCAGTAGACAAGTATCTTCTGGGGAATGTGCATTGTGTGTCTATGTCCATTACGCATATAGCTAAAGAGCCACTTGGACACTAGATGTTCAAAAATAAATTTGTTCAGACTTCTTCCTAAACATGAACCCTGGTCTTTATTTAATCCAGATGCAGGATTCCACCCCCAACCCCATATTTGCTGCCTTATTGTTGGTTTACATTTTCTGAAAAGGCGACTGGTGTAACCTGTGGAATTTGAAATGCAAATAAAAGCCTGTGGGAGTTGAGGCAGAACAAATCAGCATTTATAAAGTGAAAAAGATTTAATGTCTTTGAAACCATTGCAAGATTTTTTATAAAAACTGAATCATGACGTCAAGTCGTGTGAGAGATTTTTTTTTGTAATGTCTGAAATGTGAAGTGCTTACAGGAAAAACAGATTACAAGATTAACATCTGTTAACATGATCGTTTATCTACAGCCAAAAATAGGTCACTCCTTTCTTAAGGAAACACGACTGCTGGGCGGATGATTAAATAATGAATTTAGACTAATGAGTTAGTTGCAGTCTGTGTGTTATAATCTGACCTGTGACAAAAATATTTAATTCAGAGACCTTCGGAGATCATTATAAGGTCAAAGTCCCTTTTTAGGGAGAGGCACAACTCTCCCTCCTCTTCCTCCCACCCCCTTTTTCTGCTTCTTCTTTTTTCCATTCCCTATTGCTAAATGTTCTCCATCTCCTCCTCCCCCACTGAAGCAGTAATGAATGTTTTCCATCTCCAGTATTGTTAAAGGACACCAACTCTTTGCGTGCAAATGGCTAAGTTTCCTAAGCTCTGGGGTTGTTTTGTCATTAACTGAGACAGTGGCAAAGAAGAATAGGAAACGCCGATGCAAAGTAGCTCTCTGCTTTGCATCTGCCTACCCTCTAACTGTGATTGACAGCCCAAGCCTCCAATCGCCACTTCTTCCTCTCCATAGCTCTGAGTGCGTTTCTGTTACTGCTCAGATCTAGAACCAGGCTGCTTTATTTATTTACACATACCTTGGTGTGTGTGTGTGGATAGATAGAAATCTGCATAGGTACATCAAATCTCATACAAGACAACCGTATACCTCTGTTAGGTCCATAATAATGAATATGTAAAGAGTCAGCATATGAAGAGATTTCAAGTTACAAGTTGAGACCTGCTGGAGGAGAAGAAATATAAAATGATCTCTGGTTATATTTTTACAACAGCGTTGCAGTCATACCTATGTGAGGCAAATGGTGTATTGAAGTCCAAGAGTTACACCCATTCTCAGGTCATCATTGTTGTTTATATCTTTTAGCAATCTTCACAGTACATTATTTTTTTAAAAGTGACTGCAGAGTGCTCTTATGAAAATCACTTTGGGCCCTATGGAGCAATCGATTTTTAGACAGAATTCCTCATTGATTTCAGAGAAGATTGCTGCTGAAAAATTAGAGAGGTCTTTCATACTGGGAAGTAAAACAAAACTATCATGTCTCAAACTTTCTGAAGTTCTTGTAAAGTTTTTTTTTGTGAAGGGGACAGAGTAAATATTTAGTTCAGTGCAAATCCTTGAATTTAAAGCTCATTGCTCCAATAGAATAAAAATGCTGCTGACCAACAGACTCTGAATAATGGTCATTTCTAGACTACACAATAGGCACATTCAATAAAGGAATGCCTGTCGTGAACCATACCAGGTTTTGTGCTTAGTTAATCCTCTACCCCAACTTCGCTCCAAATATTGATGTTATAATTTTATTTTTGTTTGGTGTATCAAGAATGTGCTACTTGTAAGTGCAGTGATCCAGACCTTCAGTTAGAGTTTAGCATTTTCTGTGCTTAGGGGTGGATTGTCATTTATCTGTTGAGTTCTCTCATGTTGTGTAATTGCGGTAAAAGGATGGGTGGGTTAGAGGTAGGACAGTTAAAGGACTAAATGCAACCTTTTGTATAAAACAACTTCCCAATTCACTCCGGAGATGGCCAGAATCACTCCTTGGAGAGGGAGCCCAGAGGATGTCCAAAGAGGAACCTTTATTCTTTGGCCTTGTGCCACATACTTTATTTCATGCCTGCTGCACTAAATGAGTTAACTATCAAAGGGTTTTTCATTAACTCGACTTGGCAGCCACATATTTAACTTTTTTTTTTTTTTTTTAAAAAAAGAGCGTAACAATTTAAAAACGGATTTGAACACCACAACGTGGAAAACTTTTACTCCTATTCAGCCTATTTTATAAAACCAGATTACCTTTGTGCCCCTCCTCTTCTCCCCAACCCCATGGGTCTGGTGCTTTCAGAGAGCCTTGTCGGGATGGGAAAGGCAATAGCTCGACTTTGTCTTGACCGTTGCCTTCCTGTGTTGCATTAATAGCCTGCATCGCCTGGAGGAGGCCAGAGAGCTGCAGAACACGAATGCAACAAAGACTGCAACGGCTTTAAGATTTGTTGCTGTGGTCGAGGTGGTTTTGCAGGGCTGATGTGGCTGGAAGGTGTGTGTGAGAGAGAAGGGGAGGGTTTGTACCTGGGCTGGCCGCAGGAGGGGAGCGGGCCAACCCCAGCAGCAGCTTGTTGCTGTGTGTTCAGTGCCGAGGGAGGGAAGCAGGGAGGAGTTTGGCTCAGGCAGCTCTTGCATTCAGTTGTCCGCCTTTATAATGTAGCCAGGACGTCACAGCCTTGCACTGTAACACAAGAAGTTAAAGAGGCAGAGGGGAAGCAGCCACCCCTCAACTTCTAGCCCTTAACAAAGGCAGAGGCAGGCAGGGATCTGTCAGGAGAAACAGGCGCCGAGAGGAGAGGAAAACACAACTGGGGGGGGGGGGGGCTCGGAGAGATCCAGGGAGGCGCAATTAATGGAGGAGGAACGTTTTGAGGAGGCGAGGGAGGGGGCAGTTGAGCTCAGGCGGCCCCAGCGCTGCCCTATTGGATTACGTGGGGATCTCGTTGCTGGTGAAGCATAGTGGCGTGCAAGGTAATTTACTTTCTATTTTAAACTCCAGTTTGTTATTGTTGAAGGGAAAGGGGGGAGACTTGTTGCAAGGCGTGGCGTGCCCAGAAATAATTACGTAAGTATTCAAACCGGCTTGGTGGTGTTGCTGACAAAAGGGGCAGTTTGTTCTGATGGCAAGGATGGAGTTTATTCCTGACAATGTATCGATTTGGAAAGCTTGAGGGAAGGGGATGGGGAGGAGGGGGTGGAACAGAGAGAAACCTCGCGCTCTCTGTCTGTGGACAGATGAAACTTGGTTGCAAGGAACCCAGATTTATTTCTGGGCGTGGGATAAGGCACTAATATAGTGTAGTTCTGCAAAACAAAGGGGAAGGATGGTAGCTGAATTGCAGTTTTCCTGCGTTCACATTACACTCTTGGTCTTTTTTTAAAAAAATATTTTTAAAGCTCTGATAACACAGATGAACTGACACAAGTTCTGATGAGTTCTGCTCTATGAGTGAGTCACAGAAAACCTTTATCTTTCAATATTATGGTGCCACTTTCTCGTTAGTGAAGGGAGGACTTTTATAGTTTGGTTTCAAGTGTTCTCCAGCTGGAATGCCCAGGAGACGCTTAAAAGTGGAATCCATTTTTTTAAATGCTATTAACTCTAAAATGTCACACTAAAACAAAGATACTTCTTTCATGTAGTGATGTCCATTAATCACATAGATGTGAAGTAAATGTCATTTAAAATTGTTCTCTCAAGCTGAAGGCAATAATTATGTTCCTTTCCCCCATAAAATCTTGTCTGTACAGTAATCAAAATGAAACTGTTTTTCATGTACCAGATAAATATTTGTATAAGCTCTTCAAATATTTTTGATGCTAAGGTAACATAGGCATCATGCATATGTTTTGGTTGCTGTAGAAGGGAAAAAACCTTCATTTGTGTAGTGCTGCTTCATTTTCTGTCAACATGTCCTTTAGTTGTGTCAAAACAAAACCTGAAATAAACTGTCCTGTTTATGCTTTTGTGTGTGTGTGTGTATAATATATATAAGTTGAATGTACTCTGTCAGGTGCTGAGAAGAGATAAAGAATGGAATTTATCTGAGGTTTTTCTACTAAAACTGGAAGCTGAAGTTGTATAGGAACACCTGTGGTGTAATTAGTATTACAGTTCAGTTATTCAAGGAGACATCTTTAGTTTCACAAGAATAACTGCCATAGCCATCTTGAGTAAGCTCTGGGTAATAAAGTGATCTGCATGTATATTTGGTTTACTTTGAAATAGTGATATTATGTATACCTTCACTAGTTCTCAGACATTATAAAAGACTCTCTTCAGTTATATCTAATAATCCTCTTCTGAATTTATTTGCAGGGTCTTGATCCTTTAAAGTCCGATGATGTGATATCTTGGTTAGCAAGTATTATTACCGATTCTGCATTACTAATGAAAAAAATCAAACCCCAAACTATGATAAGATTGCATTAATCTGAAGTAGTTGAACAGTGCTGATAGAAAAAAATCTGAGAGAAAATTTAAAGATATTTGAGAGTAACATGGTCTTAAAACACTGACTGATATAACAGATGGGTGTCCAACACTTGTTGTATATCAACAAAGAAGTGGTGCTCATAAATTAGCATAGCTTCTTTCTAAGAGGTTTTATAGCTCATCATGACCTTTTTAAATTGCTAAACATTACTAAAACAATATGCATCAAGAGCTGCAGTCTCTCAGTAAATATGACTGCTCTCAGTACTCTGGGAAAATGAAAATAGTTTACATCACTAGTATTAATGCTATCTATTGTTATGACCTCAATAACTGACTTCCTGCCTGGAATGGAGTTACAGCGGTGACATTTAACTTATATAGATTAAAGTTTCCTGACACAGTGAATATCACCTTTAAAAAAAATGTAGCTACATCTGATTTTCTTATAAGTAGTCATAGCACAGTGCCATCACCAAGATCTAACAAGACCAATTATCATCACAGGAATTTTCAGTGACCAGATAAAAATGATTGTCATCATTCTAAATCAGTGGTTCTCAAACTTTTGTACTGGTGACCCCTTTCACATACCAAGCCTCTGTGTGTGACCCCGCCCCCTTTTAAATTAAAAACACTTCTTTATATATTTAACACTATTATAAATGCTGGAGGCAAAGTGGGGCAAGCTAACAGCTTGCGACTGCCCCCATGTAATAACCTTGTGACCCCCTGAGGGGTCCCGACCCCCAATTTGAGAACCCCTGGTCTGAATGTTCTTTCCTGGTCTAACTGCCTTTTAACTGCAACTTTTCTCCATTTAGCTTTACTCCAGCAAACATAGAGACTTTTTCCCCCCCAAATATTTCAGAATTATTTGAGAAGGAGGGAGGGGAACCAATATGCCTCGCTTGACTGAAAAATAAGAACCCTTTAAAATATACTTTCTTGGTGATGTTTGTGTAGCATACATCAGATGGCACGATGTATGACAGACTGGAGGAGTATAATCAGATGAATGATGTAGATGCTAACTTTTGTAAACTTTGGGCAGTCTATTTATTTAGCTTTGTTAAGGTCATTAAGTGCAGTGCGCCAAATCCCCAGCTGGTGTACATTCATTTAGCTCCATTGACTTTAATGGAGTTACACCAGTTTATACCAGCTGAGGATCCAGCCCGATTACTTTTACACTGTGATTTTTTTTCCTACCCCTATGAAAGAAAATATAATTACCATACTTATTAAGGGCTTGATCCAAAGCCCACTAAAGTCAGTAATAGCTTTGGAGGGCCCCAGTATCGCAAAGACTTATTCATACCCTTAACTTTACACACCATTTACTTAATTGGGATGATTCACAATGTGTTTTAAAAAAAAGCAAGTTTGTAAGTCTTCAAAGGATCTTGACTCAAGTTTGTAGATCCTATATTCAGATTAGAAAATTGTGTTTAGGGTGTCCAACTGCATTATGTCTTAACACCATAACAATAGGAAGCTGAAATACAAACTTGATTGCATTCAGCAGGAAGAAACTTGCTTGAGCCTGTGTATTTAATTTGTAAAATGTGCTTGTTTACATTTTTAAGACACAAGTGTGAATGTGTACATGTATGCGTTTTAAGGATGAACATGTATTAGATTTCTACCAGAAATGGCATTAAAAAAAACCCACTGTTCTTTTCATAACTGTGCATTGTTTGTCAGTTTGGCAAGAATGTATGAGCCGTTTTATACTTGCTTGTTGCCTAGCTGTCCTCTGATACACATATCCTCTGCTCCTATTGACTTCAGTGGGAGTTGCATGAGTGTATCTCTCAGGGTAAAATTGTGCTCTGTCTATTTCAGTAGCGGAGATTTCAACTGTTTGGAACCATGGTAGCTTGGAAACTATGAGCTATCTTAACTTACTTTTTCTGTAGCCATAAACTGCATCCAGATAATTAATGACTGGATGGCAAAAAACAGCAGAAAGTCAAATTTATTTGATTCGACATCTGCAATATAAATATTTGAACCTTGCAGCAACATTCCTTTTTCAAAGCAGACATCTTACATGATGTAAATGTTTATACATTTCAGTGCTAGGATAAAGCTGTTATGATTCAATCACTTAGGGCAAAATTCTCTTTTGGGTTATACCAGTGTAATTGCACAGTAACTCCTCTGTAATCAATGCAGTTACTCTGGAGTTATATGGGCATAAATGAGAGCAGAATTTAGCCCTTAATTTCTTAAAAGAAAAAAATGGAACCCTCTGTTTCCCAAGATTTGTACTAAAAACTCTCTCAGCAGAAATGATTTTAATAACCTTGGTATTACTGAGCCTGCTCTAAAATGTACTAGTGGATCATGGTTCAGGTAGTTAACATTGCTATAGCTTTCATTAGTATTGTAGTACTTGTGTGCATGTGTTTACTTTCATTACCTGACTGTAATCCTGCAAACGTCCTGTTTCTTGGCTTGCTAAACCTGCTTTCCTGTCTGAGGCCACTGATGATGATTACCCAACATCGATGATTAATTTTGCTATTGCTGTTTACACCTTAACTCAGGTATCAGTAGAGCTACATCAAAATCGGTACACATTTCCTGTAAACAGTTTCTCCCTCCATTCCAGAAGCTGGATTACAACAACAGTTCTTAAGCAAACAGTCTCAGGATATTATGCATGTGTTACTATGTTTTGAAGGGATATTGGCAAACTCTGTTTGTCTATTTACATGATGATAAAGTTACATATTTAGGGTTGTTAATGAATTCAGTGGTCTAAACTGTTTAAAACCTTATGGGATGAATGAACAGAGGCTTTTAATGTGGATTCAAAATTACTTACTTTGAGCTGAGTATTTAAAAAGTATTTTGACTTTTGCTAGCCTTTCACTAAAATGATGACTTATTGGAAATAATTGAATTAGTATCATCAGTAGAATATTATATTTAACACTTGCTTAAGAAAGTCTACATTTTACTGCAGCCAGATATAGAAGCCATAGCCCAAATTTTGCTGTCATGTGTACCGGTGTAAATCCAATGTTACTCTGAATTTACATTGATGTATGGGGGAACACAATTTGGCACATAGTGCTTTGCTTCTCATTAAAGTTTATACAGTTACTAAATACATTTCAAATCTCTAAGAAATGCATATTGTCTCTCTCTTGTCTGTCTGTTTTCTTTACATCTTGCTGTCTGGCATTTGAGCTTTCCTTTCCACATGGAGGCTGTCATGCTTATGTCTAGAAGGAAATCTTTTCCACCAGCACATTTCCAAATTGTAAAGTAGTATAATTTTGTGACTCCCAAAAATTTTAAGTGCAGTTTCTGAAGTGATCTAGCTGTTAATCTTTTTTTTTTTTTTCAAAATGAAATGGAAACTACAAAGCATGTACAATTGCAATCTGCAACTATTTTTAGAATTCAGACATGTTTAGTATATACTACAGTTATGAAAACAAATACTTAACACACAGGGTAATGGCTGGATACAGGTTATTTAAAAAAACCAACAAAACAGTAGCATTTACTCCAGCGACACTACATCTATTTCATATATATTCACTCTGATAGATTGCTTTTCTGGTTTTTTTTTTTTTTTTTGGTCAGTAGCTAATGAAATAATATATTTCATGAAATTACTGAAAAAAATGTAAAGAAGATATGAAAGATCAATTCATCAGGCAGTTCTGGATCTAAATGGTTGCTGAAAATAAGACCAACTAATGTATTTTAGTGTTTTCAAGGCACATGTACATATTTTTCTTTTCCAGCAGGTAAAGTAAAAGGAAGACTATTGAGTTGGCATGTCACTTTTGCTCATGTCAGATCAGGCTCCTTGATATGGCTGCACTATTATTAATTTTTTTCCCCTCTGTTCATTTAAAAGGATGGTGAGCAGGGAAATGGTGTTAGCTTTCAGGACATACTGTGACAGACTGATGGAAATTGAGGTGCTGTTTTTATTTTTAATTTATTTATCAGCCCTGATTTAAAACATTCCTCAGGTTTCAGAGTTTTTTCCAGTAGTATGACACTTTCCAAAATGTGTCTTGATTACAGTTATAGTTAAAATTAAAAACATTTTCCATGCTTGTCATGTTAAAAATAGACTTTTTAAAGGAAATTATTCATGTTCTTTGTTTTAAAAAGGGCAACATGTGTGTTTCTTCACCATATGGTAGCATTTAACCCATATTATATGAACTGACTAGGAGTTGCATTTAAGTGTTGATTTATTTCAGTACTTCAAAATGTTCTTTGTCTGAAATCTAGTACAGTAAATGATGCTTTTAAGGTTGTGCAATGGAACTCTGGGTTTAGCAGCTGTAGTTTGCTGTTACAATGATACTAGGTAATGAGTAAGCATTTTTTTTTATTCTCTCTCAAATAATTTCCTTAAAGAATAATCCAGCTCTGAATGTTGAAATGATTTGTGGGAAGACTTATTCACAATAGTCAGTGACACAACATGGTGTCAAGAGTTCCAGGGTGAGATGTTGCAGTCTTTGCTGGCTGAAACTAGAGCTACTCCTTTGATGGCTGACGATATGCTAAGCAAGACTTAGTTTTAGTGCCCCAATAGTCTGCCCATTTTAAAAGGTGCATTCTTGTTCACTTTGGGTTAGACTGTGAAGTATGTATGTTGGTGAGCAGACCATTATTACCAACTCCAAGTATTATAAAACCATCAGTCAGCTCCCCAAAAATCATGGGATTTTTTAATTTTTTTACTTTTAAAGAAAATACATTTTGAGTTCTTTTGTTTGCTTTTTGGTTTTTTGAGCCTTTAGGGGTCACATTTTCAGTCTTCACTGGAGCCATGAGGACTAGATACTTTTACAGTAAAAGCTGAAATTCTCCTATAGTTATTTGACTCCGAGAATTCAGACTTTAATGAAACACCAAATATTATTAGACTTGTGATAAAATTGTCAGAGTTGACGACATTTAGTTACTTACATAAAGTAGTCCCATTGATCTCAGTGGAACTACTTGTATGAGTAATCCATTTGCTCTCCATCATGTGTAAGGGGTTCACAGTCTGTCCCTTAGTGAGGTCTTTTGTGGCCTTAAAGTATATCCTTGAGTAGAAAAATATTCCAACATATCTGTAATGGGTTCACTGTATAAAAGATATGTTGGCTCCTTGTAGTTTCAGATTGTATTCTTAATAAATTAATTTGTACTATAGTGATTGTAAGTACATGGTACACTTCTTAGATCATTGGAAGAGCTCTGTATAATACTTCTGTTAACCTCAGTAAAATAAAACATGAAATAAGATTTCCAAACTCCCTCCAGTTTTGAAACCATTGAGGTGTGCATTGGGGAGAATCTGTACTCCACAGCATTATGCTGTCCTCTTGATGTCTCCTTGAATGCCACTACAGGTTTCATATATTTTCATACCTGGTCCCTTGCAATGTCCTCCCTATTGTTGTTTAACAGCAATACCTTGTTGACACCATATTTAATAGTAATATTAATGTTGATTTCAGGGACAACGTATTTCAAGGGAAAAAAGAGATAAATGTGTGTTCATTGATTTTCAGGAAAACCTGGAGGGACAGAAAAAATACATGCTGCATGTAGATAAGCCCTGGTTCCTTTTCTTATTTTCTAGATGAGTTTTACCTCTGTAAGTGAACGCAATGAACCGTGATGCATAATTTATATTGACATTAACAGTGATACTAGAGGAATGTTTTAATGCCAGTTTGAGAAAATATCACAATTAATGTTGATAACCCTGGTTCAATTACATTGAAATTGATTTTAGTAGAAACATCCATGCCTTTGGCATGACCGTAAGTGGTATGATGAAATAATTCACTCCTTTTCATAATGCCAAGCATATTGGAGAGATCATGTTATCATGAACAGTGCACACCAGGTGTCAAATGACTTGACAGATATACAGCTTCACTTCTGAATGGTTCCTTCCAATTAGAAAGTAACAGTTTTAAAGGGATCAACGGAGGAATTGGAGTCTCTGAATTCTGTAATGTCAACAGGTTATAGGCTACTGTTATTTGTTCAGCTAGTTTTTAATGAGCCACAAAACTATTTGGTAAATCTTGGGCAAAGTTAGAAAACAATACTACATGAAAGTCGTGGGGATTAATGGTTTAGTGGTAGGGATTAAAAATGGTCTCCGCAAATTACCCTGTTGATAGAGAAGCCAGAATCTGTTAATGGTATTACAAACGGATTGGTTTATCAGTCAGTTATTTTCTAGGTTGGTTAGTGATTATAGGTTGCTCTGTATTTGTATTACAAAAGTAAATTGTGTTGGGACTGCTAATATTCCACACACAGTTATTTTATATATTAAAAGTAATGTCAGATAACTTTTCAATACTTATTTAGATGGGCATCAGCTGTGGCCAGAATTTTCCAAAGTGGATGCTTATAGTATTTGGGTACTAAATAGGTGATCTGACTTTCTGAGGTGCTCAAGAATGGAAGCTATAAGTGCTTGGCATCTCTGAAAATCAGGCCATCTATTTAAATGCTTAATTTTAGTGCTGAAATTTTTGGCCTGTGTCTTTATTTGTTTCTTTGCAGAACCTTAGCATGTGTTGTGTGCTTCTGATAATCAAAATAATGTGCACATTCTTTTAAACCAGTGGTTCTCAACTTGCGAGTCACAACCCCAGAGGAGGAAGAGAGTTATGAACAGGTGTCAAGGAATGGTGATCACTCTGCCCTTCCCATTTTGCTGACTGGGGAGTCCCAGCTAGCTGAGAGGGGAGGGGGCAGGGGTAAAAGTAATATTAAACTCTTACCAGTATTGGGACCAGCTCCAAGCCCCTGGAAGGGGCGGGGCCTCGGGTGGAAGGGGCAGGGCTGGGGGGGGTCAGCTTCCCTGAGCCAGCCCATCCACACTGCCTGGCCCGCTCTGCTCCAGCTGCTATCACGGTAGCGACGACTGTGAGCCCTGGGACCTTTTAAATTGCCGGCCCCAGGGCAGCTGCCTCTCCTACCCCCAATCACCGGCCCGAGGGGTGCAAAAGGGGCAGTGATGTTAAAGCGCTGCATACAGGCTGGTACCGGCTTCTTACCGGCACGCTGTAGCAGCCTGTACAGGCCTACTTTCACCCCTGGGAGGGGGGTCTTGATATGAACTTGGACAAGGGGTTTGAGGTATGGAAGAAGTTTGTTGTTTTAAAGAGTGACTCTTGTGTGCTATCTTCTAATCTTTATACATAAAATTCTCTTCCCATGTACCAATATTTCATGTTGTTACCATTCATACTTACATTATAGGTCACATGCGCCTCTATGCCTATGCATACAACACTTGGTATAAACTGGCACATTCTGAGAGTCTCCCTGACAGAGAGGAGTCACAATGGAGTCCTTCAGATATTTGCTGCATCTTTCTATGCTTGTCTTGGGAGATACTGTTGCTTTCACTTTACTGCCTTGCACTGATCTGTAGTCTATAGGCTTTTCATTATTAGCTACATTGGGGAAATGCAGTTGTTTGCCACTGGAAGTGAAATGGCAGATAAAGAAAATTGCCAAGTATGATACTTCTTAGACGCGTCTGGAGCACTGCAAGGAAGATTCACACACTAGACAAAATCCTAATTGTTCTCTAATAGTTTGGCTCTTACAAGAGAAGAAGGGCAGGATTCCAGTGCAAGCAAAGAAATCTCAAAGTGGTTTAGACGGAAAGTGGAAGATCAGGGTTGCTGCATAGAAAGCTGGAGGTTGGGATGCCAAATTTACTTGTTCTCATGTTAGATGAATGAATAGCTGCAAGGACATTAGCGAGTTGAGTAGTTTGAGGGGAGGAAAAGGAGTGGAGTCCTTGAGAAGTGTCATAAAAGTTAATTCCTTGCCTTTTTAATACCAGTCTCCTTTTTCTTCTAATTAAAAATCTAATACTCCTGAAAACATTCAACATTTTTAGTTATTTTGAAGGAGCAGCCCTCTTAGAGTGATGAGAAGGATCAAGGCTTGCATCCTCAAAGAGTGTAGGAGGAGATAGATGGTTAACCTTGCTCTTTTGGGTACAGCGTGTGAATTTTGCAACTCTGGAGTACAGGAGATCGGACGTAGAGAGAGCAAAATGAACACAGTGAGAGATTAGTTTTTCTTTGACAGGGTTCAGGGTAATGGCAGGAACAACAAGTCTGCCTGAATTTTGGCTTGGGTCCTATCTCTTCCATAACCTAATTATGTAGACTGGGACAGGTTATTAAGCAGCATATGGGGACCCTTCATTCTCTCAGCCAATTCTAAGATGGGAACAGTGCCATTTGGGTCACATAAGTCTCGAGAGAGAGAGAGGTTACAGTCTGGGAGCCTTTGTCTTGTCTTTTCCCCCTTTTCAAGAAGATGCATGCTCTTCTCAGATCTCTAAATAAAGGGAAGAGACAAGGAGATATGTGACAACTAAGAGGATATCAGACATCAAGCACATTTTTGTTGTCCTTTCACTTGGGTTTGCTGAATGTATTTTAAGGAAGTGCATGGCATTTAAAAGGCTGAAATCCATCTGCTTCACACTCTGATTGAATTTAGTCTCCACTTTTGGCACAATAATTCTTCATAGGACAATTGAATTTTCCTCAGTAACTTTTGAAAAAGAAAATACTTGCTACCTTTGCAGAAGAAACACAAATATTTTTTTTCAACCCCTCTCCCCCTCCCCCCCCCACCAAAACAAACCAACTTTACCCTGATTTTTCTCATATTCCTTTGGGGTTTGTGCGGACAGTGGTTGTCTAGCTAGAGGAACCCACACTTCTTCCATGCTAGGACACACGCATTCTGATAACATCTTGGAGCTAGGCCACTTTTGAAATTCTGAAGTTGAACACACACAGTCACTCCTCTCATTCAGGATAAACTAACAGAACTCTGCCAAGATTAGTTGATGGAACTGTCAGGTTCTGTCAGCTGCGTCTGTTTTCCAGTGCGAAAAGCTTGCTTTGCTACCTCACCAGCTTTCCTTTGCTACCTCACCAATAGGGAGCTGGGCTTGGGCAGCAGCAGGTAAAGGAAGAGAGGGAGGAGGCAAAGTGAGTGGGGTTTGAGCAGGGCTTTGGCGTGAATGGATGATTTAATAGGAGATGCCTGTGGGTGGGATCCATTTCTATGCAGGGCTGCTGGGGTCGTTCCGGGAACCCAGAGGCTCTTTATTTAGGCACCAGTGTAGAGACGCTTGACCTGAGCTCTGTGGCACACCATGCAACAGCACTTTGTGTAGGGGGTTGTTGGATTGTCTTGTGTTTTGGATGGTGCCTAGCACAGTGAGAATGTGGTCCGTGACTAGGACTCCTAGGTGTTACTGTAATACAACTGATACATAATAATAATGGGCAGAGTGGGGAGGGTGAGGAGTGGAGATCTGGGGGGGGGGTGGGGGCAGGGGAGGGAGAGTGGTGCATAGAGAAGGAGGGGCCAGAGCAGAGGTGTGTGTGTGTGTGTGTGTGTGTGTGTGTGGTGGGGAGAATGGAGAGGAGCTCCACTTCGATTAACCACCTGCGTTCATCAGAATTTAGATAATCTCTGATGACTCACTTACGGTTCATCAGAGGGCACATAGATCTTCTCCCCACTGCTCCTTGCTGCTCACATACTATTCTCACACAGCCCTGCTCTTTCATATGCACCCTTGGTCTGCACCATGACTCCTCCTCTCTGGCCATATTCAGCTTTTAAACACTGACATAGAAAACCTGAGTAGTCAGGGTGGGGTTGGGGTTGGGGTTGTGGGTTGAGGAAGCGTATTGAGGCGTGGGGCTGTAGGGAGTCATGAAGTGGCGTAATGGGAGCAATCTGGGTCATGCACTGGAGGCTATGGGAGGAATTGGGCTGTGCCAGGGAACAAGGGGAAGGAGTACAGTTGGGGGGCAGGGTATATGCTAATCTTGTATTCGTCTGAATAACGTTTAGCATTTGCAGAGATTTCTTAAATAAGTTTAATCAAAAACACACTTTTTTTTTGTTAACACCAGTTACAGCTGCTCAAGAGTTCATACCACCAACTCATTCTTAAGAGAAATCAGGAGTCGAGTCACTAGTTAAGTACACACACAACCTTTGAAATCTACAGTTGTGATTACCTTTTGCATATCCTCCGCCCACACCTGCCACTTTCCTTCACAACCCTAACTCTGACCAGAAACATTGACGGTTGAAAGAAGGAATAACATCACCTTAATAACATTGCTATAAACATAAACTATAACAAAACAATAAACATGATACAACCTTTTCCACTTAAAAAAATTCCCTTGATTAACAGTCATCCAGCAGAACCCACTTAAACACAACCATTTACCCCTTACACACTAAACACCTACACTTCTGTGGGACACAAGTTCAACATTTTAGACAATTAGAAAAGCTCCATTTCTAACCACTAGGCTTGGTTGGAGTTAAATTATGATTATTTCTTATTTGTATTATAGTAGCTCCTAGTGGCCATGACTGAGAGCAGGACAGAGCTCCATTGTGCTAAAGCTAGGTGATGTACATACACAAAGTCAGATTCAGTCCCTGCCCTTGCTGGCTGTATTTTTGTGTGCATGTGGTTATATGGATTTGTTAAATGTGTCATTGACATTCTTCAAGGCATATCTGCTATCAAGTTAAATGTTAAGAAATAGCTGGTAATTATCAAAGACCTCTTCAAATTAAAGTAGTATAAAACTATCTATTAAAAAACTACTATTAAAGTAGTATTAAACTATCACAAATTAAGTAAAATCTGTGTAATCTCAAAATTACTGTACATTTACCAAGCAGTTAGAGAATGGTGAAATATCTGGCTCCATGCTGACATTTGAAAGATATGCTGTGTGTGGAACCTGGACATTTGGCAATAATCTTCCTGGCATCAAAAGCGATCTGGATGGTCATGCTATGGAAATGCTTTCTGTTTTTCTCAAAAATCAGCTGGTGCCACACAGGGAGTGTGAGTGCCATCACATTCTTCCTAGGACTTCTAGGAACGATAGAGAGGCCTTAACTGATTATTCTGTTGCTGTTGGGGAGTGCTTAGACACTTGATAGATGCCTGAATATCTTGGTTGTTGAGGAAATGAGTTTACCAGATACCAGGAGGCTGATTTCATGCTTCATAGTGAAAGGGCACAGAGTACTTTTTGAAGAGCAGGAAGGGGGAAACATTGGGCTTGACTTGTTGTGTAGAATGCATTCACGTAGGCTCAAAGTGTTTGCACGCTCAGATGGGGTAGTATGGTGTACACAAGCCTTCTATCTTTGTTCAAACTCGAATGGAAACTTTTAAACAATTGAAACTTTTTTTATAATATCAGGATATTAGTGGGTTATGCAGCATACTTAGTCCTCACATAGAAGTGAACCAACGGGTCATTTCTGTACATTCTGTGGACCAGATGCAGATGGGAATAAAGCAGTGCAACTCCCTGGGCAGCCTTTGGGCCAAATTCAGTGATGATGTAAATAGTGGTGTAAATTAAAAATTGGGCAGAAATTTGTGCTTGTTGCAAAATAGTGGAATTTGTACCAATTTGGCATTGATTGGGAGCTAAGTTTTCTGCTCAGTTTCTCTAGATTTATATTGGTATAACTCCATTGACTTCAGTAGTATAATTGAAATTTACATCTGAATAAGTGAAGTCAGCATTTAGTCCGAGGTCTGCAAAATGAGCATAATCTATATCCGTATAGAAGATGTGGTGGGGCAGGTAGCCACTTGTAGCAGGAAAACTAATTAAGAGGAAGAGATAAGATAATGGAGGACTCCACGTTTCAGTGTAACTTGCATCATCTTCAGCACTCCCGGATGTAGTCCTGGTGTAAGCAAGGGCAAACTTTGCTTACTCCCTTTTCTGTAGGTGCTGAATTTGGTTCCCATAGAATACAAAATCAGTGTAATTTAAACTCCCTTTCTGATCAATTCAGATCTCATTTATTCCAGGTGTGTAATTTACACTACCACACACATCACTGCTGAACTTGGCCCGTTTGTGTGAGCACATATTCTTCTGTGTGCATACGCAAACAAAAAATATGAAATGTTGACTGTGTAGCCCCTACTGACATTAGTGAGTACTTACTACTCACATGAGTAGTCCCCATTGACTTCAATGGGACTTCTCATGAGAAAGTGCTCGCCAGTTTCAGTAATGATTGCACAGTCCTGTCCTAAGTGGGGGTAAAATTGCTCAGTAGTCCTTGTATTGGTATTTCCTTCAAAAAGAGCTTTAGTATTACAGGGCTGTACTCTTACAAGTGTGAGAT
This sequence comes from Lepidochelys kempii, assembly GCF_965140285.1. Lineage (NCBI taxonomy): Eukaryota > Metazoa > Chordata > Testudines > Cheloniidae > Lepidochelys > Lepidochelys kempii. The sequence goes on along the minus strand of NC_136381.1, from coordinate 101,890,613 downwards.
TTGCATGTTGTTTTCACTTCTACCACCAGCATCAGCAGTCATTTAAAAATGGAACTGAGGAACGTGTATATAAAAATCTCATACATAGTACATGAAAAATACACAGTTATCTGAAACTGAGTAAAAGATAAAAATAAATATTCCTTTTCTTCCCTTTTCCCCCTCCCAGGCCCTTCTTTCTGTCTGGCCAAATTTCTGTCCTTGGTTACATGCCGACAACCTCATTGAAATTGGAGGGGTGTAACTAAGGGTAAGTTTTGTTCCTCTGTGTATACGGGAGGTATATATGTGTGTTATAGTAGGAGCTGGTTAATTATGAAAGAAAAAATGGCACATGAATGAAATACAGGTTTAGGAAATGAGAAGAGCTAGAGTAACATTGTTTGCCTAAAGATGTCATCATGGCACAGACATTCTGTATATTTTCTTTAGTTGCTAGAATATGACAAAAGAATAACTTGTTAAGTAACATCAGAGAAATGTACTTGCTCAGTAGACCAGCAGCAAATGTACAATACAGTAAATGCCAAAGGCAAGGATTCAATTTAATAGTGACTTAAGAACCTTGCAATAGTTCAGAATTTTGCTTTCCACATTTCATGTCTTGATAAAAGAGCAAAAGATTTGACTTTTTTTTACATCTATAAGAAACAGTTCCATTTTACAGAAGATATGCATTGGTTTTACCAGTCTTTAGTTTTAAAGATTGTACCTGGACAAACTTCCTAACATTGCAATTGTTACAATTTATGGGGGGAGAGAGAGACACACACACAGAGTAATGTAACAGATTTATATTCAAACCATAAAGGTGTGTGGTGCTAATCAGAACCAATAGGTACTCTAAGGCATCTTTACTTTTCCAGTTGGGTTTTGAACTTTTGGACTACTAAATTTTGTTTTCTTGTTAAGAGCCACAGTCAGTGGAGTCAATGAAGTTAGACCAGGAATTAATTTAACTAATTTTTGTTAAATATTCAAGGGTGTTTTTTTTTTCTAGTTTGATTTTTAGATTAGTTTAAAACAGGTTAGAAATTAAATTTGTTTAAAATCTTTGGCTCGGGGCATTCATACTGCCACCATTTTCAATCAAAATAATTGCCACCAGTATGAGGCTTGGAAATGCTTTCCGTACTTTAATGGTGTGGCCCTTATATTCCACCCTAATCCATGTAGGCAGACACTAGTGGCCCCACTGAAGTCTGTGCAAAGGTTTGCTCACACGGGTCATCTTGTACAGTCGGAGGCTTGATTTCAAATGCAGCCATTTTTTGGCCAGTGTTTGAACTCAAACTCATCACACTGATTTTCATGAATTTTTTAACTTCCAGAGTATTTGAATGTGAAAAATGGGTGATTTACTTGAAATAGTTTCCCTTCTATGTTTGTCTTCCTATCTGCTATCCAAAAAGATTATATTGTATGCATCAGTGTAATGTATCCATTAGTTTATGGCTCCAAAGTCTTCCTGGAAGTGTCACAAATCCACAGGGTCCCTTAGTGCTAGATTTAGTATTTGAAGCTCAGATTTAGTTTTAAAATCTATAAAACGTCTGTTCTCATACAGCTCCCAACCGGTTGTGCTTTCAGAGAAGCTCAAGAGCTCAGATTATTGTTTCCAGAGTCAAGTTTAATTTACGTTTAGTCAAATCCATCTTCAAGGGTTACTGTCAACTTGAAAAATCACATTTGCCTGAACATTTTGTACCTAATGTAGTTAAAAGCATAGTTACTCCTTACAACCAAGACAGCTTTACAGGGGTTAGAACAGTGGCCTTAGTGCAAATGATCCTTGGGTCCAGTTCTTCCACCTGGAAATCTGAAGGAAACTAAATCATATCTACGACAGGGGCTGAGCCAGTAACTCAGTATGGAGAGTGTTTCTCAAACGAGGGTGTGCATTTATTAGGAAAAAGTGGAGAAGAAAAAGAATTTGGATGGGTGGGGGCCATTCAGTAACAAACATAGCAAAATGAAATAAAAATCTGGTATATTAAATAATCAGATAAACTGTAGCAGTGGCCCAATTCTCATTCCTTTGCCCGGCTACCCTAAGTGCTGCAGCATGATGGCATCAGTGATCAGGCGGAAGTGAGTGTGGCTCAATTGTGCTGGTGTGACTCCCCTAGCTGAGTTCACTTGCAGCGGCCTCTCTGTGTCCTAAGTTGATGCCAGGATGTCCTTATCCACATCCTTGATGCTGCCTGCCCATGCACTCTTAAGGGGCACATCACTCCTGAGAGCCTCCACTCCCTGCTACACTCAGGAGCCATCTAGATTCTGGGATGAAGTGACAGCCAGGAGACCTGGTCACACACACAATACCTGGGATTACTAGAGCTGAAAGGAATTAGTATGAAAGTTATTTTTCTCTGTGTATTTTGTTCATTTATGCATGGTCACTTTCATTTTCTTCTGTATGGTAAATTTCTTCATTACTGAAAAGTTCCTTATAAACATTGATAGGGAAACAGAAAAATCATTTTCATTTCATGTTTTTAAAAAGAGGTAACTCCTGCCCTCTCAAATTATAAGGTGCTTTATCAGAATCAGGATTTCTTTTTTTTAAATTAGACACGTTTTCAAAAAGTTTCAGGTTACAGAGTCCCTTCAAACTTTTTTGCTGGCAAGACTTCCTTGCTTGAGCAAAGTTGAATTGCTTTTATGGGTGCCATCCAAAATGGCTGCTTAAATCAATGGGAGTTTTGCATGAGTCAGTCACACCTATTTTTATCAAAACTACAGTTTTATTGAGATTAGCCACTGTAAATGCCCAAGACCGGTGCAAATGGAGATTCAGGCTCCATGGGATGATGAAATATATGCAAATCTTAAGCACATAAGCAAGATTGATGCATTCATTTAATCACATTTAGAGATCCATGGGCAGATCAGAGCATGGAATTTGCCCCTCAGTTTGAATGGAGAAAACTGTTCATGTTGCAAACAAAACTGAAATTCAAATCTTGCAAAGATTAACACACCACCTTACCATTTCAAAATGTTAGTAGCCCCATTGACGCTTCAATGGTACTATTCACAGTGCACAAATTTAAGCAGTGTAAGTCTTTGCAGGGAGTGGGCCCAATTTCTTTTTAACCCCTTGACGCTGGGAATCAGGTTTATTGATTAAGTATGATTCTTATTGCTAACAATGTGCTATGCAGACACCACCATTCCATCAAATTAATATTGATTTCTATTATAGGACAAAGGACATAACTGTCCACTTAAACAATGAGGAGTCTGCTGGCACCTTAAAGACTAACAGATTTATTTGGGCATAAGCTTTCGTGGGAAAAGAGCCCACTTCTTCAGATGTATGCAACTGTCCACATAACACCCAATGCATATGATGTGTTTTTTTTCCTTAAGGGAAGAAGAAAATATCAGTGCTATTTAAATATGGCATTTTCCATATCTACTATATTTAGATTGGAATGTTGCAGAAATAATCACTGGGCTGACACAGTCCTTATTTTATTCGCCATTGGTTTATTTCCCAGTTTGTTTCTATCTGTACATGAGTAAAATTTTAAGAACCACTTAAGACAGCTGAATCCCACTGACTCTGTGTATGTTATGCGTGAGGTGTGTTTCCTCTGCTCACTTATACTTGCTCACGTTAGCTCTCATTAAGCTAGCGCAAGTATAAGTAGCATGGGCAGCAGCGGTGGAGGCATGGCTTAACTGTGCCAAGTACATACCTATCTGTTTCAGATGGGTTTGTACTTTTGATGGCCAAGCCTCTGCTGCAATTTCCTGTGCTACTGGGACTATGCTTCTATTTATACGTGCACTAGCTTGATGAGAGTTAGCATGAGTAGGTAGAGGTGAGCACACCCCTACCTTGTAGTGTAGATGTAGCAAATGAGACTTAGGTTCCTAAACCGTACAGGTGCTTTTGAAAACTCTACATCCGTACACTCGAGTGATTCAGTGTTATCTCAGCTAAAGTAAACTTGTTTGTGGTGGGCATGGCCATTTTGGGCAGAACTCAGCCAGCTGAAAGCTTCATGAGAATCCATGAAATGGGCTAATCATTGTGGTATCTAGGCTGCAAAGACTAAATTAAGAATCACATTGGGACAGTGTTTTGTTTCAGGTTGGGTTTATCTCAAATGAGATACTTTGGTTTGTCATACCAAATCAAAATGTTGCATTTTTGGCTCAGTTCGATATTAAACTGTGTCTTCCCTGATGGAAGCCTGATGAGAACCCTAATTCAGGTTCCTAATGCCCCTCTCCACCTTATGGGCCAGGCTCCCATGCTGACTGAATCTCTCGTGATGCACCTATGGGTGGGCCCAGGAGGCACCTAAACTGCCTCTTTCATATGAGGCATTGCACTGATTCAAGAAAACATGTTTCACGTTGAACTGAATCAAAACTAGACATTTTGATTTGGCAATGTAGAAATGTTTAATTTTGATTCGGGAATGTTTTGATATTTCCAAATGGAAAGTTTTGTTTTTTCCATAACAAATAAACATTTGCCACAGAAAGCAGACATTTTTCACCAAAAATTTTGTTTAGTTGAAATCCCAGTTATCCATCGAAAAACAGCTTTGATGGAACATTTTTGAGCTGCCCTAGTATACTTTTTTATTTAAGAAAAGATATCTGAGAAATCTTACTCTTCTGCATGAACAAAAACTCATAAAATACAGTTGATTATCTTAAAGTGGCAAGAAAATATTAGGGAGTTGGGGGCTGGAGAGGGAGGGAAAAACAGCCTGTATTAGTGTAATTGTGATTAAAATTAATGAAATAATGAATTCATAATGTTGTGTTTATAGCATGCTATTCCTATCTTAGCATGGCTTGCTCTTTCACCATTTAAAGCAGGGCGGGCAGACTTTTTGGCCTGAGGGCCATATTGGGTTTTGGAAATTGTATGGAGGGCCGGTTAGGGGAGGCTGTGCCCTCGCCCCCTATCTGCCCTCCCCTGTTTCTCACCCCCTGACGGCCCCCACCCCCGGGACTCCTGCCCCATCCAACCCCCCCCCCCGTTCCCTGATGGCCCCCCTAGGACTCCTGCCCCATTCCCCCCCCCGCTCCCTGTCCCTTGACCGCCCCTGGAGCCCCTGCCCCTGACTGCCCTCCATAGCCCCATCCAACCCCCCCCCCTTCGTGACTATCCCCCGAACCCCTGCCCCCATTCAACCCCTGTTCCCCACCCTCTGACCGTCCCGACCCCATCCAAAGCCCCACCCCCTGACCACCATCCCGAACTCCCCTGCCCTCTATCTAACTCACCCTGCTCCCTGCCCCCTTACCGCACAGCACCAGAGCATTGCCCAGCCGCCCAGAGCGTTGCGCCGGTGTAGTGTAGTAAAATTGCTCTCCATAACTGCTACCACTAGCGTGTTCCTACGCGGAGCAGTTTAATACGCTACGCCAGCAGCATGGCGCGCTGAGGCTGCGGGGAAGGGGGAACAGCAGGGAAGGGGCCGGGGGTGAGCCTCTTGGGCCAGGAGCTCAGGGGCCGGGCATGGGGGTCCTGCAAGCTTGATGTGGCCTGCGGGCCATAGTTTGCCCACCTCTGATTTAAAGTCACAATTGTCATTTCAGTTGCATTATCAGTAAGGTTGAGAGAAGGTATACTTAATACCTCTGCTCAGCAGACTCCATCTTGTTGATCTCTAGTATACATATACATAATTTCTCCGAACTTGTCCTATATCAGTGCATACAAGTAGCTTTACTTTTTACCTTTGTCTCTTTCAGCTAATGTAGATAAGAGAAAATCAGGTTTTCTTCTTCTGCTCTTTAGACCAAGGGCATGCTGACTTAATTAACACAGTAGTTTCCTGACTTCAGCAGGTGGAAGTAAGCCTCTTAGTGGTTATGCAGAAGAATTTTAATTTGCAGTTAGACTTTTAGGTAATTATGCCTGCCTGCCTTAGGGTTATAAAAATCACCAGCTCAGTGGGTTTTATCAGATTTTTTCAGGTTCTGAGAACAAAACATTTATTTGAGAATATGTTGATGCTAGAAACATAAAGCTCTAATTGCAGTTGATAAAAGAAAACTTCAGTTATTCTTAAAAGTTAAAAGGGAAGTGATGAAACACCAAGATTCTTGGTGTGCTGATAAGGAAATTACAAGAAAGTTAGAAGCCTAGAGAAGAAGGAGGAAAAATGGAAGAGTCATTGGTGATAGGGGCATCATGAGAGGGTGAAATCAACTGTGTTTGGATGTTGAAGAGAGGGGAATCATTAAAATTGTCATCTGTTATGGAGGGCTTTGTTTGCTAGAATGTAGAAATTTCTGGTGGATAGATAACGTTGTTTTAAATAAAGATGGCTAGCTCCTCTTTGAGTCTACGTAGTGTTGAAGTCACTGAATGATTGTTTCTGATTCTGATGGTTGTAAATGTAAGAGCTGCTGATTAATATGTCAAACAGGTGATTTATATGTTGTCATTGCCAAACATCATTGGATGAATTTATCTGACTCAGCGTGCCAGTAGTTGAAAGACATGCTAGGAAATAAGTGATTGAATGAAGTTAAACATGTACACATGGTTAAGTAGCAAGATGTAAATAGCTTTTGAGTAGTTCTCTGACATCAGTTTCACTTAGAGCAGGGTGTCTGTTCATTTTTAACACCCCAAAATGGAAAATACCTGTCAGTATTTATGCAATAAAAGTTGAGCCTTCATTTATGCTAATAGCACTGCCTACAACATAGCAAAAAATGGGCAGTTTAAAGAAATGATGGAAGCACGTCACCCTGGAAGAACTCCTCACATGCCTGCTAGTACATTCTGCAAATGAAAAATCAGAGGAAAAATTAAAGGAAGGACTGTAGAAATAGATACTGGTGTTATGCAAGAGAACAGGAGAAATGATTCAGTAATAGCTACAAGTATTCAGACCACGGGAGGGGGGAAGCATCCGCACTTAATAGGACTGATTCTGTATCTTAAAAGAGACTGCCAAATACTGTGTCCATTTTGTTGAAGATGTCATCTAAAAATACAGGGAAAGTATGATGGGGTGGTTTTGCCATTTGCTTAAGATGACAAAGATAATAAAAAAATTAAAGAATTTCTCAGGTGCAGTCATGCTAACTTCAGACATATGGATGTCAGTACCCTATTTAAAGCTCAGCGAGAAGGCTTACAGTTTTTTCCACCACCATCAGCCTCATGGTTGGTTGACTGAAAAAGGAAAATTGATGCCCTAGCCCAGGGGTCGGCAACCTGTGGCACGCGTGCCAAAGACAGCACACGAGCTGATTTTTAATGGCACGCTGCTGCCTGCTAGGTCCCAGCTGCCGGCCCTGCTCAGCCCGCTGTTGAACCCAGGCCGGGACCCCGGCAGGCAGCAACGTGCCATTAAAAATCCTGCCCTCCCCAGCCTGCTCTTCTCCACCCCCCTGTAGGGGCAGGGTGAAGAAGCTTGGTCCTGCCGGCTGCTGCTGCAGGACAGGCAAGGTCCCCCCTCCCTGGCCTCTTCCCCCAGCATGCTGGGTTCCTGCCCCTCTTCCTGTCCCTCCCTGCTGCCGATCAGCTGATGGCTCTTGCGAGGGAGGGGGAGAAGTGGAGTCGCAGCGTGCTCGCTGCTCCGCAAAGGAGGCGGAGAAGAGGTGGGGACGGGACCTTGGGGAAGGGGGGGTGGAATAAGGGCATATCCCCTCCAGCCCCCTGCCTTGAGCCGCTCTGGGCAGGGGGCTGGGAGCACCCCCAGCCCTCTGCCCTGACCCCTGCACCGCCCTCACACACCCGCAGCCCTCTGCCCTGACCCCTGCACCCCTCACACACCTGCAGCCCTTGGCCCTGACCCCTGCACCCCCCCACGACCCCAGCCCTGACTCCAGCCCCCCCACACCCCATGCCCCAACTCTTGCAGCCCCCACATTCCCCCCCCCACCCTGAGCACCAAACGGGAGCTCCTGCACCCATCCCCCACATTTCCCACTTGCACCAAATGGGAGCTGCGCTGGTAAGGACTTCACACCCAAACCTCCTGCCCCAACCCTGAGCCCCCTCCCTCATTCTAGCTCCTGGCCAGACACTACATCCCAACCACCAGCCTCTCCTTCACCCTCAGCACTGTACTCAGTGCACTCCCATCCTCAGCTCAGTGCAGAGAGAGAGAGGAAGAGAATGGGCTAGAACCAGGGAGAAGGTAGGTACCCACTCTATGTGGGCAGGACTGGGATCCCAGGCTAGCAGCGGGCTGAGTGGGGCCAGCAGCCAGGACCTTGGCTGGGAGGAGCCGGCGGACAGAACCCCAGACTGGCAGCGGGCTGAGCCATTGCCGGTCTGGGGTTCTGGTTGCTGGCTCCTTGCCAGCTGGGGTCCCGGCCGCAGGCTCCGCTCAGCCTGCTGCCGGCCTAGGTGAATGGAACCCCAGGCTGGCAGCGGGCTGAGCGGGTCAGCGGCGTAAGATCAGCATTTTAATTTAATTTTAAATGAAGCTTCTTAAACATTTTGAAAACCTTGTTTACTTTATATATGACAATAGTTTAGTTATATAATATATAGACTTATAGAGAGAGACCTTCTAAAAAAACGTTAAAATTATTACTGGCACACGAAACCTTAAATTAAAGTGAATAAATGAAGATTTCGGCACACCACTTCTGAAAGGTTGCAGACCCCTGCCCTAGCCTTTCATTGACATATTTTACTTTATTTTTGGAAAGTAGCATGTTGGTTTTGTGATGCTTTATTTTGTAGGTGTTTGTGGTGCTTTATTACAGCAACGAAGGCTACACAGATTACTGATTTAGGCAAAACCTTTCAGGCCTGGATGCCTAACGTTAGACTCCTAAATCCACCTTTGTGCACTTAAGTGTAAGTAGCCTGAGCCTCAGAAGTGCTGAGTGACTTACAAATCCCCTATCTAAGCCGATAGGAGCTGCAGGTGCTCAGCACATCTGCAAATTGGGCACTTTTATTTAGGCACATAACCGTGGATTTAGGAGCCTACATTTGGACACCTGGGCTTGGAAAAGGTTTACCTACATTAGTAACCTGTGTTGTGTTTCTTGATGCAATAAACTATCATAAAAATGGTAGCACCTAGATTTGAAAATTTCAGCCTTAGTTTCAAAGAACTTTAAACAGTGCAGTTCTTGTTTAAAGAAAATTAATGACATTTGATTACTCCCAGTATTTTAAAGCACTGTCCTTTGGGAAAATTGTGCAGTGGCAGAGGGAAGTTTTTGATTTCAGCTTCAGTTAAACAAAATGTGGGACACAACCCTGTTGACACTTAATACACGTGAATAATTTTAAAGACGAGGGTAGTCTTATTGGATTTAATGAGGCTATTTATGTGGGTGAAGATACTCAAATGCATATGTGCTTGCAGGATTGGGCCTTGGTTAAAGTGTCAGTTAATGACTGATAAGACAGCTGTACAGCTTAATTTTTCTTTGTTTCTTTTTGTTCAACTTAATCCAACTTCTTTTTCAAATATATGGAAAGCCTGTCAGTGCAGCATGGCACCAATCTAAACATTCAGTTTCAAAATGAAAATCATGTTAGCTCTTCTGTTGTTTCGGTAGGAGGAAAAAAGCAATCTGGAAATAGGATGGGGTTTGGGTTATTTACATATTTCACCACTTAGTACAATAAATACATTCATAGACTTTTACTAAAATGTATCTTCATGGTGTTCTCTAAATATAGAAAATGTAATGGGTGTGGTTTTTTCAGTAGCAGTGTGAACAATAGAAAGAACATAAAATCTTTAATAATAATAATTTTAAGTTACAATTCTGAAGTGCTGACTTCACCATACTGAGCTATTTAATGGTTTTACATAGAGCCATAAGACGGATCAAGCTTTTTTCTAATGCAGGGCACTTCAATACACTATAATTTGAGTATTATATCAGTTATTTATATGTAGGCAGCGTACAGCAAAACACGTGGAAATGTTAGGACTTCATCTTTTAAAAAAACCTGTTAATAAAATAGCAGTTTTAAATACATCCTGAAATACCACAACACAATGTGGGCAAAATATGAGCTGCAGAACACATACATTTCCCTGTTGTTATTAAACTTTTAACAGGATTCACTGTGTGTCATTTTAAAATGATTTCCAGGTATTATCCAGAATAGTTTAATAGCTTTAGATACCTTTTGGCTTGTTCTGTAGAAGAAAATGGGTCCCTTTCTAAGTAGCAATTAGAACTTATTGAGACCTTTTATATTCTAAGAGATAGAGCAAAGCGGGTTTGCTTTAAAAACTTGGTCAGTAATTTCAACTATAGCAGGTCAGAGCCTTTTCTCTAAATCATATTTATTTTTATTTTTGTATATGCATTGCAGTGGTGCTTATCACCATGGAATCTGATTACACTTTATATAAACAAGTAAATGAGAGAGTATTGTAAATCACAGCTGCAATTTCCTAAAGGAGCCCTAGAGAGCTGGGCACCTAACTCCCTCAGCCTACATTGACAGTCCCAGCCTACATCTGTTTGTGTGTGTGTGTGTGTATACACACACATACTATAGCATATGACTATCTGATTAAGCTTTGCCATATTAATTATAGCAGTTGAGGAAGCAGGTACTAATATAGTTAAGGTTCAGTTCCATCTCTTATTCTAATCTCTCTGGTTCAATTGGTCCTAATATTTACAAGCAGCTTCTTGGGGCTGCAATTTTACACGCTTTGCCTTAGCTCATAGACAGGGTTTTTGGCTTTGAAATTTTACTGAAATTTGAAGCCTTTTGGGGGAGTATTCAGCATGAAAAAAATATACTTTTACCATTTTTAAAAATGGGAAGACTCCCATTAGCTTCACTAGGCTTTGGATCAGATTGTAATTCCACTCAGAAATTTGTCTCTGTCATAACTAAGAAGGTTTGACAGTAAAATTTGTCAGCCACACCTGACGTTTCCAGAGGACACAAATCCGAAGTGTCTTCGCATAGCTATATTCAAGAATGATTGGCCTAGAGAAAGTCAATAGGGTTTGCCTATTTTCCTTCTCTCATAATACAAGAAATAAGAACTCAAATAAAAGAAAAGTTTTAATCTGTGGAACTCATTGCCGTAATATATGGTTGAGACAAACAACTGCAGTTATACTGTCTAGGTTAGAAATTAGGATCAAGTTTCATTCTTCAGGACATATGCCAACCACTAACTGCCTGGAGTTACAAAGAGTCCTGTGGCATCTTATAGACTTACAGACGTATTGGAGCATAAGCTTTCGTGGGTGAATACCCACTTTGTTGGATGCATTCACCCACGAAAGCTTATGCTCCAATACGTCTGTTAGTCTATAAGGTGCCACAGGACTCTTTGCCGCTTTTACAGATCCAGACTAACATGGCTACCCCTCTGATACTTGCCTGGAGTTAGGAAGATATTTCCCTCATAAGCATGTTCTTGTACAATTTTTTATTGCTTTATGCCTTCCTCTGAATATAGGTATTAGTCACTGTGAGTTGAAAGGATTCATAACTAGAGAGGCCAGGGGTCTCATCTTATGTGGCTGTTCTTATGTTTCTAAGTAATATTCTCTTTTTAGGAAAAGTGTAGACTTTTTCTATGTGTTACTGTTCATATTACTCAAACATCTTTTAAAAAAGAGATCATCCACATGCTGTTGCAAACTCTGCCTCAGTACCAATTGTGAGTTGAGGACAGCACTTGATAACTTTCATTGTTTTTGGTTTTACTTTTACATATTAGTACAGCCAATAAAGGTCCAAAGATCCTCAGCTGGTGTAAATCAGGGTAGGTCTGGCTGATGTCAGTAAAACTACAAAGATCAGTGTCAGCTGAGGGTCTGGCCCCACATGTCCTAGATTAATTACTAATTTGATAGTGTTTCGTAGCTGTATTTGAGACTTATAATGTATTAGAAACACGCACTAGTGTATTGGAGAAGTAATAACATCTTGCACTGACATATATGCCTCCTACGTTTTATTGAGGAATAGCACCACTAGGCCGCCAACTGTTACTCAGTCTTCTCCAGAGAGGCCAGAGCTAAATTATTTTCAGTCAAGAAAGGGGGCAAATTTGATGTAGCTTGCTTCTACATTCACAGGAAAGTTAAATTCTGTACTATCAGAATAGTTTCCTGTTTAAATTGTTGGGGTTTTGTTGCCCACAACTGGAATTCAGATAAAGCAAAACCAATCTATTTCTCTCTGACCTTGACATGTGTTTGTTTTTCTTGGCACAGCTGAAAAAAATGTTAGAACAAACTTCATGGTAAGACACAAACAGAATAATTAAAAACTTTTACATGGATATGTAGCTTATCAGTTGCTGTTTACTTTTCATTAGATCAGTGCCTCCATAAAAAGAGTTATAACACTCCCAGGAATTCTTTCTGGAGATGCTGGAATTAATGTGTAAGAGTCTATGATTTTGTACTTGTTTTTGTTTGATCATCATGGAGAATCTCCCTGGAAAGCTTTTATAGTGCTTTTATAGTCAATAAAAACAACTTTTGGCTTTAGCCTTTGTTCTCCGTTGTTCTTTGATTGAGGAGTACCACCAGTGCATGACAGCTGCATGTTTTCCTTTAGCATTTTCACTAGTGGAGAACAATAATAATATGGGGATAACTTAGTTATAAAATGCATGGATATTATTTCACTTATTTGAACAATGGACTGGAGACATGGAAATATGAATCTGTAAAACAGTAAGCATTCTTCTGATAAAGAAGCATTTTAAAAGAAATGAACTTTCAATTTAAGTATTTCTGCACTGTGCTAAAGAGCTTTGTTGTGGTTTTATGCCTTCAAGTTTAGTCTGTTTATATCACAAAAGGATGTCTTAAATATTTTTGGTTTGCACATACCTTATAAGGAAGTGTAAGGTGATACAAACTCTTCTTTCCGTTGTTCCTGCAATAAGTGCATGTGTATAGAAACACAGCACAACACATTTTAGGTTTCTGAAAAAATATGAATAGAAAAGGAATTAAAATTTGGAATCTGCGAGTAGTAGTCACGCACAGTGCAGTTGAAACTAAGATTGAGTATAAATATATGTTCTTGCAGTGTAAGTAACTTCAGTGTAAGATCACACAGCCTAGCAACAGTTCAACATCAAGATGGTGCATTGCCTTAATTAGCTTCTAACTCTATAGGTGAGGCACTAGAGTTTTCTGTAGCACAATGGTTCCCAAACTTGGTCCGCCGCTTGTCCAGGGAAAGCCCCTAGTGGGCCAGGCCTGTTTGTTTACCTGCCGCGTCCGCAGGTTTGGCCGATCGTGACTCCGAGTGGCCGCGGTTCGCTGCTCCAGGCCAATGGGGGCTGCGGGAAGCAAACCGGCCCGGCCCTCCAGCGGCTTTCCCTGCACAAGCGGCAGAACAAGTTTGGGAACCACTGCTGTAGTATATAGTATCACAAATGGATCTCATATTCATATATGTTGGTCACTTTTACTATGTTAGTATGGCTGGCAAACATGATTTCTTAGTGGAAATTAAAAAGTCATAAGTGTAAATCTGTGAGCATATGAAATTATCTGTGCAATTTGTTTTACTTTAAGTTCCAAGAAGCATTATGATGCAAAAGTGGAAAGAGCAGTACAGACAGGTTAATAGTACATAGTGAAAATAATTTGAGCTTTTAATCAAAAGCACGTCTACTATAACTATTACAGTTTGTATTGCTCATAAATGTACGTATGTATTTTACAGTGTCTAAACGACCGTATTTGGAAGTCCTTGTATAGATGTTCCGTAAGGAGAATTATAAACAAATAAATAAACTGATTACAAAAGGTAAATTAATGGGAAAAAATCAAATAATTAACTTCTTGCAATGAATAAGATTTTGTCATACTGTGACACAATTGGTCACTACCTTGCTTAACAGGATTGCTCTAATAGCTCTGCTGTTGTTAGCAGCAACCAGTGTGGATATAACTAAAATTTCACGTATTTGATGGTATATGTAAAATAATGCGTGTGCCTTTAAGGGAAAGTGAAATCAAATGATGGTGGTATACTCAAAATATTCAGACCTATAAATGAATCACCGTGTTTCAAATAGAGAAACTATTGGGCAATTACAGTAAAAACCCAGAAGAGAAAAACATTTAGGTATGATTGCTAAGTACCTCCTTTTTTGAAAAGTAGTGTATGCTGCACTAACATACCGTTCATATCAACAACATACTAGTGCTCAGGTGTAAAAATACATCGTAATGACAGTGCATTTGATTGAAACACAACTGTTGTGATTTCAGGGCTCTCTTATGTGGCTTTTCAATAGGGATAATCACAATAATGAAACAATCATGGCTTCTCAAAGTCTTTGTGAAACACAATTAAAATACAGAAACAAAACAGGTGACAATTGATGTAGAAGAAATGTACATGTTCTTCTACCTGTTCTGAGTACACCAAGGATGTTCAAAATGTGTCCAACTGAAGGGTTTGTGTTGGCAGCTTGCTTGGAGATTGAGGGCCCCCACAAACTTAAAAGGAGTAAATTCCATCTACCCTCCTCTTAAATAGGGTACTCCCAGTGCATTGGATAAAGATGGACTATTGCACACTGAATGCAGTAATGCTTTTTATTTTGCACAACTCCCTGTTAAAGATAAGAGAGCCTTGAGTCACATTGTCGGCCACCCATAAACAATACCAACAGCTACAGCTACTGTGCTGAAAGAATTAGAACATACAAAGTCCTGGACCAAAACCAGATCTGCATGCAATCCTATTCTTGTAGGGAGAGGGTGCTTTAAGGTTTGGAGTGAAGGCACCCTGTTTAAATAAACAAAATAGCTTTAAAGGTCAGAGAAGAGAGAGAATTTTTCTTACTATTTTGGGGCCTGATTCTCTGGCTGCTGTGTACATGGAACTGTCATAGAAATCAGTCTAAACTTAGAAAAGGACCTTTATCGTTTTAGGGTATGAAAGGGAATATAGTTATTTTAAATTTAGAAACATCCTTAATATAAAGGAAGATAAAAATGGCTGTGCTGTAGTTAGAGAGGAAAGGCTAAAATGTCCTCTCTAATGCTGGTGTAGTGACGTCACAGAAGTCATTGTAGTTACTCTGGATTTACACCCATGTGACTGAGCTTATAAAAACAAAAGCTGTGTGTGTGGGCAGTGGGAGGGTAGGAGCTCCTGTGAGCAAAGGACTTCATCACTGGCTCTAAGACTAAATGGATACCCCGTGACTCTGCTGGCATAAGGCTAGGAGGCTGTCATAAATCCCCCTTAAGGAATACTGCCATCATAGGGGAGTATCTACGCTGGCTCAGTGACACCACCTGGAGAAGTCCTAGGTGAAAGGGATTTTCCAGGGGCATTTCTGGGAGAATAGGGTTGTGGCCAGTGCGTGGCTATTCTTTGGCTCTTCCTGGCAGATAGACATAAGTTAGAGCAGCCTGTGATCTGACCTAACCCCTTTCATGGCAATCCTGTCACGGGGAGGTGCAAAGGTGACATCAGATCACCTTCCCACCTCTCTCCAGTCCCAGTTTGGCGCATAGTCCAGATGGCCAGTGTATGATGATTCCCTTTCTGGAACTGAAGTTAGTTACAAACTAGAGGACAAGATGAAGTCCAATCTGAAATCTTTTCTCCAGGCTTGACTACTCCTTGGGTTCACAGTGCATTATCTGTACCCCGTTACCAAGTTCCCTGTATCAGGGCAACATTTCTGAAGCCTGCTCCTTCCGTTGTTGTGCCCTCCATGCTCAATATTGTTGGAAGGTATTGGCTTCAGCTCCTATATCCAGGTCAGGCTATTAACCTCTTCTTGACCTGGACCACAATGGGGTTTGTCCATCCCAACACAGCTCCACAGCTATGTGGCTTCTGAGAGCAGAAAAAGTGACTTTTTCTTTATTTTCCTTTGTGTGGAAATACAGGTTTAATGATAATATCATAGTCAATCCTAATTATGATAGTGAGATTATCGTTTTCAAGGAAAATTGTGGTAAAACCAAATGATCAAGGCATCTTTATTGACATTCAAGTAGTCAGCATGACATAAGCTTATCCAGGTGAAGATGGTTTTTAAATTTAATCTATTTTACTATCTCGTTTTACCTGCGGGTAAACTTAATGCTCTAGACTAAAGAAAAGATTTTCAAACTTGGATGGCTAATTTTAGATACTTGATCTACGTCCATATTTGGAAAACTAAAGTTGCTTGATTTTCAGAGATTCTGAGCATTCAGAGCTACTGTGAAGTCAGTGGGAGCGCAGGTGATCAGCAGTTCTGAAATTCAGGTCACATTTATGCACATGCCAAAGTATAGATTTAGGTGATTAACATCAGGCCACCTACATTTGAAAATTTTGGACAATGTGCAGTAACCTTCTGAGAAAACTGTTATACAGATGAAATGGAGGAAGGGGCGGGGGGAATACATTATAACAGTGTTGCGAACTCTTTATGATTTCGGAATAGATGGTGATTTTCTGAAAGCCGCAGCTTCTGGAATCGGATGATTACAAGAGAATCTCAGTTTTAATTTGAAACAGAAAGTGAGTCCTAGACCTCATGCTTGTGAAGAAAAGCTTGAAAACATGCACTAGACCTCAACGCTGAAAAGCCAGCAAGCAAATAAAAAGAATAATAAAATAAAATGTATTAATTTTTGAACATCTCATGAGTTTTAAGCCAGTCATAATTTTGGGAAGCCTGACTCCTGATTTTTGAATGCTCAGAGTTGATAACACTGTATTCATTATTTTTAATGTGCATGAGATGCTGATTTTAAAACATATCTGAAGGTAGGTACTGTTTATCAAATAAAATCTCCATCTCATTAATAAATAACATTAAAAACACAGAGAGAGTTCTGAAAGGGCAGTGTAAAGCTTATCAGTAGTGAAGTAAAATGATATTTTTCATTTCCTAGAGAAGCTGTATTTTAAGAGTGTGACATTGAAAGGAATCCTACTAGATTACAAGCCTGGAACAACATGTTTTTATGAAAAGAACCTCCTTGAGTTTAAAAAAGAAATGATATAGAACTCTCTCGGAGACCCTGCACAATAGTGGTAATATCTTTTATATTTTTCTGTAAATAATGCTTTTTTCCCTTTTATGCTGATTTTGAAAGATTGTGTGATTTTTACATAACATCTTTACGTTACTGTTGCAAGTAAAATAGATATTAAGCAATGACTTTGACAAAACTGCCATTACCTAAGAAAGTAAATATAGGTGTGCTTATCTAAGCTTGGAGGTGGTTTTAGCCTAAGAAGGTGAAAACCCTTTTAAGTATTAGCAAACACTATGGCTGCCTGTTGAAAACTTGCCAAGATACATTTGTGAAGTGTCTTTTTATGCAGATAATTTCAATTTGTTTTATGTTCGTTATTATAATAAAAAACTTAAAAAAAAAAGTATGCTGAATTCACTTGGGGGTATTTTGATCCTTTTATACACATGCTCTACATTTAGTACTGAAAGTAAAGTAAAGTAGATATGGGATGCTAAAGGTGTTATATAAAAATATATGGTGTATTTTGATAGTTTGAAGTACTATGTAATGATAGTACAGCTAGTAATTTATATAGAGATCAAGAATTATACAGTGCAACTAACTATTGATTATTTACTACTATCTCAGGTGTACAAGTTTATTAAAAGTAATGGGCAGGCCATAAACTGGTGGCACAGAAAAGTGAAAGCTAATAAAAGTCACGTAACATAAATAAATATGATGATGGCATTTAAATATGTAGCAAAGACAAACTGCATTTGTGTGTTAGGAATAGGATCACAAAACATCCCATAATGAATCAGTCATGCAGTAATCCATGCTTATTTGTTGTGTAACAGGTTTAAGGATTTAGTAGTATGGTTCAAATTGTACTCTTAGAGTTAGTCACTGTTAGATTGTGCCTCCCTGGTGGCAAATGCACCGGTTTAAACATCAGCCTAAAGAGCACAGGAGTATTTGTATTTATAGAAAAGTAATGTGTGTGATATATATGCACGTGGCTTTATTTGTGTAAAGTTTTTGATAGGCTTTTAAATCAAAGCTGTAGTTGTAAGAGCTAGGACTAGGTAGACTAGATGGTGGGCTAATCCCTTTAAAAAGAATACGTCAGCTCTGAGATTTGCCACTAGAAATCCTATACTGTAATTTGATGCTCTGCATGGCCAGCTCCTTCTCAGTTATTTATGTATTAAAAAGATGTAGAGAAATATTTTGCTAGCATGTAGTTGTGCCTGACTTCAGATGTGCTGCTGTTCTTCTTGCTTAACACTCTTAACCAATACCGCAGATTCTGCTGTACAACAATGTAGCTAAATAGGTAAGACTGTCTGCAACCCCAGGGTTCAGAAAGGCCGTGGAAGGTTCTGCTTGAGCTGCTTAAGCTTCCCAAGAAATCTGGTTAGTAGTGTGGCTTAAAGTAAGCATCAATTGTTTCACTTTAGCTAAGGTTTCTCAGAGGAGCCAGAGAGTAGCAAAGCTGTCTATCTGAAGCGACAAAGCTTTATTCCTCAAGGAAACTGAGTTTAATGACATTTGATTATTCCTTTTTCCGTGTCATTGGCTACCTGTCCTATTTTTTTTTTTTTTAGTTCAGTAAGAGATGAGTTCTGGGTAGGCAATGGAGGAGTTTTGTTTTATTTACTCTGAGGGCTGGATGAGATGAGGGGATGTTTTCTATCCATTAGCAGTGCCCACTGACGAATGGAGAAACTTTGACTGTTTGAAAAGATGACGCTTCAGTCCATAATGATAATTTGCACTTAAATGTTATTGGAAGTCAGATAGTACATTTGGCACTGTATAAAACAATTCAGAGTCCCTGCTCTGAGGAATTTACATCCTACCTAGACTGTGGCAATACAGACTAGCTACAAATTACATGCTGGAAGAAGCACCAAAGCTGATGTGGTGGATCTTGTTTAGAAGGAAGACTTCATGGACGAAATGTGTTTTAAGGAAGTATTAGAATGATGGAAAAGAGGTTATTTGGTGCAACGGGGAAAGGTCATTGTAAATACAGTGTAAAAAGATGTGAGGATATGAATGAGAGAACAATACAAAAGATGCATTATGAAGGGAAACTGGAGTGGACTTTAAGCAGCACAAAAGGGAATAAGACAAAATGAGAACAGATTAGGTAGGATGGAGTTATGCGGGAACTATAAGGGGAAGAAAGGAAGCTTGAACTTTTGATATGCAAGACATTTGAATGGGGCAGTGGCATGATTGGTTTGATATGAGAGTAGAATGATTTTAGCAGCAGCATTTTGAATAGATCCAAGGGGAACAAGATGAGAACAGGGAGGCCAGAGAGGAGGCTGCAACAGCTGAAGAGAGAAATTACCAATGTGTGGACAAGTGTTTTAGGAATAGGGATAGAGGAGACGGGATGGATTTTTAGAGATATTGAGGATGATGTGGAAGAAGAAGAGAGGAGTCAAATTTGAAAATGAGGTTGTGGGCTCTGAGGACGTTGAAGATATAGTACTGTGTTCATCAGTGATGAAGAGGAAGAAAGTTGAGAAGCTTAGTCTTAGATATTACATTTGAGATGGTCAGTTGGATACATAGGCTGGAGTACCCATGGGAAAAAAATAGTCACAGCTGTTTGGTGGCACCACCCATCAGCTATTTGGCAGCTTAGGGAGGGTGGAGACCAGCAAGCGGTGGGTGGAGGCTTGGGGAGGGGTCAGAGGAACTGCAGGGCCTCAGGGATGGAGCAGAGGTGGGAAGAGGTTGAGCAAAGGTGGGACCCTGGGGAAGGGCTGGAGTGGGATTGGGGCCTCAGGGTGGAGCAGGGGCAAAGCACCCCCGGGGAAAAGTAAAAGGTTGGACATCTAGATGGGGTTGACATAGAGGTATTCATGGACATGCTGAGTTGGCAGAAAGGAGGGATTTGTTATGCGGGGGAGAGAGAGATTTAGAAGGAAGGTGCCTTGTTTCAGGAAGGCATGTAAGTGTGTGTTTAAGTGTTTTCCTGAATAAGGATGCTTTTCTGAATTGTGACCAGGGGACACTAGTTGAAACAGTGTGAATGGATAAGATTCCTTAGGGAGAGCATAGAAGAAGAAAAGGAGGGAACTACTCCTGAGGATATGAACAGAAAAGAAGAGGAGAAGGAGCTTCCTAATGAGGTACTGAGAAGAGTTGAAAGAACTGAGAAAGCAGAATCACAAAAACAGTGGGAAAAGGAGTGATCAACAGTATCCTGAAAAGGAATAATTCTAGTGAAGGGGTCCTTAGACTTGGGCAGGACAAGGATGTGAGTTACAATTTCAGAGGGGTAGAGAAAGTGGATGCTGAAGGCAGACAATCCAAGAGGGATTTAGTGGACAGGAGGGTGAAGCAGCAAGTACATATGGCACAGTCAGTAAGCTTGCGGGGCAAAAGGGATGAGGAATACAGTGTGGCAGCTGGACAGGATTGTGGGGCACAGGAGATAGGTGAGGCCTGTAGGGGCCTGCTTTGAAAATTGAGGGAAATGAGCTAAGAGTGTTTTGCATGTGTGAGACAAAGGCGGATACATACTAAAATGGAAGGTTCCCTTACATAAATGCCTCTATAAGAAAAAACACTTTCTATTGGTGAAAAACAGTACTGTATTAGTCATTCTGTTAAGTTCTCAGTTCTGGTGATAAGAACATTTCAGAAACTTGGTATGTGGTGTGGTGACATTTCTACAAGTGGATAGTTAATCTAACTACAGTGTTACTGTAACATATTTCATGGTGCTTGCACTTTTTACTCATTAATATTTAGTGTGTCTTGGTATGTGTGTGATACCTATTTATTGCCAAGGAAAACAATCAGATAGATCCAAGAAGGTGCGGTTTTACTTTATGCAAGAACTTGGACAGTGGACTTTTTTTTAGGCTTATTTACTTTCCTTTGTGAGTGGCAATATCAGAATGTTTTGTGGCAGATGTCGAGAATCAGTTAACCTGGTAGAGTCCAAAATGAACAAAGCACAGGTCAGGAAGTGGTAAGCATACGGGCTTAAATCTCTCCTTTGCTTACCCCTGATCCTAGTGCTGTTCAGTGTACAGCTCTTCCTACTGCTCCAATTTATTGCTGCCATTAGCAGCCACAGGAGGCCAAAAATGCAGCCCAGGGTTGGCCTGGTGTATGGCTGTCCTACCGATACCCCTTTTCCTTCTGTGGACAGCAGAGGGGGTGCATGGTGTAAGAGCCCTTGACTATTCCAGGATCATTCCTGCACTTTGGGTAATTTTCCCTGGTCAAGTTCTGGCAGTGCAGCACAAAGCCACCTCATTGCACATGAGGACCTGGTCCATAGATTTAGTGGTCTTTGAATAAACAATCTTCTGCTGAACCACCTGTGCTGTGTAGAGTCTTTCAGAATCTTCGTCTGTCTCCTAGCAATATATTGCACTTCTGTTCACATTCATGCTATTTGGACTGGGCAAATTAGAGAGAGAGAGAGAGAGAGAGAGAGAGAGAGACTGTGTGTGTGTGTGCGTTTTGGAGGTGGAGTGCAAGGGAGATCAGGAAAGAACAATTTGGATAAAATGTTCCTTAAGAACATATTTATAAGCAACTGATAGGATTCCTGTTTGTCTCATTCCTTGACCCTTTTCAGTGATATTCTGCATAAATAGTTTAGCACTTCATACCAAAATAAGCCAGGCTATGCTGGTAGCTGAAAAGTTTGATTTCAGGTTCAGTTTCTCCTCTCCAGAGATTATTGTGGCTGGGAGCTTTGAAACTCAAAAATTGTCGACTTGCGTTTCAAATGTATGTGGTATACAGGACTCTCACTTTACACATTTTCCCTCTTTATGATAATACATAAATAATGCCCCTGTTGTATAAGCCTCTCATACAATGCAGTAATTTACAAGCTAGAGATTAAATGTTTGCTTTTCTAGACTAACGATGATAGACCAGTGCAAGGTTCAGTATATTTCATAATTAGATTTTAAACATGCATTATGTTGAACGCGCTCATATGCTCTGGTGATGGGAACTGTAGATAACCCTAAAATAGATTGATTAGATAATAAAACAACAATAGGTGATCCTTGGGTTTTGAAAACTACCGTTGAACCCAGGAACTCACAATGACTCATTAAATCACTAGTAATCACAGATATCTTACCAACTAATGCTCATAAAATAATTATACTGTATTTGTCAGGAATTGCTCTTTGTAAATATACAGTGATATATCACTCATTTTAGCTGCAGATGCAAGTGATTGATATACATTAGCAATAACTAGGTCAAGTTACAGTCTTTTGAAAGTGCTGGATGTCTCCAAATTCGCACGCTCAGGGCTTGATTTATCACTGTTACTCCAGGTAATTCAGTTGAAACCAAAATTGGTATAAAATAGAAATAATGCAGTGGAGCATCCTATACATATAGGGCCAGATTCCCCGCTTGTGTAAATTAGTGGAACTTGGTTGTCTTCAATGGAGCAACAATGATTTACAGTAGTTGGGGATCTTGATCCATAGAGCATATAAGAAATGTTTGTGTTTGGAAGGGGACCTACAATGAACATTTGGCATTCATAATGTATTGATTGATGTAGTACAAATGATAATCAAAAATATTAACTATAAGATCAGATTAAAAAATCTCAGAAAAATAGACCAGTTTTGTACTTTTGAAAAGCTTATTGTAAAAAACTTTCAAGAAAACTGATAATGTGTGTTTGGTGCTGTGTATTCTGAGATTAGATTTTTATATTGACTTTCTGTGCTAAATAGTGCTGCCTCTGAAGGTAATGTTTAACAGAATGTATTTATGGTTTACTGCACATAATTATCTCTCTTTATATTCAGGCCACAGTTCTTTCTTTTTGATGATGGGATTTTTTTTAAAGCTCTTTCACAAAATGGAACTTTGAAAAGAGATAATAATGGCAGTCAAGGAATTTGTTTGTCTTTTGCAGTTTCTGTTCTGATACTGACTGGAAAAAGTAAACTAACGGCTTGCCACTGCTGCTTTGTGACTTTAAAAATCTTTTTTTTATTACACCCAACAACAACATTGTAATCTTAAATCTGTTAACAAGTTACTGGTTGGCAATAACTTGATACGGAGAATCATTACTTTATGTTTATTTGAGCAATAGGACGTATTAGGTGTGAGGGTTACCGATTACTTACCTTGAATTTCTTAATTCTCTCTGCATAGCTTATCTCATGGTAATTTATCTTAGAAATAGCCCTATAACT
Source organism: Lepidochelys kempii (assembly GCF_965140285.1). Taxonomy (NCBI): domain Eukaryota; kingdom Metazoa; phylum Chordata; order Testudines; family Cheloniidae; genus Lepidochelys; species Lepidochelys kempii. The sequence continues at coordinate 101,867,478 of NC_136381.1, read as the reverse complement.
TCTGTTAACCTGCTGTAAACATAATTGCAGTTGTTGTTGTTATTAAATTTTCACTGTGTTGTAATATATGGTTCTTTGCATTCAGGGATGCAGCATGCTTTTATTGGGTAAGTCATTATTGTTATGTACGTATATAGTAAATCTGACCTTGCTGTAGTAAGGTCATCAACGTATATTATAAATAGGGTGACCAGATAGCAAATGTGAAAAATTGGGATGGGGGTGGGGCTAATAGGTGCCTATATAAGAAAAAGCCCCCAAAATCAGGACTGTCCCTATAAATCAGGACATCTGGTTACTCTAATTATAAATCATTCAATCCAGTTTCCCATTGGTGTAACTACTAGTAGCATTAGGGAGAGATTTGGCCCATTGTGACACGCTGTTGTTTCATTTTAGTTTGTAACTGGTACACACGTTTCTCTGCCACTGAAGTCTTGACTCTTGATGGCACAGTGTTTTGCCATTTTCAGTCAGAGGTCCAGATTCTCGGTTGATGCAAATCATTGTAGCTCCACTGATGCAGTAAGAAAGTGTGTGTGTGTGTGTGTGTGTGTATATATATATATGGTATATCAACAGAACTACAACAGTTTACACAAGCTGAGGATCTGGCCCCTGTTTTTCTACATTAAGTGCAAAAATAATTAAATATTTTATTTTCAACCAGGGTGCTGCAAATATCAGTCTATCTATAGTATTTTTATGCATTTAAAAAAGCATCCAAAGTAAAACATGAAAACGCTCCTTCTAAGCAATTTTGTATCAGCATCCAGACTGACAAATTTTGGACCTATGCAATTTGAAATGGCCAAATTATAAACCCTTGTAAATTGGGTTTATAATGGAAGTCCTGACAAGATAGCATTAGCTACAAAGCAGTATTGGGTCCGGTAAAAATTCTGTGCATGTTTTATTCACATACACGCATGAGTGGACAGCATCAATGCCATTGATTAGAATAAAAAAAAGCTGTACAGTATTTAGGTGGATTTGCTCCTATTTGGGAATGAATTGTTTTATTTTTGCTTTGATAACAGATTTGGGGAGTCTTTTTTCCCTTTTTTAGTTTCAATACAGAACATAATAAAGTGGCTTCCTTCGGTGGGGTTTAGCAAAATAGGAAACAGGTACATTAATGTCCAAAAGTGAAGTAAAATGGACTCTTTTCCAAGGCATTTGTTAAAATTGAAAATGCTTATATTCAAAATTAGAAATGATTTTTATAACACACCAAAATATCCGCTTTTGACTTCCTAATATAGATCATTAATGACCCTAGCAAAAAACCCACATGTGCACTGGTTCAGTTCTTGGCCTTTCTAGGTCTAATCAATAATCACATTGTGTATTCAGCTGTCTATTTTTTTCTCTCCTGTGAGGTCAATTTTAACTATTAGTCTTTATATTTCAGAAAAAGGACATAGACTGCCTTATGTATAATAATATTGGTCTCAGTGTTTTCTTCTGGGTCTAAATTGTTATACCCTCACCAAATGAGTAACTGTTAAAAAGTGTATATTTATTTAAATATTTTATCTGAAATGTAAGATGCTCTTTCCCACTCTGCTGCTGTGTACAGAATCTTTTGAAAATTCTAGGAAAGTATGTTGATTATGAATGGAAAAAAGTTTGCTCTAGTTTTAATGTACACAAGGAGATTTAAACTGATCATCGTTCTTGTGTACTGCAGGATGCGAAAGTGGCAACAAGAGGTAAATAGTTGCAGTGGTTCTTGCTGGACGATAACACAGCTGCTGCAGTAAAGCCATGTTATGGTCTACTGGTCACATTTGGGCAGTCACCCCTAATTCAAAATTCTTATTTAGTTTAGAAAATAAAGGAAGCCATTGGATTTATATATTAAGTTTCTTTTCTTCTCCTGGAAGATTTATGCCTTTTTTATTTTGTCCTGTAGCCAGAACAAGTACTCTTGAAAGTGGCTTGTCTTTAAAATAAACTTTTTGTAAATCTTAGACTGTAGTATAGTGGTCTTTAGTAACTGTCTTAAAATAAGGGGGTTATTGTAGGCAATTCTGACAGTATCACGTATCACCACTAGTTTAAGTCTTGTGATGGTGGCATTTTGTGATTTTTGTGTGTGTGTGTGTGTATGTTGTTTTTTCCATGGAATTATTACTGATACTAGTTCCCTTTTATTCGTTTCTTCATATTAGAGTGGAAATGTAGTTTGTTCATAATGGATTATTGATTGGTCTGAGAACAGCAGAAGCCCCAAGGCCTTGTCATCAATGGTACTTACTCTCCCAGTTGTGAATGCATCACTTCATGCAGCTATTTGGGACCCGTGTCTGTGGAATATAAGCCTGTAATTGTTAATCTTGTTCAGAACAGTTTTTAGGGAGAGGAACTCTTTATTGTTGTTGTGGGGTTCCCCCCCCCATTTGTTCAAAGAATAGTCCCTTTGTTTTGGTAGTAAAATAAGCTTGTCCAGGATGTTAATGATGTATTTTAATTCATTGCTTAGAATACTACAGTGTGACTAATAAAGAACATTTCTTTGTCTCCAAGAGGACAAACATGCACAGTAAACTGAAACACAAAATATGTACTGAGTGGGTGACAGCCCTGTGTTTCTCAACATACCCTGTAGCAGTGCACAAGAATAACCTTTTCATAGAACTGCTTCTTTAGAAAGCACTAAAAACTGGGTTATGGACTTTTTATTGTTCTGCTGGCTTTTGGCTTGAGACACATCACTTCTTTGCAGCTACCTAAGCCTTTTCAGCATGAGGTGTCTTTATTATCTTTTTATATATATACACTGCACTCCATTTTTAAGAATCAACCACATAGAGTGATCAAACCCACTGGGACAAAATCATTCCTATGCTCTGCTTATAAGAATCAAATAATCCAGGATGGAAGTGATTCTTATAAAAGGAGTGCACTGTGTATGTATATAGGTATAAGATAGGGATAGCTCAGTGGTTTGAGCATTGGCCTGCTAAACCCAGGGTTGTGAGTTCAATCCTTGAGGGGGCCATTTAGGGTTCTGGGGCAAAAATTGGATATTGGTCCTGCTTTGAGCAGGGGGTTGGACTAGATGACTTCCTGAGGTCCCTTCCGACCTTGATATTCTATGATTCTTCTGCTACGCGTGTGGTGCTGATTCAGAATGGCCTGACCCTGATTTTTGGGGCCCGGCTGTCCGTTTGAGGCCTGCTGTGGAATGTCATTAGATCAGAGCAGTAGAGAGTCAAAGAAGCTCAAAATAATGTGTCAGTGTTAGAACTGCAAACTTTTCAACACAAAAGGAATAGACTCTTCAGCTTCAGGGGAAAACAGAACAGAGCAATTAACAAATACAGTAAAATGCTACTCTAGGATTTAAATACAAACATATAAGTGAGTTGAAGTAAACTCAGAGTAATAGAAATGCCTGGTCTATTTTTCTAGCAGCCCTTTTAACTCTCTCATTTCCAGTCCCCTATGGCAATTTTGGAAGGTTTAAACAACCTCCAGAGATGTGGTGTTAGGATTTCTGCTTTAAATAATTAAATGCTTTTAAAAATTAGAAAGTCTTCCTTTATAACTGGCTCAGTTTTTTGGATAGCTTTTTGGCAGAATTAACTTAGACAGCTCTCAGAAAATCAATGCAAAGTCATGTTGCCTTTACCTAATATTGGTTTACTTTGTAGGCCAGAGAATGCCAGGATTTCCTGTGAATTCAAGGGTAGGCTTACTATTTAAAGACACACTTTCTTCCACCCTCCATCTTGGTCGAAAGAATATTATCTGCTGAAGACAGAGTAAAAGGGATATAGACAAATGAAGCGGTCCATAAAAGGACTAAAGAAGGCATTTTCAGTAGGACTTTTGCTCAAGTAAGAACAGCAGGATCATGACTTTGATCAAAACAATATAAAACTAACCATTGTAATGTTCTTGCAGAAGACTATAAATTCTGCCATGAAATCAATGGGGATGCACTGGTGTGAGGCCTATAATGTGGGAGTATTTTAGTAGTATAGATCATTGAGGCTGCAATGCTGCAAAATGGTGGGAATTTCTCTATCTCTTATCCCGTTTTTAGATACTTCAATTCTGTTTTTCCCTTACAGTGAATGCCCTTGAACAGAAAAGTCTTTCAGCTGTCTAATTTGAGCTTCCTGAAAACTGGAAGGCCTGGTTGCTGAGTTATCACTCTTTTGATACATACTACTACGTCACCTGAACATATTTATATTTGCTATGTACTCTTGCTCCTTCACCAGAAGGATCCCTTCTTCACACAATTATGTGCCAGCATTTGTTGTTGTTGGAGAAGTGTACTGGAGTGGTGATCTGCAGAATCCTCAGTCTAGGAGACGTGATGAGCAACATTTCTACAATGGATTCTGTGCTCCTTTCATCCAGGGCTTGGAATTCACATATCTGAATTGAAAATGTCCTGTTGCTTGAAAAAATTCACTGTAACTGCCCGTATCTGATTCTTTTCTGCAGTTTTTCTTGTCAGTGGAGACCTGTTCCTTCATGTAATGTTGTGGCCACTACAGTCCACATAATACAGTTTAAAGTTAGTTTTTTTTTTAATAGTCTTGTTCACGGTTTCAGGATATTATAAAAGAAGTAAATAACCTACCTATCTAAGCTTTGTGAAGCATTTGTCCATGTGTAAGTATTTTAGAGCCATCAGCCATGAATTTGGGGTTAGGTTTCATATAATGTATATTATTGTATCTACTCCATTTTTGGCACAAAGGGGCTGTAATGGTTGTCTGGTTGGCCAGCTGAGACGTCTCCACCATGTAGCCAAATACCTTCATCCTCTGCTCCCAGCATGTATAGGTAGCATGGTGAGCAGAAGTGTGTGTGTGTCTGGAGAGTTGCTGCTGGATCAAGCTGTAAGTAGCATTGGGGACAGTGGGGGAGCTTAGTGGTGGTGTAATGTCAGCCTCACCCTAGATGCCATACCAAACACAGCTCAGCTGGACCAAGAATCAGGGCCTTTAAATCTATTTTAAAACAGTAATCAACTGTAGTGAGTTAACAGCTGGTGGCTTCCACCTATTGCACCAGGCCAAGTGTTGAAAGAAACAGTCACTAATAATCTGAATGTTAACTGAAGCATCTAAGGGTAGTGTTTTGTTTTTCCTTTTTGATTCAGTCTTGAGGCATTGAAGCATTCTTTTCAAAGTGGATATTTTCATTTTGAACTCACAGTTTCCTCCCTTCCTGGTGGAGAATAGCATTCTGCAAAGAATCCTTCTAACAATGTGACAATCAGCATAGCACTCAAACAGTTAGATGAGAGATTCTGAGATTGTTCATCTACCATATGTTTGTGTACTGGGCATTCAGCCTTCTAAAGCCTACACGTGACACAATGAGCCAGTCTCTATACAATACAGGAAGAAGACTTAAATTAGAACTGGTTGAAAAACAATTTCCATCCTGCAGGAGATAATGAGATTTTGTCTCATCTCAGATTGGGACAAAGTGAAAATCTCAAATTTTTCACACAATAATTTGAAACATTTCTGGTAAGACTGAAATATTTTGTTTCAACTTTTGTTGTATTACAAATTATAACACAAGTTGAAACGATAAGGTTGAAATCAATAATTTCTAGGGCTGTCAAGCAATTACAACACAGACTACAAAGTGTACAGTGCTCACTTTATATTTATTTTTGATTACAAATATTTGCACTGTAAAAAACAAGATATAGTATTTTTCAGTTCACCTAATACAAGTACTATAGTGCAGTCTCGTTATCATGAAAGTTGAACTTACAAATGTAGAATTAGGTACGAAAAAGTAACTGCATTCAAAAATAAAAACAATGTAAAACGTCAGAGCCAACAAATCCACTCAATGACAGGTTTCAGAGTAGCAGCCATGTTAGTCTGTATCCGCAAAAAGAAAAAGAGTCTCCATACGGCTAAATTCAGTGCCTTGACGAAATTTGTTAGTCTCTAAGGTGCCACAAGTACTCCTTTTCTTTTTGCAAATCCACTCAGTCCTACTTCAGCCAATTGCTCAGACAAACAAGTTTGGTTACAATTTGCAGGGGATAATGTTGCCCGCTTCTTGTTTACACTGTCTCCTGAAAGTGAGAACAGGCGTTCACATGGCACTGTTGTAGCCAGCATCACAAGATATTTACATGTCAAATTCCCTAAAGATTCATTTGTCCCTTCATGCTTCAACCACACCCCAAAGCACTGCGGACCGACGCATGTTCACTTTAATCATCTGAGTCAGATGCCACCAGCAGAAGGTTGATTTTTTTTTGTTAGTTCAGGTACTGTAGTTTCTGCATCTGAGTGTTGCTCTTTTAAGACTTCTGAAAGCATGTTCCACACCTCATCCCTCTCAGATTTTGGATGGCACTTCAGATTCTTAAACCTTGGGTCGAGTGCTGTAGCTATTTTTAGCACTCTCATATTGGTACTATTGGTACCTTCTTTGCATTTTGTCAAAGCTGCTGTGAAAGTGTTCATAACACGAACATGTGCTGGGTCATCATCGGAGACTGCTATAAACATGAAATATATGGCAGAATGCAGGTAAAACAGAACAGGAGACATACAGTTCTCCCCCAAGGAGTTCAGCCACAAATTTAATTAACACATTTTTTTAACGAGCATCATCAGCATGGATGTCCTCTGGAATGGTGGCCAAAGCATAAAGGAGCATACGAATGTTTAGCACATCTGGCACACAAATACCTTGCAATGCTGGATACAAAAGTGCAATGCGAACGCCTGTTATTGCTTTCAGGTGATATTGTAAATAAGAAGCAGGCAGCGTTATCTCCCATAAATGTAAACAAACTTGTTTGTCTTAATGATTGGCTGAACAAGAAGTAGGACTGAGTGGACTTGTAGGTTCTAAAGTTTTACATTGTTTTGTTTTTGAGTGCAGTTATGTAACAAATTCTACAGTTGTAAGTTACACTTTCATGATAAAGAGATTGAACTACAGTATTTGTATGAGGTGAATTGAAAAACACTGTTTCTTTTGTTTATCATTTTTACAGAGCAAATATTTGTAATAAAATAATAATATAAAGTGAGCACTGTACACTTTGCATTCTGTGTTCTAATAAAAATCAATATATTTGAAAACGTAGAAAAACATCCAAAAACATTTAATAAATGTTAATTGGTATTCTGTTGTTTAACAGTAAGATTAATCACAGTTACTTTTTTTGAGTTAATCATGTGCGTTAACTCTGATTAATCAACAGTCCTAATAATTCCCATCAGACTGATGAAATTGATATATTCCAATGAAACATCTTGATTTTGTTGAATCAGGATTTTCAGCTGGAAAATTTTGACCATCTGTAACTGAAAGGATGGGTGATTGATTTTACATAAGTAACTTTTTTTCTTCACTAATGAAAATGCTATAAAAATTAAATGTGGAATATGCCACGGCTGTGTGTGGGGGCAGAGAGAAATCATGGGCATATAAAAAAGAAGGACTCCTTCCCTCTCTGCAATAGCAACTGTAGAGAGAGGAGCAAGGATTCCTTCCTTCCTTTTCCAGCTGCAAAGTTTTTCTTTTGGGCCTTTTTTCCTTGGACTTTTCTCACATGACTAAGGCTATGTCTATGCACCCTAGCATAGACTACAGGGATGTGACTACAAAGAGATGCACTCTAACTGCCACGTCTGGAAGCTGCTAGTGTGAAGGAAAAGGTACCTAGTTCATGTTGTTGTAGTCCTGTTTGAAAAAGGAGTACGGTAACGTGAGCTAAGTACTTCTTAGATTGTGCCAGCAGCGTCTGTATGGGGCGGTTAGAGCACACAAATCTTTGGTGCACTCTTCAATTCACACCCCTGTAGTCCATGCTACAGTGCAGTGCAGACAAGCCCTAAGTTTGTCTCTTAAGCATGTATCTTTGGACTTTCAGACAGGTGGCAGAAGCACTAGAAGAGCTTGTATTACTTTCCAATGAGGGAGTCCGTCTCAAAAGGTTGATGGTTTGGGGGTCAAATAAGTAACTGTGACCCTTTGGTGCCAACTGGCAGAGGGAACAGGGGATGCATAGGGTTGTACAGGAATCTCCTGTGTCAGATGTATGCTGAAGAGTGGCATGTGAGATCTGTATTGAGAACCAGAAGCCCACTGGTCATCATAATCATTTGTGAATATTTAAGGATTATGTATCTATACAGAAAATTACATTCTTAAGGTCTTGGAGTTAAGGCAGGTCCCCAGGAGGTGAGGTGACATACCTCAGAAAGGTCCTAAGGCAGCAGATAAGACATATTTCCTTGTCTGACCATGTGAATATTCAGTGCCTCACATGTATGCCTATTGACATACTAAGCCAGGGGCTAAATAAGAGATTGAAAAACCTACAAGAGAAGAAGTGTACAGAGGAGTGGCCTGCTTATTATTAATAAAGACAAGGAATTGTTCTGGTTTATTTAGGAGTGCAAACAAACACATGAGATCTTTCACAAAGGAGGCAAATGGACCGCATGCTTGTCTCATAAATGGAGGGTCAATGCCAAGCCTTGCAGTAAAGTGCTGCAAGGATTTGGGGTGAGAATTACTTTACAAGACGGGAGAGTATCTTGGTAATTAAGTCTAGGCTTTAGAGTGCATGTTATGATTTTATTTTATATGTAACCGTTTGTTTCTAATACTTGCTACTGTTTCAATCACTGTGCTTTGTTTAATACACTTACACTTGTTTCAATGTAAACATATTTGAGTGCTCTCAGTTAAGTGGAGTGATGAGCTGAGGTGGAATTGATAAGCTAGGATGTGTTGTTTCTTTGGAAGCAGCGAGTCTGGGAATACTGGGGTTCTCCTGTGGATCAGGGGCTGGGCACTCCAGGGAAGTGATTGAAGGGCTCAAGGGCTGGAGTGTCCCAATTGCTAACCAGTAGAGTGACTGCAGGGCCTGCAAGGCCTGAAGGGGAATGCATGGGTTGCTTGTGGCTGGTGTAGTCAGGGAGCTGACCCATGACAGGCACAAATGTGGTTTCCTCACACTAAGGGCAGGTAGTAGTGAGGTTTTTCACAGCCCTAGGTATCCTGGAGAAGATTCCCAGTAACCAAGGAACAGATTTTCAAAGGTGTTTAGGTGCCTAAAGATGCAGATAGGTGCCTACTGAGATTTTTCAAAAGTGCCTGAGCAGGTTAGGCACCCAACTCCCGTTGAAATCAATAAGAGTTAGGCACCTAACCTGCATAGATGCTTTAGAAAATCCCACTAGGTGCCTGTCTGCATTTTAAAGAGCCTAAATTCCTTTGAAAATCTGTCCCCAAGTTTGGATGCTTATCTGTAGCTCATGAAAGCTTATGCTCAAATAAATTGTTTAGTCTCTAAAGTGCCACAAGTACTCCTTTTCTTTTTGCGAATACAGACTAACATGGCTGTTACTCTGAAACTTATCTGAAACTCTTAGTTCAACAAGCTGATCTGGAAATTTCCTGAGAACAGGTTTTCCCTTTACTTGGTCCCTGTCCAATATACCATTTTGACACTGCTTCCAGGCTTGGAAAAATTAAAAATAATAGGGCAATGAGATTGAAGCTCAGGAAAAGTTTGTTTATGGTTCAAGTTGGGCTGTTAATTTATTTGAACTGCTTCACTCATTACTACCCTATGTGGGGTTTTTCTGGCTTGTTTGTACTTTCGGTACAGCTTTCTGGTTGCCTGAATGACGGCCATTATTTCTTTAGCCAAGCATGTGTCTTGCGGGGCTGTCCCTCAACTCAGTCCTAAACTGCTAATTTCAGGGATCAGCAGTTCAGATGCTCTCTTTGCAAACTTGTTGCTCAGCTAGACATTTGAGCTCTTGATCGGATGTGATTTTCCCCTGATAATGTAGTACATCAGTTCTGGACATAGTCATAAGAGAAAAATGTGTTTCATTTGAAAGAAATGCAATTGAATTTGAGACGTGTTTCTTGCAGATATTTGTAGTTGTATTGGTCCTTGAGGAAAAGGTAGATAATGTGATGCTTACCTCTTAAAACTATAAACAGCTAGTAACCAAAATTAATTACCCTGAAGATCTAAACTGAATTGTTTTTCAGAAAATGAAAAGTTAGGTTAGCTTAAAAATAATTAGTGTTATTACCAGGGAATGTAACTGAGTGCCTGAGATGAATAATCTAATTATTTTAGATTGTGTTTAGATTTATGATGATGTTCATGGTCAGACTACATTTATTCACTTCCCAGTTCAGAATAATCTGTGGTGAACAAAGTGACAAGACCTTAGAGTTTGCAACTGTAAATCTCTTTTTTTGATTTTTGCATCAGAAGTCTCCAGTGGAAAGTGTGTATGTGTGGTTGTAGTGGTTGTGTTTAGATCTGGCCACATCTTAAGAAATTGCTTTCTTTTCTTACTACCAAAGAAATGGATTGACTTCATCCATTAGTGCATACAATATTCTTTCCTTCAGATAGAACTTGCTGTTCAAACTGGGTAAGGGGGCTACAAATAACTGAGAAACTTTTGCTTTGTATATATAAGGGGACTGGAAAAGCTTATTTTATAACATTAATAACGTTATTTCTCTTTTTTTATGTGCTCAGGGTTGCGAGTTGATGGGGAAATATATGTTGTGTAGCTGAGATAAATAAGGGACCCAGTTTTAAAGATGGTTATTACTATACATACTGTCATGCAACAGCTTTTAAAATTCTATTTGTTCATCACTGACCAATGTGATTTTAATAACTAAGGATCTGCTTCAGCAAAGCATTTAAGCACATGCTTACCTTTAAGTTCCGTTGACATAACTTTAACAACCATTACAGTGAGCATTTAAGCACATGCTTATTTACTTGGTTGAATTGGGGCCTATGTCTTGGATCAGCATTTTTTTTTTCATACTGGATGCCCAACAGGAAATCATCTTTAAATACACAGAACACTTTGTCAATCTCTGTATTATGGTTTCCCTTTCAATCAAAATGTGAAGTGCACTGCAGTCTGCTTTCCTGTTACATGAAGTACACCCCACATCAAGCACAGCGGAACTGCCCGAAATACAATTTAATGTAATTTTCAACAGGGGTACAATATTCTATAAAGAAAGTCTACAGAAAAGTCTTTTATCTCTGGGCAAGCAAATATTTTTAAATGAAATTATACATGACTATAAAGCCACAGACTTAAAGTGTAACAACCACTTCAAGAAATTGTTTCCTAATGTAAAAGATATACACAGAGACATACAGACATATGGATTCTCTCTCTCTCTCGGTTTTGAAATAAGAAATATAAGAATGTTTGAAAATGGATTTTCCTGTTGTTGAGACTTTATTCATACTTTTTTTGGGGGGAAGACGGGGAAGGGGACGGAGCCCATGGCCAGTGGGGATTTGATTTAAATTAAATTGATTTAAATAATGATTTAAATCACTATCCAGGAAGACTCGATTTCATCATGGTTTTCTACATAAAAGTGCATTTTTGTTGGTTGGTATAACCTTAATACGTATTCTTCACAACTCAGAGATAGATGTAGGTTTCATTTTTAGAAGGTACACATGATACATTTTTAAACAGTGATTTATTTTGAAAACTTTTCAGATTAGTTGGTTGGTTATTTCTTTTACTAAAGGTAATTGAAGCATATATTTATGAAGTCATTGGGAGGTGAACTGTCTCCAATTCAACAGCTTAATCATTAATATTTGGAGGATTTTCTTGCCATGCTGTATTAGGAGGAGAACTTCACCCGACAGACATTTACATTGTTTTATTTAACTAAAACAACAACGTTATGTATTCTGGATTTTTTTCTTCAACAGCAAACATAATATTTTAACAAAACAAGCATATGTCCCTCGCTTCTCACATTTATCTCCAGACTTCTTTTCCTTGTCCAGATCTATTCTGCCCCCAACAATCTTCTATTCATTGAACCTTTTGAAACTTTGCACTTTTAGAGAGAGGTAAGGGATTGACTCTGTCTACACAAATTTGCAGAGGGACAATAGAGTTGAGGTCTGTTATTTCTCACCTCTATATATTATTTATTTATTTAAAACATTTTTGCTGTTAACAAGCATATTATCTCTGGAGACACAAATCCACAGTTTGAGAACCACAAAACTAAGCATCTCTGATGGTAACTTCTAGACTGAGCACTGAGTCCCATTGGGTAGATAGATTAACCTAAATAATCTATACAGAAGCCTGTGGAACCTCATAAACTGGGTCCCTAATCCATGAACTATTGGAATTCATTTACAAAACTTTTCTCATATATTACATGAATATATTGTTTTATACTATAGAATTAGAATGTATAATCTCTATTCCATGATGAGACATTATAGCTTAAAGATATATCTTAATTAAAACTATCTTTAGATAGGTTTTTTCCTCAAAAAGCATTTTATCAAAAAAATCCAATTTAAATTTAAAAAATCCTTTTTAAAAAAAAAAAAAATCATTGATTTTTATCCACCCTGCCCATGGCGTGCACACATTTTTTAAACCGTGATGTCCCTTATCCCTGTGTATGTCATTGTTTTTACCCCAAATTATATTTTAATTAATGTTGCTTTGAATGCTAACCATTTAAACTAAAATGTGCATGTTATGGAATATTAATATAAGCTAATGCTTATTATTAAAATAAATCAAAGTATAATATGTTTTTGAAATTGGGTCTGGTGACAAAAAGCACCCAAGGAAAAGTATAAATAGTTTTAAACATATTGAATAATCTACTTACACAATTTCTGTATTTTTGTTTTTGTTTGTTTCAGGTGCTTATTGCCATCCGCTTCCAGAACATACATGAATAAAGTGACAGCCCAGACTCTTTCGAGCAATTGATAGGGGAAACTTTAACCTGAGAATGAAGAGGTGAACACTCAACAGAACCGTATGATTGAAACCACAGCCCAGCCCTCTGCTGTTGGACAAGGCTTTGTCCTTTTGCCCTGTACGACCGATGTTGCAGTAGTTCAGATGGATCGCAGCAAGGAGGTAGAGATGGAATTACGAAGATCCTCTAGTCCTAGCAAGATAAACAAGAACGACGTTGATGGAGACAAGTCCATGTGCCACAGCTGCTGCATCTGTGGCAAGAGTTTTCCTTTTCAGAGCTCCCTGTCTCAGCACATGAGGAAGCACACAGGAGAGAAGCCCTATAAATGTCCTTACTGCGACCACAGAGCCTCCCAAAAGGGCAATCTGAAGATACACATTCGGAGTCACAGAACAGGCACTTTAAGTCAGGGGCATGAGGTGGAGATGGGAGAAGCACAGCTTGGAGAGATGGGAGTCTCAGAAGGCCTTGACGGATGCACCAGCCCCACCAAAAGTACATCTGCCTGCAACAAGATTCTGAATGGGGCAACCCAGGCAGACAACAGCAAGATTTTATTGAGAAGCAGCAAGAAGGAGGTTGTCACCGAGGCACAACCTGCAGAAGATGGCAAGCTACCCACTTATCTGTGCAACTTCTGCAAAAACAAGTTTGAGAGAAAGAAAGACCTGGAACAGCACCTACATCAAGTCCATAAGCCATACAAATGCAGGCTTTGTAACTACATGACATTAAGAGAAGAGACGCTGTTAAACCATATAGAGAAAGACCATATTACAGCTCAAATTCCAAACGGGGAAGCTTACACTGAGAATTGCAAGAGTGAGCTGAATGCAGGGGAATTTCCTTGTGAAGTCTGTGGTCAGGCCTTCAGTCAAACCTGGTTTCTCAAAGCTCACATGAAAAAGCATAGAGGATCGTTTGATCATGGATGCCACATTTGTGGCAGGAGATTTAAAGAGCCCTGGTTTCTCAAAAACCACATGAAATCACACGGTCCAAAGACGGGGAGCAAAAACAAACCAAAAAATGATTTAGAGCCCATAGCCACTATTAATAATGTGATTCAGGAGGAAACAATTGTGACTGGTTTATCTCTGTATGAAGTTTGCACCAAGTGCGGGAATCTGTTTACAAATATGGAAAGCCTAAAAGCACATAATGCTGTACACTTCAGAGCTCAAAGAAGCAGTATTGAGAACAAAGGTGAGGGGTTAATTGATGGAAGCCCAGATCCATCTGTAAATAAGCAATTTTTCTTACAGTGCCTGAATCTGAGGTCTGCTGTAGGGATAGATAGAGTTACAAGAGGACAGCCTGGAAAAAGGGTAGCTGAGCTGGATCCAGTCAGTAGCTACCAGGCCTGGCAGCTGGCCACCAAAGGAAAAGTAGCAGAGCCTTCTGAGTATGTAAAATATGTGGGATGGGATGAAGTCCTTGCTGATGCAGATGTGACTTATGACAAGGATAAAAGAGAATATATTCTGGTCAGCCAGGAGAAGCGCAAGCGAGATCAGGATTCACCCAGCTCCTCCAGCAACCCCAAGAAGAAAAGCTGTGTCAGTGGGCGCTTGGAGAAGAACAGCAATGTGCAACAAGGAGAAAACTGTATCCTTGCTCAGAGTGACCTGGACTACAGACCTTCCTCAAGGCAGAGTAGAAGGGCATCCCAAAACAAGTCCACTGAGTGCTTTGAGTGTGGAAAGATTTTCCGCACGTACCACCAAATGGTGCTCCATTCACGGGTGCACAGGAAAGAACGCAGGAGCTGCAGTGAGAGTGGGACCATTGCTCAGCCAGACCGGTATGGATCCAGCAGTGAAGAAGGGGATTCTGGTTCTGTTAGTGGGCCAAGCACTCCCGGCTCAGCGTCTGCCCCAGAAGATTCTGTGACCTCTGGAATGGGTGAGGAGGGTGCTGAGGACAGTTTTGAGGAAGGAGTACCTGAACCATCACTAGGTAAGCTCATACACAACATTTCTCCCCCCTTTTGCCTATGTTACTTTTTCTTTGTGTCTAGCTCTTGTAGGTCCCATGCCTCTTAGCCTCCTGGGGCCTGAATGTGGGACACAGCAAGAAGCAAAGGATCACAATAATAGATGAGTAAAATACCATAAGAAGCTTAAAATTAATGTGCATCAATTCTGTAGCCTAATTAACATTGTTTATAGTCCCAGCTGGATGATTCAGCATTTCTGATGTAAATAATAAAAGTGAGGTCACAGGAGGTCTTTGCAAGATACAGGTAAATTTGGATTTCAAATGAAGGACAACTGAGAGGTAGCTTAGTTACCCCTAGCAACGCAGTTACCTCTGCTGTTTGCTTCAATATCTCTGCTGTTAGTTTCAGTATAGCAGTATCTTTCCTAGACATCTCCAGGCCCAGTTTTGCCCTGATTTACACCCTTTCTGCTCTCAGTATACAGATGTAGTTAGAGCACAGTTTGCCTGCTATAACCTTGAAGCACATAAACTTGTTAATTGCTAACGAGAAAGGCATTTCTTCCTCTTTTCTTTTTCTGTGTTTTGCTTCCCCAAACTTGTGTTATAACTATAAGGCTATAATTAATCTCTCTGGATTAAAGCAGTCCTCTGAGTCCAACTCTAGCTAAATGGAACAAATTATTCCCCAAATAGCAGCAAAGTAAATATATAAAGAAACACTAAGCATTTTTGTATCATTTTAAATTTTTGTTGTTTACTATCCTTTGTTTATAATAATACCCTATGAGAAATGAGAGAGAAACATTTCTTTCCTGACTAGCCCTCTGCTTTTTCCATTTGGCAAACAATGACATTTCCCCACATTTTCTTTTTCTTTCATGAAGAACTAACTAATCCAGGTTTTGTAATGTTTAACTTGTTTTCAGGAGCATCAGTGAGGAAGTCACCAGCACAGTTCTGGGAAATTTTTTAAACTATATTAGTTAACACATGCTTCCTCAGCTGGCTAATGAATGTCATAGAAGAAAAGCAACATGTTCCAGGATCATGTATTAAGTTCTATATTTAATCATTATTGACAGCAGTGATGATGTGGTGTTGGATATATTTTGTCACTGGACATTTCCCATCAGATTATGATCATTTTAAGAGAGGTCAAAGTTTGAGCTGAAACTACAAGGCATATATATATCTCTTTCTAAATGTAATGCTTAGATCCTCTTCCTCTGTCCCTCCAAGGGTTGAAATCATTATAAAAATCAAAACCTTTTTTGGTGCCTAAAATGTCCTTTTTGGAACAAAACTTGTCTTGGGTTGACTTCACTGTGCGTTCTCAACTTTATTAGCTTCACTGGGACTTAAGTCCCAGATGGGCAAATCCAGGGGCACATTAGATTAGAAGGTTAATTTAATGAAATACCAAAGCCAAATTCTTACGTGCTTCCCTGCCCATCTTAAAAACCACAACTCTAATAAGTACTAGTGACAGATCAATCTTAAGTATTTATGTCATGCTCACTTGACCAAATAGTAGGCTCAAAATTTGGTCTGTCCATTTATTGTTGTATTTATGCAATTTAAAAAAAGTTTATGAAAGTATACTCATTGCATTCATGTTAAAATCCATTGGGCACTCTCTGAAATGCCCCTGTACAATAGATTCAATATGGAATTACTGAAATACAGCATCATTCAGGGTGAAATGAGGCTGTGAAATTCTACCAGTGCAATGCACAATACCTTTGTGGAAACAGTTGTGATGGAAAATCATCTCCCCAGAGACAGGCTCAAAACAGCAACAGTCCTTTCATATAATGCTCAAAGAGTAAATTATTCTTCTGTACTGTTCTTAATCATTTGATTTTAGCCTTATCTCTTTCCTACCTCAGTTCAACTTCTGAACACTGATCTCAGAAGAGAAAACATTTTAAAGTTACGCAGCAATTTCTCTCATAATAACCCAGTGCCAATAGGAAACTCATTTTCTTTAGTTGGCAAATTGGTTCTCACCTTTCGTATTGAACAGTGAGAAAGTAGCAAACTGATCAAGCTAAATAAAGATGAATATCAGTAAATAGATGCACTTGCACTGTTTGTCTGTGTGCTTCATTTTTTATTCCACAATTTCACATTTGAAGAGCTAGTTCGTCAAAGGGACTACTGTATAGTTAAGGAACTTTACTGTTGCTACTTCACATTGTTAATGCAGTTTATTTAATAATTACTAGCGATATCAATGAAGTGAACATTTTTCATAGCTGACAAAGCTTTCTAATTGAAAATAGAATAAGTAGAACACAATTTTTAGGCCAAGATCAGTATCTTAATTTTCCTCTATTTATATCTCTTTGATAAGGCAGTTTAATGGATATGCTATTCAACTGTTTTATACTGTCAACAATTTAGAGATAGAGAATTGGGTCATTCTGTCCATCAGGCTGTATGAATACTTTGTTCAGATAAAGGAATTTTAGCCCTCTTGAGGTTGCTTATTCAATTCATGAGGCTTTCCCCCTCCTTTATGAACTAAAACTTGAAGTCTATAGAGTATAGGCCAGATTCTGCCTTCATTTACAACCGGACAGCCCCATTAAAATCAAATGCTTTGTTATGCTCTTTAAATTGTCTTTTGTCCTAGAAGTGTTATGGTTTGCTACCCTCTGCTGAGGCTCTTCTAGTTAATCTCACAGGGTCAGGTGGCCTTTTTAGTCAATAGCAAAGCTCAAGCAGCAACAACAGTAGCCATCTTCAGTAGCTGTAGTTTCTTTTCCCCACATTCACTTTACAGTGTTGTTTTTACTCAGAATGTGGCTGGGCAAACCTCGTGGTACTCATGAGACTATTTAAAATCACATCATTTACTTTTATTTTCACATCTTAACTTCCTTTCCCCATAACTTGTATATGTTACTGTGGGACTGCGAGCCTAAAAGGGCCTTGATCCTGCAAGAGGGCTGAACATTCTGTCCCTGATCCAACATAGCATTTAAGCACATAATTAACTTTAAACATATGAACAGTACAATTTAGCTGAGCATGTGCTTTGCTGGTTTGGGGCCAGAATGCATGGCACCTCGCAGAATTGAGTCATATTAGAGGAGCAAAAAGCATGCACCAAATGCAAAATAGCTCTGAGTCTCTCAAATACAGAGTGTTCCTACCCTTCACTTATCCTCTGCTAAATCGCTAGAGTCACATCGTTCTTTCTCAGCCGTGTGAGTTGAGTTTGCAAACCCAGATTACCATCCATCAGAGGCTCCCAAACTGGTGTATGGAGTACTTATAGCTGCAAAGACTTGAAGGCCTGAAGGGACCATCATGTAGACTGACCTATTATAGCATTGCAGGCCACAGAACTCCTGCAGTAGGCCCATACCTCTGTCTGAGTTATTCAGATCCTTAAATCTTGGTTTAAATTTTTCAAGTTACAGAGAATCCACCATTTACTCTAGTCCAAACCAGCAAACTGCTGATGGTCTGTGAAAAGCTGGCAGGTCACATGGTGTTGGCTCTCCTCCTTTTATTCAGCTGTTAATCATTTTAAAAGATGACCAAAAATTGCATTCCTTATATCATTTTTCTATGTAAACAGTCACTGCAGTTGCCATAGGAATGTTATGCAAATGAGAGGGGAGTGGCCTGTGTGATGGCCAGAGGGAGAAGAGGTAGCCCATGAGCTATACTGTCGGTTAAGAAGGAACTGCACTATGAAAAGATACAATCTCTGTGCACTGTTTGTCAGTGGCATGAATGGCGCCAACAAATAAGGTTATGTCAGCATTTCCATTATGTTGCATTTGAAGCTGCCTGAGCCAGGTGCAAGCAGCTGTTGCTCAGCACTTACATTGACTTCAGCTTTTTTTTTTTGTTAGTTTGAGATCTTAACTAAAAGTGGTAGGTTAAGGGTCATGCATCATTTCCATATAAGTACAAGGAGAAACAATCTCTATTTTTAGCCCATCTGCTTCTCCCCCAAAGTATATAATTTGGTGAGCCAAAAAAAAAAAAAAAGTCAGGACATGCAAGATAGTGTCTTTATTTTTAGGCTGAAAGTGGGCACCCTAATTTGATCCCCCTGTGGGCAGCCCTGAAGCACCAAACAGGCAGAATTATTGCTCTCCATATCAAAGTGATCATTAAAACAAAACAGTATGGGAAGACACCTGCCATTCCATTCCTTCCCCATTAACTTGTTGTGATCCAGCTAGATCTCTGTCAGCAGGTAACTGGGGGGGTGGGGGTTTGGGGTTTTATTTGTTTTTGTGTGTGTGTCCTTTTGAGCTTGATCTCTGCAAAGACCTTGTAAACCCCCCCCCAACAAACAAACAAGCAAGAAACAACAACAGAAAAACAAAAACTAGAGTCACGATGTGTTTGATGCTTAGGAAGTGCTACAACATCAGTTTGTTCATTGAGGCATTATGGGCTATTTCAGTTTTGAAATCTAGACAGAAGCATCAACTGTGACGACATGACTGCCAAATACTTGCTGGTGGGAAAATGGGGAAGCAAGTTCATGTAGTTTTAATTTAATATTTTACAGAGCAACAAGCAAGCAGCCGAAGAACAATATTTTGTATCCTCCACTGTAGTGCTCAAGGGATTTAGCAAAGGAAATAAATTACTTCCCCCAAGTATGCATTCTCTCTCTGAATGAAAAAAGTTATAAAGTAACTGTAGAAAACCAGGATTTTTAACTATTATAGGTGGGATAGAGGAGGGGGAAGTTTTATTATTCTAATTGGTCTCACCAAGAAAGGGGAGGAAGAGGAGAGAGATCATTGTGCATGAGCGGGAACCCTGATTCAAGTGGGAAAGTTTCTCCTACACTTAGTTCCCTTCCCTTCTCTGCCTCTGCCTTTTATGTGTCTTGTATTTTTCTCCCAGCTTCCTCCAGCTTCTTCCTACATTTTAAAAAGTGACTCCCTTTTACTGATGCTGCTCATTGTAGCTGATGCATCATGTTGTTATTATTTATTATGTTTATTACAGTAGTGGCTGGGGTCTCATTGAGAATGGAGCCTCAGTGTGCTAGGCACTGTATAACAAGAGTAGTAGGCAGCAGTTCCTGCCTTGGAGAATTTAACCATCTAAATAGATAAGACAGACAAAAGATGGGGGGAAGGTTGGAGCAAACAGCCAATCAGCACAGGGGGCAGAATGTTTAGTCGGAACTGTAGAAAATACGTTGATAACATCACCTGTTGGGGATTGGTCCTGCTTTGAGCAGGGGATTGGACTAGATGACCTCCTGAGGTCTCTTCCAACCCTGATATTCTATGATTCTATGATCTGTACTGGGAGGTCCCTGCTTAGACTACTTCAGGAGCTGCTTTCCTGGTTTCAGTCTCTGACTCCCCCATACAGGTTCTATCCCCAAGGACACATGAATCCTAGTACTCCCTGAGGGGGTCTCCACTATAAAAGTCTGGGGCCAGGAGCTGAACTGAGCAGCACAGTGGAGGTTGTGAGGGAAAGAGAATGCTGAAGAGGATCAGTGAGGGGCAAGCCCTTCAGACTTACTCCCAGGGTAGCAGGGTGTTTTGCTACTGCAGTTAAGAAAAAAAATATGTAAGGGTAGGATGTCACATCACTATTGTTTCATGTTCATCAGAGATGAGAGAGCTCAGAAAGGGTTTACCAAAACAAAAACTTTAGGATGGCAATGGAAGCATATCTGGCAGCAGAAGCACATCCTCTCCTGGTCATATAGTTATAGTTGATAGTTATAGACTAACTTGAACATTCTTGATATCAAGAACAAGAAGTCAGCGCTCTTAACCTCTTCTCGGTTGTGGTTGAAGTTCTAGGCACTGGAGAAGTGCCTGTTTTGTTTTAGTTTTTAACTTGTCCGGTGGGATTTCTTGGGGAATCAATGGTTAGACACTGTTTTATGTAATGTTTTGGTTAATGAACTGAAACGGGGGAAAACAGCATATTATTACATGTATATCAGGAGGTATGGCAAACAACCCTGAGCACACAGCCATATTAAAAAGAGACACATAACTGATAGCATATATATCTATATATCTATATCTGATATATCTATAAATTGGGGTATTGGGGAAAAACTATGGGGGAATCTCTGAAGTCTGTTGAAATTCATTAGAGTATGGGAAAATGCTAATTATTTTGCCAAAAATAGAGACTGACCCTACGTAGTGACCACTAGCCTTTTGGGGGAGAGATCATTAGGAGGTTAGAAACGTGAGCAGGAAACAAAATGAATTCAGCTGTGAAAATTGTAAATTAATACATTTGGGGACAAGTGGTGAATTCTTGGCCCCACTGAAGACAGTGTGAATTTCTCAGGATTTCCTCCTAGTAATCTAACAGCAATATATGCAGTGGGAGAGAAGTATTTGGAAAGCAGTTATCCTCAAAGAGGCATGGGGTAATAGTGGATACTAGAGCTGGCTGACAATTGTTTAGGGTGGTCTAAGGAGGTATAACTAAAAATAATGGGATGATACTGAGCAAAGGAAAATGGAGACAATATCAGAAAAAAATGTGCTTATCTATGAGAACTTTTCCCCCAGAAGAAGTGATAAAAGCCCTATTTTTTGAGTAATTTAAAAAACTAAAATAAAGCCCCAAGAATACAATGCTCTTATTTGTATGATTGATTATATTTAGGGAAGAAGAAATGAGTTATTGGTGAGGGCATATGGGGAGATAATCTACAACATAGTTGCACATACAAGAGCTCCTTCTGTCTTGGTGCGTCTGAGGTATAAGCAGATGCACATGTGGCTCTGTATGCCCCTAATTCTGGCCCAGGGCTTCCTATCTCCCTGTAAGGAACAGGATATTTCAGTGTGGGATACTTTTGTGTCAGGGTTTTTAAAGTTCTGTAGAATGCATCTGTGTTGTTACTCTGTGGGCACAAGAGAAATAAGGCAAGGTTTGGGATCTGGCAAAGCCCAAAAGGTGTGTTTAGTTTGCACTAGAGGGGTGTAAATTCTTCCGATGAAGTGAGCTGTAGCTCAAAAAAGCTTATGCTCAGATAAATTTGTTAGTCTCTAAGGTGCCACAAGTACTCCTTTTCTTTTTTAGAGTACACTAGTTTATCATGCACTAATTGGCCTCTGTGGATCCTGCTGGCGCGCACTAGAAGTTCACTAGTGCATGTTAATGTAGTACTCTTTGAAATGGGGACTTTTAGTGTGCACCATTCAGGATCCACATGGGCCAGTTAGTGCTCAACGGGCCAGTTCACACTAAAATTTACACCACTGTAATGTGGATGAATGCACTGAATAAAAAAGGCCCAAGATACTAAAATTAGCATAACAATACTTTAGCTGTATTGCCAGCCCCAAGCATATAAAAGTCATTCCCCAAATGTCATGATACTGGCTTAAAAATCATGAAATTTTAAGAAAAAATAAATTTAGGTCTTTTTGCCTTCTTGGGTCACATTTCCAGCTCTTCCCCTCAACCATGAGGATTAGAAACCTTTTTCTTTTTCCAGTGAAAGTTGAGATTCTTATATAATCAGTTGACTGGACTTTAAGAAGGATATCATGAGACTTGTGATAAAAATCACAGGAGTTAGCAATATTGCTTTTATGTTTTCTAAGAGATTCCTAATAAATGGCAAGACTAGAATTGCTGAAGCTTAAGGGTTTGCCATGGAAAGGCAAACCCATAAGAGAACCTGAAAAGGAAAGGTTAGGGGAATGACTGGACATTAAACCATTTGTGCACGAAAACGTCTTAGACTTCCACAAAGTGCAATAATTACAAATAAGAACAATTCCAGTAATTTAGATTAGTTGTATACAAATGAAGAAGGGGGGAAAAAAGCATAATGCCACAATTGCACAATACATCAGCAAAATCTGACAATGTCTGAGTTGGCTGTCAGTATAGAACACCTACCCCCATGCATACTTTATTAGCAAAACTAATTCAGAACTACACACAAAAGGGTGATTAATGCCAGTACTTTCAAATATCACTGCAGGTTGATGACACAAATGTAGAATGGGGGTTAAACAGCGGCCAGGGCCCAGTTCTTTGCAGTCACACACAAGAGAAATTATGTAAGGTTTGGGATCTGGCAAAGCCCAAGCTGTCACTCTTGGCAAACTCATGAAACAAAGATCAGATCAGTGTGTAGCTTGAAACATGGTTGGTTCTATACATTTCAAGAACCACTGGTGGCACTGGTTTCTCTTTGGCACCATTCTTGTTAACACTCTGAGAGCACTATTCTAACACACACAGGAAGACAGTGGTATTACTGCATGGCCTGGAATGTGTTTGCAAATCATAGATGGCAGAGTGCTATTTGTGAGCAGCATCGGGCCAGGGTACCACTTCATAGCAGAATCTTACAGCACCCCTTTTAAGAGTGTGGTATGTTGCTCCGGACTACAGTGGAAATGGTCATAAGTGGGTATCTTTCTAGTGTTACGGCCAGTGGCCACAGTTTGCTTCCATTTATCTTTGGATTACCAGGGGCTAATGTGAATAGAGAGAGGACCGAACAAAACAGAAATGAGTGTTCTGCACCAAAAGGGAATGGATGACAACGAAAGGTTTGATAGCTAGAAGCACTGAAGGGTGTTGGTGAGAGATCAGAGAAGCCAGGGGACGTATATGGGAATGACTAATCCTCCAATTATACAGGCTTTAAGGTCTACATGCCAAATTGTTTGGCCTTCCCTTATTTTAAGATGAATGCAGGAGCTGTGTAGCAGATAATGGAAGAAGTGATTGATTAGAGCTGAACAAATACATGTTGAGTATTGGCCTGCTAGCTGTGCTCTCTGTGTAATTTTATGTATTATACTGACATCATACAAACTAACCTTTATCCTGCAGGCATTTTGGGTTATTTCCACTGTGTTTCTGATTGGCAAGTTCCTTTTTTCTAGGTTCCGTTTTACTGAATCTGAGGCATTGTGAGTAGATGAGCTCAAAGTATTTGCATACAATACAAGTAGCTTAAATTCCTCTCACAGTGGAGCAGATAATGTGGTACAGATAATATCTGGTCCAGTCAAGTTGGTGATTTAGGCATGCTGGCCTAGCTGTGGACACCTCAGTAGTTAAATGATTCACTTTCCCAGAAATTAAATCTTTCTTGCTGTTCCTAGAAAACTTCTTTAGCAACATTTGGAGGTTATAGATATATTAATAGTAGGTTTGCTGCTGTGACTGTTCACCCATTTCTTGCACTTTACCAAGTTGCAGTAGATGATTTCACTTGAAGCATTTAGTTATAATTGGTAAGTTGTGAAAGGGCAGCCGACTCCCAAGCACACCCTCATAGCCAAGGGTGGGACTGCAGGCCGCTGCCTCAGTTTCCCTTCCATAGGTTCCCAGTTATTCACAGAAACTTTATGTCCAGTGACAAATTCCCTTCTTGGGGACTGGTTTATTAATATAAAATGAACCCAGAGTAAAGTCAAACCCAAAGTAAAGTCTCTTCCATTCTAGTTTCCCACTGGGAGCAGCCCCTCCTCCCAGAGGTCTCTCTGGCTCCATCTCTCCACTAGGCACAGTTATCAGCTCATCCCAGGCTCTGATGATTCTGTCTCTCCCATTGAGATTGGGGGTTGCGTAGACCCCCACTGTTTGGGGTAGTGTTTGCTGAATGCTCAGACTGCTTTGCCACCACAGCAGCTCTCGTCTCTCCAGCTTCCTCTTCCTGTTTCCCTCTTTATGAGACCCAGGTGCCTTTCCTTAAGCCCAGTTGGGCAACAGGTAATCAGTCACAGGTGCACTGGACCCCCTGCTTTCTCTTAAAGTGGCCAGATAGAGGGTTTCTTTTTATGCATTTCTTTTTATGCACAAAGGACCACAGTTAGGCTAGATAATTTCTGTAGACCTGTGCTATACTGCAGATGAAGTGCTGCGATGGAGCAGCATGTTTAGCTGGAGCACATGGCAGCTTATATCAAATGAGGCTGTAGATATTAGTAATTCCACCCTTTAGAAAAAATTTGTACCAACGTATTAAGGGATTTCCTAATCCTTGCAGCCGTATGTGTTTGAAAAGAAAACTAGGAAAGTGAGGGTATTGTGAAAAGATTTGGAAAACAGTGTAAGAAACTTTTACTACCTAGACATGTAAGATTATACCAACTCTGTTGAAGATGTGCTAAGCACCACTAGATCTGAATATAACTCCAGTAGCTTGGGGATGTAACTTCTGGAAAACATAGAGGCAAGGTCTTTTATTGGACCAACATCTGTTGGTGAAAGAGAAAAGCTTTGAGCTACACATAGCTCTCTTCAGATCTGGGAAAGGTACGTAGACTGGAGTTACCTGCATTTAAAGATTAGTCATGTCTACGTTATTTTGTATGGCCAGCATCCATTCTTTGTTTACTGAATACTCTTAACATTTTAAAAAAAAATTTTTTTACTGTGAGATTCAGAAAAGCACAGATGGCAGTTAATCACCTAACTCATTTGTTCCTTCAAAAATCTCCCTCTTTAGGTTAAATCTATTGTATGTATTTTGATCGCTGGTGTATGTGACCTTTTGCTCTTCTTCAGCAATTGTTAAGGACATCTCCATACATACACCTTCAATTTCTATATCCAGTTGGAGAATAACTTGCTTGATTTCTTCAAAAACCTCGCTTCTTGATCCTTGGTCTAGTTGGTTTGTGAAAGTCTGTATAGCAACTTTGGATTTGCTTATTACTGGGCTTTTGAATGTTTCAATTATAGCATGCTATGTAATTCAATGTGACATTTATACTCATTAAATCATGTCCTGAAATGTGGAGGTAGATCTGATTAAGAGGTTCCCCTGTCTTGCGATGTTTTTTGTGAGATAAAAAACCCCAGACCGTGAAACCTGTGTCAGACAATGGAATTGATAACGGTAATGTTTTGAATCTGATTTCTAAATATGTCTGTAGCACTGCAGCTTCTTTTAAAGGGTTTCTAGTGATCTGTAAATGATTGCTGATGAGGGATTTGTACAGATGTCTTTGATGTTAGATCTTTTTGCTGCTCTTAATGTCCTGGTTCACAGTTTGCCCCAATTCACCTTAAATCCAGACTCGGGTCTTCTTTGTTAGTGCTTTAGATTTAAGAGTGGGTGCAGTGTGCCTCTCAGTGGAGGCAATGGAATAAATTCTTAATGGTTGCAAATGATGTAAAGTTAGTGCAGAATTAGGCCCAGTATCACCCAATGGTCAACTTTTTATCTGAAGTTGCGTTTTACAATTGTGGTATTCACTGGGCATTCATTCTCTCTCTCTCTCCTCCCTTCCTCCCCCCTCCTCCCCATCAGTTACCTACCCAGACAGAAGATTATTTTAGCTTAGATGGACATCCACGTACTCTGCTCAGACAGCACATTGTCTGCTCTGAGTTATACCAGTATAAGTCAAGAATACTTCCACTGCAGTGAATGGAATACACTGGTGTAAAACTGGAGTGAGAGCACAGTGAGGCCCATTGTTTTTTCAGTTGTCTCTTAATTGCCTACAAGACATTGCAGTACCTGCATTGGGGGTGCTTGGAAGATGCAAAGTAGAGAACTAATCTGTGTTTGAACGTAGCTGTTTTGGAGGTGACACCTCTAATTTTTGTTATATCTTTTGATGTCTGGGTTGTTTGAGTATTATGTCTTGGAGCTGCTTTACTCTTTGGATTAGATTTACAGACTAGAATCTCTCATGGTTTATGACACTGACATGAAGACTCACTCTTTTTGCTCATAAAATTCGAGGTTTGGGGATTTTTTTATGCTTCATACATACTCTTCATAATGCAACCTCGAGCCAGATTCATTATCATGCACCAAGATGGCTTGTTAAAGCCTGCTTAGGACTCTGGCTTAGATTTCTTACTGTACCAAGTTTGTGACTATTGCTATTATGTCATTTCTCTTTGATACACATCTATGAATTACTCTAAAGGACAGTGATGGACTGGTAGAAATGTAGGCAATCGTTTTGATGGTGGCTTTGCATCCGACAAAGTGGGTATTCACCCACGAAAGCTTATGCTCCAATACATCTGTTAGTCTATAAGGTTCCACAGGACTCTTTGCTGCTTTGTTTTTCATGTCTATAAAAAGTGAGATGCTACTAGTTGCTGAACACTCTGGCCCCAATCCAGCAAAACATTTAAGTACTTACTTAATGTTAAGCATATGAATAGTCCCATTTACGTAAGTGTTAAGTACTTTCCTGGAGTGCTCAGCACCATAGGACTTTGAGTTTCTAGTCTCTTAGGGTCAAATTTGTCTTTGATTGCTGTATAAAATCTGTGGCCTGATTTGACCATAATTATTAACATGGTGGTGGTCAACAGTCTTGTTCATTTTGGGGAAATGAGGTTCAAGGAACCAGAGCATGCCTCCATATTTGCACCTCTATTTTTTTAGGTTTCAGAGTAGCAGCCGTGTTAGTCTGTATCTGCAAAAAGAAAAGGAGGACATGTGGCACCTTAGAGTTGAACAATTTATTTGAGCATAAGCTTTCATGTAGCTCACGAAAGCTTATGCTCAAATAAATTTGTTCGTCTCTAAGGTGCCACAAGTACTCCTTTTCTATTTTTTTAGTTATAGCTGTTGGAAGTTACTTCAAAGGTAAGATAATAAGCTACCTTGACTAGTTTAGTTGACAATCGTAGTAGTTGCACCCAAAGTTTAATATAAGTTATACAGTGCCACTTACAATTCCTGAAATCTATTTAGTGCACGTTTTCTGTAAAGAACATGCCAAACTGGAGGAATAAGTTCCCTGGAGAATTGTCATATTAACACTGCTAAGCCAACCAATACAACTACAACATATTGCTGTTAATGACAAGGAAAAGGAACATTTTACATATTTACAAGGCAAAACTTCCAACTTCTAATGGGTAAGTATCCATATAGCCAAAAAAAAATAATTACCATCACAATTTGATGCATATTGGAAACGCCACAGGACACAAGTTCAGTTACACTACACATGGAGAGTTAACCACTTTTTTTCCTTTAGAGGTGATCTGTCCAGATCATGGCTGAAACATGTAAATGTAAATAGGTCATTTTGGGGAAGTTTACACTAGATAAACAGAAGACTTTGGTTTCAAGCTGCCAGTTCAGTCTGCTGGTTTTCACAACCCTCAAATTATTGTGTGTTTTAATGTTAACATTTCTTATTACTTTAAGTAACAAGAAAATAAGACAAAGTAGTAGTATGCCCCATGTCTGAGAACAGATATCAACTGAACAGAGTTTGTTGCCAATTCATGATGGTATTATTAAACTATTGTGTAACCACTCATATATAAAGTTATAGTAGTTCCAGAAGTATAGTGAAACTCCACACAAGATAATTTTTTCCCCCTTTGCGGGGATACAGAAAGGTTGATTTAAAACTGAATTTGGAGTTAGTTTATAATTGTAATAGAAGACGCTCCTAAACCTTGTGTTACTTTGAGATAACAGATTCGTCAGACTGTTGAAGGCACCAGCTCTACCTGACAGCACTTCAGAAGTATGTGTTATCTCAAAATAGCATATGTCTTGTCATGTCTTATTGCTTAAATAGCATTTGAGGCAAGTTGCTGTCAGCAAAAATTAAATAAATAATAATAGGAAAAAAACCCAAAGAAAGTCTGGATTATTATTTGCCCTATAGTGTGGAAATTTGTGAGTTTTTTTTTTCCAGAAATGTAAATCTAAAGTTTAAACAACAGTACTTTCCCCCCTTCTCTGTGAAACAGTTTGCATGTATTTTAACAATAAGGGCCAACCGCAAATGCCATCAGGCTGGAAGGCTGAATATACAGTGTATTATGGGAATTGTATTCTGGGCTAGCCATTTCAAAACTTTGGTAAAACATGAGTTTACATAGAGACAGCCAAAAATGTTAATCCTTCAGAAGCTTTAAATACTTTTGTGTGTGTGTCAGACAACTATAATACTTTGTCCGGTTAAAGTATTTTATGTATATGTGCATACATGATACCATCATACTAAAATTGATCAGCTGTTCTGTTTTTCAGTTACTGGCTACTTTTTAAAATCTAACGGGGTATACAAACCAGCATTAATTCATCTATGAATAACATCCCTTTTCTTCTCCAAAAAAGTTTATGTTCAGAGAACAGAAATGAAAACTGTCTGCCTGGTTGGATAGTGTTAGTAGCAAGGAAGTTTATTTAGCAGATTCAGTATTGCCAACCCCAAGTATTTAAAAATCAAGAATCCAAACCTAAGGGGGCTAGATCAAGTGTTCAATAGGCTGCTTAATGTTAGGAATAAAAGTGCATTGCTGAATCAGGGTCATAATAGTACAAGTATACAAGGTTCCATCTGTCTCTTCCACCAACCTACCCCAAGGTAGGGCAGCAGACCCTGAGTTTGGGGGTCGACTCTATTTCCTTCATTCCCTCACTTTCTTCACACATTGACCTGAGCACACAGCCTGAATAAGTCAGTTGTGTACTGGTTTCCGTGATTCAGCCTTTATTCAGTAGGTGGTAAAGCCTTTTAAGCAGTTAATTAAACAAATGGATCCTTCTCTTCTGTAATAGAGAGTTCAGGAAGTACACCTTACACAGCACAATGCATATGGAACCCATTAATTCTGAAAACTTTCAGTCATTGTACTTTGCAGCAGTCTCTTTTTCTACATTTATTTCACACCCGCATTCAGAAGCCTTGAAAAACTGGTCAGATAGCTGAATACCAATTGAAACTTTAATGGGAAAGATTTAATTTTTACCTGCCAGAAAACAGTTATCTGGGATGTTTTGAGTCAAGAAAAGAAGGATTTAGACTTGCAGATAGACTGGAAGGGTTGAACTATTTGTATTTGAGGGGCATTTTCCTTTCCTCAGATGACAAGCATGTTTGGAAGGGAGATCCCAAATCTCACTAGTTGTACAGGAAACACAGGGCCTAGGTGGAGGTTCCCATTTTTGCTACTTTATATATAAAAAAGCTGGTAGCAATTCCGCCCTATGATTTTATTTTACAAATGAGTTACAAGTTTTCATCTCATGCATTATCAGGGCACAAGAGCCTAATAAAAGAAAATATTTATGGGAATAGTGTGATGTTAATGTTTAACAAATTGTTTATGTACCAGGCAAAAAATATACTGTTTTGACCTTTTCTTTGTGAGCTTTGTCACAGCGTGAACCTTATTTAAAAAAAGTCCCATTTAAGATGTGTTGAGTAAATTGGAATATTTAATTTATTAGATTCACTCTCTAGTATTTACTCTGTGAGACTGAAGCAATGCACAAAATACTATACATTATAAAGTATGTATTTGGTCAGTAAAAAGAAAAGGAGGACTTGAGGCTCCTTAGAGACTAACAAATTTATTTGAGCATAAGCTTTCGTGAGCTACAGCTCACTTCATCGGATGCATGCAGTTTCACTCCTTACTTTTGAGAGTTTCCAAAGAAGGAAGAAATAGGGTACTAATATGGATATACAACACTACAGGCCAGAATAGGCCAAAAATAATCTGCACAATAAAAACTCCATGAGACTCAGCAAATTTTAAGAAAGCTAAGAAGAATATTTTATGCATTTAGAAAAAAACAGTGATATATATGTATAAAGAGAAAGAGCTGATGTTTTAATGTTTAGGGCTTCATCCAAATGTTAGAGACTGAAGAATAAACAAACAATGTAAATCTTTCAAGATCATTAATATTTCCAGATAAACCTCACATGTGGACATACCTCCAAGGGTTCGTCTTGGGTAACAGAAAGTATGCAGAAATACAAGCTAAAAAATTCCTTCATTACAATAACAATAATAATTCTAACCAGGAATTGGTTTCCTAAACATAATACTAGTACATTCTGATTTATGGATCAAAACTGGCATTCAACATATGCATCATCAGGAAACTAAAACTTCCTTTATGTGAGATTTATTTTAGCTTATGAACAATAGAAAAAGAAATCTAATTTCAGGCCTGATCCCCTCACTTTTACATGCACACATGGAATTCCCATTGAAATTAATGGGAGTTAAGTATGTGGAAGGACTGCAAGATTGGGGCCTTTTTAAGGCAAAATGTGGTCTGCATTTATATGAGACGGGTGAAATTCTGGGTCTGTTGAAGTCAGTGGAAGTTTTCCCAGTAACTCGACTAAGTATGTTTTGATGCTCACATGCTAAAAGAAGCGCCAGTGTACTTTTTTGTACAGAGGTATAGGCCACAAGTGAAATGATACACTAGGGTCTTTAAAACTTTGATAGTCTTTGGTAGGCTATGAAGAAGAGGGTCCTAAAATATTTTTTAAATAACTGTAAATATTTTTATTTTATTGATATTACAGTAAGGCATTGTCACATGTGTCATCCACATGCCCTTCATTTGTGTGTTACACTCAGTTGTATCAGGTCTTAATTTAGATAGGAAGAATATCCCTGCACTGGGGAGTTTACCATCTCTTTGTAGAACAGATAACATAATGGGACCCAATCTCACTGGAGTAACAGTGAGAGGAACGTGATGTGGCTAAGTAGAATAACTTTGAGCACAACTTTGCAGGTGATGAGTATTTATTTATATCCTAAACCCCGCCCTCCATGAGACACACAGATATCAGTAATTCCTGCTGGCTACTAACAGTCAGCAATTTGCTGTAGGCATCACAGCAAAACTGGATCTAAAGGAGGACAGAGTATTGGCTTTATAGACTTGTATGAGAAAGGTGTTCCACACCTAAGGGGCATAATGGGAAACATGAAAGTGCTTGTTGCAGAAATGGCAAAAGCACACTGCCAGGGCAGACAGGGCATGTGAGAGAGGTAGGCAGTAGGGGAAAAGTTAGCGGGTCTGTAGGTGACAGCCACCAGGCGGGAGAGGGGATAGAAGAGTCTGAATGTTGTTCAGATAAAGAAAACGAATGAGTGAGAAGGAGAGGGAGGGGATGGAAATGTTAGGAACAAGACAGAAGTCCAAAACCACCCCCACCATGTTTCTCAGAGGTCTCAGGCAAAGTTTGTGGGAGGAGAGCCTACAAGTGCAACTGCCAAGGCTGTGTCCAAGAGGAAGAGCCAGGACTCGGTGAATGCTAGGTGGTAGAGGAAGTGAGAAACGGAAAGGTCATACGTTTCTTACAGTTGTAGTGAGATAGGTAAAATGAAAGGGGGTGAGGGAGGGAAGTTAAGCGGTGATAATAGCAAATTCAAGTATATAAATACAGAATTCCATTTTGATAAAATCTTTATAAAATTTGACATGGCTGTCTATATGTATGACTGCATATGGGTTTTTCTACTAAAGGCAAAATATTACTTTATTTTATTCATTATTGAATAACATCAGTTGCAAGTGTCTTGAGGTATTTGATATAAGTTTGAAAAATAATTTCTAAAAAGACGTTCGTAATTTTTGCAGTTTGTTTCATTTTTCTTGGTGTGTTGGACTGTTTATTTTCCACCAAAAATGTCATGGAATAAAAAGACAGAAAATGATACAGGTTGAACCTCTCCAGTCCGGCACTCTCTGGTCTGGCAACATCTGTGGTCCAGCATGATTTTAGTTAGCCGGATGTCCGCTTCTTGTAGGTGGGGCCAAGTTTCCCGTGGTCCGGCAAAGTCCTGCCAGTCCTGGTTCTCAGTATTCTTTGCTGTTATTTAGCTCTAATTTACCCCTAAATATGTCTTCTAAGAGACCAGCACGTAGTGGAAGTGTTGGTAATGCTGCTAAGTGTAAGCATGTGTCAATATCCATACCGCAGAAGGTGAAATTGCTTCAGAAATTGGAAAAAGGCACATTGGTACGTGCCTTGTGTGAGTTTTACAATGTAGGGTCATCTACAGTGTATGATTTGAAGAAGCAAAACAATCAAATCCTTAATTTTTTTGCCAAAAGTGACAATAAAAAAAGTATGAGTGTTCATAAGAAATTGAAGGAGGGGAAAAGCAGCGATGTCAGGCAAGATGATGATGGCACAAGCAAAAATATTCCACAAAGAACTTAGCCTGCAGCATGTGTGAAACTGCTCTTTATTGGCGTTGTATGCCTAAGAAAACGTTGGCTACTGATACAGACGGGCCATCATCTGGTACGAAGGAGTTGAAGGACAGGGTAACTGTCTTTGGTTGTAGCGGTGCAGTAGGCATGCACAAATGCAAGCTCATGGTTACTGAGAAAAGTGTGACCCCAAGGGCATTCAAAGAGGTGAAAATATTCCCAGTGATATACCGTGGCAACAAAAAGGGATGGATAACGACTAATCTATGTCTCGAGTGGTTTGAGAAATATTTTGTACCGGAGGCAAGAGCCCATTGCACCTCGGTCTGGATCTGAAGTGCTAAATTGTCCTGATTCTCAACAATTGCTCTGCCTGCCCTAAAGCAGAGCTGCTTGTCAAAGATAATGTGGTGGGACTGTATTTACTCTCAAACTGTACCTCACTGATTCAGCCTTGTGATTAGGGTATCTTACGATCCCTGAAGTGTATGTACAGGTCTGAGTTTATGCACCAATTGTTAATATTGCATAATGATGGGAAGAGTTTGACAACATTTAGGAAAGAATTTAACCTCAAGGATATAATTTGGACACTAGCTAGAGCCTGAGACAGAGTAACTCCATCTACTCTGAAGAATGGATGGCACAAATTGTGGCTAGCCCTAATGTTTGAGGACAGTCCTGACGTCAATGATGAGTCCGAGTTCACTGGATTTCAAGTGTCTGAAAACCAAAAAATTGTTAGTGAGTTAATGAGTATGCCAGAGGTATGTCGCAACCTGTAGAGTTTGACCTGGCCAAGGATTTGGGAGAGGAAAATTCACTAGACTGGATGGAAGTCGACAAAGATGCACCAATTGCTAGTCAAGTGACGGATGAAGAATTTGTGCAAATGGTACAACAGGGAAA
Source organism: Lepidochelys kempii (assembly GCF_965140285.1). Taxonomy (NCBI): domain Eukaryota; kingdom Metazoa; phylum Chordata; order Testudines; family Cheloniidae; genus Lepidochelys; species Lepidochelys kempii. The sequence goes on along the minus strand of NC_136381.1, from coordinate 101,833,901 downwards.
AACCAAAGATAACAAAGAAGCCAGTGATGGTGATGAAGATGAGGATGAGGACGTCGCAGAAAAAAATTCTATAGATAAATGCATTCAGTTGACAACAAATGTAATAGAAGGACTGGAGCAAAGACATTTCATTTCTGAACAAAAGATCATGTCTCTCTACATGATACGAGAAAAACTCATTAAAGAAAAAACAAAATACATGCGACAAGCCCAGCTGGAAGGTTGGTTAAAGGTAGCAAAGAGGAGCGGTGAGCAGCACTCTACAGTTGAAAATCCACTTCATCTACCCAGGATATACCTACAGCAGAGACCCCAGATGTAACGCACATGTAATTTGAGTTAGCCATTCTTGTCACATCACTTTGGAAGAGGAATTCAGGCATTCATTTTAGGTGAGTAAATTATAGATTTACCTGTATTATTATCTATTTCTTTTTCTTATTATTTTGTTTTTTATGCTTTATCTATTATTTACTTGTGCCAATACAGTAAAATTGCGTAACAAAACTAACACTTTGTTATGAAGAGAGCCAGTAAGTCTTGGCTAGGCGGCGTTGCAAGCGTTGTTCCATTTATTCGCCTCGGTGAGATAAAAAAAGAGACCTGCTTGCTACACTATTGACCTCCCGTGGTTCAGCAAATTCTCTGGTTCGTCACTGGCCAGGTCCCGAGGGTGCTGGATGAGAGAGGTTCAACCTACATGCTTCCCAGAATGCAATACAATTAGATCAAACAAGTTCAATTGGTCCTGCATACCCCTTACTGGATACAATACACAAATGTACAAAAGTAAAGATGCGTTGAATTATAAACTACTCACACCCTGCCTATCTGTCACTTAGGATGGACTTTGAAAACATGACAGTTTAACAAATGGTTTGGTGGGACCTGTGTATTCTTTGCACATCATTTTAAATGCATCACTAAAGACAGATATGTAACTTGCTGGCAAATAGATTTAATGGAGCAGTTATGTATGTTGTATTGAATGAACTTACAAATTACTCTTGTAATGGGTAATTTGTAAGTTAATAGATTTGATTCTTGACACTTTTCCTTTGTATGTATTTTAAAATAAGGAAAATACAATAGTAGTTATTCTCACCATCACTAATGAAACCAACTCTTCTAATTCATGCCCACTGGCAGTAATATTTTCTTGTTATATATATTTTACATTGTTATTCTTCACATTTTCTGTTCTTTGTTTTGGTTTAACTAGCCTAACAACATGGTGAGATCTAATGTTGAGTGTCATATTCAGAGGTGGTTCTACTCACATAGAACGATACATTTTCTATATTTCTCTTCTTACCCAATTACAATTACGTTTCATTTTTAGGGGCCCTTATATGAAAACAGAACCTTCATCTATTCCTGCAGAAAGCTTACATACATGTGACAATGTGGTTTATTTGTTTAAGAAACTTTTAATGATACCTTGAGAGAGAGAGAGAGAGACAGACACACACATACACATGGCAGCAGCAACAGACTAGGAGATTTCTTGCCTTCTCTTTGTCTTGTTTCGGGATTCCTCAGAGCAGAGCTAGGAAGGATGAAGAATTCCTCTTCTTTTTAAAACACTGGGGTATTCCCCATTAGTTTTGAAGTCTCTGTGTTCACTGGGAATGTGTGCAAATGTCAGACAGATGTTGTATGAAAGCTCTTTATTCTCCTTTACTCTGCATTGTGGTTCTTGTCTATTTTTCCAGTTACTCCCCATGATAGCTGAAGGGAAACTCTTTTCCAAGAATTTCCCTGTTCGAGGGGTTAATTGAGTACTACAGTGTGACTGTAACTCAGCAAAAGTTGAGTGGAAAAATGGGAATTTCAGGATGAAAGGAAAAAGCTTTTGTGTAATTTAAACTTTCTTCCGTGTTAAGTTAGATGTTCTTACCTGACTGGGGAAAAGTAGCAGTTATTGCATCGATACAGCTTAATTCAGAAAGAGAAACCAAATCTATGTATTGTTTCCTGACAACTGGTTGCCATTAGGCCTCTGCCAGTCGACCTGTGGCGAATTAAATTTGCCACAGGTGCAATAATAATCAGTTGGTAGGAACTGAGAAAGTATGGGCAAATCCCTACAGCAGAGGTCAGGGGGTTCAATTCAAGTAGGAGGTCAAGAAGGTAGCATGATGGAGATAAGGCTGTATTAAAATCCCCCATGACCTGAAGTCACAGGGTTAGTTTCTGATCTCATTCATACTTGTAAATCCACAGCATTTTCACTTAAGTCAGTTTATTGAGCATATCCAGACTCAAGGGGCCAGAGTCAGTGAATTTATTTGGATATATAATGATATAACTAACTGATCTCAGAGTCTGGCCCCTTGACTTTGGATGGCTCTTAGAAGTTGAGAAGCTGTATCTTATTTTTCTTATTTCTCTCATTAACTCTGTTGGTGACTTTTATCTTCTCTTACTCTAAAAATTCACTTGGCAAGTTTTTTGTAGCCACTAGCTGGTGATTTTTTAACAGAAACACATACCCAAGCCATTCATGTGGTTCTTTAGAAGTAAAGTGACTTATGAATAGTTTCACATTTTTTTACAAATATTGAATTTAGGTAGTCATTTAGTTTGAAATAGCTTGAGGTTTAATGGCAAAAATCATCTGTCAAACTAAACTGAGAGCCATAGTTCCATTATGACAGGTTTCAGAGTAACAGCCGTGTTAGTCTGTATTCGCAAAAAGAAAAGGAGGACTTGTGGCACCTTAGAGACTAACCAATTTATTTGAGCATAAGCTTTCATGACCTACAGCTCACTTCATTAGATGCATACTGTGAAAAGTATAGAAGATCTTTTTATACACACAAAGCATGAAAAAATGGGGGTTTACCACTACAAAAGGTTTTCTCTCCCCCCACCCCACTCTCCTGCTGGTAATAGCTTATCTAAAGTGATCACTCTCCTTACAATCTGTATGATAATCAGGGTGGGCCATTTCCAGCACAAATCCAGGGTTTAACAAGAACGGGGGGGAGGGGGGGGAGGGCAAGGGGAATAGGTTACCTTGTATAATGACTTAGCCACTCCCAGTCTCTATTCAAGCCTAATTTAATTGTATCCAAAGAAAATAACAGAACGCCACTAGCCGTCACCTTCAGCCCCCAATTAAAACCCCTCCAACGCATTATTAAGGATCTACAACCTATCTTGAAGGATGACCCAACACTCTCACAAATCTTGGGAGACAGGTCAGTCCTTGCCTACAGACAGCCCCACAACCTGAAGCAAATACTCACCAGCAACCACACACCACACAACAGAACCTCTCACCCAGGAACCTATCCTTGCAACAAAGCCCGTTGCCAACTGTGCCCACATATCTATTCGGGGGCACCATAACAGGGCCTAATAACATCAGCCACACTGTCAGAGGCTCGTTCACCTGCACATTCACCAATGTGATATATGCCATCGTGTGCCAGCAATGCCCCTCTGCCATGTACATTGGTCAAACTGGACAGTCTCTACGTAAAAGTATAAATGGACACAAATCAGATGTCAAGAATTATAACATTCATAAACCAGTCGGAGAACACTTCAGTCTCTCTGTTCACGCAATTACAGGCATGAAAGTTGCGATATTACAACAAAAAAAACTTCAAAACCAGACTCCAGCGAGAGACTGTTGAATTGGAATTCATTTGCAAATTGGATACAATTAACTTAGGCTTGAATAGAGACTGGGAGTGGCTAAGTCATTATGCAAGGTAACCTATTTCCCCTTGTTTTTTCCTACCCCCCCCAGACGTTCTTGTTAAACCCTGGATTTGTGCTGGAAATGGCCCACCTTGATTATCATACACATTGTAAGGGAGTGATCACTTTAGATAAGCTATTACCAACAGGAGAGTGGGTCTGTGGGGGGGGGGGGAGGGGGGAGAAAACCTGGATTTGTGCTGGAAATGGCCCAACTTGATTATCATACACATTGTAAGGAGAGTGATCACTTTAGATAAGCTATTACCAGCAGGAGAGTGGGGTAGGGGGAGAGAAAACCTTTTGTAGTGGTAAACCCCCATTTTTTCATGCTTTGTGTGTATAAAAAGATCTTCTATACTTTTCACAGTATGCATCCGATGAAGTGAGCTGTAGCTCATGAAAGCTTATGCTCAAATAAATTGGTTAGTCTCTAAGGTGCCACAAGTACTCCTTTTCTTATAGACCCATTAACTTTTACTAGTTCTGAAGATTGATTGCACTATGGGAATTTATGAACGGCTAGTCCACTACCTTCTGCTGGTAGTTTCAGGTTTGACGAAGGATTCTGTTCTTTCAGCCCTGATGTAAATCCTCTTAGGTGAGGTCCTCTTGACTTGTGTTTTCTTTGGGAGACAAGAATAGGGCCCTAGATGTTTAAAAGAAAAAAAGGGAGGGGGAGGGGCAAAGTATTAGAAATATTTTTTAGTTTTTTTGTTGTTCATGGGAAATGTTGTGACAATTATAAACAGTGCTGGAAATATTCATTCCACTCTGATGAGATTTCTCCAAGTGAGTGCCATCAGTTTCTGCAGAACTTAAGTTTTGGGTTTTTTTTGTTGTTTTTTTTTTTAAAAAGGTCTTTAAGCCTTATGGTTATGATGAATATAAACTGACTGGATCTGAGGAACTGCTGTGTTCATAAACCTGCAGAAAAACATTTCTCAGTTCCTCCTTGGAGAAATTATCAGCTTCAAATAAAATCTGGGAAGCAAAACAAAACAACAAACAACCCGTTCCCCCCACCCCTAGATTTTCAGTCTGAAAAAAACATCAAATACCTATTGCATTAATTCACACAGTTGTTAAAACCAAAAATAACTACAAAATAAACTCCCTCTCCAATCAGCTGAGTAAATTATATGCTGTTTTTCACAGGTCTCCTTTAAGAAACAGTTCGCATTTTTCATAAAAATATCAAATCTTTTTAAAAAAGAAAAAAGAAAAGAAAAAGCCAAGTGACATATTCACAGAATTATTTCTAAATGGAATGTTTGTCAAAGTTTCCCATGAAATGTCAGCTGTTCTTTAAACATTGCATGAAACAATGGAACTACGGAGTAAAGAATAGAAAACAGTATGGATTAGAACTATCAGTAATGCTTATGAATAAAAAACAGTGGGCAAGATTTTTCAGACATGTGCCTACCTATTTGTGGACATACAGTTCTGTGTATTTATACAAAGCTGATGTGGATGAGCACAGTGGTTGTTTTGTGCATATGCAGAGTCAGTTTGCTAGGCAGCTGGCATGCACATGTATAAATAACCAGATATGTGTGCATAGAATATTTGTACATGTAAATGCATGAAAACTGTGTGCGTGCAAATGCACAAAAATCTTTGAAAATGGAACCATATATAACCAGGACTGTCTTACTGTTCCCAGCATGCACCAGATACCATAAATTACTGCTGAGAAAAAGGGACTGGATGAACCATTCAGTTGTGAGCCCACATTTAAAGTACAGTGGTATCTTAATGAAACCGTTTGCCAAGCTCCATTTCAAACCATAAATAAAAAAACCCAGCAAATGGTTACTGCAAACTGAGAAGCATTGTGAAAATCTGTTTATTTCCAAATGTTCTGAATTATGACCTTGTATTCTTTGTTATTTATGGAAATATGTTACTTATGTTTGCCAGATTATGAGAGTGGCTGCCTATTAGTATATACATTATTTTGGGGTTTGTTTATTTGTTAGCAGATGTGTTTTTAGCTTAAAGTCTAGTAAAAATAGGAAAGATGGAAAAGACAACATCCTTACTAGATGTGAGATTCTTAAAATGTTTTTAACATTTAAAACAAGTGAGAGAAATAATAAATGGCTGGGAAAGCTTTCACAAAGAAATGACTGTCTTCAAAGCTTCTTTCCATATAAGGCTCAGATTTAAGATATAAGCATAGCTGAAAGGAGCTGAAATATGTGATCATTATATACTAATAAATAGCTGCCTTCTGACTGTGCAGTAACTTTACATTCAAGTCTAAGCTTCCTTTTAAGTGCAGTTAGCATTTGTTTCTTCAGTTTTATGGCATGCAGATTACTTTCACATCTGGCATCTTCCTCAAACATAAGGCATCACTAATCGTATAATTAATATACCAACATGTTGCCATTTTTCTTTGCTGACCAACACTAAATACTCTGTTGGGCTCTCTATAACTCGCAATGGAATTGTGGAGACACGGTAGTCTCTCCAGGGTGAGGTTTGTGAGGCTTTCTGTCATAAAACTGAGTCCATCTTGCTCTTTGCATTTTCTCCCTACCCCATCTTTGCCAATTCACTGTAGTTTCTCATGTGACAGCTTTCCAATTTTTCTTCAACTGTCCTGTCCCCAAAATGGTTGAAATCCCAAACTTGTTCTCTTCAGTTTGTTTTGATGCCTCTATACCTGCCTCAGGCTCAGGAATGGGGTATATGAGAATTGGGCCCACAAAGTGTAACTATAGGCCATGTGGGGCTTATTAACTACTGAGAGGGAGCCTGACCACTGTGTGCAAATGGTTGTAAAATTTCTAATACTTACTGTGAGGAATGTATTTTGGGAAGTAGAGATGGGTTATGGGCTTTTATATAAGAGGTGAAGCGTTGCTGTTTTGTCACAGGAGAATGTTAATTACTTTCTGGTAAAGTAAGTGGTACTACATAGGTAGTGGATTGGTGAGTGAGTGCTTGTGAAAAGTCAACGGTAGGGCCAATACCTAATGGTCTTGAAATCCAATGGACTGGTATAACCAGGCTTCAGAGTCAAAACAAAGGTAAACTTCCTAGAGAGAGAGATTTAAACTAATAGTTCAAAAGCTTCCTTCAGTCTGGTTTCTTCATGAATGCAATCAGAGAGGATTCCTCCCCCCACCCCCGCTTTTTATCAAGCAGATGCTTCAGAACAGCTACCTAATGTGCTACAGCTGAGACCAGCCATACTTCCCTCACAAGCCTTACACTTCCAGTATTTCTTGTACTTAAGGAAAGAGCCTTAAAGCCAGCCCGCACTTGGACAGGGTCTCTATAACCATTCCAATGAGGGAAGTTAATATAAGGCTCCAACCCATGTCATTCAGGGATTTGCAGAAGACTCATGCTTTCTACTGCCTACCCCCCATATTGCAGAACAGAAATGCTGTATTTCTGCAGTGTTTGAGCCTTCTGAGGCCACGGCCGGCTTCTCAGGATTTGGCCCTACAAGAGTATAAGTACAGAATGGCTTACCTAAATACCACAGGTGAAGATTAGTAGCTGTTAGAAGAAATAAGCAATAGAGCCTCTGTTTTCAGACATCCCATTCTACTGAGTACACTCTTCAGACTGTTGTTTCACCAAGGGATTATTCTGACCTCATAAACCACCCAAGGAAAGCTCGGGGGAGGGGGAGTTTGGCCTTAGTAAATCCAAGATGAAATGACACCCCTTTGTAATACCTCTGCAATATGTGCTTTTACTTAGCGCTCAAGGCGCTGTCTCCTTTAGTTCAGTGACTGTGAACTGTAAATATATTGCCCTATATTGTAAGGTGATAGTTTGGAGGATTGCTAGTGGTTAGAAAATTGCTGTTTGGTGCATTACCCTTGATGCCAGTTTCAAAGCTGTGCTGCCAGTTGCTATCATTGGAATTAAAAGACCATCAGTCAAGTAAGTTAGCCAGGTAGTTGTTGCATAAAGAATGAATGTAATGTAGGTCATTTTGCAAATTTCAATTCCTCAAGAGTCCCATATAGTTTATAAATACAGCTCTGCATTTATTACCTCTTTTTTAAAAAATGATTTCTTAAGCAATGTGTAATTTTCTAACCTTGGACTATTTTTAGCAAGGCTCTTCATTTCACATTTGCAGGCTAAAGACATTTTATCAAAGAAGTGACATACTAGATGCTGAATGCAAAATATGTAGCTGGAGCAAAAGAGACAAATGCACTTTTCAGCCCTGCAACTCAGGAACAACCAAGCTTTTAAGAGACTTAAGACTGAAACATCAAGTTTAGATTTAGCTGGTGTATTTTATTCTTGCAGGTAAATTGTGCAAAACAAGCAGAGTTGGTGAGATGAAATGCCCTTTAGATAGTTTCGCTGCTTCACTGGGGTGGTCCTTGGGGTTTTCAGTAAAAGTTCAGCTTTTATTTTAAGATAATGTTCTTCCCCATCTCACCTCGTACAGCACTGAAGGAGTCCTAGAGGGAAATATTTCCCTCCTTCATCCAGGAGTGCTCTTCATGGTTACTACTTTACTGTTGACTAAAAGCAGGTTGAAAGATTTGAATAATAGGTTGTAACTCAAATGGATAACCTCTATCATTTATTCATGATGGATCTCAGAGTAGCCAATATCTATCAATAGTAATGTTTGTATCCTTCTACCATAGTATGACACATAAGAGGTACAGTGATTGAAAGGCTATAGATGACCTTATGGTCATTTTATTAATTCCTCTATCTGAGTTTTATAAGCTGTTTATTGTTTATGCCATGGAGCCACAGGGTCTTCAGGAACTTCTGCTTTCCATAGCTGGTTGAATGCTCTGACTTGTTTTCATATGATCTATTCATACTCTTTGGGTCAATCCTCCTTCCCTTGAAGTCAATAGGAGTTTTGCCAGAGACTTCAATAGGAACACAAACTGTGCATATTATATAATGCCTCGTAGCTAATGTAGATTGCAACTGGAGAGAGGGTGTGCTGTCACCTGACCAGACAAGGAGAAGCGGGGAGCTCTGAGGCAGCATGCATCATTTAAGCCAGGGAAAGGAAGAGAAGCTCTCTTGTTCCTCCCCCTTGCTTTAAGCTCTGTTGGTATTCGCATAGTCTATAAATGCTAGGCTAATATGATGTTAAAGTTGAGCTATTAATCACAAAATCATAACTAACCCCTCTGCCTTATACATAAGGGATTTTCATTGTGTAATAACACATCATATATGCTCTGCTATGAAATGCTTCAGATGTGCATCTAAGGTAATACAAAAGGTTTAAAAATTCAAACACATGAACCACTTGTACACAATTTAACCAATCCACTCACAGTCTTACTAGAGTAGCATTACTAAAATAAAAGAAAGCTTTTAATAACTAACATTATTTTGCACTCATGTTGCTTATTGATCATACTGGTTTTTGTTAATGTATTCGTAAGTGCAGTGAATGCAGATCTACGGAGACCGAGATCAGAATGTGCAGATAGCCAGAGATTCACATGTGGTACATGTTCATAAACTACAATGAAACTAAAGAACAAAATTCAGTCAGATTTAGAAAAAAAAGAACGTGCTGGACCCCCTGTTTTTCTGCTAGGATTCAGAAATGAGAAATTATTCCCTATCCACTCCTGTAGCCAAAAGAGAATTGATTCCTGTAAAAGTAACCCAGATGTTAATGTGCTATCAGCAAAGCATGTGAACAAGCAATATAGGCTCTCAAGTGAGACCTAGGAATCTTAGCTTGTAGTTCCCAGTGTGGAGACTTGTTTACACCAAGTCTTTATCCATCCCACTGTATGCCAGTGTTTCTCCATGGATATTATTCATTTATTTATATGTTTTCATAACACCTAGAATGCCTGTCATGGACCAGGACCCTGGTGCTAGGCACTGTACAAAGAATAAGAATATGGACCCTGCCCCAGATATATTCAAGGTCATTTCAACCACACACTAATCAGGAAATTTCTTTCCTCAGTTTCTGTCTTAATCCAGGGGAAAAGATGGGGGAAATCAGCGATCCATCTCGGAAGTACATAGAGCATAGATCATTCCTTATATTGGTAGAACATCAGGATAACTAAAACAAGACACCTACCCTCCCAACAAGACACTTTAATGATAGTTAGAGGCCCTAGAGAAAACAACCATGGCTCCAGTTGACGATATGGTCCTGCATAGCCTCTATATTCATGCTTCTATTGCCATGCTGTTTGACAAATCTATCATCAAAGCAATGGTCTTTTTTCCCCATACCCTTACCTCCTCACACATACCTCAAAAAAGTCTTGTTGCTTTTTATTTTTATCTAGTTCTGGTGAGGGTCTTCCTAGTTTCTTTGGGACGTGGCAGGGGTGCTGGAACAATTTGTAAAGTGGGGGTGCTGAGAGTCATTGAACCAAACCGTAAACCCTGTATATGATGGAAACCACTTCAAGCCAGGGGTGTGGCAGCACCCCCAGCAATCCTAGTTCTAGCATCTATAGGATGTAGCATGGGATAATGGTTCACTTTGGTTACAGCTATTTGCTGTCTTCAGCTTTCTGTTTTGTTGTTGCCAATTGCTACTCAGATCTGATCAGCCTACAGTGGTGATGAGCAGGATCAAATAATTCTATTCTGGAAAATCTTTCCTGTGACCTGGCTATATCATGCAGACACCTACCCTTCATAGTTTTCCATGAAGAAGTGGTGTATTCGTATTTTAAAGTTAATGTTTACTCTGAGTTAAATTGCAGCTCTGGAAGCTTTCTCTGAAGAGAAGGGTGAGGAAGTATATTGGCTAGAGGGAAGGAAAATCTTTGGTTTCTGTTTGTTGCTTCCTGACATGAAAGGGACAGACTACCCATCTCCTACCCATTGTAACCAAGTAACAAAGAGTTACCAGGTAACAGTCTTTTGTTGTTGTTGTTGAGCAGTGCTCACTGTGGGTAAAAGATCCCAGCTCTTTGAAGAATATGTACGAACCAGATGGAGACTTGCACTTCTCCTGATTATAAAGACAAGTGGAATCATTGATAGCTATGAGAATGATGTCAGGGACCCATGAGTAGTCAAAACATTGTGCTTTGGTGCATGCTTAAATCAGTAAGAAAGGCAGTTCATGTTTGTGCATGCTAAGAACACAATTAAAAATATAGCAAAGTAGATATTCCTCATTTTAGACAATGTACTTGGTTAAAGACTTAAAACCAAGTTAGTATTGAGTTATCTGAGAAAATAAAGGGCCAGATCTTGCTCCAGTTGAAGTCCAAAGCAAACCTTTTAGTCACAAAAGTGGCCTAGTGCACCTGAAAATATTCCCTGTTTCTCTGAAAAAATATTTTGTTTGTGTGTTTAAATAACCCTTAAATGGATTTTCTCACTTTTCCTCAGTGTTGAAATCAAGTATAAGAAATTAGTAAGAATCTTATAAGAACCAACAGAAATAGAGATTTAGAATGCAATCTATCTTGCCACTGACATGCTTTCACATACAGCAGAACCCTGCTCATTTACATAAATGACTAAAAGATCTGCTGCAAAGCACTGTATTTCGTGAATTAATGAATAAGCACAATGAAGAAGATGTTGCATCACAACAAGTTCTTTATGCGTTGATTTTGAGTATTGCCGTTTTTTGTTATTTCATAGTATATTAGTAACTGGTGTTTAGTGTACTTTATAATGGAGTCTCAGTAACATGAAACCTCACTACAGTCTCCTACTCTTAAACGTTTGTTGACAAGTGCAGTTCAATCAGCAGTTTTGCGCGCGTGTGTGTGAGAGAGAGAGAGAGAGAGAGAGAGACTTATTAGGTGTCTGAATCAGCAAACTGTGGATTAGCAAAGTTCTAGTGGAATAGCAGTATGGCAAACACATAAGCCGGTAGGTAGGTAGGTATTCTTTCTGCGTGTGGGTTTACCATAATAGCGCCTCTATAATTAAGCATCTGTTAACATTTTCATTATATAAGCCCCTATTTTCAAGAATTCAGATTTTATGTATAAAAGCAAAATGTATTTTAACCAATTTTGTAGGAGGCAAAAATGTGAAATTACAGGCCTGTTTCTCCTTTCACGCTGATACAGATCAGGAGTAAACTGCAGTGAAGTCTTTTGTTGTCAGAGTGGTGTAAAGCTGGTGGGAGAGCAGAGTCAGGATCCAAATTTGCCGTCTGAGTGGACTGGTGCGTCTTGGTATTTCTTAAAATTTGAAGTGATAGACATTGAGATTTAAGAATTGCACCTTCTGCTGTGCGCATTAACTAAAGGTTTTTAATGCTTTAATTCTGTTTACTGTTCTAACATTTGTACAGTTTGCTGTTTGTTTTCTTTAATCTTTAGAAATTATTCCAGAGACTTTGACTGGAGCCACTGTTGTTTGTGTGGTTAAATTCCTTCTGATTAAAGCTCCCTGAATAGTCATTAATATCATATACCAAGAGCAGGTCCATTTTCTCCATGCTAGGGTGATAATGGGGTCACTGGGAGATTTCTATACTATAATTTTTAATCCAAGTTACAGTGCAACAGGGATGTTTCACTGTTTAGCAGTTGGATGCACCTCAAAGTATCTTCGAAGCACTTGGGGCAGGGTCTTATACGTTTCCATTCCTGACTAATTATGCTCAGTAGGGAAACACTATAACAATTTCAGTTATTCCATATCAGGTCCAAAATATCATCAGATATTTTAAGATGGAAACAGGCCAAAAAAACCCATCGATACCCAGCTCCTATGAGTTAGCAGCACCAACATTTTTCCTTTCAAATATTTGTCTAACTCATTTGTACATCCTTTTATATTAGCTGGTCCTTTGTAATTCATATGTCTTCCTGCAAGAATAAATGCTTAATGCCAGAAATTTCACACCTAAAAATGGGAATGTGTGAAGATGAGTGTGCAGTTGTGCAGATGTATGATAATTAGATGATAAGCTCTTTGGGGAGGAGACCATCTTTGTGTTCTGTGTCTGTACAGCACCAATTACAGTGGGGTCCTGGTTCATGACGGGGGCTCCTACGCACTACCGTGATATAAAGAATAAATAATAATGAAATGGATTGGCCACCTACAGGGTCTTACATGTTGGGGAGTTAAAACCCTGACTCAGATATCAGATCCCAGCAGATACCTGAGGAAACTCCTGCTGTTGATGTCTCAAGGGTAATTGTCAGCAGGTGACCATGCTTTCAAAGTAAAGCCAGCAAGGAGTAATGGTTAGCTGTTTGTCAGAAAGTATATACCTTAATGTACTCCCTTAATGTACTGTGAACTCAATCCAAGAGGAAGTTCAATCCTTTTCGTTTCTGTTTCAAACCCTGGTTCACAGAAGCATTCATTTTGAACAAGACCTTGCAGATTCCATTGCCTCTACAGTGTCACTGCATTGACCGGCTGCCGGGAGTCACTTTTCAGAAATTTGGCCCTAAATGTCAATATCATTAATGTTTTATTAAAAACTGTGGATCGTGGAAATACTATGGACTTTTGGTGCCATTTTTGCCTATGCCAACAAAAAATTAAAATCCTGCAGATATGTGGAATTTCCACATAATAATTCCCCTTGAAGAAAAACCTCATGAAGTACGTAGCACTCCATGCATTCTGTCAAAGGATTTCAAATGTGCCCTGATACAGGGGCAGGGCTCTTCGTTGGCAGACACTTGGTAGAAACATCTGTTAAGAATTTTAAATGGATGAAAGCCTGAAGAAGGCTCTTCCTAGATGACAGTTCCATTTTGGAGCTCTTATGGGAACTGAGAAGAGCTATGTAGTCCAAAGATTACTCCTGCTGCCCCTGAAAAATTAAGATCAGGAGATTTGGGGGAGAAGAAGCTTGCTTCAAACAGATCAATGGTTTTAAGAGTGTCTTCTGTCTGTTAGTTCTGTGATTAAGGGGGCAGAAGGTACTTCCTCCTCTTCCATCTCCAACCCACAGTCCCCTGGTAAATTATAACGTTAGTTGTTGACCATATAGAGGTCATAAACTGTGTGGTGAGATTAATCCAGTACTAAGGCTGTAAATAACTCCTGTGGGTTCTGAGGCCCACATTGGAAGGTCTGGACCAAGAATAGGGAATATTAGAGTACAGGAGGACAGCAGTTCATTTGTTCTTCCCTTCAGCCAGGTCCACAACTCCCTGAAACACAGCTGCTTCTTTATTTTAGCCTGTGCAGCAGGCTGACCTATCTTTAGAATAGGTTATCTCACCACATAGTCTGCCTCATCCACAGCTTTCCACTGAGTTCATGTCTTGGAAGTTTGTAGATGGACCATACTGAATATGGGGATTTCTTTTGAGGGGTAGAGGTTGCCACATAAATCCAGGTGGGAGCGACAGTTGTAGGTGGTTCTGGGCTTTGAGGGACGGAAGACAGCTAGAGAGGCCACTCCAAGGGGGGGGGGAAGGATTTTATTGGTGTTTTCAGTTTTGAGGGCAATTCCAGCTCCTCCAAACAGACTTCACAGGATCCAGTTCATGTGGCGTGCCCACACATCTTGCAGGGTTCACCCAGTCCTATGGGATTCCCATCTTCTTAATAGCTCCAAATTAAAGGTTACCAATCATAAATCACTGGGCAATCCTAGCTTAAGAGGGATAGGAGAGAAAGAGAAGCACCCTTGTGTGTGTCTTCACAGGCCATGTCAGTTCCTTTTAATTTGAATTGTAAAACCTGTCAGCCTAGCATTTGGAAGCAGTGAAGATTCCATTTCTGTGCTTGCAGTAATATTTGTAATTTCTCTTTCTAAATTTAAAATGAAGTTCAGAGTTCTTCTGAAAATTATTAAGAATGATTCCAAGAGATAAATATATTTAAAAAAAATCTTTTCGGGCAGAGCGATGTTTTCTTTTGTATATCACCATTCTTTCACTGAAAATCATTCAGATTTTTGTGTGCTTCAGTAACGGTGAACACAAAGTATTGCTTTGTTTCTGGTGTTTTTTCAGCCTAGTAACAAGGTGAGTCAGATAATAACCTAGATAATTAGGTTATATAAAAACAATCTGTCTTTTAAAAATACAGTTTATGACTCTTAACTTTATAGCTAGAAGTTTGCCACCATTAATAATGGATCAGTTTCAGACTTGTACTGCATATAAAAGAAATCTGACTATATTTTAAGGAAGCTGAAGATTGTAAATATAGAACAGTATCCCAGTAACCTAATAAAGGTATTTTTGGATAGACAGAAAGTGGAGTGTTTTGTAGAAGAGCCAAACCAATACTTGTGCTGTCGACTTTATAACATGTTGAAAACCTAGTGATTTGTATTTTACCGCAATGTTAAAAGTACACCACAGTCCTTAAACGTTTAGCTATTGTCTAATGAAAAATTATTCAGCTTAAAATTTTATTTTACACTCAGGTCTAACACTGAGTGGCTTGTTAGCTTTTAGGCACAATGCAAGCGACAGTAAAATTTTGACCCGTAAATTACTGATGGAGTTTAACTGAAGTCTGAACTTCTTTATACTTTAGTAGAGGGGAGTAAATGAAGAATAATTGCCTCAAGCAAGTTCTCCCACTTTTCACAAACACACACATATAGAAAACATGGAAAACTTCACAGAAGTTCAAGGGATTTTTTAAAAGAAAATTATGAGCAACTGAAAAGGGAGAATGTAAATTGTTATTTATGTTGCACTGCTACAGATTTGAAAACCAATTTGAGGCTCCATTGTGCTAACTGCTAAATAAAAATATACTGAAAGAGAATGTCTAAGAACATACAATCTAAACAGACAAGACAGGCACAGAATGGGAAAAAGTATTATTATCCCCATTTTACAGATGGGAAACTGAGCTACAGCAAGATTAAGTGACTTAATCAAGGTCAGACTGAAGTTTGGAGGAGAACCAAGAATTGAACTCAGATTTCCTTAACCATAAAACCATCCTTCCTTCTATAGTTTTACTTGATACATGGAGGGTAGAGTAAGGAAAGATTATTGGTGAGAAGAAGGAGGAAGAGGAAGTATATTTGGAAGAAGTGGATCTGGAGATATTTGAAGGAAAAGTGGGAAGTAGTTAGATAGAAAGTGGGAACAAATAACTTAGAGGTTGCCTTCACAGTTGAAAGATGGTCTTGTGACTAAAGCACAGGTCTGGGAGTGAGTTGTAGACTTTCCGAATAAATTTGAGCAATGCAGCAGGTGCCTCAGGAAGGAACATAGAAATCAAAGATTCAAGCAGAAGAGGTGGAGGAGGAAAGCATCAATGCAAGACCCTTAGGAAATCAGAAAAGGCCATAAAAGACTAATTCAACAAATCATGCTCTGCTGACACCTCTTGCTGAAGCCAGACAAAACTTTTTGACAGAAACCCTTTTCAGCAAAAAAAATGCAGATTTGGGCTACCAAAACTTTTTGAAAATTTGTGTCAATTTTGCCAAGTAGCTTTGGTTGAAAAAACTTCCAAAAAAATCAAAAAGTTTTGTTTTTACATTTTCAGACTGAAACATTTTGACTTTTTAATTTAAAGTGACTTTTTCATTAGAAATTTCCTTTGTTTATTTTAAAAATTAAATGTTAAAAAAGCTAAAAAGCTAAACAAAATATTTTATTTGACCCCAAAATAATTTTTTATTTTTTTTAATTTTTATGTTTGCCAAAAATTTTGAAAAATGTTCATTTTGAGTTGACCCAAAACTATTTTTTTCCAGAACTGCCAGCAAACCAAAAAATCAGTTATTCACACAGCTGTACCTCTTAGTAAACCTAATGTACTACAAGAACCTCAGCTGCTGAATTTCTTAACTGGTTCTTTGGAGGGTATGGTTAGTAGCTGCACTTGAAAATGAATCTCAAAAGACAATAGAGCATCCACTGGCAAAAGCATGTTGTTCCTTAGATATTAGAACTTTCTCTTGGGATTGAATGTGTGTTTATAAGGCTTCACTGGCAATCAAAGGCAGAATGATAACTCTTGCTCTTATTCTTGTGAAAGTCCTTAATTTTGGGGGGGGGGGGGGGAGGAGAGAGAGAGATTCCTAAAGGCTACTTGGAGATGAAAAAGAAATTATAGATGTTGAGTTTGGGAGTTCCAGGGTTTCAATAACAGAGTGACAAAAATAAGACATCGCTGTAGGGAGTCCCTGGAAAGCTGTGGCTCCACTATGCTGTAATTTTCCCTGGCAAATTGCATATGTTTTGGAATAATTTTCTGTTCCCTTGATTAAGCTGCTGACTTTATTAAGTCTAAAGGCCTATCGCCTGTGCCAAGTTTCCAGGAAACTTTAGAGAACACTGTCCAACAAAGTGAGGGATCCTCTCATTTACCATAACGTCAACACATTCTTCTGCTGTCAGAGATGATAAAACATCCTTAAATGCTGTATTCAGTGTTTGCTATTTTTGTTTGTTTACAATTCAGTTGGCATCTGTTGACAGCAATGTTATGAATTTTTTACTTGATTATGTTTATATTGTGACCCTTTATGAACTGAGGTGGATAAATCAAAATAGGAACCACACCCAGATGAATGTGACAAGGGATTTTGGGTGCTCAGCTGGAAGCATCTTTAAGGATACCTGGTTTTTTTAGAAAGTACTGTATACCTGCCTTCTGAAAATCAGGCCTCTTTAACATGTCTCAGGTTGGGCACCTAAAAATGGAGGCACAACAAATCACTAGTAACTTTTGAAAATGTAGGCCAGTGGTGGGCAACCTGTGTGAGCCGCATGTGGCCCGTCAGGGTAATCCGCTGGTGGGCTGCGAGACAGTGTTTACATTGACCATCTGCAGGCACGGCCGCCTGCAGCTCCCAGTGGCTGTGGCTCACCATTCCCTGCCAATCGGAGCTGCGGGAAGCAGAGACCAGCATGTCCCTGTGGCCCACGCCGCTTCCTGCAGCTCCCATTGGCTGGGAATGGTGAACAGCGGCCACTGGGAACAGCGGGCAGCTGTGCCTGTGAACAATCAGTGTAAACATTGTCTCATGGCCTGCCAGCGGATTACCCTAACAGGCCACATGTGGCCCGAGGGCTGCAGGTTGCCCACCACTGATGTAGGCCCTCGAATACAAAATTCCTCTCGCTACCCCTTTGAATTTTTGCTGCAGAATTAGGAGTGGTGCTAGATTGAAATCCCCAGAATCAAAACAATGTCTACAAGTTTGGTTTCAGATTTAATCAAAAACACTTTTTTTTTCCTGGTTCCAATTTGGATGTAGCCAAAATCTTGTGAGATCAGTGTATTTTGCAAGACTTCTGCCATTTGAGGCCAACATCTCCTTTCACAATAGTTTGGCACCTTGGAATACTCGCTCTGATTTGGCGTCTCCACTCCCAGCCTAAACATGATCTAGATGCAAAAATCAGATAATCTCTACTCATCGTTCTTTGTTCTCTTATTACATCTGTTCTCTTTTATTAATTTGTTTGCTTTTCTATTTTAGATACATATAAGTAAAGGTTTGTCCTCTGAAATATATTTGCCCTATTATTCCTTAATAATTTTCTCCCAGTTTGAGCTGTGGAGGAATTACTGATTTTTTAATTTGTGAGCACCCTATATTTCCTCCCTTCTCTCTCATCTCCTCTTCCCTTTATTGTATTTTTCCTGTATTTAGGTCTAGTATCTAAACTACTAGAGTTTAAATTGTATTTTCATGCACTTAAGTGTGTAAGAGTTGATTACCTAACATCAGCAAGGAATGATAGAGGAAAGATAGAGATTGGCATTACCTCATTCTCCTACTAGCTTCACGAATTAAATCCCTATTTTATTTATATTGTTCTTAACCAGTGTAGCCATGAACTGAAATTGAAATCTCCTTAGCATCTCAATTTTTCTTAAAATTAGACACCTTTCATTCCCGGTGAGGATGCTCCTTCCTATAAACAATGCTTTTACCCATTATCCTCTTATTAGGCCATTGATTTCAATTAAAAATCAACGATACAGTTTTGCATATTATGTAGAAGAGAATATCTAAAATTCTCTAGTTCTTATCTGCATGTCTAATTACATCCAGGAAATCATCTCTGTTCTCCAGACCAAATACAGCCTCAGTTATAAGTAGGGTTTCATTTTCCCTTAACTTCGAGAGTTACGTTTGCACCTGGGGTGAATTTGGTCCTCTTTGTTAAAAACACCAGATTAAAGTAATATGAGCAGTAACAGAGAGAGAGACTATTTTGTCATATTTATCAGAATGAAGTGCTCTCCCTCTGATCAGAATACCCAATACAATATTGATAAATGACTTCTGTCCCAATAATTCTGGATTACGCATTTAATTATTTGGAGCATAGAGAATTTGCTCAGTCCCTTCTCTGAGCTCAAGAATTATTTAGCAAAATCTACAGTAAGTAAAGGTGTAATATGAAGTTCTATGAGATATTTTTGTTTTCTTTCTCTGTCCCGCTGGTAATTCACATATTTCATCATGGCAAAAGTACTTTAATTTCTCTCCTGGTGAAGTATAATGGAATAATATTCACAAATATGTCACAGTATTGCTATCATTATGATTTCAAATTCTATCCAAGAACTTGTAGTCCAAAAAAGCTATGAAACATGGACAGCTCCCTTAAGAAGTTATCCTGGAGAGGGTGCAAAGTTGTTAGAAACCTTAATCATGTTTGGTGATATTATACTGCCATTGAACTCTTCTGAACACAAGTTTCCTTATATTGTGTTAATATATTCAATAAGGATGAAACTCTCCCCACAGTGCAGATTAATTAAAAGATTAATTGAAAATCCCTTTCCTGTCTACTTTTGAAGGGCTTAAATTGTGAGAAGATATAGTCTAACAGTTCTGAAATTGAGATGAAAGTGAAAATAAAACATAGGATCTGAAGAAATATTAAATGAAAAAATTTGTTTTTAAGGAATGCAGATACATCTTGGGTTGAATTTTCCCTTTGGAGATGTGTGTGCAACTTCCATTGACTTGCATTCGTGTATCTTAGGGTGGAATATGTTAAGATGAATCTGGAAGATATTGTATATTCCTTCTAATTTCCACTTGTTGGCCAAAGCTCGATATTCTGTCAGTTAGTTTCCAAAGAAACTTAGACCACACACAATGCAAATTGAAAGACTGTGGTTTGGTTTATAAATTGTGAACAGGTGCCATCTAGTGATATTTTGAGTAAATGCAATGTGCGGTGGGCATGCTGGAGACAGCTGTTCTCTGAATGAATGCCAGCATCTTATTGTATTACATTCTAAACAAAGACCATTTATATTATCAAATCTTCCTTCTCCGGAACATTATAAACATTTTGCAGTTCTAAAAACTTTCAAAACCATTGAAGAATTGGCTTTGCCTTTAAAAACTGGGGCCAATTGTTAACATTATATGTGGAAGTTTTTAAACAAAATCATACTGTTTGAATACAAAATTATAATTTATTAGGTTGGCATAAAGCTCTTAAAAGGTCACTTATCACTACTGTCTTTCAGAGATTTCATTATTCTACACAGCTGTATGTAGAACTGTCGAACCTATCCTTATATCACAAGCATCCAGTTTAAAGGATGACACATGCTATTGTAATGGAGTTTGTACATTGTTAACCTAATGCATCGACCCTGTGTTGATTAACTACAGGCAGTTCAATGTTTAGAAACAACAGAGATTCTATATTCATACTGAGAGGCACCCATAGTAGTGGAAACCCAAATGGCAAATATCCTGGCATATGATACCCAATCCTGCAGTCCTTACTTGAAGAAGTCTCTCACTGACTTTCAGGAAGTGATGTTAGTGGTAGTTTTGCCTGAGTAAGGATAACAGGAGCTGGCCCATGGGCTAAAGTTCCCAACTTGCTCTAACTCCTTTTTTGATTTATTTTAAAAGTAGTTTAAAGGGTCAGAATCAGCACAAGAAGCCAATAAAAACCCATGTGCAAGGCCCCCAAGGAGGAAAGCCTGCAAGGTGGACTGCTCTCACAAGAGTACAGGAGTTAGCTTTGTTCAAAAACTGTGTAGTTTTGGATGGGTAAGGGGCATAGTCAAGGCAGCTGGTTGATTGATTGATTCATCGCACTCCCTGGTTGATTGAACACACACCCCATAGTGGCCTCTAGCTACAGAGCTTCTGTGGGACCTAAAGTTGTTTCTCTCCACCACTGGAAACTACCATCTGTCTGTCCTCCTTCAGAATGAACTCCTCCAGGGATCAGGTAACTCAGTGATGTGTAATTTAAATGTTGGCAAATCAGATCCACAAGTTTTCTTTGCAGTGGTGTTAATCATGTCTTTTGTTTTTTATGCTTTGTTTTGTTTTATATAACAGAAGCTATGTTAACACTTCTTCAGTGCTGGGCCATTGCCTGTGGGAGAAAAATATATGTATTTGTTATGAGCATATCTGCAGAAATTGTAGGAAGGATGGATTTACAAAGCTCAGGTGATCTAGTTGAGGAATCTAGTACTAAAACATCATGGCTGTCAACTTCGGTAACTTAAGCCTGTATTTCTTTTCCATCAAAGAGCACCCACTAGGTTACTATTATGATTTTAAAAAACTATACGAACATGTATAATGGCAGTGGAAATAAGAGATTTTATTTGTATGCACTGCAGTCTCGTGATATATATACATGACAAATTATATTATAATTACAGGTTTCAGAGTAACAGCCGTGTTAGTCTGTCTTTGCAAAAAGAAAAGGAGTACTTGTGGCACCTTAGAGACTAACCAATTTATTTGAGCATGAGCTTTCGTGAGCTACAGCTCACTTCATCGGATGCATATGCTCAAATAAATTGGTTAGTCTCTAAGGTGCCACAAGTACTCCTTTTCTTTTTGTATATTATAATTGTGCTATTTGGGAAACAGTCAATGACTCTGTGGTTTCTAGAATGTGTTTGTGATAGGACAGAGCACAACTGTGATGCAGATGGATTGAGAGATTTGGACAGTAGAACTTGAAGTCATTTAATTACATGTTAGCCCCTGACTTCATGTGGAAGAAGTACACTAGATTTGATTACAATGCTGTGAGATACATAACTTAATTTGTGAAGATACGTAACCTCATTAACCTACATATAGTCAGGCCTGCTTACTCTGAGTCACTTTAGAAGCCACATTTTTATGTTGATTAAAGAAGAAAATCCGATTACCAAGTCAGTTTTGTATACGGTTCATGCTATAAAGATTAGTTACCCTCTAAACCTTGCATAGCCAGACATGCAGATAAACCAAACACAGATTAAACAGGTCTGAAGGAATATACTTAAATGTGAATCTGTGTGCGCCTATGTATGAAAGGATTTAAAAAAACATTTTATTGATACTGATATTGCCTCATCTCCATCACTGCAATAGTACTTATGCCTACTCTTCTTCCTCCTATCATACCCTGATTGATGGAAGCAAAGTGGTGTAACTACTTACCTTTTCAGTTTTGGAAGATCTGTTCCATGTATAGCAACTGTGGTCTTCCTCACTGATGATCATAATATTTACAAATCTAGATTAGTTGGGCCTGTTTCTTAGGCTTGCTCTTTTTTAGGCCTTTCCCTGGTCTTCGTGACATCAGTGGGATTTTGCCAGTGGGAGCGGTCTGAGGCCTCAAATGTGATTTTTTTTTTTTTTTTGTATGTTGAAGTATGTTGATAATTGGAGACTCTGCCTCAAGACTAATGCAAGCAACCAAAAGGGGTCTGCTTTCTGTAGTACGACATTTTCTTTTTTGGTAGCATTAATTGTGGTCACTCCCCATTTTTCCTTTGAGTTTTGCATGTTTAAAACAACTGAAAGCAGTATTTGCAAGTGTTACACCTCTTGGGATGAGAGGTCAAAACGTAGATAATGTTTGCCACAATCCTCCTCCTCCTGTGCCCCTTCTAAAAAAGAAAACAAAAACAAAAAGGGTGAAGAGAAAGGAGAAATCCAAGCTACTTTCCAGCTCCTCTGGATATGTTTTCCTCTAGTTTTTTAAAAAAGGAGAACTTCCAGACTAAACCAGCCTGTGGCAGTGTTTTTCAGCGTTTCCTTTGCTTCTCCCACACTTAAAGCTTAAGCCTTGTTACTAATTGGAATACTTGGGAAAATTCTTCAATTCACTGTGCAGTAGTTAGTTCAAATACCGAAAGTTTTATAGTATTAACAACAATCCTTTACCTCTTCCTATAGTGGTGAGTCGTAGAACTAATTATGACTCACTGCTGAGCTGTAGAATTAATATTTCATTGTATATGAAACTTATTTTAAACATGATATATTGCTACGGACCCTTTTAAAATGAGTTTGATTTTTCCCCTTTTTATTACCATATCAGTGTTACTATTATTCCAAAGATTCAGAAAAACAACTTTACAGCTGGTTCTCCTTGTTGCTTTCAATGCATCTTTGAGCCACCCCTGATCTTTCTGATCTACATTATGCACCATGGGAGGATTCTCATTTGATTTCCCTCTCAAACAGAGGGGGAAGGAAGACCAAACTAGCAAATTTTCTTTAAAATTAGAAGGAAGACCAAACTAGCAAAGACGAAGAAGAATTGCTTTTGACATTTGAAAAGTCTTTTTAGCTACATCTTCAAAGAAATTATTTGTGTGTGCATGTGCTTACGTACGTGTGTGTGCGCTTTCCAAATTCCTAAGAACATGGGGACTTTGAGTAAGCCAATAAAATTCAGTTTCCCCTCACAAGCTTTAAAATTCACCCCTAAATTTAAAAGAAAAATTACCTCAAAATAAAACTTTAAAAGTGCAGTTCACCACAAAATAATCCTCTCCTCTGCTTTCTTGTTCATGGAAGATTCTTGTAGATTCAAGGATTCTTTGTCCATTAGCTCTTAAAGGGGATTATTGAAGTTGCCAGTAAATGGCTAATGTCTTTGGTGATTTCAGCCAGGCTGTCACAGAGTTGTTTCATGCTCGGGCTGAAAGGCCCATTGACTTTTTTAGAAACGCCACACATAGTTATTGTTGTAGTTTCCTCTGTTCTTATACAAAAGAGCAAGGGAGGACACAGCAAAGAAAGGAAAAGGAAATGCAGTTTTACCTAGTATTTAATCAGCCAACGGAGTTCACTGGCATTCAAGCTCATCGGGATGAATACTGTGGCTGGAGACAGAGCCTTTTACCTCTAGGCTACTGGTTCAAAGGCCTAAGTCAGTGGTGGCTTAAAGTTACCCAGTGAAGATTTTCTGTGGCCTATGTGCAATTAGTTTGGTTTGAATTCAGTTCCTAGTGGATGGCTGTTGCCATTACCACAATGGTTACTTAATGGCACCCTATTTGGCAGCCTCAGCAGAGAGGCCAAAGTCTTGTGTTTCTAGCCTCCTCTCAGATCTCCCCATTTCCCACATTGTTACCCTTCAGTCCATCCAAAAGACAGCTGCTAAAATAAATTTTTCATCCATCCACCACCTCATCTGTCCGACTGCCTGTGAATCCTTCCTCTGGCTCCCTGTTGCCTGCTACATCTGGTTTGAACTTCCCAGCCTCACCTTCAGAGTTCAGCTCAGCTCTGCCCAGGCTGCATCTTGGATCTTATTTCTTATCTTCGCAAAAAGAAAAGGAGTACTTGTGGCACCTTAGAGACTAACTAATTTATTTGAGCATAAGCTTTCGTGAGCTACAGCTCACTTCTGAAACATTTCTTATCTTGTCCCTCTGATCCCTTTGTTTCTCCACTGATGACATCCTAACCATCCCATTGTTTCTTCCGATGGGTCCTTATTCATTCTGTGCTACGTGGAATGACCTCCCAATGCCAGTGTGCTCCTCACTGCCTGGCTTCTCATTCAAATTCTTCTAAAGACTAGCTTCTTCTGTGAGGCCTGCAAACATTGAGCTGCATCAAGCAATTGCCTTCTCCATCTCAGCGTTACATAACTGGGGAACAGCTGTCAGCAATAAGACTTTTAGAAAACATAACATTCCATGTTAACACTCTGTTCTGGTGTTACCCTATGCTCTAAGGAAGACATAGTACGTCCACATTGCAGGCAGACGTGAGACTGCAGTATGTGTAGACATACCTGAACTGTCTTTGACTAGCTAGCTTGCAGTGTGGCAGTATGGGTTAGTTGCTCAAGTACATACCCAGAGTCCTGGGCCTGTGCTGCCACAGCTTCACTGCTATTGTTATTCAGCTAGCTAGATCAAAGCTAGCTAGATCTAGCTAGGATTGCCCTATAGGCATACCCAGTGAGTGCCTCAGGGGCAGGGTCTGTATTAGTTTGCTTAGTGCTGCACAAGACACAAACAATTCTTAACAAATAGTAACACGAATTTAGTCAGCGTGCAGCCTGAAATACAACTTTGACACCTATTGTTTCTTCTTGCTCAAAGTTGAGATACATTTGATGCGGCTGTGTGGAATGTCTGTGTTGTCCTGTGGATAAAGGAATTGTTTTTCCAGGTTTCTCAGCCTGGCATCTTTCACCAGTACCAACCTCACTTACATCCTATTTTGTATAAGTTTGGGCTGTATTGTGCTCTATGCAGGAAAAATGTGTGCTTGACCATGACCCAGGAAGCTTGACACTATCTTCAGTAGGGGTAGCTCAGCCCATAGGGTTCTAAAAGGAAGAATGTAGAAAACTGTAGTTTGAATTCTCTCCTACTTCTTGGCTCCTCTTCTGTTTCTGGACTTCAAGGTTTCCTTTCTTCTCCTCCTCGTTGGCCACTTGGGATTTGGCTGCTTTTTGGTGTGGTTACTGACCTCTTCATTCTTCCAGTTGCTACCATGCTTTAGCTCTTTGGAGACTCACTGTTCTTAGAGCTACTTGAAGGACTTAAATTCTTAGAGATGCTTTTTAACATGAATTGCCATTTCATCTTATTGCTTTGATCCTCTTCAGTCATTTCACTCAATCATGGTGTTGCATTGACTATGGAGATGATCCTCTGGCCTAAAATGGCTGTCATGTCTTGTACCCAGTGGAGCCTACAACTGATATTGCTGTTGCTTGTTATATTTGTCTCAAAAAGTCTTCCATCCTTGCTGTCCACCAGCTGCCCTGTCATGGTTTTGACTGCATTGGTTCCTTTCCTGTCAAAGCCCCTTATTTCCAGCCAGGAAAGAAGCAGAAATAATGGTCTCAAGATCTTTTGGCAGCATGCCTACTACATTCCTCTAGAAGTGGTTTGGTTTTGTCACTTCTGTAATGCCCCTTGCTTCTGATAGCAAGAATTAAGCATTTTATCAGTCTTTCCACACTCCTGGCTTGGAAAGACTCATTAATTTAATAATACATTGTAAGGAAGGTGAACAGGTGGTGGTGAAGTAGCCAAGGTTCTGGCATGTCTGACTGTTGGCACCAAGAAGATTTACTACTGTTTGGTTCTCTGTTTGGAGTGCCTACGCAGGCAGGCTGCCACTTGTGTTAAAAAAAAAAAATTAAGTCATCATTTTCCATCTCCACTGCAAACATTTTTTATGCATCTACACCAACTGGATTTTTCTTTCCATGCCTGAATTATAAAACCAAACCAAATCCTGCCTCTAATTTAGTTGTGCATCCTGCTGTGTTATTGAGCCTATGCCCTTTCTTTTTCCTCCTTATCTATACTAAAGCTAATGATCAGGGCCAAATACAAAGGCATGCCTAGCTGCTGCACAATGGAGAAGTATTGTGCTTAGGTTTGGGACCAGTGTCATAATTTATATGGTATTTCTGGTAGCTGTGGAATTGCCTCTAAACTGTATTAGGATCAGATTGCTGTCTTGCCTAGTCACTTTTGTTTTTAGAGGGCATTAACTTATTTGCCTGACCATGTGGTATATTTGATGTCCTATACATGTTCTTACAGTGTCTGTGATCAGGAAAATTTAAGGCAATGTCAGATGAAATAGTTTTATTTTGTCTAGCAAAATATCTAAGAGTATATTTGTATTCATGGTGTATATATGTATTCCTATTGTATCTCTGCTTTGCCCACTGTTATATTTATTGTTTACTTGTTACCACACCTTCACTGTGCTCAGCATTGTGCTAGAGATAGAAGGAGAAATGGTTCATGCCGTGGGGAACTTACAATTTATATTGACAATGAAGGGACACATCTATGGGTGAGATATAGTTAAGATTCCATACTCATTGAGTCCTTGGGCTCTCTCCTGAGACTGTCAACAGGGTGCCAGTTTGTATCAGCTGTAGTCATGGTTTCTGTATGTAGATACTTGTTCCCTGAGAACTGCCCTGAGTTTATTCTAGGGATCAAGGAAGGCTGGTCTGAAGTTAAGGCCCACGACTAAAAGTCAGGAATCTTGGTGGACAAGTCACATAATCTCTCTGTGCCTCACTTTACACCATGTGTCACCTAGTGCAATTGAGAGGACACTCAGGACATCACTGTTGGTGAGGTGCTTCCATACTATAATATCAGAGGGTAGCCCTGTTAGTCTGTATTCACCAAAACAACAAGGAGTCCGGTGGCACTAACAGATATCTGTTAGTCTTTAAGGTGCCACCGGACTCCTTGTTGTTTTCATACTATTATAGTAAGCCATAGATATGTCTATAAATAAATACACAGGTCATTCAACTGCTGCCACATGATGATTCTAATTCATCACCTACCCTAGACTAGTGACAGAGATGAAAGGGCTGGTATCTCATTACCAGTTCTCTGAGCCATCCATTTCCCCAGCTACATGGATTTTCTAGCATCATGTTTTAAAACGTAATTAAAGGCATGGACACAGATACTCCAGAAAAATAAAAACATAGAGATCCCTGCACTCTATGGTGGTAGTGTAGCCAGCTGTGGCTACTTCTCTATTCATCCTGAGTAACACACTCAGCTATAACTCATGAACCTAAAACTCTACCCAGCCTCTCTGCTGGACACAGTGCCAGCAATTTCTAGGACATAGAACCCCAGAGAACGCTACCTTGAAAATGGGAGGTTCTGAGGCAATGGTTCTCAACTTATTTACCATTTTGGGCTGCATCCAATACTACCTTTATGGCCGTGAGGGTGTCACATGGACCACAGCTGTGTGCTGATAGGGCTGTAGGTTGAGAACCACTGCTCTGGGGCCTCAGCACAAAGGTTGATAGACTGGATGAGGCCCTTTGGATGGGTCTTTGAAGGTGAGGGTAATAAGGAAGTTATTTTGTAGGGGGAGAGTAGAGCTTACTGTACGGGTTTCTCCTGAAAGCCCATGGAGTTTTCTTTGGAAGCCTGGAGGGTCAGTCCCCTAGATCGCTAAGCAAAATATTCCATAAGGAAATGTATATACAAATATCCATCAACACACACAGTCAACACCATATCCATTTCTTTGTTCCTTGGCATCATCCTCTCTTCAGCCTGCTGAGTTTTGCACCCACAATTAATTGCAAAGTGCAAACAATCTTATTATGCCTGAAAAGCCAACCAACCTGATACCATTTACGTCGACAGTTAATTGTGCCACAAAATTGGATGCCTGTTTCAGGACCCTTTTACAAAGGTGACCCGTTAAGTGTGACGTAACTAAAGCGTTATGTCTATGCAAAGTAATCTGTGGTGTTACTGAGCTAGGGAATACCTTGTGGAAAGGGTTCTTTTGTATGATGTAATATAACTGATCTCATTTTACCCTAGAATGGCAAGTTTGAATTAAATATTTGTTACCAATGTTTTCCAATCAGTTCTGAGGCCTTTCAGATTTTACCAAGATGCAAGCCTCATAACCTAGCATCTCTGAAAAAAAATAGTTCCATGTGCAGCCTAGAATTGAACAAACTTTATTGAATTAGTCTGCTGGTTGCCTATTCGTGTTTTCTGCTCACCAGATTGTAAGGGCTCAGTAGGTTTTGTTTTCACAAGCAGCAGGTGTCCTCCCAGACAATGCTGGAGAGATAAGTCAAATTCAGAATCAAGAACGTTATGAGTTGTGAATTACGTTGGCATTTTCTCATTCATCTTGTGGAATGTTTCACAGTTCTGTTGAGAAAGTGAAGTGAACAATACAATGGGACGTTTAGCCATTCATGTACTCGGCTATGGTTACCACAGAACTTGGGTAATGCAATATTTAAAGTGTTTGACAGCAAGAATAAAAAGTGCAGTTTGTGGGTGAAGCTGGAAGTTGCAGAGTATAAAATTATAAAATAAAACAAATGCCCCTTTGGAATAAATTTTGCATTATCCTTCAGAGAGTGGGGGGAAATTATGGAAAAAAATGTTCAAGAAACACAACTGAAAATAACATGGTCCTAATAAATGTGGAATTCAGAGCTCCAAGCATCATTCATTTAATCCTCATGGCAAGTGCGATAGTGCAGCCTACTTTGAGATGGGAAGGGTGGAAATAAGGAAGCTAAATTGTGTCACTGAAAGATTCCAAAAAGACTTCAAATTGTATTGTGCAGATAACTATTCCCCCCGAACCAAGAAATGTCGTTACAAAACATGTATTTCTTTTTTCTCTGTACCTGCAGAAGCATGGATTTTCTTTGTCCATGCCCTTTACAAGAAGTATTCAGGTTAAAGTGGCCAGTAATTTTCATGTCTTCTTGCACTGAAGTTGCTAATCATGAGATTAAAAAGTAAACGAGAAGTCAGTTTAGGAAATTTAATGAGTAAACAGTCCAGGGTACCACTGGAGACCATAAAAAATCAGTAAAACAAGAATTAAAAGGCAGCAAGTTTGCAGGAATATGCTCAAAAATAATATTATCCTAACATGTTTATACTAAGAAATATAAAAGAAATGTACCCATTTCCCATGTCTCCACATTTGCTACAAATAAAAACACACTTGTATTTTAACTAATCTTTGGCTGTAACAAAAAAAAGAAAGACACTCTTCAAATTGTCAACTACTGTAGTAAAACACAGAGGCAACATCCCCAACCAGTAGCCCCAGCTAGAGGTATATCAATGAAATGTAATAAGGAAAAGCCAGTGTGGTGTAAAATAGAAAGTCATACTTTACAACTAGATAATCAGGGAATACGTGGCTGAGTGGAACAGTTGGAACTTGTTCTTCTTCGATTCCTGAGCTCTGATTCCTCAGAGTGTTGTTCCAGTTTACACTTCCGTCACTCTGTTAAAATTAGTGCATTAGTGAGTCAAGTCTGCTGAATCAGACTGACCAAACTGTGTATCAGTAAAGGCCTGACTCTCAAGAACTGTGGTCAGTTTATGCAGTATAAAGACTTAACAACCAAAGAAGTTAGCCATTAAGTGTCAACCAAAAAGTTAGCCATTAAGTGTCACTTTCAAAATTAGTACAAAAAGGAAGTGGGAGTTGTTGGGGGGTTGGTTAATCCGGTCCCTTGTATAGCTTAATACTACCCTATTAACTCCTAGTACAGTCATTCCAGCAGTGTGTGAGGACTCCAGTTTAGTCCTTGTAAGTCTGCATCCTTATATAAGGACAAGTCCAAACTTTGCCCCTGTAAAGGGTCAACTGCCTCCCACGTGGCTAGGAGCGGCATTGTGGTGCCAGTACCCTACCTCAGTTTCCCCTCTTCGGGGCTCTGTAAATAAACTCCACCAGTCCAGAGTCCTTAAAACATTTCCCTTGTGGTCTAATTTATTTATTTATTCATTTATATATTATTCATAACAATGTTTAGTCATGGGGCTTCTTCCCTTCACCTTGAAAAGAGTCTTTTTCTCTCCTGGGCCCCTCCCCAGCCTTCCCACCTGGAGTCTTTCCCCCCTGACGTCTCAGTCAATCCTGGGGCTTCTCCCGTTTTCCCAGGAGAGGATTCAAGCCTTCCAGCCTCACTCTGGTTCTATCCTGCTTTTGGCAGGCCGCTCCCGGCGTTAGCTGGCTGGGGTCTTTTGGTCCCTGAAGTCTCAGAATCTCCTTCAGTCTTCTACTCTCCACAGCCTAAAGGAGCCGTCTAGCCCCCTGCCACAGCTTCCTTTTCAGGTTTGGTTCTAGCCTTCACCTCAGCGGCCAGCTGTCCCTGCTCGCACTAGTCCGGGAGCGTGCAAAACACTAAGGCTGGTGCTTGCCCCAGTGGGAGGGGCTGGGGGCGATATAGCTACGCTGAAGGAACTGCCCATGCGGGATGCTGGCTCTTGCGAGTGGTGGCCAGATGTGCGGCTGCTTTTGCTGCTGCCGTTCCCCGGTAGAGCCCTGCAGCTCCTCAGATATCCACTTTATATGTGTGGATATCCACACATATATAGTGGATATAAATTTGGCATCCGTGCAGGGCTCTACCGGTAATAGATGTCTGTCTGACTACACTTTGGCCACCATTTGATAAAATATTTGGGTCCAAAAATTTTACTTTGAAATCACACAACTTCAGTAAGCTACACCATTTACTGTTGGCAGCAATGGTGTAGTTCAAGTTCAACAGTTGGTCTAGCAGTTGATTAGAGAATCTGAAAAAGTGAGGAGCAGTTCTGGAAGCACATTTAAAAGAGTTTATAAATAATTTTGAAGTTTTAGCAGCATCTCATCAACAAGGAATAGGGGTTATTTATGCAGATTAAACACACGTGCACACACATGGTGTTCTTGAAGTATTTTGCTTCTTAGAGTTAAAAAAAAAAAGTAATAATTCTGAGGAGAAAACTTATGTCACTGTTTGAAGTTACCACTTTCCCTTGCAAACTGTCCTACATTTTGTTTTGGAAATGAGAGGCCATTGTGTTTAAGTTCAAGTAGATATTGAGTAGGCCTCAACAGACATATCTTTTTACACCGCTGTAGCTTTTTTCCCCTCAGTACCATGATGTCTCCTTCTCTTTTTCCTCTGTCATCTCCGGCCCTAGGAGATGACAGAGATAGGAGATAGGAAAAGCCACATTTTGCATTCTACACAGTGCAATAGTGTCTCCCGCCTCGTCTACCAGTATGCCAGAGAGAGCAGTGGTCTGATATCATTGCTAGAAAGACAACTGAGGTACAGATGAGCTGCCTCTTCTGCTTGTGCTCACTCACTACTGACTGTTGCATTTAAGCTCTGAGAGAGAGGAAACTAGAGGAGAGGTTAGAGATGGTACAAACAGGAAGAGAAGGCAGATACTCTGCAGGTGGAACAGCGCCCTCTGCAACAGGGAACACATTTACTGTAAGAAAACACATCCCTGATGACAGCCTGGTCTACATGTGCAGGACAAACCTACTGCTAAGCAGGATCATGGGACCCAAATGGCAGATTGTCTTATGCTCTATAAGAAAGCAAGTATGATGACGTGTTGGGTAAATATTCATGGAAAGATCAGAATTAGTCTATACCTGTTTTAGCATCTATCTCCAATGCAATTCCGGTCTGTGGATATTAGCCTTTTAAGGTTTTTGACTTGTTTTGCAGAGAGATGGGAAAGGCCTAGCAGGCGATCCAGTCTATCTGCCTGTCTAGATTGTTAGTTTATTCCCTTTTAGCCATCAGTTAGCCAAGCTATATGTACTTAACTCTTTTAATCTTTCTTCTGAACTCCCTCCGGATTGTCAGTATTTTCCTAGTAGATTGCTGTCCAGTACTGTGTACGATATTCCATGTACAGTAACTAGAGTGATGTAGAAAAGGATAATTGTGTCATCCTGTCCCAAGATGTGATGCTTCTGTGTCTGCAGCCCAAAATTGTATTCACTTTTTTGCTGCCATATCCCATTCTATTATATTCTATTTAGGGGATTATAATGTACCCATCACCATGTTATCTAAACGTTGGGGTGATGTGTTAAGCAACATTACTAATGTGTCTCATGCAGCCCCTTCTCCCTAGGGGGAAAATATTTTTTGTGGTTGTTATCAGATGCTGTTATTTGTAAAGGCTAGGCTGAAGAAATGTGTATTGCAAACTCGTGTCTAATTTGAGGTCCACTATTACATCTGTCTTTTTCAGCATCACTGCTTTCCAGATTTGTCCCTTCCACTGGTCATCTGGTTTTTGGGTAATTTTCTCTCGCATGTCTTAGCTTGCATTTTTTCTGAGATGAATCTCATTTTATTAATTTCAGCCCAAGTTTTTATTCTCTCTCAGTACATTGCATTATTTCCCTGTTTTCATTGGTTTTTTTTTTTTTTGCAACTCCTCCAAATTTGAAAACAATTTACTGAGAGTTGTGGTGGATTCTCCATCACTGACAGTTTTTAAACCCAATATTGGATGTTTTTCTAAAAGATCTGCTCTAGGAATTAATATGGGGAAGTTCTATGGCCTGTCAGACTAGATGATCACAGTGGTCCCTTCTGGCCTTGGAATCTAAGAATCTATGAAAAAATTGATGTAACCTGAAAATTTAATTTAACGTGTTGTTTAGTGTCACTTCTGGATCATTAATGAAAATATTGAATGAAATAGAACCTCATACAGCTTTCTACAGTATCACATCTAGATACCTTCTCAAAACTAGATACTTGGCCTTTTATCATTATCATTTGTCTTCAGCCAAATTTCAAATTATGTGATGGTGTTCATATCCAAGTGAAACTCTGAATCGGATGCTTTACTAAAATCTAAATACATTACATTTACTTCTTTTCCTTCATTCCCAAATTTTGAAATGCTGTCCGAAGAAGCAGTCACATTTATCTTATTAGTTCAGTTCTTTATAAACACGTGCTTCATATTGATCATGATTCCATTATCTTCAGATTTTTAGCTTGGTTTTGGAGGCTTTTCCTCAAATTACAAGAAGCCCTGGGAGTTAAAACAGATGTGCACCCCATTCTGAAGTTTGGTTTGGTGGGGAGCAGAGCTGGGGCGGGAATAAGTGGTGTGTGTGTGTGTGTGTTTTCTCCATCTGCTTGTGTAGGATGCATAATGGAGCACAGGCAGTGGCAATTATAAATGATGTATTCCTGGAGAACCAGTCTAATCCCAGAGTGTTCTTATACTGCCTAACCTTGGATTCCCATAAAGTTAAGTGTTTCATGCATTCCTGGTTTACTCTCCTGTGGTCTATGATGTCATCAATATTTAAAATTGAGCCTAAGCCGGGGGCGTGAGATAATATCAGCAGCCACCTACCAGCTGCTCCACACAGAATCCTTCCACTCCGGTTGCTGGCCAGCTAACAATGGCAGACAAAACTGTAGCACTGGTGTGATGCTTTGGAGTGCAAAAATTCCTTTTAGGTACAGCAGATGAGAGAGTTTAAGTTTGACTAAGAAAGAACGACTTAAGATAAAAATGAGAAAGAGGTGGGTGGAGGGAGAAAAGAAAATGAAGGACTGCTATGCCAAGAAATGTTTCTATGGCAAATGTGAATTATAGTCCCTCAGGATCATCCAAAAGGCATCCCATTCATGGCTTCTGGCTTTGACCAGGCCGTAATAAAATCTCAAAAATTTCTTGTGACAGTTATGCCTGCATTGCACTGACTAGAGCAATATTTTATACCAGTGATTTAAGGAGCTAGTTAGTACC
Source organism: Lepidochelys kempii (assembly GCF_965140285.1). Classification (NCBI taxonomy): domain Eukaryota; kingdom Metazoa; phylum Chordata; order Testudines; family Cheloniidae; genus Lepidochelys; species Lepidochelys kempii. The sequence continues at coordinate 101,799,968 of NC_136381.1, read as the reverse complement.
CTGTTTCAGTTGGGGTGGGGAGCTGGGGAGCAGGCAAAAATATTAAATTTTTGTTTTACAGCTGTTAGTAGATCAAATACTGTCTTCTATATACCTATGTACAGAGGAACAATAGGCCATGACTCACTTCTGATTGGTTACGTGTGTTTGCAGGGTTGCAGTTTAATCTGAATATTAGTAGCCGAAGAGCTAGTGAGAAGTAGTCTGGGGATTAGAACAATGTCACAGCTGTGTTTTGCTTCGCACTGACCCAAAGTATCATTTGGACCTACATGTGAATAGTGGCAAAACATTGTCTATGTATGGCATAGTTTTTTGCTTATGGCTTATGGAAATGCTCCTGAGACAACCTGTTATAATTGCTCCTGGTATTTTGCCTAAAGTATCCATCCATTCTGCATATTGAGAACATCCCTTATGCAGTGTGGAATCTCAGTTAAATTGTATCCAAAAAGAAGCTACGAAGACTAGTTACATACTATGCTTTGTAATCATCTTGCAAAGGATCATACGTCATAAAACAGTGTGGGCTGGCATTCCTTGTTTTACCTGTGCATAATAAACCTCTGGAACTCATTGCCACAACATATTATTGAGGCCAAGAGCTTAGCAGCATTTTAAAAAGATTTAGACAGTTATATGAATAATAACATTCACAGTTTTATTAGTTAGGATTAAAATGGATGAGTGATATGAACCCTCCTGCTTCCAGGCACAGACCAACCACTAGCTGTCTGGGATCAAGAAGAAATTTCACCAATGGGTAGAGTATTCTGTAATTGTCCATTATGGGGGGGTTTTTTTGTTTGTTTTGTTTTTGCATCTTCTTCTTAAGCTGCTTTTACCGGTCAATGCCAGAGAAAGGGTTCTGGATCAGATGAGCCACGTGACGTGATATGCCAGTTACTCGGGTCCTAAAAATAAGCTTTGTCCTGGATTTTTCATAGTTATACTTTATTTTCAGGCTTAAAAAATAATCAGACTTCTCCTTTCTGGTTCTCTCTCTTATAAACACCCCCCCCCCTTTCTTTTTCTGTATCTCCTTTTGTGGTCTTTTTGCTCCTCACCTGTGCACTTTCCTGATCGCCTCTCCCATGACAATGCCGAATAAGCAGGCCTGCTCTGATTGCCAGTGATTGATGGCAAGAGTGGCTTCCTGGAGTACTGAAATTTTCATGTCAAGCAAAGTGCCTTCTTCTGAATGGGCTGAATTTAAAGCCTGGTGAGCACTGAACTGTGGGTCCAGCTGAGCTGACCTAGTTTGCAAGATTTTAGAGACATATTGTGAGTTAGTGGGATTCTTTCAGTGAAAATATGAATAATTGGAATGTTTAGGAGAAGCTCTTCAGTGGTGTAAATGGGAGCAACTGACTTCTGTGGAGCTATGACCCTTTACAGCTGCTGAGGATCTGCCCCTTGGAGTCTTCTCTTTACCTCCTGGTGTACCATATTGTATGCCAAAGAACACTTCCCACCCGAAGTGCTGACTTAACAACTGTGCATTATAGAATCATAGAATCTCAGGGTTGGAAGGGACCTCAGGAGATCATCTAGTCCAACCCCCTGCTCAAAACAGGACCAATCCCTAATTTTTGCCCCAGATCCCAGATGGCCCCCTCAAGGATTGCACTCACAACCCTGGGTTTAGCAGGCCAATGCTCAAACCACTGAGCTATCAGTGTGTAAATGATATAATGTATTTCTTCATTCTGCGCTGCATTTCTCACCCACACAGTCCTCTTTCCCTGGTAGCTAAGCTGTACGAGTGTGGATAGAAAGATCAACAGCCTACTCCAGAGCTCCCATCCCTGTGTCTGTACCATTTGTTGTTAGGTGGTTTGGAAGAGCTACCTTTTCCCCTTGTTCTCAGGCGGCCTTGTGCTTTCCCAAGACCAATCCTAAATTGAGCCTATCACTACTGCAATGCTAGTTCAACTCAATATCCTTTGCTGGCATGACCAGGTGTACAAGTTGTGCCAAAGTGAGATCAAGTACAAGAAGTATCAGACTAGCACAGACCTTCACAGTAGTAATGGGCTTCTATCCCATGTGTCCATTTAGCATCCTAATCCATTTCAGATTCAGGGCAGCCAGTGTTTCCCAACACCACAGTCCCATTGAGCACCAGTTCCACAGTCTGTCTTACTTACTGTATTTTGTGCTCAACCTAGCCATTCGGTTAGTGCAGTCTCTATTGATTATCGCTACAATTGAATGTTTTATTATTTACTTTAATTTATTATTTAGCATGTTGGTCAAAGGACCTCACCATTTGGAAGCCTAAGATCTAGTTTAAGTGCATAGATATTTGACAGATGTGGTTTGAAAATAACACAGATGTGCAGTGTTAACTTTCGTTCCTGCAACAGTGTCTTTGTTTCAAATTATACACTTAGCTGGGTGTGTTGTTCATGTGCTTTCAGAAGGCCTTCCTCCCTGTAACACAGGAAAAACAAGTATTTTTCATGCTTTATCCCTTTGAGAATTTGAAAGAAAAATGATCTTAACAGAGTGAGCATTCAACCTTTATAAGACTGCAGATCTATGGGTTATTTTTAACCTAATTACACTGAATTAACAAAAGCTTAAGACTTTTTGCCTGAATTAAAGCTGAGGCTAAACAGACTCTATTTGCAGTGAAACTTCAGCCTAAAACATACTTGTTACATTGTGCAGGTTTAGAATAATGCCTATGGCACCAGTGTTATATTAAACAACAGTGCTTGATTTTCTGAAACATTGGGTTTTATGAGTTGATGTGAGAGGATATGCAACTATAGAACAGCTCATTCATTCCCCATCTTCACTACTCCCCCAGTTATGGTGATCACTTTGGATTGTTGACATTTTAGATGGAACATGGTCCCCTTACACTTGCCTAACAGTGGCTCATTAACTCCATGTTAATTGAAACTGAAAGTTTGTCAGATGACTCAATTCTGTTACATGTTAAATGGATTCAGTGAAGTAAGCATTATTGCTGTGATGAAAACCTCTGTGGAATTGATTGTGAACTGATTTGGAGGGATTCAAAGACTTTATCAGTAGCTCTTAAAGATAAGCATCTTGAGAACTATTGGAGTTTAGGAACATTCTAAATAGTCTAAATTGAACTGTTTTTTCCCTGAACTTCTATAAAATCTACCAACTTACGTTCCATTTCTGAACTATATCTTAGATGAAATATTACTTTCATTGCATGTCTGAGACTGGGAGGAAGGACAGAAAAAAGAAAAGAGAAAAGAGAAAACAGAAAATTCTGTTTTAGTTAGGCATTCATACCGATCAGCAAATTAAGCAGTCACAAGCATACCTAAAATGGAACACAAACATAAAACTGTTAAAATAAAGTTGCATTTGCTTTTAAACTAACAAAACCAGGAAATTCAGTGTTTAGACTGTCTTTACCTCATCTTATTATACCTGAGTATTGCAAAGGTCTCTGTTAAGAGAAGGATTTATGGTATATGCCATATGTGCTGCAGTACTTATATGAGACCTTTATATGCCAGGTTTCAGTGTGGAGCCAATTTTTATGGCTGAGTTATAAACCCTTTGAAAATAGAGGCTTGTAATGGAAACAGTGACAGATCTTTAACTAGTTTGGTCTTATCTGGCTCCATTATCTTTATTTTTGTTAAGCATTAAATGGCTGCATATTTGTTTATCTTTCTCTCACTCTCTGAATTTTAACAAGTTTGGATTATCAAATTGTTCCTCCTTTAAAATGTCATGAACATGCATCATTAGATAGTTTATCCAAACTTCAGAGTGATGCTTTCAAGGTAAATTGAGCTATTGTGTCTTATTACAATGATTTTCTTGGTTTTATAATACATTTAGTTTATAGGACACTAATAACAGAGTAACTTCCTAAAGTTTGCTCTTTTCCCCTTCTCTCTCTCTCTGTCTGTGTATCTTATTTTAATCTTGAATTTGATTTCTTGGTTTTGATATAAGTTGGTAATTTTGTTTTTTGATTGTCCTGTTCAGGTAAAAAGCCATACCACTGCAGTTTTTCTGAAGAGGGGGCACCAATGGTAACATCTCGGGTAGAAGAGCTTCCTAAATTTGGAAGTGACAATGCCAGAGAAAAAGATGCCAATGAATCTAAACCAGAGCTATCAACTTTGGTATCTACCCTGGAAAATAATATCAAACGGCCTTTTCCAAAGTATGAAGCTCAGAGAAATTCTTCAGACTTAAAGTTGCCAGCTTTTCAACCCAGCCAAGAGCTTCCTTGCTCCAGGAGCACTGCTGATTTTGCTTCAGGAGTGGGCCAGACACCTTTAGATGCAGCAGTAGACTTGAAAAACTCATTGGAAAAGCAGGCTAGTCACCCTAAAGAAAATTTCTCAGACTTGCACAAGGAGCACCCTGTTCTCGAAAAAGGTAGAGAGACACAAGAAATGGTTCCACTAGACTTAAGTGAAAAATCAACGAGGGCTGATTCATGCAATAAGGGCTTTACCTCATCTTCGCAGGCTGATTTGATTGTCCACCCATGTCCTTACTGCAATCATAAGACCTATTACCCTGAAGTCCTGTGGATGCACAAAAGAATTTGGCACAAAGTCAGCTGTAACTCGATGGCTCCACCATGGATTCAACAAAATGGATTCAAGAGTATAAAAAACAACTTGGTTTTTCTGGCAAGAAGTGGACGCACTGGTCCTCCTCCTTCCCTTGGTGGTAAAGAATGCCCACCTTTGCCTGTTGCCAGGTTTACACGCACTCAAGTACCAAGTGCGTTGCCAGGATCCAAAAGCAATTCTTCCCCTGTTGGGATGACTATAAAGCCTGGTAGTATACATCAGTCTAAGGACAGCCATTCATTTGGCCACTGCGGTCCACGGTCATCAGGTCTTGATGGGTACAGGCAGCCCAAATCAAACCATACCCAGGAGCAACATAGCATAGCAGTACAACAGCCTCAGCTTAAAGCTAAATATGAAGTAAATGCTAAACTGATGCAAGCGGGAAGCTTTAGCAGAAGCCTAACACCCACTCAGACAGTCGTATCAAGGCTCACCTCACAGCCTGCCAACAGTAAACAGGTGGAGAAGTATATGATTCCCCAGGGAAGTGCTGGTTTTCCCCCTTCAAGTAAGCATTGTGCATCTGACCCCATAAAAGCCAAATTCAACCCACCGCCTCAGTATCACCCTTTGTGTAAAACTGAGCAGTACAATAAACATGAAGATCTGTCAGTGCCTCAATGGGAATCTCACACCAAGGCTGGGAATGAGATGAGGACACTGGCAAACTGCACAACAGGAGCAAGAGCAAGTCCACTAATGCAGCCTCAGCCTAGCACAGCAGGAGCTTCTCCAGCTTTACACCCCATCAAACAAGAACCAGCATCAGAGGGGCACGAGAAACGTTTGGACATTTTTTTTAAGACCTACATTCCAAGGGACCTTGCTTCATTGTACCAAACCTGGGGTGCCAATAGCCCTGTGCTGGATCATGCAGGTAAGGCTTCTAAATGCTTTTTGTTTTGGTTCGTGATATTGGTTTCCCATTTTGTCCTTCTGCTTGTCCTGTAGGTGACGTCTACGCTATGAGCTTAGGGTTGTGATGGTAGCTCGCATCTGAGCAAGCTTGCCAAAAATAGTCGTGTAGCTGCTGTAGCAGTGGCAGTGGGCCTGATGACATGCCCCGGGGTTCAGGCAGTTTTGTACTGGAGCAGCTAGCATGGTGCTGCCACTGCCCATGTGATGGCAGCTGCACGACTGTTTATACTTGTGCTAGCTCGGTGAGAGCTATCACGAGAATGTGCACACAAGTTGGGAATCACACATCCCTAGCTCGTAGTGTACATGCAGACATAATTGCTGCTAATCTGAGTAACGGTGGTTTTATCAGTGTTGAGTGGGTTGGAGTAGATTTCCTCATGTACAGTAGTATGGTAGATTCTCCTCCCACACACTGCGTGACGTTTCTGTCACAGGTCAAACGTATTTGTTTACTCGTAGAGTGTTACTAGTCCTTTGTCCCACTGCTTCAAGTAGGCTAGAGTTACACAGATGTTCTGTCACACTAAGATCCTAGTTGTCCGCTGGTTCTGGCACACATCATAACTTTTTCACTTTGGGCAAAATAAACATGCTCTAGGGCTTAACTCCTGATGCTATTTTGGCTATCTTGTTCAGTTTCCTCTACACAGTTTTTCCAGGAACAGACAGACATACTTACACATCTTTCTAAACAAAGAATCCTAAGATCTTTATTGTACATATCTTTGAAAAGAAGACAGTAATATTTTCCAAGTGACTATCTTGGGCTGTTTATATGTGTCTAATTTTACAGTATCTGTCAGTTTACTTTGACAGGAAAAGCGTATGTATAAATAGCCAATTTAAAGTTCAGAGGCTAATTTGTTTTAAGGTAGTTATACAAGCAGCATTCAAAAAAGTACCGTGAATTTCCTTCCATCTGTCTCTACCCTTCCCCTCCCCTCCAGAAAACCACCTTTTTGGTTTTGAAACTAATCACCACTGTGTCTCTCTGATTTCCTGCCAGATTTTGGTTGTGTCTGTGGAAACTGAAGATTTACTCTTAGGGGGGGGAAAAAGCCCTGGGAACAAACCTTTTTATAAATTTTAAGATTTTTTTTTTTCACTTTTCTTTCAGTAGGATCAGTGCAACATGAATCTTTCTAAAATGAATTTAACTCAGACAGAACCCCTTTAGTCAGATCTTTACTATAGGAGCTCAAGATTTTCACTCATGGAGCTGAAAGGAGCTGGGGACATCATCTGTTAGGGGAGGAAGTAGTGTAATGCTTTCTGTTTCGTCAAGTTAGAATTGCTAGATTTTAAAAATGAAAAACCAGGGACAGTTGTAGCTAGGGAAGAGGATAGCATACAGACAGTTTTGGTGGAATGCCTGGAAGGTGTGTACATGATGGTTTTAGCTGTCATGGTGTGGGTAGAGAAAGAAGATCCATACTGCTGGGTTATGGGCTTGTTGGGAGGTTTTTTGAGAGGCAGGCTGGCAACATGAGTGTGCTCAAGAAATGGTCCTAGACATGCACATCTTGACCAGCCTGTTGTCTGTTTTGCTTAATCAATTGATGATTAATAGTACTATCTCTCTTCATAAAACGCTTTGAGATCTATGTATGAAAAGTGCTAGATAAGAGCTGGGTGGTGGTGTTCTTCCTGACTGTTTGATGTTTCCTTCAGTTGGCCCCAGAGTGTAAAAAGGTTTACAAAAGCTGGCACAAAGCACCTGTTCTTGTAAAGCAGGTGGGGAACAGGGACATTCTCCGTTTCAAGGAACACATTGTCACAGTAGCTTGTTCTTCTGTCATATGTGCTCACTTCGTTGGTTAACTACCAACTATTTTTCATTTGTCCCTCTCTGCTCATAGGGACATTTTCTAAAAAATTTCCACCGCTACTAATGCCAATTCAGCTCTGCCAATGTTAGCAACTTTGGGTACCTTACCTCCTGGTGACACTATTTAACATCACGTCATGTAAGCCTGCCTGGAATAGATCTGATTGACACAATGGGCTCCCTTTCAATTATGCTCGCCAGGATGGAGAGGAACAGGAGGAGCGCCATGAACCTGACATCAACGGCTGGAGAAACCAGAAGATGCACAAAAAATATTGGGGCAGAGGAGGAGTTCTATAGGAAATATTTACTTGCTGATCTACTTTTTTTGAAGTAGGACTTTACTGTGTAAATACTGCTTTAAGGGGAGATTTTCAAAGGCACACATGGAAGTTAGGTGCACTTTGACTTTCAGTGAGTGTTGGTTGCCTAGCTCCCATTTGTGCCTTTGAAATCTCTTCCTTAACCTAAAACTGTTTGTAATGGCCAAGTTTTAGAATTTTGTGGCCTGGTTTTCTTGTATGTAGCCTTTGAATAGCTTTCTTGAGCTCATTCCATATAGAATTTGCAGGTCACTGGTGCCACTACCAATGTATTGGCATGGCGCTGTATATTTTTCAGAGGACTAAAGGTAAAACTGCTGCACATGAAAGGGACAGGTTCCCACCTGTTAGAAGAACTCTTCCCTCAATTACATGCAGTCAGTCTCAACCGAGGACAGAATTATCCCAGTGAGTCTTTATTATGCATTACAACAAACAAGGCTTCAATTTGGCCAGAGAGATTGTGTTGCCATTATGAAGAATTCAGGGATGTTCTGCCAATCACATAGGTTGTTCCTAAGCCTCTCAATTCTGGATATTTAGTACAATACCTCATGCAGTAGATCAGCCTTGATCACAATAGAATTTTCCATTTCAGGCATTTTGGTGTTTTGTTTGTAGCCTTTGCTTTTATATTTTAAATTGGCTGTATCTGCTCGCATGAGACTGGTGCACAGTTCGGTATTCTGCTAGTAGTCTGGCGTTTCTTCGATTCTTTGGAGAAAAGAGTTGAAAGTACTCCTGTGGTACTAGTATTAGACATCAGGGCTTTTACATCAAGGACTAGATAGTTTGATTACTGCTTAAGGAGAAGAGGGGTTTTTTTTAAATTTAAGTTTGGTAGAGGTGATTTTTCTTTTTTATTCATAGGGTTATTTACAACTGTCATGGTACTAGGGAGGACATATTACAGCAGCAGGTGCACCCTTTCCCCTGGGATTCCCGTGAGACCAACTCTGAGTGCTGGTTTCACAGGAGCTCCCATGAAAATGGTCACTTTCATTTGCATCACTTAATTTCCAAACACCTGTGGTCATCTGCCCCCCTCTTATTCAAGTATAGTTTATCCTGAGAGATGATCTCACAGAGGCAGTATGTTGTGACAATGGTGTCCATCAAGACAAAGCCTTAAAATACCAAAAGCTTATGATGTCTCTCTTAAAGAAATAAAACAATGACAAAAATATGTGGAAGCAATCCGGTTCTTCTATCTTTTTTTTTTTTAAATAATAGCCAGAAAGCAAACCGGAAGAGATAGAGGGAGATGCTAAATGAATTCTTTGGTTACATATTCATGTACAGTAAGCTAGCTGGCAGAGTTCACACTGTGTAAGAAAAAAATACTGCAATGGACCCTCTCTTCTAGAAGTGTCATGTTCAATAGGCAAATCTCTAGACTCTTAACATCCAGCAGTTAACCATCATTTAAAATGTTTTCACATATGATCTTCATTCTGACATGAACTGATGTGTTTTCCCTCTTACTAAAATGTAAAATTTTCTGGGCTGGTTTCCACTGCTGGTTCGCTAAATATTATTTGTATACAGCTAGACATGTTTAAAAACAAAACAAAAAACCTAGCAGTTCTGGTGCTGAGGTTGGATAAAACTTTAAGGCAGAGATATGGGGCAAAGATGTGGCTAGAAATATTGAACCCAAAATAAATGTTGTCACTAGCTACGGTGAGTGCACAATATAGAAGATCTGACCTTGCAGTCCTTACTCCAGCAAAATTCCCAATTTCCTCAAGAGGTTGATTGAAATGGGACTTTTTACTCAGTCATGACTCCTAAGATTGGGCCCAGAATGGTTAGCCAAAAGAACTTCAGGTCCTGAATTAAAGCCCATTGACATCAGCATGAGTCTTTCCATTGTTTTCAGAAGCTTTTGGATCAGGCCTTAGTTTCTGAAGGGGCCAGGATAATGGGCTGAAAGGCTGGACGGGACCATTAGGATCATCTGTATCGGACCCTAATGAGTGACTCCCATTGACTTTAACATGAGTGGCGTCTGTTGATTGATGAGAAAATAAACCTAAATTGTTCTTTCTTGCTGTGACAGTAGTTGTTGTTGGTTATTCTACAATAACACTTAGAGACACCAACAAGATCAGGGGCCTGTTGTCTTAGGCATCGTAAGAGCCAATTCCTGCCCCAGAGAGCTTACAGTTTGACTAGAGGAGAGACGCAAAGGATGGGAGAAAAGACATATAGTTATCTCCTTTTTACTGGTGGAGAATTGGGGCACTGAGAAATTAAACGTCTCCCTGAAAGCCACATAAGAAGTTAGTGGCCAAACTGGGAATTGAACCAAGTCTTCTGAGTCCCAGTCCAGTGCCTTAACCACGTGATTGTCCTTCCTCTATATGAGATGTATTTTGACTTAGTCTCAAAATGAATGGTTTAGAGATAACAGCACTGATTTCATGGGAAAACATATCAGGGTTCCTTAAAACACTGCATGTAGCTTCGGTCTCCGGATTGCAGCCATAATTACTTCTGTCTTGTTGGGGACAGATGCTAATAGGGTTTTTATAGTCTGTTAGCTAGAAACCAGAAAATCTGCTAGACTGCTGCTAGAAAATCTGTTTTAATCTTTTATAGATCATGGGGAAAGTCCTGTTCACTTTGAAACTCCCAGGGAATCAGTGGGAGTTTTGCCTAATCCTAATCGTAAAATTTAATGCTGCTCATCTTTACTCACACAGAACTTCCACTGATTCTCTGGGAGTTTCACGTGAGTAATAGTGAACAGGATTAGGCTTTGCTAAAGCAGTGTGGTTCTGTATTCTCTCTCTAGGAACATATTCGGGGGTGCTGTAATGAACAGAGAGGAAATACTTGTACAGCAGGTCTTTTGAACTAATTTTATTGAAGTCAATTATTATTATTTATCATTTACGTGGCAAAAGAGTGAATGAAAGCCTGGTCCCTAATCTTCTTTGCCCTTTGTTTTGTGGGCATCACACCAACTGTATACGTTTTGGACATAACCTAGTTTCTTGCTGCAATTGATTTAAAAGTGTAATTTAGCTTTTTAAAACAATTGTCACTTTTTTGTTAGAATTTTTACTTTTTTCTGTGCATTGGTCAATTAAAAAAAAAAAAAGAGCTGAACCTTCACTGAAACTCCTCTGCGAATTTGCTTTAAAAGCCAAGGCATTCCAATGGTAAATTAAAACATCAATTCTTTCCTTTTTAGGAGGGCTTCTTACCAAAATAAAAAAGATGTTCAAACATTTTAAAGAAATGCCCAATAAAAGTCAAATGTGTCTTTTTTGATCAGCAGCAAAAAGACAAAGACCAGCCCTTTAAGTCAGATACTGTAAACTGACCTTTGGAAAAAAAGGAGAGGTTTGAGTAGTTTTCCACAAATGCTAATGGCCTAGAAAACATGTTTACCAAGGGCTGGTAGAAGGCTGCTGTGTTGCTACTAGCTCAAAATGTCCAGAATGACACTTTCATTCACAGATGTCTTTTGTCTGAGCCTCAGAGGTCTGAGGTCAAAGCAGCACCGGCAGGCAGGTAAGCAGGGGCTAAAGGTTTGATCAGTTTGTGATGGCTCCACTCACTCTGTATTTGTCTCCAAGGTATTGCAGCCCGGGGGGGACATTCGGGCTCTGGTTCTGCTCACTTCCTATTATCCATGTGACTTGTCTCCGCCACGCTGGAGTCACTTTGATTTGCCTGATGTACTGCTTGACAAAGCTGGGTGATGGTTGAAAAGTGGATCCAGCTGCTCTGAAAAGCGCACACCTGACATGCCAGTCCTGGTGCGGGCACATCATGGGGAGCATTTTTTAATTCAATGTAATTTATGCATTCTTGCAGTCCTGTGTGTGCCTGGCCTGTCAGCCAGTGCCTAGATGAAGGCTGACAGTTGTCATCCAGGGCCTGAAGGTAGCCTCACATAATGACACATTAGACATACTAATGATGTTTTCTTCTGGCATAATGTTTTCTTCTCAACTTTCCGCTCCCCCTCCCTTTCTTCTCCCTCCTCTCTACCACAGGGATGCTTAGGACACAAACACGCCAAGGAGACTATGTCTGCATAGAATGTGGAAAATGCTTTAACCAGCACAGTCACTTCCGGACTCATATGAGGTCCCACACAGGTATCTTTTCTCACCAGTTTTTTGTTTTGTTTTATTTTTTAACCCAACTAACAGAATGTTGAATTTAGTTTTATCTCCTATACTAACCTAAATAATTTAAATACTTTCCAATATGCAATACCCTAGGTTTTGATATTGATTGGTATTGCTCTTGTTCTCTATGTGTTCCATACCTGACTTCCCTCCCTCCACTCCAAAAAATTGCAATGCATTTGAGATAAGCCTGTTTCCAAATGCTTTATTTTAATTAGAGAGTAGGATACTCAGAAATGAATATGCAAATGAATTCTGTTGCCACCAGCACAAATTGAAATCAGAGTAGCCCCTTTCAGCAGAACATAAGGCTTTGTTTTCTTTCATCATTGCTATTGACTGGAACAGTTTTGTATGAAAACAGATCCTCCTCAGACTGGTCAGTTATAAACTCTAAAATCCCTGTCAGCCATTTCTACCTTAGAATGATCTACTGTTGAGAACGTAGCCAGCTAAAGCTACCAGTGTCAAGATACCTCATAAGCATTACATGAGACAGTGAGACTAGCGGGTTTTCTTTGAAAAGTGTGAATGATGCATACATAAGCCAGTCTGATGCAAAATGACAGAGGCCAAATGGTAAGTAATGCAAGAAGAGGGTCCCTCTACACATACACTGATAATTAATGTTGTCAGTGATTGCTTTCTTCAGCACCGAAGTCTGAATTAAAAAGGGCAGTGCCCCTAGGCTGCCATTAGCACACTCTCTTACAGTAAGTGTTACGGTAAATTGGTATTTTCCGGCCACAGGCTAGTAGCTGGTGTCTTTTTTTGAATGTGGTTAATCTGTAATGGTCTCAACTAATGTACACACACTAACGAAGCTTGAATGTTCATCTGTTAACAAGCCCCCTTGTTCCCACAGTGGTATTTGAGTCTAATGGACTCCGAGGTACTGAAGTTCACACCACCTCCTCAGATGCCCCAAAACAAGTATGTTTTACAATTAATTGGGTGTTTGGTTTTTAATGTGTTAGCTGGGGAAAAGTTGCACAGTGATACTCATCAGTAAAGCACTGACTGTTTTATAACAAATGTGTAAATAATAACAGCGTTGCTTTGATTTTTAGATCCTACACTTTTTTAGCATTTTACCAAAGACTGTTACATATAGAAGACAGTTAATTGTGGGTCAGATAGTTAATGCATAAGCAAAGATGTTAACGGTGTACTGGGGGTGGGTGGGAAGGGTAATTGTATAATGCACAAAATGGTATATAAATGTAAGATCATAATTTAAGAATCGCTAGAGAGAGAGATTTGCTTTTACCCACCTAAAAAATTATCCACTGCAACAACACAAATAACACTTGGTCTGTGTTTTTCTGAAGAGTATTCCTATCGTGATATCCTGTAGCTGATATCTTTGAAAGGCTCTTACCTTTCAGTTTCTGTGGACTCTGTGTGGTGGTGTGCTTTCCTGTTTCTAATGTACATTGTTTCCTGTCTTGACAAACACTTTTCAGTTCTCTGAATTGGGCTTTTTATGTATTAAAATAAAACAACACCACTTCATCTATCCACTCCCTTCTTCAGCCTTAGCAAGTGGGCTGTGGGCTTCATCTTCTCATAAACAGTTCTCACTCAAGTTTCTATCTTGAATGATGTTTTTTTACCCTTTTCCTCCCTATTTTCAGTTTTTCTTTTTTATTGCCACAATATTCTAGTCCTTCCCTTCCCACCAAGCCCCTGAAAACAGTGTGGGCCAAATTTAGCTTTGGGGGTAAATAGATGCAATTCCATACCAGCTCTGAATGTAGACCTTTATTAAATGTAAGGACCTAATCCAAACTGTCATTAGAGTCCATGATCCAAAACCATCCCCACAAGAAGTCATATCAGAAACCACAGCTTCATGCAGTTCATACAGTGCTCTCTTCATGAGGACTCTTAATAATCTTCTCCATTGTGTTGGCCTATGGGGTAAAAAGGCTAGAGGTTAGTCTAGAAGCACACTCACCATTACAGCAGTGTGTTGTGCCACCATCAGTCCATTGGGATGGCCAAGGCCATCTCTCTAAAAAAACCTGTCTTTTAGTGCTAAACCAACCCCAGGTCAGTAGCGACTAAAAGCTGCTGTTATCTGATGACCACTCATTACCCTGTGTGAAATAGGTATGCTGTTCTTAGCCCATTTTTCAGTGGGAAGATGTTCATATCACTTCAACAATCACCACAGTTGATCCAAATTGGTATCTTTGTTGGTAATCTCAGCAGAGGCACCAAGGATCGAATGGGTCATAGAGACTGAACCACCCTGTCCCCTTTAGAAGAGGTCTCTCCATGTTATTGTGAGGTGGGCTGAATTGCTGCTACCCATGCTGTTCCTATTCTGTGGATCAACGCAGGACTTCCCTCTCCAGGGTTGTCAACATGCCACCTTTTATCAAAAATAAATTCATATGAGAAACTTCAGAAAAATAAGAAGCAACTTTGTTTAACATTTCTATGAAGGGGTTTTATCAAATACAATGAGACCCATCACTAGAAACACAAACATGAATCCATGTATGACATTGACTTTATTTTTATCCTCATGACTGTAAAGTATCTTCCCCTCACAAATCCTATTTTAGTAATTTAATGAACGTATGCCTTAGTGATTAAAAAAAAATCTCAGCGATTGTAATAAGATTCATACATTGTAGGGCTTTGAATTGAATCGATTCAAATTTTAAAACTGAAATGCAACTCCTGTTCCAAAAAGAAGATGCTTATTTTTGGTGAGAGGGGCAGCGGGAAGAGAACGTATAACAGCAAGGGTATGCCATAATTAGAGAATTACATATTGAGATTGCAGATGAATTCAGTCCAAAAGTGTTCTGCTAACGTCGATGATCCATTAAATTGGTAGAAAGGCATGACTCCTTGATAAAAGTATTTGACAGACGGTGAAACACTGTGTGGCTCAATGGGAGTCTTCGGTGAGCTCTCATAAATTTATTAACATAAATTTAGCAAGCCTAAGCATATTTAAAATACGTGTGCTGTTGGATCTCTTTCGTCTCTTTACCTTTTTTGACTTGTCCCAGGCATAGCTGAGATCAAAGATTTTGAAGGCAATGTTTTTTGAAAGAAAAAATAAGATTGCAATTGGAAGTCTATTTTAAAACACAGACAAATTGTAAAAAGGTCATTTCTGGGAGTAACAGCTGTGGTAACAGCTTACTTGTCTTTGCAAACTCATGCTGTGACTGAGTTTATTGATTAACTTCTTCCATAGCAAACTTAGTTTGCTATTGTAGTCTTCGGCAGTCTTGGTCTGCCTTGGTTGGTTGTAGCAGATTAGAGAAATGTTGTACCGCATCCAACAGCTTCCGCAGGATTGGGCAGTGGTGAGCTGCACCAGTTTCTCAGTCTGTTGCCATTCAGCCTCTCTTCCACAGAGATTCCAGTATGTTCACCATCCGCCACAAATAGTTCTCTTCCTCTTTTTTGCCACAATAATTTCAGCCTTTGTTTCAGTTTGTCAGTGTCATTGTCAACTTAAATGAAAACTTTCAGTCGTCTATTGTCTGTGGCCTCAGAATAAACAATGACTTTATTCCCGCGCTTCCCCCAAATTTCACCTGTAAATCCCCAAGGTATTAGAGAGTATAATTTATTTTCAACATGGAACTCTGGGAGCTTTTAGAAGCATAGAATGTATTGAGAACAATGCTTCCAGCACTCTGGCAACACAATTATTTTCTAATTAAAATATTGTCACTCCACTGGAGATGGAGCTATTCTTAGTTTACTGTGTAGAGTCAATTCAACTTTCAGCAGTGCCATACACTTGCTCCCTGCAAAAACCAGTAGCCATCACTTGCAATAGCTTTAGAATAAAGGTTTTTCACATTAAGAGAATCCATTTCATAAAATGTTGCCTCTTTACAGGTAAGAAATCTTCCCTTGAGCACTTATTTAAAGTGAAAAAAATTAATTTTGATGTAAGACTGTATACCACAGTTCCCCTGACCTTTCTGTATTCAAATAATGAAACTTTTGAATAACTTCCCTTATAAGAGAGAGCGAGCAGATTCTGCAGTCCCAAATGTAGCAGTTTACAGTAGTGTTACTATTATTTTGGGACTTTCTTGTAGAATAATTTAAAGCCAGCACTATCACAATGAGTCTAAAATTGGTTGTCTAAAATTAGGCGCCTGAATCCATATTTGGGCACCTAATTTAAGGTGGTGAGCAACCAGTTTATTGGGAGCTGCAGCTGCTGACCACCTCTGAAAATTAGGCTGCTTACTGAGGTTCCTTTATAAAGACTATAGGCACCCAAGTTTGACAATTTTGGCCCTTGCCTATAACTTTATAAGGGTTTCTTGTCTCACCATGAATGAAGAAATATAACCAAATGAAATATAAAAAATAATTAGGTGGGTGCCTGAGTCATAATATTCTTTCCTGCTTTCTCTCTGCTTTTGCATGACCCCGTCTAAAAACAAATTGACATTTTTACCAAATAAATTTTCTAAGTACTCTCATATAGTTCCTAATCCTTTACGAAGGACAAAGAATACACACTACATAACCTGAGTCAATACAGGCAGTGCAAACTCATGCAGATCTGCTTGAAATGCTGCCATGTTAAACGTTGAATATTCTGAATATTTTTATAAATGCTAAATATCTGAATATATCCATAATTAAGATTGCATATTCTACAATGAATATGTATC
Organism: Lepidochelys kempii; assembly: GCF_965140285.1. NCBI lineage: Eukaryota > Metazoa > Chordata > Testudines > Cheloniidae > Lepidochelys > Lepidochelys kempii. The sequence continues at coordinate 101,783,474 of NC_136381.1, read as the reverse complement.
ACATTTGGAATACACTAAACAGCATTCCAAAGACATGATTCAATAAGCATGAATTCTGGGAGCACACAGCAATCACATGAGGGGTGCAAAATGAAACCAGTTCCCTCTTGCAACAATCACTGTGACACTCTGAATAGACAGACTTGTGTACCACCATGACTTTAAAGGCAATGAGTTTCTTAAAGGTTGAGCAATGGTAAACTGGATCCTGTGGGATTGTACTCAAAGGCCAAAGTCTCAATGAATTCTATGGCACTGGAACTTCCAGTTTGCCTTAAAAATGGCATCAGTATTGATAGCAATTTCTGGCACAGCTACTGTTCATTTAACCCTTCCAGTTTCATTTTAAAAAACAACATGATTGTCTACCCTGTAGGGTTCACAGCCCATCCTTAATAATATGCTCAAATATTTTGTTTAAACAAAATACTCTAGAAAATTGTAAAGGCTGAGTAGTTGCTCTCAGGAGGTGTGATTTGCAAGATGGATGACAAGATCATGACTCCTCATCTAATTGGGATGATACATGTAAATTAAAGCATCTTTACAGTATTTTAAGCATACGCATTAAGTCCTCTGCTCAAGTATGCTGATTTGTGCAACTGAAACAAACAAGTAAAAAACAGTTTTTAAAAGCTGCTGACCAGAAAAATATTTGTCATTGGAAATCTCTCTGTCCTGCTACTCCTATGGTGCTAGAACCCCCTGGCTATCACATTTTGCAAACGACAGCAGTGTCAACAGCTAGCACAGCTCTTGAAATCACTTTCATTTAAAATGCATTTTAAAAATTGGTCTTACAATGGAAGGCCATGCAACCTCAGTAAGAAGGCATAACCATGGACCCTCATTATCTTCAGCATAGCTGTTTAAAATGTATCCTGTAATGTTCAATATCCATCCTCCATAAATCATCAAACTTCCGGGGGATGAATGGATTGTTAGGACCAAGGGGGAAATGCAGCATTATGTTGTTAGAATTTGGGGGTTATTTTTTGGGGGGGAGGGAGGTTGCTTTTTTCTTTAGTGTGTTTTTATCTTTCTTGCTATACTACCTTACCTAGCCTAGAGCACTTAGGACAAAAATTGTTCATATCAAAAATATTATTAATACTATTGACTTCTTTATTTTATACCTTTCAGATTTTAAAAATGGCAACTAAAAATCCTGTTTATAACATTTTGCTCACATATGAAATGTCATGTTCAAGTTCCTTACTGAGTTTTTTTAAGATCATGATTAATAGTTCATTTCACGTTATTGCAAATGTTATTTTTAAATAGCTATGTTGGGAACAAGAATTCCATTAATCAAAATAATAGATAATGAACAAATAAATGGCAACCTAATTTGTCTCATTCATGGATGTGGATTATAATGCAAACAATCCAGGAATCATGTAGGTTGCTGCACTTGAATATGAGTATTATGCATATAGCATATGTCCTTTAGTTCACAAACATCACAGATGACTTCTGTGAATGCGGCTCTTGTCCCAACTTTTTCCCACTTATCTGCAAACTGGAAGAGGCAACCTTTTCCAAACTGATAGTTGTCACTGTATTGCAATATTTTTCAGTAATTTAACACTGACTTTTCCAAATATAAGTACAAAAGCCTGCAAGGTGCCATCATCTTGTAGCAGAACATGTGAAATCCTCACAAGGGAGATTAGGTGTGCAAACCAGTTTTGATTTGGTAGCTTTGTTTTGTCTTAAGGCAGCCTTCTCCTTTTCTTAAAAGGAGTTATTTTTCCACTCGTGAGAGAAGAACCCACCATTTTAAATGGCAGAGTTCCTCCTTTGGAAGAAATAGTCCCATCCCCATATGTAAAAAAATGCCACGCGTATCACATACCAGCTGGGGCAGTGCACACTTTAAGGGCCAAATTTTTAGCAGCAGCTTTTAATTTTCTGCTTGCAAAAACATATTTGCATAATTTTACCGTTCCCAGTTTTTAGCAGATGAATCAATTAATGGACTGCCATCTACCGAATTTGCATGTGCAAATGCAGGTGAGCAGGCATTTGTGTTTGAATATTTTTGCGGGCACAAAGTCAGATGGTTCTCTGAAGCTGATTGAAAAGCACTGAGGTGCCCTAAACACTGTAGTGCTTATAGGGTATGACAGTGCCCCCCTCTCCCCAATCTAGTGACTGCATTTGCCTGCAAAAGTTTGAAGTCTCCTTCCTCACCGTGAAGAAATAACATTTTGTGTGATCTCCGCTCATGTACTTTTTTTGCTATTTCTCTTAAGATGGAAATTGCACGCTCCCACTTTACATTCACGTTTGCTGAAGGCTGAGATTTCCCCTCAGTGTAGGAAAATTTGGCCCTTAGGAATGGTCGTCGTCTTTAAAGCTGTAATTAGGAGAATTCTGCTAACTTGGCCTGTTTGGAAGGGAATTGTCAGCCTCTCCCACCCACCACCACAGCCCTTGGTCCCCCTCTGTACTTTTATATCTTGTGGGCAGATGACAACCCCTTTCATGTTACTGTGCTCCTGGTGGCACTCTGTCTGTGGGTGGATTACAGCTGGACCTTTAGGGCAAACCTTCCTTCCCAAGTACTGATTGGTTTAGCTGTGCTACAGAATTACCCCTGATTGCATCCTCAGGCCAGGGTCCTTTTTACAGTTCTTACCCAGAGAAACTGGGGCAAGATGTGTCCCCCTTCCCCCCAGCACAAAGAATCCTCTCCCATGTTCCCCAGTGTATCTCTAGCTGGTTCAGTGCGAGATGTTTTAATGATAGTGCTTTCTCTTGGAATTGTGGCTCTGTCTCTTAGGCATGATGTAGCCGTGCAAAAATGTAAAACATCTTTCTTAGTTTACTGCAGGAAATTCAGCATCCAACTAAGGAAGTTTTATCACATCTCTCGTTCAGTTACTATTTCCTACATTTCAAATATACTGCAGCCTGTACAGCGGCTTTTTTTTTTCTTTAATTTTGTTGCAAATCTTTCTGACTTACCCCAAACTTTGACTGGTAAATGTCATGAATCTCGGGCCAGCTTTAATTAGGAATTTTCTAAATCTATTAACAAAAGAGATACACTTAATACATTATGTCAACCAGAGCTGGGTTTTCTTTAGCTATTTCCAAGGCTGCCATAGGCACAGCTTGAAACTTGCTGGGATTTTCCATGGGTGTCGTATGTTATGTCGTGCTAATATAAAATGGTCTGTTTTACTTCATCAGGACTTTAGCTTTAGGTTAATGTATTTATGTAAGATTAATCTTGCCAGGTTGCTTTAGTCATCAGGATTGTAAACTGCATTGTTCATACAGTGATTTCTGAATGTCATTTTAAAGCTTACCCTGGGAGCTGCAGGCTCCCATTTGTTCCCAATTTTATCTTGCAGGTCACTTGATTTTTTTAGAATATCCCTTTCTGCTTTTCTAACGTGGTAATTATTTATGAAAATTGGTAAAAATCCCTCACACGTTTGGACAGAGCTGTGTTAAAGTTTTGCCTGTCTTTTCTCTCTCCTTCCGTGGCCCTCAAATTCCCCTTTAAAAAAGAAAACAAAACAATTGTTCAGTTATAAATCCCTTTTTGTTACTGCAGAATTCTGCTTTTTGGAGTCCTTCCTCTCCCAGCCATTCTTAACCTTTTCTTAAGTGCTCCTTCAGTCACTATTATTTGCTGGTCTAGTATGTCAAACAGTTTATAGGAATCTGACATGCTCTGCTCTCACTGGAGATTATTAAAAAATAACTCTTTGTGATGTGTTAGGTCAAAATTAATGCGCATAATGCTAAAAAATGTAGCTCAAATATGCATGATGGTTCTGAATAGGAGCAGAGCTGTAGTGTTAATAGGAAGATTATACTTAGAAAACAAGAGGAAGGAATAAGCTTTTCTCTTTGTCTTTTTTCTTGCAGGGGAGAGACCATTCCAATGCAGATATTGTCCATACAGTGCCTCTCAGAAAGGGAACCTAAAAACACATGTGCAGTGTGTGCACCGGGTACCCTTTGACAACACCCAGTACCCTGATCGGCGATTCCAACAACCTCAAAACGATGATCCCAACAGCCCTATAGAAGAACAGCTGGAAAACTTCCCTATAAGCCATCAAATCTCTGGAGTCACTGTGCTAGAGTGAAAACAGTGCTCTGCTAGAATGGAGATGCCTCTGCACTGTTAATCATTTTAAAATAAATGAAGATGCTACACAAGATATATATAAATTGACGTACTAATCAGTCCCATGGTTCCTTATTTCCTTTGTAATAAACAGTGGAGTTGGCAAGCATTGTGGCAGTGCAAGGCATCTATATTAATCAAGATAAGTTTGAGACACTGGAATAATTAAACTGTATGTGATTTGGACAGCGTGAAGAATTTAAGTACTGTAACAAAAACCTCCCTGATGCTCAGAATGACTATTTGATACATTTGAAAAACAGCAGTGGATTTGGGGGCCGAACAAGTATTAATTAATGAAACTGCTACTGCTTGTCATGCGGAAAAGTAAACTTTTAAAAAGGAGGAGTGTGAGGGGGAAAGAGGTAGCATTTGGTGCTTTGGAGAGCAGTGCTTGATGAAGGACTAAAGAGAAGACCATCATTCTACAATGGTTTGTTTCATTACAGTTGGGGACCACTTGCATTTCTAAGTCTCTTGTTCTTGACTGCGCACCATTAATAGTATGTGAATATGGAAATTGAAACACTTCCACAGAAATGCTTATATTCTGCTTTGGAAAAGAAAAAGCTGGTTCAACACTAAGAAAAACAGGCTTTGGTGTTTTACTCTCAGGACCTTTTTTGTAACAGGGCTACTTTCTTTGACCTGATCACAAAGGAAGTCTGCACATTTTAAAAAATTATTCAGCTGTTTAAAGCCGCTGATCTGTACGTTTTTAATAGAAAAGGAGTCGCTGAACAAGTTCAGGCTGACCTAGGCCCTTAGGGTACTGTACGCTCCTGTATTTTTGTTCGGCAAGCCAGTTACCCTTCCTTTCTGGGCTTGGTGACATTTTGAAAAGCTGAGTAACTTCTTTTGTGGTGGCAGGTTAATGTTCATATAATGTGTCATGTCTTGTATTTGGTGATCACTGGTGGTGTTAGGGGGGAAAAAGAGCTTTATATACCTCTTCTACAGTAACTCTTTTAAATGCAAGTTTTCAAGGTGGAGGTTGTGGCACATAGGTTGGTAAACCATGAAGTGTAAGCAATTAAAAAAATGTATTCCACAGATATAAATATTTTCTTTTCTCATTGCTGTGACACTATGTGTGATGGTAATATTTCTGAGAGTTTCAGATTTTGCACATATAATTTTATGCATTATCAAAAATTACTGCTGCCTTGAAAGAAAATGTTCTGTGAAATTTTTTGCAAAAGCTTTAGTAGGTTTTTTTTTTAATTGTAACATTTTGTAAAGGCAGGAAATGGATTAAAAAAAATCGCATGCTAATTATATTTTTCAAAAAAAGCAATAATTTTACATGTACAGAAATGATGCTAACCTTTAATACCGGCGAGAGCAACAGTTTACTTAATACGATAATGGAATAGTGCTGTTTTTGTAGTAAATGGGCTTCTGACACAAAGATTTGTTTAAAAAAAAAACAAAAACCATAAAGCGTGATTTTTTCTGTTCTAACAATTTTTTTTTGTTTGTTTGCTTGGGTTTTTTTTAGGGTTTTTTTGTTTGTTTGTTTTTAAACCTAGTCAATAATTGGTTCTGGCTACTACTTGTTACTTGTTGTGAATTACTTGACAGTTCTTGTTACTTTGCAACACTCGCAAACATGCAAATATAACTTTCTTACGTAATTTTTTTTACTAATTTTTTCTCATACTTTTACACCAGATGTATACCAGAATTCTCTGTAGTCCTGGTGTAGTTAGGAATGTCTGTGCAAATACTTACAAGTGACTGTCATTGACTGTTTTGTAAAGTTATTTTGAGGGAAGTCGCCAGACACATTCCACTGTGTACACGAACACAGACACATGCACACAAAATTGCTGTGTGGATTAATGATTGATCATCATTTTGGGGTTTGCACTAGCTTTTTTTTTTTTTTTTTGGTTGCTTTCTGAGTCATATTTTTCTTGGATGAAAGTAATGATGACAGTTCAGGAATGCACAAAAGCTAGTTGCTTATCCTATTTGTTTGTGTTTTAGTTATTAAAATCTCTTCTGTACCCAAAATGGCACAAAAGTGTAGTGTACATTTGTAATTTTTTTTTATTTTTTCCTGTTATGCAAGCTGATATGGAAAATCATAGTTAATATTTAGAGCAAATGTTGCTTTCTGGAACCTTTTTTCCAGCGTACCTGACAGAGGAGAGGATAGTGCTGTCGCTGCCATTACCAGGGTACTAATCAGCAAAGTTACAATCATAATTTAGCTACATGAAGAACAACAGTAAGGGAAATCAGTTTAAATAATTATATGCTGTGTATAGCACAGAAATGAGATTTTCACATAATTAAACAAGGAATGGGAGGAGTGGGTTGGGGAAAGCCAACCTCAAAGACCAGCCATTTTCAGATGTGAGTCCTAGGCTTTCTTGTTCCTTCTTTATCATTGTATTGTATTGATTTTTTAATTCAGTTAGACCATAATATTTAAAATGATTTGCGTTCCTTATTTATTTAGTTAATTGGTTTTGATCAGCTTTTTTAAACAGCATGATGATTTTTTAGCATGACACACTCCTGTAAGCCATCTTCTGACTGTTACAGACTTTCTACTACCTCTACAAATCTACTGTTTCCTCTCCTTGACAGGTTTTTACAGTGTTGCAGTCTAATGTAACTTAGCCAATAAAGGGTATGATTATCTATACTGCAGATTCTCAGTGTATCTGCCATCCCTCTTTCTTTCTCTCTCTCTTTTTGCCTTTACTTTTCGCCATACTTAAAAAGCAGGTGACAGAAAGATTCTGTGCCACAATATTTTTTCTATAGTGAATGTTTTAGATTGACCAAAATTTTGTCAGACTCAAAGTAATCTCTTCTTGAAGATAATCAACTAGTGTATTGTTGTGTTTCTGTTTGCATCCTGGAATTCTTACTGTCAAAAATGTATGAATAAATTTTTGCATGGTAAAAAAACAAACAAAAGAAAAGCAAATCATAAAGCCAAAGCAGGTTTTAGTTTTGTGTTTCAAAATCACATAGTGAAAAGCTCATCCCCACCCCAAGAAAGACACTGCTTACATGAAAACAGCTAATTAAAGGAAATTACCCTTTAGAAAGTATCAGCTTGTATTTGTCAGGTAAAATCTGTCTCTTGAGTGATTTCCAGACTTTGACAGTGTGTACATTTCATGGTAATCTGTGTAAGCGTGATACCTTCTAACAGTGCCTCACGCTGCATACAACACTTTTATATTTTGGAATGCACATATACATTTGTCTCATCAATATTTCGGAGTATACTATACTTTTTGGACTAGTTTGTGAACCTTTTACTCACATTGGTATGTACATACTCTCACGTGCTCATTGTCAAATACTCTCAAAGGCATTCACAACCTGGCCTGTACATTTTCCTCTGTACTCATGTATTTAACTATAGAAATATTTGTGAAGCCCTATGAAATGATGAGAATGCATTGACACATTAGGAATTTTTCTTTTGCAATTCCCAAAATGTGTGATTTAACTAGCCTGTGGGGAGAGAGAAACTGGAGTGAAGAGTCTGAAGCAGGATACCAGTTCACGGTTGGTTCTCTGCCGTTTTAAAATTTGTTGGCTTGCAAGTCAAGAAGATTGTTCTTCATGTAAAAAACGTAAGCCCAGTTTTTGTAATTCATCGGTTTCATACAAAGCAATCCATTGTCCTCCAAGTCACTTATTGTGTTTTTGCTTTCATCATTCAGTTCCACACTGGGTCAAATTCTGTCCTTTTAGGTAAAATTCCTACTGATTTCAGTGGGAACTTTGTCTAAAGTGTGCTTGTTTGGACCCAGTATGTTTCAGGAAAAAGTTAGAGGGACACTAAGATAAAACAGAAATATTTATAACTCACCCTTACCTCTTTTATTAAGAACATCATATATTGGAAGACGTGCAATGTGCCAGCACAGGTGCAGAAGGAAGTGGGATGACTCGAGATATCTCCCCTCTGTTCATGGACCAAACACAGTCTGAGTGCCTGCACTCAGTTGAGAGCACAGGCTGCCTCTTGCTACTGCCTTCTGGGGCACTCCCCATTGCAGAGGGGACAGGGAGAACTGGAACTACAACCCTATCATCTCCACGCGAGAGAGCAGAGCTGGCTCACCACTTAAGGGTGTATATGTTGGCATTCCCTGAAGACAATTAACAGGCTGCCTGCTGGGATCATAGCTCTGTTACAGTAATTACTATATTGCAGTTGGATTGATCTGGGGAGATTTTCTATCCTCTGTCACTGTAGGAGCCCCAAACGAACAACATGGACTGACCTCTTTTTAACCATCTCAAGGTAAAATGTAATCTTTACTTATTTCCAATAGCACCTGTCATGTGCTAGGCATTTTCCAAACAAAGAAAAAGGTACAATATCTTTCCCTAATGATCTCGCAACCTAAAGACAGAGTAGCAGCAAAACATATATGCAGTTATGAAATACAGAGGTATTAAATAGGATTAAGTATTTCCAAATTGCTTCTTATAGGCTTGTTGTCAGCGTGAATGAGAGGTTTTCCTGTGGGGATAGATACAACAGGTCAGTTCTTCAGGGTGTTGAGTAAGAAGCAGCAGCAGGACTTGGCGGCAACTTGGCTGTATGAGGCAAGGAGAAGGATGAGTCAAAGATGACCCCCAGATGGTGGGCTCGAGTAGGAAGGAGAATGTTGTTTACCGTATCAGAAGAAGGGGTTAGTGGAGAGGGTTTAGGAGAGATAAGGAGTTTAGTTTTGGCCACTACGTTGACATTGATGGTGAGATGTCCAGGAGGAGTTATCCAAGATACAGGACTATATGGGGATAAGCTAGAAATGGTGGAAAGATAGATTTGGAGCTGAATCAATAGAGGTTGGCATGGGAACTCAGAGTGGAGAAGATGTCATGAAAAGTGTAGTCAACAATGTGAAAAAGCAGCAGTGATGTCTAAAAGGATGGGGATGAAGTAGAGATCGTGAAATTTAGCTAGGAGCAGGTCTGTTTGCCCCTCCCTACTTTATAAGGGCTCCTGTTCTAATTAAGGGAATAAAATAAGACAAACTGGAAGCAACAGGAATCTTCCAACAGTTTAAAGCTGATGTGTCATCTTATCCTGCAAGACTGGTGCCCATTGCCTGAACTGGAATTATTTTGTGACAAAAAATGAGAAATCTTTGGGATCCTCATTTCCTTGATAGGCAGATCATCAAAAGATATGACTCTGTGTGGCCAGGGAAAAGCTGATGTTGTTATGGTAGCTAAGGCTGGACTGAAAAACTTCTCCAGTCCCCAGAGAGTTCCAAAAAAAATGCATCTTTTACAGAAACAAGCAGACTCTGACTAGCCCCAAAGCGGAGAACATGATGGATCATCACTTTAGAGGACATAATATTTTTTAAGCAGATGCTGCATTGCATAATACTTTTTAAGCAGATCCTTTGAGGCTGCTGGAGGATATATATAGATAGCACTCTCCAGGATACTGAATTTGTAGGTCACATCATAGGGTATTGCATGAAAGAGCTGGGGATGCCTCACGCCTTTAAGAAAATACATCTTCTATTAAAATGGCTTCCCACCTTCGTGATTGTACCTTTGAAATTCTTACAACCACAGACTAACATTATTGTGAGCAGCAGAGTGGCATGGATGGCTTTATGTTTGTGCTCCTGGAGAGAGGCTCTATTACCTGTGTCATCAGTATTTCCTTCAAAGGTGAGTTACTCTTGAAGAGGTCAGAAAATGGTACCCATCTTCGTTTCCTGTGAAATGAGAGATTACTGCATATATCTCATCGTCAGCCCAAGCACTGTACCATAGAAGATCCTCAAGGGAAGGAAGTTTCTGTAGGCAGAGGAAAAGGCTTTATTAGTCTTGTAAGTGGCCCATTTTCAGTTACGACACAAGAGGCAAAAGAATGTGGGCCAGCTCTTTCTAAATCCACAGTTTGGAAGTAGATTCCTCTAGTTTATGTGGAAGTGGCTTTGGATAACAAGTAGATAGCGTGGTTCCCGCCACTAGGGTATTCCATAGAATTTCACTGTGGTGGGCTGAAAAACAAATGGGTGTGTAAAGTGAGAATGTAAGAGAACCTATGAAAACAACATGGGACAGATATACAGGAGAAGTAAACCCATGTTTACAGAGTGGGGAAAGACCCTTAATTCTTACCACTGTGGGGTTAGTTTTTATGATTTGTAAGGATCATTAGAGGAAGTATTGTTCGATCCTTCCACTGTGCTCCACAAGAGAAGGTTGACCTCCAGAATCCGGGACTGAAGCAATGAAGAACCCTCCATAGTCTATTTCCCACTATTCCCATGGGCTTGGGTGTCTGGTAGGCAAAAAGCAAAAGGAGAAGATAGTGAGCAGCCTAAAGTACATTACCATATAAAGTCTCAGAGATGCCCCCTCCCCCACCAGTTCTAAATAAGGCCTTCTGTGAGGGAAAAGCTGAATTCTTCTTGTATTTGATTTGCTATCTTCTTGTTTCATGAGCTCTCAGTCCTTTCAGCAAGGCCCGGCTGATAAGCAACAAAGGGAAATCCTCCAGGTACTGTGGTGTCTGAGCGATTTGTAGATACTTTGGAATGTTTCCACAGGATTACTCAACTTCAGCCAAGCATCTTACCTCCTATCATCAAATAGGCAATGAGGGTAATAATACCAGGCTCAGCTGGTAGTTGTGTGCACTTCAACAGGGTAGTGCAGCTGTATTGGCTAAACACGTCTTGATGCCTTCATGAATTCTGCTGAGCAGGAGACTAACCTTTTTCTACTTTTTTTTTTAATACGGGGGAGATGGTAACTAAGTATTTGGTAGAATCTTGTCAGCATTGTTCCCTCCTGACACCACAAACCTTTTGTGAGAACAGTGCTACAGCTGCTGCCACAGTAGCCTGCCCCTCTATACATAAGTCAACGATGGGGTGTCAGCTTAACAGCTAACAGTGTAGTACTTAAGATTCCATTGGTATGTTGAGGCCAGAGCTGAAGTTTGAGGAGGGAGAGCTTAAGAAACCCTGGCAAGACTGCAGTATGGAACAAGCTTAAAGAACAGGGGAATCACTGTGCTCCTGGCTGGCTCTGGCATTGACCTGGGTTGGAGTCCAGGTAACTCTGGAGGCTCCTTGAGATAGTTTGCACCTGATTGCTCCTTGTCCTGAAGTGGGTGGAGAGATGTGGTTGAGTTGCAGCCCCGGGTACTGGCTGCCTCTTGCCCTGAGCTGGGGATCTGTCTTGACTCCTGCTATCAGCTGTGGATGTTCTGTCTGGGCTTACTATCTCCTGGCTGGGTGTTAAGCTCTTCCTGCCCCTTGCTCACTAGACCAGAAGCCCTGGTTCTGCCTGCTCCCTGGCTCATTCCCTTGTGGCCAGGGAGAGGTGGCTAGAACTCTGCCCCAATGAGTGTCACTCTAGCCTTAACTCCAACTCAGTGGCCATGGGATGGGGTTTGGAGGATTATGTTCTTTATGGTTATTGTCATCCGAACCAGGTCTCTCTATAGTTAGACTGAGAACTCCAAGAGAAGACTCCCTAAAGCAGCTCTAACTATAGAGTGTGTTCATCAGCTCTCCACAGCAGGAGATTTCAGCCACAAGCCTGGAGTGGTGCAGAATGTGACTGAAGCCAGGAACATCCCAGCCAACTGGGAAGACTTACCAGGCTTGTCTTGCGCATGCTGCCCCTTGCAGGGCCACACTAAGTTACATGAACTCAGGCCAGTGATCCTGGGATGGCTTGTCTGAGTAAGTGCCAGCCACTATGCAAGTACAGACTACTGCAGAATTTGGCCCAAGTGTAGGCAGGGGCAGCAGTATCATTCAAGAAGCCTGCTTTTGCCTTTTTTTGGGGGGGTGGGGAGACATGTTGATTTGAGCACTAGGGATAAATCCAAACAGATCCAAGGGAAATTCAGGTGAATTCTCCATTTGTCACTGCTAAAGATATTTTGATGGATGATTTTATAGATCTGTCCTTTTGCTCAGTGTTGTAGGTGATGTTGGACAAAGCAATTTACCAGTTCAGGGCAGCAGTAAGGACAGGCAGTGAGCAAGTGTCAAAAAATGACATAGGTTTTTCACTCGCTGCCAGTAAGGCTGATGATTTACTTCATAGTGCACTGTTTATGGGCTACTCCATTTTTTACACTGACTCCAAAAGTTTTAGTGCCTTCATAGAAAGAGACACCAAAGGTATTCTCTGTATAAGATACTCAGATGGCTTTTATATGCCACAACAATACAGAATAATGTGAGAAATTACATGTGGCGGAAGTGTAAAGGAAGCAGTTTGAGAAACAGCAATAAGGTCATTGCTAGTGCTAACTTTCCTAAGCATGAAATGAAATTCTTTGTCAAGTAAATTTATTCTCTGTGGAGATAAAATTAGCTACCATTGTTAAATCAACAGCAACTTTAAAAGAGGCACAAAGGTAACTGGAGTCATCACTAAGCCACATGAATTTAGTTCTTGGAGTTGTACCCTGTGAGTATTTTGAAGAAAAATAGTCTTTCGCATAACTGTTACTAGATTTTTTTGAAAAATAAAAGTAAACTCAAATGATTAGAAAAAACATTCCTTGAATGTTGTAACCAGGAATTTGCTGCATTGGTCAGAATGACTCCAGTAATTTGAATTTGCGAGAAATAGTTGAATACTTCAGTTGACATCCTGGGAACAGGCATCATTATAATAGTAATTGTTGGTAGGCTTTAAATTGACTTGACCAATGTTCTTACTGAAGCTGGTTTGGAGAGGTCAAATCAAATATTTTAAAAAAAATTCTTAAATTCCTTGGCAGCTCTACCAACTGTGTTTGGTAATTATCAGAAGAAGCTTCTGAGTGACTCATTGGAAAATATGTATTTTTAGTTATTCTCCAGATCATTTCTAATGCTTCTTTAGGGACAATAATTTTTTTGCAAGATTATAAAGTTTCTATCATGTTTTAAAGGTCCATATTTGGATTACAGAGCTGCTTAGCAGCCTCAAGCAAGATATAGGGGCCTCTTTGAGAAAGGCACTGTAAACACACATAGAGGCAGTCCCTGAAAGAGCTTACAGTCTAAACAGAGAAGACACGGGTAGTCCAAAAGAAGTATTATTAGCTCCATTTTCCAAATGGAGTCAAAGAGATTTAGTGACATTCTAAAATCACTTAGGAAGTCTTTGGCACAGCCAGGAATTGGACCCATATCACCTGAATGCCAGTCCACTACATTAACTGCAAGATTACCCGGCTCTCTGAGGCCTGATTCCAAAGTCCTTCCTGAGGTAAATCAGCCGTTTATTTCCAATTAGTTAATTAATTCCAGGGTATTGAAATGCCCTTGCAATTTTAATCTCATCTCATGGGTGCCATCTCAATGCAAGTTATGCTCACCTAGAAAAAATAATAAGAAACTAAATTCTAAAATCTACATTAATGTTAAGGAAGAGAAACAAACCCAGCCATGCTCCAGGCAATGTTTGGGCACACTGCCTGTGTTAATGATGATATCTTTTATGTTTAATTTTCTTCCTTTAGTGGATTTATTTCTCAATTTACCATTAATTTCATTTTATAAAACAAAACAGGAATCTACACCTTGGTTCTCTTAGTACAATCTGCCCGACGTAAGTTGCCACACTGGTCAAGGAGCAGTCCAGGGATTTCTTCCCTTGTCCCACCTTATTTCAGGGGGATAGCAATCTATTACTAATCCCTACCAGTACCAGATTACTACCTCTCCCTCCAGCAGCTTGATTGTGTTGGTTGATGGTTGGGGATGGAACTTTTGGCTCCTCCTACTCTCTACCCACTTGTTGGGGGAAGAGTAGTGAGCATGTAGTACTCACTCATCCCTAATGAACTGGACTCCACAGTCCTGGGAGGCCACAGAGGGGCTTGCTAGGAAGTTTTATTCTCCCTTATGTTCCTGTATAGCTGCATAGACTGAGCTACAATCTGGCCCTTAGCCATCAGAGAGTGCATAAAGTGCTTGGTGTGAATATTTGTATTTGACCAGGGCTAATAAGAGATGGTTACTTGCTGTCCTACAATACTTAATGCAGGAAGGTCTTACCCAGGCCAGGGCTCCCTATGTTACATTCTTTCTACACTTCCAGAAGCTACTCTATATAAAGAGAAAATAAGAATGAGGGCCAGCAAGGTGGTGCTGCCACTGATTGCTCTAACTTATCTACGGGGAATTTTTTTTCCCCTAGAATTTAATAGAGAAAGTTTGATGCTTAATTTTTTTTAAAGGCCTTATTTTTTAATTACACAACATATCTGTGAATAAACATATCACTTTTGTCCATCTGGAAGGGGGTAAGACTTTTTTTTTTAAGGACAGACATTAATAAACAAAAAAGAACTAGGGCTGTCAAGCAATTAAAAAAATGAATCGTGATTAATCACACTCTTAAACAATGATACAATACCATTTGTTTAAATATTTTGGATGTTTTCTATATTTTCAAATATATTGATTTCAATTACAACACAGAATACAAAGTGTACAGTGCTCATTTTATATTCATTTTTGATTACAAGTATTTGCACTGTAAAAAAACAAAAGAAATAGTATTTTTCAATTCACTTAATACAAGTACTGTAGTGCAATCTCCTTATCATGAAAGTTGAACTTACAAATGTAGAATTATGTAAAAACAATCAAACCTGTATTCAAAAATAAAACAAGGTAAAATTTTAAAGCCTGCATGTCCATTTAGTCCTACTTCTTGTTCAGCCAATTGCTAAGACAAATAAGTTTGTTTACATTTGCAGGCGATAATGCTGCCCGCTTCTTGTTTACAATGTCACCTGAAAGACGTTCTCATGGCACTGTGGTAGCTGGTGTCGCAAGATGCTCACGTGCCAGATGTGCTAAAGATTCATATGTCCGTTCATGCTTCAACCACCATTCCCAGGGACATGTGTCCATGCTGGTGATGGGTTCTGCTTGATAACCATCCAAAGCAGTGCGGACTGACACATGTTCATTTTCATTATCTGAGTCAGATGCCACCAGCAGAAGGTTGATTTTCTTTTTTGGTGGTTTGGGTTCTGTAGTTTTCACATGAGAGTGTTGCTCTTTTAAGACTTCTGACAGCATGCTCCACACCTCATCCCTCTCAGAGTTTGGAAGGCACTTCCGATTCTTAAACCTTGGGTCGAGTGCTGTAGCTATCTTTAGAAATCTCACATTGGTACCTTCTTTGCATTTTGTCAGATCTGCAGTGAAAGTGTTCTTAAAGGGAACAACGTGTGCTTGGTCATCATCCAAGACTGCTATAACATGAAATATATGGCAGAATGTGGGTAAAACAGAGCAGGGAACATACAATTCTCCCCCGAGGAGTTCAGTCACAAATTTAATTAACGCATTATTTTTTTAATGAGTCATCAGCATGGAAGCATGTCCTCTGGAATGGTGGCCGAAGCATGAAGGGGCAAATCTGGTATGTAAATACCTTGCAATGCCGGCTACGAAGTGCCATGCAAATGCCTGTTCTCGCTTTCTGGTGACAGTGTAAATAAGAAAAGGGCAGCAATATCTCCTGTAAATGTAAACAGACTTATTTGTCTTAGCAATTGGCTGAACAAGAAGTAGGACTTGTAGACTCTGAAGTATTACATTGTTTTGGTTTTAAGTGCAGTTATCTAACAAAAAAAATCTACATTTATAAGTTGCACTTTCACAACAAAGGGATTGTACTACAGTACTTGTATGAGGTGAATTGAAACATACTATTTATTTTGTTTAACATTTTTACAGTGCAAATATTTCTAATCAAAAATAATATACACTGATTTCAATGACAACACAGAATACAATATAGATGCAAATGTAGAAAAACATCCAAAATATTTAATACATTTCAATTGGTATACTCTTGTTTAACAATGTGATAAAAACTGTGATTAATTGTGATTCATTTTTTTAATCACAATTAATATTTTTGAGTTAGTCACAAGAGTTAACTGTGATTAATCGACAGCCCTAAAGAAGAATATGAGACTTATCAAAACCCTATAAAATAATCCTTCTCAAACAAGAAAAAACATTGTAGCCTGTGCCAAATTGTGTTCTCATTGGCATCCATGTATGTTTGGAGTAATTCCACTGGCATCAGTGGGTATCACTGAGTGCGGAATTTGACTTCCAGTCACTAATGCATTGGAACTTAACTGTGTAAACATACACGTGTTATTTTATGGAAGACGGGGGATAGAATGGGGATAGCAAAATATTAGTCCCTGCATGCTTGTAACCAAATTGCACCACCACCAATTTTAAAGCTCCACTTCCCACTTAAATAAAGAAATCTGCTTTTAAACTGATGGCATATTTTGGCTCCTAGCGTTTGAACTAAAAAATTTTCCTCTGGCAAAAAGGCCCATTTAAAAATTTCAATCTGAAATAAAACAGAGCCTAAAAAGATGGAGGCAAACAGGTTCAGGCTTCATAATGAATCACCTAAGTGGAAGCATGACAATGATACTTTAAAACTCTTAAAAAGACTTGGCTTTACTATGGAAATTATTTCAGTTCAAGTAAAAAAGCAATACTAACCATGGGGGAAAGTGTCATTGAAATAGTCTTTCTATCTTTTTTTTTTTTTTTTTTTTTTGCCAGAAAAAGCCTTGAATTATACAGTTGGGAAGCTACATAGCTAAGGAAGAAGATTCAGCAAGGGAATTTTAAGTGAATATTGGAGAATATTCACAGAAATTGAATTTTGAATTTCTACATGAGAATATTCACACAAGAAGCCTGATTTCAAACGTGATAGTCATGCAGTCAGGGAACAGAAACAAACCCTTTGACCTATGTGTCCCATGAAAGCAACTCAAATTTTGCATATCAATTCATAATAAACAGCTGCACATCTAGAATTATTCAGAGAAATTGTGTCAACTTCTTTTTAATAATGAATAACTTGAGAATATTGTGACCTGTTCACTGACTTCACAAACAGAAAATGCGACAAAAATAATCAATTTGTTATGAATTATTTGTTCAGCTCTAGTATTTTAAAAGCTGTCATGCTTATTTTGAAAACATGTCATATGATCAAGCTCAGCCAGTATCACCACCTGGGCCCACTAGAGTTCCCTCAGAACCTGCTCCAACCCATCCTGCGGTCAATGGAGGTCCTTACTGAGGGAACTACCTTTCTCTGGCTTTACATGATGGCAATGTGCAGCTATGAGGAGGGCACTCATACATTATCATCTGGCACAGAGAAAAATATCACTTAAGTCAAACTCAAGAATTACCTCAAAAATTCGTATAAGCCCAGGTTTATCCATTATATTGCTCAGTATACATATGAAGTATGTGGCCCCAAAGTTATCTTTGTTTAGTGCCAGAGCAAATAAAGAATCACTACATTTAGTTTCCTTCCACAACAGAAGACTCAGCTGAATGCAGAGATGTCTACTGGGAGAGGGATCCTCTGCCAAGGCCATAGCAAAATGGCTGTTAGGAGACTGCTCCAGGTTGGAGTGATTTTGTTCATGGTGGAGGAAGGTCCAGAGGATCTGCATAATGGTGGATCCTAGGGCACTATCCTTTCTGAAGCCATCTCCCATCCTATTCCCAAGAATCAGTGTACACACACACACACACACACACACACCATGCTCTCCCAACCCTCCTCCCTTGTCTGGTGCAACTGTAGAAGGCCTATTTGCTTACCTGTCTAAACACTACAGTGATGGGAGGCTATAGAAGTATCTGATCACTTTGCAATCATTGATGGATTTCTTCTCACAGCACCCCTGTGAGGTAAGGAAGTGCTATTATCCCCATTTTATAGGTGGGGAAATGGGGACTGGGCAGACTTAGGCTATAACGTTGAAACTCGGGTATGCCTAAAGCTAGTTACTTAAATCTATAATAATTAATCACCTAACTGAGTGCCTGAAGTTTCATAGGTCTTGAAGACTCATGGGTCACACTGACTTCAGCTGGGAGCTGTGGGTGCTCAGCAGGGCTGGCCATAGAACAAATAGGGCTCCAGATGAGGAAGGTCTTTGGCACCTCCCCTCCATTTGTTAAACTTTTGCATACTTTATTTTTTATTGCACTTGTAGCCCATTTCACAACTTCGATGCATGATTTACATGCATGATTTATCCCTGTCTTATGACACGATACATTTGCATGCTAAGATCTGTAAATCTATTTATTCATGCCATATAACCAAATAAAAAAATTGTTTCCTCTAAACTTATAGAAACTTTTTAATGTTAAGAATAACTGAAATGTACTAACATCAAGAAATTGAACTCTGCACCCACATTGGGTGGACACGTATTAAATAATGTTACAGCAGATGACAGCCTTAGCATGTTAAGCCCAGACCTTTAGTTCAAAAGGTCACTTTTCTCCCCTTGTCCTCACGACCTGAGGCGCAGCGTTAGAGAGAGCCAAAGCCCTCCAAGCCCAGCACTCCACACGGTCGCCTGTGTCGCTTGTCCCTAAATCTGGCCCTGGTGCTCAGCATATCTGATAATCAGGCCACATACTTTGATGCCTAAATATGGGCACCCATTTGAAAATTATTACTACTATTACTGTTTGTTTGTATTGTGGCAGTGCCTTGACACTATGGTAATAAAAATCAGCAATGACAATTATAATTCATAATAAATATGCTGGGCTAAGTGTTTTGACCAAGGCCATATAGCAATAGAATTAATGCCAGATCTTCTGAGGCCAAAGTCAAGTATCTTAAATAGAAGAGTGTCCCCTCTCTCATGGGCAGAACTTTTCCTTATGGTAAGTGTGAATACTGAAGTTGGGTGAAAATGTCTGTATATTTTTCTCAAGAGGTTTTTTTTGCATGTGAAATTTTCCAACCAGTTTTGGTGGCTATGCCAACTAAAATTTTGTACTGAGTGTGTGCTGTAACCAATGTAGTATTATTATAATTATATTTATTAATGTATGATTTGTATTGCAGTTGAATTTACAGCTCTCCAGTCATAAACCAGGACCCCATTTTGGACTGTAAAAACACCTAACAAAAAGGCCATCCCTTCACTGAGGAGCTTACAGCTGAAGGTCCATTTTTTCATAACTGTGTTATGCAACCCATTTGCTTCAAACACGGACACTTCATGGCCATACTCTTCAATTGAGATGATTCACACCCTACATTTTACAGGTCAAAGTTCAGCCATTTTGGAAATTTACATGAAAAAAGTGTGATAATTAAAAAAAATTGTAAACACATTTTTCACCCTCAGAATTAAAACATGGCTGATTTTTTTTATTCAGACTTTTGGGAAATAAGTAATCTTTGGGGAGAGAGCAAGCACAAAAGGTGAATTTTTCATAGCAATACGATCTTGTGAAAACAGGGTCTGATCATTGAAACTGTTTACAAAAGTAATGGCAGGAGTCTAAAATGCTATTGTAGTTTTGTGAGCCGTTCATTGAACATATAGAGATTAACCAATTCCCAGTCCACTGTCACTCGTTTTTAATTGCAGTTGAGTCATGTCAGAAAACTCTTGGGATGAGCAAACCATTTCTTGAAGAACAGAATAGCGAGTCCAAGGTAAGAATTTACCAGGTGCCAAGAATCTCTAGACTCAGTTAGTGTCTCATTATTTGGTGAATAAACCAATTGGCATTGCTTAGTCAAACATCAGAATCATTCCTGTCCAAGACAGCCCTCATTGTATAGCAGCATGTGGCCATTATTCTCTTCCACATCAATTTCTTTCTGAGGGCAGAAGACAATAGTGAATATTTAATGGTTTCCATGGAGTTTGATTCTCTTTTAGTTTTAAAAACACTGTTCTTTAAAATTAATAATTGGGAGGTAAGTGAACTGTTTCTACTGGCAATCTATCCTACCTGCATTGCTCTATCTAGATTTTTATGCCAGGGTATCTGAGTGCCTTATGTATCCTATAAACCCAAAAGGAAATCTAAATACACACTTTCCTTAGCACAGGTAGCATTATTGTCCTTTATAAGTATAGTTGTGATGGGAAAAATATGTTGAACAGATGAACAGCATTGTGTCCCATCTGCAGTCAATATAATAGCCATCTTGAATGCTTACAGGTGAGGGTTCCTCAACCATGAACCCACCAAGTAACCTCTCTTCTGCTTCCCCCAGTCACACTATTGTAAACAATTCCATTCTTCCTGAGGAGCACAGTCAATGCGGCAAGTCTGGGTCGTGAAGAGAGAGGTAATTCCTGGTATCCAATACTTCCCCTCTCCTCCATCAAAGACTTTGAAAACTCAGTCAGAACTTTAACTTTAATCTGGTATTCACTTGGGTCCAGGTCAGTCGTGATTGTCCTGTTATTTAGTAAGTGGACTGCTGCATGTTGCACCAGTTGCATCTTTTTAAGTTTCAATGGTTTCATTTTGAAGCATGTAGTGTACAGCAATAATCAAGCCCATCGGTCATGAATGCATGGATCATTTTGAGCAAGGCATTTCTCTCAGGAAGAGACACATTCTTTGGTAGATAGAGGAAGATGGTTTTGCATCGGTTGCTATTAATATATCCAGCACAAGGAAAGAGTTCAGAAGGAACTGGTTATATACTGATTTATTGATTACTCCGTACTGAGTGTGATGGGCTGGTGCTGGCTAGTTCTGAATATTTTCATTTTCCAGACAACATCACTGTGTCTTATCCAGATTTAGATTCCACCAGTTACTCTTCAGCCAGTTGCTGATTTCATGCAGGCTCTGGAATAGGTGGGAAATGGTGGACTGTGATGTAGAGATGGGTGTCATCTGTGTATTGCTAGCATCCGAGTCTGTGCTGTCTTAATAGCCCACCCTGGGGGGAGTGCCAGTGATCACCTGTTAAATCCCAGTAATTTCAGCTGTATGGTAGAAGATGATATAGCACAGATTCTGTCAGCATTTTAATGGAATGTCTTAATTATCACCATCTTTGGAGAAATAAATAGCAAAGTTAGAGGTAATGTTTGGTCCATAAGAACTTGAAAAAAAATTGAACAGTCTGAAGATAAAGGCATCTGATGGATGAAAATAGCCCTTTGATATGGTTGCTTGAGGCCTGTTTCTGCTCTTACTGAAGTCAAAGAAAAAGTGGCCACAGACTTCAATAAAAGCATGAACATGCCCTTGTTCTGTATTTCCAGTGCTTATTGTCTTTACTACATTTGTGTTCTTATATTTGGCTTTCAAAAGTCATAGGGCAGTATGAACTCCCTTTCACCAATATCACCATAATTATCAGGCGATAATCGCCATTATAATCTTGTCATTGGGCAAATCAATTACTTTAAATGTGGTGGTTCTTGCCCACTAATCAATTCATTTAAATCCAGTTTAAAAAAAGAGCTATTTCATGATTCTGTACATTCAGTTGCTACGGAACGTCCAGCCTAGTTCTGCTTTGACGTATCCCTATACTTCTCTTTTGGACAAGGCAGGCTCTCTCTCTCTTATAGTCTTTGCATTCCTTCCAACTTGATGCACATAGTCATTTGTAATCAAGGCTGTAAATTGTATTTAAAGCTGTCCAGCACTACCCATGAGTAGCTGAATCATAAATGAGAGTATTGTCCTGCCTGTACTCTTACTTATCCTTCCATCCGTAATAGATCCTTTCATTTATGCTCAATTAGCGTTTCCACTCTTGCATTCAGTCCCTGAAAGTTTCCACTCTTTTCTTCAGGTCTTGAATGCTGATGGTGTGGTAGATGGTTGCCTCTACCCATAATTTGTTTAGCTCTTTTGTGCAATAGATTTCACTTCGAAAAAAAAAAGTTTATTTGTTTTGACAAGCCCAAACAGGATGGCTGTATTGTGCCTCTAACATGTCATAATGTAAAATAGTCCCTGCAATTAGCTCTGCAGTATTACTGCTCTGGAATAGACTGCTTAATATTTTTTTGACAACTGGAAGCTCAAACCGTAATGCTCCTGTAAAACTGACTCATCTATTAGAGGGATGATCCTTTTGCTTTTGATACAGAAGAGAGCCAAGGTGCACCAATCACATGTCAGAAGCAGTCATTTTGAGAACAGAACCTCACAGTGTTTAAGTAAACAGAGTGCTTTTCCTTTCACTTAAATGCTCTTATACTTAGTGGACAATGTGGATTTCAACAGTATGCCATCCTGAGCCATTTCCTATGGCTCCTGACTGTACTGCTGTCTTGTTTCACAGGTCAGTAAAATAACTCCACTAGGTTTGTCTGACGTCAGTGCAGTAAACCTTCCCAGTGCTGCTAGCTGCTCCTTGTTAGGTATTATAACTCTGCTGGGACTTGAGCCTGATGCAAAATATGTGTCTCCTAATATTTGTAATCATTTGTTCCATTGCTACTGCATCTTTTTACATTTGCTGATATCTTGGGGGGCCAGGGAGGGGAGGTTAAAAAGAAGCTTTCCAGCTCAGATAAATGTTTCCTTTTTTCTTCAGCTTCCTGCTACCCAACCCCATTTCCTTTATTTTAGAAGAAGGAAAAAAGCAAAATGTAAAGCAGATTACCCAGTCCAACTTCCTTGCTTTGGATTCAAAACAGAAAATACAGTATATTTACACTCTTTTTTTGTATGATCAGATACAATTTATTTCTCTCCTGCTGTAAAAGTTGCTGGTTCTTCGGAATCACTGTTCAATTACATTATGAATATGTTCCTAAAAGAGGATTCTTTTTCACTGTTAATAAAACTGGCTTCTGTTTTTATCTCACGATTCCTTGGATATTGTTCACCATTTCCATTGTAGGCAGAACAGTATCAGTCTACTTACAGCAGCATCTCATTTTGGTGTCTCAAGTAGGCACCATATTTTTATGAGTGAAGCTTGGAAGATTCTTACTCCCTTCCCCCACCACCCATTCAACCCCAGGATGGCAGATAATTTTTATTTCTCAGGGCCTTTCTGAATATCAGACGTCCTTAACCTTTGCCATTGTTGATAATAGGTTTAAATCACATACAGAAGCTCAAATGTCAAATTAATCCTGGTTTAACTTGATTGCCATCAACAGATTTAAACCAGGGGAGAATTTAGCTTTGAGCTTCCATTTTGGGGAAGCATCTGACTCGGGCTTTTGCTATATGAGACTTCTACAGGAGAACCTGAAGGTGCAGTAGAACTTGAAGATGAACCCATGATCTCAAAGGCGTCTCAGGAATCACTTTCCCAGTATTGTATTGTTGAAGTTCTGAGTGCTTCCAAAATTTAGTATGAGGCTGGAAGGTGCACTCGAAGGATCTGTGGTTGTTCTCATTCTGGTTGAGAGTTTGGTGCTGGATATTGCACCACAGCTGTGTTTCCTCTGATTTGTTGAGGCAGTGGTAGAAGAAGAAAAGATAAATTGGAACATCCCAGATTAGAAATTTTAGCCAATGTTATGCTGTTTATCACTCCAAGGAAGAGTAATTAAGGGACTCATCTTGCAGACTCCGGCTTACAGAGCACCCACTGAAGCAAACTGAAGTTCAGTGCACAGAAGGCTTGAAAGATTGGGCCTTAACTAGAGACAGCATAAATCTAACATGACCATCCTCTGACCTATTACTGTAACATCACAAAGGGATTGAACAGAAAACTAGAAGCCTTGAGAATCGTTATGAACAAAATAGGGGCTATTTGTGGCTTCATAATATATTTTAAATTTTTCCTTTTAAACTAAAACCAGATTCTCTCATTACAACAGGCACTGGGTTCTTCAGGAAGTGGCTGTGAAAGGGATACGCTAAATTCTTTATAATTTTGTTTTTGTTTTTAGGATTGGTTAATCCGCGGGAGGAATATAGAGGTGGTTATATTGGCTACATTGTTACTTAATGTTGTATTTCTATTTGGGTCCTGTTGCTGATCTATGTGATTTTGCATCTCTGAGAAGATGTTCACTTGCACATTGGTGACCTTTGCACTGTATCACATTGGTGATCTTTTAATAAGGAATCTCTATTATAATGCACAAATGGATTTCCAGTCAGTCATGGAATTGGCACTCTCTAGTTTTTTGGTTTTCACTTCTCCAGCTAAATTGAGAGCATCCAGAATCTAAACTGGTGTAATTAAAACCTTAATCTGGGCCCTTAATTACTAATTACAGCAATTTACACTTCGTATCACTAGCACCCCTTTACTAACATGAAACCCACCTCTGAATTTGGCCTTTTGTGTCAAAGTTGAAGGGAATTCTCAGTTGGTCTGACTTTTACACTAATAATATTGCCAACTTCAAGCATTCAAAAATCCTACTGGACCCCAAAAATAATGAAATTGACTTAAAATAATATTTTAAAAAATAATACATTTGGAGTGCTTTTTATTTGCCTCCTGATTTCCGAGCCTTTAAGGGTACAGTCATTTCATTCTTTCAAACTTTTCTGTGAAACCATGGAGGCTACAAACTTAACTTTGTTTAAAAAAAAAAAAAAGAAAGAAAGAAAGCTGACATTTTCCTGCAATCTGTTGACTCCAGTGGTTGGGTCTTGAAGGAAAACACCAAATATTGTGAAACTCATAATAAAATCGCAAGAGGGGGCAACAGCATACTGATGAAGCTGGAAGAAGGAGAAAAATACACCAGCTGACGCTCCCTTAGACCTCTCTGAAAATGGGAACTGTTTTTTAACTGGATTGTGTATAAGATCAGCACTGTGGCAACCAAGGCATTATTGTTGCCACAGACATCTACACTGCAAAACAAACCCCATTGCAACAAGTCTCAGAGCCTGGGTCAACTGACTCAGCCTTGCAAGTCTCATGCTATGGAGTTAAAAAAAGCAGTGTAGACATTCCTGCTCCAGCTGGAGCCTGGGCTCTGAAATCCCTGCTTCTTTGCTAGATTTCAGAGCCTGGGCTCTAGCCCAAGTGGGGACATCTACATTGCTATTTGTAGCCCCATAGCAGGTGTTCCACAAACCCCAGTCAGCTGACCTGGGCTCTGAGACTTGCTGCCCTGGGTTTTTTGTTTTTGTTTTTGCAATGCAGACATACCCATAAAGACTGAGTCTGTCCCCTTCCCTTGCCTTCTGCAGCTACTCAGCTATCACAATCTCTGACCAGTTACTACTGGCCTTGTAGGTGGTTACTATCCACAGACCTTGAGTGCTTAGACTTTTAGTTAAAGTCATTTTCATTTATTGTATGTGGAAAAATCATAATGAAGAGTCAGCACTTGAAGAGGTGAGTTATGTAAATCCTAACTTTGCTTAGTAACCACTTAACTAAACTGCATTTGGGAGAGAGAATCTTCATAGAACTCTGCCCCTAAATCGCATCAGCAGGATATCAACTGACTTCACAGTTAACCAATAAAATCTCCTGTTACAAACATTACATCATCAGAACAACTGCTCATTGGCTGAGCATTCCTTGGAGCTATAACACTGTTTCTATCAGCTTCTCAAAACTGCCTATTTCAAAATTAACCCTTTCATGAGTGCCAAATGCAGCCACATTCTCTTTTAAATATTGTAATTTACACCTAGGGGATTCTTAATCTTAACTCTTCCCTGTAATTAACGTACATTTGAAAAATGCTTCGAATCTCATGCTCTTGCTGATTCAGTGGTCTGGAACTTTAAAATTTGGGGGTCTTTACAATCCTGATAGTAAATTCCCCAAAGAGGCCTATGTAAATAATACATTTGTGGTGCTTCATTGAAAAGCATTTACTGTGTGTATATTTTTTTGTGTTATTCTCTTTTACAAGCACCGTTCTTGTCATTGGGCCCTATCTGTCTAATTAGTAAATCATAGTCCAAATACTAACATTTTGTCCTGAAAGGAGGGTCAACGTGTGCTGCTGCTATGGATTTTTCCACATAAATTGACTTTGTGCAGCATTTCTACTTAGTGAATTATAATCAGTAGAGAGAGCCAGACATGTACAAATCTCAGTGGCCTCATTTTATTACATGCACTTTAAGGATAGTCTGTTAAGGTGGAATGTTGCTTGGGTGGTAGTTAACAAGGACACCGGCAGACGAAGTCCAACAGAACGGCACAGTTTGTACAAAAATTTGAAAATTTCCATAGCTGCAACAAATTGTGAAACCAGTTTCACCCCCATGCGCCCCTTCTACACATGAGCATCTCACATATATGATTACACATGTAATTATACTGTCACACATAGAGCAGTTTGTGGCATGTCTACACAGCATGCAGTAGTTGTACCCTTTGGTGTTGCTGTACTGGAGTTCTATCAGTGTTGGACATCAGCTGGGAATCGGTAAATTCTTCCATAAAAATTAATTCCAAGTAGAAAGTGAAATTCTCAGTCCAGCAGGGGAAAAAATGCCATAATCTTTTTAAAAAAATAGATACGTACCTGTTTTTATAAATATGTATGCCTGTATAGATATCAGCATGAGTATGGAATGAGTAGGTGGGTTGGTTCAAATGTCTATTTCATTTTCATTTATGTATATAGTGCCCCAAGAAGCACATAGGCTAAGCGTGTATGGACAAAGAGGTTTAGATGGAGGTTAGGGAAAGGTAACAAGAAAAGGAAATTTTTATATAAATCAGTGAGGCAGCATTTCAGAAGTGTGCTTTTAAGAGGGACTTAAAAGAGGAGAGGATATGAGCCTTGCTGATGACATCAGGGAGGTCAAACCATGTATGGAAGAAGGAAGAGAAAGTCTCCATTTAAAGAAGTTAGACACAACCAGGAAATGCATGAGAAAAGTGATCTCTATCATGCTGCTTCCAGGCTATTTCAAGGCAGCCTGGCATTTATCCCACTTTGATATACATCCTTTGGGCACCTTATGGCATACACTGAACTGGAGTTGCCTGCAAGCAAAGCACAAGTTGCAGGGATATAAAAAAGCCTCCTATTTTGTCAACCTCAAAATAAAACTGCCACTATGTTGTAAACTCTCACTGTCCTGACCCCCATATGTCTAGGTAATGCAGAAAATACTGTACATTACAACTCACACTGACTGGACACCTCTGGGATATCTTAAGTCAAAGGTGAGATTTAAGCATGGATTATTATGATTTTCTCAGTAGAAATCAGATTATTACCATTATTAGATTGTGGATTTTTTGTATTGAATATACAAGCATTTGACAAAGCACTACACTATAATAGTTTAATAATACACATTTTGAACCATAAAATTATTATATCCAGTCTTAAAAAGTTAAATATGTCACTATTAGGGTAGAGTAACATAAAATTCAGTTTATAATATTAAAATTCAAAAAATGACACAATGTTATCCATCACGTTCCCTGGCAATATTAAACTTTCCTCATTTTTCTTTAATTTTTGCATTTTTAGTATAATAAATTGAGATTAAAGCAAAATCCTCATGTTCAAGGTCTCTTGGCGGTGAGTGGCAGTAAAGTTACACATAAAGTGATAAGAAAACAAATCATACAAAAATCTAATATTTAATAACATTTCAGACAGATTACGGAGATTTAAGACTCTGAACTGTAATCAGCAT
Source organism: Lepidochelys kempii (assembly GCF_965140285.1). Taxonomy (NCBI): domain Eukaryota; kingdom Metazoa; phylum Chordata; order Testudines; family Cheloniidae; genus Lepidochelys; species Lepidochelys kempii. Next base: position 101,755,916 of record NC_136381.1, on the reverse strand, counting down.
TGGAGCAGTGCAGACATTCTAGTAATTACAGAGGGAACACTTGAGTCTCTTCTGAAATAAATGCAGATTATCACCACAAGGCTTGAAATAAATTGAATAGCAATTGAAAAACTGAGATATTCTTTTCTGAAGGATTCTTATTTTGCTCCCAATGGCCTTTTGTGAACTCTCAAAATATTTTTCTTTTAGCTGAGAGGATATTGACAACCTTAGAATTCTTTGTGTGTGTGCGCGCTAATATTATTATGCATTTAAATGTGTGAGCTTTTGCATTTCTTCAGCCAAAAAAAAAAAAAAAGTGAAACTTCCAAAAATATTTCCCTACAAGGGCTTTAAAATGCCTTGATGTGTGTTCAGCCATTTTTCTGTTGGTTTTTTTAGAAGTACCCACAGTATAAAAAGTTGCATTTTTATTCACCTAATAAATGGGGAAATTCTTTAAAAATGTTGTTCAGTTGACAATGAACTGATGGCCAAATTACACAATAATGCAAAAAAAAAAAAAAAAGAAAGAAAGAAAGAAAGAAAAAAGAAAAAAAAAGTTAACTGGTCTCTCTCTTTGCAGATACTGTAAATATCAATTACTCGGTGATGCATTATATGGAATAATCTAATTCAGCATGTCAAACTTTTCAACTGAATTTATAAATTCAGCTGCATCAGCCTCTGCATCATTTACAACAAGTAATTGTTAGCTTCTCTAGAAACCAGTGCCTCTGAAGAACAGGATAGATTTAGTATGTGTTTTACTCTGTGAACAAAATGAACGCCATGAGTTCCACACAATAGAACGAAATATTGCATATTGTATTTTGTAGGCTGAGCCTTTTTCTTTCTTTTTTTTTAATATTATTTTTATTTTGTGCCAGTAGAGCTATCCGGTCTTGAATATGTCAGTGTGCCTTGAATGTGCAGTCACATTCTGAGGTATGTCTTTGAACTCTTCAGTGGTGCTTTGCATTTCTTTGAGACCTTTTAGAGGGAGGAGATAGAGAAATATGGACAAAAATGCTGTGAGGTTGTCTCATTATTTCTCTTCCATTTTAAAAAAAAAAAGAGTTCTTGTTCGGCAGGAAGACCTCCGTTTTACAGTATATTCAGCATCTCCTCATGGCTTCATACTGATATTTGCAGACAGCATGGGGGAAGGCTTGCCGATTTAAAATGGCCAAGACAATATTTGCTATCTGTTCTGAACAAAGAAATTATCATCACCAGCTAACCATTACGTTGACAAAACAATAACTTGGTTTCTGATGTGTATTTCATCCTGGGCCTTTTATTGTTGAAACATAACACAGAGAAAGGGAGGATAATCATCTGTGATCAACAAAATTCGGACCCTATCCTGAAGTCCTTATGAAACCAGTAGGAGTTTTGTCTGTGTAGGGGCTGCAGGGGGGGACTGCATGCATGCACCCAGTTAGGGCCTGCCACCCTTACTTATGGGGAGTAATATTTTACTTGTAAAGTAGTCCCACTGACAAGTACTGTTCCATGTGAGGAACTACTAAGGGAATAAAGTACAACTCCATGTGAGGTGGCAGAATCTGGCCTGTAACACATTTAATACAAGAAAAGTTTATTCAGTACCATCAGAGTAACAGCACTTACATCACAGAGTCAGCCACTTCAGTAACATCAGCAATGAATGCTACGTGTGTGTACGTCACAAGTCAACTGGACATAATTTAAAGATATTTATGGGGGGATTTTACAAAAGGCCATTTGCGTTACAAAAAATAAAAAAGCCAATAAAAGTTTGGAACAGAAGGGTATTCACAGAGATGTAATAGTATATTTTTATAGTGGTTTCCTTTCATCGAACTTACAGTTTAGCAGTTTTCAATTCTGTATGGGTTGAAGAGAGTAGGGAGGAAGAGAAAGAAAAGGGGACACATTTTGATGTAGTTTCTCTATTATAGTTGTATAATTATTTGCCATAGTTGTGGTTACATCCCTTTGCTTAGCAACTGTCTGTGATCATCTTTAAATGTGATGAGGGATCTGAGTTTACTACCCTGGTTCATTCCTTGTAATAACACACATAAAATGTAATGCATTAAACAAGTTTAATTTTTAAAATCTATCTTGCACATGTCCCCTTGACAGGAACATTCCATGAGCAGATATCTTTTTGTACTACTTGGGGCACAGTCTCTGACAGAGATTACTTTATAACCTGAAGTAAAAGTATCAGTATAAAATGTAAGATTGTATACATGGGATTTCATCCAGAGCACTCAGCCAAAAGAAATATCGAACCACTACTACATCATTCCAATGAGTTAAGTATTGTGTATAGTTTTGTTATTTTAAGCAAATGCATTCATATTTGCTTTTAAAACTATCAAGGATTGGTCTAGGAAATTTTTCAGTGAAAGGAGTGTGCGTGTGTGTGTGTGTTTATAAAATTACATAAGCTTATTTTCCTCTGTGACAAAAGAGTTTAGCATAATTGTTCAATGAAAGAATCAAAATTTTCATGAATAAGCATTAGCCATTCAGATTTCCCATTTATTGTACAAAATCATAAATAAACTTCATTCCTTTTTTCTTTTCACGTTAATGCCTTGCCACCTTTATCAAATCCATATGTTGCATAGAATCTGGCACTTTCATTTGAAAGCAGGGCTATAAGGAATTATATTTACAGGGTTAAGGAAAATATTTGAATGGGTTCCAGTTTAAATGGGAGTGGGGAAGGAAAAAGGGAAATGGTACACATCAACTTGGGCTGACGGTTTGGGTGCCAAAACAGGAGCTTTCTATAGGCCCAACTAGAACTGCCTTAGTCTTTATATTCCACTTCTGATTTCTGTTGGTGTAGGGAATAAATAACTACTGCAGTCCATCCATAAATGTCTTCCCTCCCATCGGTCAAACAGACCATGCTTTCTTGTTTTTAGAAATGCTTTCCACTGTCTCATACGCCAGCTTTGTGCCAGCCAAAGGTTCTCCTGCTCTGGAGGAATCCTCAGCTGAACTCTTGGAGTAGCATAAGGGACACATTTTGAGGGCTAGGACCTGGCCCTTAGTCTTGAACAAGCAAGCAAGATTCCACAGTAGTTCTAGTCATGGCCTCTTTGCCTATACAAATGCTAACAGATTGTATTGATTGACTGGATTTGTTGTTTTTCGTGAAAGCTTCAGGAGACAGTGCCCACAGGTAGTGGATCTGGGAGAATGAAGGGATTATCACTGTATGCTGCAGAAAATTTTTGCTTAAATTAAAGATCAGTGTCATCATAGAATGTATTTCTGTCAAATGTTCAGGTTTCCCTTCTCCTTTAACACAAACACTGCCTTAGTAATTAGAAATGAGATATGGGATTTAAATATATAAAAAAATATATAAAATATTATTCCTGCCTCTCCTCTTAGACAAAACTAAATGCCAGTTAAATTATTCCAGCTCTATGCAAAAAAGGCTTGCTGTGGCGTAGGTTTTGTCTGAAAAGTAGAGATGCGTAAACTTCGAAATGATGGTATTCTTTTTATTGTTCTTATAAGAGAAGGCACAATATGGCTGTTTACAGCAACTAGGAAATCAGACAACAACTAAGAATGTCATTGTTTTCTCTAGTGCGATGCTTTATTGTGGAAGTTCAGGGAGAAATCCTCGTGATAGAAATAACCCAGCAGATATTTTCACTACTTTTGACACTTATAATAGCCTTTAAAATTATTATTAAGATATCTTAGGGGTGAACCACAAAGTTTGAGTAAAATGAAAAAAAAAAGAAGAGAGAGAGAGAACTTAGTTATGGCATATGTGCACATACCTTCAAATTACAGATGCACCTATGTGTTAAAAATAACATTTGGCCATCACTTTCTGCTTCATTTCTCTTGTAGGGAGCTGTCCTGTGGTGAAGTCCATGGGGGTCTGCATAGCTACTGTTACCAGTGCAGAGCTCATTGCAGAACCTCTTCTTATCTATACCTATGTCATTTCAAATCTTATCTCACCTTGATTGTAAACTTCATGTGGCAGGGATCGGTTGTTTTATTTGTCTGTAAAGTGCCTGTATATCTGCATTATAGCATTGTGTACATAATATTAAAATTATGTGTGTTAGGCAGTGGCAGATTAATGATTTTGCCGCCCCTAGACCCAGAAATAATTGCCGCCCTCCCCCCCCGCTCACCTCCGCTCCAACTCTACCTCTTCCCCCCAGTGCGCGGCTGGGTCCTGCTTCTCCCCACTCCCTGCCAGCACTTGTGCGTGAAACAGTTTCGGGAAGGGGGGAAACATGGCATGCTCAGGAGAGGAGGCGGGGCTGGAGCGGGGATTTAGGGAAGGGGACCAATAGGGGCAGGGAGGGGGGCGGGGAAGGGGTGGAGTTGGGGCAGGACTGGGGGTGGAGGGCGCGAACTGGCACCAGGGGAAGCAGCCTCTGGTTACTATTATAAATTTGCCGTCCTAGGCCTAGGCCTTGTCGGCCTAGGTGTTAATACGCCACTGGTGTTATGGTAGTGCCTGCAGGCCTCAACAAAGATCAGGGCCTCACTGTGCTAGGTCTTGTGTAAACACATAATAAGAGGCAGTCCCTATCTCGAAGAGCCGACAGTCCAAATAATCAAGACAGACAAAGTGTGGCAGGTGAAGCACAGGCACAAAAAAGTGAAGTGATTTGCCCAAGGTCAAGCAGCAGGTCAGTGACAGCGCCAGGAATAGAGCCCAGGTCCCCATTGGACCGTATTGTCTCTAGTAAAATTGCCGTGTTCAGAATGCTGTTTCCAATGCAATAATCAAGAATATCAATTCACAAACCCTTAAAATAACATAGAGAGTAAAATGTAAAGTTCTATCCAGCAGGAAACATTCAAGATCTTCTACAGCCCAACAGACTGTGGTAGGTCTCAGAGAGTGACTGTGCAACAAACTGATTAAATCAGGGACCGGCAGGTCTGCTAAGTGGGGTTGCTAAATAAAAAAAAAAAACCCTTCATGTCTCTCCAGGAATTGTGGAGCAACTCTAAGCAGAGGGAAGGAGTACTTCATCAGCATGATGAAGTGAGCTGTAGCTCACGAAAGCTCATGCTCAAATAAATTGGTTAGTCTCTAAGGTGCCACAAGTACTCCTTTTCTTTTTGCGAATACAGACTAACACGGCTGTTCCTCTGAAACCTGTCTCTAAGCAGAGGAGTACTCATATGAAGATGCTCCCTGCTTCGTGCACTGGGCAGCTTTGAATGTAAAGCCAGGTTCTTACAGCCCTAAATCTGGATGCATCCCAGACTGTAGGTACAAAAGGAGGAGACAGACTGGTCTTGGTTAGTTATAGTTTTTGTTTTTTTTTTAAATTACCTATTGTGAGGAGGTCCTTCAATCCCCCTATTGTTGCATGAATCACCTCAGGAGGAAATCTGTAGCCTAACATACTGAATATCATCCCTCAGCATCTAGGTATGGGATGACTGTGGTCTGAGGTAACAAGTCTGACTATCTCAGTCCAAGCAGAAGCTTCTTCAAAACCCAGATCTCCCCCTACTGAGCTTTGGCGTGAGGGGATGATTCAGAACTGTACCCAGGCCCAGACTGAATCTTAATGCCAGTCCTGCTTCAGCTCAGATCTTAAAAACTCAGAGATTTTAGGAAAGGTTGAAAGACAGCAATGGATCCTAATTTTATAAAAAGAAAAGGAGTACTTGTGGCATCTTAGAGACTAACAAATTTATTTGAGCATAAGCTTTCGTGAGCTACAGCCTAGCTCACGAAAGCTTATGCTCAAATAAATTTGCTAGTCTCTAAGGTGCCACAAGTACTCCTTTTCTTTTTGCGAATACATACTAACACGGCTGCTACTCTGAAACCTAATTTTATAGTGCAGTCCCCACTACTAAAGAAAGGTATTTTTGGTTTGCAGTGGAAAATTGGGCAGAATTGCATTTTATTTTGTTTATTTAGTTAATAGTATTTGATTCACATTCTGGTACTGATAGCAGCAATTAAATCAGACTGGAAATGCAGTAAAAACACCACAATGACTGTTCTATGTATTCCAGATCCGACACACGAGGGACCCTACCTGTGGCTCTTTTCAGGTCTGACCTCACCAATGGCTCATCACACTAACTAACAAAGATGGACACTCTTCTATATCACTTAGCAGCTTAAATATATTAATGCTGACAAACTTTTTTATTAAAAGTCCTTTTAATTTTAATAGTTATGTAAATTAAGTAATGAGTAAAATGGTCAAACTGACTTCAATGGGACCTAAGCACCATGCTTTAAAGTAAGTGTGTGCTTAAGTTCTTTGCTGAATAAGGATAAGATGTGGAATCAGAGCCTAAGTGAAGGAAATGCTCTTCCATTATAAATGTTTACAGCTGGTATTTGATGCCCCATGCAAAATGGGTTTGGTGATGTCAGTCCAATTCCTTTTGTGCTTATATCACAAAAAACACCACTTATATTGGCACATGTTGGCAGTCTAAGCAGAGTAGTTGAGAACTGAATAGTCTTGGAGATGGGCAAAGGCTGAAACACAATGGGGAAATGTGCATTGCCACTGCATGTATTGTGACTACTCTGTAGAGGAATACAGAAGTATAGCTCTTATTTGAGTACTTGCTTATATCGATTCCATTCTAGGTGTGCGCGCCCACATGCATGCTTGTTGGAGATTTTTGGCTTAGCAGTATCTGTGGGGCTGGCAGTGGCGCCCCCTTGAGTCCATACCCATGTGTTGGTATATTAGGCATCACCGACCCTACACCTTCTCAGTGCCTTCTTACCACCCGTGGTGGTTAGTTGGAGCACCTTTCCTCACAGTGCAAGGGCTAGCGATTTCATGTCTATTGACTTTGAGCCTTAGGGCTTTGTAAATAGTTTGTTTATAGTCATTAGTGTTAAGTAGTTGTTAAGTGTAGTTATAGTTAGAAGCTAGAGTCCCAGCGGGGACTTTGCCCCAGGCAGGGTATGCCCCGGTCTCAAGGGTTTAAGCCATGCGCGAACTGTAACAGGCCTATGCCTGTAAGTGACTCACAGCAGCTGTCTCAAGTGCTTAGGGGGAAATCACATGTGAAGGACAAGTGCTGTATTTGTAATAACTTCTGGCCCAGGACTCAGATCGCTGGAGGCGCAGCCCAGACCTTCTGGGGCTTGCCTGCAGGCACCAACACCATGATCACCTCCACGCAGATTGCCTAGAGCAGTGCCACTCAAAGTGGTGGTCTGCGAACCGGTGCCGGTCCGCGAGCCATCGGCTGCCGGTCTGCGCGCACGTTGGAAAAAAAAATTGCCAATCCCCCACATCAGAAGCACTGGCCTAGAGGGAGGCGCCGGTCTCCGTACTACCTCCCGCCAGTTGTCCTCTTGGCGCAGATCTCAGTCGCCTGCCCCCATCATGTCTCTGGTCCCCCCGGCACTGACACCAGTCCCCCTTCCCTGATACCAGCACCAATCCTCTCACTCCGGGGACCAGTCTTCAGTGGTGACAGTCAGCAGGCAGACCGAGACATCAACAGCCCCACAGTGGTCTCCGAAAGGGAATTCCTCCGGCATGAGAGGGCAGTTCAGCCCCTTGCCTAGACTGCACTGGTGTGATTTGGCACCTGAGGCTGCATCAACATCGACAGCACTGCTTTGGCAGCATGGCCAGTGGCCAGTGCAGTAGTCTTATTGGAGTGCATTGGGAATGCAGATCATGGCAAAGCCCCCTTCACACTGCTTATTTGCTGCCATCTGGTGCCACCAGGCTTGGTGCATGAAACCTGCTTGGAGGCCCACCTCCAAACACCCCTCCTCCCCAGAGGATGATGCCCCTGAGCCTTCCTCGGCAGTTCAGTCATCATCCTCATCCCGAGACGAGGCAGTCGCTGGACCCTCGAGGATCAGCCCACTGGATGATTTTAAGAAACACCAAGCCCTGCTTCAATGGGTGGCTGAGAACTTGGGCCTAGAGGTGGAGGAGATGGCCGAGCAGGTGGACACCTTGTTCAATGTCCTCTTGGCCTCTCCCCTGGCATGTGTTGCACTACCAATGCATGATGGGGTACTGAAAATTGCCAAGGCCCTCTGGCAAACCTCCTCGTCCATCCTTTCTGTCAAGGCTGATTCCCCACTCTGGCACTTGAAGTGAAGAAGATGGAAGCCCGCAAGGATTTTAAAAATTAATACCTGCCACTCCAGGCTTGTATTAAACTCCCAAGCTGACAGCTTTTCTCTGACCTTGGCTTGGTAAGCGCTGCCGCCACCCAAATGCAAACCCCTTTTCAGATCCCAGGAAAGCGCACTTGGGAATTCCTTCCTGTGAGGTACCCTCAAGTCCTTCCCTCCCACACCTGGGGAAGAGCTGAGAAAGAAAACAAAGGAAATTAGCTGTTGCCACCAGCTAATTTAATAACATGCACAAACCTCTTAGGACACCAAAAATCTAATCCTGTTCCTAAAAAAGGTAAAATTATATTAAAAACAAAAAGAAAGAAAATACATCTGGATCTTAGGCTTTTGCTAGATTTTAAAAGAACTATTCCAAAAAATTACGCACCCCCAATAGCTTTCTTGGAGGTTCAGCTTAAAGGTTACAAGCAAAAAAAAGCATCTGGGGTTAGCACAGAGGAGTCCACAAGCTTTACAGAAAATAAAATAAATAAACCTAATGGAGTGGGTGGGTGAGATTCTGTGGCCTGCATTGTGCGGGAGGTCGGACTAGATGATCATAATGGTCCCTTAGTATCTATGAATCTATAATCGTGTCTGTCTAGGCATTTCCTAATCTAATCTACTTACATATTTGGGTAGTTCTAGGTATAATCTGATGATTTCCATACCTGGCAAAAAGTGCTTTTTACAGCACAGTCATAGCCCTGACTTTGATCTGTTCCCCTCTCTCCAGAGAACACCGAACACAAAGGGAAAGCTTTTTCACAATTTTAAGAAGTTCTAGTCTTCCCATTGGCTCTTTTGATCAAATGCCTGCTCCCTTTTCTTCACTGGGGGACTTTTTAACCCTTTACAGGTAAAGCAAACAGCCACCAACTGGGACTTTATAGCTACCTGGCCGAGTTGGTGTCCATAAAAGGGAGTGTCATCCCCCCCCCCCCGTTTCATTTATCATACCTCCCACTTCCAAAAGGGCCAAAATGAAGTACTTTGTCCCTGCCAGAGGGTTTGAGTACCTTTATACCCACCCACCTCCGGGCTCACTGGTTGTCTCAAAAAGGACAAGCAGGGGCACACTAGTTCAACTCCCAAAAATAAAGAGGCCAAAAAACTGGACCTGTCTGTGAGAAAAATTTATTCAACAGCCAACCTGTAATTCTGGGTGGCGAACCATCAGACCCGCTTGGGCAGGTACAATTTTAACTTATGGGACTCCCTCCGTAAGTTCAAGGAGTCCCCTCCCTCAGGGTCTGGCCCAGGAATTTGGCACTCTGGCGGAGGAGGGCACTGCAGTGGCTAGGTGCTCCCTCCAGATGGCATGGGACACAGCACACTTGGTTACATTCATGAGGCGTAGCTCCTCGCTTCAGACTGCCAGCCTGTCCCAAGAGATGCAGACCTCTATCCAGGACCTCTCGTTTGATGGGAACAGTCTATTTTCAGAGCAGACTGATGCGAGGCTGCATGGGTTAAAGGACGCGTGGGCCAACCTTCAGTCTCTGGGCATGCATATGCTGCAGTCTGCTCAGAAGCAGTTCTGGCCGCCCCTGCCACCAAGGCCTTGGTAGCCTCGTCAAGGACCTGCAAGGAGAAAGGATAGAGACATGAGCTTTAGTCATTGCGGCCCTTCCTCCTCCCACTCACCCACACAGTCCGGCCCGGCAAAGCATCCCGGGGGCCAGAAGTGCTCACTTTGAAGGTGTGCTCAAGAACGATGCCCCAGTTAATTCTCCAGATCTACCTTGTTCTTTCCTCGATCATCTTTGTCCCTGCAGTTCAGCCTGGTCATAGGTCACCTCAGACCGGTGGGTGCTGGACATAGTATCTCAGGGCTATATCTTGCCATTTGCAGCTGCCCCTCCCTCCTCTCCCAATCCCTCTTCAGGGACCCTCATCCAAGAGATCAAGAACATCCTGCTCCTGGAGGTGGTCCCTCTGGACATGAAGGGACAAGGGTTCTATTCCCGCTACTTCCTAATCCTGAAAGCAAAAGGGGGCCTCAGACCCATTCTGGACCTGTATCACCTGAACAAACCTCTAAGAAAGTTGAAGTTTTGCATCGTCTCCATCATCCCCGCTCGGGATCCAGGAAACTGGTACGCTGCCCTCAGCCTGAAGGATGCCTTATTTTCATATTTCCATATTCCAAGGTCACAGACATTTCCTCCATTTCATAGTGGGTGGACGCCATTTTCAATTCATGGCGCTGCCCTTTGGCCTTTCATCAGCCCCAAGGGTGTTCACAAAATGTATGGCGCCAGTGGCTGCTTACCTGAGATGTCAAGGGGTCCAGGTCTTCCCATATCTTGACGACTGGCTCATCAAGGGCAGGTCTCGGGAGCAAGTGCAAAGGAGCCTCGATTTGGTGCATTCCACCTGCCACAACCTGGGCCTATTAATAAACGAGAAAAAAAAATCCAGTTTAACGCCAGTCTAGTGACTAGACTTTGTTGGGGCGGTTCTTGACTCCATGTGAGCCAGAGCCTTCCTTCCTGATCAACCAGTCAGTCACATTAAGGCTCAATAATGCTGTTTCTGCCAGAGGAAAAATGTAATTTGGCTTAATTTCCAAATTCCAACAAAAATATGTATTGATTCTGCAATGCAAATGAATGATATTTCTATTTTTATTGGAGACCTTCCTAGCATGTACTGATGTGATAATTTTCTTACAACTTCCAATAAATTTTCCCCATTCAGACCCCTGCTTAGCCCAATAAATCAAACCTAGTAGAGACATGACTATTTCCCTGATAGCAAAAACTATAAAAGGTATACAGTGCTAAGGGTAGTTCATGTAAGCTGTCCCTATGAATTGTATAGATTCATAGATATTAAGGTCAGAAGGGACCATTATGATCATCTAGTCTGAGCTCCTGCACAGCGCAGGCCACAGACTCCCACCCACCCACTCCTGCGAAAAACCTCTCACCTATGTCTGAACTACTGAAGTCCTCAAATCGTGGTTTAAAGACTTCAAGGAGCAGAGAATCCTCCAGCAAGTGACCCGTGCCCCATGCTACAGAGGAAGGCGAAAAACCTCCTGGGCCTCTTCCAATCTGCCATGGAGGAACATACCTTCCCGACCCCAAATATGGCGATCAGCTAAACCCTGCATATGGGCAAGATTCACCAGCCAGATACCCAGGAAAGAATTTTCTGTAGTAACTCAGATCCCACCCCATCTAACATCCGATCACAGGCCATTAGGCCTGTTTACCATGAATATTTAAAGATCAATTAATTACCAAAATCATGTTAGTGAGCTGTAGCTCACGAAAGCTCATGCTCAAATAAATTGGTTAGTCTCTAAGGTGCCACAAGTACTCCTTTTCTTTTTGTTCCATTTGAATTCATCCTTCTTAAACATGAGAGACCAGAACTGCACACAGTATTCCAGGTGAGGTCTCACCAGTGCCTTGTATAACGGTACTAAAACCTTCTTATCTCTACTGGAAATACCTTGCCTGATGCATCCTAAGACCGCATTAGCTTTTTTTCACGGCCATATCACATTGGCAGCTCATAGTCATCCTATGATCAACCAATACTCCAAGGTCCTTCTCCTCCTCCATTACTTCTAATTGATGTGTCCCCAGCTTATAAGAAAAATTCTTGTTATGAATCCCTAAATGCATAATCTTACACTTCTCACTATTAAATTTCATCCTATTACTATTACTGTATCAGAGACCGCCTTTTGTTTGTGCTCCCATTATAAGTCCATTTTGAAAGGGCAGTTTGTCTTTAATGGGTTAACTGATGCCACATTAATAGAGAAGCTAAAACATTACAAGCAAATATAGTTTAATGCATCCTACTTTGAATTCAGAGTTCATATGTATTCCAGACAAAAGGCCAAACAAATTTACAACACTTCATGCATTTCTATAGAGGAACATTTTTACTGAAGGATATGTAAATATTGCACTAATCAGAGGTTCTGGAATTCCAAATGCCACAAAAGGTTATGACCTGAAGCCCTGCTAATAGATGACTCAGGGCATAGACTAAGTAGTTCTGAATGACAGCAACCACAGGGTGTTTTGCATGAAAAGTAACCTCTAATAAATGACCTCTGCTTTTTTCTTTTCAAATCTATGACAGTAATGAATATGAAAGGGGGAGCGGTGTACACATCAAGTGTTATTTACACCTAAACAGAGCAAAAATGGAGTCTAGTATACAGTATGTACTGCTTCAATTCAAATATAAAATAGTGGATTCTTTTTAATATTTCAGCAAATACTTCTATTGACTTCACTCTTCACCCATAGGAAAAAAACAGTTTTGAAATAGTAAATACCCCTATTCACAGGTAAAGCTATTAAACTGAACACTTGTTTTTCAGAACTTGTTGGGTTACAGGGTCTGAATGAAACCTCTTTTGAATGCTGAAAGAAGCTTTCATGTTAAGCTAGCTTGTGATCTTTAACTAGGTAGAGGGTTGTGTCTTCTGTAGGGGATGAGCAAAATGAGAATGTCCTTTGAAAAGTGCTTTGAGATCAACTGATGAAAAGTGGTATATAAGAGCTAGGTTTTATTATTATTATTTTATTTCAAATCATAGACCCCCTGCTAGTAGATGATATTTCCGCTTCGGCATTTGTAGAAAAGGATCCCGGACAGTTCCCAAAATCCAACCAGAGACAGAGCTGGGCTCTTGAACAAATATTGTAATTTTAACAGTTCTGTCCTAGCGAGCTGCAAATCTTTATTTCATACCTTGTCAGAGAAATTAGAGATGGAAAAGAGCAATTATCAGTGGTCATCTTGTCCATCTTCCTGCCAGTGCAGCTGCAGTTATATTCCCCAGTGCTTTGTTTAGCCTAGTTTTACTTGAAACAATTTGCAGTATGTCTGCCACTACTTCTATTGGGCCAAAGGCGTCTCCTTTCCTCCTATGCTTCCACTGTAACTAGGAAGGGCAGGACATTGAGAGGCCAAGCAGGGAGGTGCTATATGTCCCATGCAGGGCAGGACTCTGATGTGAAGTGCATTTCACTGTAGCTGCTGGAAGAGGAGAGGGGTGGTCTAAGGACACTGTGAGAGATGGGATTTTACCACTGTGGGCCAAATTTTAAAAGCTAGTTAGGAGCCTACAGGGGCAGATGAGCTTTTTTGAAAATTCCACTAGGTGCTTATGTGCCTGACTCCAATTGATTTAAAATTGGCTCCACAGGCCTAGACAAAGCCACCAAGCTACACGGAATGGCCCCAGCTGCACCTACAGCCCTTAGGCAGTAATCGTGGCAGCAGATTACTGGGCTGTGCTGCTTGCCTCCAAAACCATTTTAAATCTCTTGTGTGAAGCTTGCTTGGGATTTGGTCACATGAGGGTATATGGATGCAGCATTGGATCCACTGGGAGACCCTGACACAGTCTAATAGACTTCATAGTTCAGGAATTTTTCCTGCTATTCAGCCTAGTTCTTTCTTTGCTTAATTCCATCCCATTACTATTTAGTTAGTTAATTTTATACAGCTGTTTTATTTGTAAAAGGCACTTATGTTTACTCAGGCATTACTACCATTGTCTTCAGTGGCAATTTTACCTGAGTAAGGCGTCCTAAATCAGGCCTTAAAATGTATTCCTCATAAAATGTATAGGACTATTCTGTATTTATATATATATATATATAATGCTTAATCCATTAGGTAAAACTTTTGTTGCCTTAAACCAACCTGCAAGGGTGTGCTCTGTGCATGTGGGGACTGGAGGGCCCAAAGAGATAGGTAGAGAGACATCTTTCTATCATTTTTAATACTACACTCATTACCATGGCATCTGAGCTCCTATTACATAGATGGAGCCTTTCATATTTAGGTATTGGTGCAAACCCAGACCAGCTCAGTAGAGACTGGAAACCCCCCATTATTTTCTGAAGAGTTGGTGTGAATGGAATGACTGGGTGATCTCATCGTAATTTTTAGTAAGTACTCAGGTGTTCGGGAGGTTGGAGAGAAGGCAAAGCCCTTTTATTAACTGCTCAGGGCATTGAGTTAGGTTTCCAGAAATATATAGTTCCAATGGAGTATGCTCAGAGAGTAAACACAGATATCATTATAGTCACTCCTATACTAACTTTGCACGATCTCATGAGCGACGTCTCTCTCATCCTAGTAACTGCACGCTGTTGTTCACATCCCAGTTTTTTAAGCGCCTTTAGTAACTAATTCTTTGTCAGGTTGACACATTAGCTTCGAAGTAAAATCAAAACTACTAAAGTCATTGAAATAGTCACTTATTTCAGCCTGATTTTTTCCAGGACCTGTGTCACAGCCTGTAGCGACGCGAGGACGCACCGGTGCGGCGCCTCCTGCTGGTGGTCTGGGAATTCGCTCTTTCCAGCTCTGGAGTGCCCTCTGCAGGCCCGTGTCTTACCTGCCACTGGTCCTGTGTCTCTCCCAGACCCCAGTGCCTTTTACCCTGGGGTTCTGCCCCAGCAGTACCCCCACACTCTGGGTCTCCCCTCCCAGGGGAACCCCCAACCCTCTAAACCCACCTTGCCTCAGTGGCTACTGCCAGTCATCACCTAGTCCCCACTCACTGGGGCAGACTGCAGTGTAATAGGCACTTATCACAGGCAAAGGGGTAGGACCAGCTGCCTCTGCCTAACCCCAGGCTACACCTCTGCAACCCCAGTACAGTCCCTGTGTAGGCTTTCACCAAGGACTGCAGCCTGGGGGTTTACCAGGCAGGTGCTCCCCATGCCTTTACCCTGCTCAGGCACCTTCAGCTCCCAGGCAGCCAGCCCTTCTCCCTCCAGGGCTAGAGTAAGACTCTTTCAGCTTCTGGCCCACAGCGTTCTTATAAGGGCCAGCTGGGCCCTGATTAAGCCAGCCACACCTGTGGTCAGCTACATAGCTTCCCCCAGTTGTTCTTAATCCCTTTTCTCAGCTGCAGCCCTCTCCAGAGCTGCTTTTACTATTGGCTCCCCCAGGCGGCCCTCTCCCAGGGCTGTTTTAACCCCTTCAGGACCGGAGCAGGGTGACCACCCCGCTACACAGCCTCATAGTTGTCTCACTGTTGGCTTGTGCTCCACCTGTCTCTTTGTTGTTTTCTTTTGTTGTCTTTTGACTTATACTTAGATTGTAAGCTCTTCTAGGCAGGGACTCTCTTTTTGTTACATGTATGTACAAGGGGGTCCTGATCTCTGAGGGGGGCTTCTAGACACTAGTGCTTTGAACCAAATTTTCTCAAATCCAACCATTTATTTTTGCTTTCCTTTTCTTTCTCTTCTCCCTGTGTGGTCATTGTATGAATGCAACTAAAATTAACTTCCCAATGATGTGGAATACAAATACCTGCACTTTTGAAAGAGTATAGGTCTTATTTTCCACCCCCTTCCACCAGTGTGATTCCAATGACTTACTTTTGTTTAACACTAGTTTGACAGGAGAATCACGTCATTTAATTTTTAACTTCCCCTTTCTGAAACATTCCTTTTGTTGCCAAATTTGTGGGTGCAGAATGAAACTCTTAACAGTCAGCTCTGCCTGGCCAGGGCTTGACTGCAGGACCCCGGGGAGAGTGTCTTTTATGGTATAGCAATAGAAGCAATTAACAGTTTTACTATCCATTTCATCCTCTCAGTTTTTACAGTAAAGAGAGTTGTCATCATTTTAGGATTATTTTACTTATATCCATTTTGTTCCACTATCTTTAAAAGCTCACTTCCCATTTAGTACTACTTCGGTTCTGCCCTTTTCAGCCCCTCAAGTATCATGGAGAAAATGAATGCAGTGGCCAACAAAATGAGCAAAATGAGAGAGAAAATGACAGACTCATCTTTACTAAAGCTCAAAAACTGTGTCATAATGTTAGCCTCTTCTTGGACTTAGGGACAGTGAAAACACCACAGCCAAGTCTGCTGTTTCCCATTTATAATGATGTCTTTACTTTGGGCAGACCCACTGGTCCAAAGTTTCCTCATGGTTTCACCAGCTCATCTCCACGGATACCCATGGAGTTAAATCAGCGTAAGGATGTGATCCAAATCCCTTTGAAGTCAATGGAAGGAATCTCATTGATTTCACTGGGCTTTCAGTGAAGGTAATTTGGCACTTTATATTAGCACTTGGCAACTACAGAAATGAATATTTTCAGTGATTCTTTCCCTTGTCATATTACATTAACTCCTTAGTCCTTCAAAAACTTCTGTGAGGTAGGTAACTAAGTTGTAGGACCTATGTTATAGGAGATTAAATGAAGTGGAGAGGTTGTGACTTGTGCAAGGTTTTAGATGGAGTTAATAACACAGCCTGGATTAGTATGCAGATGTTTTTGGTTCCCAGTCTTGTGATCAGATCACTAAATAGCACCCCCGCTAACCATCTGTATGTATTTAAATTTCCTTGGAAATCCAATGTGGGAAATGGTCAGCAAGTGAAAGAGAGAGATCTGGGAGAGTAGGAGTGGGTGTGTGTGGAATTTGGAGTGTGGAAAAGAATGAGAAGATGGAGGTTAAGGGAAGAAACACAGGAAAAAGGAAACAAGATGTCAAAATTGAGGGGTATGGTAAATGTGTGACAGAAGAGTAACAGAGGGGAAGGAAAGAGACTGAAAGAATAGGGATAGAAGGGGAAAATGTAACACAGGAAAAGAGAAGACTCTCAAGGACTGGTAGAGATGGAGAGACAGCCTGAACAAGTAATCTGCTAATGAAAAATAGAAAGGCGGGAAGGGCAGGGACAGAGTGAGGATTAGGAAATAAATATATGTAAATTAGTCTAGAATAGCAAAATACTGGTCTTTCCTGGGCATCCCACCTATGTTTCCTCATTTCAATTTTCTTTCCTACATTTAATAAAATCGTTTCCCTTGGGTCCTCGGCAATATTTGCATGTAGTTGCTTCTATGAACATATCAGCTGTTGAAAGTTCAAGGGATGAGTTAATTACAGTTAGACAACTATAGCTAGGGTACAGCCTAATCTGGAAGAATGAGTGTGGAGTCAGTAGTTTCTGAGTTATAATCTCAGTTCTGGCTGTGATTCTCTGGATGGCTTCAGATAAATAACCTAGGGTCAGATTTTCAAAGGTATTTAAATGCCTAAAGATGCAGATGGGTATCTAGTGGAATACTCAAAAGCCCGTAGAAAGTCCTACTAGACATCTACAGTATTTACATCTTTAGGCCCATACAGTCTTAACCTTTTTGACTGAGTTATCTCAAAATAGGGCCAATAATCCTTACCCTACCTACCTGACAGGGTAGTTGGGAGGATTAATTAATGTGTCTAGGGAATGTAAACTGCTGTGCAACTTGTGATGATTGGTATTAACTTTCATGACAACCTCTCAAACTCATAGTTTCTTCTTTTCACTAAAGAGGAGCAAACTTCTTGGAATATGAGGTTTTGGTTTTTGATTTTTCAAACCTACTGTAAATCCATAAGACTTTTCTTGCTTAAATATGGTGGTACTGGGTAAATAATGCAAAATATGTTCTGTGAATATTCAGTCCAATTTTTAATGAAACTAGCTTCAGCTGCATTAGTGCCACTTTGATGCTTGCTTTCTGTGAACGTTTGTGTGATGGAGTTTTACTGGCAGAAGTTCTGTTGGAAAGCAGATTTGAAGTTTGCACAGGCTCATATTCCTGGAAAGCAAATCTTACTTTTGTTCTAATGCAGTTTTTGGATAAGAAACATTATTATAAGAATCACATTTGTGATATCATGAAACAAAAACAATCCCATGTGGCTTATGTTCTGACCAATCACAACTAAGCAACACATCTGGAATTTTAAATATGCAATAGCAATGCCATCCTGATCTTTTCATAGACATTCAACAGTCCAAAAAGGGTAGAAATCACTGACAGCTACATTGTGCCCTCAGCTTAAAGTGGTTGTGCAGGGGAAAAGGGGCTACTCCCATCCGTCTGCATGATCTCATAGGACCTATTGAAATGCAAATTTGAAGGTAGGCACAACAATATACAGATGTTTGCCACTGAAACTGATCCAAAGTCTGTTGAATTTCTCCATTCTTAGGTGAGCTTTGGGTCAGGGTTTCAGTGAGTCCTAACCTGTCCCCATTGAAGTCAGTGGCAAAACTCTAACTGACTTCAACAGAAGGTCAGCAGATAGGGCTCTCCCTCTGCTCCTTGTCTTCAGGAACCCTTGAGATGGCCATATAGCTTCTCTGAGGGCTATCAGCAGCCCTCCCCTGAAACTGAGTCAGTAGCCCAACATCATTCAGAATAGTCCCCAGTGTCCCAAACACAAAGTCCCTCATAGTAATCCCAAATTCATATCCATCTCCAATGCTCCTGTTGTCCACAGAGACTATATTCTGTTCAGCAGAAGCCTAGCCTTCTGGCTCAGGCCTCCTTCCTCAGTTCACATGTGCCCTATTCTGAGAGGGAAGGTGGCATATATATTACCCTTCTTCTGAATGCTTCTCCCTATTGGCTGGGAGAGAGGGGAGCCCTGCACCATCCTGTACTACATGGATTCTAATCCCAGGCCCTTAAAGTGACAGTGTCCTGGGATCTTCCCATTGAACTGCTAACTCCATGGCACCACCTCCTCTCTTCCAAACACACTTAAGAAAAGTAAGGCTCTTCACCAAAGGGTCGTAAGCAAAGTAAGCAGTCATGGGATAAGAAGGAAGGTTCTCTCATGGGCCAGTAACTGGTTAAAAGACAGGAAATAAAGGGTAGGAATAAATGGGCAGTTTTCAGAGTGGAAAGAGGTAAATAGAATTGTTTCCCAGGGATCTGTACTGGTAGATTCATAAAAGATCTGGAAAAAGGGGTAAACAGTGAGGTGGCAAAGTTTTCAGTGGTACAAAATTACTCAAGATGATTAAGTCCAAAGCAGACTGAGAAGAGTTACAAAGGGATTTCATAAAACTGGGTGAATGGACAACAAAATGGCAGATGAAATTCAATGTTGATAAATGCGAAGTAATGCACATTGGAAAACATAATCCCCCCTTATAGATACAAAATGTTGGGGTCTAAATTAGCTGTTACCACTGAAGAAAGGGATCTTGAAGTCACTGTCGATAGTTCTCTGAAAACATCCACTCAGTGTGCAGCAGCAGTCAAAAAAGCTAACAGAATGTTAGGAAGTGTTAGGAAGTAGTAGGAAAAGGATAGGTAAGACAGAAAATACCGTAATGCCGCTACATAGATCCATGGTACGCCCATATCTGGAATACTGTATGCAGTTCTGGTCACCCCATCTCAAAAAAGGCATATTAGAAATAGGTGCAGAAAAAGATATAGAGAAGGGCAACAAAAATGATTAAGGATATGGAACAGCTTCCATATAAGGAGAGATTAAAAAGATGGGACTGTTCAGCTTGGAAAAGAGACAACTAAGAGGGGACATGATAGAGGTCTATAAAATCATGAATTGTGTGGAGAAAGTAAGTAGGGAAGTGTTATTTACCCCTTCTCATAACACAAGAAGCACCCAATGAAATTAATAGCCAGGAGGTTTAAAACAAACAAAACAAAGTATTTCTTCCTACAATGCACAGTCAATTTGTGGAACTTGTTACCAGGGGATGTTGTGAAGGCTATAACTATAACTGGATTTTAAAAAGAATTAGGTAAGTTCATGGAGGTTAGGTCCATCAATGGCTATGAGCCAAGCTGGTCAGAGATGCAACCCCATATTCTAGGTGTCCCTAAGCCTCTTTCTGCCAGATGCTGGGAATGGGAGACAGGGGATGGATCACTTGATAAATTGGCCTGTTCTGTTCATTCCCTTTTGAAGCATCCAGCACTGGCCACTGTTGGAAGACAGGATACTGGGCTAGATGGACCATTGGTCTGACCCAGTATGGCCATTTTTATGTTTTTATGTTCCAGTTTCAGCTGGTTTCTGAACCTGTGCACATACCAGCATCCCTGGAATGGGCTGTTCTTATCCCTCTCCCCCTTACTGTTAATGGGCCAGTACACCCTGTTATAGGGAGCAAGATATTTGCTCGTAATGTGAAAACCTAGCAACACATTAAAAAAATAATCATCAAACAACTCTCTCCCTCCTTTAGTAGGAAAAAAGAATGCTATTCCACTAACTCTTATTAATTCATATGTATTCACATAGTTGTTACCCAGTTGCCATTTATCATGTCCTTGCATGTGGTACCCCAATGGTGTATTGCCAGTGTTTCTGTTTGCAGCAGAGGGAAGACCCATCAGGTCAGCTTTTGTTCAATCAAGTGAGGTGTCAGAATCCTTGTATATGTTTTTTTTGTTTTTTAAAGTTCTATAGTTTTACTAGGTGGTAAATTTCTTGGTAGATGAGCTGTCTTGTGCATATTTTCACTCTGGTTTGTAACATAAAGACTGTAAGAACATTAGCTGAAGAAATTTTGAAATAGGTTTTATTCCTTGTAATGGTTAACATTCTCTATCGTACTGATAAATCCCTTTTTCAATGTGGCCTACAAAATAGGCCCATGGTCCTTTCTTTGCTATTGTATGTTTCTTTGACTTTACACTTACAATGAGGGCATTTAAAACAGGAATCTTTTGGCAGGAAAGGTTATGGCATCATAAATGGGTATCCATGTGTGGTACCGACTGGCATTCTTTTACACATATACTAGTTAAAATTAAAAGACTGGGGCCAAGATTTTCAGAAATGACTAGTGATTCTGAGTGCTTCAGTTTTTGGGTGTGCAACTTGAGATTCGTCAAAGTGGCCTGGTTTTTAGAAAGTGCTGAGCACCCTCTGATAACTAAGCCCCTTTAAGCTGTGTCCAGCTGGACACCCCAGAATAGAGGTACTCACAATCACTAGATTGCCTTTGAAAACTGGATATCCAGAGAGGGGTGCTAATGGTGTGATGTGCATGGAAGGGGGAATGGCAGGTCTGAACTCTACATGCTTACCCACTAAACTAACAGATTGCCAAAAACTAATCTGCCAGGGTATTAACATTGCTCCAAGCAGCAGCAATGCCTCTCCATGCTTCTTACCATCTCTCTCTTGGGGGACCTAAGGTACAGTACAAGCAGGTGGGAGTAAACTAATGGCAGCACAGCTCATGAGAGAATGGGGCAGGGGAAGAACAAGGAACTGTATGAAGTGATTGCCTGGGAATGCCACCCCTATGGAAAAGTCCTGAAGAATTTTACAGACAACAATATTTTCTGCATGTTTTGGATTATCCTGTGGAATTCAATACAAAAGTTGTATCCCTACGATAGAACTCTGTAGGATTGTTAGAAAACAAAAGCTTTAGAAAGGATACTTAATTGCTACTAAATGCTAAAGGTTTATAAAGTCAGTTTTAGAGAAATCTATTGGCTTAATCCCCCTTAAATTTTATATGATCTTGACATAAGGCAAGGTTCCAAGCTAATGCTGGGTGATTTCACTCCATTCTCAACTGGTCAGAAACTCTGACAGAAAATGAGAAGGAATCTCAAGTTTCTGTGCGGGGGGAGGGTTGCTGTAAAATGAACATTTGGAATCAAGGTGATAATGAGGTAAATGGCTAATTGATAAATAATATGTTGGCTATATTGCTAACCTCAAGCAGGGAAAAATCATGATTCGGGTCCCCCCAGAAATCTTGAGATTGGCTTAAAATCATGAGTTTTTTTTAGAATAGCAAAATTTAGGTTCTTTTTATTTGCATTCTGCTTTTGTTAACCTTCAGCATTTGCGTTTTCAAGCTGTACTCTGCAACTATGAGGGCTAGAAATGTACTTTTTTTAAAAAAGAGCTGAGATTCTCGTAATAATATGACTCTAAGAGCTGGGATTTAAGAAAAATAACAAATATTGAAAGTTAGCAACAGTGGATGGAAAATGATTAATTAGGAGGAGTTAATAGAACACAGTCTTCTTTCCTTAGAAAATATCTCTGGAGAAAGTTTTCTGATGATTATTTTACAAAAGGGTATTCACATTCACAAAAGGTCTTTGCATTGCAGATGCAAACTTCTTGTGGCTGTTCCGCAGTCACTGTATAAATTCAGTCTCCATACATAGCCTACATACATAGCCTACATCACATGTCAGAACTGAGCTGCCTATAGTCAAGCCTTTCTGCAACATTCATCACACTTAGCTATCATAGTATCATTTACAAAATTGTCCCTACTTCCTTCTGTCATTTACCCAGCTATGGCTAGTTGTTTTCGTCGTTAATCCTTGAGCTGGAACTGTGTGTGTGCAGGCTAGCATAGCAGAAACCACCTATTGTATTGAATTGTGTGGTGACTTTGTTATGCCGATAGAATTCCATTAGAGAGTAGATGGAGTTCACCTACCCCAAAGGAAGACCACTACCTAAGCTATGGCCTCACCTATTCTAATTTAATCATATTGGGGAAACTGTTCTTCGGGGGTGGGTGATGGTTTACCACAGAAGTCCTTTTCCGATATGAAGTAAATGAATAGATGCGAATAGTGTCTCCTCATGTCTAAAGTTCAAAACAAAAAGGAAAAGTAGCATTTTGTTATCTTTTCTCTGACTCCTATATAGTTCAAACATGCCTTTTGATTTATAAAAACAAAAATTTGCATTATTATTACTACGTATTTAAGGCAACAGAGCTATTACGGTTTGAAAAGTAGCAAATGCTCAGTTACCTTTCAAATATGTGTATATTTTCTCCGGCTCTGTAGAATAGATCTATTTACACAAATACAAATGATTATGAGTTTGTATTTGTACATTGTGTGTTAGCCTGCCTCCAGTTAAAAATATTGAAAAGTTTTTAAAGTTCCTACATACATGCCTACTAATTAGATCACAACACTTCTGAAAGGATCATAATATGCATATTAAAAAGTTCTTTAGTTTCAAGGGAGCTATTATAGTTTACTGGTAAATATGCACCAGTGCCTAGGGAAGAAATTAAACCATAAAAGTTAAGTAATCTTCAGGGACTGAGTAAAATTCAAAATATCAAGACGGTAAGGGTGAAAATCCAGTCTGACACTTTGTTACCCCCCACTCTCATCTGCCAAGGATTCCAAAAGCATGTGTGATCTCACTTAATGCATTATATGTGCTGCCTGCAATTCTGTGGTACCACGGCATGTGTTAAAGACAGTGTCAGTCAAATTGGATTTTCCGCTATGAATTCCTTTGAGTCTATGGATTTAAGTCAGAACTTAAAAGTTACTTAAACAAAGGGATTTTTTTTTTTTGGTTTGGTTTGGTGTGGTTACTCACAAGATGCCAAAAATGCAGTACCAAACTCAATCAAAACTCTCATTGAGGTCAATAGGCTGCATAAGAGCCGAGTAAGGAATTCAGGGTTTTGTTCACTATAATTAGAGATGAACCTAAACCAGGACATTGAATCTCATTCCCTCTAAATTTCAGGAGTGCACCTAATCCCTGCACCTAAACCTGCTCCTATAGTTTTGATTGTAGCTCAGATCCAGAATCAGAATACGCTTATTTTCTGGTGCTGATTTGCCAAAATGTCACTAAAACCTCTCACAAGAGTTCAGTGACATAGATTCCAAGTCCAAAGCCTAGTCTAGCCCTAGTTTAGGTCAGGATATTCTGAAGCATGTTTTCCTAGCTCTATGTCTCATCCATCCAGAGCAGTGGAATGAATTACCCAGTGACTATGTGAATTTGGGGCTTGGATGAGACTCAATCCAGACTGAGATAACGTTGGGGAAAAAAGTCAGAAGTCTTGGTGGAACTAATCTTGGCAACCCTCACAGAGGAAATGTGACTTGTAAAACCATTTGTAAAACATGTGCATAATTTGGAACTGTTTTTAGATCCTGGCTGTTCCTAGACATCCTTGTAGCAGCTGTGACCAATGGTACTTTTTTCATCTGTGCCTGACAAGACAAGTGCAACTTATTCTTCCCAATGTAGACCCTGGCACAATTATCCATGCCTTTGTCACCTTGAGATTAGATTTCTGTAATGCACTCTACAGGGGCCAATACCCTTGAACCATTAGGAAGCCTAAGATAGCACAGAATGCTCTTTGTCACTTATTAAGTGGAGTTGCATGTTGGGAGGTCTGCACTGATTTTCAGTAAGCTTCCAGGTGGAATTCAAGGTATTGGTTTTCACCTATATAGCCCTAAATGTTTTGGGGCCTGGTTATATAAGCGGTGGCCTCTGTTCCTGCAATATATTGCCACAGTTGAGATCAGCGGAAGTGCATAAGCCGGCGTGCCCTCAATAGAAGTGAAAAGCAGTTGCTGGCATGTCATTCTTTGTGAGGCGTTCCTACTTTTGTAACTTGCTCCTCTCTTTGATCCACCACAGCCTGGATTTGTTAACTGTCCAAGCACATTGGCAAGCCTATGTTCCTTCTTTGTGTTAAGGCTGCTGAGGAAGGTGTGGACTGAGGGGGATATATTTATGGGTGGTCCTTTGTCTGTGTTTATACTGCAATTTCTAATTTATGGCGTAGGCACTCAGAGCACTGGAGGGGCGGCTATAAATATATTTTAAAATTTCTGACTGAAATCTGTTAATGGAGTGGTAGCTTCACTATAATTCAGGTTGAGACTTTTTACTAATCAATTTTTACAAGTCAAACTAGAGCTTTGAGCCTCTCCAAGCTTCTGTCCCCTACCCAGGATTGACCTCAGTGTCTGCCACTGCCCCTTTGGGGAAGCAATATTTTAAAAGTTATTCAGGGTGAAGACTGGATCCACAGCGAGGCTCAAATCAAGCTGATGAACAAGAAAAAGTCATTTGCTCATACATAGCAACACTGGTGCCCTTTTGAAAGCCAGAGCGTCCGCAGGCACACTGATGCTAGAGTAACTGGTTGGCTGAGGCTGTAAGTTGTTAAACCCACGCAGCACTCCTGCACTGTGAGTTCAGTTCCTGCCTCTAGTAGCTTTCTGAATATCAGTGTTATGTGCATGAGTTGTGTTCTGCAGCGGCTTCTTTGGTAATTTAGCCCTGAGAGCTCGCCTTCTGATTTTAGTGTTGATATACTAAAATGCTGTAAAATCCAGATGCACACTCAGATTTTACTTAAAAAGAATGGTCAAGGAATGCACCATTAATTAAATGAAAGGAAGATGAAAGATTCTAGTAAGCATCAGCATGAAGGTAACATAACTATGCCCGATGCGCCTCACTTGTTTCCTGAACACTGGGACTGAGCATGATCCAAGAAAAGCAAGTAGCTGTAACTCTCATCAGTGACAGCATAATCAAAGGGGTTGCTGAGCATCAGGACCTGGATCTATAAAAGAGAGCACTGATGTAAGGTCAACATTCACTGATGTGGTGCCAGAATAACGGCCATGCATCAAAACTATGATTTATGTTTACCATGAAAAACAAACACAGAAAACAAATTTTAACTTTCTACAATAATTCGTCAAATTTCCACAATCCAAATGTTCTCACATGTCAGATTTACCCCTCAAAGTGCTATAGATCCTACTCTATGAAAGGGGAACAAAGGCAATGTCAAACACTAGTCTCCTGACCCTTTTTAAAACAGTCATAGTTAATAATTCCCCACAAACTGCTATAGACAAATAGAGCAGGACAAATTCTACAATGAACGCTTTAAAATGATATGCTAGCCCAAATATTTAGGCCCTCTTAGAATGGATATCCTGATGCAGTCTGGGGCTCTACCTCCCCCTCATATTTCTGTGTCACATTAGAACATGGGTAGAGCACGTTGGGGCTATTCGGTCAGGGGCTCCTCAGATACAGCCCCACCGATAAAGAGCTGATTTTAATATTCAAATTCCTCTCAAACCCCTATACAGAGTAAGATTTTCTTGCAAACTGATATCCCCAATAAGGGCTGAGGTAAACATTGGGAGAATACCCTGTAAGGCCATTCACATCTCTCTGGGCTATTGTGTCAGGCTGTACTCATCTGTATGGAGTGTTCTAATTCATCTGAGAACATCCCACTGAGATGAATAAGCCACCTTATACCTCTGCTATCCTCCCATGCTGTGGAGGGTTGTGCACAGCTCCTTTTAAACTACACCTGAAATGGAGTGTAGCCTGGTGCTCCCCTTTGCTCCTCCTTGCTGCCTCCAGCTGCTAGATATGCTCCTTATAACCCGAAGGTTACCACCTTCTTTCCTTCCCAGGGCCCTTCAGCCCTGCTGGGACCACATAGGGGCCAGAAGGAGGCCAGAGTTCATAGCTGAAGGGCACTGAGGTGTTCCCATGAAGCTTTCTTATGATCTCTTGCATGTGCCCCTCCCCCATCATGCCCCACTTCCTCAAAAAACAAGGGAAATTCACTACCCTGAAACTTTACCCATTTAAATAGAGTTAAGGTTGACTGTCAGTGTCTTATATCCTTCCAGAACACCAAATGTACCTATACCTAAACCTCTGAAAAACAGGAAATACAGAGCTAATATATGCACCAGCCCTGCCCTGCAAACTTAACTCTGCCTTCTTTAAGCAGTGCTTTATCCCACCCATTGACAGACAACCTAGTGTTCTCTCCTTCTAGCTCAGGAGTTCCCAACCTGTGGTACATGTACCCCTGGGGGTATGTGAGACATCTCTGGGGGGTATGCAGGAGAAATTGTATAATGGTGGATTTTATTAATTATTTTATTTATTGCATTTTTCATAAGAGGGATGCAGGAAGGAGTGGGGTGAGGGGGAGGCGCTTCATGGGGGAGGGGGTGGAGGAGAGGAAGAACCCTGGCAGCGGCAGGTAGAGGTGGGGCTTGCAGAGGAGGGAGATGGAGGAGAGGAGGGACGTGGCAGGGGTTGGGGGATGGAGGGGAGGAGAGGAAGGACTCAGCGATGCAGCGGTGGGGGCCTCGGGGCAGGGGCGGAACAAGGACAGGAAGAGGTGGAGCTCAAGCGGGGCCATCACGGCCCAGGTGTCTGTTGGTGAGTCATGGCAGTTGCACTGGGGAGGCCTCCCCTGGCCTATTATACCTGCTGCCTATGAGCACAGGTTCAGTTGCCCAGCAGCTGTGCAATCTAACTGAGCTCAGAACTTAATCAAGGTTTTTTCTGGTTGTATACGTCATACTATAACTACATCTGCATGTAATGGTGAAATATGGACAGATGGCTAAAGACAGGTAGTGTTAAGAAGACACAAAGTATCAGTGATGAGAAGGGTAGGGGTACGTAGGAAGCTGGTAGATCTGGATGGGGGGTACGCGGGCAGCTAGTAGATCTGGAATGGGGTACTCAATAAGAAAAGTTTGGAAACTTCTGTTCTAGATGATATGGAATGCCGTGGGGGTGCAGCACATCAGCACAGTAGCAGAAATTGTCAGATCATGTCCTCAGCAAGGGAAGGTTGCATTTAGGGCAGGATTAATGAACTCCAGCTGGCTACATCTGGCCTGTATTGAACCACTTCACCTAATGTGCACAAACCACCCTTAAGTTGCCAGATGTTAGCACCCCTTGGCCTGTTGTGTAAGGATTCGCTCTGGAACATTGGCTGCATGCCCTTCTACCCTGTAGTGCACTGTCATGTGTGCTACCAAACTGCTACAAATCCCCTCTGCAAGAATAAACTATTGAGCTCCTCTACTTGAACGTGCACATAACTCAGCACAGAAATTGGGGATCTATGATCCCTTTAGGTGAAGCTACACCTCGCCTTATACCATAGTTTGGGCTGTGGCAAACTAATCTGGCATGAGTCAATACCGCTTCTCTTAGCACAGTGAAGAGCAGTTGGTGTGCATGCAAATGAATGAGCGCATACAATTCTGTGCAACCCAACACACCACATAAAATGGCACATTTACTTAGTCATTCCTTGTGGCTGTTTATTATAGGGCAGCCTTGGATGAAATGTACATACAGTACATCACTAGTGGCCCTTGCCAACTCCAGAGGGCAGAGTTAGGATTGCAGGGTGGCACTAGTAGATACCTTAACTCTGCATTTCCTGGTTTTCAGAAGTTTAAGTGTACATGCATTCAGTGTTCTGGAAGGGTATGTGGCACTGCTGGTCAAACTTAATTCTGTGTCAACAAAGCTTTTGGACAGTGAATATTCCAATACATGTAGGTCACGAGTCTCCACTGCGTCACAACTTGTCATTTTCACCTGTGCAAAGGAGGGGATTAAAATGCTACCATTGGTGAGAATGGAGAATTCTGATTTAACACCCACTTTGAGGAGTTGTTTAAAAGCTATCAAGCTGCAATACGATGGCTAATCAGGTCCACAGTGGTTACTAAGGATAAATGCTAAGCTGAGACTGCTTTTAAAAGAAGCGTCTGTGCATAAATGCATATACGTGTTTATAAACTTGTGCTTAACTCACCCTGGTGTGGGTGAAGGGGAGTTGATTAACCTCCCCATGCTGTGCTGGAGAGAGATTATCTCTGGAGAGAGCAGGTGGCAGTATTGTAATGCTACCAAAAAAGGGCAGTTGTAATTAATAGCTAATAGGTGTCCCATTATATTAGAAGAGGCACTCACCCTGGCCAGCCCCTCCATTTCTGGGCTGTGTTTGTTGGCAGCGCAGAGATTGCGAGTTGGTCCCCACTATTTTGAGCACTGGGGACCTGCAGCCTGCATTCTGACAGAGGTTTCAGCATCTTCACCCCATTCTGGCATACAGGCTTTCTGTCAGAGGAAGCCCGCATCCTGGACTCCCCAGGCTATGAATCAACCACTATATTTGAAAAAATTGGTTTAGCATCAAAATAATTAAAGAACATTGAGGACCGACCCTGTGTAGGCCAAACCCACGTGCACTGTAATTATTTCAGCCCAGTAAAAGATATCTCATCATTTTTGTCTAAATAAACCCATCTCCCCCTGAGCCTATGTGACCCAGAAATGACACAGGCACCGGACACAGTTTATTATTCTCCTCCAGCTATTTTCACCAGTTTTCATCAAAAGTAGGTTTCCATAAGAAATTAGGAGGAAAAAAGATGAATGTCCTTGTTTCCTTCCCTCAATCCTCTAGCCCCACTGCCTCTCTGATGGAGGGAAAATTGTTGCTGCAAATCCTTTTCTTCACTCTTCTCTTGCAGAGAAGTTCCTAAAATGGAAGATAACATCTCCCACAGCTAAACTGATTTTTTTTTGAAAGAATAGTCTTTTTCCAACGTTAACTTAACAAGTGTCACTCTTGATTCAAAGAAAACAAGTGGTTTCCATTTCAAGGGCTTTTGGAGAGAGGGAGAAGCTGGCAATGCTGTGAATGATATGTTACAGCCAAGAAGGCGGGGGGGTGTTGGGTTTGGGAAGGGTGGGGGGAATTAGAGCCGTTTGCATTAGTAGACTCTGGCAGCAGTTATCAAAATCCCAGATGTCTCTTTGCTGATGTATGAGTAATGACACAGCTTGATGTTTATGGACAGCTTGTGCTCTCACAGAGAAGGTGTAAAGCAGGGCTGTCACTCTCTTCTACCACAAGATGTCACTAGCACTGCTTGGGTGCTGAATGTGTATTGACAACATGTCGCTGTTCATATTATTAGCAGGGTACCTTTAATTTTTTTTCCTTTTTGTAGATGGCTGTGCAGCTTCTTTATTGATAGTGATGATGCAAAAAAAAAAAAAATAAAGAGAGGATATCTCTCTTTCTCTCTCTCTCTCTTTTTTTTTTTTTTTAGGTCCAAGCATGTTTAAATCACCATTTGAAAACTGGCTATGAGATCTAATAAGGGTAGAAAAGGGGGAAAGGTGGGGGGTAACAAACGGGCCTTGGTACATGTGTATAGATGATCACAGGGATAACAGACTATACTCTCACAGTCTTGCATCGTGGTTAATAAACTTTATTCATGACCTTAATCCCACTTTATTAACTTTAGAAATAACGAGTTGTGCAGTAATTGCAGGTGTTAAGGGAGCAGTGAGGATTTTTTTTTTCCGAGAGGGTATCAAATTCTGTGTTGTGTTACATATGCACTAAATCTCCATTAAAGGGCTCTCTGTAAATGTTTCAAGGCTATGCCAGATAGAAGGGTGCTTCATCTTGGTTCCTGAGCATGATATCATCTATTTTAAACACTGTGCAATCACACCTGCCTTATTTATCTCTCTCAAAAAATATGGTGTCTCAACAACAGCTTTTTATTTTTTTTAAAAGGAAAGCATAATGTACAATTTTGCGGCAGAGCGGGTGTATCCTTCATTAGTGGATCTGAGTTAAAACAAATACTCTGTACATGGGATTAGGCACTGCCATTCAGAAGGTGGCAAAATAAGGAAACCAGTTACAGAATGGAACCTCACTGAAGTAATCTGTTCTCCTTCTCATTATTTCCCTTTCCTTTTTATAAATCACACTCTTCTGAACCTGCAGGGTTTTCGTTCACATTCACACATTCATATTCACACCAAACTCATGTTTTAAAGTCCATCTTTAAACTGATTGCTCTGACAGAACAAACAACTTTTAAAAGATGGCTGCATGCTTATCTGCATATTGTGTCTTTCTGTGGAAGTACGCAGGAGGAGATATACATTTATACAATAGGTGTGCACGCTTTGAGAGATAAATGTGTCATAGTAGCCTCAGTCAGTAATGAAATAATGTACAAGAAATAAGTCAATGGTTGCTGAGGATGCTTAGCCCAGTGAAGGAGATGCTTAGCCCATTGAAGGAGATGCTTAGCCCATTGCTGGGTTCAGCCATTAGGCTCTGATCCAAAGCCTATTGAAGTCAATGGAAAGACTCCCTTTGACTTCAGTGGGTTTTGGATTGGGCCTTTAGGGCCAGATTAAGAGGTCAAGATAGTAACAGGTGCAGCACAGGAAAACAGAATGGAGGGCTGTCAGACAGATGTAAACTGGGACCAGTGGTGTGTGAACCTCCAAAGGCATTGTTGATGTTTGGGATGACGAGCTGCAGTATGAATTTTCAATTTTATATTACCTTTGTAATAAATACTTTTTTCCAGGAAGGAGCAAACTGTTTTGGAGTGAATAAGGAAAAATCAGAACAACTGATCCAAATCTTTGTCCCTAATTGGAATGGCAGTGAACCTCAACTCTTTAGGGAGGGTCTGGAAACTTAAAAAAATATTACTTTGGGCAGGATTCTGCATTTCTTGTTTTTTGAAAATTGCAAAACACCTAAAATGAGGCTTTTCTTACAGTATTCCTGACACACCTGGAAGCAGGAAGTTCTTGAATTTGTGTGTGCATTTCAATCTAATTTTCAGACCACAGAGGTTCAGGATCCTCTTCAGATGGAGTATCCACATTTTCCCTTTTAATGTTCGCCTGTCATGAGATGTTTTAGAGTCTGATCCTGTGACCTTTACTGACACAAGTAGTCTTTTCCCATGCATATAGTGCTGTTAAAGCCAATGAGATTACCCACCCAAGTATGAACTAGACACATGAATAAGTATAGCAGAATCTGGCCCAGGGTTTGTAAATGAAAAATATTAGATCCAATAGACAGGCCATGTGTCTGGTTTAGCTCTCAACTTCATTCATATATCCATTACTTAAATGAGTGAGATAATAGACCTGCCTAGGGTAAGAACCTCCCCACTATCCCATTACATTAGGCCTCAACAGCTTGTATCCTTGTACAGCAGCCTGCAGGATGTGAGATTAGCTTGCACAATTTATTTTTGAGGTGTAGGATTTTCTATATGTGTCCACTAGATAGCATAATAAACTTTCTTCTTTTCTTGTCGGAAAACTTTTTTCTCCCACCCAAAGAGCCATTAGCCTTTCAGTCTCAGAGTAATGGGTCTTCAGGAAAAGATCAAAGTTTCTCAGATAAGTGTTCTTTTACACAACGTTACTGACACTCCACTTTGTAAACTTTTTTTTTTTAAGGACATATAAACATGCCAAGTGAGATGGATAGACTGTCACTTTTCTTTTTCTCTTTGTGTATGTGTGTGTGTTAACTGCTCAATGAGTATCATGGTTGGGTTGTACTGATACAACTGCTTGGCCTGTCTTGTGTAAACAGAGGGGGGGAAAATGAGGGGTGTGAGAAGTAATGCCAAGCACAAATTGTGTTACAAGAACAACTCTGTAAACTCTGATCTCACTTTCCTTTTGATGGGAAATTTCTGTCTTGTCCTTCAGAAATGAGATGGTGGGTTTTGCACTGAAATCAATGTGAACTTGAGGTAAGGCTTGGGTTCAAATATCTATCCCATTTTGTTACAGTTCAAAAGTTCCTTAGATTTTCTCCTGAACAACATGAAAATAAAGGGACCAGAAGATATTTTCATTGATCACAAGGAGTTCAATGCAGTTACTGCTATTTTTTAAATAAATGGAGGAAGAGGAATAAAAATATGCCAGAGAATTTTGATGCTATATGAGTTAGTTGTTCACACTAAGGCTAAGTCTAAACTTGGAGCTATGGGTGTGATTCCCAGTTCATATAGACATACATGTGCTAGCTCTCATCTGACCTAGCATCCTAAAAATAGTAATGTAGCCAGGGTAACATGGCCAGCAGCAGCATGCGCTAGCTGCCCCAATATGTACCCCCAGGCGGTTCAGGTAGGTTTGTACTTGGGATGGCTAGCTTGTACCACTGCTGCTGAGGCCTCTGATACTGTGGCTACACTAGTATTTTTATCATACTAGCTCAGATGAGAGCTAGCGTATGTCTATGAAAGCTGGGAGCATACCCCTAGCTCATAGTGTAGCCATAGCCTCAGCGAAACCATTATCTAATGCTTAAAGCAGATGAACAGGGGTCAGGAGATGTAGGTTCTATTCCCAGCACTGCAACAGCTTTCCTGTAGCAGACTTCCAATAAACTCTCTGTGCCTCACTTGCCATATCTATAAAATGGGTATTAAATTAGAATAACACTTACCATGTGAGACTTAACAATTAATGCTTACAAAGTATTTGGAGATCTTTGGGTGGGAAGCACTATAGAAAGGCAACATACTGTATTACTATTATTTTTTCCCAAGGGCTCACTGTATTTCCAATTACCAAAGTGATTTTTATTATTAATTAATGTGTATAACTGAACTAGAGACTGAACCATCTATTCCCTAAATTCTACCATTAGTGTGGAGGAAATATGAACTGTTGCACCACTGTCTAGAGATGAGCTCAGGGCCAAAACCTTGGACATGAACACAAACTAAAATAGTGTGGTTTGGGTCAGATTCAGAACCTAGATCCAGATCTGATTTTTCACAGCTAGTGCTGTTTATAATGGAATGGGCCAAACCCATATCCCAGACGCTAACACCCCTACACAGAGTGCTCACAGCACAGATCTGGATCCAAATTCTCCAACTTGGGCCTAGCTATAGTGTCTCAACCAGGGCCTCTGCCTGCATGTGGTCTTGCTCAAAGGTAACTATTAGAGAATCTATCTTGGTAGCCTGGTTAGTCCTTTCAATCCTGTTTTCTTTTGCAGTCTTCTCTCATTCTCCTTTCCATGCCTGTAGGATTCCCTCCCTATCCCAGTGTGCCAGGCCCCCCATACTCTCACCTTTCAGATCTTTCCTCAAAACACACTTCTTCCATGAAACACACACAGATCAGTTCATATCAGTGAAGAATACTGTCACCCAACCATTAACAAGACAATAAAAAACCAGAATGTACTAAAATCAAACTTTCCTTTGAGTCTCCCAGTGAGTTGCCGGTTGTCTTTCTCCTTGGCTGGAAATGTCTCAGGGCAAGGACCATGTTGTCTTCTGTATTTTGTACAGTTAGTTCTATAAAATAAAATAAGCAAACGATTTCTCCTCACAACATTTGGAATAAAGCAAAACACATCTGTTCTCAGGCTGAAGACATTTATCATGGGGTATATTCACCACTTAGCATGAATGTCCTACTCACAACTTTACTACCTGGAGCCCTGAATCCACTGAGTTTACTGAGGTGGCTATACAACACCAGCTATATTAAATGCAAATAGTTTGAGAGTATGCACATTTTATGTCCTTTCTTCTGTAATTTTCCTACTAGAACAGTGCATTTTCTTCATTTACTTTTATGAGGTTTACAAGGAAAAGAATTGCACTGCACCTTTGAAATGGGAGAAACAAAGGTGCATCTAGTCTGTATTAAAAACTTCCTATAGACTAATTTTGTTTTTTCTATAACCACAAGCAAGATTAGTGTGACATCAGGTCTGATCTGTTAAGTGCTACATCTGAGCTGCTGAATAGCCCATTGCTTAGCTTCTCATGAACATTTTTTCAATTCTGAGTTGCTGAGTGAGCAAAGCATGAACCGGCAGCTCACTGCTGGGACTTCCTCCAGAGGTGCTTGAGGTCCTAAGAAAAATGAGTTGGACATTCTCAGCTTAGTCCCTAATGAGCAGCAGCAGTAGATCACTTCACAAAAAGGAGCCATGCGTAATTTGGCATGGATGACAGAAGCCTCACCAGCAGAGACTCAAGGCTTTGCCGGACTGAGACAGTGTGCGTTTAAAATCACCTCTTGACCCGAGCCCAGAAGATTCCTCCAGATTGCAAGGATGGGAGCAGTTCTGGGCTAGAGGGAGCTATCCTGATAAATGTGTGAGCCAATGCAAGCCACCCTAATAATTGTGTAAACTGTGACTGACCAGTGTGAGCCACTCTGTCCCAACCGTTAGGATACATTCCTTGAGATTGTTAAGGGAACTCCAGGTTACTAATTTGGGGCATCCTCCCTCTTTCTCTTCTCAATGCAGCAAGCCCACCCTAGTGAACCAACAGCCCTGATCGAGTGCAGAGGCAGGCTCCATGCATCTCCTCCTGATGGAGCTGGCAGCAAAAATCGGACACTGGGACAAACAACCATAAATCAGGACTGTCCTGATTAAATCAGCCATGGCTGGCAAGTAAGTTATTAGCCGCCTGTGAAACTAATTGTGATAGTGATACACTCAATTTTGCTGTGTCTTTCAAACACCAGTTGTGATGGGAAACAGCTGTTGGGAGGGAGGGGAAGGAGAAGAAAGAAAGAAAGAAAGAAAGAGCTTCAGAATCATAAGGTTTGTCTTCTCTATTCCCTTTCACAAAAGCTCTTAGATTCTCCTATTCTCCTCTAGACAATTACTCACAGCAGGCGGGGTCAGTCAGGATGAGCTCACTGTTGCATTTAAAGTTCATCTGCTGAAGGGGGGAAAAAGAAGATCGGGGAGGGTGAAGAATCCTCCCAATTAATGGGTAGAAAAAAATGGCAGGTTTAAAATAGGATAATAATTCAGGTTAAAGCAGTACATAAATAAATAAATAAAAGGCACATGACATTGGTAGGAGAAAAGATCTTGTTCAGCTGTATTATTTGATGGTATGCTCCATTCATAATAACTCAGGCAAAGGGATAGAAAAGCTTGTGTTGGTTTGATGGCTGGATCATGCAACTGTTATGGGCAGTTTATGTAGAAAAGAGGGTGTTTTCTAATAAATCCAAAGGAGCAAGGGCCCAATCCTGCTCTCATGGGACCAAGTGGCAAAACTTCCATTTAGTTTATTGTTGGCCACAAATTCTCCCCTTACTTATGTCCAGGCAATTCCAGTGAGATCAGTGATGAACATGAGAGCAGAATTTGGCCCAGTGGATCCTATCCCTGCTAGGAGGGTTGATTCATCAAATCAAGTCAAGTCTGAGGGTTTGTCCCTACAAACAGTTAGTGCATGGCAAGCTGAGATGTAAATCTTCAGCGCACTAGCCTGCCATGCACTAACTGTCTGTATGGACCCTGGTGCTGTGCACTAAAAATTCCCTAATGTGCTTTGATCTACCCTGCTTTGAAAAGGGAGTAGATTAAAGTGCACTAGGAAACTTCTAGTGCACAGTAGCACTCCATACGGACAATTAGTGTCTGGTATGCTAGCACGAGAGATTTACACCCCACTTTCCCACACACTAACTGTTCATATAGGCAAGCACTGAGTAAAAATTTAAAAGAGATGTAGCCTATCATGGGTCAGGGCCTCAGCCAACTATTTACTGCCTGCCCCTATGGGAAGTTTATTTCAAGGCGGTTTTATGTCTGGCTCTGCAACATCTGTGATTTGTCACTTTTTGAGATAGGATACTGTAACTTATTGACCTCTGGACCGATCCAATATGGCAATTCTTGTGTTCCTAAGTTCATTTCCATTTTTCTTTCTGGTCTTGTATTTCTCTGCCTCCCTTTCTGTTGGTGGTTTTTTTAAAGTTGTAGTTATAAATGTGTAGAGAAAAGAAAATGCACGGCAATGTTAAGCAGTTTAAATAGTTTGAAAGAGAATGAGAAGAAAAAACAGATCTCTCAGGTTATAATATTTCTGGCTTCCTGTTTGTAAACCAGAAATGTTTATTTTCAATGTCTCACATGGCAATGTTTTTTTCAGTGTATAATGCTTGTGTCATTACATAATGGATCATAAATGATGTTGGTCATCACAGAAAAACAGAAAGTAATCGAACATTTTCTTGTTTTTAGTTGTGTTTTGTGGAGTCAAGTGTAGTTGGGAGGTCAAATCATCAACCTTTCGGTAATCTTAGTTCCAGTTTGTCCAGAGTCTAACAGGACTTTATGACTGAGTGGATCCCAATGTTAAACTTTGTTCTTGTTGATTTTTTTAACAATGGCAAACGCTGCTGCTTAATTCAGCACACCAGCCATTTATTACAAGAGATTCAGGTGTTGCTTTTTCTGAACAGAAAGATGACAGTGCAAGATAAAATATATGAACTTAGAACATGAGCATTTATTGTTTACCATCAATGGTCAAATCTAGCAATAATTTATTTTGATTTTTTTGTTTTAAATTTCACATTCACGTGGACTTAAACTTCCTCCAGGATAAGATGACCTGAAGCAGATGGGTATGAGTTTCATACCTTGTGAGTTTCAACTGTAACCCTACTAAGCTGACTGGGTCCAAGGTTAATATAGTGCTTCAGTTGGTTTTCTGATCTGAACTGCAGCAAGTGTGGGGGCGTACAAGTGTAGGAGTGCAATTTTCCACAGTTTTGAGATGCATGGTTGCCCATTCCAGCCCCCCCATCCTGAAGCTAAAACTGAAACCAACAAAGTGTGAATAATGTGCATAGAAGGTGCAATCCTTATTCCTTGACCTGAAATAAACTCTGACAAGCATAGAGAATCGGAAGGCTTTGAGCTTTGCTGTACTCCCCTGCCCTCTTCTATCAAGGGGCTCATTTGGCATCAGTATAAATTGCCCCCTGTTCTGAAAATCAAATAGGAGATGGAAAACAGCTATTAAGCCAAAATACTGGGTGAAATTCTGCTCCTACTAACACCAGTGTAAATCAGGAGTAACTCCACTGAAGTTGTTGGGGGATAATAGGAAGATTTTATATCATTTCATTTGCAGGGCACCTGTCTTACTCAGAATACTGAAAAATAAATGCCCCCCGTCCCAAATCTCTGCAGAGAGTGTTCAACTTCCTGATTAAGGCTCCATCTGGAGGCAGGCACATTCCAGTAGGGGAGCTCCAAAGCAGCAGGAGGACAGTGCATGACATTTAGGGTGGGTCACTGGTGTAATTCCACTGATGTCAGTAAAGTTGCATCACTGATATATATGGCCCAGTGAGCATATGAGTATCTAAGCAGCAGCTATAGGACCTTGTGTCGAATTTTAGTGCTGCCACAGATCATTTGCTATGATAAATTTGCGTTAACAGGCAGCAGGATGTCAAACAGCACCTGATATAATTTTCAGATAAACACAAGGCAATACTCTACCAGTAAAGCATCCTTTTAGTGAAAACTGCGTACGCAAAAGCATTTACTTTCTTCTGTTAAGAAATATGCAACCATCACAAATAATATTGCTGACCAAAGCTTCAGGTAGTATGCATGATCAGATCCCCCTCATCTTTCATACTGTAGGTGAATGATGAAAAGGTGCTGAGTTTTCAGGCCCTGAGTCAGCAAGGTACTTAAGCAGGAACCTAACTTCAATGGAACTGCTTCTCTGCTTAAAGCTAGCCATGTGCCTAAGTATGTTGCTGAATCAGGGACTAAGTTGTAAAGATATTCCTTGTATGATGCATGAAAGATGAATGCTCCTATTTGCATGTAAGTTACAGGCATCTTTTAGATTCACATCTCTGCAGACAGAAATCACAAGTAAGCTTAATTTGAATAAGAGGGTTGCTTTAGTGCAATTGTAGGAATATATAAAACTTTTTGTGGATGTACTATTGCTCCTGTAGTTACAATAGTTTTAAAAATTCTATTTATTGATTTTTTTTAGTTTCCCATGAGCTTAGAAAAATATATTGATAATTACACTGCATATTCTGCATGCATATTCATACTGTAGCATGGTAAGAGAAGGCTTTTGACATGTACATTAGATGAAACCACCACTACTTCTCTGTACTGCACCTGTAACTGTCAACTTTAACTGCTCGTGTTAGGAAGACCCCAGTACTACAGTGAGATCCAGACACAGTTCTCATTGCTGGATCCAGGCTTATGTTTATAAAAAAAACTTATTGGTGGGTTAGAAAATCAATTTACTTGTGCGATGACTAAATAAAACACATTAGAATGTAATGTTATGATTAACAAAAATGAAATAAATTGTTTTTTGCTCATTGGTATTTGGATACATATTTATGAATGTGTAAGTAAAGGACCCAGTGTCAATAATGAAAGCAGACGTGATCTTCATTATGCCAAGGATAGGTTTAGAGCAGTCAGTCAAGCTGCTGCAGGGTGAATTTAGCCATGCTGGCCCTACAGTTGACTTCAGCCAGGTGGCGGAAAGACACTAATCTTTGAGCAGCACATATTGTTGGGTGTAGGACTCTGTTGGACATAGTTTTTGAA
Source organism: Lepidochelys kempii (assembly GCF_965140285.1). Classification (NCBI taxonomy): domain Eukaryota; kingdom Metazoa; phylum Chordata; order Testudines; family Cheloniidae; genus Lepidochelys; species Lepidochelys kempii. The sequence continues at coordinate 101,717,140 of NC_136381.1, read as the reverse complement.
TTATATTATAATCAGCTGTACACAGTGTGTTTCTGACAGCAAACTAGATCTATCTCTACACCTATGTGTATTCTTGGTATATATGCAAAATGAAAACCCAGGGCAGTAGGCATGATGAGGGTTGGGTATAAATATATGAGAGGGCTTTGGCAGCTGTGGGGGAGACAAAAGAATATGCATGCCTGGCCCTCTACAGCTAAGCAATGCTCCTCTCAGTCCTTCATTACTACTATATAAATTTGACTCTATGTGTAGGGGAGTGCTGGCACGAGGCCCTGTGCCATTCACTGCAAAAAAAGGATGCTTACACATATCAGATCCAGCAGTGGGGTGGACTTTGAAGCACGCATGCACTCAGTCAGCCAGCAACTCCTTCAGGTGGCCAGCTTGCATGGTTTTACAAATAAAATGGACAAATCACTGGTTAAGTACTGATGTCTATAGTAATGATGGGTCAGCCAGAAAAGTTGCAGACTTTTGGCTCACGTATTTAACCTAAGCATATCCAGGCATATCTTTTCAATCTGAAAATAGAGATAAGAATTTTATAGGGATAGGCTTGCTCCTGAGATTTACCATACTTTCTTGTTTCAAGAGGGACAAATACAGCATAAGAGCAGACTCCTTTAGATTATGATTCTGCTTCTAGTTGAAATCAGGAAGCATAGGAGTACATGCGCACTCTGCAACCTCAAACCAGCTCTGTGTGTTGGTCTACTCTTATTTCATCTGAACTAAAGCAGCCCATCACAGCCCTCATTTTGTTCCAAAAGGACAAATCCTACCTCGCTCTCTGTGGCTGTGGATGGAGTGGAACTGATCTCTATGGCTCGGCAGCAGTTCTGCAGAAAAGGACCTAGGGGTTACAGTGGACGAGAAGCTGGATATGAGTCAACAGTGTGCCCTTGTTGCCAAGAAGGTCAATGGCATTTTGGGATGTATAAGTAGGGGCATTGCCAGCAGATCGAGGGACTTGATCGTTCCCATCTATTCGACACTAGTGAGGCCTCATCTGGAGTACTGTGTCCAGTTTTGGGCCCCACGCTACAAAAAGGATGTGGAAAAATTGGAAAGAGTCCCGCGGAGGGCAACAAAAATTATTAGGAGACTAGAACACATGAGTTATGAGGAGAGGCCTGAGGGAACTGGGGATGTTTAGTCTACGGAAGAGAAGAATGAGGTGGGATTTGATAGCTGCTTTCAACTACCTGAAAGGGGGTTCCAAAGAGGATGGCTCTAGACTGTTCTCAGTGGTAGCAGATGACAGAACAAGGAGTAATGGTCTCAAGTTGCAGTGGGGGAGGTTTAGGTTGGATATTAGGAAAAACTTTTTCACTAGGAGGGTGGTGAAACACTGGAATGTGTTACCTAGGGAGGTGGTGGAATCTCCTTCCTTAGAAGTTTTTAAGGTCAGGCTTGACAAAGCCCTGGCTGGGATGATTTAATTGGGGATCGGTCCTGGTTTGAGCAGGGGGTTGGACTAGATGACCTCTTGAGGTCCCTTCCAACCCTGATATTCTATGATTCTATGATTCTATTTGTGCTGTACTGGAAAGAGGGGATGGATGGAACCCATGAGAAGGATTGTGATGGGGTGCAGAAAACCTGCACTAGATGCAAAGAGGTTAGGATTGCCAGGCGTCTGGTTTTTGACCAGAACACATGGTCAAAAAGGGACCCTCGCGGCTCCAGTCAGCACTGCTGACCAGGCTGTTAAAAGTCTGGTTGGCAGTGCAGCAGGGCTAAGGCAGACTCCCTTGTCCAAGCCGGGAGCACCCTCATACACCTCAAACACCTCATACACCCTCAGACACCTCATCTCCAGCCCCACCCCAGAGCCCGCACCCCCAGCTGAAGCCCTCACACTGTCCCCTGCACCTCAACCCCCTTCCCCAGCCCTGATCCCCCTCACGCCCTCCGAACCCCTCAGTCTCAGCCTGGAGCACCATCCTGCACCCCCAACCCCTCATCCCTGGTACTACTCCAGAGCCTGCCCCCTGACAAGCCAGAACCCTCCCCCCATCCCACACCCCAACCCCCTGCCCCAGCCTGGTAAAAATGAGGAGTGAGTGAGGGTGGGGAGAGTGAGCGACAGAGGGAGGGTGGGGATGGAATGAGCAGGGGGAGGCTCGGAGAAGGGATGGGGCCTCAGAGGAGGGCTGGGGCAGAGGGCAGGGCAGGGGTATTCAGTTTTGTGTGAGTAGAAAGTTGGCAACCCTAGAAGAGGTTAATGAGAGTCAGTGGGCTCCATTAGCCTCACCCCTCTCTCCTGTAAGAGGTGTCAAGCCTGGAGGGAGAAGTTAAAAGGTTGAAAGGAGAGGTTGAAAGCCCAGCTCAGTAGGGGCTGATCAGGAGGAGGAGAGGGCCTCTTGTGCTAGCCCACTGAAAAAAAGAGTAGCTGTGGCCAGGGCCTATCCCAGGACTGCTTAAAGGAAGACCTGGCTGGGGCTGGAAGGTGACCACACACTGCTAGACACCCGAGCCTCTAGGGGCAGATAGACCTGGCACGAGACTCATATGTGTAGTTTGTTCCCCAGGACTATGGGGTTTTTCCTTTTGAGACCTGCGAAGGAGTGTGCCCACGAATAGACTGGTGGAAGTGCTCAGAGACAGGCCATGGTAGGAATCAGCTAAGGGAAGAAGCAGCAGGTCTGAATAGGCATGCCTTAGCTGTTTGTTACAGGATCTCTGGGCCAGAACCCAGAGAAAAGGGAGGGCCTGGGTTATTGGCCTTCTGACAGAGGCTGTAGGGAGGTCATGGAATTAAGGACTGGAAAAGACTTAAGCCTGTAGGTTGGGCTGAAGACCTGGTCTGAAGTGGCTGGGTGGCTTAGATATACAGAGCTCAATTTACCCTAACTTGGGTGGGATCACATGTGACCATTCTGGAGTGCTGAGTCACAAGAAGAAGTAGATCAGCACAGTCATGGAGTGACTCTCAGCAGGGACAGAGAAAAGAAGAGACACTGCTATGCCACACCCAACCACAAGTGGGTGTGCCAGTGATGAGTCCACTTTGACAAGGATGTATGTTCCCTTTACTTTGAAGAGCTCAGTTTTACAGAAGCCTGTTGCATGACAAGGAAAATTGGGGTGGGATAGGTTGGAGAGAATGAATGTCTGGGCCAATGAATCAGTGTCTATGGGGTTATACTAGCCATTGCCCTCTGACAGAGCATGGCTGTATGAACTACTCTGGTCATATGGCTGCAGCAGAACACTTTGAAGGAAATTCTACCTTCTCTGTCCCCCCAAATGGTCATGAAATACTCCAGTGGCAGCCCATCAGCATAAGCTGTGTCAAATGAAAAAAATGCCAGCCTCTTAGTGATTAACTGGAGTGCTGTTTTGTACTCACATTTTCTAAAGAATGGCTTTATCATTTAAAATGATAATACAGAATGTGAACTAGAACAATGGGTATTTTGAAAACAGAAAATAAATAAATAAATGACTTGCTATTACTGCTTAAAATGTGGTTTCTTAGGATGCGCATGTCAATAGTGTGACTGGAGTTTCATAAGAATCTTAGGCACACAGATGTAGCTGGATTGACAAGACAGACCATGATGGCTCCAAAGGGTCAATAAAACATGCACCATGAAGGATTTACACAATAGACAGTAATGACTTCTTTGGAGCTGTTACGGTCTATTGGGTCAATAATAATCCACTTTTTAAAGAGTGCCAAAATATGAATTTACACAACAGGCCATAATGGCTCCTGATCTATCAGATAAGTGATATGAATTATCAACATTAGCGCCCATACTGCAGTGCACATTTAACTATTATACTCTATAGGGTAAATAATGCATGCTTCAAAATATAGATTCATTTTCAAAAGACTGATTTATAAACAGATCTTAAGAGGCTGCAATTTTGTCTTTAACACAAGTTATTGTAGGTTTATTTTTCAATATTATTAGCTAAGCAGTTATCAAGCTAAACTATTTATTTTTTAGCTTTTTGTTTGTTTATTTTACAAACTTAGGTCTCAGGCCTGCAAACCTTTTCTTAAAGTAAAAAGAAAAGGAGTACTTATGGGACCTTAGAGTCTCTAAGGTGCCACAAGTCCTCCTTTTCTTTTTGCGGATACAGACTAACACGGCTGCTACTCTGAAACTTTTCTTAGAGTAGTAGGCCTTGTCGCCCAATTAAGCCTGTTGACTTCAATAGGATTGCTCAGGTGCCTAAGGACTACTCACATGAGTAGTGGTTTTCAGAATATGATATTTAACCAGTCTTGATATGAAAATAAATATTCAAGACTAAAAATCTTTTTAAATAACATGTTCTGTGTAGATCCAGCTACCAAACTGTCTACACAGAGAAAGAGAAAAATAAATACTTTCCTGCACTATCTTATCTATAGAAATAAACTCTGAAAATGCTTAATTTATACCAGCGGGTGGCGACATGCCGCAACAAGCTCAAATGGTCACAAAACTTTCCAGCAAACAATGAGAAAACACAAGGTACATTAAAATGAAATATGCATTAAAGAGGGAAGGGGGAAATAATGAAAAGTGTCCATCAACATTACATATGTTATGCTTTTGTCTAATCCCAAGGCAAAAAGAGTAAATGCAAACCATTACAGGTAAAAAGTTTTCCTTGCTTCTCTGCTGAATTTATTTTAGTGAGGATTGAACATTTGGCTTAGTTGTAGAGCATACTTTTAAATTAAAAAAAAATGATATTAAAAATAACATGAATGGAAAGCTGTGAGAAAACCCTCTGCACATGAACTGTAATAAACACAACAAAAAGGACAGGTGTGTAGAAGCCTATGATGCTGTGGTGAAAAACCACAGAAACGTACTGATCCAAGTCCTTTCAAATATAGGGATGAATACTTGTCATTTTGCAGCAGTCTGTGACTTCCCTATTCTCTTTAGAAACAGGAGCTCACTATCCAGTATACTCACCTGAAGGCCCCTTTCCTTAAAAAAGCATACTGTAGTTTGCACACTCAAGAGAAGAAGCCACTGCTCTTACGTCTTAAAAGAACAAAACAATTTAGTATTCTATTAAGCTGATGGGCAAATAAGTCTCTATTTTTTTCCCGACTTTTTAAAAAAAAAATATTATTTAAAAAGGGGAATTCTCCTTCAAGAATCCATCTTCTTCCGTGTCTATTCTGATATAGTTAAGAGATATTTTGTCTTACTCTGACTCTCTGTGTACGTGTGTACCTTTGCGTGTGTTTTGTGCCTATAGAACTCCTTACTTTAGACTAAATGTTCTTTGGAAGAATTTGGGTGTTTGCAGTATCTGAAGTATGGTAACTTAACATAGCAAAAAGTAGGTCTCAGCTTGAAAAATAGGGAGCAGAGAACAGAATAACAATATAGAAATGCTGAAGGTTCCCCCCCCTCCGGCCCCGTTGCAGTGTCTGTTTCCTGCAGCTATCTACAACCTACAATATTGACTGGTTTATCAGACAGCAGGTATCTCTATCAGCCTATCTTGAATTGTCATCCAACAGAAGATTAAATGTTGCCTGCCTCCTTCTTGTGATTTTCAGTCTTCACATCACAAAGTTTTCAATCAAATTTCAGCAGTGTACATTTAGCTTAGAGAACTCGGAGTACTTATCTTCCTAAAGCAGGTGACTTAGACCACGTTTACCTTGTACAGTTCCAAGATATCTCTCAGCAAACCTGTCTGCATTTAGGCCTTGAAATGGTTCCCAAGTTCTTTTTTCCTTTCTCTGTTTCCCTCCCACTCTTTCTCCACAACCAGGCTACTGGCCAAACAACAACAAAGATTCTGTATTACAGACAAGTGCCAGTTTTCAGAGGAGTTATACCAGTGCAGCAACCTTGTGTTGTTACTTTTTAAAATGAAAGCAACATCACATACACAGTATTGTTCTGTAGAGCTTCCTCATTAATAATCTTTTGAATGCACTTATCACCACAGTGGTTTCAGCTCATGAATCAGCTCAACCCTGAGGAGGATGTCAGCTGTGCTCATTTCTTGGTTTACACTGGATACCTTAGGAAGCTGTGGTCTGTTAGGTATCTCAAAAAATAAACTACAGCTCCATTTGTAAGGAATTCAGCACAAGCAAGCTGACAATGAAAAAAAGACTTTTCCTGCTAATTAGCATATTTTCTGCCTGGTGTTCTTATAAACAGACTAACTAGATTTTGAAGAAACATAAACTTGAGACTAGAGAAAGCTGGAAAGAAAATATCAAGAAAGACAGGTTAGAATTTTGTGGTGTGTTTTCTGTTTAAAATAATTAGAATATAATATAACTAAAATGACTTTGGCAAGGTTTCACAATAAATGTGTGGCAGAGTCAGGAATTCCAGCCAGAGTCCTAATTCCCAGTCTCTAACCACTAGATATTTTAGGCCAATTTATCTGTGCTGTAATCAATGGAGGACCAAAGATGAGATCTCTATCCCCACTCTAATCCTTTTATGCCAAGTAAAAGGGCTGAAGTCATATAAAAAGGAATTAAAAGCCATGGGTTCTGGCCAGGGAAAAATTCCTCTGGTGAAAGAATTGTGAAAGATACCTACAAGATGTCTTCTGAAGACCCCCTGTAATGAGGCAGAGTGGGCCAGAGAGTGAGGGACCTCTCTCTGAACCCAGGTGAGTGGAGGCAGGCAGTACCTACCTCTCCCACCGGAAGTCAGGAGGCAGGACAGAAAGTATAAAGGGCAGGTCCTGGGGCTCAGTTGGGCTACAGCTACCAGAAGAGACAGGCACCTTTTGGCTGCTACCAAGCTGTGAGACCATAGAGGAGCCCTACTGCACTGCAAACTGGCTAGAGCTGCCAGCTGACTGAGGAGTCTCTGGGACTGCCACTGGCCACCTACCCTGAGGAGATGGAGGACCCCCACAGATCAAGGTACACTCTGAGGGGAGGGGAGGAAGTGGCCCAGAGATAGTCAACCCCTATCTGGCTACGTTGCTGCTGGAAACCTGGTCAGCCTGTTGTGGCTGGATTACCTGTTGACCCAATGGCAGAACACTCTGCTGTTCTTAGCCCCCTGGGCTGAGACTTGGTGGAGTCAGGTGGGCGCAGGTACCCCTACCCCATGCCACTCCATCCCTGAGGTGGCAACCTCCCCACAATAGGCCAAAAGGCCTGTGTTTGTTTGCCATCTGCCTGAGCCAAGACATCAGGCAAACTGCTTACTGCTCTACCCTGTCTTGGGGGTCAGAGAGATCCCCTCCTGAGCCCACAGACTGTTTGGTGCCCCGCCTGGCCTGAGCTCTTGGGTCCATAGACTGAGGGCTTGGGCCCCAAGACTAATTGCGGCTCTGTCCCTGCTTAAGGGCCAGAGCTCACAGACTGCCTATTGCCCTGCTCCCGGTTGAGGGCCAAAGCCCATTGACTGCACTTCTTGAGGGCTAGAAGCTTTTAGACTGTTTGACTCTGCCTTGCCTAAGGTCCAGAACCTTAGACTATTTACTTTGCAAATTTCCTGACTGTGGGTGTCCCCCACAGACATAGTGATGTGGAGTGGCCTCCCTCTGACCCACAGGGGGAGGATCCACCACTAACTTGCTAAACCACTCAAAACACTGGAGTAGGAGGCATGCTGGGGCAAGAAATTCTGTTGCTGAAGAGATTTTAAGCATCATTTGGGCCCATATGATAGCCTAGTGAGCCTTAGACAAAAACTGAGTACTGTCTAAATTATGACAGGGGCGTCTCCAGGCTCCAGAAGAATCCAGGACCAGTAGGGCAGGCAGGTGGCTTAAAGCCACTTCAGTACTCTCTCCCTCAGGGCTTCAAGTTTTTAACTGCACCTTTTTAGGTATGCTGCACCTTTCTTTCAGGCCCAGGTGGCTCCCCTAGCATGGGTATAAATAGCAGTGTGGCTGGCAAGGCACAACTGAGGCAAGTAGAATAAAGATGTGTTTGAAGTGTTCGGGTATATATGTGATTACATACCCTATAAAGCTCTCTGCTCGCCCAAGCTGTGCCGCGCTGCGTACAATGCTATTTTTAGCAGCGTAGTATCCCTTTTCCTCCTTGCTGCTGATGCCTTCTCAGGAGAAGACTCCCCCATGTTTGGCAGAGAGCAGTCAGCAGGGAAAGCCTTGGGCACTGCAGGCCTTTCCCTGCCATATGGAAAGATTCTGGCAAGGGGGAAAAGCTCCACCAGCTCCCCATTGATGAAGCTTTTCTCCACCTGCCATAAGCCTTTCACTGACCTGTAGCTACACCCCACAGTGTGGACACAACAGGCATTTTGCTGCGGCATGTAGCTATGCGTACCCTACGTGCCTCTGCCAGTGGTGTGTAGTATAGACCTAGCCTCAGCAGCCAAGACATAATTCCCCCCAGAAGTGTGAGGGTAGGTGGAAGGTGACTCTTGCGTTAATGTCCAGGTGGTGGTGGTGTCCTGTGATATACAGGAGCTTAGAGTAGATGATCTTGATGGTCCCTTCTGGCCTTAAAATCTCTGAGTCTATGACTTTTGTGCTCCCAGATAGGTGCAATGTTACCTTGACCACACTGCCTTTAGTTCATTCTGGTGGTGTAGGAGTTCTATAACAGCCCTTTGACACTGAAGGACTCCTGTCAGGAAGAGGGAATCCTCCAGATGCAGAATCCACTGTGTTTAGTCTGCTTTGTACTGCCAGTGTAACACTAAGGAGAGGTAACCCGTATGAGAACTGGCTAGCTGTTTGTTCACGAATGTCTGTGACTCTTATGTAATGTTAATGAAAATTATATGAACACACTGAAGGGGGAAAAGGCTGAAAATGAAAAAAAAAAAACAAAAAAAACCAGTGACTGACCATTGTTAAACCTGTGATTTGACTCTGTAAATCTAATTTACTTCCTGTGCATGCAAACTGAAAAGTAGATAGAAGTGCTAGGTGTGAAACCTAATCCACCTGATGTTGAACATGGAAAATGTATATTTGTGTCAGTTGCCTCTTAGGATCTGCCACTGAGAGACATTTTTCCTCTTCCACAAGCACATGAGTTAAAAAATATCGGGAGCCCAACTATGGGAGTAGGGGTGGGGTACACACACACCCTCTTTCACATCAACCTTACAGAAACTCCCTGTTGGACATTCTATGGTGATAAAGATCCATGGGTGAGGAGGAGGGCCAAATAACAGGCTGAGGACGGAACCATTTTCCATGGTATCATTTTAGACCTGAGTTAATGTGGATTCCATCAGTGTTCACTGTCACTGGTTCCCTCACCATACAACAAACTTTCCTTCCTCTCATTAGGGTTTTGAAAGCACCCATTGGAGCTAAGGCAACTGCGAAGCAGTTGAGACATTGAGAACTGTAACAAAGGTGAGCGACACCTATGGTTCCGATGATGACTCCAGTGTCTACTGCTGCACATGGCTTCTTCATAGATGATGTTGGCTTCCATGGCTCTCAAGAGTTCTGTGAGTTTTGGGGGATTGAACCCCTTGCATTGTCCACTGGGGGCAAATCTGTGGCAGCAGTCCCTAGGGATACGATCAGGTTAAGATCTGGCAAATCCACACTCATAGTTTCGAGTCCCATACACTGGAAATAACTCCTGTATGGGGATGATTTAGACCAGGCTTTCTCAAACTGAGATCTGACCCCATTGGTGGAATCTGGACAATGCTTGCAAGGGGTCTGAAATGTGTCTGTCCATCTATCTGTCACTCTCTCTCTTTTTTTATCTACAATCTTGAAATTAAGAAAATGTTAATGGGTATCTGGAATTTTGTTTTGTTTTTATCCCCTCTGTGCATTTTTCAATATGCAGGAGGGCTGCAGTCACTTCTCCTGGCTGTTAGGAGCCACTCTGGTGCCAACTTTGAAGACCGGGTGTCTGTCTCTCCCCATCTGCTCTCAGTGCTTGCTCTGAAGTGCAGGTGCCCAGTCAGCTGAGCCTCGCTAGTGTGGGAGGAGGAATCAGTGGCCAGCTGCTTCAGGGCCTTGCTGTCAAGGAGGTGGGAGAGGCAGAATTAGGTCTTGTGGGGGGATAGGCTAGTGGATGGTGGCTCAAAAAGGAAAAGGATGGGGGAAGAGAAGGAGAAACAGGATGGTGCACTGGAGTCAAGGGAAAAGCCTCCAGGGTGAACAGTCTGGGGAACGGGGCTATAATGAGGGGTGGGAGGGATGAGAACAGGCTGAGGGGACTGAATGATGTATTAGTCTAGGGGACTGTTACGAAGGGTGAGCAGGAAGAGGGATTGGAATCAAGAAGGAATAGGCTGGGAAGATGGTGGCTATCCTGCAACTCTTGTTACCCTCTGTGTCCCTGTACTTCCATTTTGTCCCCCTTGAGATTCCTGTGGGATTTGTAGATCACTCTCTAATTTCAATTTGGGTCCATTTCCCCACCTCTGAATAAGCTATGCACACAGAAACATGCTCCTCCATCTCTTTAAAACATTTCATGGTAAGTTTATTATAACCTTAGGTGGAACTGGCAGCACCACCTACAGGTAATGTTACTTAACTCTTCCCATTATAAGACCTTGTTTTCAGTTGCTTATAACTTTAGCAAACCTCAACAGGTGAGGGGTGAAATTTTCTATGCCTGGTTTCCACCTCAGGCTTTTTAAACATTGCAGCAAAAATGGTTCATCCAGGGGTTCCCTCTGAATATCTGCCCAAATTTGAGGTTGAGCAGTACTTCCCCTGCCATTGCTCCTCTTTACTCCAATGGGCCACTGTGGCACTAGACGCAGGAACTGAGAGCAGGGAGACTGTCCTGTGTTCTCAGCACTTACATACCAGTTTTTAGAAGCTTTCCTAAATCTTTAATGGAAGCGACTTACTTTAAAAATGTAAGTTTTGTGAGGTGTTGATCCCCGTATTCACTTCAGTACTTCAGAAAATGTGTTAGAACATGGTTGAGGTATTTCAATTTGATAAATAAACTAAACTGGTTACTTTTTTGAGAATGTTTTCTGTCACGGTGCTAATTTCCTATTCATTTGATTGGGATGCAATGATTTCACGACAGTGTCAGTGCAGGTCTATGGAAAAGACATTATAGTGTCAAAATGAAATGAAACAATGTTAATTTGTCTATGGAAACTGTGTTACACTGCCAAATTGAAACATAACCCTTTACTCAGCCACCTTGAGACTTGGCACAGCAGCCCTGTCAGAGGACCCCACAACACAGGGTGATTTTTACAGCAGCACACTGGGAAACTACAAATCTGAGTTAAATATTACAGGAGGTTAGGCTATTTCTTTTGTTCAACAGAATCACAACTATATAGCCTTTCCAAGTATTGCTGCAATGCCTCAGAAATGGGAAGAGGCTGGGAGTCTCGTAAAGAGCACTCTGGCAGCTTACCTCAGACTCCTTTTGGCTTTCATCGGTTTGCAGCCCCTCTCACTCTTAACGTTATATTGCTGTATGCTTTTGGGTGTGAAACATTAAGTTTTACAATGTCCACGGCACCTAACTGACATCTGGGACATCTGAGCTCAAATTAAGCAATGTTCTAAATCTAATTTGGATTCTAATTCCACCAGAACAAAACATTTCTATTAAAACTAGAATTTGAATATGAACCACTGTCCAAGGAGCATGGGAATACAATAGTAAAAAAGAATGGTAAACACTCTGATATCAAAACACCTATTCTGAGGGAAGGAATTATAATAATTATTCCCTTTACTGCCAGCATTTGTTGAGTTAGAGAATCAACTTCTCAGCTGTAGTTTTCTCTTTCATTTTGTTCTATGTTCCTGGACAGGGTAACCACCTTTGAAAAATGGCAATCCTTGATTTTTTTTGCCCCAGGGCTAGGATTAGCAGATGTCCTTTTGTTTCTTTTTTCTGTCTTCCATCTTCAGTGTCCTTCACCTTCTAGCAGAAGTGTTCACATGGAACCCGTGACAGATGTTTCTCCATTTGGTCATGTAGTGGTGGAAAGGCTGAGATCTGAAACCATCGAAATAAGTCCTCTCCCCCCCCCACCCTCCAACCTTGTTAGTAGGTGGTGGAAGAGGATGGCAACTGCATTACCTGTACTTCTGGGAATATTGGCAAATCACATGGGGATGTCACAAAGATGAAGAATGATCCAATAGTCAGGGCACTGACCTGGGAATCGGGAGAACTGTGTTTAATTCCCTGCTCTTCTATAGACATGCTGGGTGACCTTGGTGGCTTAGTTTCTCTGCCTCCGCTCCCTATCCAGGATGACAGCATTTCCCTAGTACTTCCCAGAGGACCTGTGAGGATAAATACATTAAAGATTGTGAAGGGCTGTGATGATGATGGGTGTGGGGGGGGGGCAGAGACTGATATTTTGTATTGGTGGTAGGCAAATCGTATGCATGCTGTGTCTTTAAGAAAATAGTGTGAGCTTTTCAGAGTGTATGGCCCAGATGGCTTATCTGGCATTAATCTGACACTGCTTATAAATAAGCATAATAATATTGGTCAAGTCCCACTATTGGCAGTGTAAATGGCTTGGTCCAGAAGATCTGTTTGCCTACTGTGGTGTTTGTCATTTTGTACCTGTAATGATGTTTTCTGTGGTATGCACTGTGCCTTTTAAGGGTACAGTGAGCCCCCAAAGCTGTCTGCAAGAGAACTCCCTGGGAGTTTATGCTGGCTCCTGCTACATCCCGAATGGTGTACACTGTGCTCTCTCAGAAAGACTTTATATTTGTTCTCTCTTTGTTCTTTCCTTTAATCTCCAGGCTGAAAGTACATGTTTGAATGTTATGGGTCCAAGTATACTGAGCATTTCTTGAGAGGGGCTGAATGTCTTATTCCCATTGACTTCAATGAGATGGGAGCTGTGAGCACTTAGCACCTTTTCAGAGGAGCTCATTTTATAATATATATATATATATATAATATAAAGTTACAAACTTAATGAGTTTCTGTAACAAATTCTTCTTCACTCACCCAACCAATCATGCCAATAATTATTCTCTTCTAACCCACTTATGCCCACCACAACCAAACACAACCCTTAAAAGTCTGGTGGAATAGACAAGCCACGAGGTGTGCCCTGATAGTCCACAGACTCCGACAAAGGCAGAAGTGATTCCTTGAAGTGCGGGTCACCCATAGAAAATGCCCTGTTGCGAGCCCCTTCTCACTTAAAATGGGAGTCTTCAGTGCTGAAATATTATATGGCAATATGTTCTCTGTCATAGAAGTTGTGTATAAGGTGCCCAACTATTTAGGGCTTTATAATGTAGGTCAAACTAAGCATCTAGAACTGCTCAAAGAAATGAAATGGAAGCCAGAGCAAATCTTAGAGACCAGGTGTAATTTGTTTCCCCAAGAGAAGAACCATTAAGCAAGCTGGCAGCTGTGTCCAGCTGAAGTTCCCTAGGAGCCTTCAGATGTAGATCACATTGCAGTATTATATTTGAAATCTCCATTTGGTACAAAATGTGGCAAATCCTGTATTAAGGTCACCTAACACTTCATATTCTAACAAGATTTCCCATGTTTTTTTTTTTTGAAGAGCTGACAATTTGCACCAGGGACTTGAAATTTGACTGAGGGGTAGTTGTGGGACATAGAAGTGCCTTTTGCTTGTCCTGTGAAAATCCATTCAGATTTAAACAAATATATATGGTGTATGCTTGTATGTGTATAAATTCATTGTGCAACACCTTTATACAAAAGGTTTAAAATGGTTATTCATAACAAATTATACAAATGAGGTTTGCAGTTTATTGCGGGCAATGTGTTGTGCAGGCAAATGGAATAGCTAAATTTAAGGAATGTATTGTTTAATGTGACAGTTTTTAATCATGAAGATATCAGCTGCTCTATTTCTAGAACATCCTTTTTAGGATATTCATTGAACAATGTGTCTGCCCAAACAAAATATTTTCTGTACCTCTGTATGCCTTTACAGTGAATGAAATGAAAACTTGGTCCCACTGAAGTCAATGGCAAAACTCCCATTGACTTCAATGGGATTTCAGCCAAAATTGCCACATCTAAGGCTGTAAGACATGAACGTACCACACATTTGAGCTCTTACAAATAAAATTCTGTTCCCAGAAATTATCAATACTTTCCTATATACTGTTTTTGTAATCTATAATCCTCCCATCATGACGACACATGATTTTATACAACACATTTTGTTTCCTTTTTTCAGTTTTGCACATACTGTCTTCATGCCCCAGAAGTTCAGAGTCATGGCATACAGTTAAAGTACAGTAATACAAGAAATATAAAGATCGCTTTTTGTAAACTTTGTTTACTGCTTAATAAAGTCCCTGGGTGAAATCCTAGCTGTGTTGACTTAAGTGGAAGGTTTGCCATTGACTTGAGTGGTATTTCACTCCACATCTTTAAAACAAATATTTAGCACATAAGCCTTCTAAAAAAATACATATGTCAAAGGAAGAACAGAAGACAGGGCAAAAAGTAGCTGCCTCAATTCTCCATAAAATTCTTTCAAACATCTCTCAGTACTCTAAATCCTAATCTAAACTTCTGGCCACATAACAGATAACAGTCCTTGAAAATGAACTGAAGAACTGTAAAGCCAATAAGAAAATGTTCCATTAAAAAAAGAATTGAAGAGTTTCCTGGGGGGGGAGCGGGGGAAATCACAATATATGTACTTTCACATGTTCAGAGAAATGATAAAAAGTTTATAGCGCTTGTAATTGGTCTCTTTCCATTTTAAAATATACATTTTTTTAATCCAGATACATTTCTCTGCCTTGCTTTGTGGTATCATTAATGAAGTCTGGGTTTTTTCAGTAGCAGAGGGTACAAAATGATGTGTTAAGAAAATGTAGCATTGAAACATGATAGATAGATGGCAATCTAAACACACAAACTGGAGGATCCATCAGATGAGACCCAGTCCTGCAGGGTACTGAACACCCTCAATTCTGGCCCATCATGCAGCAGTAAATAACTCAGATGATAGGGGGGATTATTCTTCCTGCCAAGGCATTTCTCTGCATGTCACTATCCAGGCCATTACAGAGTGTTTGAGTGTTTTTGTTGTATATTTCCACCTCTTTAGATCTCAGTTAATAGTCATGCATGGCTCAGTGTAACTGCAAGAAAATCAAATTCTATCACTGTATACCAAAAGGAGGGAATGGAATGAGGGAATCCATGGAAAACTCCCTCTCCAAACCACCACTTGGCTTTTCTGGGAGACTTCATACCCAGACAAGTTGTGCGATGTAAACCAGCTAACTCCAGTAACAAAGCCACTTGACCTGTTATCTTATTAGTGTGTCACCAACAGACTAGTCTTAAAAACCAAACCCACTTTTGACATCTACAGATCATGACCTTTTGATTGGTGTATGGCAAAAGTATGTCAGTACCGAAAGTCCCATCAAAGTCCCAGTCAAGATTTTTCATATAAGAATGTATGTGTCTATATATCGCTTTTTCTGTAGCAACTGTCAATCAGGTCACATGTTAAATTTTTTCCATTCTATTATCTTTTCTACTGTTAAACTAAGCTTTAGGTTTTGTTCTAACTGTAAAAGCACATATGAAATGTTTCCTTATTTCTTTTCATAATACTACAGGAGAGGGTGTTTTACCTTTTCTTTTGTAAGTTAACATAAGTAGAAATTGTCAATCTGAAATTGACAGGTATTTGTTACAGTCAACAATGCATTGTTCACATTTTAGTTCATCCACCAACACAGGCATTGCCTGTCAGATGTCACAACAGTGTGGAAACTTATTAAACTATAAAGAGTAATACTATAATATCAAGAATTGTGGGTAAAAAATCTAAAAGCTTGTATGCTGGCTTGAGTTAGCAAAGTTTGTCCTTAGCTAAGCTAATGTAGCACTTATCTGCATATTCCAGAAACCTCATGCTTCCGCTGCCAGAACTGCCCTTATGACTTATGGGGGCTCAGCTACCAAATAACAGTAAGATGGAGGTAGAAGTTTGGCAATAAGCTTCCTCCCCTTCAGTTTTATTGTTGGAGGGAGGAGGATAGGAGATCAAGTTGTTGCAGTGATTTTTCTACTCCACTGGAAGACAAGGAGATTGAGCCAGCCAGTGAGCTATACTGCAGAGCCCCCACAGTGTAATGATCCAAGCAATCACTTGTGTTTTTTCTGTTTAAATCTGTCCCTAGCCACCAATGAACTAACTATGCCAATCTTTAAGCCATTCTGTGGCCTGTGTGCCTGGCTAAAGGGATGTGTGACAGCATCTACTGGAATGGTACATGGGGGGGAAAAAACATGCATTGACCAGTCTCATCTGGTATTGGTAGTGACTAAATACATGTGTTCTAGAGATGGGCCTGAGCCACAAAACAAAATCTATATTTTTATATTCTCTCTCCACCCACCCCCTCAAAAATGTCAGGATTGTTTGGATTTGAGGTTCTATTTGGGGCTCTGCTCTAACATGCAGCAAAACAAATTTCGTATTTGTTTGATTTCTCCATACAGGAAACAGATACTTTGTCAGAATGAGTTTGATTGTGTGGTGTGTTTTTTTTTTTTTCTAGATTGAGAACAAAACAAGGAAGGAAAAAGGTAAAGTTTCTATGTAAGAACGTGTGTATTCCCTCTGATGGTCTTCACAGCTTTCTGGGAGCAAAATGATTGCTACATTCTGCACAGAAAGAACTGAGAGGGCCAGGATGCCATAAACTGCCTTAGGTACTAGAACCTTTTTTACAAAGGAAAGAGAAAAGTGCTGATAATTCAATGGACTGCAAGGCAAATGGTTTTTGTAATCTGAGAATACTTAGTGAGTGTCTGGGTGTGTGCATTTGCATGCACGCACAAGTGCAGGAATAAGAGCTCATTGAGATAATTTTCATCTTTTGTTTGTGGGAGACCCTCCTTTGCTTCCTGCCAGAGAAGGGAAAACAAACAGTTTCTATGGAAAGTTTTCCTTTTCCTTGAGGACGGTTAGAAACCTTGATTTCCAATTGGATCTCAGATATGCAGTATGACAGTAACATGTGAAGTGATGTGCAAAACATGCAACATGAAATATTTACTCTTCAATGAAAAAGACAATGGGCAGAATCTGGTAAACCACTATTATGTTTCTCCTGATCCAGGGCCCTCAGGGGCCAAAATGCCCTGTCACCTAAATTAGGTCAGCCCAAGAGTTGTTCTAGGTTACGCCAGGGATCACTGTACTGGCTGAGAATTGGATGTAGTTGTCACTTTCGGGGTGCAGTCCCAACCAGAGAGAGTGTGTCACTATCTGCCCTATAACCCTGGCTTCCTCACAATGCTTTGTTGTTGTAGCTCCCAACCTGGGCTACTCACAAACAGCTTACTAGCAAGCAGGTCACACACTGAGTGTCTGTATAGCTGCAGCCCTGATCCAAGCAGCCTGTCCGCGACACTCCAGTCACAGTCTGGTTCCCACCAGCCTTGGTTACTACTTTCAGGGTGACCCCAACACCCTCCCAGTCCCAAAGTTTCCCCAAAAACATCTGTTCTGCACTGTCCAGCCCTCTTGTGGGCAGTTCAGATATTAAAGGTCTGTTGCCCCTGTTCAGGGTCAATATTCAACAGTTTGCTACTTTTACTGGAGTTACTAAACAGTTCAGTTTAAACACAGCATCGGATTGATTTAGATTTAAAAAAATAAAATGAGGTAGGATTTTAGATGAATTCAGGTATCAAGTGTTAGTCAGTAATGGCTACAAATGAAATAAAGATAAAATGCTTTCTAGTAGCTGAACTTAACAAGCCAGGCTTGGTTCAAGGTAAAAGCCTAACCACATGTTCCCAGCAACATGGCTGACCAAATGCTAAGGTCAGGATCTCCCCCCCACAGTCAAAGGGCTGGTTCTTTTGTCATCTTAGCTGAGAGAGAGAGTGAGTGCTTGGGGTTTTCTGCCCCTTTCTTTTGTAGTGCAGTCAACCTTCGGAGTGGATTCTTCTGAGGGTTACCCCTTGAAGCAAAGCTTATTCAAACAGTAAAGAAGGAGACATGGAGTCAGGTGAAGAAGGCTCCATATTTTTTTCTTCTCATCTGTGTTTGCTGAAATGCAAATTTGCTTTCTCTCCTGCCATCTCCCCTCTCTGTTGTTTTAAGGACCTTGTTTACTACTTCTATGTAAATTGAGGTAAACACACATTTCTTCACACAGAATACTTCTGTTTGGGTAGGGCTCTGTGGTTCTGAACGTGTGCTAAAAACATCATACAGGGGGAAGAGAATGGAGGTGGAGTTCATAACTTTACATATAACTTTGATACACATATTTCACCATGATATTATTGACCAGTGAGTTGTCAGTTTTCAGATGATACCTCACAAGGCATATTTTGTAGAAAGATTATTACAATAGCATGTAGGGTGTGAATACAGGGGTGTTTTCAGTAACAGTAATGTAGAAGACTATCATTTATTGTAAATATCAAGATTTGAAATATCCAGTCAATGAATTGCATTGCATTTTTATTTGGATATGTTACCTTACTGTTGACCTGCTGCCTGAAAGGATCCAGTTGGGTAGAACCGACCAAAGTGGTATCTATTCCCAATACTTTGGGCCAACCACTCTAGGCAAGTTGTCAAGAAAGGAGATTTTATTTAAAATGGAATTCTTGTAAAATTAAAATACCTATGTTTTTAAATGACCAGCACTGAGAATAAAGGAAGGAAAAGAGGAAATTAAAACTGACAAAGGAGGAAGATCTGGCAGGTTGGTTTCCCACCTAAAAACCTCAGGTGGGAGCCAGGGATGCCTGAAATTACCAAGAAATAAGGAGTTTTATAGTTCCTTGTTCAGTCTTTTAAGTGTCCCACACAATCAATAATGTGAGGGGTAATAGTGTATGTGGGGTGGGGAGAGGAAGAGAGAAGGGTGAGAATAGGTGTCCAGAACGAAAAATATGGGGTGGGGGGGGAGAGAACCTGGATTTATGCTGGAAATGGCCCACCTTGATTATCATACACATCATAAGGAGAGTGATCACTTTAGATAAGCTATTACCAGCAGGAGAGTGGGGTGAGGGGAGAAAACCTTTTGAAGTGATAAACACCCATTTTTTTTCATGGTCTGTGTGTATAAAAACATCCTTACTGTATTTTCCACTTTTATGCATCCGATGAAGTGAGCTGTAGCTCACGAAAGGTTATGCTCAAATAAATTGGTTAGTCTCTAAGGTGCCACAAGTACTCCTTTTCCTTTTGCGAATGCAAACTAACACGGCTGCTACTCTGAAAAATATTCCAGTTCCTATAAACATCTATGGTTAGAAAGGGCTATTTAAGGTTAAAATGAAAGACATTCTGAATCTGTAAAGTCTTTATTAAGAGGGATAATGTCACAATATCCTTCCTAACCCAGAAAAAACTAGCTTTCTGAGGACAAAATATTCATAGATTAACCTCTCCTGGTAAATTGGGCATGTGAATGAAACATGAGAAACTCTTGATATAAGAAAAAAGAAAAGGACATGGCTGCTTCTCTGAAACCTCTTGATATAAGAGTGGACAGTTGGGTTTCCATAGGCACTACATAAGCTTGCTTTTGTCAGATTATCTGTAACATCCCCGTTTGGTTATGCTATCTAAACATAAATGTTTGCTGTCCCAGAGCTCTCCCAGTTTAAGCTACTGCATGTTAAACTCCAAAGCTTTGAATAAACATCCACATTTTCACTCGATCCATACTAAACCCAGCAGCTGAATGTTTTAGCTTTGCCCAGTGCTGTGTTACTCAAAGAATGTTACTTCATATTATATAATATACCATATTAATATGTGATGTGTAACTTCAGAAAGTTTAGATCATGCCGTACATGCTCTATTGTACCAGGAGAACATAAAATTGACTTTTTCTGTAATTGTGTAGATGGAAAAGAAAGAGAAATTAGCCAGGTAGTGAAGAAGAAGAAAGCTGTAGGTAACAATCTGATTTCAGTTAATAATATTAAAGTGGAAAAGGAAATAGAACACAAACATCAAGATTATAGAACTCTTCTGTCTGATCTATTTATATCATCAGTTGGTTCCCCAATAGGTACTTTTGGCACTTGTATATTTTCAGTTGGGCTAGAGCTTATTCCACCTCATTTCTCTCTCTCTCTCTCTCTCTCTCTCTCTCTGGTTTTCCCTTGGAATGTACATGCACTTTACTCACTGGAGTCTGTGGCCTGGTCTACACTACAGCGTTAGGTCGACATAAGGCAGCTTACATCAACCTAACTCTGTTAGCCTCTATGCTAAAATGTAGCTTCCCACCAACGTAACTTGCCCACTACACTGATTTAATAATTCCACCTCTGCAAGAGGCATAGCACTTAAGTCAATGTAGTTAGGTTGATGCAGTGTCAATGTAGACCAGGGATCGGCAACCTTTGGCATGCAGCCCATCAGGGAAATCTGCCGGTGGGCTGGGATAGTTTGTTTACCTGCAGCATCTGCAGGTTTGGGCGATTGCAGCTCCCACTGGCTGCAATTCGCCGTTCCAGGCTAATGGGGGCTGCAGGAAGCAGCGTGGGCTGAGGGATGTGCTGGCCACCGCTTCCTGCAGCCCCCATTGGCCTGGAATGGTGAACCGCAGCCAGTGGGAGCCGCAATCGGCTGAAGCTGCGGATTCTGCAGGTAAACAAACCGTCCCGGACTGCCAGCTGATTTCCCTGACTGGTTGTGTGCCAAAAGTTGCCAATCCCTGGCGTAGACACCGCATTGCTTACATTGACTTTTGATGCCTTTCCGAAACCATCCCACAATGCCCCACACTGGCAGTTAAATCAGTGCAAGTGCTCCTGGTAAGCTCTTCCTGTATTCCACCAACAAAAGGAATATAGTGTGGATGTGTAAAACTGAGTCAATTACTGTGGTGGCTGTACGTCGACATAACCTGGGTTGACTTAATTTTGTAGTGTAGGCTTGCCCTGTGCTATGGCATCATTTGCATTTCTGCAGCTTAGAAAATACTTTGCAGAGCAAGTTACCTGTACTGAAGAATGTGGTGCTTCTTTCAACAATAATTTTCTGTCTTACAAAAGGAAAGCCTGTACGTTGACTAAGTGCTCTCCAATGGAAATGATATTCACCCTTGAAGAGCACATTATTGAACATGGAATTTTCTGTTGGGAATTTGTACTGTGCTCTTTGTGTGAAAGAACCTCAGAATTTTGAAGAAAAATTTCTAAGAAGAGCGAACAGGAAGACCATATTAGAAGACCGTATAGAGAGCGGCTCAGGCAACAATTTATTTTTAAAATATATTTTAATTTTTCATTTTTTCAATATATAGCATATGGACTACAATTGAGATAATATATTATGTTATTACGTTACAATAAGTGCATTATTATTTATTAAGCTGTGATGATATGGGTGATGTTCTATACTTTGGGGAGTGTACTGTAACCCCCATATGCCTCATTTTCATATAAGTGTGGTCTCGCTTATAAAGCATGCCTTGTAAGGTATCAGGGGAAAAGTTATGATCTGCTGAAAGTCATTTCTCTACCATATATGTATATCATTCATGCATATGAAGTTCTGAGAATTGTGTTGTATGGTTGTCACTAAAACATGCTGTAAATTGGGGAATCAGCCAGATATTAGCTCCCCAGAGGCAATAGCAAGGAAAGTAACCAACACCTGGGCAGGGTGTGAAACAAACCATCAACAGCCATTGTCTAGCAAGGGAGCTACAATTCAATGGCTCACCGACATGAAGCCACAGCAAGGGAATTGCTCAACTTTGCCTGTTGACTCAGCAATGCCTCCCAACATGTCTGGACTTGTGTTTTCCAAGCAAATGGACTGAGGGTATAAAACAGGCAGAGTGGACACATACTGAGCCTTTTCTCCTGCCCCCACCTACACTGCAATCAACTATGACACTGAGAAGAAGACAAGACTCCAACAGAGGATATTGGCCCAAGTTTAAGGAACAAACCTGTGTGTTAAGGACTGCAATATCCAGTGGGGTGAGAGAAACTGCTTAATTTAGATGTTGCCCAGTATAATAGGATTGACAGGTTAGACTGCATACTTATATTTTATTTTATTTTTGGTAACTAATTCTGACTTTTTGCCTATCACTTAAAATCTACCTTTTATAGTCAATGCATTTGTTTTACTGTTTATCTTTACGAGTGAGTTTGTATGACGTGTGTGGCAAGTCTGCTCAGGTTTGGCAAAGGCTGGTGAATGTCCACTTTTCATTGATGAAGTGGTGAACCATGTGCTCATCATGAGCAATGCAAGACGGTATATTCCTGAAGTACAGTGCTGGGAGCTGGGGGAATTTGGCTGGTGCCTTACTCTGTGTGATTCGTGGGATCATTCATGCATTATAGCTGGGTGTGGGGCTCCACATGCTGTTGTGCTGAGTGATCACAGCTCCTGGAGCGGCTTGCTGCTGGTCACTAGCAAGGCATTGTGTGAGAGACAGCCCAGGCTGGGGAGAGTTAAGGTCCCACTGTCCCAGGCTGCACCTTGAGGGGATCCCGTCACAGTATGCTTGGGCTTGCAAAAGGCATAAATATAGAGAGAATCTTACCCCACAGACAGTCTAGTCCATAACAACAATTACATCTGTACCATATCCATTTATTTGTGCTACTGTAGCAACACTATTCTCAATTTGGGTATGTCTACACAGCACCTGGGAGATGTCTTTCCCAGCACAGGTAGATGTACATTCCATAGCACTGCTTGAACTAGTACCTAAATACAGCTGTGTGGCCATGGTGGCACAGGTGCTGGGAGGACCTAGCCACCCGAATACAACTCTGTTTAACCTCTCGAGTATGACCTCAAGTGGCTAGCCCAAGCTGCCATTCATGCCATGGTGGCCTCACAGCTATTGTTAGTGTGGTGACTCAAGCAGAGAGAGTGCATTTATCTCTACCTGTGCTGGGAATTACACTTTCTCCTGCTGTGTGGACATACTCTTTATGTTAAGAAATGAATTAACCTCTGTCAGTCATTTACTGACATCTCAAAAATTGAATGTTAAGGAGCCCTAAGATTTACCTTAGACCTACAAGAGGATTTAAGGGGCAAATATTTCAAATGTAATCTCCATTTCTGGACCTTTTGCACAGCTTTTACATGTGTACTTTTTGAACATTAGCAAAGCCACAAAATGAGACCCATTCAAACCCCACTTGCAGTCCCTACACACCTAACTTGTACAAATAGGGTTGCATATATAAATTCCAAGTTACTGTATTCAATAGTTGATGTGGAAGTACGTTATGAAAAATGGAAATCTTGTTTTGAAAATTTGGCCTCACAACATCAATTATAGAAGGTAAATTTAGGTACCCATAAACCAGGATGTAGCTATCTATAACATGAGGCCAAATTTTAAGAAGTGGTACTAATTTGTGATGTCTTAGTTTTTGGGTGCACAACCTGTGGTACCTAGAACCTGATTTTAAAAAAAATGCTGGTCACCCACAATTTCTACGCATTTCATTTGGAGGTGTGGGTGATCAACATCTTTGAAAATCAAGCCCTGGTGTCTCAAATTGGGTGCTCGGTTACAGAGGCACCTAATGCCATGTCACTTTAACAATGGTACTTTGACACCAGATTAACTGATGAGTTCATCAGCTTGGAGAGTTTTCTGAAAAAGGAGGCCCAAAGAATTCTTGTTGAAACCACTGATTTCAAAGGAAACTGGAAAGAGAAATGGAAAAAGTGGCAGGTGATATAGGACCTTCCCTGAGGGGAAAATACAAATGTAAATCTTGCTGGTGAGTATAAAGCTCATCTTAAAGCACAATTAACTGATTCAGAAGCTGAAAGGAAAATTTTCTTCCACATTCTTAGTCGTATATAGTACACACAGCATACTACATATTCATCTAGCTAGTAAGAGTACATCAGATACAAATGTAGCATACACAACAATCCTTCATTTCAGCTCTAATACAGATGGTTATCCCTATAACAAATAAATAGCCGGGCTCAGAATCAAGAAAGGATAGGAAAAATGATAAGCAAAAGCCAAGAGGAAAAAAAATACTGGTGCAGATGATTTTGTGAGACACTACTTTATCTACCTCCCTTAAAACCTCATATCTCAAAAGCACAGTGGGATAGCATAGCCCAAGAGCACTTAAACGGGAATACAAATATGGATAATTGGTACTAAAACTACCTGTTAAGCACACAGTCACGTAATATACTGTCATATAGGTTCAGTCCATTTGGGTCTTCCAACCCCAAGAGCTATATCCCTTCCCTAAAGTCTTACAGTAATTGCCATTTTGATATTTAGAGCTGACTGATGTACAATTCCATTTAACTACAGCTTTCAGGATTTCTAACTTTGTCTTCATTCTGCATTGGAACAAAACCTTCTGAAAGTTTGTTCTGGAATGGGATTTGTGTTGGAATGTCCATTTTCTGCTCAAATAGGCCAGGTTTTCAATTCTGCTTTCTCTCTCTCATCAGAAGTGGCAACAGAGAACCTCAGAAACCCTTTGGATGAAAACTTCATTGAAATGGATACAATTTTTTTTAGCTTCAATGAACCAGCACATTCTAATGAACCAACTAGTTCCACTGATAATATTTTTAAAAGAGAAAAGACTTCCAGAAAAGAAAGTCCCCAAAATAGGCATCTCAGAGTGATACACTGCTTCAAAGCAGGTGTGACCACACTCTTTCATTTTATTTACATACTTGTTCCAGTGCTCACCATTAACTAGACATAGGTCAAAAGAAGTTGCCCATGCCTATGTGATGAAAGAATTTGTCCCAACTGTACTTGCTTAGATGTTACAGCTAATGTTATATTGTCACTTCAAAATATGCAAGATTATAATTTCATCTCACACAACGCCTTTTCCAGGTGACAATGAACTATGCAGCTTTGGGTTATTGGCAAAAGAGTGTGGAAGATGCCTAGGTTAAAATCTGGCCATGTGTCTTTGCTCTCTCATTTATCTGTAATTTTTATTTCCAATCTTTTTCTGACTTCTTAGTCTTACCACTAGTATCTTCAAAACCTCCACCTCCTTCTGTTCAATAGGCTACATATAAATGAAGAGACAAAGAGGTAGATATTAGTGACCTCTGAGAAACCTCTGAAGTCTGCATACAGAGGCTGTCAGTCAAGTCAGGGAGTGCAAAATGGAATAGTTTTTGTTGTAAATCAGGACAATGAGTTTCAAGATTCACCTGCAACATTTTCAGTGACTTCAGGATATTCCAGACAAATCTAGTGATCTAGATGGCTCATATAATATATCATGGGTGCTTTAAGTCAGAGAATTAAATGGTCTTGTGGTTGTCAGTAAACTAGAATTTAGGAATACCACGTTCAGTTCTTGGCTTTGCCACAGATTCACTTGGTAACCTTGTGAAAGTTATTCACAGGGAAGTTTTCAAAGTCACAAATGGGAGTTAAGCAACCTTGAACAGGGTAAGTGCCATGGAAAGATAGTCACCAAATGGTCACGATAAACGGTGTTCATGTAGGTTCAACAGGTCTGTGTAGCATACAGAATTTCCATTGATTATAAATAGGAGTTTCACACAAGAACCACATGTGGAATGCCCCTTAGTGTTTGCATTAGTGAAAAATACCCTTACTATCTCTGTGCTTAAAATTGTCAAACTGGGATTTAATATATAAGGGCTAGATCTTACAACCATTACTTGCTTGAGTAATCTTTATGCACATGATGTCAGTGGGGCTACTTGTGTGCATAAGGATTACTCAAACAA
Organism: Lepidochelys kempii; assembly: GCF_965140285.1. NCBI lineage: Eukaryota > Metazoa > Chordata > Testudines > Cheloniidae > Lepidochelys > Lepidochelys kempii. The sequence continues at coordinate 101,691,515 of NC_136381.1, read as the reverse complement.
GAAAGACTTGTACAGTTAGCCTGCAAGGTTGTAAGGAACAAGTCTGATTTTCTTAATCTAAGACATTTGTATGTTTGTTTTAGCAACTTGTCCTTAACTTGAACAATGTTATTTTAACTACTTATTATTAACAATTTATTATCTCACTTTATCTGAAAGTTCAAAGACCCTCCCTTAATCTAAGTGCATCATTTCAAGTGGGTAAGAATATCCATAGAAGCATTTGTCATTTTAGGGCCTTATTTAAGCAATGAAAATATTCAAAAAAGGGTTTGAGTCAAAACTCATAGATTCTTTTGTTTCGTTCCATTAGTGGCTTACAGTGAAATCTACCACTGGTTGAACTTGAATGAATGCTGTGCCTAGGTTTTCATTTTCCAGTACGAACTACTAGAGATTGATGGATTAAGTATTTTATTAGAAATATTTCATAACATTTTAAAAATAAATTATTGGATTAATATAATTCCACATAAGTAGTAATATTCACTAAATTGTAGTGTTCTTGTTAATAATTCAACCAATATATTCTGGAATATTTTAACATTAACTTTACTTTATTCATTGATGAAATCATTGGCAAATATTTTTTCAAAATTTATTAATGCAAATTTACTGACTACTATTCATGGATCCACTCCTCTCCCCACCCCCCCTTACTGTATCCATTTTTGGTCATGGCATGGTTGCAAGTAGGAGATATTTCCTATTTCACAGACATCTTCTCTGAATAAGTTAGGACAGCGAGATACTGGAGTGTGAGGTGATATTTCAGTGGGATTCAAAGATGTGTTTTGTTCCATGATTTACTGTGTATTCTCAGTAAATTCATGCCACTTCCCATTTTTTGGCAGTCTTCTTTCTGGGTGCATTTACAGTGGGGCAGATTTCTGAATGAGGTTGATGAGATTTGTAATATACTCTGAGTTAATTTAGACAGCAGATTCTTCCCCTCAACAAAACTGTGTCCCATATACAAGTCAAATCTGCTTTTTTCCTTGGGCAATGATTTATTTCCCTCTTAAATTGGCTGGACCAGTTAGTTTTTTATTTTTATTAAGTCACACTATTCTTAAATGAAACTATTGATTTAAAGTCAGCTTAGTGAGGATTTAATTTGTTTTCAGGGGATTAGAGCAGGTAACATGGGATAATTTTACAATAAAGTAGAATAGAAGCATTCCTTCACATTACCCTCACCTTTTTTCTTGCCAGAGTGCACAGACATTACAAATTTTCAAGTAAATTGTGGAAATACATTCATAAATCAGGCCTAATTCCTCTGCCTGCTTAAAGGCTATTCTAAAGAATATTTTCCTTTTGACCTTGTCCCTGTTTGTCCTTCCACTGGCAGTCTATACATTTGATGTTTTTTACATACACACAAAATTCTGTCAGACCTGCCGTACTAGGAAGCTGTAAATAGGGGCATTTGTGGAGTAAAAAAATACAGACATGTCTTTTATCTCTGTTGAAATACATTGGCTACAGAGAGCTTTCCAAAGAGTTAAAAAATGGCAACAGTATTGCAAGCACAAAGAGGGACAGTCTACTATATATAACTATCATATGAAATCTCCTTTCTCTATATAATTATGCATTAGTCTTTTTTTTTTTTTTTTTGGCCCAAATCTGTACAAAGCAGCTAATTATCCAACAGTTTCAGGGGATTACCTTGCTGATTTGAGATCTGCTCCCAGTGCAACCTCTCATTGACTTGAATGGGGTTGTATGCACTGTTTGGATTGCTTGTTCTTTGTTGCTGCTGTTGTTGTTCTGTAGATGGGACATCCTTGCAAGGAGCCACGTTTGGCAAGATTAAAGTACACATAGTTCTGCCACTCATTGTACTTGGTGAAGTTCCTCCCCATCTTGTTTTACAGTTGTCTTTAGTGCATATTCACTCTGCCTTGTGGGAAAGAAGGCTATAGTCTGCGTTCATGATGGCCTTGAACCTTTAAGTTCCCACTCAGTCCCCTTTACTCATGCTGAGTAGTATCCTACTCTGAAAATAATCCCACTGAAGCCAAAGGTTTAGTGTGGTGCAATGTACTACTAGGCGTAAATAAAATGGACAGTATTGGATCCTTAATGAAGAAACTATCAAAACATGGCTCTTTGGAATAATTAGCAAAAAAGGCAATGCTTCATTAACTCAATACCTGTTTTTACCTTGTGACATAAAATAGCATGAGAACATGGGTATTAGAGAAAGAAGAAGGAGCTGTTTCTTGGAAGAAGGAAGATAAACCAGGCAGATACTCTCCCTTTCACTACATAAGAACTAAGTATCCTTATTTATTAATTTAAAGGGAGAAAACCTATTTTCCCCCACATTTTACTCCAAAGCTTTGAGATCCTGTAGCGGGGTAGTCACCTGCTCCTGCCCTGAAGGGCTTGAAATCAGCCCTGGGAGAGGGCTGCTGCTAGGGAAAGCAGCAAGCCTCGGCTGATTGGGGAAACAGCCATGGTTGCGGCCATGCTCCAATCAGGGCCCAGATGGCCTTTATAAGAGGGCAGTGGGCCAGGAGGACACAATTTCTCTCTAGATGTTGAGAGGGAGGGGCCAGACTACTGGGAGCTGAGCAGGGTACCTAAAGTGGAGCAAGGCTGGGGAAAGGCCAGAGGAGCTGGGGAGCTCTGGCCTGAGAAAACCCCAGGCTGCAGGCCTTGATGAAGGCCTAGGAAAAGGGTACTGGCATTGCAGAGGGCAGCCCAAGAGTAGGCAGAAGCAGCAGGTCCACACCCTCCTTGCCGATGATGAGTGGCAATTATACTGCAGTCCGCCCCAGGGAGCGGGGGCTAGATGGTGATGGGCAGTAGCCAAAGACTGAGGCAAGGTGGGGTAGAGAGTGGGGGTTCCCTGGGGGAGGGGAGACACAGATCTGTGGGGGTACTGCTAGGATGTGAAAGGGGCACTGGGATCCAGGAGGGACTTGGGGAGGCCCAGCGGCAAGTGGGACGCTGGCCTGCAGCAGGCTCTCTGGAGGCTGGACGACTAGCAGGAGGCACTGCAGGGATGACTCCCGCCCTGCTACAGATCCATCTCTGGAATCCAGAGCATCAAAGAATCAATCTACTAGACTCTAGTCAATTGTAATAGTGCACCTGGGATGAAATTTGGGCTCCAGTAAAGGCAGTGGAATTTTTGCCATTTGTTTCAATGGGGCCAGGATTTCACCCCTGGTGTCTATATTCATCCCCAACCCTATTCAATGTATAGGCTGACGGCTGATGTGGAGTAATGATGACTAAAAAAGTAGCAGTCTACAGTGAACCTACATTCATGGCCATAGTGATATGACCTAGAACTCTCCAGTATCAATAGTTTTGGCAAATAACGAAATGACTTTACAGTTCTAGAAATAATCAGCGGCCAGGCAATTTGCCTCAACTTCCCTCCCCGCCATAAACGTCTTCCCCCTTACTCTCACAGATATTGTGGAACACACAGCAAGTAGTAATAACAATGGGAATATTGGTTTTGCTGAGGTCTAACTGAGTCAGTAAACTGCGCCAGCGCACTTTGAAATGTCCAAATGCACATTCTACCACCATTCTGTACTTGCTCAGCCTATAGTTGAACAGCTCCTGACTACTGTCCAGGGTGCCTGTATCTGGCCTCATGAGCCATGGCATTAAGGGGTTGGCTGGGTCCCCAAGGATAACCACAGGCATTTCAATATCTCCATGGTTATTTTCTGGTCTGGAAACTAAGTCCCTTCCTGCAGCTGTTCAAATGGACCAGAGTTCCTGTAGATGCAAGCATCATATACCTTTCCTGGCCATCCCACGCTGATGTTGGTGAAATGTCCCTTGTGATCCAACAGTGCTTGCAGCACCATTGAAAAGTAGCCCTTTCAGTTTATGTACTGGCTGCCAAGGTGGTCCGGTCCCAAGATAGGGATATGCATTCCGTCTATCGCCCCACCACAGTTAAGGAATCCCATTGCAGCAAAGCCATCCACTATAACCTGCACATTTCCCAGAGTCACTACCCTTGATAGCAGCAGCTTAGTGATTGCATTGACTACTTGGATCACAGCAGCCCCCACAGTAGATTTACCCACTCCAAATTGATTCCCAACTGACCGGTAGCTGTCTGGTGTTGCAAGCTTCCAGAGGGCTATCACCACTCGCTTGTGAACTGTGAGGGCTGCTCTCATCTTGGTATTCTTGCGCTTCAGGGCAGGGGAAAGCAAGTCACAAAGGTCCACGAAGGTGCATTATGCATGCAAAAGTTTTGCAGTCACTGAGAATCATCCCAGACCTGCAACGCTATGCGGTCCCACCAGTCTGTGCTTGTTTTCCGGGCCCAGAATCAGCATTCCATGGCATGAGCCTGCCCCATTGCCACCAGGATGGTCAGATTGCCAGGGCCCGTACTTTGATAGAAGTCTGTGTCCATGTGCCCATCACTCTTGTCACCGTGCTGCCGTTGCCTCCTCGCCTGGTTTTGCAGGTTCTGGTTCTGCCTATACTGCATGATAATGTGCGAGGTGTTTACAATGCTCATAACTGCCGCGGTGATCTGAGCGGGCTCCATGCTTGCCATGGTATGGTGTCTGCAGGAGAGCAGAGTTGCAGGGGAAGCGATGGTTGGATGACCAGTTTTGCAGACCTACTGCACTGTTTGCTGCCAGGACCCAACAGCTGAGCGGGCTGCATGCTTGCCGTGGTATGGTGAGACAAGAGCAGCTGAGCAGAGTTGAAGCAGAAGTGGCAGATGACAACAGTCATATAGAGGACCTACAAGACCACCAGGAGTGTAGGAGAGCAGAGTGGCAGTGGAAGCGATGGATGACGATGGTCATATAGAGGACCTGCGAGGTGGATTGATAGCACTCGATGACAACGGTTTGCAGCCCTACTGCACCATCTGCTGAAAGCAGTATGGCACCCGCATGGAAAAAATTGCAAAACGATTGTCTGCCTTTGCTTTCATGGAGGAAGGAGCAACTGACGACATGTACCCAAAACCACCCGCGACAATGTTTTTGCCCCATCATGCATGGGGAGCTCAACCCAGAATTCCAATGGGCAGCGGAGACTGTGGGAACTGTGGGATAGCTATCCACAGTGCAACGCTCCGAAAGTTGATGCTAGCCACGGTACTGTGGATGCACTTGGCCGACTTAATGCGCTTAGTGGGGACACACACAATCGACTGTATAAAATCGCTTCCTAAAAATTGACTTCTATAAATTCGACCTAATTTTGTAGTGTAGACATACTTAGACTAAGCTCATAGCCTCTATAACTTGTGTGTGTGTGTGTGTGTGTTTGAACATCAAGTGAATCGTCTTAGTGTCAGATGAAATGAATGAAAAGGTCATAGATATTTCATTTGAGATCTGAACTTAGCTAAAAATGCAATAGATTTTGTGTGTGAGGAGTAGGGGGCAGGGGCAACTGGAGACTGAAACTAAATTTCTCATACTTTGACTACTGATGAAAATTGAAAATAATAAGCATGCTAAAAGGCATTTATCAGGAGCCAAAGTGCTTACTACCAAATAAATAAGTGTTGCTGTCTTGAGAAAAAGATAAAGTAATCTATGCCACATTTTTTTTCAGACATAACAGAAAGAGTTTTACAAGGCAAATGTTGATCCACTTCAGTTTCACGCAGTCATGGTATGGAAATTTGGGATGGCCATGCTCATTTTGTCTAATTTCAAACCCACTCAAATACCTTAGCTTTGAAAGTTTAACGTGAACTCACAGGTTATTGGGTTTTACTTAAAAAAGATGGTAGAAATCAAAAAACAGAGAAAAAGATCCGCTGAAAAATCAGGATAAAAAATGAAGCACTCAACCTACAGAGTGAAAAACACAGATGCTGGAGAAATTGTATATAAGAAGAGATGAGAAGAAAGGAAAAAATTTTAACAAAAATACATTTATATGTACAATACACAGTATATATATATATATATATATATATATAAGGAAATGTCTTCTGTCAATCTAGAGTTAGGAGATGTTAGCCATAGTAGGGTACATGACCTAGGATTCTCTTTGGGTAGAACATACGCACATTCATATGTGTTACATCACTCTGCAATAAAACTCAGGCTCTAAATTACATCAGGAAAAAAGATTCACCAGCTCGAGCCTGCTTTGTAAAACCTGTGCAGATTCATATAATACTGAACTTTGTGACATCTGACCACTTCTAATTGCCATGTCCCCTTCTAAAGTAAATCCTTAGAGGTGCAATATTACCTATAGAAGACCTGCCCACTCTCATGCTCCATATGCCAACAAAACTCCCATTGCCTTTAATGGAAGTTTTGCCTCAGTAAGGGACACACTGTTAAGCCTGTAATATGTATGTGGACCGTTGAAACCTGGGTAACTTAGTGCCCAGTACTCGGCATTGCAACTTATAACTGAAGTCTGCATTCCATCTCCCCTCAAAAACCACCCCTCCATTTTTATTCTCTGAAGATTAAACACAATAAAAGATGTTTTCTGTAAACCAAGGTATGCAACACATTTCTCCTTCTCTCTGGCTGATGTACTAATGTGTAACTGTAGGGTTTAATTTTGCTTTACATTAATCAAACAACAATAAAGGCCATAAAAACCCCAGTAAGAAGCATTTTAAGTTAAGATCCAAAGCTAAACACCCTGGGATTTTGCTTATTGTCTTGTCCAGTCCCCCTGTAAAAAGAACTAGATAGCATGAGAAAGAAAGAAAAATTGAGCCCACGTTTTTTGCATAGAGATGGAGAAAACACATAATAAATTAGGGGGAGAAGGGACTGAAATAAAGGCCAGAGGTAAACTACGCTTAATTGTGTGAGCTGCTCTTCCTCTAGTGGTTCCTGCCAGCTGCTGCTGCTATTGCTACCTTCCTGTTTTAAGATGAAAGCAATGATGGTAGACACGTGCAGACACACAAAAGAACCTATTTGGACTGGCGTGTCAGCTCATCTTTATCAAATGTTGCACAGGTATATTTTGTTGCCATGCTTCATTACCTCAGAATGGTGTGCCTGAAATGTTTGTCTCTTCTATAAACCCAATAGCTTTCCCAGCGAGTCACATTTGACAAAGCAATAGATGGGTACTCAGTTGTTAGCATCCGTTTATAAAGCCCAGGCAATTATATATATATATATATATATATATATATATATATATATATATATATATATATATATATATATATATATATATATATATATAATATGGAAATATTATTATCACCATATTATATGTGTATATATATATATATATATATATCTACTTTATATATGTAGAAGATGTATGTATATATCCATACATACACACACTGCGCAGGAGATACCTAATATAATAGTGTGTATGTATGTATATACAGGAATAGAGTACAAAAATGAAATGAAGGAAAATCAAACTCTCATTGTTGAACTAAAAGAAGAGGTTAAAAAATCTTTCTGTAAAAATCCTAATCAATTAAAGTTGAAAAATGTGTGTTTTTAAAAAGGAAGAACTAGTGACTATTTTACTGTGAGTATTTTATTTCCTGGCTTCATCTCAGCCATCATTGTGGGGAAAAGAAAAAACAAACCATGGATCACTTCAGCCTGGAACTAATTTTAACAGTAGTCTAGTTTAAGGTAGGAGATAATGTGAGTCAGAGGAGGAGCCTCGCAACAGCTATGTGAAAGAGGATAATTTTATTAGTATTTTACAGATGGGCAAACGAAGGCTTGGAGTTTTCATATGATGTGCACAAGGTCACATATGGAGTATGTAGCAGAGCCAGGAACGGAACTGCCATATCCTGATTTATAGCTGTGTTTTAACCTTTTGACTTTTCAGCACATACAGCAAATTTAAGCTTCATAAGTGGTGTAAACGAGCCAGAGAATTCCATACTACATTTATCTGGCTATTGTTGTGTCACTGTTGCTTTCTATTAGTTGGAACAAAAACACAACTGTGAATTGTTAGCCTGCTTCTGCTAATTAGAAGTTAATTCAGATTTGCTTTTTACTCAGGCAATAGGGACTATGCTATTGAAACAGAAGGATGTGAAACTTAGAGGGGCCATGGTGTCACATCATAGTAATAATATGGAAGTTATTTGACTGCTGTTTTTACAACATATTGTCCTTACTATAACACACTGTCATAGGAATATAATTCTTTGGTTAAAAACAGAACACAATAAAAACAAGACAGCTAGGGGAGTACATTTTCTAGAATACCATCAACTGAGGTCAAAGTTCAGATGCCTGTCCCCTCCCCCACTTCCCCTCGTATTACAAAAACTCTAGCATTTAGCCGCACCTTGTTCACTTACAGGGAACTTTTACTACAGGGACATCATAATGAATAAGTAGCAGGTTTTCAATTTTCTATTATCATAGTCTTAAATAAAAACATACTGTAAAGTTTAAACTGCAAACTTTGGATCTATCTGAACTTTCCCAAATTTGTCAAGTGTTTGGATCTAATTGGTTTGTTTGTTTGTGTTTGTTGTTTTACCCATCTCTAGAGCTAACAAACAGATACAAGGGGCTAGAATTTGCCCTCCTTTGTTGTCAGTGGCGTTTCATGGGGCACAAAAGGAATTTGCACCTCTGCAGTCCTGGTTCAATTCTAATTTGAGGAACTGTTACTAGGGGTAGATATGCATGGCTTGGATAAAATAGGAACACATCCAAGATTTGAAGTAAATCTTTTTAGAGGTTTGAAAAAGAGTAACTAACTTAAGTAATATCTGAGTCTAATCAAGAGTGAAAGTGACATGGTACAATGAGAGGCTGTTCCTGCAATATTTGTGAATGGATTGGAAGTGGGAACTACTATATTTTTCACGATAAGCCTGTTCTTATGATATTCACAGCCCAATTGAACAGACTTAAATGTTTCAGTTACTTTTGATAAGATTTGGAGCAACAGCTCAAGCAATGGAAATGCCAGTTTTGAGGTTTGCTGGTCCCTAAATTTGTCCTGTAGCTTAATTTAGGTAAAATGATTACTCTCTGTATTAAAACTGTGGTGTATTGATTTAAACAAACAATTGTTGCATTTCACTTCAAGGGCAGCAATGAATAAATTGTATGAATACATTTGCTCACATATGTATAAATGTTTGCAAGTTTGGTGCCGAAGGCCCTAATCCTGAACTGAGTCCTAAACCATCTGTGATGGAATGTACCTGCCCCACCCTGGCCCCACAGGAGTTAACTTTGCATTGCAGGCTGGGGAAGCCCTGCCCTTTCGCCTCTGCAGGGCATGCTCAGCCTGGAGGCAAGATATAAAAGTAAGCAGCCCAGCTCAGTCAGGGCAGACTGCTGAAGGGAGAGGAGGCAGACTGCAGGTCCTCTCCAGGGAGGGGCTACAGGCCCCACCCCCAGAGCCAAGGTACGCAGCGCCCGAGATGGATTCTAGGCTGCCTGACGAACCCAGAGAGGAGGCTGTGCCGTCAGGAGCTACACTACCTGAGGACCCCAGAGACCTGTGGGAACTGTGGACCATCACTGGCAAAGACAGGGTAGGAAGCAGCCCAGGGGATTTAAACTTTGCTTTGGTGGATCAACTGGGGAATCAGTCAGCATGTTTTGGGAGGATCCTCGGTGGCAAGTAACCCTGCCACTGCCAGAGCCTTGGGCTGGGGCTTAGCGGAGCAGGGAGGGCCACACTCCTTTGAGTGGTGCCCTACTTCCTCAAAGGTCCAATAGGCCACAAAATCCCACAGAGGGGTGCAACTTTATTGACTCTGGCCATTAGGCCATGCTGCCCTGTCTGTTAGGGTTCTTTTATTGACACTCGTTAGGCCACGCAGCCCTGAGTGGAAGGGCCACTCTATTGACTCTAGCTATTAGGCCATGCAGCCATGTGTAGAAGGGCGACTTCATTGACTCCAGCCACTAAGGGTCATCAGCATAGGATCTAACCGGCTGCAGTGCAGCCTCTTCCCTTTCTTTTGACCATACCCCGTGTTGGGATGTATGTAACGCATAACAGCATCCAAAAATAATATATCATGAAACTGATGTGATGTTTGCCACAGTCTCACTGGTTGCTCCGCTTGTGTGTGATAAACTCTTTCCCCTTCCCTTTGTTCTCTTGCCTAGTTACGCTGTAAACACTTCAGGGCAGAGGTACTACTGTGTGCTTATAAGCAGCCTCACACAGTAGGGCCCCAGTCTTGATTTGTCCTTTGGCACTATTGTAAAAAACATGTTTGATAATAACTGGGATGGCCCCTGAACCACTTGAAACCCCAGTGATGACAGTGGCCTTTGCATGGGTGCCCACGTGGGTCTCAGGGCAGGATTGGGGCCTCAGTTTGTAAAGTACTTTGAGAGGCTTCGACGGTTTAGCAGCAATTAAAATAATGGAATAAAAATCAACGGGTGGGGGGAGGAGGAAATCAGTTGGTACCTAAAAGCGAATATACAATAAGCAATGAACATATCCATGGTGAACAAAACTTGTCAAATACATTTGATTGCTTTTAAGAAAAACAAATGACTGAATTAGGCCCTTTCTGCAATGAGCTGTCTTATGGGCAGAGCCCCTTGTTGGGACTAGCTGTCCTGACTAGCTGCTGCTTGCACATAGATCATTGCCAAATCAGGGATTGATTTGTTAAAGTCAGCAACACAATGGGTGTGGGGTGTGTGTGTATAATAAAATATATGAAAATCAGTATGAAACATTAGGAAAATGCATTCAGATGGGCTTAAATATGAACAATGTGGTTGACAACTGGCAGAATGAAACAAAAGGTAATTCTAAGAGTTAAGCTAAGGTGGAGGTGCACAGTGAGACAGTCTTGGCCAAACACGATTGCCTCACAAGTGCATAAGAATCAAGGACAGATCATCTTGCTTAGGAGAAAAGGAATGATTTATAATTCCATTGGGTTGATGATGGGGGTGAGGTGGAGGTGTTCAATCCATTTGGCATATTTTTTATTTTTATTTTTTTGAATTTGTATTAGTTCATGGCTTTAGAGGCTTAAAAAAACCCCATCTTCTGGTCTATTTCTCTCTTTTATTTGTCTTGTTATAAATCTCTATAAGGCAACTTAGGTTGAGTGAACTCTAGGAGAAGGAAGTAGAGGGGGGAATGTGGAAAATGGAGTGGCTGTTATTTCATGTAGCAGAAGAAAGAAGCAATACCTTGGAGGTGAATGATAGATATTATTATAAGCCAGTTGTAGCTCAGGGCAGGTGAGAGGTGTGTTAATGAGGCGCCACCTCCTGCTTTCTGACAGATGATTGTCATTGTTCGAATGCTGCCATCAGACTGATTAATAACTGGGTTGTCCTGCCCTGCAGTTGCAGTATACCATCTTCATTCTTCTGCTGATTTCTCTAATCTGCTGACCTGAAGATGACCCAACAGAAGTGAGGTGGAGCTGAAATTAGCATTGCACTTCCTGTAGAACAACAGAAAAACAAAAGCAGAAAAACTAGATTGTTCAAGAACAAAAATCCCGGTCCCATTAAAAGAACCCACATAGTGTTTAAGACAAATATTTTAATAAAGATTTAAATCAATTGTTCATGCTGCCGTATGCCAGGTCAATATTTCCTATATGGAAAGACATATAGGATCTGCTTGGAATACATAAAGGCATGTAGAATACACACCTGATCGTGGTGGTTTGGATCTGATGAGGAACGTGAGATGAAATTGCTTGCTTTAATTTTAGAACATCTCTTATGTTCATTAAACATATTCTTACAAGATCAAATAGTAAACGGTGTGTTTTGACAATTAAAATATGGAGATGTTGTCCTGGATTTTTGTGGAAAACGATATTATTGTGTGGAGTATCTTCACCTCAGTAATTCTTCTTCAGGATTTTCTCTGCTTTCTTCATTTAAGCTCTTCTGAAAGCAATGGTATGGCAAGTCTACCTTTTTCCCTCGTATACTGTGAAGGTATTAACACCATTGGAAACATGAAGCAATGAAAGCTTCATGTAATAGCCAGCTTTTGCTCCAGGGATAACCTCAAGCTTGTGGTACACAAGCAGCTAATTAGTATTTTTATTTGCAGGCTTTTTGGAGCATCAGTAGGCTCAGTGGCTGTATGGAATCATTTCTGCAATACCTGGTGACAATGACTCATTTCTTGTATTCTGTAATTACTGAGATTGGCAATGGCAAGGTTTAACACGCTCTTGCCTTCTTGCTACAACTGTCTTATCATGTGAGCATCACATTGGGTTTATAAGTTCACTGGTAACCAGAGTGATCTGGCAATGGCAGAAGAATGATAATAGTCTACACTGGTATCTTTAAATAACTTCAGAAAATTGTGGTTTTAAATGTTTCATCCTGCAGTGCAGAACTTCTTTTGTTGAAGTTTAACAACAGGCGTAGCTTTCTGTCTTTCACAATATTCACCACTAAGATGTCACTTTATCATTATCATCATTTATTTTATCATTTGTCCTTTTATCATCTGGTCTTCTCCATTGGTTTTCATTATTTCCAACCCCAAGTGTTCAAAAAGCATGAGTCAGGCCTCAGGAAATAATGATATTTTAAAACATATACTTTGGTGATCCTTTATTTTCTGGTTCGAATCTTTATGGCTAATGTTTTCAAGATTTTCTCCACAACCGTAAACCTCAGAGTTAAGACTTTGGCTGGGATGGGGTGGAATGGAAATCTTTGCTCCAGCTTTGGCCAGCCTCATTTACATGAATTATGGTGGAACTGGGCAAGCTATGCCCGAGCGTGAATGGGTCACTCTGAATTTACAGACACCAGATTCTGGTTTGGGAATGGGACTCAGGTTCATGGAAAAAGTGTAGAGGGTTCTGTTCTAGAGACCAGGAGCTGTATCCCTGGAGAAGAGACTCTCTCCAAGGGTATTGTCTTATTTTAGACTCCCCATCTGGAGATTTTGATCTGAATGTAAAGCGACTGTGGGGCTGGACCAGGCTGAGCTGATGGTAGTGATGCAGAGCTAACTTGGCAGCAATGTCTGACTGGACCTGCAGCAGTGGTGCAGAGACGACTTTACAGAAATAGACAAGGCAGCTACAAACTGGAGTGGGCCATGGTGTCTTGATTTCTCTTCCCCTGAGTACCATAGCATCTAAATGGGCCTGTGAGTGGGGATTGCTTTGTGACTAGGAGGTCTGGAGCCCAATAAGATGGACAATTAATACATTAGAACTATGGTGTTGACTGTATTCACTGATTTGTGCTTTGCTCATTTTGTTGTATGTAAATACAAATATATATGGTTATTGTGTTGCTCTTGCTTGGTTTTTCTCCCTCCTTCAACCAGCCCCCCAAATAAAAGGTATTTATGGTTTCATATTCCCAGGGACTCTTGGATGCTTGTAAGTAGGGATGAACCACCAGCAAAGGTGACCAGGGAGGTTTTATTTTAATTTTCCAGAGCCCAAAGTAAGGGTGAGACAGTGGGTGGGGGGCTTGAGCCAGTTTTATTCTTTTTTCTAAAAGAATTTCCTGGGGTCTGACTAATGATTTTTGAACACTTGGGATTGGTAATACTGAAAACAAATGGAGAAGGTCAGATTATAATTAAAACTCAAAAGACAAGAAGAGAGTGAAGGGTCCCCTCATTCTGACTCAATACAAACAGATTAGACCCAACCCTTTTTGCTTCCGTTGGCACCTGCAGAAGACTGTACAGCCATGAGGGCTGGAAACTTAGTTTAACAATAACACCCACCCTGATATTGTTCTGTAATCCCATGTCTCCAGGATATAGGGTTTTAGGTAAAACACAAAACATCCATGGAAACTTGTTATAAAATCGCATTATCACAAGAGTTGGCAACATTGCTTTTCATTCTTATCTTCCTACAGGGTAAGTGTAAGGCTCCCCAGCCCTCAACTAGCCATGGCAACACTTTTTTCTCGTATACGGCTTCCACTGCAGGGTTGGAAGAATATCTGGGAGACTTAATACTTGAGTTTCTCAGTGATCCACATCTGGACTGAGAAACAGTACCAGTTGGTCATCCGGATTATCATTCTGTGTGCTGAATTCAAGTGCTTCATGGACCACTTCTGAGCTGGTTACTGTAGAAGTATATCATACAGTTTCTTCCTATATGTGGAGGCTATGTATTCAGATATAAAAGATGGGAATCCAAAACTAGAATTCAGCAGGCTCAAGACTTCAGGTTCAAATCTCTAGAATTGTGAATCATGATTTATACTTTGAAAACAGAGTGTATAAGCATGAAACAATTTTTTTTAAAAGATCACAAAATGCTTATTTAGGCATTAAGTTAAAATCAAACCAGTGAAAAAAGAAGTAAGAGACTGATTATAAGAAGCAAGTAGCCAATTAAATTCTTCAAGTACTTATGTAGCACCTTATTGCAAGCTCTTTGGTGCAGTCATTTTAAAATGTTCTCTCTCTGCCCACAATGCTAGTAAGCACTAGAAAAGAAACTCTGGTGTGCAGACAGTCTACAGTGGGTAATTTTTTGAGCATCCAAGAACAAGTAGAGATACTGATCCCACCTTGCCCAAAACTGCATGTCTATTACAAATTTCTCCACTCCCTATAGGACCTAAGCAAAATGATAATTTTTAGGAACAACTATTTAGTGCTGTGAGATCCACATAGAATACTTAGTAGACTGGTACATAACTCTGACTTAGAGATACCAGGGCTGTCCATAGCACATAGTATATAGTTCTGTGGATGTATAAATGTTTTCATCATCATTGGCACAACAGTGAGCCCCAAATGTCTTTTTTTCTTAGGTGAACGTATTGCTAAAATATAGCTTTTAATTATAAAAATATTTATTATGTCTGCTATAAGAGAAACCATCCCTGGACCCCAGGAATTAACACATTATCAGTGGGCACATTTAAAAGGGTGGCTTGGAGTTCTGTGAGATAGAAAAAGTGACTTTTAAGCTCCTTGAAGTAACTACTGTAGAGATTTTCCCTTTATCTAAAGCATGCTGTTAAATCAATTCAGCTACGTAGCACTATGTTTGAGTAACATTAAAGGTTGGATTTAAACCCATAAAAGTCAGGAAATTCAGGGTTAAGGAGAAAAATCCTGACTGCAGGTCTGGTCTCAGCTTGTGGCCTTGTGCCAAAATAATAATAACGCAAAAAAAGTGGCAACCTCAATTTTCAGACTCAACTATCAGTTTTCCTTGAGCTATAGGAAACACTACTGAAAACTCATCCTTCACTGCCTGCGAAATCTGCAGTAACTGGTGTCTTTCTATACATGGAATAGGTGAGACCACAATAATATAATTCATTGTAAAGTGGCAAATGTTTTCATTGATGGTGATGCCCAATAAAAGATCCTTAAGATTCCTACCTTAAGACTTGTATTAATAAATTGGTGTACTAATTCTACTAGTAACTGCCGTTCCAAAACACAAAACACAGTACATTGTTTAGTATAACTTCTAAATAATCCAAAACAGAGGAAAAGAAACTAAATTTTCTTCTGAAAATGTCTCTTTTCTCCATTGTCTTCTGGAACTCTGAGTAGAGAATTGCAGTACAGGAAGGCAGTTTCAGATGGTGGGAAATGCAGAGGAGAGACTGTGTAAACAGAGACCGAAAGAGAGGAATTTAGTACTAGGTGAGCAGTATGAGGATGGGGGAATGAACTGGAGAAACTTCATGGAGGGAATCAAAAATAAGGGGTGAAATCCTGGCCCCACTGAAGTCAATGGCAAAACTCCCATTAATTTAAATAGAGTCAGGATTTCAAAACCTCAGCCCTTGAAGGTCCATTAGCAAGATGGTCACCAGAGACTTTATCTGAGTGTCATGTCATAGTTCCACTTAGGGTTTTTTTTAGCTCCCCTTGCTGTAAAAGTTTATGAAAAGTTCCACCTTCCATCTTACTTGTCATGCAATTTACTGTGGCATGTCTTCCAAGGCATCCCATTTTACAGAATGGTTTTATAACGGGCATCTCAAGCTCTAGCTAAAATGTTGGGAAGTGGGTCTGTGTATCACAGCTCTGAGCTGATAGAACATGACAGGGTTTTGCTACTAACCAGCTATTTGTTGCTCATTTCATAAGGAAATTGATTTGGCTTATTTCATGTTATTTCTTTATTTTATAGGGAATGGACTATTCCCATAGCACTGTTATAAAATAGCACATATATATGCTATTTTATCTCACAGGTTTACAACTTTGCTATTCCACTACGGATACATTTAATGTAGCATGTCTATGTATATGACAATTACATTCACATGTCTCACAGACCACCTCACAACTCAAAATTGCCCTTTACGTGTTACCAGAGAATGCTGATTATCCTCTAATCACTTATTAAAGCTTCTTCTTTTCAGGAGGTTAAAAATGGAAACACAAGCCAATGCTCATAAAAATATATGGCAATGTAGCAGTGTCTATTACCTGTTCCTCTATTAAAATATGGTTTCGAAAGCCAGTGTCACATGTTTCTCCTCCATCCTCTCACTTGCTTATTGAAACAAAAGACCCTGGTTCAGGGAGCATTTTGAACTTACAAATGTATAAGTACCCTTATAAATGGATCACTGGATGTAATGAATAATATATTGCATTGACCTAGCTATCCTTATATTGTTTCGCTGATCTGCATTGGATAGAATCTGAACCATGCACAGGCCCTATAACTGCTAACAGTGATTCTCCTTTTGTTGAAATGCTAAGCACTATGACTTTTTTTAGAACAGGAGATTGAGTTCTAAATGTGCTACCCCTTGGAAGTTCCAGAGATCCATTGTGTGCAACATGAAGGACAGTGAGGAATCCAAAGTCCTAGATGGCCACAGACTTGCTATGGCATGCTTCCGGCTTATTATAATAATGGAAGATGGTAGCATTGGTGGTTTTTGCATTAGATTTGAAATTCTTAGAGTCCACAGAACTGCACGTTTGAGGCTTGGCTGAATCAAAACATTTTGTCTGTCTGAATTACATAAATATACTTCCATTTAATTTACTGTGGGAAAGCCTTTAAAAGCCTGATCCCATGACACATTTGGTGGTGGTAGGTTTCTGCACCTGGGTTTTTGGCCTAGGTCACATTGTGCTGGCTGTCCCCTGGTCTGTCATTCTTTATCCCACAGGTGACTGAATTTCAGTGATGGGGTAAGTTTCAGAGTAAGTGATTTTTCTGTTTCACCTTAGGGGCTCTTTGGATGAAAAGAACAATATAGATGTCAGATGTAGTGCAGAATTTTATACCTGGTAAAAACATCCTTGTTTTCAACCCAACTTATAATGAAAGAACAACTAAACTGTAACTTTTTTGTGACTAACTTTTTAACTTGGGGGAATTAACTTTTGAAACTCAAGTGAACAGCCCATGCCCCAGCAGCTATTAAAATGAGTAGAAAGAGCTCTTCATCTACTTGCAGGCCAACAAAATTTGTCCTCACTATCTCTGCACTGATTGTAATGGGCTTCCGTTGCCAAGAACTTGCAATTTGTCAGTACCTGGAGTGCATCACCTATGCTCCAAATGCCAGATTGATATTTACTAACAAGGTTTGCAGGTTAGATCGTTACACCCATATCTCCATGGGCAGACACACTTCATGTTAATATTTGAGTCAGTGCTTGGATTGCTTTTTCCCCAGCACTTGCAAATGGCAATGGAAAACTGTAGTAAAAGTTGGTATTAAATAACAAAGGTAGAAAATGCTAACACCTGATTAGCAACACTACATTTTCTTTAATTCTGTGGTGAGCCAAAGCTGCAAAATTGGAATATGGAGTCTGAACCCACTCCCTGCCCCTGTAACTAGTGAGGAAGGATGGTTCAGTAATTAGGATGCCAGCTTGGGACTCAGGAGACCTGGGTGCAGTTTCCTGCCCTGCCACAGACTTCATGTGTGACTTTGCGTAAGACACCTAAGTCTTCCACTGCCTCAGTTCCCCCTCTGTAAAATGGGGATAATAGCACTTCCCTATCTCATAGTGGGGTTTTGAGATACATAGATACTCTGGAATTGGAGCCATATAAGTACCTAAGATAAAAGTTGGTTGGAGATAGCTGCAATGTTTGCACCAACGTTCAGATTCTAAGTCCCACTAACGTCTTGGCATATTAGGGTCTGATAGCTTTGGTTTGAATCCCCAGCCCGAGGTTTTTTTTTCCATTAAATTTACTAGAATACCTCTGAGTCTGCCAGAATTAATGGACCTGATTCTCCATTGCATTGCTCCAATGTTATGTCAATGGCATTTTAAGCCAATGGAGTTATATCAGTGCAAAACTGGAGTATACAAATAGAATCTGAATGGAAGTGATTCTTTAACCAGTGCATATTAAATTCTAGATTGCTGCACTCCTCAGACACCAGGACTCAAAGGGTAATTGTAATTTTAAGCAGTGGTAGACTGTATGCACCAGTACCCTTATTATTATTATTATTAGTGTTTATTATTTATTTGTATTGCAGTAGCCCCAGTGTTGGCCCAGGAGCCTATTGTGCAAGAAGCTGTGCAAACACAGAACAAAAAAGACAGTCCCAGCCCCCAAAAGTTGACTGTGTAAATATGTTTGGTTTGCTATTAAAAAAAAACACTTCTCCACTCTTTTATGGCATTAATTTATAGGCTTTCCCATTGCCCCCATCACTGAGCTGTCGGAGTACCTCACAAATATTACCAAATTTAGCTTGCCAACAGTGTGAGTTAGGAAAATATTATTATCCCCATTTTACATAAAGAAAGTGAAGTAGGGTGAGATTAGGTGACTTGGTCAGGGTAACACTGAAAGCTTGTCACAATCCAGCACTTTGATCACCAGACCATCCTTCCTCCACTGAACGTAGGCTGTATGTTTATGCCAGAGGATTGTCACCTTTTGGCCCTGATCCTGCCATTGAAGTCAATGGGGCTTTGTGTGTGTCATGGAGTCATAGAAAGTTTAAGGCCAGAAGGGATCACCAGATCTTCTAGTGTGACCTCCTGTATATCACAGGCTACCAACACCACCCAGCACCTGCCTACTAAACCCAACAGCCAACATTGGACCAAAGTATTACAGCCCACTGGAGATGAGACTATTATGTGCCACAGGGTGGAGAATAGGAGGGACCAAGGTGCACCAATGCCTGCGGTTCCTACAACGGCAGGAAATGATTAAGTGAGATCTATCTAGATAAGCCTGGTAAGTCACCCACACTCTCATGTTGCATAGGAAGGTGAAAACCCCCCAAGGTCACCCCAAACCTGATTTGGGGGAAATTTCTTCCCAAGCCGATATATGATGAGTGCAGCTGTCCATCTACATACTATCAGTTGCAGGATCGGGCCTTTATTTGCAACTTAATGTGGTATAGGTTCTTTGCAAAAATGAAATAGGAGTGTTTTGGTATTGATGACAATTGCTGACAAGCTTGCTGTAAAGTAATTTTCTGCCCCCCCCCCCCCACCGCATATTATAAAGTGGTAGTAAATGAAGACCATCATCTCTCTGCATTAAACAAATAAGGAAGCTGCATCCTGAAACTCATAAGTCAGCACCAGCCTTTACCAAATAATAACAGCCACATTGCTGATGATCTTATCTCTCTCTCCAAGTAGATCAGTGACTGAGCGACGAGGCGGGGTGTGTGTGTGTGTGGATGTGTGTGTGCACACGTGCACGCACGTGTATTTGTGTAGGGGGGGCATTTTTCATTATTTGCTCCAAGAGCGACAAGCATTCCTGGAAATCCATGGAGGCTCTGATAATCTTTTGCAGGTGGTCAGATTTTAAATATTAGAAAGACATTAAATAACATTTAAAACAGGAAGATATACATTTCCTCTGTTTGATTTTATTCATTCACTCATGTAATGTATCTTATTTGTGTCACTTACTAGGATTTTTTGTAAAATCCCAATGGATTGATAAACCTTTTTGAAAAAATAAAATAAAATAAAACTGATTTGCAATTCTACAAAACCCTATTTCCAGTGCATAGAGTACACCATATGCCATAAAACATCAGGCAGTGTTACTGAGACTCCTGTCTGCATATTCAACAATGTCTGATGGCTTCTAGAAACAGAGATATTGAGATTTAATGTAAATAAATGGTTAGATTTTAAAATATGGAATAAAGGTTGTACAGATATGTCATTTTTCCTAATTGGCACACGCAGAGGAACAATACCACAGTATTACTTACCAAACCCTGTCTGTGAAGATCAGGGGCGGCTCTAGCAATTTTGCCTCCCCAAGCAGTTGCCACCAAATTGCCACTGCACCAAGAGTGGCAGAGCTGCCGCCCGAAAGCCGCCACGGCAGGAAAAGCGGCGGCACGGACGGCCGCCCCATTCTAATTGCCGCCCCAAGCACCTGCTTGGAAAGCTGGTGCCTGGAGCCGGCCCTGGTGAAGATTGCAGTCCAATCAATGTGCCCTGTAGAATGCCAGCTGTGTCTAGTTCTCATAGGAAAAAAACCCTAAAGTGTTCATGGTTCTTATTAGAGATGGGCCGAGGAGGCAGCCTTCAGATCTAAACTTGACCCTCAGCTTTTTAATTGGGATCCGGGTTCTTCTCCCTCCTTCCCCCCAAGAGCACACTACAACAAACACTGGTCAGGGTGTATGTCCAAAGTGATATTTTACAGATCCCGTGCAAGAAATGTACTGAAAGGTGATATTCCCTGAATTCTCTAGACTTGATACCTTTTGGCTGTTTCAAGGCACTAGAATATTACCCAGAATGAGATGGTTCCCATCTTCTGAGATTTACCCATGGGCCTACCATTCTGATGCAAACAGAAAAGATCATAGATAACAAACAGGAGGCACAAGAGTTCTGGCAATCCCACAGTGCAGAGAACACTTCTACTGAAAATGAGGCCAACCTTTGGGGCCTGTCTGAGAATTCATTGATAATACTGCTTATATTATTATTTTAGCACAGACAGAATGCTTGGCACAGTACAAGCACCTTGTGCAGGCCATCCTTGTGCAAAATATCTTTGCCTCAAAGGTGAGAATCCCAGACGAAGGGTTAATTCCTGAGTTTTGTTTTATTTTATTTTATTCTAATGTCGTTAGTTTGTTGCTTGTGGGAGTCATGTTCTGTTGTTCGAAACAAAACTGGAGGAAGTCCATAAAACAGTATAAAATTACCTTTGCAGGTAATTTAGATTTGGCAAATTTAGATTTACTGAATTAAATGTACAAGACCACACAATTGAAGAGTACTGAGAAAAATTTACTTATGGAGCCTGATATTACTTGCACTGGTTTTGGAAGCAGGCAGGCCAGTCCTAGCACAGACCAATAATAAGCTACTGAACCAGCCCTGGAATCAGAGGTGACAACACAGCTAATTAAGAGGATACAAACTACTCCTCCCCCATCAATGAACCCTTACTAGTTGTACGTATAAGACATTGTGCTTAAAGAGAGAATTCAGAAGACCCCCTCATCAGAGGCGTAAGGTGCAAAGGAAATAACTGGATCAAATGAGAAAAATCCACTAGAAGGCAAAAGAATAGTGCGTAGTAGAAAGGAAGGATGGGCTCATGGTTAAGGCACTGGACAGGATCTCCGGAGGGCTGAGGTTAATTCTTGGCTTTCCCTTGTTAGACTGGGCAAGTCACTTCATCATTCTGGGCCTTGGTGTGTGTTTAGAATGTAAGCTCTTTGGGGCAGTCACTGACTCTTGCTGTGTTTGTACAGCACCTAGCACAATGGGGGCCCATTCTCGGTTGGGGCCATATATTGTAATACAAATCTTAAATTAATAAATGTCTATTAAGTCTTACTCTGTCCACTGGACTTTCTGGCTTTGTTCAATGGTGTGGGGCATGCTCCGATCTTTGTTCATGATGCAAGAGCTGATCTAGTGGTTGTCACTTAAAATTCCCTTCTCTACCACTGGCTGCTGGCTCTGTGACATGACACGGGATAGCTTCTCTCTGCACAGTGCACTAAGCAGGCAACGTCAAACCCATTAACACCGCTGGGGTATGTGAGTTGGGGGGAAGTTTAATTTCTTGAATAGGATGCTCTGTACCTTCTCAGCAAAAGGTGTAGTGAGAATGGTGAGGTCAGGAAGGATTAGGCCACCAGGTATTCGCTTTATTTTTCTAGAATCACCCAGGGTATTTCTACACTATGAAATTAGGTCGAATTTATAGAAATCAATTTTTAGGAAGCAATTTTATACAGTCAATTGTGTGTGTCCCCACTAAGCACATTAAGTCGGCGGAGTGCATCCACTGTACCGTGGCTAGGGTCAACTTTTGGAGTGTTGCACTGTGGGTAGCTATCCCACAGTTCCCGCAGTCTCCTCCACCCATTGAAATTCTGGGTTAAACTCCCAATGCCTGATGGGGAAAAAACATTGTCACGGGTGGTTTTGGATACATGTCGTCAGTCTCTCCTCCCTCTGTGAAAGCAATGGCAGACAATCGTTTGGCACCTTTTTGCCGTGTGGATGCCATACTGCTTTCAGAAGATACTGCAGTAGGACTGCTAACCGTCGTCATCGAACCACCACTTCTGCTGCAACTCTGCTCTCCTGCTCTTGTCTCGATAGCGAATTTCTCCATGTTGGCTGTCAAGGGCTCCTGCTTCCTCTGCAACTCTGCTTTTCTGCTCTCCTACAGACACCATACCATGGCAAGCATACAGCGTGCTCAGCTCAGCTCAGCTCACCGACACCACTGCTGTTGTGTCCTGGAGCTGCTGGCAGCAGATGGTACAGTAGGCCTGCTAACCATCATCATCCACTGCTTCCGCTGCAACTTTGCTCTCCTGCAGATGCCATACCATGGCAAGCATGGAGCCCGCTCAGATCTCCGTGACAGTTATGAGCATCGTAAACACCTCGCGCATTACCCTGCAGTATGTTCAGAACCAGAACCTGCAAAACCAGGCGAGGAGGCGACGGCAGTGCGGCGATGAGATTGATGAGGACAGGGACACAGACTTCTATCAAAGTATGGGCCCCGGCAATTTGACCATCCTGGTGGCAATGAGGCAGGCTCATAGAGTGGAACGCCGATTCTGGGCCTGGTAAACGAGCACAGACTGGTGGGACCGCATATCGTTGCAGGTCTGGGATGATTCCCAGTGACTGCAAAACTTTTGCATGCATAAGGGCACTTTCATGGAACTTTGTGACTTGCTTTCCCCTGCCCTGAAGCTCAAGAATACCAAGATGAACCTCACAGTTCACAAGCGAGTGGTGATAGCCCTCTGGAAGCTTGCAACACCAGACAGCTACCGGTCAGTTGGGAATCAATTTGGAGTGGGCAAATCTACTGTGGGGGCTGCTGTGATACAAGTAGTCAATGCAATCACTAAGCTGCTGCTATCAAGGGTAGTGACTCTGGGAAATGTGCAGGTTATAGTGGATGGCTTTGCTGCAAAGGGATTCCCTAACTGTGGTGGGGCGATAAACGGAATGCATATCCCTATC
The DNA here is from genome assembly GCF_965140285.1 of Lepidochelys kempii. Lineage (NCBI taxonomy): Eukaryota > Metazoa > Chordata > Testudines > Cheloniidae > Lepidochelys > Lepidochelys kempii. The sequence continues at coordinate 101,668,136 of NC_136381.1, read as the reverse complement.
TTGGGACTGGACCACCTTGGCAGCTAGTACATAAACCCAAAAGGTTACCTTTCAATGGTGCTGCAAACACTGTTGGATCACAAGGGATATTTCACCAACATCAGTGTGGGATGGCCGGGAAAGGTACATGACGCTCGCATCTACAGGAACTCTGATCTATTTGAACAGCTGCAGGAAGGGACTTAGTTTCCAGACCAGAAAATAACCATGGGGATGTTGAAATGCCTATAGTTATCCTTGGGGACCCAGCCTACCCTTTAATGCCATGGCTCATGAAGCCAGACACAGGCACCCTGGTCAGTAGTCAGGAGCTGTTCAACTATAGGCTGAGCAAGTACAGAATGGAGGTAGAATGTGCATTTGGACTTTTAAAAGCACGCTGGTGCAGTTTACTGACTTGGTTAGACCTCAGTGAAACCAATATTCCCATTGTTGTTACTGCTTGCTGTGTGCTCCACAATATCTGTGAGAGTAAGGGGGAGACGTTTATGGTGGGGTGGGAGATTGAGGCAAATCGCCTGACTGCCGATTACACTCAGCCAGACACCAGGGTGGTTAGCAGAGCACAGCAGGGCACGCTGCACATCAGAAGCTTTGAAAACCAGTTTCATGACTGGCCAGGCTACTGTGTGACAGTTCTGTTTGTTTCTCCTTGATGAAAATCCGCCCCCTTGATTCACTCTACTTCCCTGTAAGCCAACCGCCCTCCTCCCTTCGATCACCACTTGCAGAGGCAATAAAGTAATTGTTGTTTCAAACTCATGGATTCTTTATTAATTCGTCACACAAACAGGGGGATAACTGCCAAGGTAGCCCAGGAGGGGTGGGGGAGAAGGGAATACGGGGAGGAGGGAAGGGAAAGGCCACACTGCACTTCAAAACTTATGGAATGGCAACCTTCTGTTACTTGGGCAGTCCTCTGGGGTGGAGTGGTTGAGTGCCCGGAGGCCCGTGGCCCGTGTTCTTGGGCATCTGGGTGAGGAGGCTATGGAACTTGGGGAGGAGGGCGGGCAGTTACACAGTGGCTGCAGCGGTGGTCTGTGCTCATGCTGCCTTTCCTGTAGCTCAACCATATGCTGGAGCATATCAGTTTGATCCTCCAGTAGCCTCAGCATTGCCTCCTGCCTCCTCTTATCACACTGCCGCCACCTATCATCTTGCTCCCACCACCTCTCCTCACGTTCATTTTGTGCTTTCCTAGACTCTGCCATTGTCTGTCTCCACGCATTCTGCTGAGATCTTTCAGTGCAGGAGGACTGCATGAGCTCAGAGAACATTTCATTACGAGTGCGGTTTTTTTCGCCTTCTTATCTGTGCTAGCCTCTGGGACGGAGATGATAGGGGGAGAGTTGCAACATTTCCAGCTGCAGGAGGAAAAAAAGGGAGAGTAGTATTTAAAAAGACACATTTTAGAGAACAATGGGTACACTCTTTCATGGTGAATGGTTTCAAACAGCAGCTCCCTCCTTTCCATACAAGCCATGGGTTGTCCCTTGGGTTGGCCATTTAAAAGGAGGGGCTGTGGTTTTCGGGTTAAAGTACAGCACAAGCCCAACTAACCCCCGCCCCCAATTCTCTGTGATGATCGCTTCACCCCTTCTCCCACCGTGTGACTAGTATCAGGGAAGATCCCTGCCAGCCAAATGCGAACAGCTCATCATGAACGCCCCCCACACACACACCTCCACCACCGCGTAGGTAACAGTGGGGATGATTTCTTTTCAGCCACAGGTAAACAGCCCAGCAGGACCGGCCACCTCTGAATGTCCCCTTAATAAAATTTCCCTATTTCAACCAGGTGACCATGAATGATATCACTCTCCTGAGGATAACACAGAGAGATAAAGAACGGATGTTGCTTGAATGCCAGCAAACACTGGGACCATACGCTGCCATGCGTTCTTATGCAATGATTCCAGACTACGTGCTACTGGCCTGCCGTGGTAAAGTGTCCTACCATGGGGGACACAATAAGGCTGCCCTCCCCAGAAACCTTTTGCAAAGGCTTTGGGAGTACCTCCAGGAGAGCTTCATTGAGATGTCCCTGGAGGATTTCTGCTCCATTCCCATACACGTTAACAGACTTTTCCAGTAGCTGTACTGGCTGCGAATGCATCCCAAGTCTTCAGGGAAAATTAATAATTAAACACGCTTGCTTTTAAACCGTGTATTTTATTTACAAAGGTACACTCACCAGAGGTGCCTTCTCTGCCTTCAAGGTCTGGGAACCCGCCTTGGAAGGGTTGGGAGGGTATTGGCTCCAGCGTGATAAACAGTTCCTGGCTGTTGGGGAGAACGGTTTCATCCTCCGCCTCATCATCATCTTCCTCATCCCCAAAATCCTCATCCCTGTTGCATGAGACTCCCCCTTGCAGGAATCCACATACAGGGGTGGGGCACTGGTAGGGGCACCCCCTAGAATTGCATGCAACTCATCATAGAATCATAGAATATTAGGGTTGGAAGGGACCCCAGAAGGTCATCTAGTCCAACCCCCTGCTCAAAGCAGGACCAATTCCCAGTTAAATCATCCCAGCCAGGGCTTTGTCAAGCCTGACCTTAAAAACCTCTAAGGAAGGAGATTCTACCACCTCCCTAGGTAACGCATTCCAGTGTTTCACCACCCTCTTAGTGAAAAAGTTTTTCCTAATATCCAACCTAAACCTCCCCCACTGCAACTTGAGACCATTACTCCTTGTTCTGTCATCTGCTACCATTGAAAACAGTCTAGAGCCATCCTCTTTGGAACCCCCTTTCAGGTAGTTTAAAGCAGCTATCAAATCCCACCTCATTCTTCTCTTCTGCAGGCTAAACAATCCCAGCTCCCTCAGCCTCTCCTCATAACTCATGTGTTCCAGTCCCCTAATCATTTTTGTTGCCCTTCGCTGGACTCTCTCCAATTTATCCACATCCTTCTTGAAGTGTGGGGCCCAAAACTGGACACAGTACTCCAGATGAGGCCTCACCAATGTCGAATAGAGGGGAACGATCACGTCCCTCGATCTGCTCGCTATGCCCCTACTTATACATCCCAAAATGCCATTGGCCTTCTTGGCAACAAGGGCACACTGCTGACTCATATCCAGCTTCTCATCCACTGTCACCCTAGGTCCTTTTCCGCAGAACTGCTGCCTAGCCATTCGGTCCCTAGTCTGTAGCGGTGCATTGGGTTCTTCGGTCCTAAGTGCAGGACCCTGCACTTATCCTTATTGAACCTCATCAGATTTCTTTTGGCCCAATCCTCCAATTTGTCTAGGTCTTTCTGTATCCTATTCCTCCCCTCCAACGTATCTACCACTCCTCCCAGTTTAGTATCATCCGCAAATTTGCTGAGAGTGCAATCCACACCATCCTCCAGATCATTTATGAAGATATTGAACAAAACTGGCCCCAGGACCGACCCTTGGGGCACTCCACTTGATACCGGCTGCCAACTAGATATGGAGCCATTAATCACTACCCGTTGAGCCCGACAATCTAGCCAGCTTTCTACCCACCTTGTAGTGCATTCATCCAGCCCATCCTTCCTTAACTTGCTGACAAGAATACTGTGGGAGACCGTGTCAAAAGCTTTGCTAAAGTCAAGAAACAATACATCCACTGCTTTCCCTTCATCCACAGAACCAGTAATCTCATCATAAAAGGCGATTAGATTAGTCAGGCATGACCTTCCCTTGGTGAATCCATGCTGGCTGTTCCTGATCACTTTCCTCTCATGCAAGTGCTTCAGGATTGATTCTTTGAGGACCTGCTCCATGATTTTTCCAGGGACTGAAGTGAGGCTGACTGGCCTGTAGTTCCCAGGATCCTCCTCCTTCCCTTTTTTAAAGATTGGCACTACATTAGCCTTTTTCCAGTCATCCGGGACTTCCCCGGTTCGCCACGAGTTTTCAAAGATAATGGCCAATGGCTTTGCAATCACAGCCGCCAATTCCTTCAGCACTCTCGGATGCAACTCGTCCGGCCCCATGGACTTGTGCACGTCCAGCTTTTCTAAATAGTCCCTAACCACCTCTATCTCCACAGAGGGCTGGCCATCTCTTCCCCATATTGTGATGCCCAGCGCAGCAGTCTGGGAGCTGACCTTGTTAGTGAAAACAGAGGCAAAAAAAGCATTGAGTACATTAGCTTTTTCCACATCCTCTGTCACTAGGTTGCCTCCCTCATTCAGTAAGGGGCCCACACTTTCCTTGGCTTTCTTCTTGTTGCCAACATACCTGAAGAAACCCTTCTTGTTACTCTTGACATCTCTGGCTAGTTGCAGCTCCAGGTGCGATTTGGCCCTCCTGATAACATTCCTACATGCCCGAGCAATATTTTTATACTCTTCCCTGGTCATATGTCCAACCTTCCACTTCTTGTAAGCTTCTTTTTTCATGTTTAAGATCCGCTAGGATTTCACCATTAAGCCAAGCTGGTCGCCTGCCATATTTACTATTCTTTCGACTCATCGGGATGGTTTGTCCTGTAACCTCAACAGGGATTCCTTGAAATACAGCCAGCTCTCCTGGACTCCTTTCCCCTTCAAGTTAGTCCCCCAGGGGATCCTGGCCATCCGTTCCCTGAGGGAGTCGAAGTCTGCTTTCCTGAAGTCCAGGGTCCGTATCCTGCTGCTTACCTTTCTTCCCTGCGTCAGGATCCTGAACTCAACCAACTCATGGTCACTGCCTCCCAGATTCCCATCCGCTTTTGCTTCCCCCACTAATTCTACCCAGTTTGTGAGCAGCAGGTCAAGAAAAGCGCCCCCCCATAGTTGGCTCCTCTAGCACTTGCGCCAGGAAATTGTCCCCTACGCTTTCCAAAAACTTCCTGGATTGTCTATGCACCGCTGTATTGCTCTCCCAGCAGATACCAGGAAAATTAAAGTCACCCATGAGAATCAGGGCATGCGATCTAGTAGCTTCCGTGAGCTGCCGGAAGAAAGCCTCAGCTACCTCATCCCCCTGGTCCGGTGGTCTATAGCAGACTCCCACCACTACATCACTCTTGTTGCACACACTTCTAAACTTAATCCAGAGACACTCAGGTTTTTCTGCAGTTTCGTACCGGAGCTCTGAGCAGTCATACTTCTCCCTTACATACAGTGCTACTCCCCCACCTTTTCTGCCCTGCTTGTCCTTCCTGAACAGTTTATAACCATCCATGACAGTACTCCAGTCATGTGAGTTATCCCACCAAGTCTCTGTTATTCCGATCATGTCATAGTTCCTTGACATCACCAGGACCTCCAGTTCTCCCTGCTTGTTTCCAAGGCTTTGTGCATTTGTATATAAGCACTAGAGATAACCTGTTGATCGCCCCTCATTCCCAGTATGAGGCAGGAGCCCTCCCCTCACAGACATTCCATAGAAGTGGCATGTCTGGGGTTCTGACCCGGAGCAGCCGTTTGCCTCTCTGTTTTTTTGGTAGGCTTGCCTGAGCTCCTTAAGTTTCATTCAGCACTGCTGTGGGTCCCTGTGATAGCCTCTGTCCTTCATGCCCTTGGAGATTTTTTTCAAATATTTTGGCGTTTCGTCTTTTGGAACCGAGTTCTGATAGCACGGATTCGTCTCCCCATACAGCGATCAGATCTAGTACCTCCTGTTCGGTTCACTCTGGAGCTCTTTTGCAATTCTGGGACTGCATGATGAGCTCTGCATGGCCATGCCACTCTGGCCAAACAGGAAATGAAATTCAGAAGTTCCCGGTGCTTTTCCTGTGTGAGTTGAAAGTGCTGTCCAGAGTGGTCGCAATGGAGCACTCTGGGATAGCCCCTGGAGGCCAATACCGTCAAATTGCATCCACACTACCCCAAATTCGACCCGGCGATGTTGATTTCAGTGCTAATCCCCTCGTCGGGGAGGAGTACAGAAATCAATTTTAAGAGCCCTTTAAGTTGACAAAAATGGCTTCGTTGTATGGACAGGTGCAGGGTTAAATCCATCTAACACTGCTAAATTCGACCTAAACTCGTAGTGTAGACAAGGGCCTAGTCTTCAAAAGTAAATTATTATAGAAGGAAGAGTGGGAATCTTAATGCAACTCTGTTGTCCATACTACTGTCTAACAGGGTACTCTCTTGTAAATAAGTTTACTGATTCTTCTACATCAAGGAGATTATTTGTTTAAAAAAAAAACCTGACTGCTGTTTGACTATTTAAAGTATTCCTGTTATCAAGGCTGCTTTTCTAAAATGAGCTTTTAACAAACTTCTTTTCGTGGTATCTCATAATTAAACTTCAGTAAAGTAGCAAAGTGATAACGAGAGTTCTGCTCAGTTTTATGAGGCAATAATCTAGTTTCTGAGTGGATGAACTGGAGAACTTCCTCCCTTATGTGGGAATTGGGTAATTGCTGGGAAATCCAGAGTTATGCGCCTCTTGCCAGTGTGCTGTAAACCTTTTAAAATAAAATATATGGGCCCTCCCTCTAAAATGGATTAGATGGAAACAGTGGATCACAATACTCTGAACCTTGGGGCAATTGGGATCCTAACCTGAATCTCGATCCAGCTTTCACAGCTGGACTGTATCCCTGTGACTGGCTGAACCAAACCTCCTGATCCAAACAGCTCTGAAGTTAGATAGATTAGGGTGTTTTTGTAGCTCCAGCTCACTTCTAATTAAAAGAGAAATACTAAAAATAGGTCTTGGGGAAGAAATGGAAGCCCAAAAGCAAAATGAAAATTAAAGGTCAAACTGCAACTTAGCAGCTTGATGCAGAGCTGGATTTAATAACAAAAAAAAATCCATTCTGAGAAGGAAAGAAATAATCAAAATTACTGAATAGATAAAAGACAGAATGGCATAATATGTAACAGCATCCTCTGTGATATTAGTCAAGGAGAGAGGGTTCAATAACATAACAAAAATAGAGCCAGTAGTTTACAGACAACAGATGAGAAAGTGGATACACTTGGAGGCATCTATGGTTTGCTAAAGCAGCAATGCAAAATTATATTTAATTTGGAACAGAATCTTTGACAATACAGTTAAAAAAAAAAAACCCCTGTGCCACAGGATTTAATTTGAATTATTCTTGCTTCCTTATAACATTTAAGTCAAGCCCAATATAATTCTACATTCTCAGCTCCAACTAATCAGAAGATGATTTATTAATTTTTAAATATGTTTAGGTTACCTTGACATTTGGATAATATTGTTTTCTATACCTATATACTTGTTTGACTGGAGAGCGAGCAGATATTGAATCTTTAAGCAGCTGTTGTATTAAGTCTGTAACCAAAAATGTAGTAATATTTATCTTTCCTTTCCTTTAAGGACAACTGAATCTTCCTTTCATAGTTAGTGCAGCATCATCAATAAGTCTGAGTTCTCTGTATTCAAGGAAAAGCTACCATTGCTATCAGTGTTTTGTATATTTTAGCAATAGGAATTTCCCAACAATCATGCTAAACCACAAGCTGCCGTGTCATGTACATTTTGTGTGTGTGTGTATGTGTGTGTGTGGCCTATTTAGCTTTCTTCGTTGTTCCTAGGTGAGGCAAATAGCCAAAGAAAAGTGATGACTGCATTTCATGGTAAGAACAACATGTTAAAAATCGCTAAATTAATTTAACATTTGCAAGGAATGTTGGGGGCTTCATCAATTAAAATATGCTGGCAAGCAGGAAAAGATTTTTCCATGTATGTGATGTCTTCTCTCTCCCCTGCTACGCTCAGACAAAATTTGAATTTTAGTTAAATCACATCTTAACCTGTTTGTGTAGAGGGGTCATATTAAGGTCAGTTACACAAGTATATACAATCACAAGCTGTCTCACTAATTCTCAAATATGCACATTGCTATCCCACTGCACTCAATTGACTCCCCGCTAAAGGAGGTTCCTCCAGGCCAGGACTGAGACACGTTGGTGAGGGCAGTTCTGGGAAGCTTCCATTACCACTGCCTGTATTGTACTTCCTCTGTGGACAGAAGACTTCAGGCGGCAGAGCTGTCCATCCAGAATCCTTCGTGAGGGCTTACATTCACTACATAGTTCTTTCTGTAGAAAGAACTCTAAAGCAGGGTAATCCTCGAAGGATAACTGAGGCTTTGTTAATTAATGCAAACTTCTTTTCTGTTTGTCCAAAACATCATGTGTTGTCACAGTTCGTGCGTTCCCAGATTCTTCACGTTATCCCAGTCGCATGTTCCAAAACCACTGAAAAGGCCCCATGAACCTTATGACAGAGACTGGCTTTGGTCAAACAAAAAGCATTAATGAGCGAGTTTTCCATTGAAAATTTTGCCTGCTCCTTGACCAGTATGCAGCTACGGATTACATATCAACATAAACCATCGGAGATTCTCCTTGTCTTCAATAATGATTTTAAAAATAGTGCTAATAGATGTGTCCAGGGTAACTGAGAATTACTGAATAATGTGTTTGGCAGCCAGTGCTTTTTTGTTTTTTGTTTTTTCTCTTCCAATTTAATGTGAATACAGTAAGGAGACTTATAATTGTATCCAGAGTGTGCTACCAGGAGGAATACTTCCAGTCAAACTCTTCACTCTTGCTATTATCTTATTTTATTTTTGTTTGATTGTTTGCCTCATAGTGATGGAATATGTGTCCTAGGAGTGTGGGGGTGCCGGTATGAGATCATATGTATAGCCATTACAGTCAGTGGAAATTGACAGTACTCAGAACCTTGCACAATCAAGCCTTAAGAGAGGCAAAAAAGAGGATCAAGCTTTCTGTGGGAAGGCCTTCAGAACTCCCACTGAAATCAGTGGGAATTTTGCCTGAGTAAGAACAGTGGGATTAGGTCAAGTGCCTATAATCTTGAGATGTAAAGTTGTTGTAGGTTTTTTTTTGTTTTTACTAATTTTCACTAATTTTTACAAATTTCCATACTACTATTAAAGGGCCAGATCCTCAGCTGCTGTAAATTGGCTTAGTCACAAGTTTTTTGAGATTATGGGTGGTGATAGCAGAAGGTTATATTGCTATTAGCACATCACGGCAACAGGAAATGCTGCTTAATGCAGCTGAAAAGGCAATCTGTTTCAGGTGTTTTAAAGTTTACTGTCAAAATTCCCCTTTGGGCTGAAATCTCTCATGTTTAGTCCCAGCCCCATGAGGAATTGTTTTAAAAAGTTCAGTAAAATTCCATTTGATTTTTCTTGCAACAAGTAAGTGTGGAATTGGTACATTTCCCCAACTATTGAGAAGTTTTCCATATGCTTTACATTTTTGCTCAGATAACCCTCACAAGTTTGTTGGTTGGTTGGTTTTTTAAAACTTCTTACTTGCACTGTGGATGAGGCACGCTGATACCATGGCAATGGGCATGATAAAAGCAAGGTAGATCAGATAAAGTGAATTTGACATGTTTTGAAGAAAGGTGGTTTTGACATGATTATTACATGATTTCCCACTAGGGTTTTGACATACAGAGGTGCAAAGCTCCAGAGAGCTGTATGTATCCAGCTCCAGTAGATCAGTGGAAATCACCTAACCATTCACAAAGAATCCATTAGCAGCAATCCCATTTTCCTCCTTAATCTGCCACCTCTATTTTTTTTAACGTATGGTCATTGCAGTGCACATTCAAATAATTATTGCATACCCTAGGGTTTTGCACTCAGTTTATTGTGTCCTACAGTAATTGCAAAATCTTAAGTGGGCAGCAGGGGCATTTTAAATGTAGGGGGAGAAGACCTAGAGAGCATGAAACTTGATTAAAATGTGCAATCTGGTATTAGTGTTGGTACATCTAATTGGATGTGATCATTCAACTAGCCCCTTCACTTAAATGTATGGGGACTGTGTGTTTTTTGTTCTTTTTTCTATTTCAAGTAATTATATTCCCCCCCCCCCCCAAAAAAAGTTCAGCACCGAGATCTAGTAAAAATTACACGTCTAAAAGTCAAGAATTTCTAAATTGCTTCCCACTGCAATCATGAGTCAGTGACCTTGAATGTATAGGACCTGATCCTGAGATCAGTGGAGTTATGCTGATTTACAACAACTGAAGCAATTGGCCCAGAGAGTATATGAAGCCTGCTTTGTCTACAAGAGCCTGGACTTATCAGCCTTTGGGAGACACAGTGGCCTGTCTTCTGAAGCAGGTATGTGGGACAGAGCTGGACTGATAGACTGAGCTTTAATTCCCAGTGGGTTTGCAGTGAGGTAGTTTGGGTTGGGTCTGGAGGATGTTTTAAATTTTGTTGCTAGCCCATAGGACATGTATTGTTAACTGAACTGTAAATTTAAATCTTGCATTGAGTGTTTAACTAATTCTAAAAGCACTTGGAGATGGGATCAGTGCTGTAAAAGTCTAAATGAGTAAATTCACTAACAGCATATATGGTCATAAAAACCACTACATGTGTACAAGGGGCCAGAGTTACACTTACAGTGGATATCATAACTTACATTTCCTGACTCTTTCTGCAAGTGAAACCTCAGTCTTGTCTTTGCTTTATACTCAAAGAATGGTTATCACTGGTTCATAGAATCTCAGGGTTGGGAGGGACCTCAGGAGGTCATCTAGTCCAACCCCCTGCTCAGAGCAGGACCATTTTTTGCCCCAGATTCCTAAATGGCCCCCTCAAGGATTGATCTCACAACCCTGGGTTTAGCAGGCCAATGCTCAAACCACTGAGCTATCCTTCCCCCCCAAATCTAGGCCAACTCCCTGGTCAAAGCAGGATGAGTCCCCAATTTTTGCTCCAGATCCCTAAATGGCCCCCTCAAGGATTGAACTTACAACCCTGGGTTTAGCAGGGTAATGCTCAAACCACTGAGCTATCCCTCGTTTGGGAGGGGTGCCTTTTGCATTTAGCCTATTGTATAAGTGGAAGAAGAAGAAGATGAAGTTGGTAGTTTAGAATGTCAAACAATGGTTTCAGTTTGACAATAAGGTTCAAAGAGATTAATTTGAACTCGGCTGTTTACGTTACTGATCTCCTACTAGCTGGATTTGTGGTATTAAGATGTCAATAGTACAACAAAATCTAACTAACAGTTTCATCACTGACATCTTTGGAAAGTACAGATGATTGCCTTCTTACACATCAGGACATATTTCTTTAGGACAGGACTCTTTTGTAAGTCTCCACAAGAGAGAGAGAAGAAAAGAGGTGGAGGGGGAGTGAGTCTGGGTGTGAAGGTAATTAGAAACATTTCCAATGGTTTATATATTTTATTTTATTTAAACTAGGTCATCCACATGGCATAAAAATCTTGATTTTCCCAGGGCACCCACCTTGCTCTGAACTGTCACTAGAAAAATGTCTTGGATAATAATAAATTGTCCTGTCTGGGTTTTTTTTTTTTTTAAATGCTTCAACCTTGAATGGGGCAATGCTGACTCTTGCAAGGGCAGCCAAGGAGTTGATAATGAAGTTTCTTTAAAGAACCCCCACCCCGCAATACAATGTGTATTAATCAAAAGTAGCCAGACTTCTTTTGATCTGACTTTTGTGGTGAGTCTTTTGGCCCAGCAGCTGTTAGTTAAGATGCTGCAGATCTGGCTAGTTAGTCATTAGTATTTTTTAAATAATGGGGGGCGGGGAAGGAAGATAGAAAGAAATCAAGCAAGTAAAAAACTGTATCCAGCTTAAGTATTTTATAGATTGTTTCAACTGTTGGGCTTGTTTTATTAATAAGTAACATTTTAATTTGTTCTGTTTTCATTGTCTCTCTTCTATCAAACTAGCTGTGCTCATATGAAGGCTCCCTCAATGCCGGAGGCTGGGCGAAGGAATGCTGGAGGAAGCTTTCAGGGGTTAATAATTTGAAGCCTGGATGCAAATAGTTTTGCTTTGGGAAAAAAAAACCCCTCATTTTCACTTAAGTATTCTTTAAAAGCCTTTCTCCCATGTTCTGGCTCTGTAGCAACCCCATGAAGTCCTGCGTCTCTGAAGGAAATCACAGTTTAATCCTTTGGTTCGGCACGTATTGTCCCTTAATGACAGGCATTACATTTCCACAGTACCATAAATCAAAGCTAGAGGCTGTTTTAAATAGGCTGCAGATGCATGTGGACATTGGCTTTCTAAGTGGCATTTTGCTAGAGAGACAAAGGGGGGGAGGGTTTGGAAATTCCATAGTATAGTCTCCAGGTAGGATAAAACCAGCAAAGGGATTCCCATTTTCACCATATTTTCATTTCACCAGTGCATGGGCTGTACATGGTGGCGTGTGTAGCAGGAGGAAATGCTTTTAGACTACATCCTTTAGATGGTGTAATGGGAATTTAACTGCTCCTATATTTTTTTCACCCCCCGTGGGAGTCTGGAGCTCCGTTTACAAGGTGTGTCATATCCTCTCTACCCTTGACTTCTTCTCCCTCCTACCCCCCCAACCCCTCCCCGATTTTTTTTTAACGTCCTGGCCAAATAAGCAGAAAGAGACCTTTGAAGGGAATGCACCCAGAAAGACCTGCAATTACTGTCCCTGACTTCACTGTGAAAACTTTACAACGGCCCTACTGAAAAATCTTCCCCTACCCCTCCCACTCCTTCTAAGAGAACGAAAAAATCCATCAAATTAACACATCAATGAGTTGATTGTAATCTCCAGGGTTCAGTGTAGCACTTTCTAGCCTCTCAGACAGGAGGCCAGCATGATTTATCAATGCAAACCTAATAGCATCAATATGAATCTAACTAAAAATCAATATTTCATTACCAAATTGTTAGTGAGAATGAAGAAAAATTGCAAGAGTCAGAGCATTCTCTAGGGTAGGAGCATCTGGAGTTCAATGTGACAAGATGAGTGATGCATGACTCGGGGCCTGGGGAAGGACACTGGGAGGACAGGCCACTACGTAAGGCCGAAGACTCACGAAGAAAAGCACGCCTCACTTTTTTTTTTTTAAAGCTTTCTCTAAAAAGAAAGAAAATGTCTGAGAAGGAAAAATGGAAGGCACTCTATTTACTAAAACTGATGCAAAGTAGCACAAATGACTAAATTCAAAGAGATTAGTCTGTTTCTTGCACACACAACTTATTTTCAGGGTGTGGCAAATACTGAAGGAAAAATAAATCCAGTGGGCCAGATTCTGACCTCATCTACACAGGGTATAAATCCAGAGTAACTCATTCAATGCCATCACTTTGGATTTATACCCTGTATAGATGAGATTAGAAATGGAGGGTTATTCTGGATTTACACCCTGCTGTAGCCGAGGCCAGAATTTGGTGTAGGAAACTCACTTAAAGCCTGCAGCTCATTGTTAACTCACTCTGTCGTGCCTAGGCACTTCAGTTTGCTTGGTTATGTCAGTCTGAGGGCACCTTCAGAACCAGGGCTGAAAATGTAGGGTTATAGTGTATTTGTGTAAATTGTAACTGAGATCTGACTGTAGATAGACTGAAATCTGTTAACAAGAAGGCAGCAGAAATCAAAACAGCATGTTTGCTAAAAGCAACCTAGCATCCCAGTAATTAATGAATTTACTATTTAAGGAAACAGTAAGAATTACAGGGAACAGTGCCAGAAGTAGGCTCAAAGCATAACTTAATATTGATTGTGTCTCTGGTCTGTCCTGGCATTATAGTCAGAAGTTAGGCATATGGTTTAATAAGCTGAATGGAACCACAAAAGTAGTGAAACTGAGCTTCAGTTTGAGTGCCACTTCTAAGACAGCATTGGCTTGCTCAGATTTTGTTTGGGGACAGTATGTAAAAGTGATTGTGCCATTCTGTTTAGAACCTTTTGGCTCAATCTGGATAAATGACATTTATCTGCTTTATCAGTTCATGTATTTAAAATCTGAATCTGCTTTGTTGAGCGAGGCCACATGGTGGGTGTTACCAATTCTTCTGATTTTAATCACATAACTTGTGATCTCTGGTGTTTTTCTTTAAGCCCCAGCTCCTGGAATTGGGTGATTATGTGAGAGAATCAGCTTTAAAAAAGTTTCTAGCCTTCAGGGTAGGGGAGGAATGCTTGAAAAATTGTGTACTCTAATGGCTCAAAATCCAAAAGGCAAATATAAAGAGCTTCAAATCTGCCATCTACTTTTAAAAAGTCTCATGATTTTTAAGGCAGTTCCATGAATAGAGGGAAGGTAGCATTGACTCATGATCGTGAATACTTGGGTTAGCAGCAATACTGGAGTCACTGTATTTCTTCTTTGTCCCAGATCGGCTAAGTCTATCCTATGGCTAGGGGGTGAGCACAAATAAGCAGAAGACCTGTTTCCATTTGGCTTCTTGGAGAGAGTCTCCATGTTAGATGACTTTACTGCTCAAAATAAAATTTCTCTTAGCCCCTGTCTTCCTAATTCTTGCAGGAAGTAATACATCATTATTCTGTATTTCCTGTAGGTACTAGGAACTGTCTCATTATTTTATGTTTTAGCTCAGACAGTTGTCTCAGTTCTGGAAGGGTAACTTTCCACTGAAATCAGAATTTACTTCTTACATCAGGAGAGAAGCCCAGTGACTGTATATTCCTGACAAAGGCCTAAACACTCCATTAATAACTTTGCAAGTTACTGGGAACTGTCTCACTCTTAGAAGAATTTGATGATGCTTCCATTTTACAAGGCATTAACTGTAACTTGGCCTGAATGAACTCTGTGGCCAAATATCTTTTCTAGCTCTCCCAAGTTTTGTCTGGAAGATGAGAGCTAAAGAGATGCGTAAATGGAAACTAGTTTTGTGGGATATGGAGGGTCTTACTTTTTGGAGAAAAAGTCCGAAAAATTGTTACTTGTCATTTTTATAAAGATTTTATATGTGGCAAGACCACTGGATCAGTGCATGTCTATACACTCAAATAAAATGCATTACAGTCAATATTTTTCAAGAACAAAAGTCAATGGCGCATTTAGGCCAGAATATGGTCATTGCCAAATTAACAGGAAGCCTCCTTAAACTGAATATTTGTATTAAATTTTCCAATTTTAAATAAAAATGAAGAGGAAACAGACCATCAAGCTTCTGACGGTAAACTGTTGTTTAACCCTTTCCCCTCATTCCTTCCTACCTTATGTCTCATACCTCTCTATGTCTCTCCTCCTTCCTTTCCTAGAGGTCAACAGGTTCTTGTCCTCAGAATAACCATAATTTACTTTAGTTTATATTGTGTTTCAGAAGTTGAGAGAGAGAGAGAGACTGGGAGCCTTTCAATGTAAACAAAAATTAATTATTGTGGAGACAGTAGCTTTCCTGGCTTGTGGAGAGTGGAGGAGGAGGAGGAGGAGAGCGGAGAGATAAGTCAAAAGTTTTATTTAATCTTTTAACAATGTTCCCTTTTATCCATTTAAAAGCCCCATTTCCTGTGCTTTCTTCCATGTAACCTTTAAAGTTTTCGTTCTTTAACTGAAAGGAATAAGAAGCTGAGGTGACATTTTTGTTGCTGGAAAACAATTTGAAAATGGAGTACAGGATCCAGTTGGAGAAGACTGATTAGATACCCAAACAGAGGAGAGATTTGCATATTCACAGCACACTTATTGAGAAATATAGTACCTATGCAAATCCTTGCACTCAGACTGATTGACAAAGGCCTCCAGCCATTTCAATAAAATGCCTTATTTTCTGGCTTGCATAATATTATAGCACAGTTTTGTAAACTGAAACTTCTTTCCAAGGTCAGAGATCTGCTGTCACATTTAAACTGAGTTCCATTTTGATGAACTGGTAGAACAGCCAGGAGGGTAGGCAGGGCCCATTCAAAACTGAATCTTTCCAGGTTCAACTGAACAGGAGCCAAAATCAATCACTGCTGGTTGGACTTTGCTTGTCCCTTCCTACCAGATGTACTGATTCCAACAGCCTACAAGAGGTGGTAAAAACCTGGTGGTTGTCAGCACCTGCCTTAGTCACATGTTGGATATTTGGAGTAATACTGCCTTGTCGAAAAAAGGAGCAGGCGTACTTGTGGCACCTTAGAGACTAACAAATTTATTAGAGCATGAGCTTTCATGGGCTGCCTTGTCACTGGCTCTCTGCAGCCCTCCTTATGTATTCATATTGTGCATGAAGATATAGTAGCACAAATGACTAAATTCAAACATAGACCGCTGCATAGCAGAGGAAGGAAGGGGATATCTGACCTCTGCTCTTACAAAGTTTGTTGTAGAATCTTTAACATGTGCACCCTCACACAGCCAACAGAGCTTCACGTTTTAAGATCTAACTGACAATAAAAATACAATAAAATATATTCCTTGCAGTTTACCTTAAAGATGAGGTTTGAGCCAATCTTGCTTAGATTTGAACTGGTGCTAGTTAAACCACTGAGTCACCTCCTGCAGTAGAAGCTGAAAGCTCCACTAATATGGTGAATGCTGTCTTCCTCACTTTGTTTTTAAATCATCTCTCTCCACAGAAGATATTTGTGCCCAGCATTCCGCGTCCCTTCCCACTCTCTACTTGTGTCCTCTGAGATTGCCCTATCTGGGATCTGTAGAAGGCAGTAAAATAGGAGAGAGTGAAAAGTATCTGTCTTTCCTATGCAGTACTCTCTGTTCCTTCAAGCTGTGGGAGACAAGTAGTAATAAGTAATTATTTTAGAGCTGTACTTTTGGAAAGAACTGAACAAACATTCATCTCCACGTCACACAACTATCAGGTGGAGAAATAAGTTTTAATAACCCAGTCAACTGATGTTAACAGGAAGATTAGGTGACATGCCCAAGTTCACACACAGCAAATAAGTGCTAAACCCATACGTTGAACCTAGGTCTTTTAGCACTTGGACCAAGGCATAACCCACAGGATAAAATTAATCATTCAGCCCTCCTAGGTCTTACTAAAATAGACAAGAATTTTTTGATTACATAGTTCTTTCATCTGTTGATCTGAAGAGACCTGACAAAAGGTATGTAAGCATGAGTAGCCCTATTTACTATGTATATAACTAAAGCATGTAAACGTCACAGAATTTTTCTGACAGTTCTTATGGTCTAGTGAATTATGGGTTTGTTACAGCAAAAACCCTGGTTCTGTTCCCAACTGTGGCCTGTTACCTTTGGTAAGTCACTTACTCCCTTATGGATGGGAATGATATGAAGCTTTTCTAAATAAGGACTAGTAAGTGCAGAGACTTGAGAACGGTCAGTGGAAGGAGAACAGAACTCAAACCCCTTATAGCACCTCAGCTGATGCACATTCCCTTAGGCTGAGGTGGCACCTTAGATCCTTTTACAGGGTCCTGAAGCTTTTAGAAATGGGTCCCACCTAGTTCATAGCAATTCAGGGGCTACAGAGTTTCAAATCTACTTTACTGAGCATGGATGAACAATGCAGTTGATCTGAGCTGTGTGTTTTTCAAACTTAGGGCTACTGTAGTTCACAGCATACTGGGCATGGTGCTTAAGATGTACATCCGATGTTGTGGTTGACTGTTCTAAATAAATAAGAAAGTAGGACTGAGATGGGATAGTAAGAAGAGAAGAGAACTTTCAATTAGTGGCAGAATGTTCAAAAGCTTATACAGGTGCAACAGGCCTGCCATAAACTCCAAACAGAGCTCAGCACATGTCTGGGCTCAGGAGATTTTTCAGAAAAGTTTGTTAATTGCACCTAATTCCCCTGAGTGCTCTAGAGGATGAGCAGTCCCAAAGGACAGGTGTCAGAAGAATGGCTAAGGAGCTGGCTACTCACTGGGGGATTTTCAAAAGTGTTTGGAGGCCTCCTATGTGCCCAGTTAGGTGCTCCTGACTTAGATGGGTGAGAAGCACCACTACACGGGCAGAGGATGGTTGAACCACACTGATACCTACCCATATCTCTTGTTGTACAATGCCACTCTTAAGAGAAAGTATGAGATACAGGCAGTGAGAGAAAGAAAAAGAAATTCCAATATTCAGAGAGTGGGAGATAAGAGTTCTTCAGGTGCTTTTGGGCTAGGACTGGTAAGTAACCAGTAACTTAGGCAGCAACAGAACAAGGAGAGAGGAAGCAGTGGGGGCTGGAAGAAGGTGCTGCTTGGGTTTTTTGCATTTCCAGGTGAGAACTGCACCAGCAACTGACTGTAGTTTATCACCCAACCACATTAAGGTGATACATGGTGAGTTCGGTAAGAGCAGAAGAGGTCAAACTTGCCCTAGCTCAGTGACTGAGGACACAACTGTATGTTCTAGACATGGTCTCTCAGTCAACGAGATGCAGGTAGTTTAGCAACACATTTGTCACAGAGAACTCTTTGGGGTGGGGACTATCTTTTTATTATGTGTATACAATATCTAGCATAATGGGGCACTGATCCTTGTCTGGGAACTCTAGTTGTTGTCACAATACAAATAATAAAGTGAGCTGAGAGAGAACCGGGAATTGGACTATGAATTTAGATTCTTGTAAAACAAAACCAAGAGATAAATAACTCTTTATATGCAAATGTTTATATTTTTCATTTGCTTAGTTAGTGCCTAAGAAAGTAGTATCTGGGGCCAAAATCACACAAGGTCTGTTTTTTTTCATGGTAGATTCACTATCTAGGGAATTAAATACTTTGGGAAGGTCAAATCTCATGTTATTTTGCATTGAAAAGCCCACAGAAAAATATACACAAATACTGACACATTAATCCTTCAAATACCAATTCTAGACTTATCCACAATCCTAAACTCTTTATACACAGTGGCTATTTGAAACTTAATTATATATAACTGGAGGATAAAACAACAATTTTGTCAAAATTAAGACCTAAAGTACTAGGTGTCATAAAAATGCACCTGTCATTTTCTATAAATAAAGTTGTTAAGCAGATTTACTGTGAAAAATTTTTATACTGTGATATGTAAATGGCAAAATTCTTAAGACTGCTTGGTTGTAAAGAACAAACCTGTGAAAAGAATTCATTTTTACCATCAGCCACACTATACATTTAACAGGCATCTATTTTATCCACAAGCCTTACAGATCTGCAAATAAATACATAAAATGCCAAAGAGTATCAGAATTTAAGGTCATTTTATTAGACCTGTACTGAGACCTTTCTGACATCTGTTTAATGGAAAGAAAATAGGTGCCAAATAAACATCTTCAGAACAAAATATCCCTGTAGAAATAATGTTTTGGTTATTTCTCTAGGTGGGTATGCTGTAAAGGAAAGTCCCACTCTCAGCATCACTCATAAAAGTGCTAGACCCATGTTCTTGGTTACAGAGATGAAACTGGTAGGACAGAATATTATCTACTGATGGGAGAGAAAGGAAGTTTAAGAAGTGAAGCTCAGGAAAAAATTGGAGAATGAAAACAGACATTTCTGGTAGAATGGTCAGAATTAAGGCAACATATAGAAAAATGGCATCAGATGCTTCAAAGCCAATTAATAAACCAGAAGGTACAAAGGGGTGATCATTTTAGGCCACTAGGGGGACAAAGATTAGAATACAGCAGGGATAATGTCATGCAGCTGGGAAGGAAGATGAGAAATAACTGAACGGAAGAAGAAGAGAGGAGACGAGACTTTTAAAAAATATTCTATAAAAAAGTAAAAGAATAAAGATAATAATAAGGAGCGGAAAACTTAAAGGAAAGACCAGAGGATAGGAACCCAGATGAATGTTTCATTTTCTGTGGAACAATCCAAACTGGAAAGGAAGATAGCAATGACACGGAAGCCATTAGTGAAAGTCAGCAAGCAACTAGGTGAACTGAGCCTCATTTCCTGCTTGTGGGTAGTCCAAAGAGACTGAAAACAATTGTTCTGTTTTCAAAAAGTTTACATGAATGTTCTGCATATAAATTACAGTCTATTGATTGCTTGTGAACTGTTCTCACTGAGACAGTAGAGCATTCAATGTTCATGTTGAGACATTACAGCTGTGTGACTAGATCGTCTATATCACATTAAACTATTTGTATTCCCTGATTGGAAAACTTAACCTTGATTAACTACCTCCACCAAAAACATACTTCAAGTAGTCATGAATTGAATTTCATTTCATGTTAAAGTAAATTTGTGGTACAGGCCCTAAATTTGCTTTCCGAGCACATTTATATGAACAGAACTTCAGTAGTGTGAATGCGCATGAAAAGGGATAACCATGCAGTCAGAGCAAGATTCCGTTTAATACAGTCACTGGGCTTACCTGCTGATGTAAGAAGTTAACTTCAAGATAATAGTTTCTCACTATTCATTCAATATGCAAAATGATATGAGAAAGATGGATGTAGGCTATGTGGAAGGTATTTTCTGAAGTGTGTAATGAGAAATAATGCTATCTAGTGGTGAAGCTTTTTAATAGGTTAAACTTTCACCACACATTTCTTTGATGCCCATGTTCTCTCCTAGAAGTGGTGAAAGGGTCAGATACCCTGCTCCTTCCTCTGCTCTGCAGCGGTCTATGTGCTACTTGGGTGCTGCTTTCTACCATGGAGATGGGTACAGTTCCTTAGTGGTTTATATATCAAATATGTAAAGTACTTTGGAATGAAGAGTGCCTATTTAAATGCAATTCTTGGAGATATTAGTTAATTGAAGACCACTAGTTCAAAAAAGCAGAATCCCATACTCTGCTCTGTCATCTATCCACTTAGTTCAAAAGTGGAAATGAGAAAGAGATTGTTTGTTTGGTTTTTCCCCACTCCTTTTTGTGGTCTTAATAAGATGACCATGAGTCAGCAGGACTCTATTTTCATTTGTCTACTCTGGCATACTAAGATAGAATTCAAACTGTTGGCAGAGGAACATCCACTTTTCTTGGTCTTGTTCCACTCAGTTTCTAATATTAGCTCCGAGGACTCCATACAGGATTAATCTAAAGGGAGACAAAAACATTAACCAAAGCACTAAGGATAATTAATCTGTGTTTGAAAGGGATATCCCTCCTCCCCCTTATCAGCCATTCTTTAGGCACAAATGCCCAAACCTTTTCCCTACAGTGGTGCCTGAATGTTTTACCTATCCCCTCTATTTGCCCCCGATTAAAGTGTTGTCATCAAGGACTGCCTTACATGTTACTGCAGCGCACTGTTGTTCCAAGTTAATCTCAGATCAGCTAAAGCCATCAAATCAGCCCTGTGAAGTGAGCCTGGAAGGACTCCATTCCATACCAGGTTCTTCACTCTTAATTTTTAGATTATCTATCTTTTTTATTTTGTTGTTCATTATTTATTTATGGCTATCTGGGCTGTATCAGAAAAGGTCTCAATGTACATATGCATGCAAAAACCATTGCCACGCTTATTTTAGCATATTTTTTCCCCTCTTCTGAAGAGCTCTCTATATCTAGTGAGAGCTCTGCTTAATTAGTTATTTAAATGATTGGAGCAATGCTGTTTCTTTAACTTCTAACTGTGACAAACACATATGAAACATACTGTTGGCGGCACTTAATCAACAGCAGTCAATTTATCATTTTCACAGTTTTAGTGAGTGGTTATGAATCACTAAAATCACAGGTATTGTAGACGCAGTGTTGTGGCACTATCATTAACAAATATACAGTGCACAGAGGGATGACTTGGTAATTGAGTGGGACTAATAAGAATACATCATTTAGCTGTGTGTGACAAACTGTGCCTCAAAACACAAGCATGGAAAATTCACGTTTTGCTTAATAAATAAATTACACAGCCGATGTATTATACATAATTTGTGTCCTCATGGATTTGAGTGATATATAATGCATGGTCCAAGTCATTTATTTATTAAGACTAACTATATATATTGTAGGTGGGGAATTTTAAACTCTAGAGTAAGACCTGCCTAGGTAACTGTTACAACTACTGAGTTTGATTGGGCTGCAAATGAGGCTGTGCATTTGGGGAGTTGCAAACACTGGCAAATGTTTCAAATGTTACAAGCTCCAGCATGTCTATAAACTTCAATTTGAGGCAGAGGAGGAGAAAAATCTCAAGGCTGCATAGAAAGGTTGTTTGTGTATACTTTACTCAGTGAAGAAAGACAAAGTAATGTCTCAATTTTTATTTTAATTGAGGCAAGGAATATAGATGCAGTGGGAGGATAATTGGTATCTCTTATGTACTGGAAGGAGCAATTTTAAACTGGGGGCCCATCCAGCCCTTGAACAGGTCAAGAATTCCTGCAACCATTGTTAAAACACCACTAGCCTCCATGAAGTAAATAGCAAATCAAGCCACTTTATCCAACAAACATTTTTAAGACACAAGTTTGAAATATTTGGCTTATAAACACTTTCCAAATACCTTTCCTAGGGTCACTTCAGGAGGTTTTCAGCCAAGTTGCAATGGAACTGGCCTTTCCTGTTTTCCTCAGAAACTTATGAATTTCCCCAGTTTGCTATTGCCCCCTCAGGATTGCTCTGATCTAATCTGCTCTCTTATTTCCTGGGCATAGATTCCAAGGCCAGAAGGGACCATTGTGATTATCTACTCAGACCTTCTGTATAACATAGGCCAGACAACGTCTCCAAAATAACTCCTAGAGCATATATTTTAGGAAAAACATCCAATCTTAGAACCCTTGGTAAATTGTTCCAATGGTTAATTACCCTTACTATCAAAAATGTACGCCTTATTTGTCATCTGAATTTGTTTAGCTTCTGTCACAATGCACCTCTTTTGTCACATCAGGGCTCAGACTTTCTCCTTCAGGTGTTGTGGGGAACCTGGGGTAAATCAGTCTTACTCTAGAGGTTTAATTCTTCACATTAGGGTTGGATCAAGAGGCCCCTTTAAACTAAAAAAATTAATTTCCTATCTGCCACTGGCGTACTGCGTCTTTTGAGCTGCTTACCAATCGCTAGATACCCTCTCTAACCCACTGTGGGAACCAAGGCCATCTCCCTAAAGACAAATAAACATAAGATTTCCCTCATAGAGAAAATCAGCTCTTTACCTAGGAGAAATCTTTTCCCCTTCACCGCACGCAGCCCTTCTACAGCTTGCTTTTCATCCCTCCTTTTTTCCCTCTCACTGGAAGATGTTTTTAAAGGTCACAGGCTGCTCTTAATTAGACACAGGTGTCCTTAATTAACCTGAGGTAATCTCAGTTCATAGGAAATAAGGCTTTAACTATTCTAAAACTGATATATTTGCCTTCACGCATCTTTCTGAAACTGTCAGGTATGACTTCTTCACACTTCAACTTTCAGCCGCTGGATGGTATTATGCCTTTGTTTGTTAGATTGAAGAACCCATTATTAAATATTTGTTCCCTATGTATATACTTACAGACTGTTATCAAGTCACCCCTTAACCTTCTTTTTCTTAAGCTAAATAGACTCAAATATCTCAATCTATCACTATCAGGTATGTTTTCTAGTCCTTTAATCATTCTTGGGTCTTTTATCTGAACCATCTCTACATTTACAACATCTTTCTTGAATTGTGGAGACCAGAACTGGACACAGTATTCCAGCAGCAGTTGCAACAGTGACAAATACAGGGGAAAAATAACCTCTCTACTTCTACTCAAGATTCCCCTGTTTATGCATTCCAAGATCACCATACCTCTTTTGGCCACAGCATCACACAGGGAGCTAATTTTCAGCTGATTATCCGCAATGACACCCAAATCTATTTCACTCACTGATTCACTGGATAGATTCCCTCCTATCCTGTGCAATTCTGGTTTTGCTCATTTCAGGAAAACCTAGTTTCTTCTTCTTCCTGCCTAATTGACATCTGGTCTCATGTTGCTCACTTTATGATTACTCAAATATAGTCCAGCTATGCAGCAACTGACCTCATAGAATTCTAGGTATCAGGAGACAACAACAACCTTCCAGAAAAGTAACCTTTTAAAAATTGAACCTTAATGTTAATTTTAAAATAACTGCACTGCAATTAATAAACATCAAACATTTCAATGATGTCCATATGCAAAATAGCAAACATTCTCTTCAGTTCCCCCTTTGTCCCTAAACGTAGCAAGTAGTTTCCTTCTTGACTGCTCTCAACAGTGTTTCCTGAAATGTCTTTAACTCTGCATAGAACAGCTTTACAGCTGAGAGAATGAACCCCATTTCTTTGAAGACAAGGAAAGGGAAACTGAAACTTTCAGAATGAGGTCTGTGTGTGAAATGTTGAGGCACTAGCTTATGTTCGTTAAGTACAACCGTGTCTAGAAGTAGGAAAGGTATGAGGCTGGAGGACACTGCCAGGACTCTTTTACTAGTTGACAAAAAAGATTCAAAAAGAGAACAAAAAATTCCCCAACCACAATACGATAAACCATTCCAGCACTGAAAACTTGCAGTAGTCTTCAAAGGCCTATTAGGGTGTCAGATGTCTTGTGACTCATGTGTCAGATTTTTGGAATAAATCCGGAAACCTAGAGAGGCCCAATCTGCAAAGTTTGGATCTAGATCAAAATTTCTCCAGAGCTGTCTTGTGTCTGAGATTTTGGTTTAACTTAATCTCTTGCTGGAAACTTGGACTTCGCTTTTTCTTGGTTTCAGGTTTTATCATAAACTGGAAACGTAAGCCAGACTCATGGAGAGGATTGCTGAGTTTATAAACCTTTCAGTGAAATCGGGCTATTTTTGAGCAAATTGGGGCTGAGTTTCAAGTGACCAAGGAAATCTGAACTAACTTATGTTTTCAGGAAGTAATCAGATGGGGATGGGGGTGGGGGGAGGGGCGGAAACAATGGTTTCAGCTAAATTTTCCTTGAAGTTTGGGATTTATTGCTATCCAGAATTCAAAGTAAAACTGGGTGGTGTACACTCTCACAAAACAAAATCAGAATGTTTATGAAACAACATGGCCTCATTGTGCACAGTGCCCCTATTAGTCCTTCAAAACAGCATGTATTTTACCAAATTTGTAATTATTCTTGGTGGCTCTTCTAAAAAGTAATGCATTTGGCAATGATGTTGAATGGCCTGGATTTGTAAGGTATCTGGGGGCTTTTTTTGGTGCTGTGAGATGAATTTTTTCATGGAATGCTTCAGTTAGGGAGGCATGCTGTCCTTTAAGTCCTCATAACTTTTCAAACTAAGTGGCTTCTTCTTCAGAAAGATTACGTTGTTTGGTCAATGAACATATTCTGCTGAATCTTCTTACAGTTGGAGGCATTGCAGTGCTATGATGAGATCCTACCATCCAGTTCCTCCATGAACACTAGGGGAAAATATCCAAATATCAGTATAAATCTAACTTCATATCCGAAAGTGAAGCAACTTGAAGCTCAAAAGTATTGAGCCAATGCAGAGTTTAATCCAATGGAGTCAATCAATTCTAGTTAAATCAGGGGCATCAGGAATCTCACAGCTAGGGTGGATATTTTACCACTTCAGGCTGGGTTTGAACGGGTTTCTTGAATGGTGTCATGTCTTGTCTTTAAGCAGGTGGGATAAATTCATCTTCAAATTGTCTTGTATCTGGGGTCAACTTATATTCAGCTGCCTCAGTGGCTTAATTTGAATGAGATATCGAGACAAGACTATAATTACAAATAGTTCAATATAAATAGATTTGGAAGAATTAGATTTTTATGGGTAAATACTGATAAACATTGATTTAACCAAATACATACTCCCAACAGAAAACATTTCCATTGATGATAGAAAAGTAAAGATAAGCAAAGTAAAAAGAAAATGCTGCTAGAGAACTCATTAGAGTTTGATTTAAGGCTATTTAGTTTGTATATTTTGAAACATGATGTTGACAGTTTGTATTTGAAAGGTTATAAAGCTGTAACTTTTAGAATCTCAGTGTCTGCTGTCATTTTAAATAATTGTGTGACCTGCCCCATATTTATGTGCAATTGTGAAAATTTAAATTGATAACTTGAAAAAATGCTTAAAATTAAACATTGATATTATCCGTCTTAGTGCCTCTTTGAAATGCTCATCCCAAGGCTTTCTCTCCTCCCCTTTGATTACCTATCCATCCCACTAGCATTCTCTCTCCCCATAGAGGCACTTGGGCCAAAATTTCAAGAAAATAACAACTAGCTTTTGGTGCCTTGATTTCAATATATATTTTAGCACCTGACTAGAGACACTCAGGACTTGATTCTTTAAAGTGCTGACCATTCACTGCTCCAACTCAAGTCAATGGATGCTGCAGGTGCTCAGCAGTTCTTACTTTACTGACTGAGTTAGCTGACTATCTCTGCATTCCATGTGGTGTGACAGGACATCATCACATTCATTAGAAATACCTAAAGTAGTCAGAATCTTAACAGCCAATCAGTGTAGTATTTAGGTGCTTTAATCCCATGCCCCCTAAAAAGACCCTCCCAACATTGGTCACAAACAATTGTTTGTAAAAGGATTGAATGAAAACCGGGCATTCTACCCTTTGCTTCATGTTCCACTATGACTTTTGCAGATAATTCTAGGCAGCTGGGTGGGCTGTGTATCCCTCTTCCAGCCCCGCTCTACTCCAAAGGAAATAGTGGGACACAGGACAAGACACTGTATTAATTACAATGCATCATCCCTTCTTTTAAAGCTTGTAACAAGCCAGTGAGCACTGGAAGAACCCTTGGTATACTACTGAAGTGTGCGTGTGTGTGTGCGGGGGGGACTGATTAAAGCTCCTTGGTAAGAAAATGTCCTTGATATAATTTGAGTCAGTTTGCTCTGCTATTCCATTATTAACCCTACCAAAGCCAGCACCTGGATTGCTGTACACTTCCGTGCTAGAATTTCATATCCCTGATCCCTCAACATTAAATCTACGCTAACAGGATGAAAGATAAAAATCAGGAAGGGATGTTTAGGCCCCCGCGGTCACCGAGATAAATTAAATAATTTAAATTGACCTAGGGCCTGTGTGTAGAATAATCCTCCACTTAGATGACCCAGTGATTCTTAACACATTTCCGAGTCTATATCCAGTCAGTGTGAAAGTGTTAATGTTCCTGTATCACAGTACACTGATTACACTTATCTTTTTCATACCCAATAACCAGAGACGATTATATTATTCATAAGATATTTTTACCTGAAGTAATAAAGCATGCAGCTTTAGTTATTATTTCCTTATCTTTTTCTAAACTATACCTCTGTCTCTAGCCCAAGGATAACCCTACACTTTATATTAAAAAACATTCCTCCCTTACACTTTTCCCCACTCGCCCCCATTTATCCTAAGGTCGAATAGTAGCAGCAGCAGCCAGTTTATTGTGAGCATCTTTGTATTGTTTGGGGAATGTCATTCCAGTATGGCTGGCCAAAACACCAGGTTTTTTTGTTTTTGTTTTTAAATTGAACAATAAAGTTGGAGACGGTTAGTGTTGGCAAAAGAGCTTAGATTAGCACCTCCTCACTAGTCAGGTAGTATACAAGATCAAAATAGTTTGTGCTGCCTCACCATATGCTGATCTAGTGCTCCAGATGGGCCAAAAATCTGTGAAAGTCATGTTTCATGAGCATTTCTTTCCGAATCCCAGCAACCCTCAGTATGCAGCTGGAGAGATGCACATTCTAAGCAGTAGGGGAGACAGACCACTTAAATACTTCCGGATACAACTACATGGGAACAGTTACGTGCTACCTTATTATCCAGGGCAATAAAAATTCCAGGTGAAATACTTGTAGCTGACTCCTCCTACCCCCAAATTCTCAGAGCTGTTTAAAATCATTCTAATTTTCTTTATTTCATCTGGAAGATGATTCCATGTAATATGTTGTAACAGCATGGTGAAAATATGGTGGAAATTGGTGCATGAGTTTGGAAACATTTAAATAAAATCTGTTAGTAGAGGAGCTGTGTCCTTCTATTCCTTCCCTCTTTTTCTTTGCTTACTGTAAAATGTATTTCCTTGGCATTTTCATGAAGTGAAGTAATTTTAACCCCAAACCTGGGGGAACAAAAGCTCCATAGATAAGTTCAGTTCCCCTCCTTCCAAAAGGCCGCCAATTTTATGGTTTATATTTATATAACAAAAACATGTAAGGGCTTTTCTACACTTCAACTTTTAGTTATGCTTGAGCACATTAATAGCACACATTAACAAACACAATTGTAAATCCTGGTGTAGACACTACCAAAATGTTTGTCCTGGGACATACGTACATGTGCCTCGTTGTGTTAAGATGACTAGCAACAAAAGTTTGTCCTGTCTGCATGAGAATGTTCCATTGGTTTACTAAACACTAGTAAAAATAGAACTAAAATTTCAAGTGTTAACGTGTGTGTGTTTGTGCATGTGTATAGAGCTCTGTCTGTGTCCCTTACCCCAGTATTGGGTGCCATTTCTGAAGACACTGCTCTGTGTTTTTTCTCTCCAGTAAAGGAGGTGTGGCTCACCTTCTACCTGTGCAGCTGATCCAACCCCAAGATATCAAAGGCAACATTTAACATAAGCTCTTTGCATAATGTACATAATAACAGAGGGTTTGGGCAACAGATATAACCTAATCGTTTGACTGTCACAAGTTTTCGGTACAAAACCAAACTGAAACCACTCAGCCTCGATTTCAGTAAAATAGACAAAATATTGTTCTTATCAAAGCACAAAGAGCTTATGTTCAATAATTAATTTATTTTATTCCCATTTCACAGAAACCAGAGTCTGGTTTTAGCTGCAACCTGCAGCTCTCTACCATAGTGATCCAGTCACAGATCCCTGCATTCCTATCTGGAGAGTGACATTTTGACCTCTGCAACCACCTCCTGAGATCCATCTTCAACAATAATACCTACTGTGTACAGAGAGCAAAAAGTGTTATGTTGCCATTAAGGTAAAGGTTCCTGGGTCCAAAAATTATGTATGGAACTGGGCTGTTTCACCATGCTCACATTGCAAACTAGCTGAGTTTTTTGCTCTGGCTATAAATGTTACTGATAAGAATCTTTCATAGCTCTAGCTCTCCTTCCTCCATCATCAGGAGACTGGGAGGAGAGGTTGAAACTATGGGGACCTAGGGGGTTTCTCAAGACTCCAGCAGGGAGAAACTATAGGAAGAGGAAACCAGTATGAAAGCTGTTGGGAAGTGCAGTTTGGCACTTTGAGACAGTAGAAGAAATGGGTCAGTAATGCGCTAGTGTAGAGGATGATGACAGAGCACTATTTATTTAGTTCTGTCCTGGCACAAAAAGATCAGCTGAATTAATTCATTTTTAACCATGTACAAGAAACACACACACTTTCAACTAGCCAACGAAGGAGCAGAAAGGTAATATCCTGGCCATTTGTTTCTGTAATTTGATCATATAACATAGGGATTATTATTTTATAACTTAAAAAAAAATCAATGCAATTTTCCACTGATGCTCATGAGAGAGAAAAAGACCTCGGCCTGATCCACAGCAATCTTTGCCCCCTGTGAGGCATCATAGCCTTTGCCTTCTTCCCTTTCTTCCAGGGATATAAATTAATATCTCATCATTGACCATAATATGCCCTGTAACTGTGTTTATTATTGCTGCATATTTTAGACAGGTGGTAAGTATTGGCACTTTTTATTATGCTGATAAACAATGTTGGACTGCCAGGTAAAATGTGTTGTCAGGGGTGATTTCTTGCCTCCCTGTAGCCTCCTGTGGATTTTTATCTAGGCTCATGAAAACCTTGAGCACTGAGGGTTTTTTGCAGAGCTTTTCCACAATAATATTATAGTGACAATTCTTTCCTTCTTTCATTGGAACTTGTGCTAAAAGGGTGAGGAACAGAGGGTTAAAGGATTAAATGTAAAATCCCCCACCCCTCCCACACTTACACCATCCAGGTAAAGCAAAGAAAAATAAAAGCTTAACTGCTAGAATACTAAACACAAGCTTATTCAGGCTTTTTACCTTTTACTCTTCACGTCAATTCTTCCCTCCCAGATACTTCTCCTTTACTCGCCCAACAAGAAATGTAGCTAATTTTTTAAAGATTTTTTTTAAATCCCTGTTTTTGTTAAAGGATATTGTCTAAAGGGGAGTGGGGGAGATAATTATTAAAGTCCCTTTAATTTTTTTTCTAATTTAATGGTGTTCACATATTCTGATATACTCTGGCCCAGAGTATACCTTTGGAATCTACATGGAGAGGATTCCCTCTTTCTCTGGCTTTCCCTTTCACAAAATGGAAGGAGAAATTGAGCTGTCTCCATGGTGCTGTTGCCTCGCCTCCCCCAAACTCTGCAAAGGGCTCTCTGTGGGTCTGGAGATATATTAATAGGAAAGGAGTGAGCGTAAGCAGGTGGCAGGGAGTGGGGGTAAGATTTAGAAGGCTGGGGAAGAGGGACATGCATATGGAGATAAGCCTCACATCCTCATATTATTCAATGTCACACCTATGCCACCTTCCCATCCCTAAGCTCTTTGGCCTCTCTTCTGCTCTTCATATTCCCGTCTTCTCCTGTTTATCCCTAAATATAGTGGCAGCCATTTTTCCTTAGTGCATCATGGCTTTGGTCCTGTTAAGAGCTCTGTGAAAAAAATGCTCACAATGAGATATTTGCTGTGCACAACAACAAATTTTATTACTCCTACAAAACCCAGAAACGATGGTACATATTCCTGAGTGCTATCCACTGGCACCTTATCTATTAGCTCACAGACATGCCTTGTAATAAGTCTTATTGAAAACAAGGGAAGTTTGTGGCCATCTTTACTAGGAGCAGGCTCATATCCACGTGCAGAGACTGCAGGGAAATGGTGGCCATTTTGCATATCTTCAACTTCACTGAAAGTAATGGGAAATATCAGCGATTTTGAATAGGAGTTCACAAAATAGAAGGCAGGAATAGGAATTGAAAAAAAACTTCAGGTATCATAAGTCTCATGACAGCTGGCAACACAGCTTTCTCCTAGTTGAAATTATTTTTTCATATAAGCTCTTCTAAGGAAGAAGGTTTAGATCCTGATGTTGGCTAGTTCTGTACTGCCCAAGTATTAGTTTAATATATATATTAAGTCCTTCATTCCTAAAATGTTATGGATGAATAAAATGTTCCTAATCTTTGTATGCCAAAATCCTAAGTGTTTTATTATTTTGATAATTTACACTTTTGAAGAAAATTATGTATTTCTCTTATTGTGATCTTAAGGATTTTTTTTTAAAAAATGTGGAGCTTTACTTTTTTCTTTTCTGTAATCCTTGCTACTTGTCTCTGAATGATTGCATGAATGTAATTATTTTGATATGATCAAATCATCTTTACTCAAAGTATTTTATATTGTAGATGAAATCTGTTTAATTGCAAATCTTTCACATATTTTTACTGTATTTAGAACTCTTTTACTAATTTAGCTGCACCGCTGCCTATTGTCATGCATGGCTGAAGGTGGGAGTGGGAAAAGTTAGCAGCAATAGGAATGAGTAAGCTAAAACCAAGCATTCCTTTCACTTCCTTGCAGGATATTGTGAAGCTTGCAAGGTGTTACAGGACTAGCCTTTCAACAGAATTGTATTGAAGATTTAGTTCGTAAGTTGTTTTTTGTTTTTATTTACTTTAGTATTTCTAAACTGCCTCACTTGAAAACTGGTTTGAAATGGGACTCTTGGAGACTTTCTTGAGTACTCATCCCTACAAACCTGCAGGACAGAAACAGCATTCTTATTAAATGGAGATGTGAAACTGATGTCATTGCTTTTGTTTCAGCTTCTATGATTGTTGTATCTTTAAAGTTTAAAGGAAACATACTACTTTTGGGAATAAATATTTTTGGCTTGTTAAAACATATGAGAAGCACAATACCTGTCGAGGTATAATTCAGCATAGTGCTTCATGCATGTTCCATGTGGGTTCACAAGTGAGTTGTCTAATTCTGGCATTATTCTGTAGTGCAAACATTGCTCTGAATGGAGAGAGAAAAGGAAAGAGGCATGTATATAGCATTAACTTTAGAATCAGATATACCATGTGTCATAAATATAAAGGGAAGGGTAAATACCTTTAAATCCCTCCTGGCCAGAGGAAAAACCCTTTCACCTGTAAAGGGTTAAGAAGCTAGGACAACCTCGCTGGCACCTGACCAAAACGACCAATGAGGAGACAAGATACTTTCAAAAGCTGGAGATGGAGGAAAACAAAGGGTTCTCTCTGTCTGTGTTGCTTTTGCCGGGACCAGAGCAGGAATGCAGGTCAGAACTCCTGTAAAGAGTTGATAAGCAATCTAGTTAGATATGCATTAGATTATGTTTTGTTTAAATGGCTGATAAAATAAGTTGTGCTGAATGGAATGTATATGCCTGTTTTTGTGTCTTTTTGTAACTTAAGGTTTAGCCTAGAGGG
The DNA here is from genome assembly GCF_965140285.1 of Lepidochelys kempii. Taxonomy (NCBI): domain Eukaryota; kingdom Metazoa; phylum Chordata; order Testudines; family Cheloniidae; genus Lepidochelys; species Lepidochelys kempii. The sequence goes on along the minus strand of NC_136381.1, from coordinate 101,636,133 downwards.
ATTCTCCATGTTTTGAATTTGATTACTCTGTAAGGTATTTACCATCCTGATTTTACAGAGGTGATTCTTTTACTTTTTCTTTAATTAAAATTCTTCTTTTAAGAACCTAATTGTTTTTTCATTGTTCTTAAGATCCAAGGGTTTGGGTCTGTGTCACCTATGCAAATTGGTGAGGATTTTTATCAAGCCTTCCCTAGGAAAGGGGGTGTAGGGCTTGGGGAGATTTTGGGGGGAAAGACGTTTCCAAGTGGGCTCTTTGCCGGTTATATTTGTTAGACGCTTGGTGGTGGCAGCAATAAAGTCCAGGGACAAAAGGCAAAATAGTTTGTACCTTGGGGAAGTTTTAACCTAAGCTGGTAAAAATAAGCTTGGGTTTTTTTCATGCAGGTCCCCACATCTGTACCCTAGAGTTCAGAGTGGGGAAGGAACCTTAACACCGTGTTTGTGTATTAATGGAGATTTGCTGGGAACCCTCAGTGGACACACAGGTAATAGTCCTGGAACAACAGTGTGTAGTAATAACCTCTTTAAACTGCTCATTAATTCTCTGATGCCCCTTGTTAAACAATGACAATCTGAAACCCCCATGTGGGACTCAATCCAAAATGTGAGGTCTCTTAATAATAAGAGGGTTCTGCCTGCCATTTTCTATGGCTTTCATGTCCATTTTGGCAAGAAGAATGAATCTTCCCCACCTGTCTCTGTGTTATCTGATAATATGTGCCCATCCATGTTATGCAGACACTGTAGTAAGCTACACTAGGACTCATCTATTGATCCTATCTCTTTAATGAGAGAAAAAACAAAACCCTGAATGTGAATATCTCTAACACTTGGGGTATTTAAAATTCACATCTGAATTCTAATGTCCAGGACCAATGTTGATCCTTTTTCTAACATTATAAGAATTCTGCAGCTGGTATTATAAATAAGTTTTGATTATTTGGATATATAAGCAGTTAGCTCTAGGAGAAATACTTATTTTCAGCTGTAGTGCAGAATTTTTTTGATGCTAAGCTTATTTCATCCATCAGAGTTAATACAGCTCTCTCCCCCTAGCCCCACCAAAATGTGATTATCCTTGAAAATAAAATATGTTTTTATGCTTTGTTGATATTCTCAACCCTGTTTATTCACTCACTCATGAACATTCAGGTGAGTGACTCTTTTACTAAAGTGCATAGAAAGGAAAAAATTAGTTAATAACGGTGCAAATAATATTCACAAACCTTTTTTGGGGAAGAAGTGCTTCCATGACTACATTCCAAGCTTTTTTGTGGATTGGAGGAAGCAGAGGAAAGAGTGAGGTTGTTACAAAGGAGCAGAAGGAATATGAAATATTTTTAAAGATGAGGAGCAGCAGCTAATAGATGGGAGAAGTGGTTTGGGTGAAGGCAGGGTAAAAATGTAAAACAACAACAACAAAAAAACCTCCTAAGAAAAAGCAAGTGCCAATCATTTTAGGTTGGCCAATCTAAAACCTCTAAACCTCTAAAAATTAAAGACCAATGGCAGTTCATTAATATTTAGAGGAACACGTTTATGCACAATCCAAAGGCTATAGCTTGTCCATTTAAAGTACTCATTGAACAATAAAACACAGTTGAAACAATCACAACTTAGCAGGTAACTTACGCAGAGAAAAAGTGACTAAAATCACTGAATAATTTATTCACTGCAAATGCTATGCCTAGCTCTATGGATAATGTTGCACTTGGCCTCCCTGCTTTGTTGTGCTAATTGATGAGCCTTTTCTCAGTACCAAAAGTTCCTAGCTATTAATTTTAAACAAATAGCCCTTTTTGATTTCTAGTTTCTATGATTTCTATTACCTATTAAGATACCTCGTATTCTTCCTGTGAGTTGTTGATATTTCCTTCTAGTATTTTGCTGAGACTCATTTCAAATAACACAAGTTGATGATGGGCCTTCTATGTTGCTGAAAATAAAGAGTACTATGAGATCTATACATTAAAGGAAATATATAAATTTTTGCTGTTTTGTGACTCTAATTAAACTCCATAAACTCCATCTGAGATAAGCAAATAAGGGACTGGATGTGTCAAAATGGGCACCCAAAACCAAAGACACCAAAATTAAAGACCACTTTGGATAGCTTTGCCACTACAGTACTGAACTGCTTCTAGTCCAATTCAGTAAATGAAACCACTTAGGGTACGTCTACAGTATGAAATTATTTTGAAATTATTCCATTTGAATTTTCGGAAGCGATTTTATACATTCAGTCTTGTGTGTCCTCACTAAGTGCGTGAATTTGGCAGAGTGCATCCACAGTACCAAGGCTAGCATCGAATGTCAGAGCAGTGCACTGTGGGTAGCTATCCCACAGTTCCTTCAGTCCCCGCCGCCCATTGGAATTCTGGGATAAGCTCCCAGTGCATGATGGGGCAAAAACATTCTCGCAGGTGTTTCTGGGTTTGTGTCATCAGTCGCTCCTCCCTCCGTGAAAGCTACGGCAGATAATCGTTTCACTCCTTTTTGGCATGCACACGCCCTACTGCTTTCAGCAGACGGTGCAGTATGGTGCACCCCTTCTACTATGAATCCACCTCACATTTCCTCTCGTCTTCCTATGTAATCTCTATAATACCTACTCTTTCTCTTCCTCATCGACCGCTTCTGCTGCCAACTCTGCTCGGCCATTGTGAACCGAGCAGCACAGCTTCTGCCGCCAACTCTGCTCTCCAGCTCTTGCTGCACTTCCGAGCCTCTCCATGTTGTCTGCCCTGGGCTCCCGCCTCCTTGAAAGCTATGGAAGACAACTGTTTCCTGCCTTTTTTCGGCTATCGTGAACTGAACAGCACCTCTTCCACTGCCACTCTGCTCTCCTAGGTTTTGCACCCTTTTCCCAGGATTACCCGTGCAGGCACCATAGAGTGGCAAGCATGGAGCCCACTCAGATCTCCGCTGCAGTTTTCACCATTGTAAATACCTCGCGCATTATCCAGCAGTACGAGCAGTACCTGCAAAACCAGGCGAGGAAGTGACGACAGCACAATTACGATACTGATGAGGACATGGACACAGACATTCCTAGAAGCATGGCATGTGGCGATTGGGAGATCATGGTGGTGTTGGGCCAGGGTCATGCCATGGAACGCTGATTCTGAGCCCGGGAAACAAGCAGAGACTGGTGGGACCGCATAGTGTTGCAGGTATGGGATGATTCCCAGTGGCTGCGAAACTTTCCACTTTCATGGAACTTTGTGACTTTCTGTCCCCTGCCCTGAAACGCAAAGACACCAAAATGAGAGCAGCCCTCACAGTTGAGAAGTGAGTGGCCATAGCCCTGTGGAAGCTTGCAATGCCCAACAGCTACTGGTCAGTCGCAAATCAGTTTGGAGTGGGCAAATCTACTGTGGGAGCTGCTGTGCTGCAAGTAGGCAACACAATCATTGAGCAGCTGCTATCAAGGGTAGTGACTATGGGAAATGTGCAGACCTCTGTGGATGGCTTTGCTGCAATGGGGTTTCCTAACAGCAGCTGAGCGATAGATGGAATGCATATCCCTATCTTGGCCCCGGCACACTGGGGCGGCCAGTACGTAAACCGCAAGGGGTACTTTTCCATAGTGCTGCAAGCACTGGTGGATCACAAGGGACGTTTCACCGACATCAACCTGGGATGGCCAGGAAAGGCGCATGACGCTCGCATCTTCAGGAACTCTGGTCTGTTTGAACAGCTGCAGGAAGGGACTTACTTCCCAGACCAGAAAATTACTGTTGGGGATGTTGAAATGCCCATAGTTATCCTCGGGGACCCAGCCTACCCCTTAATGCCATGGCTCATGAAGCCATACACAGGCACCCTGGACAGTAGTAAGGAGCAGTTTGGCTATAGGCTGAGCAAGTGCAGAATGGTCGTAGAATGTGCTTTTGGATGTTTGAAAGCGCCCTGGTGCAGTTTATTGACTTGGTTAGATCTCAGCACAACCAGTATTCCAATTGTAATTGCTGCTTGTTGTGTGCTTCACAATATCTGTGAGAGTAAGGGGGAGATGTTTATGGTGGGGTGGGAGGTTGAGGCAATTCGCCTGGTGGCCAGTTTCACACAGCCAGGCAACAGAGCAATTAGAAGAGCGCAGCAGGGTGCTCTGTGCATCAGAGAAGTTTTGAAAGCCAGTTTCATGACTGGCCAGGGTACGGTGTGACAGTTGTTTGTTTCTCTTGAAGTTAGCCACCCCCTATATATATGAAAGGAAATAAAGTCACAATTGTTTAAAAACCGATCTTTATTATTTGTTGCACAACACATTGAGAGAAATGAGAAGGTAGACAGGGTGGTGGGGGGGAACGGGACGATTCGGTCAGGGAGGTGGAGGAGGAGGGAAGGACAAGTCCAGAAATCAAATCAAAATTTTGGATATGCCAACCTTCTGGTGCTTGTGCAATCCTCTGTGGTTGAGTTTGTGTATCTCCATAGCCTCCCCCCCACCCCCGTGTTCTTGGGTGCCTGGGTGAGGACGCTATGGAACTTGGGGAGGGGGAAGGGCAGTTATACAGGGGTTGCAGCGGCGGTCTGTGGTCTTGCTGCCTTTCCCGCATTAGATCCACCATACAGGGAGCATGTCAGTTTGCTCCCCCATCAGCTTGAGCGTAGCATCCTGCCTACTCTCATTGCATGCATCCCTCCTCTTCATGTTCATTGAATGCTTTACTCCACAATTGTTTGCCTCCACACATTCAGCTGGGCCCTATCAGTGTGGGAGGACTGCATGAGCTCGGTGAACATGTTGTCCCGAGTTCATATTTTTTGCCTTCTAATCTGGACCAGCCTCTGGGACAGAGTAGATAGGGGCCACATTGAAACATTTTCACCTGCAGGAGGAGGAAAAGGCAGGGTAGTATTTTAAAAGATACATTTTAGAGAATGAAGGGGACACTCTTTCTCAGTGAAACAGGCAATTCATAGTACACAGCACATGTTCTTTCTGTGCAAGGTCGCATTTTGCCTCATACTGAAGTGCCTGCCACTTTGATGTGAGTAGGCCATCACATGTGGCCGGGCAACAGAATTCAGCTTGCAGGCAGCCATGGTAAGCCCTAGGGACATGTGGGGTTCTGCTTCTTCCGCATTCATTTCAATGCTTTCAAACTGTCGGGCCCCTTTTCCCATAGCAAGCAATTCCCGGTGGGTTTGCCATATAAAAGGAGGGCCTGTGGGCTCTCTGGGATGATTGCTTCACACAACCCCCACCCCCCTGCACCCACTGTGTGGCTCTGATGAGGCTCTGAGCAGGGATGGGCCCTTTAAACTAAATGTGAACAGCCAAGCATGGCTGGGTTTCTCCCCACACCCCCACTGTATGGCTCCGATCAGGCTCTCACTCACCAGAAGTGCCTTCTCCAAGGTCATGGTCCGGGAGCCCGCCTTGGGAGTTGGGGGAGGCTATTGGCTTCAGCGTTCAGAATAGTTCCTGGCTAGGGGACAAATGGATTCCCCACTTGCCACCTGTGCACTGTCCTCCTGCTCCAATAACTCATCCTCCTCGCTCCGTGCAACTCCCCCCTTGCAGGTGTCCATGGACAGTGGTGAGGTAGTGGTGTCGTCACCCCCCATAAATGCATGCAGCTGATGGTAGAAGCGGCATGTATGGGGCTGTGACCCAGAGTGCCATTCGCCTCCCTGGCTTTTTGATATGCTTGCTTGAGCTCCTTGATTTTTGTACGACAGTGCTCTGTGTCCCTGGAGTAGCCTCTTTCTGTCATGGCCCTGAAGACTTTAGCGTATGTATTTGCGTTTCTTTTTTTTTTTTTTGGAGCGTAGTTCTGCCATAACAGATTCGTTGCCCCAACATACGATGAGATCCAGTACCTCCTGTTCAGTCCATGCTGGAGCTCATCTGTGAATCCGGGACTGCGTGGTCTCTTGTGATGGTGGATTCTGCATAGTCGCCTGTGATGGTGGACTGTGCTGATGGTCACCTGTGCTGATGAGCTTGCCAGAGTGACCAAACAGGAAATGAAATTCAAAAGTTCCCTGGGCTTTTACTGCCCACCTGGCTAGTGCATTGGAGTTGAGAGTGTTGTCCAGAGCGGTCACAAGGGAGCATTCTGGGATAGCTCCCGGAGGCCAAAAACATCGAATCGCATCCACAGTACCTATAACCCGGAACTGCGATCTCGATTTTAGCACTACTCAACTTGCCGAGGTGGAGTACAGAAATCGGATTAAAGAGCCCTTTAAATCGGGAAAAAAAATTGGTTTGGTCGTGTGGACAGAATCAGTTTTATTTCGAATTAACTCGGCTAATTCCAAAATAACCGCATACTGTAGACCAGGCTTTAAAGTACTAAATATCTGCATCCATGCTGAATCATATTAAGAATCCCTTTTGGTTTTCTCTGTATCCATACTAGCATTGCCTACACTGTTTCAGACATAATGCTCCATTGGTAATTGTCCAACAGTTCACAGATCAGTCTTCAAGAACAGTGTATTTTGGGAAACTTTCAGAGGCCACTAGTGTACTGTGGAATAGCAGTGGGAGGACTAGTTTAACCATTTCAGCAAGTTTGTGTCCCCAGTGGAGCTAAAACTATTGAGGCAAGAACGACTTAGGTTCAAGCAGTATTTAGCTGTGCTGAAGCATACTCTATTTGGAATGCTACTTAAAATGCTTGGAAGTTAATTAAATTGGTTTTGTTCATAGACAATAAACAATATATAATAAGGTAAATTTGTCAGGTGTCAACAAGGCCTAAATGGACTTATCGAAAGTCACACAAATCAGTGGCAAAGCTGGAAATAGAAACCAAGGGTTACAACTCTATAGAGTTTTATACTTGCCTCCATCACCATAGTATCTGAGTGCCTTCCACATAGAAGCAATAGGAACAGCAGTGTCACTAGTAGACTTCATGGACTCTCAGACCTTTTTATTTCCCCACCACTGCCTCTGTATCTGAAAAGTTATTTCATAGTCCTGTAGATTTTACTACCAGGAAAACTTCCTAGGAATCATCCTGCTGATTTCTTTTTTTAAAAAAAGAATTAATACATTGTACATACACAGAGCTCTGTCTTCATCCCATTTCCATTATTATAATTCCTTCTTCTACCTTAAAGAATAACTCCTTCCTCCTTAGTGTTGATACACTTCAATCCACCAGATGTCAGCTGTTAAGAACTTCTGTGAAAGTGAGATCATGCTATTCCAGTCCTGTTGTGTGAGCTCAGCTGCAAGGAGTCCACTGTGTTTGCAAGTAGAAGTACAACATTATTTTTATTTTAGAAGATGAGATTTTTTTAAAATTAAGAGTTGGAGCAGAAAATTTTATTTGATAAAAATTAGGTGGTTTTCTTTTCACAAAATAAAGAGAATGAATGAATGAGAGGTGCCTAAAATTCTTCATGTGCAACATATTGATGTCAATTGCAAAATGAACGGTTTAAATAAAAATGACATAAAACATGAAATATTTTTGATTAAATGTATTTTCAATTTCTTTGTTTCTTTAAAACTGTAGAAATTGAGGCAAGAAGATGGGCCATTAATTCCTCATTTAAGAGGAGTGGGGCTTTGTCAGCATTTGCAGTCACTGTATCTATTTGATGAATTTCAGTTGATAGAATGGTACCGGTCTGAAACTTTAGGTACCTTTGCAATCACTATAAAATACAGATGCTTTACTACAGCGTTTCCAAAACTGTGTTCCGTGGAACACTCGTGTTCCGCACGATGTGAATAGGTGTTCCATGAAAGAATCTAGAATTTAATTTTGACTCTTGCACTTGATTTTTGTACTACTTTATACACGCTTTCCAGTTAGAAATTGTTAGTTCAAGTTATTTTAAATTTGTGGTTTTGCTTTGTTTTATAAAATAAAATATATTTGAGCATAAAAAACACAATTTTTTATTTGAAAAACAAACGTCTACAAAATAATATTATAAGTGTTCAGCAATAGGCTAAAAAGTGTTCCATGGCCAAAAGAGTTTGGGAAACGCTGCTTTACTAGATCAGCATCCGAAAAACAATTTCAAAGAAAATTTCCACAGTCTACCCAGTAGCCCAATCTGACTCCATTACCTCTTGAGGGAAAGCCAAGAAAAACAGTTAGGCTTTGCAGCATGACCAGATCAATACACCTTGTCTCTTGTGAACCACGGAGAGAAATGAAATTCCAGAACTGAGGACCCCTTATTGGAAATGTTCCGAAGACAAGCCTCTTTCTATTTTATTTTAGGGGACTATGAGTATAAACGTGTCCTCATGAGAAAAAGGTTTTTTTTAAGGTTTCCAGGATTCAAATGATTTAGGGCTTTAAAGGTCAAAATAGACACACAAAAACGCTTTGGAAGCCAGTGCCTCATAAGCGTACAAGTGTATGGCGCTGCTTACAAGAAACATTACTGAGCATGTCAGTTGGTATGTTCTGTACTAGCAGGAGGTTCTGAACGGTTTTTATGCATAGCCCCTGGTAGAGCTCAATGCTAGTCTCAGGGTTACTAGGGGGTTGGTTAGTGCGGCAAGATCAGTGGTGAAAAAATGGTAGGTGCAGTTGTGGATCTCTGATTGCTCCTGAATGGTAAGGAAGCAGCAGCTGTCAATAAAACCCTCAAATTGCAAAGCTCTACTATAGTACCCAGGTCCAATGAAATCAAGACCTAAAGCTGTGTGTCTTCTGCATACTGTTGTAGGTATCTTTCTCCTATAGGGTTCTCATCTACACATTGAATAGAAGGGGTGACAGAATGGAACCTCATGGAACCCGTGAGTGTGAGAGCCCTCCGAGCAGATGAGCAATTGTCGAGTGCTCCCATGGGATCCCTCAGAATAGAGGGGACAGAACAGAAGGCGCTTGATCGACTCCATCTACCATTCAAGGGTTTCAGAGTAGCAGCCGTGTTAGTCTGTATTCGCAAAAGGAAAAGGAGTACTTGTGGCACCTTAGAGACTAACAGATCTACTTGTAGGGTTGTCATCTTAAATGTTGCTTTCATGTACGATACTTACGCTGTTGCTCTGACCTATAATGCAGTATTAAAATGAATCCTTTTTGTAGGGTGACCAGACAGCAAATGTGAAAAATCGGGATGGGGGTGGGGAGAATAGAAGCCTATATAAGAAAAAGACCCCAAAATCGGGACCGTCCCTATAAAATTGGGACATCCGGTCACCCTACCTTTTTGGCACACACAATATTTTCTCCTAGATCAGTAGCAGGAAAGAAAAAGAAGACAGGATTGACCAGTATATTAATTCATATGATCAATTTCCTCTGAACTATTAGGGGAGAGCGAGAGTGTGTGTTTAGAGCATCTGCAGCTGACCTAAATGTTAGCTGGAAATGGCCAGGCAACAGTCCAAGCCAGCATTAGGACTGTAGAGAGGGTGAAATGCTTGTTTTTGCTGAACCAGTAGTTTTATCCAGGTTACATTCCAGGTGTTACTTATTTCATTGTTGTACATCACATAATTAATTTCCTCTACTTTTGGAGACTCTATTTGGATAGCAAGTTTCCCACTGAGACTTCACCCAGGTTTTAGTTTAATTCAGCTAGTGCTGAGCTCCCGTGCTTGTGGTTTTTTTTATCCTTCTTGATGTAACTCCTCATATTCAAAACCAGGAAGTATTGCGGTTAAAAGCCTAATGGAGAAGCTGGCTCTGATATACAGTATTCTCACCCCACGAGAAATCTTGGAAATGGTGCGTGTCTACTGTAACTAATGCAGTCGGTGCAATGATATATGCATTCATGAGCAAAATTGATGCACATTGCTGGATCTTGATGACCTCTGCTTTTTATTGTCAGTTTCTAGTGTTGTGTGAGTAACATTATGTAAGTCTGGAAAGAACTTGTGGCTGCTTCAATCCTCAGTCTTAAAAAGTCATATCTCAAGCTTTTTCCTGTGGCTGGAGTATTATTTGAAACAAACATACAAAAAAAAAAGAAATCTGTTAAACACTTCTCTTTATGGGAATGATTTGAGCGAGTCAGCAGTCTTGCCTCTCACTGTTTCCTTAAAAAGGTAAGTAACTAGTGCTCCATTCAGTCTCGTATTTCCAGAATAAAGGATAGATTACAAAGCCAAGTCACAGGAAATAAGGCAGGTAAATAGGGGTACTACATTAAGCTGGAAAAACTTTCTGTTAGCTATCATATCCCATGCTGTTGTGTATAATTATTAACTGTAGAATAGCACAGCTTGAACATTATTATTGCACATTAAAGGACATTTCACTTATAATTACGGAATGAGAAGAAGTGCTTACAACTCACCTAACCAAGCATTCATTTTGCACTTGGAAGAATTTTTTTTTTTAAAAGAAAACCCTCTTCATTAAAAATCTGCAGATATGTGACTTTCTGTACCAACTCCCAGATTACTTATTTCAATGTGCCAGTAAAATGTGACAACTTAGTTAGCTTTTTAATGAAAAAGCAACACACACATTTTTCTGAGTAAGAAAATGGACAGTGAAAGGGGCCATGGAGGATGCTACTCAATAATAATACGTAGGGATTTTCATCAATAGGTCTCAAAGTATCATTACCCCATTTTACAGGTGCTAAGGCACAGAGAGGGGAAATGCCTGCTGGGTGACCTTAGGAAGGATCTAGGGATGCTTGGAATAGAACCCAGCTAACCACAGTCCTTGTCTAGTGCTTTACCCAATAAGCCACACTGGCGTCCCCCTCAAAGCCTTGTACATTTCTACATTCCTTATCAAGGGAAGAATTAATGGTGCAATTGTATTAACAATATGGGGCTAGGATTTTTGAAAGAACCAAAGGGATTCATATGCCTACATCCTTTGGCTCCTTTGAAAATCTCACCCAAAAGCAATGTTAGGTGCTAGGTACTGTCATTGGAATCCTTATGGTGCTTTGTGTGTGAATGTTTTGTAGATGATGCCAAATTTTAACACTCTCCCTCCCCACTTTTTATTAAATTAATGTACAAGAATCTGCTCAGTCTGCTTGTGAGTTTATTTACTTTATGCGAAATTATTATTAGAGATTTGCTATTACAGTAGAGAATACACATTTCATTAGTCATGTTACAGTACTGCCCAGAGGCCTTTGTTGAGACCCATGGGGCTAGGCATTGTACAAACACCATTTAAGAGAGAGTTGCTACCCCAAACTGCTTACACTGTAACTACACAAGACAAAGGGTGGGAGAACGGAAGTATATTATCACCATTTTACAGATGAAGATTTGAGGCATAGAGGAATTAAATTACTTGTCCAAAATCACACAAAAGTCTGTGGTGGAGCTAGAAATATAACCCACATCTACTGGATTTCAGTCCAGTGTTTTAACGACAATCCTTCCTCACTAGGTTTCTTTTTACACTTACAACCTTAAAGGCACTTAAGGCCAGATATTGAAAACCTGTTCTCTGCTGTTAAACACACAATTTGACGGTGAAAATAATAATGGGCTCAAGTTTGCACACACAATTCTTTGTGTGGGGAGTTCATGTCATTTAGAGCTCAAAGTACTTGACTAAAGCCACAAATGAGGTACTTGGATATCAAAATTGTTCCGGCAAATAATTTCAAGAGTAATTTTGCAGCCACAGATCAAAAGCCCATTTAAAGCCAGGCTGGGTGTTTGTTCATTATTTAACAGCTTGTTGTTGGATGGTGAGATCCTCTGAATAAAATGAATCAGTTATTCGGCATACAATTAAATGAATTTATTTCAGCAACTGCAACCCTGTTTAAAAATTGTAGAAAATAGGAAGGGCTGAAGGAGTAATCTCATTGGTTAAGTAAAGCCAAACCCATTAAATTAAGAATAAGAGCCCTCCAAGCTCAAAACTATTTGGCCATGCCTAATTGTCTATGCAAAAACCCACGTTTTTCAGTAGAACAGCAGATTGCAGGTTGAACTAAGAACTTCCCAATCAGTCTAGTAAATAGCCTGCATTTCAGTCTGGCGTTTGCCTCACCAGATTAAAAAACAATAACAGGTCACTTGCTACACCGATGAAGGTGAAAAGACCAGTCTGACTGTGGATAGACTAAATAGTTTTGGATGAAAATGACAAAAAGCCACGGCTTTTATGATCCATGTTTTTATCAGAGTAACATTTCCTGTAATCTAGTCAGTTTGCCCCTAGTGTTGCGCCCCCCCATGCATCAGAAGTATTTGGGTTTCTCACAACTGTAAAGTTTGTCATGTGTTACAGTAATATCACACCCATAGATTTAGGGATGGATGAAGCACTTAAGACAGACGGTCAGATACTATGGTGGTGAGTACAAAGTAAAAACAGACATACCATATGATATCCCCTCAACTCCAAACCCATTGAATCTTCATTTATTTTTAGAACTAAACTGGAATCAAAACGTGGTTTGAAACATTGTGATTAAGTAGGTTTTGTTTCGTTTTGTTTTTTCATTTCCAGCCAAGAGTAGCATTGGTAATGCTAAAACACCAAAGGGCTATTGGCATACTTCTGTCTGGGACTGGAAATAAAAAATGATCAGTTATATCCTGAAAGCAAATGTTCTCATGGAATTTTCAGACCAATGTTACACTCTTGGAAGATTCATATAGTTCGGAGAGGATTTAGCTAGGAATTTAAACTTTTGAAATCTGCTAGAAGTCTAAATTGGATCTTGATCAGAATGTTGCCAATATATCTTGTGGTCAGCACCCAAATGCTCATCCTGAATGTCTTCCAACTTTGGTGTGTTTTAAAATCCTGAATCTGGACCCAAATTTTTTATCTTGTGCTCATTTGAAATACTGAAGTCTTTACTTAAGGTACTTTAGTTATAATTATGCTACTAAATAAAAGACTGAGGCAAACCAGCATCAGGATTTACTAAATTCTGAATGTTACTGTACTGTTGGATGCATAGCGTTCAGCTGATAGTAAGGTATTGGTATGGCTGAGCAAATAACTTGTAATGAATTATTAATTTGACGAATAAGGCATCTTTCAGATCACAGAACATCTGGGAGCAGACTGCAATATGCTCAAATCTAATAATTTTAATTTATTTGAGTATCTTTCTTACAGAATTTTTTACTGCATGAATTGATCACTGTTATTCAAAATTCAACCTATTGCTTAGTCATGGTTGGTCAGGTGAGTCAGGTGGTATAGCTTATTTTCTGACCCCATCAATGTGCGGTCATTGCTGATTTGGATACTTATACCTGCTAATGTAAAATTCAATCTCCATGAATATGTGTACAAGGTATTTTGAAATTTGTTATCCATTAACATTTTTGCCAGCAATACTCATTCAGTTTGTGTGTGAAGCTAACAGGAAAGGAGTGCTAACATGGCTGACGCCAAATCTTTTAAAAAATGTGAACAGTCATTCGTTAGTCACCCAACTATAGATATTGGCAATCTGTTCATCAATAATGTAGTGAGTGAGGAAACTGCTATAATGAATATGCAATATCTAATATTAAAAATAAATTCTGGGTTATCTGCGTAACAATGAGTAACTCCTAATGTCATTTCCTAAGAAATATGTGAAAGGAGAATTTATGGGAGAAAGTCCACTCTGTTCTGTAGCAAAAACAGATGTTCATTTATAAAAAGGCTGACCATGGAGCATTGGAACTGCCATCTGGATGGGATGTTGCACAGGATTTCCCCCTGACCCCATAGCAACTTGTCCCGTGCCATTCTGGTGGTAATCAGATGATTATTATTTTTATGGCTTAGATGGAAATATGTTAATCCTTTTTTTTTCTCTTGCCTTTCCTTCAAATAATTTATCTCCTCCTTCTGTTTTTAAACAACTTAATAAAAACTGCCAGCCATAAAGCATTCCAAAACGTTCCAGGAATGTCAAACATGTTAATTAGCAGCCCTTTTCCTTGGTAAAGCTGGCAGTGTGGTCTAGTGGTTAGAGCAGTCTCTCTTTACATTCTTCTGTCTGGCATATTGCCATATTGTCCGAGCAGTGCACTGGGAGTAAGGGCTAATTCTTTTTGTTTATTATTTGTATTATAATAGAACCTTGCGGCCTCCCATCAAGATTGGATCCCCATTGTGGTTAAGTGCTGTACATATGTGTAGTAAGAGAGAGTCCCTATCCATGAAGAGCTTACAGTGAAAGATCCCAACCGTGATAACACTTAAGCAGGTGATTAACTTTAAGCATGTTAGTGGTGACATGTAATAATAACATTATATATTGAACTTGTGTTAAAGTTAAGCACATGTATTAGCCGTTTCAGGGTTGGGGCCTAAATAGACAAGACAAAAAAGTGAGTAAAAGGAATTATTATTATCCTCATTTTACATTTTAGGGAGTTTAGGAGGAACAGAGTCCCAGAGAAATGAAGTGACTTGCCCCCAAACACAAAGGAAGTATATGGGTGGGCCAGGGTTTGAATCAAGATGTTCTGAGTTCTAGCCCATCCTTCCTTCCATCTCCGTGTACAATTTTTTGACCCTTAACCATTCTGCTTCAGTTTGCCCATCTAGAAAACAGGAACGAAAATGCTTACCTACTTCCCAAGGGTATTGTGAGGATTCATTCCTATTGCAATGTTCTTTGAGATTCTGGGATAAAAGGTATTGTGTAGAGTGAAGTATTAATATATATTTTTTAAACTGTGTAAATGTTTCTGCAGGCTAGTATTAGGGAGATTACAACTAAGGAATGATTTATCTCCTATAAATGTTGGACAGTTACAGGTATTTACTATGTAATTAACATGCTTGGACTTCACTTACTGTTTTTACATCTTCCTCACTCTGTTTCATTACATGCTACCAAGACCATTCTATCCTTACTTAGCAACCAAAACAAGAAATGACTTGATGTTAAGGGTTGCCCTATTCAGTAGTCACTACTGGCTGCCAACACTTTATCAGTATACTGCTTATTAATGTTCTGCAGTACACTGTTTATTGATATTGCTTTTATTGTGATACCGCACCTCAGCCATGAAGAGAGGACATGCACCTTTATCTAGAGCTAATGGCAGTGCTGCCAATGCTGCAGGGAGACTGAAGAGCAATGTGACTAATAAAACACAACCAATAAAAATATGAAGGAAAAAAATGTCCCTACTAGTAAGAAATGCATATTCCAAGTGCTTGCACAGTGCCTGGAGCTGTTAATCATCACTCCGTGGGCACCCCTAAACAACTCTAAACAACGGTTAGAAAAGGATCAGATGGCTGTTTAGGGGACTCAGTAGAGTGGTATTTGTTTGATTGGCAGGTAGCCATGCTTGCAAGGTGCATTATGAATAACAGCAGTTGCTGCTGAAATGTGAGGATGAAGGTTTTACTCCATATTGTGTCATAACATTCTTTTCTACCTTACCGGAGTGAATAAAAGAGGGATGCAGGCTGAATATAAACACAGGCCTGGGCATGTGGAAAGGACTCATGTAAAGAGCAAGCTGTGGTTGACAAAAATCATTCCTCTGGCTGCTTTACTAAGGGGTTTCTTCAGAACGAGATCATTTATTTGTATAACAGATTAATAGTTTCCTCCTATGTTTCTCTCCTGCATTTTTAGTGGAAAAAGCTTTAGAAACACCAGTTTTACTCCACTATTGTATGCTAACTTTCCTTCTCATCTTTGAACCATTAATCATAATAATTTTTGTAACCTGTGTCTCTCTGCCCACGACCCACCCCCTTAAAATTAGTTAGCAGCTGACATTCTTTTCCTTTGACTGCTCCTGCCATGGGACCTTTTTGCAACTGAGATGGTGCCAGGAGGTGTCTAATATAAAGTGCTATTGTGAGTGACTGGGGCAGCTAACCTTCTGTATCTGGATGCTATGCCTGTCCACTGGCCTAGAGATTGTAAGCCATAGGTCTGCTCTCAAGCCTGTTTTCCAGCATGGCATTACAAAGCTTTGTCAGTGTGGTGCTGACTTGGCCCATATCTATCATTTTGCAGGAAGTAAAAAATTCCATGTAATCATCATCAGTCATTCATTATCAGCCACTTTCAGCCCACTGCTGGGCAAAGCCTCTTACGCTGTTCTACTGCCTCATGATGAAGGGATTTTTGCTAGAAGAACTTTGCCATGCTTGGCAAGCAGGGCCAGTTGGTGAGACTGCAGCACTGTGCGTGCCAAGTCACTATCCCCACAGACTGGAATGAAAAAGGGGAATTTACCAAGAGTTGTTATCACTTATGAAATTGGCCAGCCTGTACCGAAACGCAGATCGGGCAGCGAGCATAGAAACTTTTGAATACGTGCGAACTGTGGGTGAACTTGAAAAGGATCGGCATTTCCAATTCACACAAGCATTCAGAAGTTTGTAGATTTAGCCAAATCTCGATGGGCTGAAAACATTGAGAGATTGGTGTTGTCTGCTGGGTCTGGCTTCAATCAATCTTCTCTTTCTCTCTCTGCCCACCGTCTCCTTACCTCTGCAAAAAAAAAAAAAAAAGTTCCACTGTTGATAACACTAGTTCAGCTCCACTGATATAAAAAACTCTGGGAGCCCTAGTGTAGACAGACATCATGGTTATTTTAAATATTATGCTGATAAGGCCTGCTCTGAATGAGTATAGATGATACTGTGTTTAAAATATTGGGACCAGCCAGTGACCAATCTCCCAATGTTGCTAACACTGGAGGAACTAGGTA
The DNA here is from genome assembly GCF_965140285.1 of Lepidochelys kempii. Classification (NCBI taxonomy): domain Eukaryota; kingdom Metazoa; phylum Chordata; order Testudines; family Cheloniidae; genus Lepidochelys; species Lepidochelys kempii. The sequence continues at coordinate 101,619,551 of NC_136381.1, read as the reverse complement.
TTGACAAGGCCTTAAGGTGAGGGGGTAGAATGGTGTTTTTATTCTCCCAGTTATAATGAATGAGTGATGCTTGTTTTTGTCTCATGGGCCAGATTTCTAATGTTGTTTTGTTGCTTAAAGGTGCAGATAGGCCCCTAGTGGGAGTTTCAAAAGCAGTTGGGTGCCTAACTGATATTGATTTCAATGGAATTAGGTGTCTAGGCATTTTTGAAAATCCCACTAGGTGCCTATCTGCGTCTATAGGTGCTTAATTACTTTTGAAAATCCGGCCCAAGTGAATGAAGTTGTTTCTGAAACTTTGTTTCTGTTTAGCTACTGCTCATATCACTGTTTTAAAGGTACAAAGAGTTGCAGTTGGCCTGAAAGATCAGCCTTTGAGGCACATTAATTAGCTTTTTGGGGGCAGGAACTGTTACTTACTGTGTCTTTGCCCAGCACTTAGCACAGTGGGGTCTCAACCTGGTTGGCCTCTAGGTGCTATTCCAATATAAATATTGATGATGAGGATAATAAGAGCAGTGGTACATGAGTGTATCAAAGATGTGTGTCTAGCTGTAAGTAATTAAACCAAATTAGCATAGGTGGCAGAGAACATGAAGACAAGCTATTCTGGTAGACCCTATGCAGCTGTCATGGGTGATGTCAGCAACACCTTTTGGGTTTTGGTGGTAAAACATGAGGAAAAAATTATTTTAAAAATTCTTATTTTTCTCTTAAGAAATCCTTTCCCCCCCCTTCAAAATAGACCCTCCATGGCCAAAAAATTACTTTCAAGTCAAAATGAGTTTAACTCTTTTACAGTGCAGGTTGCTTTGCAGTGAAATCTTCATGGAAAATATGAAAAAATGGTCACCTCACAGCTTTATCATACTTTGTAGCATTTACCCCCCATAAGTCCCAGTCTGAGCATCCAAAGTGGGTATCCTATATAGATGCTCACATATGAACACTGGGCTTCTGATCTTAACAGTTTGATTCCTTGTTTTACATGATAGAGGTTTCATCTGATTAACATTCCCTATCACCGTGGACAATAAAGGTGAAAAATCAAAAGAACATAATGAACAGGTAAAAATGCTCTGCCAATAAATAGTCTCTTAACTGTTTTCTTGTTATGAGCTTCTTCTCCTCTGGTTAACTCTTCAGAGCAAATAAAACAGTTCTGCGTGTTTGTACATATGCACTGTGGCTGGATTGTGAAAGTAGGTAAAACCTGCCTGGTTGTAGATTGTTGTACAAATAGGAAATTCAGCCCATTGTTCCTAAGGCTGCAAATCTGGATCAGTTTATAATTTTTGTAATTTTGTACATCCTAATGTCAGAGCAGCTGAAATTCAGCACTTAACCGAGTTTTATATTTTATTCATCCCCCTAACCTCAAAGTAAAATTCAGGGCCTGTGAACTCAGGTGAATCAAAGCTGATGAAAATGTCCTCACAAAACTGAGGTTTGCAAGCAACTATTTAATATTCTCCTTGCCTCATTCCTATAGGAATTTAGTTGGATAGGTTTCTGTGTAGCCTCCTCTGTTAGTCTAATTTTACATGGTCCCTTGTATGTGTAACTTGCTGAGATTTCCATATTATTCTTTTAAGAAAGTGATACTCTATACTGCCTTTTATTAAACCCTATTCTTCAGTTTGTCACAAAGCCATCAGCATGACTGAAAATGAAACCTGAGTTCATAGTGGATAGCAGGAAACTCAGGGGCTTTGAGAACAATGCTTATTCTCTTTTTTTCTTTTTCCTGAATGGCTCACCTTCATAGATTATAAAGCCAGAAGGGACCATTGTGATCATCTAATCTGACCTCCTGCATAACACAAGCCATAGGACTTCCCTGAATTAATTCCTGTGTGAACTAACATATATCTTTTAGAAGTCAACTTCTCACTCCCCAGTATATGAAAGGGTCTCCCATGACACCTATAGACCTTTCATAATGGACAGATTTTTCCAATGATATAGACAAATTGAGTTTTCCTGGGTGGTGCTACCCCACTCAGAGCTGATAACAGAAGACCCCAGAACTGTGTGATTACTTTTGCACTTTGATGTTCCAGGAACTTGTGCATCTTCTGCTTTATGAGATATACTTGGCCTAGGGGAGCTAAGTGGAAGGATGAGGGAGAAGAGGAGGTGCATAATGGTATGGCCTCCAGCACTATTATTTATGACAGTATCCTTCCAGCAATCTCTGCCTGCATAGGGTGAAAGCATGGTTTCAATTCTGCCCTTGAAACATGGATTAAGCAATGTTGCTAATACATATTTGTCCCTGCGGCTGTCAAACATTTCACTGATACCAGACTCTGTAGACAGCTTAATAGCTAGGTCTTCTGTCAATGTTACTGCAGCAGTGTCTCCTTTGCTTTAAGATGCTGTTCAGATTTATTCAAGCAATAGGTGTAGCCTGATACTTAGTAAATAGAAGCACCTGGCTGTATACCGGTATCATCACCATTAGCTGACATCCCAAGTGACCAGATGAAATAGACTCTGGAAACCAAGTGCTGAGAAGAATCCAGTAAGTGGAAGTTGGAAAGATCATCTGTCCCATTCCTATTTTATGCCTTCAAACAGAGTTACATGCACAACACGTTATTGTTCTAGAAGTCTCTGAACAGTAAGTACCATCCCTAAAAGTTGGAAACCTGTGTATCCAACAGTGTTTGGACAAATGGTTTTATTGTTGCTGTTGGCACTGGGTTTTACTACCATCAATTTAATAGCTAAAGTGTCCCTGGATTTTACATACCACTGCTAACAGAATTCCATTTCTCTGGTTGTTATGCTGAAATATTTTGTGCAAAGGTAAGCAGTGGAAAGTGTAGTGGTATGTGTCTGTACACGACCACAATCCTTTGACACCTACTAAATTTCTGGGTACTATTGACCGATGAAATTATTCCAGGCCACAGCATTTCAGTTCATATACATGTGGGAAGGGCGGAAAATATTTGGATCTGCAATACTGTCATAATTTCCATAATTGCCACATGTTGTTAAGGGATATAAAAAACCTAGCTGATTGACTGCTTCACTTCCTCTTTATTAGCTTCAGCTTCCTAACCAGCTAGCTCCTTCATGACTACTTCCCACTGGAGCTAATGTTTTATTTCTTAAAAGGTTTTTAACTAGTGATGGGAGAACCATCCCGAACCTAGCCCAAATCCCCCCCAAAACAAAAGTTCAGATAATAACCGCCCATAGAGGTCTCTTTGTTCAGCTAACTCAAAATCCAAGGTGGCATCCTACCATATCTAATTGTCATGATGAGCTGGACACCATCTCTAAAACATATGCACTTTGTGGTTTCTCTGGGCTCATCGTGCTTTCTTGGATGCTTCCCGCCTGGGGGGAAGCTCCATGTTATTGTCATATTCGAACCAGCATCCAATCTCACCAAGCGGACAAGTCTTCATAAATTTAAGAAGAGCATGCACACTTTTGGGAGATTATTTAAACTGAGAACCAAGCACCTGGATCTTTTAAGAATTCCTTTCCCCATGGTTGTGGATTTCTGTCTCCCATTCCTAATGGCAGCAGGGCTTAATGCTTTAATTTATTCACCATAAAATATCTTTGGATCATTCTTTAAAAGAGTTCATACCATATACTGCTTTTCTTCTGTATATTGAATTCTCCAAAGCATCTTGGGATACATTTCCTATGATACATTCTGATGGGGCATCCACCCAACTGTGGTCTGCGAGGGGTTAAGAGAGCCCTAGGGAGGCTGTGCAGGAGGCAGACAATTAGAGAGGGGCTGCAAGGAGCAGCCAATCAGGGCTGGGCTGGCCCATATAAGAAGAGCAGCAGAGCAGCTTCAGTCATTCCCTGGAGCTTGAGGAGGGAGAAGGACTATGTGCCTGGCAGGCTGAAGGCAGCAAGCACACTGGAAGAGTAGTGCTGCAGGCAGAGACCCAGGGAACTAAAGGCAGCTCCTGTCAGGCTGCAGGAATCTGCAGGCTGAAGCCCTGAGGCAAGAGCAAAGAGGGTGCTGGGGCTGCAGGGAAGTGGCCGGGGAAATCTACTGAGGAGTCGGAGGGGACGCAGCAAGTGGCGGTCATATACAGGGTCCCTGGGTGAGGACCCGGAGTAGTGGGTGGGCCCGGGTCCCCCCCGCGCTCGCCACTACGGAATTGGCCAGATACTGGGCTGCAGTTGCCACTGAGGGAAGTGGCTGGGCAGCAGATTGCAGTTTCCCTGGAAGTGGGGAGCACAGAGTGTGGCACAGCCAATGGCTGTGTCTGGAAGAGGATGCTGTGGTCCTTGGAGCGCCACTGGTCCTGGAGCAGAAGTGATGGTGGGCAAGACACCACTGGGAGTTGGTGTACCAATCTGTGGAGCTGATTTGCAAGATGACCATTAGGAGGTGCTAGCGTGGTAAGTCGTACCCTGTCACATACATATTACACAAATTAAATTTGTATTGTATTCAGAGGTGAAAGTAAGCGGGTAAGCCCCGGTACAGTGTACCGGCAAGAGCCGGTGCGCCGTACCGGGGTGGATCGGCTTCCCCAGGCGCAATTTAAAGGGCCTGCGGCTCCCAGCAGCGGCTGGAGCCCCCGGTCCTTTAAATTGCTGCCAGACCCCCATTGCCGGAGCCCTGGGGTAGCGGCGGTGGGGCTGGGGCGGTAGCGACGGCTGAGCCCTGGGCCCTTTAAATCGTCCCCGGAGCCTCACCACCGCTTCCCCAGGGCTCTGGCAGGATTCGGGGACAATTTAAAGGGCCCGGGGCAGTAGTGGCAGCCAGAGCCCCGTCCCCGGAGCCCTGCTGCCAGAGCCCTGGGGAAGTGGCGGCGGGGCTCTGGGGACGATTTAAAGGGCCCAGAGCTCCAGCCGCTGCTACCGCCCTGGGCCCTTTAAACCGCTGCCAGAGCCCCCAGCTACTGCTGTTACCCTGGGGAGGGGGAAAGAGGCACTTGCCGGTACAGGGTGGGCCGGGGCTGGCTCTGACCTCCCCTAGCCCCGCCCCTTCTGCCTGAGGCCCCGCCCCTTCTAGGGGCCGGAGCCAGCCCCAGCCCAGCCCCCTACCAGTAAGTCCCTAGACTTACTTTCACCCCTGATTGTATTTCAAATTTTTTGAGATTCCCTAATCAGTAATAGTTACATGAGCAATGATGCCTTGATAAACATTTGGGTGGTCGATCCGGTAAATTGCTCGGTGTTAAGTTTTTTAGTTTTTTTTGCTGAGAGTTTAAGACTTGTTCTTGTCTCCAATGATTTGAATAACTTAGCCCTGATCTACATTTCAGATTGTGTCTCTATTGCGTTTCATACAATACAATGCTAGCTTTAATGTCATCTTAGACTCTATCTTTCTCTATGCTGGCACACGTACTTGAGTACTGGACCATGTACATGCTCATGCTTGCGCTCCATACCTGAGTGTCCACATTATGTTGTGCTGGATGGGGGTATAACAAGGGGTGCTGGAGCAATTTGAATAATTGGGGTGCAGAGAGCCATTGAACCAAACTGTAAACTCTACATATAATGGAAACCACTTCAAGCCAAGGTGTGCTGCAGTATCCCGCACCTCTACTTCCATCACCTATGGGTATAACGCTGTCCACACTACTGCTGCTGTTATGTGATATCAGCACTACCATTTCAGGAGTGGTATCCCAGGGTTCTGTATAGATAGGGAGACACTCTAGGAACCATTTTGCTGTGTTGCTTGTATTGTCCCTCAGCTTCACCCATTTGCATACGTCAGTTCCCAATCACAACAGCCCTCACTGTTATTCCCTGACAAATTGGGTGGAAGATATGGAGTAATGGCAATGATTTAGTTCTGCTCCTTATTGAGGGACAAGTGGTCATGCATTGGAGTAGATGATCAGCAAGATGCTGGATGGAATTTGGGCAGAATTTTGGCGACACTGAAGATGGCTGATCTTGAGGGTCATTGACAACTCATTCAGCATGTGTAGTATGTATATAATGAATGCCAGAATTGTCAGGGTATACCCTTGAGTGGACTGTTGCTTATAGTGTAGGAGCACCAGCATGGTAGGGAGGGATTATATTGTTTTGGAAACCTGGGATGAGAAGCAATGGCTTCAGAACTTCCAAATGAGGAAACAGACCTTCATGGAATTGTGTGAGAGGCATACACCAATCCTCCAGTGGCAGAATACTCGATTCAGGAGAGTCATACCACTATTGCCCTGTGCAAGCTGGCAGCATGAGGCCACTATAGGTCCATTGCAAACCACTTTGGGGTGAGAAGCTCACGGTTGTGGTTGTACAGGTTTGTGAAGAAATTAATGCTGTGATCTCCCCATGGGTGGTTGCCATAAGAAAAGCTTAAGAAATACTAGCTGGATTTGAGAGGATGGGATTTACAAACTGTGCAGGGGCTATCAGTGGCCATCCATATCCCAATACTTTACCCATTTCAAGGGGCAAGTGAGTCTGTGAAATGAAAAGTTTGCTATTTACTCATTCTGCAAGGCTTAGTGGAACACAGATGTGAATTCATGAATACAAATGTGAGCAACACTGGAAAGGTTCATGACACCAGACTGCTGAGGGTATCAGGATTGTACTTGAAAGGGGAAAAAGGGATTTTATTCTCCAGAAACTATATGGTTCTGTATGGTGTTTCTTTGCCAACAGTTGTATAGAGGAACATCGCCTACCCACTTCTTCCTTGGCTCATGAAACCATACCCAATGTCAAAGACCCTAGAAAACTACAAGCTAAGTAGCTGCAGAATGGTCATAGAGTGCACATTTGGAAGGCCAAAAACTTGTTGGCACTGCCTACACACCTGTCTGGACGTCAATGTTGCAAATACCATTCATATAATTGTCATCTGATGTGCACTCCACAACATTTGTGAGGTTAAAGGGGAGTGCTTCTGTCCCAAGTGAGCTCAGGACAAGTCTGGTTTATAAATTCTGCACAGGCAGATGGATCCTACCCACGTGCACATTGGTCCTGGTTCTGACCAGGCAAGGGAATCAGAGATGCCATATGTGCATACATCTTGGCAGAGGAGGGGGGCAGAGGATGACATCCTCCCGTGCCAAGGGACACCTTCACACCCTGTAGTGCTTCTGGAATTGCACATAAAGGAACATTGGCACATACTTGTGGTGCTAAGTAGCTTTGTAAGGGTTTTGTGCCCCTGTAGCCAATTAGCTGCTTAATGTGTGCAGTGTCACAGAGACAAAGACAATTATAACAGGGCATCTCCACTGGTTTATCACCTTAGGGTTGAGTTTCAGCTGTGGAGGGCAGTAGATGAATTTTAATGTGGCCATTGTGCAATGTTTTTGTCTTCACCATTCACACACACTTGCTTACAAACCACTGTTACTAGGAGCACTCAGTCTCTCTTCATGACCTTATGAAGATTTGCTTGGGTAAGGGAGGTAGATATGCAGCCATTTAAAAAAAAATTCTTTGCAGCAGTGCTAACTGCATTTAGTTTCTGTTATAGAGCACTAATCCCTTCTACCATTGAAACTGGTTAAGGATTTTTTTGGGAGGGAGGAAGGGCCGTTTACGCACAGGATAGTGGCAGACGCTGTCATTGTCTGCACTATTATTGGAATTGTTTTGATTTTCCGCATGTGAACTAAAGCCATAGACACGTTCATCTATCCCTTTTCTATGTTTTAAAGTTCTTCTGCATTGAAAACTAGCAGCACTTCACGTACCCACAGAACACTAACTGCGTTTTCCCCATCCCTCCCACGTATTCTTGGGACTTCGGATATTTTTGAACCTGGTGAGCGGGAGACAGACAGAAAAGTGTTTGTAGAATCATGTCACTAGAGAGTTGTACACCATTCTATTTCATGTGCTGTGAATGGTGGGACCCAATCCCAAATTTGAAAACATCTTCAGTGCATCATATTTAGGAAGGAGGGAGTCACACGCAAGCCAAGGAAACGATAACATTTATTACAAGTATGACATGGAATGTATAATCAAAATATTTTTTAAAAGAAAAGGTCAACCAAAAATCTATAAAACATTAAGGAAATGCCACTGTGAACGCTGGCTCAATATTAATGTCTCTACACCCATCTCCTTGCCCTCCTCTTGACATGGGGGGACTGACAGGGGAAAATTATTCTTGGGGAAAACTGGGGATATCACCTATGTGGGTCTTGGAGAGCACGCACTTGGTGAGGTTCCAGGACTTCTGCAGACCCAACGTTCCCTTCCTGGGTGCTCGGGGGGATCCTCTCTGTGAGGAGTTTTAGATACTGATGGAAGGTGAAGTCCTGGGAGTCCTGCACACTCCATGTTCTCCTCCCCATCTCTCAGGGAGCTGTGGCGGGGGTATCCTTGAAAGAAGATCCTCCAGCTCAGCAGCACCCTGGTGGCAGCCGGAGGAGGAGGTGGCAGTTCATGAATGAATGCAGTAGCCATGGCAGCAGATGGACCCTGAACTCATTCAGCTACCAGTTCAATGAGCTTCTTTATTAGATAATGCTCTCATTCCCTATGGCATGCCTCCTCTTCATGAACTGGTTCATCAGTGTCTCCTACTGCTGAAAAGTCTGCTCCTCCTGTGTCCTGAGGAATTCAAACTACTCCTGATTTCTCTTGTACATCCAGCTCTTCCACGGTCCTTCTCCAACTGCCTCTGCTGTCTCTTGGATACTGCTCCTACTCTCTTTGTGAAGTTGTTTTCTTCTTGGGAGCCGAAGGTCCTGCCCATTCAAAGACAAATATAGCATTATATATATATATTTTTTTTTTCTGTTTGAAAGAAGCCAAGAAATCCCCCCACGTAACAAAACTTTGCCAGAGAAGGCCACAATTTTGATACTTTTCCGCATTCCAGGAATACTGTCGTTAAGCTATCCTTGGTTCTCGGACAACTTTTGCAGCCCACAAAGAAGGAGCAGAGACCAGTAATGGTAAGAAAATGTTTTAATGTTTAAAAATGTCTTAAGGGATGTGTTTGCAGTTCCTTTGAGGGGCTGTGTTACCAATTTGTAATGTCTTCTTTAAATGCTGGCCATTATTGGAGAACATAGCAGTTGTCTTGGTACTGGAGTGGAAAAGAGAGGTGTCTTTCCAGTCCTGTGGAGAAGATCCAGTAATCTTGATCAGAGAGATGATTCTGCTAATGGACACCTCTCCGCATATTTCTGAATAGAGGGCTTTGGTCAGCTATGAAGATAGACCAAACAGATTTGTACAGTTGTTGAACCTCAAGACCCAGTTGGAGTTTCTGCTACACCTGAAAGTTGCTGAAATACGGTTACAGGATTGGAAACTGACTAAATTCTCAGCTCACATATGGAGTTTCCATGCAAAGGGACCCACATCTTCCCCCTCAGAGCAGCCTCACGAGGCCCTTCTGCCTGCCCAACAACAATGAAACGGACAGGGAAAAAGACACACAAGACAACTGTATTTGGTTCCCTGAAGTTTCAGATCAACATCACAAGCCCTTCTCCTCTCCACTGCAAAGGGATACTCCATTGGTTAGCCAACCACCCAGACAACATCCTTTCTCCGCCCTTCTTTCCCCCAGGTTGTGTAGCATGGCTCAATGTGGGGAGAGGCCAGACACCAGGGCCAGGGATGGTAAAAAAAATTGTAATCTTCCAAGGGAGAAAGGAATGCTGTGACTAACATTTCCTCAGACAACCAAAGCGTTCTATAACTATGTTCTGTTCCCTTCCTCTTCCTGGACATAACCCTCCATCTCCAACTTTGCCCCTGTCTTCCATGTGCCTCCTGCTTGTAAGGGGACAGTAAGATCTGGGGGTTGGGAGAAGCACTGAAATTACATAATCTTTCAAAGGAAAAAAAGTCAGATGTTACTAACTTTAGACAACCAGCTGTACATTTCTACAACTGTCCTGTCCCCAACTGGGACTTTTCTAACCACCCCCTTTCTTCCCCTGGTCCAGGCATCTCTGGGACCGTCACTGCCTGTTTGCTGGCAGACACAGGGGCACAATGATTTTTTTGTTAATAATCTGTTTTTAGGACACAGCTTTAGCCAAATGCATAATAGTGGTTTATCAGAAATCAGTAATATAGTCTGATTTAGAACTATGTCTTGTTTGGAGATCATTTTGCGGTGGAGTGGTGTGAGGGCTGGATGGATGGGGGAAAGTTAGAGGAGTTTGGTGAGGGATGCGGGTGTGACAATGCCATGGCTTTAGCGCTGAAGTTCAAACAGACAGACAGAGTGATGCATAGCATATTATCCAGGGAGGGAAAAATCAGTGCACAGTAATTCAAATCTCCTTGATCTTAAAATCAGGAATTTAACACTAGAGCAAGAGCGGATATTGGCAGGGAGTGTGTGTATGTTTGGTGGTGGTGGGGGGGGGGCATTGTAACTTACCAGTGGCTCAGGATGTGGTCGGTGGGCCAGTAGGCTGCCCTCGGAGCAGAATCCATGATCACCTGTATTGATCTGTAAAGTGTGCAGCAGAATGCTGATCAGACGTGGTCAGTGCAGCTTGCTACTACTGCTGACAATGGAGGGTAGGGACCTTTTTAGGTCAAATAAGAGTTAGGAAGAAAAGCATTCATTGCCTTGTGGGAATGTAGGGGACGGACTATTGAACCCTGGGACTTGTACAATTGATAGTAGATGTTCTCTTAGTGTCCTCTCCCACTCCTGCATTCTTGCCTTGCTTCATACTGCCCTCTTCTCATGGAATGACCTATCAATACCAGGCACAACCTTCCAAAAAAACCCCTTCTTCCTTGAGGATCTTACATGGGGGGGGGGGGGGAGGATGAAAAATCCATTGTGACTGAATAGATGTGTAAGATGTAGAAATATAATATTTTTATTTTCTTTCTCTCTCAAACATAAGGAAACTCCTTCCTCACGATAATTGAGTTTGCCTTGACTTTTTATGTCATCTAGAATGTAAGCTCTCTAAGGCAGGGGACTCTCTTGATATTGAAAGCATACGAATGCAGATGGCACTGACAGGTTTTTTTATATTAAGAAGTGTAGTGTAATTGGCAAACCATTTCTTGAGCCTTAAAGTTCTTTCACAAACCTAGTTCTTTTTGTAAAAGATTATGTTGAACTGACGTGTCTGGAAGAAAATCTGGGCAGGGCACAGGTTCTTTATTTGGTGAACTATGAAGGAATGCATTATTTAAAAGGAGATAAAACAAAATAGTGTGGTTTATTGTGGATGGCCACACTAGGCCAGTGAGGGATCAAGCCTGTGCTGCCTGAACTTCCTCCCATGCAAGCTATTGTGCAAACTGAAGAACAGCTGGCTAAGCATCTGCTTACCTCAAAACTCCTTATCAGTAATTTCTGAACATCTCATATTTTCATGTACCCTTAGTATTCCATTTGGCATTTCCCACATTACCCTTCCCAAGTCATTCGTTATTGATCTTTGCATCCTTACCATTTCAACCTAAACTGAAACCCACCAAGTCCCAAATTATCACCCACCCAGCTCACCCATTTCTTCCTCCTCTTGGAATTTAGAAACATTAGCTTACCAGTCAGAGAACAAAACCAAGCCACATGATTTACTTTACCAATCACAAAGACTAATCTAATTGCGAATATCAAATACTGGACTAATACTGGCAGAGAACAGTTTACGTGCAATTCATAGGCTGAAATTGGTTTACATGAAATATTTGTTGGAGAACTTCAAATAGCAAACAAATCTGTACAAATGCAGTTTGTTCATGGGCTACATTGATGAGAATGTTAAATGACACTGCAAATTATTTTCCCAGTGCCAATTGCTGTTCCAAGGGAGACTCTGGAGATGCTGCTGATGCCAGTGGAAGGAACCCAGAGTCCACCATCCCTACTGTACACGAATATTGTTTAAATTAAATAAGTCATGTGGAACAAGGCAAACGATGGAACAAATATTACAGATGTAGTTGAAGATGCATGCCAGCATATTTGAGATAAAAATGAATTTTAATGTTTTGAGATACTAGGAGAAATGACCGACTAGTACCTAAAACTCTCACAACATACTAATTCTAAAAATAAGATTTTAGCTTATTGAAAACTGAATTTGAATTGCATTATTTCACCCAAAGTTTTTAACTTGGGTTTCTGAAGAAAGACCTTTCCCCCTCTCCACCAAAAAAAAATACGGTCCCTTTGACATGACTTCTCTGTATCAGTTGTGGTCTCTAGCTCTTTCTTTTATGCAAATCCAGATCTGCAAGATGGGCATTCTGACGTGTCAGCTGTATATAATGTGGGCTTTTTTGTAGCTCAAATGACATTTGTATTCTGCTTGATAATTGTCCTGCACTTTCTAATGACCATGAAGCTGTAGGACCAAATTCGGTTTTCTCAGCCTTTTTTGGGGGAAGAGGACAAGTTTTCTGTATTTGCAAAAAGAAAAGGAGTACTTGTGGCACCTTAGAGACTAACCAATTTATTTGAGCATAAGCTTTCGTGAGCTACAGCTCACTTCACGAAAGCTTATGCTCAAATAAATTGGTTAGTCTCTAAGGTGCCACAAGTACTCCTTTTCTTTTTTTAAATAGAATTATTATTTTAAAATTTTGTATATGTACAAAGACTTTCGATTTGCACATTTAAAAATATAACTAAATTCTTTCGTCAGACAGGAAGATACATTTGCTGAGGTCCAAAGGAGTTGTTTTGCGTTCATCTGAGAGCAACATTTTGTTCACAGATTGTAACTTAAACATATTTTTTATCTGAAGTACAATGTTGCAAGGGCTGGTGTGAGATTTATTGTGATGTATTAAACCATCTGTTCCCAAGGTCTGTGCTTCAGAGTCCAGGACTAGCCAATGCGTGTGCTGCTGAGTTTCTGAATCTCAAAACTCTTTTGCCATTCTAACTCAGAAGGAATAGAAATATCCCTAAGGTTTCGTTCACTTGGAAAGCAGATATACCAGTGAAGTCATGAATCGGCTAGAGTGGAGTTCAGCAGCAGGGAAGCTTATGGTTGATGTGTATATTATTTTTAATTCCTGGCCAGAGTCCTGATAGTCAATGACTAGAATTACATAGTTAGGACCACAATACCTTGCCGTAGCATTTCTAAGACTCAACAGCTGAGGGGGCAAAGAATGTGCCTATAGCAGGGGGGAACTGCAACAAACCTTCTTCAACGGCAGTAATTTTTTTAGCTTAAATACAGACCTCATAAAATCCAACTGCATTTAATCAACTCCCTCCCCCGCAATTTACAATCTTATATATATGTTGATAATAGCAAAATAGAATGTGCCAGAGGCTTAGGTGTTTTGTGACAGGGTGTGAAGCACAAAATGGAATTGGAGGTAAGCTTATTCCTAGAGGAAAAGGGCAAGTGTCAAGAAGCACATCCATGTGCTGTTCCATTGGGATTCTGGGAGAGAACGGTTGAAAGTCAGCCCTGTCTGGCAACTTTGGTTCTGAATATGCAAATCTGAAGGTCCCATAATAATCAAGGAGGAAGAATGTGTGTTATGTTTTCAGACAGACTCCTGTATCCGTTGAATTCCCTCCTGTCACTCTGTCCTGTGCACCCGGCACAGTGAACCAATGACTTTTATCTGGGTTCCGAACAGGAATAAGTCCTGTGCACTGAACCATTATTCATAATCAGAAATGTAGGGTTGAGACCCTCTAGAAGTCATCTAGTCCATCTTCTTCACTCAGTCTCTCATTTTCTCTCAATCTTTCCTCCGCTTTGATGTAAATTGACTCTTACTTTAAAAAAAATAGGAAGAAAGGAAGAGTCCCAGTGGTAAGCCCTCCAATTCCATGGCCATCTTTGCCTTGCACATCCCTATGGTGTTGTGCTTCAGGCTTAAATGCTGCAGGCAAAGGATTCGTTCTGGAGTGTTTGTTTAAGAAGAGCTGACCTGTTTTCCGTGGTGTGCAGGGCCTCTCTAGTGTTGGGCACCAGGCATACACAACTGCCACAGCAGCCTGAGGTAGAAGGCCGATTTATACCAGCTGAGGATCTGGGCCTTTGACTTTGAGATCCTTCCCGATATATTTTCTTTAAAGTAGCAGATTCATCCCTTACTGGTGCAGGGAGTCACATGGTTCCAGGCCCACCATAGGGAGCTTCACTCTGAGGAAGGGAGGCCAGACTTTCCACTACTTCTCTACATGTGGGATGTGTTTCTTTGGAGGGCAACTTTAAATTATTTTGGGATGGCCCACGGAAGCTCTGCCACCAATAGTTGACGAGAGGATGTGCTCAAGCAGCACAGAGTGGACAAATTAATCAGAAAAGGCCAGTATTTTGGATTTGGAGAATTCCCCTGGCATTGGGGGAAAGCTTGGCAGACACAAAACCAGCATAGAAGGATGTTTGGGAAGGACAGGGCTAGTAGCCAGGAGTGGAGCAGAGGCATGGGGGAGCAGAGCTCCTCTATACCCGTGCTCCAGTGGTGTAATAGCATTGAGGGAGCTAAGGGGCAGCTGTAACTTTGCTTTCACTGGGGTCAGGAAGTGCAGGACCAGAGAGTTATAACTGATTTACTTGCTGTGTCCCACCCTGAACCTGTGCTCTGCTCGAGTGAGCCAATAATCCAGCCCTACAGTGCTGGAAGCTTTAAGTAAGTCTGTATGTGCCAACACTCCAAAAGTAGAGTACAGCAGAATAACAAGTTAATATAAAAATAGATTGACAAGAAGGCTCAAATGCAAATATTAAGTGTTAGCTGTAATTTAATCATGCTTACAGATGACACACTGAAATTCTGTGGATAAAAAACCCTGTTCATAATTAATCACAGCTCTTCAGGGTCTATGAGGATTTACAAAAATTCATGGGTGTTGGAAGGTGGGGAGAGGCAGAGGTTGGGACGAGCACATTTCACTGTTTTGTGGGGCTTCAAGAACAGGCCTGTAAGATATGCAAAGAGAGTGAAATTCGTCCCAGTGCTAAGGGTTGCAGAAGACTCTCTTCTGCACAAATCCCTCTGGAGTCCCATATAAAGGACATAGTGGTACATGGTGCCTTGGGTGGGTCCTCTGCACTGGGTGAATTTTGCCCAGACTGACTTCAGACACATGTTTGCACAGCTTTTATAGCTGTGTATGAGCCTCACAATTCTGAGTGACCTGGAGAAGAAGCCAAGAGAAATCTACTCCATATGCTGGAAACTGAAGAGTGTGTTAGAAAAGTTTCATCATCCCTAGCCTGCAGTCAAATTGTAATGAAAGAAAACACCAGAGAGGTACTGTATTCGAACTCCACACACAACCCCAAATTTGTTTATGCTAAGTAGCTATGAAATAGATTACAGAATTGACACAACTCAAAAATACAGTGTTGGAAGTTTAACACAACATTGAGATGAACTGGAGCTGAATACACACCTCTTAGGGCACAAAGGAGTTTCTCTTCCCTCTTGAACTGTCTCTTTGATTGCACAAAGAGAGTGTGTCAAGCAGGACTGCCTTAGAAATGAGTGAGAGATCCTGAGAGCATCTCCAAGATTTCCCAGGGTATCTCCCTGACAAGTATATTGTCTGCATAACTGAATTGGGTCTGCTTGTGCTGCTTAACCTCTGATATAGTCTTTATCCTCAAACTCTTAGAAGTAAGGAATTTTACAACAATAGTATGAAATGTTTTAAATATTACCATGACTACTAGCCATAAAATTGTAGAGAAAACAGATTGTTTACTTATATTTCCCTCTTTGCATGCAAAACAAATGTTATACATGCAATTATTAGATAATTTCTGGAAAGTGGACTTCAAACATACAATCACAGCAAAACTGGTGCTATTCATACGCAGATGTTCAATGTAAGTCGAGCTTTATTCAGAGGGTTTTTTTTCCCTGGCATTTTGTATTGCTGCTACTTTGTTAGTTTGGCTAGCAGCCTGGAATTATTCTTCAGGTGCTTGTGCATATGCATAGTAAAATTGGGATTGATATTTTTCATAAGCACAAATTAGGGCTTCCATCTCCAGTAGCACTGGGTACTGCAGTGAATCAAGGTAACATTACATCAGTGCTAACGTTGGCTTTGCCCTGTAAAATATTTCATTTGCATGCTCTAGTTTAAAAGGTAGCAATTCTGAGTGATGGAAATGTGTACGGTACAGTCTTGGTATAATATCCAGTATATTGTGCTTTTGGGAATGAACCAGGAGCCAGGAGTGCTGACAAAATGCTTGAACACATGATCCTATATTTACAGTACAGTATCTCATTTTTAATAGAACTTATCAAGGAAAATATTCCAAACAAGGTACTCCTGCCTGGCCTGATTCTTGCAGCTGTGGGAATTAGTATTCTGAGCAGATCTGTAATTTTAGATTTCTATCTTAGCTGGTTTCCCACCATGTAATTTTGTTAACTTTACTACCTAAAATCCCTCCTCTCCCCCCATTTTCTTTTTTAATATATTATTTCTGGCCTCTTGAATGATTATTCAGTATATATGATATTGTAATTTTGAGGTGTGATCATGTAATAGCTGCCTTGGTAATCCTGTTTTACCACTTTGATTATGAATTCACAACAGGTGTGTGTGTGTGTGTGTGTGAGTGAATGCGTGTGCGCACACACAATCTCAAACTACTCTGCTGTCTGTATATTTTTTAAACATTGGTTTTATAAGGGTTCCTAACCGCCTCTCCTTTTCCAACTCCCCAACAGAAAGCCCAAGAAATTCTCATGGCTGTGGGAATTTCCAGCTTATTGATGGTAAATCTCTTTTGATGGTTGAAAGTGGGGGTCGGGAACATGTCAGCTTTTACATGTTGAAAATACATAAAAATAAAGATAAGCAAGGAATGGAAGACAAAACTACACTGGCTATCAGGGTGAAGTACTGAGAACTCCCTGATAAAATGAAGCAATTCACAAAACATTTACCAGTGCTTTTAAGAACTGAGAATTTGTCAAGTGTTATGAAGCAATGAGCAGTCAGCAATAGAGAGAAAATGTCTTTAAAGAAAAGTACCCTGATGCTAGCCAAAAATCTATGCAGAAATTATTCCTGATATTATAATTTTTCCTAGTGATTTGAATGTAGATTTGCTCAGAAATCTATGTATCGAGGGGAAATGGCGCTTTAACATTTTTACTGAGAATGCTCAGACACTGAAATATCCAAAGGTTTCTCTGGCTGGTGAATGCAAAAAATGATTCTGGTATCACTCCTGTGACATTGGCAGTGTCATTGTGTGAGACTCCACTGTGTCTTTATCTTGTGGATATGATTTATTACCAACCTTGTTCAATAGTCTCCCCAGAACATATCATTGCCTGCTAGTGTATAGTTGACACCCTAACTATTTACCTTCTTCAGAGGTATTATTAGAGTAAACTAGATGCACATATATTCAGCCAGATTCTCTGGCACTGTGTGGTGTCTTTTGCTGAATTGCCAATAGATTCTGGCTGAAAAACCAGCATATCTGGCAAATTGAGGGCAGGGGTATCCTTCAAGAGGTTTTGATTACACTACCTTACTTGCAGTAAGCCTAGGGTGGTGTGACTAGGAGAAAGGAGATATGGGACACAGCTGATCCTCAGGCTGTTCTAACTTAAACCAGTGGACTGGCCCTGAATGCAGCAACTCCAGGATTGGGGGAGTGCAAGGGTGAACTGTGCTGTTTGCAGTCTGGCTGTCTCCCACCTTTAGCATTTAATCCCACTGAGTGCAGGAGTTTAAATGGCAACCTGCTTATTCATTTACCTGGACACCTGCTTCACAGCATTATGTGAGGCGATAATCTGCCATGTTAATAATGCCAAGATGTGCCACTGGACAAACATTAACCCTTTCAGCACTCCGGTGAGTTACATGTCTTATCCCCATCTTGCAGATGGGGTAACTAAAGAAGAGAGTTCAAGTGACTCTGCTAAAGCCACCCTTGAGTTGGTGTGAGAATCAGGATTAGCACTCATGA
The DNA here is from genome assembly GCF_965140285.1 of Lepidochelys kempii. Classification (NCBI taxonomy): domain Eukaryota; kingdom Metazoa; phylum Chordata; order Testudines; family Cheloniidae; genus Lepidochelys; species Lepidochelys kempii. The sequence continues at coordinate 101,601,690 of NC_136381.1, read as the reverse complement.
ATTCCTTAGCCTTATCCCAAATTTATTCCTTTAAATCTGCCTGAAGGAGCAGTTGTCACACTTTTTACAATGGAAAACCATCAAAGTCTTTTTTGACGACTGCAATATGAAATAGTGGAGAAAATGCATAAAGATACGGTCTCACACCTAATGACCTTGTACTGAGGGTGGGAATTGAAACAGCTCATTAGAGTGATTTAATGTGTTGCATTCAAAATAATCTATGGAATGTGGTTTAGATTGACCCAAAATGGAATTGTAAATTTGAAATACATTGAGGGCTAACTGTATTTTAAAACATGGGCTTTTAGATTTTATATCTATTTAGAAAATATTTTAAAGCGCTATTGTCAGCAATTTGAAATAAACAGTACTTGGATTGGCTTGCAGGCTGAAGAATGAAAAAGGTCCTTTTTGAAATATGTGTAAGAAGTAGATGATAAAATTTCAGGATATTTGTCAGCCAGAAGATCTAGAAAAGGTACTCTTCTATTCTTCTAACTGTCTAGTTCAGGCCTCAGTCAGTTGCCTATATTTTTTTCTAGATTTGTCTTTTTTTTTAATATCTTCCCTCCCCCCACAACTATTCTTAAAGCATAGAGAAAAAACCCACAAGCTGTATATTCAAGTTGACAGTGATGAAACCTTTGTTCTTTACCCTTCACGACTTTATATAAAGACACGTAAAGAATGGATTCTGTGCTTTAATTTGTTCTAAAAAATGAAACAATACAAAAACAATGTCTCTGCTTTTTCCATTTGGAGTAGTTCTGAGATCCCCTTGGAGATTTTCTCAAAAGTCTCTGAAGATATATGAACCTTTCCATATGATATGCTGCTGAATTCCTTTTGTCTTTCCTATAAATGTTTATACCTACCTAATTTATGCTTATTGTAGCCATCAGGCTGGGTATCTTAAAGATTCTGGCTAGGGATTGTCAAACATTTCAGGTAAACTTTTTTTTTTATGGAAAATTGGGTTTTTGACTAAATACTTTTTTTTCTCCAGATTTTTTTTTTGTGTGAAAACATGAACACCTGGAAAAAATTGAAATATTTTTGCCAAAAGCCAAAATATATGAATTTAGAAACGCCAGTGAAGTGTCTTATGGGAGTTGTAATTTGGTTGCCTCATGTCTCCAGTCTCCTCTCTGGGCCAGACTCTATGATTTCACTACATCTCCAATGTTGCAACATTGTTACCTAGGATGCTCTGCCTTCCCTCTCCAAGAGGTGAGACCATGGTGCATCATGGGACATGTAGACTGACCAGGGAACCTGGCCCATAGAAGAGAATGGGAGCATGAAACACCCAAACTGTAAGATCTGAGGCAAAATGGCAGCATTGCTAAATGGGAATATTTCCAATTTTTGGCTGAAATTTTTCTGTTTGAGCTGTATACAACTAAAATCTCTTTATGACCTAAGATTCTAATTTAATTATATTACTGTAACATATTCCTTTCCTTAATTAGTTAACCTGGTGATGGTTTAACACCTTTTAATCAAGAGCACAAGTACTCTGAAAGAGAAGCTTTTAGCATAAATTCTATCTCAATGCTGACACTTCCTTCCAACAACTATAGATTTCATTTCATTCAGAAGAGGTTGGAATAGTAGGGGGGAAAATGTGAAAAGTTTGGTCTTTCCTTTTACATCTTTGTCTTGAAGAACACTGAAGTCAGCTAACAATAATAAATAATATAAAGTTTTGTCCAATGGGTCACATCTGCTTGATAGACAAATGACGTATCCAAAATTCCATTTTTTATGTTATGGGGTGTTGGTAACTAATGTTGGGGTTTTTTTTAAGTTTAAGACATGAGCAATGACTTGTGATAGTAGATTTAAAGGGAAAATTGAGGCCACCGTTGTTCATGGCAATTCTTTTTATTTATATCTCACTGGACACTTGAAGAAGGAAGAAGGGGGAAAATATTAATTGCAGAGGGAACAGTGGAAATCAACTCTGGAAGACTTCAGTTTGAATAGTCTAGTTCACTGACTCAAATTACAGTTCAGCCTATAAAAGAGCTAGATGTATTGGGTGACCATGGCTACTTTGATTGAGTCATCCTCAGAAGAGATGTTTACATTGGTATGGATAGTTATTATTTAAAAAAACAAGTTATTCTCTTTACATTTTGAAAGTTATGAATCAGATCTGATTAACATCGCTGAATAAACTGCCAGCTGGGATCAATCCAAGAAATTCAAGTTTTGGGTTTTTAATCTGAACTAGTTTGTGTAACATTGTACAATACAAATGAAAGAATTGCTCATGAGAAGGAACATGTCCTCAAGAATGATGTGTGTCACTATTCATTCAGCTTTTCTTTAAGAATGAGATTTAGCCAGTTGTTAAATTGATATGGTGTGACATTACCAGTTTTGTCTGCTATATTCACCACAATATTTCCCCTTAATCTCAATTCAATTGATTGAGTTAGCTGCACATTTTTTGGTGATATGGGATTTTTTGAAATTTAGAAAAAAAGGCTTTACCAGTATGTACCTTTTTAAAAAAAAACTTGAAATATTTTTTTGAAAACAAATGGTAAAATAAGGTCATGGAACTATTTCTAGTTTTCCTAATGCATACTTTAAAGCCATTCTTAAATTTGCTGCATGCTCTTTTTGGAAGCTTCCTTTTTGACACAGACAATATTTGTTTCTTAAGCTCTTTCTGATTCTCTTGTTTTGTCCCTTGGTCATGGTTCCTGGAGTGGAATTGCCTTCACACACAAGTCCGATGGGTGGTATATATATTCATAAACAGCCAAATTTTCAAAAGTTGTGTCCATTTGGGCGCCTCCATTTTTACATACCCAAATCTGGTTTTATTGGGCCTAATTTTCAGAACTGCTGAGCTGCCATGGACTTCAATTTCAGTTATGGGTGCTCTAGGCCTTTGAGAATAAGACCCAAGATATTGCAAACTGGATACCCCAAATTAATGATCATCTGACAGTTTTTGCCTTAGATTTTTGAAGTATCAATCTTTCATGCTTGGGGCTTCCCAGTATTTAAAATAATAAATTGTAATTAATATTGTTATTAGTTACATACTGAACTGCTTTACAATTGCCTCAAATCACACCCCTCCCCCCTCATGTGGCTATCAGCTAATTCACTCATAATCTTTCCCTTTCCAACTGTTCTCATGAAATAGGACATCAAAGTATCTAAATGTGTTTTCAGGGCACACATTGCAATGCCACATTGGAAACAAATCTTCCAAATGCTGTGTCCTCTTCTGTTCTGCCAATTAGGTATTGCTTTATTTGTGTGATCTTATCACTTTTAAGGAAAGGTGTGGTTCAGGTGATGAAATATTTCACTGCAAGGATTGAAACAAAGGACTCATTTATGAAGGCAGGTCAGGTTTGTTCGATTATTTGAGCTAATGCTCCATATGTGTTTGTATAAAGACCTTAGAGAATGGGGTCCCAAATCCTTTTGATAACTCAGGGCACTACTCTAATTCAAATACTGCATCACAATTATGTTTTCTCATTCTGTTTTCTGTGTTCATTTAAATCTGAAAATTAGGTACAAACTCACAGGAACCAGAAACACTGTGAGCAAAAACCATGTAGTTCCATGAGCTCTATAGAAACCACCTTACTGGCTGGAGACTGTGCCTTGTTTAGTATGTACTCGAGGTTTAATGCTGTGATCTTCTTGCTTTTTTGAGGTTGTGTCAAAATATTTGGATATAGTTCATGTTGGGAGAAATAACAGGGTGGTCTCTTCCTGTCTGTTGTTTGTTGTTGCTGCTGCAGAAATGGACAGATTATACCCACTGAAAAGCTATCTACCTGTATATGACTGTGCAGCGTCTCCTTGCCACTTTGTTTGGAAACTGCATGTCAAGGTCATAGTCCCTGAAATTGCACTTCTTATGTAGCATGTTTTCATGGCAATGCCCTCTTTATAGAGAGGATGCTAGAAGTTTTCTGTGCATGCCCATCAAAGTGTACACTATCTATGAGGGAAAAGCCTCGTGTTCTATGCAAACTCTTTTCCAATCTCCCCCATGACTCCTCTTCACCGACTGTATGTAATCACCCTTGGAATCCACCCAAAGAAACATAGCTAATAAAGCAGTGTAGATCTGGACCCTGATATTATTTACATAGGCACTGAAAATACAGGAGGAGACCATTTAAAAAGAGCCATTTGACATATTTGTGTTTCAACTTTCCTGTGAAGGAATGTTTCTAAATGAGAATTTCATTCCCATTAATGTAGTTTTCTAAATGCTATTTTCAATTATTTGGAAACAACACCTTAAAAGCTTTGTAATTCAGAAAATATTACTGTTACTGGGGTTTTCACATTTGATATTGACCACAGCTGAGAAGCCAAGATTCCTGTATTTGCCATAGGTAGATGAGAGCACTAACACTATGGGACTTAGCCCAACAAATAACTCACTCAGATCTCGCTTAATGATAAAATGTTCCCTTTAGTCCTCAACTAATTACCAAATAGATTTTCAGTAGTCTAAAATCTTCAATCATAGATTCATAGATATTTAGGTCAGAAGGGACCATTATGATAATCTAGTCTGACCTCCTGCACAACGCAGGCCACAGAATTTCACCCAACACTCCTGCAAAAAACCTCATACCTATATCTGTGCTATTGAAGTCCTCAAATCGTAGTTTAAAGACTTCAAGGAGCAGAGAATCCTCCAGCAAGTGACCCGTGCCCCATGCTACAGAGGAAGGCGAAAAACCTCCAGGGTCTCTTCCAATCTGCTCTGAAAATTCCTTCCCGACCCCAAATATGGCGATCAACTAAACCCTGAGCATATGGGCAAGATTTATCAGCTAGATACTACAGAAAATTCTTTCCTGGGTAACTCAGATCCCACCCCATCTAATATCCCATCACAGGCCATTGGGCCTATTTACCATGAATATTTAATTACCAAAACCATGTTATCCCATCATACCATCTCCTCCATAAACTTATCAAGTTTAATCTTAAAGCCAGATAGATCTTTTGCCCCCACTGCTTCCCTTGGAAGGCTATTCCAAAACTTAATTCCTCTGATGGTTAGAAACCTTCGTCTAATTTCTAGTCTAAATTTCCTGGTGGCCAGTTTATACCCATTTGTTCTTGTGTCCCCATTGGTACTGATCTTAAATAATTCCTCTCCCTCTCCGGTATTTATCCCTCTGATATATTTATAGAAAACAATCATATCTCCCCTCAACCTTCTTTTAGTTAGGCTAAACAAGCCAAGCTCCTTGAGTGTCCTTTCATAAGATAAGTTTTCCATTCCTCGGATCATCCTAGTAGCCCTTCTCGGTACCTGTTACAGTTTGAATTCATCCTCCTTAAACATGGGAGACCAGACCTGCACACAGTATTCCAGGTGAGGTCTCACCAGTGCCTCAAATCATAACCTTAAGCCTTCAGCTAATTTTTTCCCCTTCCCAAATGAGAGCTATTGATGAGGGTGATCTCCCTGGTTTAGTCAGTGATATTAATGTTAGAATCATAGAATCATAGAATATCAGGGTTGGAAGGGACCCCAGAAGGTCATCTAGTCCAACCCCCTGCTCAAAGCAGGACCAATTCCCAGTTAAATCATAATAAAAGTAAGATTCAGCTACTGCTCTATTCTAATTGCTCATATAACATACTTCTAGTGCTTCCTCATACATTTGTGCTTACAGCATGGCTGTCAGTTAATATCTGCATCTAGCATTTCAGTACCTTGGTTATGACTACGTCCTTAGTTCTATGCGGTATTGTGGTATGGCAGAGCTAAATTAGTCTTCCAGCGCCCTTTTGTATTTAATTAGAGTTTCTCTTGGACTTTCTGTCTTTGTGCTGATTTCATAGTTCAATTTGGGTCATCACTACATGATAACCATTTTAAAGATTCCAGCTTCTTACCAGCCTCTCATCATATGCTACATTAAGGGAAGCTTTTCTCAGACTTGTGAATTTACTTGCCATTTCTCAATGTGCAGTTGTAACATATAGCATTTGGGTAGTTAACACATAAGATCTTGTGAGATTTATTACAACATCCACAAGATCTTGGGATAATTCCCATGCTAACAGTGCAATTACTACTGTGTGTGTCATCACTGTAGCAAACAATGCATCATCATTTCTCTTTCCTCATAATAACTATTATGCATAACAAAGCTGCTGTCCTACTTTCCACTCTTTTGTATCCTCCTCGAAAATATTTTCAGTGTAAGACCACCAGGCAGGCACTGTCTTTTCTTTCTTTGTGTCTTGTACAGGACCAAGAACATACTCTGTGCTTAACAAAGAATTAAAGAGAGAGAGAGAGAGAGAGAGAGATGTCCAGCAGCAAGATCTTCTTTTAGTCTGACCATCCATAGAGAAATAAAGGCATTTTCAAAGATTTAGATTCTGAGGTTGAAACCCTAACAGGAGACTTAAAGTTTGAAATAATTGAGTTTACACTACAGCTAAACCGGGAAATGATTGAAAGCTATAGCTCGCAAAGCTTTTCAGACCTTTTTCTGTCATCTATCAACAAGTCTGTGAAACATGAACGTTTAAAATATCCATACTCCTATTCCTCAGCAAAATTACTGGGCAAGTAGTGTCTAGGGTAACTCCAGCTCTCTGCCAGCATCCTAAACTCTTCATAATCAGGTTTCAGACTGGGAATATAGCATGAAGACAAGTCTAATGATATTGGTGGATGAACTCTTTATAACAGCTGACAGAGGGAAAACCTGTGTGTTAGTGCTATTGAATCTCTCAGCAGCCTTCGACAACACCAACCCCAAGGTGCTGCTGATTCACTTACAAGACTAAGGCGGACTGGATGAGCAGCACTAAACTGGCTTTGCACATTCCTCTTGGACAGATAACAGAGAGCCCTCTCCTGTGAGATATGCAAGTTTTAATCCCAGTTTCTATTTTTTTCAACATATTTGGGAGATCTATCACCAGTGATACAAGTACACAGCTGCATGTCTGTTTTTGCAGATGCAGTCAGTGTAATCACACAGATGTCCCAATGCCTGAGAGAAATAAGCACATGGATGAAAAGAAGCTGGATCCAGCTCATTCTGGGTAAGACAAAGTGATGCTGGCAGGGAAAGGGAATATTTCAAGGAACTCACCTTTTATAGAAGGCTTTGCCCATCAATTATCAATTTGATGCACAGACTTAAGGTTCTGTTGGACTCATTTTTACTCATAGACATGCATGTGGGAACAGTGGTGGGAAAAGCCGTCCTCCATCTTTGGCTAGTTAGGCGAGTATACTCATTCCTCTTGAAAGATGACCTAATAGCCGTGACCACAAATCATTTGCCTCTGTGTTACATCATCTCAGGGCTTGGCTACACTTGGGAGTTACAGCGCAATAAAGGAGCCCCGGGCGCACTAGCTCACTACCAGTCCACACTGGCAAGGCACATAGAGCGCTCTGACTCCACGGCTACAGCGCTGCTGGTACTCCACTTTGGCAAGTGGAATAACGTTTGCTGTGCCCTCGCTGGAGCACCGCAGTGCCAGTGTGAACGAGGTGTTGAATTACTGTGCTCTGATCAGCCTCTGGAAATGTCCCATAATCCCCTTAAGTCAAGTGGCCACTCTTGTCATTGTTTTTGAATCACTGCAGGAATGCAGATATGCCCTTTAACAGCTCCGTTTCTGACAGCCGGCTGCTTATCTGCTCCGAGACAAAGCAACCATTAGTGTGGAATGCTGTGTGTGAAAGAGAGAGGCAGGGGGCAGGAGGGGGGTCTGCTGCTATCTGAACTTACAAGACAGCATGCTGACATGCTCTCTCCCCCCAAATACACACAACACACTCCTTGCACACTCCATTCCCCCCGTCCCCGCATTTGAAAAGCACGTTGCAGTCACTTGCATGCTGGGATAGCTGCCCATAATGCACTGCTCCCAATGCCACTGCAAGTGCCGCAAATGTGGCCACACCAGTGCTCTTGAAGCGGTCAGTGTGGACAGACTGCAGCGCTTTCCCTACTGCGCTCTCCGAAGGCTGGTTTAACTCAAAGCGCTCTACATCTGCAAGTGTAGCCATGCCCTCAGTGTCCTCTGCCTGGAGTCAGTTGTGAACAGCATGTGGGAATTGGTACAATATGCAGCAACTTCTCTTTTAGTCATGGGTGACCAATGGAGCACTGCGCACCAGGGTTCCACATGTCAACTATAAAAACTAAAGCTCAAACTTTGACATATGATCCAGAAATCATAAATAACAGTTTCAGAGTTGTGTCAGACACACTAATCTTCCAAGATGCCTTCAAATCCAGAGATCGAGTTAATAAATAAAAGCAGTTTATTGAAACTTACTTACATTTATCAAGACATACGAAAAGCTCTTAAAAGTCTAGGATCAGGCAAAGTAATGTGCTCAGATAGTCATGGAGAAACCATAAGTTTAGTTGCAGAACTGTTATTAGCAGTGTTTAAGCATGCATTTGAACCACCAAAACTGCTCAATTCATTCTGTGAAAGTGCTGTTGCACTACTGGGCAATCCTAATAAACTGTTCCTCCTATAGACCCATAGCTCTGTCCGATGATCTTAAACCTTTGTCTTTTTTTTATGCACTGAGGTGAAAGGTGTTTGTGTGCAGAGGGCCCTTACTTACGTTCTCTTTAAGCCTTTAGTGTAGATTTTCTGGGGGACTAAAGTGGTGCATAGGCCTTGTGAGACACCTCTGCACTTCAGCTCAAAAGATTCCTACTAGTAACAGGAGACGTTGTCCACATAGATCAATCAAGATTTGTTTTCCACGCTGCTCCACTGCTGATAATTTAAGAAGACTTTTCTGTGTTTATTCACCATAAGAATTTGATAACTCTAGATTTGTCCATTCAATTGACTTGGGAAAATCTTTAGATTCATTAGAATGGAAATACTTGTTGACTGATCTCAAAAAACCCCTCAACTTTGGAAAGACCTTCATAAAAATTGGATTAAAATCTTATATAATGTACTGTCCAGGTTTGTACATACTAGCAATATAAACTCGCCCTTTTTGAAATGACACTGGGGAACTAGGCAGTGCTGTCCATTATTCCCTTTTCTTTTTGCAATTGTAATTGAACCTCTAGACTAATTTTTCAGCAACCAAGAGTTGCTTCGAGGAATAAAAATCAGAAATGCCACAAATTTCATTTTATTCTATGCAGATGACATATTGATTTGTTCCTGTAATCCCAATCATCTGCCCATAATCCTACAAACAATAAATCAGTTTTACATTATTCTCAGTTAATGGGGATAAAAATGAATGACTTAACATTGAGTATACAATTGCTAATCCTACTTTAACAAGGAAATGATATTAAAATAAGATTCTATTAGGTACTTAAGGATAACTATACATAAAACTAAAAACCAAATACTATTTTAAAAAGTGTCACTTCTCTGACTAGAGACATCATTATTTATTGGATGCTCTATCTTTCCTTTGACTTTGATTGGAAGAATAATTCAATCAAGATGATATATGCCTCACATTTTGTTTATGGGTTTCAAGATCCTTCTTTGTTTCTGCCACAACTTTTTATTTTAATGTTTTAATTTTCTCCCTTGTCTGGGCAACTAAAAGACTCAGAGGTTGTTTCTCAGTCTTGCAGTTACCATCAGAAAAAGGTGTTTTGGTACTTCACAATGTTTGTACTTTTAGCAGTCTAACACTTTCAGTCTATTGTACCTTCACTGAACACAAAGGTGTAATACCTAAAATGATAGATGCAGAACTGACGAAGGGTATTCCTATAATTGATGTGTGGTACCATAAGAAACAAAGATTAACCAGGAAAGCCTACATGCTAAAATGTATGACAAATACCTGGGACAAAAAACCTCATTCCATTCAGCATGGGGCTGACAAGTGTTTTCTCCTTCCCCAATGACTATTCTGTGAACTACTCAATGACCTCAGTCCAGTCGTTTGATAGGCATTGAAGGATGGGAATAGATCCCTAACTCTGGGTGAAGCTTTCCAAGGTTCAAATATCATATATGTTCTGGGACTTCAGTAATTATGTCATCCGTGAGGATCAACCGTTTTTCATTTCTGTGAATAGACATACCACTAGCAAGGGAATCTTTGGTCTAAACATCAAATGAACAGATTCTATACTAGAAAAGGGCTACTTCAAATACATTTTTAAAGGAATGTGGTATTCCTATCATACAAGTTTATTCTCACATTAGACAGTTTTAGAAAAGACCAAGTTAAAACTTACTAAACTCAAAAGTTGAATTTTGGAATGGGATTATTCTGTTTGGAGTGAAATTTGGGCTCTTAATATCCAAGATAATTATACATACTAAATATACATTGATTTTTCTTTAATGTGCTACATTAGTTATAATTAAATCCTCAAAGAATTGCTTCATTTCAGACAAATTTGTCCTCCGTCAGGGAGTGTGTGTTCTGTACACTATAATATGATATAAAAATGGGTATGTTGTGGAAAGTCCTGACCCAGTCATTTTAAAAGCAGAATGGCAACATCTGTAATCCACATAAATGAAACACAGATATCTTTTGCTCCAAATTTAATTTAACCTAAGATGGTCCTTTACTAAGAGCAAAATACCTTTGCTAGTAGCAAAAAATAGTGTGGCTGTCTTCTGGACATTGTCACAACCATCTCACACCCATGCAAGCTATGCTACTACTGGAACGAAAAACATCATCAAAATAAAAAGTTAAAGAGCTTTCATATGGAAGCTCATTCATTGACTTCACAAAAACCATAAGATTTTAAATGTTAGATATATTTTTCTAAACCCCAAGCCATCATTGCTGAAAATTCCTGGACTGGATCATTGATTTATATTGTGTAAACACATTGCACATATGAATGGTATAACTGTTGGTGTCCTGTGTGAAATGGGTTGTTGATCTCAATCCAGTTGCTAGTAGACTAGTGTCAAGATCAAATGGGTATAGAACTTCAGTCTGCCCCCCTCGTCAGTCAGGGATGTGACATAAGTAAGGTCAGGTACATAGGTGCTGGAACTAGGGGTGCTGGGGGTGCTACCGCACCCCCAGCTTGAAGTGATTTCCATCATATACAGGGTTTACAGTTGGGTTCAACGGCTCTCAGCACCCCCACTATAAAAATTGTTCCAGCATCCCAGGTCAGGTAGTATTGAAAATTCTGCATTGCTGCCTACTCATGGTCACATGCTGTATATAAATGGAGGATTTCAGTCACCAGGGCCATTAATTCACCTTCATGAGCATCATGTTCACTTTTAAAAAGTTTATAAATGCAAAGAGAGAGGGTTTACGTGGCACAGTGGGTTAGTATCCTAGGCTTTCCACTCCTAGAATTTGGTTCAAATCTTGCTTTAAAATTCTGGTTGGATTAGTTTAAAAATGGATTCTCTGTTCAGTGGAAAGCCACCTCAGATAGTGACAATTCAGAATGATATATTCCTGATGACTTGTTTCGCTAAGCTGGGGATGCTGCTTTATGCTGTACTAGCTGGAGTTTCTTTCAGGGCCTGGGGCTTTATTGCTAGATCCAGAAAATCACAGTAGTTGAGCCTAGATGTTACAAATTCATAGATTACTATGGTCAGCTATGAGCCCAAGTGGAATGGGCACAACAGCAGATGGAAGTGGGTATTTTTTTACTACATTGGGAAAAGGTGTCTCTGTGCAGTCCCATATTCTAATTAGAAGCAAAGTCATTGCCATTTTAAAAAAAATCATATAACCTTTCATCAAACATGACATCTAGCCCATGTTGAAGTAGATGATGCCACAATTAAACAGCCATTCATGATTTACTGTGTATATGAAACTTATGCAGGACTTCAAGCACAATACTCATTGGTAAACCATGCTACCTTGCTCTGCTTTGTTCATTATGTCAACTCCTGCAACCACTGGTTAAATTAACTTGTTATGTAATCACGACCATGCTGCACAGTTTGGAATTAATTTCAAGTAAGCTCTTTTTGACAGTTAAAATAATTTTGCAGGCTACATTGTCAGAATTTTCCTCTGCAAGGGTAATATTTTATGTGTCTCTTGAGTGTCCTATAAACTCCCACTCTTAATGCTGTTTTAGTGGTGATAGTGATGCATGATAGCATTGAAACAGCATGTGCTACTACAATGTTTTAGGGTTGTAAAGCATTTTTAAGCAGCATGCTTTGCAAGGCTAAGTCTAGATAGTGTAATATAGCACAGGCTAATCATATTGATCTAATTAAATTGCAGCTAGATATGTTGTTCATGTCATTTGTCTACATTAACAGTATGTAAACCTATTCAGCTTCTCCATGCCTTTTATATACAGTACAGTATTTTCTTAAATACCTCTTTAGAATTTGACCAGTGTTGCTATGTTGTACATTCAGTCCTTCTTACAGGAACAGTAGAAAGAGGGTGGTTGGACGTCTTAAGGGATAGTGGTGGGGGAAGCCCCATCTTTTTTTAAAAAAATCTATAGCAAAGAGCTTGAGGTGCCTCTAAGACTTTTGTTTTAATTGGGACTCAGAAAATGTTTTCTTCTCTGATCACTTGTTAGATAGCATCACCTGTTACAAAAACACCAGAGCATCATTAAGTATTAATTTTACATGCATCATTTTAGGGTCCAATTCAGTCCTATTGGTTCAGGAAGTTCAAAACCGCACCTTGTCACAGGATGGGCCTCCTTCACTTCGCTGCAAACAGTCCTCACATTCTCCCATGGCAAGGTGAACACCATGTGCTTTATTTACAGTGTTCTGTACAAGTGCTTGTCCCGCAAAACACAAAACTTTTTCCTTATCCATACACACAGGGTGAGGGGGGAAGAGATCTCATCTCCCTGAGATCCTGGGCTTCTCTAGCCCTTCCTTCCTGACCTTCACTTTCCCCTCCTTCCTCTTCCTGTCTCTCTTTTAACTGTCCCCAGCTGATGAACTGAATCACTTTGTTAACTGGGTAATCATCCAATCCTTAGCCAATGATATCCCCAGTTTGGTCCATGTGGGAATGCTTGTCACGTGCATAGAATGGTGAGTCAGTCTTAGGCTACTCATACTCTGTCAGGCACTGCTTACGTACTTGTATCTTGGGCAAAGGGGTATGTGTCTGTATGGGATAGATTACCCCTGCGAGAAAGCAGGAATTCTCCCCACTGATTACATTGTGTTTGGATGCTGGCAAACCCTCGACATTGAGTTGGAAAACTCTTAAAGACAGGCTGATTAGTAGAAAGCCAGGGGACGGCACCACGTCGGAGATAATGGCTGGCAATTGACTGGGATTCACAGAATTTGGGCTGCTAAGTTGGATCATTAGCTTCCCAGGGATTAGCCAGGTACTGAGAGGGGATGCGATGTGAATGCTGATCCAGTGCCCCCCTCCTCTCCACTGCTACTCTCCCACAACTGGAGATCTGTGGATGGGTGTCAGTTTTAAATTCCACCAGGGGCTCCATAAAAAATTGTTTGGCAGAGAGGGCTAGGGAATACACTGAGTCAACACATCCCTGTCCTCCCTGACCATGGCCCTTCTTGGGCAGCAAAGCCCACTTGTATGGCTGCCCTCATAGTATTGAAGTTCCAGCAGCAGAGGGCAGTGAAAGCAGATGTTATTTCCAAGTTTGACCTAACTTAAGACTCACTCATTTGAATGTTGTCCGCACATATCGTCCTTTTAGGTTTTTCCTTCATTGTTATTTTAAATGATAGCACATATAAACTTCAGCAGGAGCTGGCTAGTTTCTAGGGTTGGCAGCTCCTTCTTGTCTCTGATACTAAGACATTCTGACTGCTTTTATGGTCTTGGTTTGAAGTTAGTAAGATTCATCTGGTCCAGTTGCTACGATGAATCAGCTGCATTGCTATGCAGGGTCATAGCAGCTGACACCATGTCACAGGGAGAACATGACCATTTTCCTCCACAGCAACTTCTCCCGGAAACCTGTCCACTACCACCATCTTTCACAGCTGTTTATTCTGGCCCTGGTGTATTTTGCCCCATGAGTGCAGTTCTATTACAGAAACTTACAAAATTGGTTGGAAATGAGGCGAGAGACTGAAATGTAGGTAGGCATTATACTTGAGCTACTTAAGATGTGGTCTATTTTATAAAATAACTTTCAAAAAATTTAAATTAAAAATATCAAAATGTGTAATTTATGAAAATTAAGCATTTTTAAATTAATTGTTTTTGTTTTACTGCTGATGGTTTAAACCAGTACTTGAGCTGCTGAATTGGAAAAGTGAGACTTTTTGCTCTCTGCCCTGGGTTGTCTGGTGGGTGTTGGAGGTATTTATGAAACCAGAACTGCATAAGGAAAACGAAGTAAAGGAGAATGGTATTTTTTAACTCTTATCTTATTTTCCTTGGTGCAATATCTGTATCTATGTCAGTAGAAACAAGAACCTGAGGCTTAAGTTGAAGAAACTGATCAGTTCCAATTTTCATTTCCCTGAAATAAACATTAGACTAATGAAGCATTTAATAAAGTAAAATAATACTTTTAAAACCAATTTCAGTTAATTTAGCTTATTTTTTTCTAAGAAACTGAGTCAGAAGAGCCACCTACATTCCCAGTGTTAGCCTAACAGCTTCTAGGCCTTAGGGACTTTCATTGCTATATTTAGGTAACTGTTGATGTTGTTGTTAGCAGAGGTTTCCCTTTTTTTTTCTTCTTGGCTGTTGTCCTGATCTCACTTATCACTATCAACTTACAGCAAGCAGAATCCTGGGTGCATTGATAACGGAGGTCACTTGCCAAAGACTCTTTTTATAGTTGTGTTAAAAATAATGGGATTTCCTTAACTCTAACCTAAGGCCTCTAAAGGTCCATTTCAAATCATACGTATAGTGACACCCATGTCTCTACATTCTAGGCAAATACTAGAGAGAATGATGTTCACTGTCCATGGCTGTGAGCCCCAACCCTTTTCCTCAGTACGATAGGTAGCAAAGAGATTGGCCCTGGTAATAGCAGCAGAAGACCTGTAGTGCAGAAATGACCTAATAAATCAAATATTGAAGTCAATGGAAAAACTCCCACTGACATCAATGGGAGTTGTATCAGGCCCCAAAAGAGAGCAAGATGGGATCTGTACTACAGAGAAGGCAAGAGCCTCTTGGTCTGTCATGGAGAACAACAAAAAATGCCTGCATGGGATCTGGAGCAAAGCCAGAGAAAAGCTGCTGTCATCTTTATGCTGGTGTCCTTTCTTGAACTTAGCACAATCAGCTGATCTGCACGAATGTGATGTGTTTATGGCACCAGTTATAAGTGAGAGTGATAGTGGCCTGACAAAACCAGATGGCATATTGTACAAAAGCAGGTTGAAGGGAGTATGGGGATTCAGTAGAAAATCTTAAAACTCATTTAATCAGAGCTTCTCTTGCTAATCAGGATACTTTCTGAGAATCTTGGCAATTGTAGACTCTGATCACAAACCAGAGCATATGAAAGGGTCTCATTCATAAGCACTTTATCTTCTCAGGAACAAGTCGATAAGCCTTTATTGTTTAATTTTTCTTTCCTGGGAACTGGGCAGCTGACATTTTTTCAGAGTCCCTTAATTTGTAGGGGACTTTGCGGGAGTCACAAAGCCCCATTAACAGTATTTTTCATCTGGCTTTAGGAGGAATATATTTTAAAATGGGAAAAGAAAGAGACTTTGAATGGCTTCTGATAACTCTCAGTTTAAGCATGGCTATAAAAAGCAAATAAAAAGTCAATTAAAAATGGAATATTTCTCTTCCTCCCCACCCCACCTAATTTGTCACTATTTCTTGTAGCCAGGTGGAAACATAAGACTGCAGGAGCCTGTTTCTTACCACAAAACTGGCTCCCATAAAGCATCAGAAACTGACATGGTAGTGGTAGACTAAATTTATTTAATTCCGACCAGCCCTCAAATAACTCCTGAGCGAGTTTTCTAAATCAGATAAAACTATGTAATCCAGAAGTACTTTCACAACCACAGAAGCTATTGGGAGTCAGGGAGAGCAATAAGATTCCATTTTTTTTCTTGGGATTCAACCCCCAGTTAGCAGGACCCAGGAAATGCGCTCATTTTATGTTAGAAATATGCATAGCCAATTATTCTAAAAGGTTACTAAAAATGGGCATGAAACACTTGCAATATCCATATTTGCATGTGCAAACAGACATATGCATGTATGCATATATAACCCACTAGTGAGTGGGTTACAGGTCTTCCTCAGAGCCCAATCCACACAGGATAACTGTCCATTACAGCACAAGAAGCTTATGCTTTTAGCTCTGGGGGTCCCTAGTCAATCCCTGGTGTGTCAACCAAGATGGAGGGCATCATATAAGTGGGGTATCTTCTGAGATTCAAACTGCTGTTGACCTCAGATGCTTGGAATGAACTTCCTATGATCAGAGGAAGTATGTACGTCATTGATCAGTGTTTATGGCAAGTTCCCCTTTGTGCCCAATCCACAGAGGATAGGAGTCTGTGTAGCAGCTCATGGTTTTAGCTCTGGACATCCCTGTTTCAGTCTTTGGTGTGTTGGCCAGGATGGCAGCTGTCAAACATACAAGAAAACATGCAAGCAAAGAATGTGCAAGCAGATGATTGCTTATACATTTTATACCCATATTTTTAGAGGACTTTTTAAACATTTGACCCATTAAAGTGAATGCTGTACTTACTTCACACTCAAGTTATAGATTTCTGCCTACTTAAAAATAGTAATTTAGTTGTTGTAAAAGTTATTCTTCACATCCCCTCCTATTGACAGAGGTGTAGCTATAGTATGCAGAAGTGGCTTCATTTTTGGGGTGGTTGAGTGATTCTTATACTGTGTTTCAGAGTAACAGCCGTGTTAGTCTGTATCCGCAAAAAGAACAGGAGTACTTGTGGCACCTTAGAGACTAACAAATTTATTTGAGCATAAGCTTTTGTGGGCTACAGCCCACTTCATTGGATGCATAGAATTATTATGATTATTTTGAGATCACATGGAAGCAACAGTGGTTAGAGCAAAGTCTGAACGTCAAGACTGCTAGGTTCTATTACCCACTATTGTGCTGACTTCTTGTGGGCTCTTGAGGGAAGTCATTGACCTCTCTTTGCCTCAATTCACCCATCTGCAACACTAGGACTATAGTACTTATTGACCTCAATGAGCCAGAGTTGGATTAAACTCAATGAGCCAGAGCTGGATAGCTCCATGCCTAGGGTCCCAGCTCCTGTAGTCATATAAGTGATTATGGCCTGAAGGTAAGGTCAGAATCTCAGCTTTCATTTTTTAAAGTAAGTTTCTAGCCTTTCATGGCTGTAAAGATAAGCTTGAAAATGTGACCTGTGACTTACTAATGCAGTGATGTCTGACTGAGCCTGCAGGCATCCTGAAATAATCGCTATGAGCAGCATGAACTATCCCTTGCACCTCAGTGCAATGTTAACCTAGGACCCATTATTCTAGGAGACCCTGCCGACGCCAAACTGAAATGGTTTCTTGAGTGCAACAATAGAAGAGTGTAGTGTGACTGTCACACCTACCCCTGGGCTACCGCCTGGCTGCTGGGGTAATTACCTATCTTTCCAGGTGGGGAGAGGTGATCTTTGCTGCTCCTAAACTAAGGAGGATCCATGTTGCTGCCTCTGCCTCAATGTGTATGTGTGTGGTGGATGAAGGGCTATGGGTCACCGGGGGCTCCATATTGTGATGTGCTTACAGTCCCAGATTCCCTTAACTGGCCCTACATAGTTGTACCATAAGGCACTTTGAGATATTTGGATGAAACTGATATGGACATTTTGCTATATGAGTGCAAATAATTATTATTAAAAAGGGCAAAGGAAGCCATTGGTACCTTTTTTACGGTGTGTGTGTGCGTGTGTAAAGTTTTATTTATTTATTATACATGTTTATACAGCAGCTAACATAATAGCATCTGAGCCGTAAGTTTAGTGAAAAGTTCACAAATCCATATTTCACGTGAGCCATATGCTGCTCTGAAGGCACATAATTTACAAACCTTTTAAGTGATTGTGTTACCAACAGTTCACATTTCTGCTCTCAAGATAAAGCCTCAGCTCATTCCATCTGATCAGCATCTTATTCTTCAGGCAGGTGTCATGATTTCTCAATTTTGTCCAGATGGCAGCTGATGTGGAACGGAGAGACTGAGTGAATAAAAACAAATGCTGTGAGGAGAGCCTGTGAGTCCGTGCTTCTAGTGTTACTGCTAGCAACAATAGATTTAACGTAGCCATTGTTCATGATCTGTAAATTTATTAGACCTAAATGGTTAGGATTATCTCATCAAATTATAACCATTAGAGAATCTGATTGAAAATACCTCCTTTCCCCCCTTAAATATATTGCATTTGGTTCTAATTCATCAGCCTTTTGCAGTTCAACTCTTAGCCGTATGCATGTGTATGTGTGTCTGTTCACATCTAGAGACGGTTCAGCAGTCATTCTTCCTAATAAACCTCTGATCTGTTGAAAGGTAACTACAAAGCTTGTAGCCAAGGTACCAGTGCAATGAGAGTTTCAATATGCGTGTGTAAGAAAGGACTGGTCCCATGGGCTGTCTTGCTGAGCTTGTAGCAGCTAATTGGGCCTGTTAGGGTCAGCAATTAGCTCTGAGCTATTCAGAACTCTTGACAGTGCCACCTTTATCTGTAAACCAGCTCTTCATTGAACAACAATACCTAGACAATCAAGGAGCTCACCTAGCATAGTACAAAAGCAGGCTGTGCTGCTCAGTGTAGGCTGAGGCCTTTACTAGCCATGGAATTAAATCATTCCACGATCAGTCTTCAAGTCGAATGAAATACTGCTGGGTTCTGATGTACAGCACAGAGCAGTGTGTCCATTACATAACGACTAAAACATGCTTGATCCTTTTTTTCCCTCAGGCTCATTAACAACTGGAAGGGCTCAAAGAATTCCTGTTTTCAAACAACTTTGAAAAGGATTCAGAATGCTGTGCAGTAGCTGTTAAAATGAGTCTGAAACATGTATAGAATAGGGCAGATACTTAACATGGTGCCACAGTTTATCTGCTAGATCTGGTGTATCCACTGTTATTTAGTACCTAGCTTTCATAAAGGGAGTCCAAATGGAAATTCCTCACAGGAAGCTGGATAGCGGCCACGTCGATAAGCGCTCAAACTGGGAAGCACCCTTTCCCCTTGTTTTCCATTTCTGTCATTTGAATATTCCCTTCCAGAAAAATCTGTATCTTTTAGTTGTCTCTTAAACAGGCTCTTATTATGACACTCGTGGGCAGAGCAATTCACAATTTGTAAAATAACCTGCTGCCATGTCAGATTAGATTATGTGCCATCAAATTATTTAAATCTTCACAGTTACATTTGTTCCACAATCTGCTCTCTCTGTCTCGAGCCCAGGGTTCCTGCACTTTTACAAATTCTTCCCCTTTGGGTCACTCATTTTTTCTGGTGGCATAATTGACTTGGAGAACCTTTTATAAGACCACACAAAAAAGACAGAGGAGGTGCTCCAGGTACATTTTATGGCTTTCCTGTCCAATGACTCTAATGTCAAAATTGCTACAACCTTCCAAGAGAAATGCTAAATCATTAACGTGGTAAGAAAGGCACCCTCGACAGGTCTGCGAATGACAGCTCTATAATTTCAGCATTATTTGAATACAATGTAGAAGTGCCTTATATGTTTAAGCAGCTTCATTTTACATCTGCTTTTTAGAATAATTGATTCATACTTGTCTGCACAGGCTTTCAATAGTTTTTCTTTTCTTTCTTACTGTCTTTGTCTACCTCTGTTGTTATTTTTTTCCTCTTTGACTCCCTTGAATATTTTTGTTTTGTTTTTTCTGTAGTAGTTATTTTCCTCAGAAAGATCAGAGAGGGTCAGACTGAATCTGTGCGAGGCCTAGCTAGTGGAACTGGTCCTATTTCCCTTGATTCTTATTAAAGACCCTGCAGAGTGACTTGAGTTATTTATGTGTATTCTGCTTCGTTCAACTACAGATCAGAATTTGCTGAAGTTTACGGTCTCCTTTACAGCTCAAGAAATTATCATTATGATTATCAAGTACATAGATACCTGTGATCTGTTTTAATGCGGTCTACCAAATTCTTACTATTATTGTGAAAATCTGTGTGTCTTGGTTGGTTGGTATCCCTCAAAAAACAAACAAACAAACAAACAAAAAAAGCCCAAACCAAACCAAAACAAACTTCCAAAAGTCCCTGCTGACAACTTTGCACCAGGAGATAGTGACTATTAAAACAAAAAGTTTATATTCCTGTATTTTTTGCCATGGTGTTTCTGCACTATTGGGCTGACAGCTGAAATCCTGCCCCACTTCCTCTGTGTCTGATGTCAGATGCAGGTCAGCTTGGCTGCCAGTGAAAGGGTAAGAGGAGCAATATAGATTGGGAAAAATGAAACATTTTGCAGTGTGACCAGGCCTGCTAAAACTGTGTGTCGTGTCAAAAAACTGAGACCTGGCAGATCTCTATGGGTGTAGCTTTGCTTCTCATGACATATCCAAAAACTGTGTCTTGCTGGTTTGATGCCAAACTGCAACTGTAACTTTCATGGGTGACACACCACTTATTAAAATGGAATAAGGGCTGTGTTTCATCTAAAGGGCTAAATATGAAGGCACTGTAAAATGGAATTCATCCTCAAATCTTTGGGTGTAAATACCAGGGTCCAATCATATTCATGACTGAATACAAGTCAGAATATGAAACCAGATTGAAAATGACAAAATCACTTACACCTTTCTCACACCATCCTATGAGTCTGCTGGTGGTTTTCCGAAGCAAACTGGCTGCAAAGCATGCAAGAGGCATCTGGGTCTTGATTCTGACTTCATATTGTTGTAAATCAGGAGTAGTTGCATTAAAGTTAATGGTGTTATAATCTAAATCCCATGCAAAGCAAAGTCAGAAGCAGGCTCTTTTCTGTGTTTCTCACTATGAAGTAAAAAGAAAAGGAGTATTTGTGGCACCTTAGAGACTAACCAATTTATTTGAGCATAAGCTCCGATGAAGTGAGCTGTAGCTCACGAAAGCTTATGCTCAAATAAATTGGTTAGTCTCTAAGGTGCCACAAGTACTCCTTTTCTTTTTGCGAATACAGACTAACACGGCTGCTACTCTGAAACCTGTCACTATGAAGTGTTTCTCACTTTACTCTGTTTCTCATGTCATGGATATGGAACTGTATAGGAAGGAATGTGGCTGGGAGGGAAAATGGATTAGAATGAAATTAGGGGAGAAAAAATCTTTGGAAAATATTTTTGTAAGGTCTGAGTGTGCAAGCATTGTACAATCCTTCAGGAAGTGCTGTATTGTTTTTGTGACACAGGTTCTTCTCTTTGGGGGACCTGTTGTAAGCAGCAAGAGTGTTTGCTCTTTGCCTTCACCTCTCTAACTAGAATCAATTCTTGGGCTGGAGTTGCTTCCTGGGAACCTGGCTTTAGTGTTTGGATTGAGATTCCTGAAATAGGAGTTTGCCTGCATGCCACTTGTGACCTTGTCTGTTCCAAGAGCATTGTGTACAGTGTTAAAAAAAACAAAATAAGTGGCAGTAAGAAAATATCCAGACTCTGTCACTGATTTTTCTACAGTGGGAAATTGACCTGCAAGGCCCTAACATCTGCTACTCCTCAGCAGAGAAGCGACCACTGTTATTTTGAAGTGGGAGTTTTTGAAAGCACTCAGCAATGGTCTACATCCATTCCCAGGGAAATTAATGGTAAAACTCACATTGATTTCTATGGGAGCCAGAGGTGCTGAGTACTTTTCAAAATTCTACCCTTTTATATGTTGATTACTGGCAGCGTGGTCAGCATGGCACAGAACATGCAGTGTAGATCGGATGTAAATTTTCAAATGACTTAGGCACTCAGGAGCTTAGTTCTTATTGACAGTAACTTAGAAACTTTTGGAAATATTATCCCAGAACTTTAAATTGTTTTGAGATCAGTATGGGGAAAGGGCTGACACTGAGCTGGGATGTATTGCCATTCTATTCTAGCTGACACATTAAAATATTGCACATGGATTTCCAGTATTGCCAAATGATTGCATACTTGGATTGTATTTTATTGAATTTTATCTCCTAAAAAGGCATCCAAAGCGAGGGGTGGAAACTTACTCAGTGTTTGTAAATCAATATAAATAACTTCAGTTCAATAAAATAAGGAAGAATTTGACTTCCTAAGTAGAAAAAAAATGTCTGAACTGAGCTTCATCCTTTTTCTCCTCTGCTTATTCTTCCTCGGTTATTAGTGATTCATCTACAATTTGTTACAGCGTATCCTGTTACTATTCTGTGTCTCGCAGTAATCACTCTTTGTCATAAATAGTTATTGCCAGCAGAGTTGTGCCCTCCACCTTTGGAGCTTGGGTTTCTACTTCAAAATCCCACATGAGAAGTCAGGCATTGGCACTCAGAAATACACCTACATCCATATGGCTGAAGTCTCTTCACTTCCCGTTAATGAGCCCTATGTGAGCACTTTTTAAAATAGAAAGTATTCAGGGAATTTAAAGGGGAACCCAAATAAAAATGTTCAATAACATTTAGCTGTGATTTCAAATCTCCTGACACCCACTATACATGTTTCATTATAAGTCTCTTCTACAAGCTATTCTGTTATACAGTAGATGTGAGAATAGACTGTTTCAGTGTTCTCTTCATATGTTAATGCAGACTTATGTGGAAAGACAATGCTGGTCATTTCTTTGTATAACCCTTCCTGCCTCAGTGCCTGATAACATTTAGTATCATGAAGATTGTGAATGTCATGAAAATATTGGGAAATTTCCTGTGTGACTGTACCTTACAATGTATTGTATTCAAAACAAAATTCCAGAGTGAATTACCCCTAACAAAATATGTGAGAAAATGAAGTCAATGAACAAGATGGCAAGATGCCCAGTGTTGGGGCTTTGAGCTAAAACTGTGTACAGACTGGTGGAGCTGTGTGAAACCAAGATCTCTGTAGATACAGTCATAGCATATGAGACATATGGTTAGACAAAGCTGAAGAAGGAAATAAATAATAATTTGAAACAATATTGTAAAATTATGGGCTAAAATGAGTGGTAATAAATTATTCTCTATTAAACACTGCAAAATATAGTTTCAGGATTTGGATATTTAGATGCTGATAAATTATTCAAGGGGGGGGGAAAGGGGGGATGTGTGTGTGTGTGTCCATGTGTATGTGATAGTCCTTGCCCTGAAGAGCTCTATCCTTTCACATGTGTTGCACAAAAGAGCCCCAGTCTTGCTTAGAGCAGAATATTTATTTGTCCCTTCCCCTTGTTTTCTAAAACGTAGTACATAACAATATTATATATGTTAACATGATTAATATTGCTATTCCATGTAGTATACGGCATCTGGTTGATCAGAGAGACTACCCTCCTCCCTTGCTCTGCTGCCTCTGCTGAATTCTGCGAGTGCAAGTTCTGTCTCCAGGAGTCTCTGCTGCTCTTCTTCCTTCCCAATGAGAAAGAGGCCAGGGACCATATTCCCAGCTGGCATAAGCAAGTGCTGCTTCCAGGTTCTTTCATGCCATTAGCCAATTTTTCTTTCTGAGTAGCTCGATGATAGTGAAGAGTTCATAGAAGTGAAGAGGAGGGAGTTGTGGAAAATTCCTAGTGTGTTCTGGCTGTATTTGAAACATCTTTAGGCTGAAATTCTTCTTTTAGATATGTCCATTTGTCTCTCCTTGCTGTGTTGTTGGAGAAAGGTCTTGGCAGATTTACACTAGAGTCAACACACTCGATAATGGGTCAAATTTCCATGGCAGTCATAGGCATGGAGTAACTATCAGCCAGTTGAGAACCTTAAGACCTGGGAGTCAGATGAAGACCCCTAGTTGCACTACGGTAAAGTGTTTGGTGCCCTTGCCACCTGCTATTTTCTACGTCTGCTGCTGTGCTGCCCAACTTGACTCCAAACTATCTTGGTGCTCTGGGTAATTTGGATAGCTTGGGAGCCACAGAAAATCACAGGCACTGAGGGATGGACCAGTGTTTCCAGTACTTGGGACAGTTTACTCCATAACGGAGGATACCACTCACATAGTGAATGAGCCCAGCTGGGTCATACACAATAACTTGCACCTTTTTAATGTGTGTAATAAAGTTAATGAGAGTTCCACACATACACTGGAATATGGAATTTGGCCCCTATTATTAAAATGTATGGAGCTTTTTTAGTGCAAAATCATCAGTTTAATCAGAAAGCCAAGAGTTCAGCCTAGTGAAGGAGGAAGGAAAGGATTATAAGTGTAAATAATGCTGGTTAAGAGGTCCAGAAGATACATTCAAGCTAGCAATACTGCATGTAACTCATAGTCCACTGTGCAGCATGAGCCAACATTTACAAAGGGCCGGTATTCTTGGACTGGGGCGGCTGACCTAGCCACTAATCTGATGTCACCATTTAACGGTATTACTACACTACGCTCTCAAGAGAATGGGTGTACAATGGGTGTCGCGTAGCATCCAAGAACAACTTCGGTATATAATACAGATCACACAGTGGTCTCAAGTTTCAGTGAACCAATCGGGACACAAATTGTGTGGTGTTCAGTGATCTCACAGTGCTTAAGGTGCTTGCAAGAACTCTGATTTATTCTGAGTCTGGACCCCTAATTCCACAGTCAGAACTCTCAGTTCAACATTGTAAGGGAAAGGCCTTTAGGGACAAAAGAGGAAAAGGCAATAGTCCTATAAACCAAGAATTAATCTGTTTACCCATCAATGGTTTTGAGCAGTTTTCTGACATGAGTTAAAAGATGTATTTCTCGCCCCACAGCTCAGCTTAGAAATCTGGGTATACAGTGGTGTATGAAGGGTTTGTTTCCTTTATAAGAGTACTCACTGGAGACTTTGTTTTCAGGATGCATATTCTGTCTGGGAAGTGTAGCTGCTTCACCATTCCTCCCCCGAAGGCCTGCTAGTTAGGTCTCGATGGAAAGTAGTGTTCAGTGCAATCATTCTATCGTGAAAAACGTGTAGTAGCAATAGAGAGTGCTACTGAGTTCCATCTTCCCTGATCTGCCCATCTTATCAGTTGCCTATTTTCTCAAAAAAATTCCTTTGGGGTTAATATTTTCCATGCTTGGTCTCAGTGTCAAAATAATTTTTAAAAAGTAAGTCTGAGCAAAATTAGTTTGGTCATTATTGCGGTGAAATTATACAAGCAGAAAAAACCCATATCTGGCCTATACGTTCTCATGGAAATTTTGGCACTAGCATAGTAACTCAAAAATGGCTGAGTCCAGAAACTTCAGACTTGGCTTGCTTATATTATCCTCAGTAATTAAGAAAATCAATTCAGATTTGAAGAAGATAATTTCAGCATATTTAAAATTCAGAATTAAAATGATAGTGTAATATTACCTTGCCAACACATGAGCACATGTTTACCTTTACTCAAATGAGCAGTCTCGACATGTTTTCGGGATCACAGCTGTTGTGGCTTATACTTGAAACAGCCAGGATGTGCAATATGGATAAACTAACACTGCTCTAGAAATTTTTCAAAAGTTTTCAATTTTTGAGTGCTTGATATTTTAACTTTACTGTTGCATGAAGGACCAGATTCATTGCTACTGAAGTCAAACAAAAGACTCCCATTGACTTAAATGGGTGCTAGAGTGGGCCTTAACATAAGATAATTTTTTTATTAAAGACATTATGCTGCAACATTGAACTCAATGAGTTTTTTCCCATTGACTTCAGTAGGCGCAGGATTGGTTTCTTAATGCATATGTCTTTATAACACAGTTCATCTTCTGTGATGGTAATAAAAATAGGCTAAAGGATCATAACATCCTTGTACTTGCTGTACCGCCTTTGTATGATATGTTGCCTCTGATATTCTTCTATTTTGAATCATAAAGTCTCTATTCCCACTGGGCTCCTGTCCCATGTTAATCTGATACTCATATAATTTAGACAGGAAAGAGATTGTGATGTAATGTATTCAAAACTAGCTTTCTGCTATTGGCAAACTTTCCTCCACTTCTCACCTGTCTGTTACAGCATAACCAGATGTTTTGTAGTTCATGTCCCTCTGCACACCATTGCAGATACCTCTTTCTCCAGCTATCATGTCAAAGAGCCATCACTCTGAAATACATGAGGAATATGTGAAAACTGGGCACAAACCAAGTTAAAACAAAATTTTAAAATAGAGAACTCACTTTTTAAAAAGCACGAGGACCTATATTATAGATTTTCATAGAATGGATTGTACTGTCTTGCAGACACTATAATGCATAAGAGTAGAAGGGGCAGGGGGAACAAAACTCAGCCCAACCCTAAAATAATTAGAGGTTAATTCAAACAAAACCCCTAGATCAGAACACCTAAATATGTGGACATTTAAAATCAGATTTGAGGGTTTTTTTTTAAAATATGTGCTATTTGTCTAAGATACTAATATGCCCCCTTCCATCACTATCGTATCTGAGCAGCTTACACTCTTTATTATATTTATCCCCACTACACCCTGTAAGGTGGGGAAGTATTATTATCCCCATTTTACAGATGGGAAGCTGAGGCACAGAGGCACAGAGCTAAGGCCCAGATCTACAAAGCTACTTAGGAACCTAGGTCCTATTTTTAGGCTTCACTGCAATCCACAAACAAACTGCTCCGCTCCTGCCTAACTCTGTAGGTGCCTAAATGCACTCAGCACCTATATTTCTGCCTGTGGGCATGCATAGAATCATAGAATCATAGAATATCAGGGTTGGAAGGGACCCCAGAAGGTCATCTAGTCCAACCCCCTGCTCGAAGCAGGACCAATTCCCAGTTAAATCATCCCAGCCAGGGCTTTGTCAAGCCTGACCTTAAAAACCTCTAAGGAAGGAGATTCTACCACCTCCCTAGGTAACGCATTCCAGTGTTTCACCACCCTCTTAGTGAAAAAGTTTTTCCTAATATCCAATCTAAACCTCCCCCACTGCAACTTGAGACCATTACTCCTCGTTCTGTCATCTGCTACCATTGAGAACAGTCTAGAGCCATCCTCTTTGGAACCCCCTTTCAGGTAGTTGAAAGCAGCTATCAAATCCCCCCTCATTCTTCTCTTCTGCAGGCTAAACAATCCCAGCTCCCTCAGCCTCTCCTAATAACTCATGTGTTCCAGTCCCCTAATCATTTTTGTTGCCCTTCGCTGGACTCTCTCCAATTTATCCACATCCTTCTTGAAGTGTGGGGCCCAAAACTGGACACAGTACTCCAGATGAGGCCTCACCAATGTCGAATAGAGGGGAACGATCACGTCCCTCGATCTGCTCGCTATGCCCCTACTTATACATCCCAAAATGCCATTGGCCTTCTTGGCAACAAGGGCACACTGCTGACTCATATCCAGCTTCTCGTCCACTGTCACCCCTAGGTCCTTTTCCGCAGAACTGCTGCCTAGCCATTCGGTCCCTTGTCTGTAGCTGTGCATTGGGTTCTTCCGTCCTAAGTGCAGGACCCTGCACTTATCCTTATTGAACCTCATCAGATTTCTTTTGGCCCAATCCTCCAATTTGTCTAGGTCCTTCTGTATCCTATCCCTCCCCTCCAGCGTATCTACCACTCCTCCCAGTTTACCCTTGGGGCACTCCACTTGATACCAGCTGCCAACTAGACATGGAGCCATTGATCACTACCCGTTGAGCCCGACAATCTAGCCAGCTTTCTACCCACCTTATAGTGCATTCATCCAGCCCATACTTCCTTAACTTGCTGACAAGAATACTGTGGGAGACTGTGTCAAAAGCTTTGCTAAAGTCAAGAAACAATACATCCACTGCTTTCCCTTCATCCACAGAACCAGTAATCTCATCATAAAAGGCGATTAGATTAGTCAGGCATGACCTTCCCTTGGTGAATCCATGCTGGCTGTTCCTGATCACTTTCCTCTCATGCAAGTGCTTCAGGATTGATTCTTTGAGGACCTGCTCCATGATTTTTCCAGGGACTGAGGTGAGGCTGACTGGCCTGTAGTTCCCAGGATCCTCCTTCTTCCCTTTTTTAAAGATTGGCACTACATTAGCCCTTTTCCAGTCATCCGGGACTTCCCCGGTTCGCCACGAGTTTTCAAAGATAATGGCCAATGGCTCTGCAATCACAGCCGCCAATTCCTTCAGCACTCTCGGATGCAACTCGTCCGGCCCCATGGACTTGTGCACGTCCAGCTTTTCTAAATAGTCCCTAACCACCTCTATCTCCACAGAGGGCTGGCCATCTCTTCCCCATTTTGTGATGCCCAGCGCAGCAGTCTGGGAGCTGACCTTGTTAGTGAAAACAGAGGCAAAAAAAGCATTGAGTACATTAGCTTTTTCCACATCCTCTGTCACTAGGTTGCCTCCCTCATTCAGTAAGGGGCCCACACATTCCTTGGCTTTCTTCTTGTTGCCAACATACCTGAAGAAACCCTTCTTGTTACTCTTGACATCTCTGGCTAGCTGCAGCTCCAGGTGCGATTTGGCCCTCCTGATATCATTCCTACATGCCCGAGCAATATTTTTATACTCTTCCCTGGTCATATGTCCAACCTTCCACTTCTTGTAAGCTTCTTTTTTATGTTTAAGATCCGCTAGGATTTCACCATTAAGCCAAGCTGGTCGCCTGCCATATTTACTATTCTTTCGACTCATTGGGATGGTTTGTCCCTGTAACCTCAACAGGGATTCCTTGAAATACAGTCAGCTCTCCTGGACTCCTTTCCCCTTCAAGTTAGTCCCCCAGGGGATCCTGGCCATCCATTCCCTGAGGGAGTCGAAGTCTGCTTTCCTGAAGTCCAGGGTCCATATCCTGCTGCTTACCTTTCTTCCCTGCATCAGGATCCTGAACTCAACCAACTCATGGTCACTGCCTCCCAGATTCCCATCCACTTTTGCTTCCCCCACTAATTCTACCCGGTTTGTGAGCAGCAAGTCAAGAAATCCGGACACCTTTCTCCCACTTAAGCCCCAGAGTGTTCCACAAACTGGGGGAAGTTAGACATTCATCCACCTAACTCATAGCAGTGGTGCCGATCCAGCCCACCTTATAACTTTTAGTACTGCAGTTAGAGCACTTACCTGGGATATGTGGGAGACAGTTTCCATTTCCCCCTCTGCCAGATCAGGTTTACCCACACCTCTCAGGAGAGTGCTCTAACCATTGAGTTATGGGGTATTCTGATGTGGTGCTCCCTCAGTCTTTCGCGTTAAAGGAGTTCCACTGTGGCTAAATATTCTCCTGAGACGTGTGGGAGATGACTGTTCAAATCCTTTCTCTCCCTTAGGCAGAGGGGGAACTGAACCTTGTTTTCATATCTGAGACAAGTGCTGAAACCACTGGGCTAAAAGTCATAAGGTGTATAGCTAGGGTTGCCAATTTCCTAATCCCACAAAACTGAATACCCTAGCCCTGTCCCTTCCCTGAGGCCACACCCCTGCCCCACCCTTTCCCAAGGCCCTCACTACATTCCCACTTCCTTGGTGGCTCACTCTCCCCCATCCTCACTCACGTTCACTAGCCTGGGGCGGGGGGTTGGGGTGCAGGCACTAACTGGGGGTGTGGGCTCTGGGGTGGGGTCAGAAATGAGGGGTTCAGGGTGTGGGAAGGGGCTCCAGGCTGGAGTAGGGGGTTGGGATGCAGGAGGGGGTGAGGAATGCAGGCTCTGGGGTGGGGCTGGGGATGATGGGTTTGGGGTGCAGGAGGGGGCTCCAGGCTGAGGAGTGGGGCAGAGGGGTTCAGGGTGTGGGATGGGGCTCTAGGCTGGGGCAGGGGGTTGGGGTGCAGGAGGGGGTGAGGGCTCCATCTCAGGGTGTGGGCTCTGGGGTGGGGCCAGGGATGAGGGGTTTGGGATGCAGGAGGGGGCTGCAGGTTGAGGGGTGGGGCAGAGGGGTTCAGGGTGTGTGTGGGGGGTCTAGACTGGGGCAGGAGTTGGGGTGAGGGCTCCATCAGGGGATGGAGGCTCTGGGGTGGGACTGGGGATGAAGGAGGAGGCTCTGGGTTTGCGGGGGCTCAGGGCTGGGGGTTGGGGCTCAGGCTTACTTCCAGCCGATCCTGGTCAGCAGTGTGGTGGGTCTAAGGCAGGCTTCCTGCCTCTCCTGACTCCATACTGCACCCTGGAAGCTGCCAGCAAGTCTGGCTTCTAAGCAGAGGGCAAGGCAGGTGGCTCTGTGCACTGATCTTGCCTGCAGCCATCACCCCCACAGCTCCCATTGACCATGGTTCTCAGCCAATGAAAGAGCAGAGTTAGTGGTTGGGGCGGGGGCAATGCATGGCGCTCCGTGGCCTCCCTGCCTGGGAGCCGGACCTGCTGGCTCCTTCTGGGGTGCAGCGCAGAGCCAAGACAAGTAGGGACTAGCCTGGCTTAGCTCTGCAGTACCACTGACCAGACTTTTAACAGCCTAGTCGGCAGTGCTGACCAGAACCTCTGGGGTCCCTTTTCGACTGGGTGTTCTGGTCGAAAACCGGACACCTGGTCCCCCTATGTATAGCACCAGCACGTCTTCCTCTGGCTGTTCTGTGTGGAATATGGCATGCACCTAACTCATTCTCACAAGAAATGACTTAGGTGCCTAAGCCATCTGACTCAGGACAGGGATCCCGTTCATGGATCCCAAGCAGAGATAGGTGCCTCTTTGCAGCTTTGATTTAGGTGGCAATCTTTCTATGAGGCTTAAGAGATATCCTTCTTGTCCCATTTCTCATTTACTAGTCTAGGTGACTTCCTGCCTGGCATGCTGGGTTTTATGGATCACATTCTTAGACACCTGCTCTCTGCATTCATTGTATAGGGAGCCTAGGTGCCTAACTCAAGTTTTGTGGATCTCATTGTTGACCCTCTGATTTCTTTAGGCATCTGAAAGTTAGGTGTTGCAATGCTCAGCATCACAATGCCTAAGTCCTTTTGTGGATCCAGGCCAAAGTGAGTTGCCTGGGTCATGCAGGATGTTTGGAGTGGAGCAGGAATTGGACCCAGAATCTTCCATGGCCCAGGCTCATGTTCTAAGCACTGGAATATCCTTCCTGACTGTTCATCTCTTCAAATAATATCACAATGTTAAGCACACAAATAATACCTACACATTGTAATCTATTATTTGTTTTTGAGAAATGGAACCTATCTGTCTATCTGAGGCAATAGAGAGCAAGTGGGACCTCTGACTGCCCTCATAGGAGTTGAGCCTAGAGTGAGGGAATGGCTTGAGACCCAATGAAAGGCAATAGGTGTTTGTGATGTCTGTTGTCACAGAGTTACAAAATGTGGCAGTTTTAAGCCTGTTTGAACATGAAGAGCACCAAACTATATGAGGTGTGCTAACCTAGTTATTACTTTGTTATAGAGATTGATCCAAGCTGTGAAATTCAGATCAAATTTGAAACATCCCCACAGTCTGAGAGGGTTTGGATGAGGGGTTCTGGCTCAGACCCACCTCTTCTTAAAATCAAGAACTCCAACAATCCATCAGGCTCTGCACATCCTGTGAGCATGGAATGGCTTAATTAAAATGAGATGTCCCAAAACAATTCAAATGCAGAATGAACTGAAAGCTAAAATGGAGCATTTAAGGGGAACAAACACAATTATATAAACACTGGCATGATTGTCCCATTTGTTTGTGATACGATTATGTGTGATGTGACCTTCCAATCTCCCTGGGTGATGACAGACATAACAAAATAACCCAGAAGATGGTTTCCTGAGCACCAAGAGAATATTTTCAGGGAGTGCTGGGTAAGCTTCACTTCTTTGTGGGCTACTCTACTCTCTGATGCTCTAACCCAGTTTGAATGGCCTGCATTAATCTTCATATTTAATGATAGAAAACACAGTTTAACCTTGCTGTAAAGTAAGTATTTATACATATCTATGAGAGAAATAAAACAGCTTATTGATTTTATATCCACTTTCACTGCGGTAATTAAAATGTACCTTTGCAGGCTGCAGAATAGTAGACTCTATGTATTAGGCCAAAGAAATGCTCTTCCACAGGCCTTCTTATATATTCCTGTTGTCTGCTGACATGTCATTGAACAATGCCAGAGGTTAAATACAATTTTAACAACCCGTCTTCTCCTGTAGCCAAAGAGGCTTGTAGTCATCATAGTATATTGTAAAAATACTGGGTCAAATTCTACATTATATATCGTCACTGGTTTCACTGATGTTCAACATTCAGTATCGATAATGGGGTTGCATGGGTATATTTGATTGCAGAATTTTGCCCCCTGTATTTACAAATAGAGACCAAGATTTTCAGAAATAGGTACTTTAATCTTTTTGTTCTCTGTTTGTACAGTGCCTATCAAAATGGGGTTCTGACCCTGGACTAGGGCTCCTAGGCACTATAGTGATACATATAAATAAACAATGGTAATTTAACATCCTTATTTAGCTATCCTAACCAATTAGTCTGATTTTTTTTTTCAAATCCTGAGCACCCAGTGGCTCCCAGTGACATCACGTGTAATTAATGGAACTAAGAACTGGGAGCTGCTGGGTTCTAAAGGCTTTTGAAAATCATGGTAATTACTTACAGTCCTTAACAGTTTGTTCATGTGGGGCAGTAATGCATGTGATGGGGGTGGAACTGTAAAGTGCAGCAACCAGTTGCATATTAATTGGCCTGTGTAGACCATGCTGGTTTACACTAAAAGTTCTCCAGTGCATGGCAATGTAGTGCTCTTGAAATAAAGGTGATGATTGTTTTGACAGGATTAGGTTAATGTGCACTAGGGAACTTTTGGTGCGTGTCAGCAGGGTCTACACAGGCCAGTTAGTGAATGACATATTGCTGTGCATTACTGTACCATGTAAACAAGCCCAAAGTAAGGATTTAGGACTTTAAGCACCCATTTTTGAAAATCTTGTCCTGAATATTTAGCCCACAAGAAGTTCTGGCTTCTGGGATTCTTAATTTATCCACAGAAAGATGGGTAATTGGTATGATCTGAAAAAGGCACCTTTTGAAGCTTTCTAGTATGAAATTTTCAAACCTTAGCAGTAGCACTAAAAGATGGCAATTTGTTCATTAGCTTATCACTTTTGAGTTAAGATTGCCCCAGTACTATTAACTGAGTTCCCTTGTGCCCAAGCTTTGAAGTACATGCAGTATTGCCCATATTATGAGGTGTCCTGAGGAAAATGAGGGATTCAGAACATCACTGTAAAAATGTTTATTCCACCAACATTTGGCTGAATATATGAACCGATATTGTAACAGAGTTACTGCTGAAAAGTAAAATGTCTGCCATGTTAACATAACTGGATAGTATTGCAGAATAGCTTTGCTCTGCCTCAATAAATTGAATATTCAGGCTTTCCTCTAGAATTGTCAGACTTGCTGGTGTATTGATTAACTAGGGAGATTATATCTGCGCAAGACTTGATGCATTCTAAGATGAAATATCAGGAAAACACGCTACCTTTGGTTATGTACTGAAAAATAAAGCTGGCTGAATAAAGCTTAGTATAGTTTGTGAAAAATTAATGAAACACAAAAACTGAAGCCTAAAGATTTTTTTTCTGAACTTAAAAACAAACAAAATAAACTCCACAAACTCTAAATGAATTATTTTGAAATTTTTCATTTGAAATAATTATTTTGAAATATTTTGTTTAAGTTTTGTGGGGAAAAAATCCAACTCATTCACTTTTTAAATTGTCTCTGTTTTTCCCCATTGGGAGGTTGAAGGGGTACAAAAATTGAAAAAAGGGGTGTTTGATAGGGTTTCTCCCAAAATTGCTGAAAACTTTCGAAATATTTCAGTGAAATTTTTAATTTAAATTTTTTTGTTGAAAACCAAAACTTAAATGGAACTGAATTTTTCTGTGAAAAATTTTCTTGTCAAAAACCCCATTTATTGTTGACAAAAATGAAAAGTGCAAAACTTAGTACAAAAGTGCCTGTAAAATATATTTCTACCACATGTTACCTCCCACACAGAAACTTCTGAGGGGGAGAGGGAATCCGCTGCCTCTATAAGACCCTCCATTTCATCCAATAGAGTACACTATGTGGGTTTGGGATCCATGATGGATGGGTAGGGCTGGTTGTGTTGAGGACCACAGTGAATGAGCTGAGAGCAGAGGTAGGCTTGCACATTGTCCTCCCTCTGGCTTAGTGGAGAATCCCTAGAAATATACATATTGCCTTCAGACCCACCCTGGGAGTCCCAGTGGCACCCACAGCATGTACTCAGATAGTGCACCTCCACTTAACCTATGCTGACAAAGGCAGGGGAATGGAAATATCAGGTGCCTTCTCACACCTCCCCCAGCACCTAGACAGGCCTCTCTGTGAATATAGGATCTAGATAGTGGTACAGAGAGGAGATTTTGTGGGTTCAGTGGAAGGAGTAGGCTAGTCAGGATGGGTTCAGGACAACTGCATGTCAACCCCTCCCTAGTCCCATGGAACATTCAGAGAAAGCAATACAAAGGAGCCCGCCATGGTGAATCCCGTGTAGAATGGTTAAAAATGGAAATATGCAAACCCAAGAAATGGTCATGGGGAACACAAAGAGCTAAAGCTCCTTGTCACTGGTTTTAAAAAGGAAGGGAATGAGCGCTAGCTACCTTGGAAAATTAAAGTAAGTTACTAGGGAAATAACTTAATGCTGCACTGCCAATAATAACTTGTTATTAGCAAAAATCTGTACCTCAGTGAATCAAAATATAAATGTTTCCATGAATGTAAGCATGTTAGGGGTATGTCAAATTTGCCTCTGACTGCAAGAGGATTGACAAAATCTGAACACTTCATTCTTCATACCCCTTACTACAAGTTCTGCTGTAAGTGTAAAAGCACAGTATTCCCTAATTTAGTATCTGCAGTTGTTTAGTCTCTTCATTTGTGGTTTCTAGTGGGGATGAGGTGGAAGGGGCAGATGGAATAGGGCAGAGCACAGAATGCGAGGAGCAGACAGTATAACTTACCTACTCACCAGCCATCGCAGGGACACCCGCCTTCTTGGGTTCATCCAGGGGAGACCTGCTGGAGGTCAGGCCTCACTGTGGGCTCCCACCAGGCAGCCCCCATCAGGCCAGGTCCTCCAGCTGTATGGTCAGTGGTTAGGCCTCTGCACATGTTACTGTGTGCAGGGTGCACACCTGGTGCACCCTGAAGATGTGCATTAACAGTTTGATAATGCACTTTGACCTGGTCCTCTTTAGTGCACATGGACCATTAGTCTGCACTATGGCAGGCTAGTGCGGGATAGATCACACCCCAACTTGCTGAAAATCTGCCACGCTAGGCAGCTGCTTAGCTTGCCTATGCCTAGACTGGCCTCTGTGCATAATAGGTTCAAAAGGGCACCACCCATACACCTAATGTCATCTGCAGGGGAGAGGGGGAAGGGGAAGAGTCCCCCCTTCCCTCTATTAGTTCCACCACTGCCCATGATGCACCATCAGGAAGAATGTGTGGCACATGGGGAAGAATGTGGCATGAGACACCCAAATGATACCTCCATGAGGCACTACAATGTGTCAGGTGAACATGGATTAATGTCAAAATGCCCCCATATGAAATGTTTTAATAAATCAAAATGCTTCAGTTCAGGTTGACCTGATCCAAACCAAAATATTGTGTTTTGATTTTCCTGAGAGAAAATCAATTTTTGAGGGGACAAAATCAAAATTTTTCCATGGGAAAACTTCAGGTTTGCAGAAACTGCATTTTCTATTGAAAAAAACATTTACATGATAAGTTCCCAACCAGCTTTTCTAGTGTCTAAACTATCCATAAAAAGCTAGTTGTGTTGTCTGCAGCTAATTCACTGTCTTGGTATCATTACTTCCATTTTACTTGTGAGTCAGTTTTGGCTTGGGAGTCTAAATTAAGCAAAATTTTTAGCTCTAGAGTACACTTAATTTCTTCCTCTCACTCCTTTTTTATCATGCAGTAACAATTAGATTATGATTAGACTAAATAACTGCAATGTGAAAAACACTACAGAATATTCTATATAAATTCAGTTGTAAACGTACACGTTTTACACAAAGGCATGTGCAGAGATTCAAACTCATGCATCAACATACATTCTTGTATGTATGTAAATTTAAAAACCTTGCTGGTACAATTTAGTGAGAAACACATTTCAAAAGTAGAGCTAGAAAGGAAAAACAAGAACAAAACTGTGATTAATAATGCTGATTACCAAGTCAGACTTCTGAACGGTACAATTTTCAGAGTATTTTTTCCCTAGTAGAAATAAGAAAATTAAGAGAGAGGAAAAAATCCCTGCCCTTCTCTTTCCCGAACCCCTCCCAAGAAACCACAAACAAAGAAAAGGTTGGTATATGACTAAAGCTGGCTAAACCTTATTATTTAGGTAACTCTAGGTGGTTTCCATTGGCCTTATAGTACATGCCACAGAACAGACATATAGTAACTGAATTGTTTCAACTTATCCAAATAACATTGAAATAGACTTAATTGTTGAGCTGCAGGAAAGACCATGTGTCTCCAGAGACTATTAGTGTCATTTTAAAAGCTAAATGTATCATAAAACCTGTCTTTAACAGAATAAAATTGTACAGACCAACACAATTTTAGTTAATGTTTTCCACATTTCTTGTAAAAAAAAGTGTTGGCTGTAAAGCTAAGTTCATAACATTATTAGGAATATTTCAATGCTGTGCTTTCCTGTGAGTTTGCCCTTACTCCCCCTGAGTAGCACCTTACCCTATGAGTAATCATTTTGAAATTAATTGGGCCTACTCGCAGACCAAATTTCTACTTAATGTGAGTAAAGGTTAGAGAATCTGTCCCTACATTTCTTTTTTAAAATTACAAGAATATTTGCATAAAAAGACAGGACGAATAGGATATTCTGATTCCACTTGATAAATATATCTCACTATGTTTGCTCTGTAATGTTGTTTTGTCAGAAAATTGAAACCTAACTCTACATAAGGAAGGATGTTGTACTATTTGGGAAGAGTCGTGAACTTTATAAGTTACATTGATGTGGATTGCTGGTGGCATTTCATCAGCAGTTAGATTTTTGGTGATGATTTTTTTGGGGGTTCCTCTTTCTGATTTTTTTTTATATATATTTGAACGTTACATAAGCTATAAAGCTGACTGTTTAATAAGCTTTCTTTGAATAAAGGAAATAATAGCAGAGCTATTCCAAAATAGAAAAGGTATAGAGAGTTTAAGCATTGCTTTTTATACTATCAAAGAGAAGAAGGGATATCTCTTTCTTATGAAAAAGTTCAAAGTAAAATGGGGAAAAATCAAGAGCAGAGATAAATAGTGGATCAACCCTGAATAGCAGGAACAAATCTTTCTATTTATCTGTCTGATTTTTTTCCACTGGAGTTGTATATCAACTATCAAGGAAGCGATTTCAAATAACTTAGGCTAACGTAATTGTTATTTTACAAGTTTAGTTGCTATGGAAATGCATGATGTAATCCACTGTTACCATCACAAGTAGTTTATTTTTTCATACCTAGACAGCATTTCCCCCCGCCCCCCTTTTCAATTAGTCCTCTCCCACACAGGAGACAACTATCCTGTTTAATTTTTCTGGAAAAACTCAGAATCCAGACATAATTACCCATGTGTAGAAATACTGGTGCTTTTCCTGAAAAGTTAGATTTTCTTGCAACTGCTGCCATTCTCCAGCTTTTCCCATTAAAGCTATGTATGAATGGAAACAACTGTAATTTCTTCATTGCTGGCTATTAAAATGAACTTGAATCATGTAAAACTTCTGGAAGAGAGACATTATGGTGACTAAAAATATTGTTGAAGTCTAACTTGGGGATGATTTATTTGGTTCTGGTTTTGTGATAGGAAAAGGGTATGTGCTAAAACAGCAGTCGATATTTAGAGTGAAATTCATCCTGTGCAGAGGTCAAATACGAGGTCTGTATCACTCAATTCTTGCTTCATCCCCATTTGAGGATTTAAGTAATGCATAGCCCTGATTCTCAGCCTAAGTGTCAATTTCATCCATAAAGAAGGAAGTCCATGGAAGTATGAAGCTAGAATATGTCCTCCACTCTTAAAGAAGAAAAGGGCCCCTAATTTTTCTGAGTTACTGATGGAACAGTATAGCGAGGATCAATTTGCAGATATCTTAGAGACTATAGTGTATAAACTGAATTTTGTTAAACCTCATTTTCTTAGTAAGAAGGCTGTGTGATACAATCTGACAAGAGCCAAGAAATGCAAAGTTCATGTTGATTCTTTATCGCACATGCCAGTGACTTTAGGAAATTTGTTACCTGTCACATCGCACCCTTACCAGACACCCCTGTAATACCTGGTCCCAGATGAATATGCTTAATGCACTAGCAGCTTTAACTCAGTTATTTCTTGCTTAGTAGGGTTGTGTCAAAAAGCATAATGCTACAGCTTTACCTAACAATTAAATATATGGGACTGGAGGTAGGCTTTGTTTGTGTGTTTTGAGACCTGTTTGAGACTTTGAGACAAAATTCTGAATTGGGACCAACATTTCCTACAAGTTATGACAGAATTTTCAGAAATTTTTCAAATATGGAAACATGTGCAATATGCATTTTTAGCTTCTTTCTAATTAAACAGCTGTATTAAAGATTTTAAATCCTACAATCACTGATCACGGCAATCTATATTCTTCAAGAGAGTTAGAGAGATGGATTTTTCCATTCATCACTGAACATATGCTCTGCAAAATCTATGGTCCCATAACCAGGATTGTAAGATTTGGTAAACTTGAAATTATTTTTCCTACCTGGAACCCACAATTTTGATAAGGTGACTCATGCAGGCCCTTCTTGCTCTTGTGCAGGAAAAAAAATCACATGGCACAAGTTTTTGTTCATTTTGTATTCTGTTTATAGGTGAAAATATCCCTCAGACTAGTGTGAAAGTTGATAAAACTACCAAAAGAACCATCTATTCTACAAGTACATCTTTTTAAAACAGTAGTTTCTAGATTCTGTAAAAATACTATGCAAATGTATGATCTCTTACTGGCTCTGCAATAAGTAGCTCAAAAGATGCTGTTGACAGATAGTTTTACAATCTACTAATCCATCAACCCTTACTCATGCACGAAGTCTCATTGACATCAATGGGACCAAGCACAGTAGTTAGGACAACTCACATGAGTAAAGGTTGCAAGACTGGACCCTGTCATGGTGAGGTATTTTTTGAACTGTTCACACACTGTGCTAATAATGTGAAAATTTACTGCAGGCAAAGCAAATCATGGGTGATTTCCACATTTTGGTCACATGGTTTGTGCTGATTAGTGCAGAATCTAATTTGCTCTAATCAGTCCAAGGTGGATAGAATGTGAAACAGATGACCTTAGATTTTAAGAACAGGTAAATCTGCCTATTTGAGGTGAGTAATAACATTTTCTACTGATAGGTTTTCACCTTGTCCCTTAAAATTACATCAGGTAACAGCTAAGAGTTACTGGTGCTAAAAGTTTGAATTCCCCTGTACTATATAAAAGCTCACCTTCTTGTCACTGCCAATTTTGAACCAGACACATATACAAAAACAAGACTGAGGTGCCTATTAAATACAGCAAGTTTTAATATACCCACTTGGGGAGAAAAATTCCACTAACATATTAGAAAGGAAAAGTACAAATCTGTAATATAGCTCTAGAGAGAGACTTTAAGTGCGGGAGGAGAATTTCTCTTCCATACATCCAAAAAATAGAGAAAAATGGGTAGTGGTATGTGTTTGGTGGTGGTGGTGGTGGTGGTTGTTGTTTTGTTTGGGTGGTTTTTTTGAAACATGATCTACAGAAAAATATTAATTAAACCAATTAAAATTAAAAATTCAAGTCTCAACACCAGTCATCAGCTGGTGCCATGTGATTAGGCCTTATAAATATTTGTCTTTTTTGAGAGGTTATACCAGTCTGTAGTCTTTGCAGGTGTAATTTCTTACAGGGGAAGAAAGAACGTGGAAGTTTGCCTTCACTCAAACAAAGCTGATTCAGTATGTGTGGGAAAGCTATCTATTTTCCTCCCAGGACATATTTGGGTGAGGAAAGATCAAGTCATTATTTCTTTCAAATAAACAGAATTTTGTCAGTATTCCTTTCAAATAAACAGAATGATCTATTCTTAAAATCAAAGGTGATCCATTTTATATCTCAAGAAATAATGCCACATTATTTTTCTATTAATGGGACTAACTACCTTTTGGTACCTGAGACTCAGAGATGCTAACTTGTACCTGTCCTCTTCCGAGGATCTCCAGTAATATTTTCTAAAATTTATTTTCCCTAGACCAAGCTGAAATTAACATAGGCTTCAAATAGTTCTGTGGAGATGTCACTTCAGATAGCACTATGGGTTTCAAGCAGCAATGTGAAGATGTCACTCCTCCCTTACTAACTGCTTCAGAAAAAAATACCCCTTTTGAGGGAACTGGCCCCATTCTTTATTACAACATTGTTGATGCCCCCTTCAGTGGGTTTATCTTCACTAGAAAATTTACAAGATGTTAAAGGAGTCCTGTTAACTAACACCATGATGACCACACCTTTGCACTATGTATAGCACCGGACAAAGTCATGTTCAAGAGTATGTCAACTAGTCATGGCTAAACCCTGGCCCCAGTAGGGTTGACTCACAGATAGCTAACATGATGTTGATCATGACTTATCTCTGTCTAAGCTGACTGCAAAGTCATGCTCATTGTTGTGTTAGTTAATATGACTCCGCAAGGTCAGGTGATGACTTGACATAATTTTCTAGTGAAGACAAGCCCATGAGGCAGCAGGACTCATACATCTTCACTCCTGATTTCCTCCTG
Organism: Lepidochelys kempii; assembly: GCF_965140285.1. Lineage (NCBI taxonomy): Eukaryota > Metazoa > Chordata > Testudines > Cheloniidae > Lepidochelys > Lepidochelys kempii. The sequence continues at coordinate 101,560,906 of NC_136381.1, read as the reverse complement.
TACCTCAAGCTTTTTTTGTGTTTGCATCTTTGATCCAATTCATGTTTAATAATGGCTAGAATGGTATCAGTCTCTGAACTAGTTAAAAAACAAGAAGTGTTGCTGTAATGCTGAGAGCATGAGCCACAAGTTTCAGGTCAGACTGAATGTTTGTGGTTGTTACTTACTGTACAATCCTAAAATAAAATAAAGGTCTTATGATAAAAATACAAATAAATCCTTATGTCTTGCTATTATAATGTCTGTTTCCATCAATTATTGATTTTTCAGGCATACCAGCATTCATTGTGCATAGATTTATATTTCTAACAAAAATCGTCCAACATGTTTTTCCATTGTTGTACTTAGTGTGTGATCCCACGAGTATAAATGGTGTTTGGTAGTGCCCCCTTTTGTAATTGCTTTAAATTAAGCAGTAATTAGAAGCCCACTAATTTCAGTCTAGTCCCCATAGGTCAGGACTGAGATCACTGGCAGAACAGTTAGAAAGCATGAATTACACATCTCCTGTTCCATGACGGCCAAGTTTGTATTGGAGGCAGGTCAATAATTTCTGCTACTGTCAGTGGCAGCCTTTTAAGATATCACAAGGATGCAGACAGTGTTCGTTCATTCTTAGGCAAGTGCTGGTACTGGGGACAAATTTTTCTAATTGTGAGTTATAGAAAAGCAGGACACATGAGATGGCATGAACCACGAGTCTCTGCTGCACAAGGGTTCTTTGGCATGGAGATGGAAGCCTCTGTTGACTTGCTCCCTACTTCTGAAGACTGATGGGGAGGCCACTACTGCCCTGCTTTTCTTCTGTGCAGACTGCAGGATCCCTCCCCCCAACAGACTTTGTATCCATTCCTCTTAATTGTCTTTCTTCCCTCCTGCTGCAAGAGATAGACTTTTTTCTGTGTCCCTGATTACAAGGAGCTATTTAATCAAGGCATGGCGACTTGAGAGTGAGTTGATAACAATGAGCTTTATTGATTGTCTGCCCTGAGTGTTCATGCAGCATTGACTAAAATCTAGTCCCAGCATACAATGTGCTCTGTGTGAAGAGTTTGATGAGTTCTCTGTGGGACATTCTCCTACATGGTTGTTCCAAGGTTCTGTCTGGAATCTGGAAGGAATCTCCTCTTATAGCCCATGAAGCCAACTTTATTCTTAGAGAAGCTTTTTGGGCTTTGTCCAGGATCCAGTTTTTCTTGGCAAGGCTTCTAATTTTTTTCTTGGGAGCAGTGAAAACTCCCTAAAATGTCCTGCTCTGCCTTCTGGCTGAAGTATGTTGCCTCTTTTTCCCCAGTGAAGTAGTACATCTGTGGAGCATAGAGACTAGGTAACTGGCTGTCATGTCAGGTTTCCTAAACATACTTTCCTGTCATGTCTCACTCGTTGGTTTGTATCAAAGCAGAGTCTCTGCTACTAGCGCCATTGCACATCAGGGTTAGAAAATAATTTCATTAAGAGAAAAAAAAGTGTTTAGTTAACTCAAAACCAGTCTATTCCTCCAACTTTTCTCTCAACCCCCTCCCCACCCCAAGACAGGCTCATGATAACACTTATACTTCTGTTCCCCTTTTTGTTTTTTCCTCCATCATAGATTCTAACTACTATGTTCTTTAATTTAACAGCTTCTGCTACACTGAGGAGAGTGTGTCTCCACACAACCACAGTTTTGCTACTCTGAAACAATTCTATTTCAGTAAATGTACAGGCCAGCTCACTAATGACTCAGTAGCTGAATTAGTGTGTAGGCATAGAGAGGTATCTGAATTTAATTGGGAGTATTCCAGTCAGAAGGAACTTGGAGACTACAACTCCCATTATGCCTTGGGCAAGAGAGAGCCTTCAGATGCCAGGGGATGCAGGTAGAGCATGTGATGAGCTCCATCTGGGTGGGGTTGCTCAGATGGCCAAGGGAGTGGAGATTGCTTTGTGGAATTCTGTCCAAGCCTGGAGCTGCTACTAAAAAGCTAGAAGCTGCTGTGTCTTTGACCAAGCAGGGAGCCATGGAAGCTATGCTGGGCTTCACTGGAGCCAGTGCAGAGACTGTTGCTGGGTCCAGAGCTGAGTGAAAGCATCCTGAGTAACTGCCCCCTATTTTGTTTGGAAAAGTGCTTGCAGGGGAAGGGGGATATCAAAGAGACTTTAAAGGGTTTCTCTGAACCTGAGAAGAGACAAAGTGATCTTATTGTCTAGGATCAAAAGTTACTGACCTCTGGTTATAACAACTCCCGTCTTCAGAGGGGTTGCGCAGCTTGCCAGGATCTCAAGTTAGATTTGCTCTGCCCTTTGTTGCCTTGGCTGGACTGTTTTACTGGACCAACAGAGTGCTGTACCCAGCTTCAAGATCTTCATGCGCGCCAAAGCGAGCATTTAGAACACTGGCATTCGGAGGAGTGTACATTCAGGGGTGGGGTAAATGGTGCCAGTTTAAATGTAAGTTGGTAAAATGTCATTTACTACTGTAAACTGCATTTAGTAATTGATTTATTGAAGTGGGGTTGTGACATTTGAATTAATCTCAATCTGTTATATCATGGTTTTTCTAAATTGTTAAGTAAACAGGCCTGGCCTTACCATCAGGCGAACTGAGGTGGCTGCCTCAGGTACCAGACTGTGGCAGGGCTCCACTAGGACCCAGAGTGTAGAAAATTGTGTCTTCTGCTTGGGCATATGTATTCTCTCTGCTCTAGATGCACAGAGATGGTGGAGTGCTGTGCTGGAGGAAGGAGGGCACAAGAGACATAACAGGCAGGCAGGAGAAAAGGAGAGAGGGAATAACAGAAAGCAGCAGGAGCTGCAGGGAGAGAGGAGAAGGAGCCTCTTATGTACCTCTCTAGCACCCCCAGGAATCTGGACTGATTAACACCAGCTTTTTAGGGAGCTTCCTGTTTCCTGCTGCTTCCCTGAACCCACTTGAGGAGAACAGGCAGTCAACTGAAGTAGTTGGAGCCAGTTAGGCCCTTAAGACGCTGATATCTTCCCTCACTCAGGCCCTACTACCCGCCTGCTTATTTGTCCCCTTCAATTGAGTGTTGAGAGCCACTATAGCTGGCACAGAACAGCAGTCATGAGTGAAAGAAGAAAACGCCTCTCTGGGGCAGCATTCAGAAAAAGAAAGAAAGCAAAGGACGCTTTTCTAACTAAGCAGGAAGGAGCTCTCCTGAGATACATAGACACAAATGTTCACGGTGAGCCTTCTGGCCCCAGTGAGGATGTGAGTGGTGAGGAGATGCCTGATCTTCCAGTTACTCAGAGTGCAGGTGACCTGGCAGCTACTGTACAAATGGATGTACCCATGCACATTCCTGAAGAAAAGTGTAGATCAGAGAAGAGTATGGTTGAGGCGCAAGAAACAGCTGCTGCTGAGTTTAGTCCCTTAAGTCTAGGTGATCCAGGACTGTGGACACACTTGAGCAGTAGCCTGAGGGACTTCCATGTACTGCATGGGCCACAGCAAGTGAAAAATTTCATGTTCCCCAAAAACAATGAAAATAGAAGTTTCCATCCAACACATTACTGGTGTGAAAACCCCAATGGTGACAAAGTGGAGAGGCCGTGGCTTATGTACTCTAAAACCCAGAATGCTACATACTGTTTTTGTTGCAAACTCTTCCAGTCGAATGTTCCAGCCAAACTGGGTTCTACAGGAACAAAGGACTGGAAAAATCTGACTAGAAATCTGGCATGCCATGAGAAGGCAGCAAATCACCAGAGAGCATTCCATAGGTGGAAAGAGCTTGAGATGAGACTAAGGTTAAAGGCCACCATAGATGATCAGCATCAAGAGAAGATTGCATCAGAGTCTCTTTACTGGCAAAATGTTCTGAAAAGGCTCATTACCATTGTGAGAATGCTTGCTACCCAAAACCTAGCACTGCGTGGCACTTCAGATCATCTGTATGTGCCAAACCATGGAAACTTCCTTAAAATTGTGGAGCTGTTGGCTGAGTTTGATGCTGTACTCCAGGAGCATCTAAGAAGGGTCACCTCCCAAAAAATGTACATACACCACTACCTTGGAAAAACAATTCAAAATGAGATTATACAGTTACTGGCAACAAAAGTCAAATGGAATATTGTGGCAGATCTGAAGTCAGCAAGGTAGTACTCTGTTATTCTGGACTGTACACCTGACATCAGCCGTACAGAACAAATTACTTTAATGGTGTGTTTTGTAATAACAACAGAACCTAGTGAAAATGTCCCTGCAATGGTGACTGTCAGACAGCATTTTCTAGAATTTATTGTCATTGATGATACTACAGGAGCTGGTATGACAAACATGCTTCTTAAAAAGCTGGAAGATATGGGAATTGCGATAGCTGCCATGAGAGGTCAGGACTACAATAATGGTGCCAACATGAAAGGAAAGAACAGAGGAGTGCAGACACGGATCCGAGAGTTAAACCCTCGAGCTTTTTTTGTCCCATGCAGTTCTCATTCATTGAACTTGGTGGTCAGTGATGCAGCAGCAGCTTCTAGTGAGGCTGCTGAATTTTTTAATGTAATTCAAAGCATCTATGTATTTTTGTCTGCATCAACTCATCGATGGCAAATTTTGAAGCAACATGTGGGAACATCCTGTCTGACACTGAAACCACTGAGTGACACACGATGGGAAAGTCTAGTGGAGGCGATAAAGCCTATCAAACACCAAATTGGGAAACAGATGATGCCATAGTTGCCATGATGGAGGATAATGCTATGACAGGAACTGTTCATGAGAAAACAGTGGCAGAGAGAAATGGAATCACCACAAACATACATAACTTCAAATTTCTATGTGGCTTAGTGTTGTGGCATGACATAATTTTTGAAATAAATGTTGTAAGCAAGAGACTCCAAGGTGTTGACCTTGATATGTCTGGAGCAATGGAACAACTGGACAAAGCAAAGTCATACCTACAGTCTTAGCGGTCAGATGAGGGATTTCAAAACATTCTGGAGAGTGCACAGAAGTTGGCAGAGGAACTTCACACTGAAGCTATTTTCCCACCCAGTCAAGAATGCAAGAGTCACCAAAGAAGAAGACATTTTGATTATGAGGCATGGGATAATCCCATAAAAGACCCCAAACAACAATCCAAAATTGAATTCTTTATCCAGGTGCTAGATTGTGCAAGAAGAACATTTCATGCAGCTCAGGGAACACAGACGTATATTTGGGATGTTATATGATATTCCAAAACTCCTCACTATACCTGAAGAAGACCGTACACCAGCAATGCAGGGCACTAGAGACAGTGTTGACACACAATTACATATGCGATATTGATGCGAGTGATTTAGGTGATGAACTGAAAGCCCTTTCAAGATACATTTCAGCAGGATCAACTCCAAAGGCTGTTCTAGAATATATGTGCACAAATAAGTTGACCACCTCTTTCCAAATGCTTTTGTTGCTCTGCGCATACTTCTAACACTTCGTGTAACAGTTGCCAGTGGAGAATGCACCTTCTCCAAGCTGAAGTTAATAAAAACACATCTATGCTCCACAATGACACAGGATAGGCTGGTCGGCCTTGCTCAATAGAGCATGAGCTGGCCCAGACTGTGAACCTTCAGGAAGCAGTTCAAATCTTTGCAACCAAGAAGGCACGGAAAGCACCACTTTGATTATTCAAACAGTTAAAAATGCCAGTGTTTACTATGCAGACAAGAAAAGTTACATTTGCTGTTCAGGCGTTTGAAAGTTAACTGTTATTTAAAATTTCTGAACAAGGCATTTTAAGTTGTTAGTTCTCCTTTATTGGGGTGGGTAGCAGAGTAGTACCATGAGAGGAGTAGAACAGGAAGAAGGCAGAATTGAAACCTTTCAAAATTTTGGCCCAAGCGAGGGGACATGGGCGCGTCATTTCAGTTCCCTTTCTCAGGTGCCAAAATGTTGTGGGCCGGCCCTGTAAGTAAAAGTGTGTTAACTCTAATCTAACAGGATATTGGTTGTGTATTGTTTATAATTAGTTCTTTTGTACTATTAGTACCATTACAAATATTAGCTCAGGTTTATTCCTGGAGGCTCCCAAGGCATTCCTGTGAGTGTGTACAGGGCCAAGCCAGGTGAAATCACCACCAAGATTATATAAGTAAAAGGACTGCAGCAGAGAGTTTAATAGAGGATTCCCACCTATCCAACATTACCACTGGGCTACTCAGGATCTCCTTTACCGTCAAAAACATTAAGCACCTGGGCACACAGGTGAGAGTTGCCTTCTCCTGAGTAACCCAAGAAGGCAAAGGAGGACAGAGTTACAGCTGTTACTAGTACAACCATTTTTTTTTATAACCAACCTACTCCATTTTAAAAAAACAAATAGTTCACTAGTTACCGCATTCTGCCATCTATCCAGTGAACAATTCTTTGGCTGTTTGTCGCTGACCAGGAATAGAGTAGAGTTGCCAATTTTGGTTGGATATATTCCTGGAGGTTTCATTACATGATATAATCTTTAATTAAAGATTAACCTTTAATTCCTGGAGACTTAAGAGCAATCCTGGAGTTAATTGAGTTACTTGTTGGCACACCAACCTGGCATTGGCTGGCATGGGACAAAGTCAGTGGCCACCTAGGAATATCATTGTTATTATGCTTCATTGGATGGGCATTTGGCACTTCGCAGCAGCAGTAAGGAGAGAACTCAGACCCTCCCCCCCTTAGCCATACACTCCTACATCTTAAGGTAAATGAGAGTTGCTGTTAGCAGTATAGGACCTATGGCACACAGATGAGCAACTCTGATTCTATCCAGTTCAGGGCATGTATAGATACACACACACCACATTACTAACCAATAAAATACATTACATTGTATAAAGAAAAAGAGTACTTGTGGCACCTTAGAGACTAACCAATTTGTATAGTCTCCAAGAGCTATTTTCTTGTTCCAGGAGATTGCTCTGAAACACTCAAGGGAAATATACCACATCTGCAATGATGACTGCTGAAATAGTTGAGAATCGGTTTATTTGGAGAGTTTGGATTGTTCTATAACTGTTTTTTACTCTGTAAATGCATGTGGAAACTTCTGAAAAATAACTACAAAACATAATGTTACTGAAAGGCATGGAAAAACCTGTTTAAACTCAAGACTCTGCATCTGCACTGCAGTTTCAGGTTTTAAACCCCAGTATATGTTTCAAACTCTGACAACTTTTCTTTTCTGCTGCTCCTTTGCTCTGAGCAACCTTTTCTAGCCTGGCTTTAGTTTCCGTCACTGTATACTAACTATACTAACGATACTGATTTCAGCTCCCAGACTCAGGGCACGTCTACACTGTCCTGCAGTTCCAACTTAGGGGTATGAATAGCAGTGCACACTTAAGTGCTTGCTACACTGTAACTACCTGTGAGGACTCTGTGGGCATGAATGTAAAGGTTCCTAGTTACCAGTTCCTGTCAGAAGAGGACTATGTTAATATGAAGCAGGAAACTTTTGGTTTGCACAGCATCCACACAGGGGAGTTACTGTGCAGCACGCACTTTGGCGCTCACTCCTATTCACACCCCAGTAGTACGAATGACGGGGCAGCGTAGACAAGCCCTCAGACTAGTCAGAACCTCGTCATTAACAGAGGATTCTCTGTATTCAAAATGGAAGGACAGCAACTTTACCAGCAACATTCCGTGTAACCTTGACAATCATTACATACTTTTATAGTCTTCTTTTTCGTATCTTATACTTTGTTGTAAAATTCTTGGGCTAGATCCTTAGCTGGTGTATGTTGGTGTAGCTTCATTGACTTCAGTGGCGTTATGGTAAATTGCTTCAGCTGAGAACCTGGCACTGTTCAGGAATCAGTGGCTATAGTCGTATGTGTGTGTACACAATGCATATGTATGTATAATGTGATATAAAATTATATTTTAACCAGTTCATCCTTTTTGCTTATTTGACAGATTGCCTGAATGCCGAGTCCATGGTTGTGAAACCCATCACTCCAGAGAGCTGGAACATGTACTGCATTTCCAGAACAGCTCTCCAGGACTCTATGTACAGGTATGAGGCAGGGTAATATTAAATAGAGTACATGGCCCAGATCATTGGGGTTGAGGAATGCATGGTAGAACTTGTGGGGATGTGGATGCAAAGGTGGGTTTAAGTTCCTGGGCTGGTTGTGTGCTAGTCTGGCACCAGAGTGTAGGTTAGAGCTCTAACTTGCACTGGTTGCCAGTGGCAACCAGAGATAAACTGAGGCAAAATGATATGAAACAGGCCCATGCCCTTTTTCCAAGCTGGCTGCAAGGAGCCATTATACTAGCTGTGTGCTACTAGAATATCCTCCTTCTTCCAGATGATTTGTCCATGACCAGGTACATTTCAGGGGTGCTTTGCACCAAGAGTGGGGCTGAAAAGTTGGACTTGTGTGTGTAACATAACTCATAACATGCCCATACCAATATTAGAAATGTAATTGAATCAGAGTCTTTCTGACCAAGAAGGAATCTTAGTGAAACGATTCCTTTAGGAGATTAGGAATTTTTAAATGGTTTTGGCCATGAGTTTGCTCACAGGTGTGGCGTTAATGATGCTGTTCTTTGCAACCACAATTTCCAAGGTATGAAATAAATACTTCTATATAGCGATATTATTAAACTAACTGACCCTTTAAGGGGGAAAAAGCCAGTTCACCTGTGATAGGCCAGCTGACTTCCAGTTGGACTGGCTCTTTGTGGGGGGTGGAGGAGGAGGAAAGGGAGAGAGGGAAAAAGGAGGGCCTGGAGACTCAGGTGAGTTAGTCAGGAAATGGGCAGAGAGAGCAGACATGGCACTCTTGGTCCTTGGTCCCTGGGGCTAGGGAGACAGGCCAAAAACCGGGAGGCCTGCTCAGGAAGTTCCCTGGGAGGGGAGGCAATGAGAATGTGCTGGGGTGGGAGAATTGTCCTGGGCTTGGGAGGTGGTGCTCAGTTAAAATCCTGCCGTAGACTCTGGAGCAGGAGGGATTGAAAGGCAAAAAGGAGGAAATCCCCTGGGAGCTGTAGCCTTGGGAGGTTCCAGGAGCAGTTTTGTTGTTCTGCCTTATGTTTGGGTACTAAAACTAGCAGAAAAGAGATGCTGGGTGTGTCAGTGGGTCCTTTGTGAGCTGGGGAGAAGGCCAGCTTGCTCCAATCTTCTATTCTGTATAGATTCTTACCCTGCCCTCATCACTGGAGTAGCTGAGCCCCTTCCAGCAATACAGTAAGCAATGTGACTAACATTAGTTCTTTCTTCATCCTCCCTGCCAGTGGGGAGAATTATGTGCAGTGTATTGCTTTGGTTTGGAAGGTTTTTTATTTTATTTATGTATACCCTGCTATGTATTTATGATAGAAAAAGCAGGTTGAAGGAGTGTACCTTGCTGTTGGAGTGGAAGGTGATGAAGTTTCTGAGGGTCCTTAGCTCTTGCAGGAGTTTGTTCCACAGTCTCAGCCCAACCCCCAAGCAATCTCAATTCCTGACACAATCAAGATGATTCCATACATCCGCACTGTTGTGACTTTTGGGATGTCTGAAGGGTTGTGAATTAATGTTTAAATTTAAGGACCAGTACAAAAACCCATCTTTGAAGGGAGTCTCTCCCAGCCCAGCTTTAGAATCCAAATACAAGACTAAAACCAGGGTGATTTTTGCTTTGTCTTGGAAAAACCAAAACCCAGCAAGTGACATTTTAGCAATATCAAATCCAGATGTGGTTGCCAAATTCTCTCTCACCTTTTTTATTTTATTTACTTGTTTGTCTACATGCTCAATACAGTATAATGTTGATTAGGACGGGCAGATTGGAATCTAACTTTCATTCAAAACTCCAATTATTAGGAAGCCTTTTTTTGTTAAGTGCTTATAGATTCAGTAAACATTTTATTTCCATTTTCTTTGTTTCCCCAAGACTGGAAGTGAAAATGCTGAAGTAGATTTCTATTGCAGTGGCAGCTAGAGACCCCAATCCATTGTTAGGCACTGTACAGATAAATAACAGAGAGAGTCTTTGCCCTAAAATCTAAGTATAAAACAAGAGGCAACTGGTGGCTACCGCAAATAGAGCAGGGGTGCATATGGGAGGCTCTGTGACCTAGTGGATAGAGCATGTTCAGGTGGGTTCTATACTTGTTTTTGCTGCTGGGTTAACTTGGGCAAATACTTCCCTCCTTGTGCCTCAGTTTCCCGAGGTGCAAATGATACTGATCTCCTTTGTAAAGTGCTTTGAGGTCTACTGATGAAAAGTGTTAAATGATAGCTAGGTATTATTATTATCAGGCAGTATTTGTTACAGTCTGGCCTGGTCATGCCATTCTTATTCTGACACAATTTCCAGTGAAATTAAAAATGTAGAGGAAGTTTTGTCTGATTAAGGAGTGCAGGATCGGGTGATATCTGATTTAAATAAAACAAGGAAGTATGGCAATCTCATGTAAAAAAAAATCTCTTATAAAAAACCATCTAGACTTACTTTTCTAGTCTTTGGATAAGCAGTTGTAAGTGTCTGCATTTTTGGAAGCTTTTCTATGCTTAACCTCCAAAGAGTTAGGGGGTTTTCTACCACTACTGTTCTGCTTCCAGCAAAAAATAATTGAACTTTTTTTTCCCTTACTCACTTTATCAAATAAGTTTGGAAAATGTTTTCCTTTGTAATCAGATCAGAGTGAGAATAGAACTTTCTAACATGCTTTGTATGCTAGGCATTTGTAATCTCATTTCAGAATTGAAAATTAACAGCCAAATTCAGACCTGGTGTAAGCAGTTGCACTGACAATTCAAACTCATTATCACCCAACCCCAGTCCTGTGGAATTTAATGGGTTAAGCTGCTTAGACATACTAAACTATTTTTTAATATGGTTTGATTCTGCATAAAAGGGATCAAACTGGGAGATGGGGTGAAATCCTGGTCCCAATGAAGTCAATGGCAAAACTCCCATTGATTTCAATGGGGCCAGGTTTTCACTCTTGGTGCCTAACTCAACTTTTAGTTCAAAGAGGAATTAAATCAGGGAAGTCCGATGGCATGTATTATACAGGAGGTCAGACTAGATAACCACTGGGTCCATTCTAACTTTATAATCTATGAATCTCTGGATCTTTACTGCACCACCCCCTCCTTCCAAATTATGGGGAACTCCAGACACAGACTAGCACCTTTATGGTTAAGACACCTCTGAGAATTGCCAGTATGGACCAAAATTTACTGTGTTATATTTATGGATCATTTTTTTAGCCCAGATTCAAAGCAAGGATTTTTGGTTTTTTTTGCTTTTTGTTAAATCTGGATATAACACAGTTTTGTCTTCTCACACACAGACAGTACTAAACTGTTGTCATCTACTTGCCCCCTGCTGTGTTAAAAGGACACAAGCAGCTAGAAATTGACTTTATTTTAAAAAATGAGTTAAAAGTAACTACAGGTAATGAGTGTTGCCAACTCTTGTGACTTTATCTCATGATAGGTGGTGTTTTTCTTCTGTTAGAATTAGATTATCCCTTGAGAATCTCAACTTTCATTAAAAAAGTAAGTTTCTGGCCTTTGTGGTTGGGAGGAGAAGCTTAAAAACATAAACCCTAAACGTTTCAATGTCAGAAGGCAAATAAAAAGACCCCAACATTTATTATTTTTAAGATCTGATGATTTTTAAGACAGTCTCTTGATTTTTTGGGTCATGACTTATGATTTTTGAATGCATACGGTTGTCAACACTGGGTACCAAACCTGCCACTGAGTGCCTCTGTCAATTTTTGTACTATCAGTCACTTTTTAAAAAAAATTCTCTTCCCTTCTGTTGCTGAGTGAAAGACTCATCCAAACTAAGGAAACTGACTACACAGGAGAAACAATGAAGCCAAACACACACACAGTGCTGTCCACACACAAGTTAAACTAAAAATGTCTATATTTCTCTTTTCTATTATAGCAAACAAAAGTGTTGTTTAGAACAGCAAGTAAACAAACTACACATAAAGTATTATTTATTTTTTTAAATTGACCACGTTGCTAAATGCAACTGTGCATACCACAGTGCATGTCCTACTGTAGGTGGGAAAACAAAACCATAGAAATTAGAGATGGTGGAATCTAGTGGGTCCTCCATTCCATTCCCTGTCAACAGAGGAATGTTCTCTACAGTGTATTTTATAATACTTAAGGCAGAATAGAATCCAGCTTGTGCTTACATTGGAAAACACGTGGTTTTTGTCAGTAAAACCCCAGAACTTGAAAAGTACAGGTTTATTGGTTTAAGACATGTAAGGCATAGGAGCATTTTGGACAAAAATCACACTTGAATTCAGTAAGGCCTCAAACTGTTCCTTTGTACTCATTGAACCCATTAATGGAAGATGAGAGTGTGATGGGTTGGATTCCTTGGGAAGCCACCTGATGTGCTGAGATACCACTGAGTCTACCTGTTCTGCCAGCATGGGCCCCCTATAATCTGTCTTGCTGAGCCAGGCTCTTAAAACCTACACACACACATGCACACACAGAGGCAGGGCCACACCCAGCTGCAGATCAGCTCTGGGAAGACTCAGTTTAAGGGTCTTGCTCCAGCACTAGATGTCCACCTCCCTTGGGTGCAGGCCCAAAGATATATGATGAAATTTGCCTCCTCCCTCAATGTGGAGAGAGGGTGCACCCTTCTTTCCCCCTCAGTTAGAAATCACAGAAACTGGGTTTACTAATAAACAAAACAAATTTTATGAACTATAAAAGGCAGATTTTAAGTGGTAAAAGGGGTAACAAACAGAACAAAGCAGATTACTAAAATAGTTTCATTAAATAAATTATTTACAAATAGTATTTCTCACCCTAGATATTGTTGCAGGCAGTTTGCAATGTTTCTGTGGTTCAGAGTTCCAGTTATATTCCTTTTCAGACTGGACCCTGTCTCAGTCTGGTCTCCCCCTTTGCCTTCCCTTTTGCAGTCTTTCTTCTTGGGCAGGCAGGCCATGAGAGGAGGAGTACTGTTTGCCTTCCTCCCCACCCTTAAATAGGATTTACATAAGCCAGGAATCCTTTGTTTCCCAAACTTGACCCCCCCCCCTTGCAGTGGAAAGTTACAAGAAGTCCCAGGTAATGTTTTAGGATATGGTGACAAGAGCACCTGACTCTAGGATCACAGCATTCATGAGTCAGTGGCAGTATGGAAAGTCCACAGGAAGGCCAAGCTTTTCACAGTCTATTGTCCTCACTAATGGATCATCTGCCCTGTCTGTCTTTTCCGTTGTTGTACCTGAAGTGTTAGCAGTGGGCGTCACCCAAAGTAGCATAGTTGAAATATAGATACATTGTCAATATTCCTAACTTCAGATACAGAAATGATTCAGTAAATCATAACCTTTCTACATGAGCCATCTTGCATAAAGTATATCTCAGTGATGTCATATTCATATCATAATCATACTTTCATAAAGAATATGGAATGACATGTCACAGAGAGTTACTCTAAAATAGCTAGCATAACTATTCTTGGATTCCTGGTTCACCTGCTGGGTGCCTGTCTCCTTGTCGTGCCAAACTGTTCTTGCCTGTTTTTCTTGTCAGTACCTATAGTAGCTTCATGTCAATAAGCCCTTGATCAGCAATTTTCATTTTCAATTTTTTTATGACAGATGTGATTCTGGAGGCATTCTTTGAAATCTGATGGGCTAGCTGCTGCAGGCAAATATCTTTCCACTTATCTGCAGGACTTAATCCATTTTAACCACTGTAAACTTTTGTCATTTAAAGGGATACCATCAACTTGCCATCTGTAAATGTTGTAGCTACTGTTGCCTACAAATAACTCCTAAAGTTACTAGGTCAGAAAAGGATCAGAGAAAAAATGTTTTTCTCTGTTTTTTTTCCCAGTTTGTTTATTTTCTGCCTTTGACAGTACTTTGTTTATAGTCAATTTTACTATTTTGGAGATGGCTGGGCAAGAGGGATAGCCGATAGCGGCAGCAGCAAAACTGAATCTGAAGATGCAACAGACAGCAGTGTACACAGAGAAAGAAAAGCGGGGTGGACATGCAGGCCTTAGTATAGCCCTGATTCCGCAAACACTTAAGCACACTCAACTTTACTTGCATGTGTAGTCCCACTGAAGATTGACTACGACAGGATCAGGGCCAGTGTTTGGGGGGGGTGCTCTCAGACCTGCAAAAAAGACTTCACAGGGGAGCAGACTAAAAATCCTTTCATTTATTTCAATGATTCTTTTTAAATGTAGAAGGTAGTATTTCAAGTTTCTATCAGATTCGTGAATTGTTTCAAAAATTAGTATACTTAAAAAATATGAAGCTGATCATTTCTTTTCCATGCCTCTCTGGGAAAAACTCCTGCTAACTTTTGAATCCACAGTAGCCAATAGTAGTATTTTATATAAAAAGTCTTGCTATTGATGAAGAGAGAGAAAGCAACCAAGACTGAAATGAAAACGATTTTTGATAGAGCTTTGTGAATCACAAAGGTCATTAGGGCTGTCTTTTTTTGCTTAGAAATTTGTTGTTGCTGTTAAAATTTGTGCAGAGTATTTTTTTTTTTACCAGTGTTAAAAAAAATCCTACTCTGACATGAATTGGCTGACTTGGATTTGCTGCATTTTTCCTGTCGTTACAATGTTGGGTCAAATTTACTGCTGTATAAGCACGTGAGACTTGATGCCATCAATCTGATCCTATTGTTTTTAAAGGTCTTGTGTGGCTTCTCAGCGTCTGACTTGTTGCCTTTGAGCTTGGGAGAATTCTCCCCAGTAAGGACTTCAGTGGACTTGAATATGAATTCAGCATGTTTGATATATGGCCATCAGATGGAAGCAGAATACACAGCCCATGTGTGTATGCTTGTTGTGTCTGTGTGTGCTTGGGGGGAGAAGGGAAGGGATAGAATCTCAAGGAAGCAGCAAAGAGGAGCAAGAGCAAACCTTTTCCCTCCTGACTTGAGTTGGGAGAAGAAGAGATATGTAGCACCTGGGAACTCTGAATTTCTGCTGAACAGGGTCTGGCAATAATGTCATTTATTTTAACAAGGGGTGGGGGGCATGTGCATGTGTGGGTAGGTTTTTTCCATTTTTTAAAAGTGCAACTTTTATACTTCATTGCCTAAGTGCTACTTCAGCATCAGTTGAAAGTATATAAATAATATGCATGTATATGTTCATCTAAGACTTTGAAAACCAGTAAATCAAAAATCTTTCTTGGGCGGACTTTAATTCTCAGGACAGGACCAGTACAGTACTCTGTAGATTATATAGACCTGTGGTTTTCAGTCCTTTTTCATTTGTGGACCCCTAAAATTTTTTGAATGGAGGTGAATTTTGAATTGGAAATCTTAGACATGGTCTGCAGACCCCTGGTTGAAAACCACTGTTCTATGATGTAACAACAACCTTTCGCGGACCCTTAGACATAGTATGGGGACCCCGAAGGACCCAGGGACCACAGGTTGAAAACCACAGATTGATGTAGGTGATGTTTGCCAAGATGGTGTATTTAAAACAGGTACCAGCTTTTTTACTGCAGTGCTGGGAGGGAGAGGGCAGGTCATGGCCCTCTCCTATCTCTTCCCCATTTGTTAGACTGGGAACAGTGCATCTGGCTAACAATATGTTCTACCTTAGGACGGAGCAGAGTATGATTCTCCATTGCACAGGCAGCTGGGCAGTATACACTGCCCCCTTAATAGTCACAGTCTCCCCTCACCGCCCCCCCCGCACTGTTTAAAGGCTTTGTTCTGCTGCTCTGTTCGTGCTGAGTAGTTGAGAACTGTTCCAGTATATAAGGTGCTGCTCAATGTGAGTCAGTTAGAACCCTGAGGAGTTAAGGAGATGAAGTTCTTATTTTGTGGAGCAAGAGTGAAAGAGTATATGTGGTTGTCTATGCTTTGTAGTACATCACAACTCTTTTGACCTTCCTTGGCTCCAGCTGAATTCCCACTTCCCAGAGTTAAATGATACCTTTTGGCCCTTGAAAGTGCTTTAATCCTCTCTGAATGTTTTCTGGATAGTAGCCTTTTCAGGTCATTTGATCGAATACAGCTTAAATCTTAGAAAATATGTCAATGAATTTCAATACTCAGACATGTAATTCATCTTCATACATCTCTGGTAATGCGAACACACCTGTGGGATGTTTTCCATTGAAAACATGAAGAGAGAACCTGTAATAAATCTCAGAGTGATAGCTTTATCATGACTGACAGAGCTCCTGGAGGCCTCTTCTTTATGAGTATAATTTGGGAGTATATAAAGGAGAGATTGATTTCCACAGAACCTTTTCTTTTCTCTAGTATTTATCCCTAGTCTATATAATCCTCCATCCCTTATATGTTATATAGAAGAAGAAGAATACTTTTTTTTACAAGTCAACATAGGTCAATGTGAACATAATATACTTTAGTACCTTGTAGATGGGTAAGTTCCAAAACAGAATGGTGTGCACAATTTACCAGTGAGTTACTGTTACAGCTTTTCCTTGTCAGGACTTGTTGTTATTCTGGATCCTTTGGAAACAGAAGTTTAACCCTTTGAACTGTACCAGCTCACATTGGAAGGTAAGGAAGAAATATTTTGAAAGTGTGTCTCTGGGAGTTACGAGAGGTGACTTAGCTGAGCCATGGCAACGTATTTTGTGTAGGAATTCGAATGAAAATCACTTTTTCAGGCTGAGAAATTACAATCATTTTGCTCCACATAATGTTTAGCACTCAATATTTTCAGCAACTAGTAGCCAAATCTTTCTTGTCTTACTTGTATGAGCAGTCTTGTTGATTGCACTGGGACTACTCATATGAGTAAAGTGAGAAGAAATTGACCCATTCTAATGAATCATCACAGTATTCTTGTGAGATTGGATATGTATAATTAGCTCCATTTTATAGATGGGGAAATTGAGATATGAAAATTGAAATAACTTGCTCCAGGCTTGTAGCCCACACTGAATCCCCTAAACCAGGCTGCCTCTGAATAACCTTTTCCACAAATTGGTTATGTTTGAAGGTCCTTGCTTCCCTGCTTTCTCAATGTCATGACATATTATACCATTCATTATGAAGTATGATGATGCATCACTGTGTTGTGTTACATGACTGCAATAATTCCATGTGATGAGTAGGAAAAGTGTTAATGGTATATTTAACAATTACATAAATGGAACATCAATGGAAATGAGAGGACTTGAGTGATCTACAAGAACACAGATCATCTTCCTTCTATTAATTTTTATTCAGACCAAGATCAGCAATAGATATTTTTCATCCCTGCTCCTTTTGTTTAGGAGCAACACAAAATGAGGAAAACATAGCTTGATCACAGTGGCAATAACAATCCACAGTTCATTTCTGTAGACGTCAGAGATATATCAGATATTTAAAAGCAAAGGGAATTTAGGTCTAAGTGAAGTAAGAGTATTGCAATGCAAACAATTATTTACTGAATAGTCATTTTCATTTAGAATATTATTTAAATGGGAATGTTGTGTTGAAAGTGTAACGTGATTAAACAAAAATGACCAGTTGATCAAGAGCCTGGCTTAGGCTACATCTGCCATCATCTCAACAGGAAGAATCTTTCTGTGTTCTTCAAGGATTTTATGCTCATCTGTATCACACCATGCAGATTACTTGAAGGAACTGCTTGCCAATCTTATTTGTGTGTGTAATAAATAAATATAGAATGCTGTGATTTTTCAAAGAGAAAATAAACAATCAAAGTGCTGCCGAGTGGCTGGTAGGGTGCAGTCAGATGCTGAGCAATATGAGAGTCCCATACATGCACCTTAAGCTTGATTTGCACACTACAGTTTAGCTCTCATTTAGGCCTCTCCATAATTGAGGTTTGTCAAGGTTCCTCCCCCACTCTGAACTCTAGGGTACAGATGTGGGGACCTGCATGAAAAACCTCCTAAGCTTATCTTTACCAGCTTAGGTCAAAACTTCCCCAAGGTACAAAATATTCCACCCGTTGTCCTTGGACTGGCCACTACCACCACCAAACTAATACTGGTTACTGGGAAAGAGCTGTTTGGACGCGTCCTTCCCCCCAAAATACTTCCCAAAACCTTGCACCCCACTTCCTGGACAAGGTTTGGTAAAAAGCCTCACCAATTTGCCTAGGTGACTACAGACCCAGACCCTTGGATCTTAAGAACAATGAACAATCCTCCCAACACTTGCACTCTCCCTTTCCTGGGAAATGTTGGATAAAAAGCCTCACCAGTTTGCATAGGTGACCACCGACCCAAACCCTTGGATCTGAGAACAATGAAAAAGCATTCAGTTTTCTTACAAGAAGACTTTTAATAAAAATAGAAGTAAATAGAAATAAAGAAATCCCCCCTGTAAAATCAGGATGGTAGATATCTTACAGGGTAATTAGATTCAAAAACATAGAGACCCCCTCTAGGCAAAACTTTAAGTTACAAAAAAGATACACAGACAGAAATAGTTATTCTATTCAGCACAATTCTTTTCTCAGCCATTTAAAGAAATCATAATCTAACACATACCTAGCTAGATTACTTACTAAAAGTTCTAAGACTCCATTCCTGGTCTATCCCCGGCAGAAACCAGCATATAGACAGAACACAGACCCTTTGTTTCTCTCCCTCCTCCCAGCTTTTGAAAGTATCTTGTCTCCTCATTGGTCATTTTGGTCAGGTGCCAGCGAGGTTACCTTTAGCTTCTTAACCCTTTACAGGTGAGAGGAGCTTTCCCCTGGCCAGGAGGGATTTCAAAGGGGTTTACCCTTCCCTTTATATTTATGACAAGGTTATTGAATTGTAACCAAATGTGTTATTTTGTAATATTGTGCTCTATTGGTACCTCACACTCCAGTGTGAATAAAGGACAATGCATAGCTTTCCCCCTTGCATTAGGAGTGCACAAGCCATTTTCCTATGACAGTTGAGCTATACTAGCTGAT
The DNA here is from genome assembly GCF_965140285.1 of Lepidochelys kempii. NCBI lineage: Eukaryota > Metazoa > Chordata > Testudines > Cheloniidae > Lepidochelys > Lepidochelys kempii. Next base: position 101,542,048 of record NC_136381.1, on the reverse strand, counting down.
GTGCAGGGGGAGGGGACGGAGCGAATGATCTGGCCACTCCCTACCTCTAGTTTACATGGAATAGGTTGGATTCACTCATGGCACTAGAAGAAACTGGCACAGAACCCCAGAACTTGAAAATTCTCCCAGAAGGGATTGCAGGGTCACAAGTTAAGTGCAACCTCCCTTCGCATAAGTGTTTTTAGGCAAGCAGTATCCTAAAAGTTGGTAGCACTTTCTGTGAAAGGGACATGGCTAGGGCAGCTTTTAGCAGCCTCCAATGACAGACTGTTATGGAGTTCCCAGTGGAGATTAAATCTGCATTTCCTTGGCGAAACCCTGAGAGGAAGGCAGTGGTCGAAATACTGCCTGTTGTCATTAGGTATAAATTTATTCCTTTGTTGGAAAGGGCTTCATTGGCACAAGAAGTTCCATTTGCCCCTCCTACATCACAGGGATGTATTGAAGCCAAGTTTTACTTACCTGCACATCTTCATATATTATTGAGGTAGATATGGACTAAACATGGTCAGGAAAGAGAAGACATTTTTTTCTACCCAAAGAACTATTCAGGGCACTGCACATATGGCAAAATGCTCTGTAGAAACGAAGAAAACTACACTGAAGGTAAAGCATTATGCAGTTCAATAAAAGGTTGCCCTACCCAATCAAGCAAATACACTTTGCCACTGTGTGTAAAGAGGGTCTCTTCCAATATAGCTATTTCCATTAATGTATGAATCTTCTAATCAATATTAAACATTTCTTAGCTTCTCAGATCATGAGAATCCTCTCTTTGGCAGCTGCTGTAGTTTGTGGGGACTAAATCCTGATAAGGTGTAAATATGGCCTGACCTCTGTCCTCCTCTCCCTCTAAAAAGAAGCCAGTGGTGATAAAAGGTTAGATTTAAGACAAAATTAATTACTTTTTTTCATTGTGCCAAATGGGTGAAACCACAGGATCATTCCAAAACCTATGACTTATTAGAAGATCATATTAACATCAATCTTGAATTCATCCTGTGAATTTTGGAGAGGATAGGAGTCCTGTAATTCAATTTAAGCCTCAGAACAACCACTACCATTTAAATAAAAAAAATTGTTTACAAAAAAAGCTTTGTTCTCTCCAGGTCTAGGTTAAGGACCATAAGCCTATGGAAACCAATTTAGAAAATGAACATGGCTGAATCTTCAGTTATGATTTTGTGATTATTTATTGTTTGTGTGATAACAGCAACTAGAGGCCCCAACTGGGTTCAGGGTCCTATTGTGCTGGGCACTGTAAATACACATAAACATTGTTTATGATGTTACATGTAGCTACAAGCCATAGTGAAAAGCTGGCTGTGTCCATACTTTGGAATGTAGCTGCATGTGGCAGTAAAAGCCTCTGGTAGTGGGGAAAGGCTTTGGCAAATTCCCACTCCAGAAGCCTTTCACTGCTGCGAGGAAAAGCTGAGGCAGCGGGGAGGAAGTGTAGATATGAGAGGCACTGCTTGGGCACATGGGCAACTATGTAGGGTATATGCTCTAAGGTTCTGGTGTGTCTTTCCTTTACTTGCCTAAGTAGTGTCTCACCATCCACACTGGTACTTATAGCCATGCTAGGGGGATGTACAGTGTCTGTCCTCTACACACTGCTGTAAGTGTAGATATAGCCATAGTGAGACACAGTCTCTGCCCCCAAGAACATACTCTAAATAGACAAAACAAATGGCAGGAGAGAAGGACTACTATTACCCATATTTTACAGATGCAGGACTGAGACAAAGGGAGATTAAGTGATTTATCCAAAGTCACAAAGGCAGTCTGCGACTGTCCTGGGAGCTATGAATGCCAATGCGCTGAATCCAAGGCTGGAGCCTTAACAACAAGGCTATCTTCCTCTTGAGTATAATCTAACTGTATGTTTAAAGTTGTTTCAATAAGACACTTGCATATAGAATCATAGACATGTAGGACTGGAAGGGACCTCAAGAGGTCATCTAGTCCAGTGCCCTGTACTCATGGCAAGACTAAATATTATCTAGACCGTCCCAAAAGGAGTTTGTGTAACCTGCTCTTAAAAATATCCAGTGACAGAGATTCCACGACCTCTCTAGGCAATTTATTTCCACGCTTAACTACTCTAACAGTTAGAAAGTTTTTTACTAATATCCAATCTAAACTGCCCCTGCTGCAATTTAAGCCCATTGCTTATTGTCTTATCCTCAGAGGTTAAGGAGAAATTTTTTTCTCCCTTCTCCTTGTAACAACCTTTTATGTACTTGAAAACTGTTATTGTGTCCCCTCTCAGTCTTCTCTTCTCCAGACTAAACAATCTTCCCTTTTTGGTCATGTTTTGTAGACCTATAATCATTTTTGTTGCTCTCCTCTGGACTTTCTCCAATTTGTCCGCATCTTTCCTGAAAATGTGGTGCCCAGAACTGGACACAATGCTCCAGCTGAGGCTCAATTAGCGCAGGGTAGAGTGGAAGAATTACTCTCCTGCTAATACATCCAAGACTGAAGTTTACTTTTTTTGCAACAGTGTTACACTGTTGACTCATATTTAGCTTGTGATCCACTATGACCCCCATTAGTGTTTGTGTTCAAAAGTAATTTGATAATCACACTCTTTTTTGTAAATAGTCAAAATGTTGCTTGAGAGAGGTGTTCAGCTTTGGTAAGTTGCATAAATGTAATCAGAAGAATAAATTGGTTTTGTCTTCTGATTTAGATTACAAACTCTTTGGAGAAGAAACCATGTCTCCTTCTAGTAAGTATGAACAAATAATAAGAAATAGCCCAAATTAAAAAGCTGAGTTACTAACACAGTATAATACTTCCAGAAGAACCTTAGTCAACAGTGAGTTCTAGTAGTTAAAAAAGATGGAGTAAATATAGCAGAGGCTCTGCCTTGTTTGAACTTCAGAGCTGCTCCTTGAGCTTAGTAAAAGAACAAATGCTTTGTGAATCTTTGACCCAGGTTATGGCTCCATTAGTGGCTTTGGCCCATTTTTAATTAGCTGATATGTGCACTATAGTTTGCTAATAAAGAGTGCTATGATTTTGCTGTAAAGTCCCACCTGAATGTTACACTTGCAGCGTCCAACATTACACCTTCTGGGCTCTTCTGAGTCATCTCCATTTTAAGTGGGAAAGCGTATAAGAATATCTGAGTTCAATGTAACAGACATCATGATAACTGGAGCTCTCCTAGCTGGTGCTGTAGCTCATCAGTTTTTGACAGATGGATACCCAAATTCTCCCTGTAATTAGTGTGCTAAGGATGGCAAATGATAGCCCTAGGCCACAGATTACTGGCCTCCCCATGGCCCCTGAAATATTAGACTACCAGTGCAATAATTTCACTTTACAAATGTGAGTGTGTTTTCTGGTATTGAGAGAGTAGGTATGTAGAAAGTCACCGAAGACAACACAGACGAAGGAAGGTTTTCAAAGAGAATTATTTTTAATAAGTGAAAAGTAAACATTTAAAACATTTTAAATCACTAATTTCCTATTCTATATTTTATATGCTTGTCACAGCATCACTCAATAACTGTTATCTACAGTTCTGTTGACCAGCTAATGGGGATTACAAATAGGCACTAAAGTGTATATGTGTGTGTGTGTGTGTGTGCGCGCATTGTGTGTGTGACATAAAAATGAGAAGTCGCTAGGTTTTTTTGCCTATATCATCGCTGGGGAAAACTTTACAAAACACTTGATTAGGCATGTTTTTAAAATCCCTCTTTCCCAGTAATAAAATCACCATTGAAAAGGGGCGGTGGCAGACAGCTTTCTGAAATGTCTAATGAAATATAAATGTGAAGACCTTTGGCTTATGAAGTGTGGGACACTAAAGGGAGGGTTATCAATGCCAGATAATTTTTTTTCTAAATTCTATAGCTGTTCAAAGGAGTAACCAAATTCCTTCTCTCTCCCATTCTCCCCACTGTCTGGCTTCTATTTGCTTGTTTTACATAAGTTTCTTCCTCTGGGAAAGATAAACTGGACTGCTTGTCCTCCCATAATAATGTTGCATATACAGATTAACTAGGCACTGGATTTTATCAAATCCTAGGGGACTGCTTGTCATAGAGGAACACCAGACTCATGACCTAATGCAACTGGGACTGCCAGCTCTACTCAACTCATTAAGCTGACCTTCTCCTAAAATTCCCAAATGGGTGTGGTGTGCCCCCATGAGTGGGTAATGCTAGTGTAGTGTTCCTGTTACATTAACTGCTGTATACATCCAGCTATCATGCTGACTGGATACTAAGCACTTCACTGCCCATCTACCTCTAAGTCAATGCTATTTAAGGCTAATCACATACTAACTGCATATCCCAGTGACAAAGCTGCATCCCCACTCTGTCTGTATTGATCTCCCATCAGTCATTTGTAAGTGACCGTGCTAGACATGGCCCTTGGGCATTTTTCCAATACAAAGCCACTTAACATTAAAATTGCAGGATTTCTTTTGGCTATTTTACAAGTCTTTATCAAAACCATTTAAAAACCTACCTTTAATCATAACTACTCTATGAATTTTTTTCACCTTTGACCCATGATCCCTTTAAAATAACAAGAACATTTGTGCACCATAGTGCCCCTGCTTTGGGTTTTATTCATTGCCTGAGGCCAGGCAGCAGTGGTGAAAACCTACTGAAAAGAGAGCTTTTCACAGAAGCATACACATGTTTGCCTCATTCTTAACAACACTGTTAAAAAAGGCAATCAGGTTGTTGCTAGAGCTTTCCTATATCCTTCATGTGTCAGATAACAAACACTGCCTTCCTTCGTTTCTTTCAAATAATAGAGTCGTCCCAACCTCCTCCATCTTTCATCCATCCTTTCAGTTGCTTTTTCCTGCAGCACACCCTTTTGTTTCTTGGTGTGGAGATTGTACTTGTTTTGCACATACATGTGGAATGCCAAATTGATTCACGTTACTCTGCTTTACCTCTTACACAATTTTAACAGAACGTATAATTTACATACTGTTTAGATCACTGCTGGATTTGGCTGAGAGGCTTCCATAGGCATTGTCCCAGCCATGCAAGAAGAAAGCAAAATGCAGGCGCTATGGAGGCTGCACTTTTATTCACTTATCTGGGAATTACCTGTCAATAAATCATACAGTGAAGGTCCATTCCTAATAATTTCCACCTATTTGTGGAGGACTGCCCTCTGGGTCCCAGCCTGTTCCTGGAATCTCACCGTTGTCCCTTTGTATGAGGTTTAAGGTGCTAGGGAAAGGAGGTTGTCATATAACAGCATAAACAATGTCTGCACTGGACACCTGCCAGCAGCTAAGTTACAAGAGCTTGAAACTTGCCTCCTGACCTACCAACTGGCTCCTGGGGCTGCTGTGGGGAAGGCAAAAAATCCCACCACATCGTAGACAATCTGGTGGTGAGGGAAAAATTCCTTCCCAGTCATGAAAAAGGCACCTAGCGCAATGCCCACATCAGACCACAAAAACCCAGTCCTATTCTGATCCCATGCAGGGGGCACGGGTGGCTGCTGCTGCTCTGAGGTAAAGTGGGACTGTATTTGATGGGAACAGACTATAAATACCTTCCCTCATGCAGGTGACAATGGGCCAGTAGCCCATCTGAGCCATCTCTGGTCCACCGCCTGGCTCAGACTATACCTCCTACCCCAACTTCTTAACCCCAATGGAGAAGGGAACCCTTAAAGGAACTCTGACCTCTCTTGTTCAAGCACTTACTTTTTAAATATTGCTCTAATCTAGTCCATGTTGGCCTGCCAAGCTGGTAGAAAACAGTTTGGTTGGGAACAGTGTAGCATTTAAGCACAGTTCTATAAGGTCTCATCCACAGTGAAACACAAACCTTTACTTGTTGAACTAGTTTGAAACTTATAATGCATCTTAGATGGGCCTTCTTTTATTTCAGTGAGGGAATTTGTTGGTATATTTGAAGGGCCATATGTTGAGTTGACACTAACAACTATAGGCAGTATGCCAAAGGACTACTCAGAGAGACAAGGTGGGTGAGGTAATATCTTTTATTGGACCAACTTCTGTTGGTGAGAGAGGCAAGCTTCTGAGACTACACTGCCCATAAAGAAGGACTCAAGCAGGCACTTCTTCTTGAGTTTCACCTTATCTATTTTTTTTAACTATTTTGATTTGTGTCTCATAAAATGCATCAGTTACATATATACTGAGACTTTCCTACAAGATGTTAATGGAGTAGTGTACAGCAAAAGGTCATAAACACTGTGACTGATCCTTTCAGAATAACATCCAGGAAAAGCTTTCCCTAAAAAAGAAGAAGTATTTATAGCAAGAGTAGGAAAATACAAATGCAACTTTGGGGTCCATTTGTCTAAATCAATAGTTCTAGAAGCTTTTAATCAAGCATATCTCTTCTTAGGACTGAGGCTAACTTGTAGAACACCTCTCACTCCTATTCCAAATTACATATTTTTTGCAGGAAACAAAGTGCTTGGCTATCTGAAAAGATATTTAGGATACTATACAATTGACAAGATTGAAATAAACTCACTTTTTAAGGTGATGCATACAGATGCCCTGTTGCAGCCCTTGGGTCTGGCAGTATTGGTGTGCTCCTGTTGGATTTTAGCACATTTACAAATTTGGTCATGATTGAATTATACATGATTCATAAATTATTGAAAAGATTTTTCTTTTCTAAGGAAAGATATGAAGATAATCAAAAGAATTGGCAAAGAAATATTGAATGGAAAGAGGTAATGGTAGGATTTCTAATGTATTTGTTCATGAAGCATCTGGAAACCCTAAAAGAAAGAAACTCACAGCAATTGTCATTTCTTGGTGTTTGACAGATATTTCTCTATGTAACTAAAGCAGCAGTTCAGGGATCACAGTCTGAGAGCTGCTGGTCTTAATGCCTTCTGATACCAATGTGGTCTTGTGGTAATTCTTAGAACTGGGCAATAAGAAGGCACACTCTAAGCCATACCAATTGAACTATGCACTAGCCCAACTTTTATACAAATATAACTCTTTAATTCATCTGGGTTTAAATTAAGCATGTAAATACTAGTATTTAAACTCTGACTGAATAATAATCATTTTCCCACGTATTCATGATGAATATCTTTCCAGAAGGAAACATTGTTGGTACCTGTGTAAATCTTTAACACTAACCTGGGTATCTGTCCTCATTTTTTAAAAAACAACAACAAAGTTCATTACATTATATAAAACTTTATTAGTATTGAAAACATAAAAGGGAAAGGGGAATATAGAAAAGGAAAAACACCCTTACTAAATGTAATATATAAACACACAAAATATGTGTGTACATACACATAAAATACAGAGATGATGGTGCACTATGAATAGTGTCTATGGCTGTTTTAAGATATAATTGTCTAGTGTACTTTTCTCCTTACAGTACATTTTTATGATTGAATTGACTTATGAAAGGAGTCAAATCAAGAACGCTAAATACTGAAGTCGTCATTCATGCAATAGATACAAGCAAAGATAGTGGGAGTTCATATTTCCCATGCCACCAGCCTCAGTTCTAATCTGGAAGGCCTACTTCAGGGGCTAGTTCAGTCTCCATGCCCATTCAGTCCCTTATCTCACTAGATGTCCATTAGCGCTAAATTTGCATGTCTCTTAGGACCTAGACTGAAACCACTAATTCATTTAAAAGGGGCCATCAAACAACTGTCAGGTAGCAATAACTTTTGGACACTACTGATGTGAGCTGGAATTGATCCAGTGACCTAGAGGTAGAGAGCTCTGTATCTCATTACCAATTCCTTGAGCCATATAAGATTAGTTAAATTTAAAATATAAATATAAATTATATATATATATATATATATAGTGACCCAAGATGATGGAGAGTCCCTCAGAGTTTATCCTTGTTCCAAACAGAGAAAAGGCAGGTCTGTGTGTGAAATGCTGAAGCTACAACTCAAAAACATTCTAAAAGCAATATAGAAAGGTTTGTTTCCTCACTGAACATATGGCTTCTGTGCATAAAACAATAAATGATATTAAAGCTGGTATGGAGGACTTCCAAGAGAGAACCTCAGAAAAATGCTGGGAGATGCAAAATAGGGAGATATAAACATCCGGGGAGATAAATGGACTGGGAATCAGGACACAAAATAGGATGGGGAAAAATAAAAAGTTTTCGGTACAAAGAAATGTAAAGGAAACTTCAGGAAAATAGAGAAGCTGACTACCAGCCTCATGCTGCTCACAGGTGATGAGGGGAAAAAAGAGAAGCTCTTTGTTTCCTTAAGGGAATGAGAGAAACTTCTAACTCATCCCCATTCAAATTTCCTGGAAGTATTGTGGGGAAGTATTGAAGGAGTAAGTCTCCTATTCTCCCCTTAAAAATGCCAGGATGAATGAAAAGGGACTGTCCTCCTCCCTTGAAGAAACCTGAGAAGGCCTCTCTCAAGAAGATAGTGGCAGGTAGGGAAGGTCTGCTTCCCCCAAATAAGTCTCCACTTCCCCAATTCTAAGCATATCCATTTCTGAGTTTTATTTCTTGTCTTGTTCTTTTTCTTTAACAAAAGAATTAGTAAATTCTCATTACCCAGAATCAGTTGAGGCATGCCTAAATAAAGTGCGTTTAGTGGGGTATGTGTGTGTGTGTGGGGGGGGGGCTGCATTGCATTAACATTCCTGAATACAAGCTTTTTAATGCGCTAATCTTAGGAGGACAAAGTCAACATTCAAATGGTAATTATTTTGAAAGTAAATTGATCAATTTGTCCTAAGCTCCATGAAGATGAACTGAGGTCAATCCACTTTGCCTATTAAGATTTTGAAGATATCTGGTTGGATTACGTTCACAGTTTTCCACTGGGATTTAAGGCAAGAAAAGAAAAGACTGAGCTTTAATATTAGACTTTAGGAAAAACAAACTTTTAATGCATCTGGAATCTGCCCAGTCTCAGCAAGCTGTCCATGTAAATAACTTCTCAGTTGTTAGCTTTTAGCACAGTAGCCCTCCCTGTGGAGATGATAAAATGGTTGCTAACTAAACAGAGTTGAACATGCTTGACTCTACAACCTTGGTGTGTGTGAGTGTGGAGCAGGGGGGTGGGACGTTAATGTGAACTGTTTTTAGTATTTGTGAAAGGTTAGTTGGACCAATATAACATGCATAGAAATGAGACTGTAAAAAAATTGGAAGTACTCTAGTCAAGCCACTCTGGCGTTTCCAAACTCCACTCATAATCTGAGAATAGTTGATATTTTTATGCTAAAATTATCATCAATGAAATATTTAGCATTTAAATAGTAATAGTTAGGCTTAGGGTTAACACCACATTGAGATGAAGTGGAGGTTCATACCTCTCTTAGAGCTATTGTTTCTGTCTGTATGTAGACTCTAAAGATAGCATAGCACTGGATCGCATGAGTTCAGAAGTTTTCTTTGCCACCGTAAAGCTTAGAAGCTTTTTATTTTTTTTAAATGAATGATTAAATTCTGCAGAAAGTGACAAGAGTTGGCACGGTATGCCATGGAGTAGTGACTCAGTCTAATTCCTGAGCATGGGCATTCCATCAGCAAAGCAGGACACCCCCCCCCAACCCCCACTACCTCACATGTTCTCTGGATGGACATCTTCTGGGTGGTTGGGGTTAGGAGGCCTGGATAATTCAGTCTCCCTAAATCTTTGGTGCTTCTTCTGACATTGTCAACAAAGGGTTCCATTTTTAGGCCTGTCTTTTCAATGTAAACTCCTGTCCAATAAGAATTAGACTGAGCCCTCCAACTCATAGGTTGCCTTCAAATGGTTATTTCTTTCACTCTTCACCAGTCTTGGGCAAGGTTTGAATCAGTGATATAACAGTGAATGTCTTTGTAGCTCCTACCAATTCCCTGAGTCATCCAGTTCCCTAATAAGATTGTATTCCTATCCTGAAGCCTGTGGCATCCAAAGAGGATATCACTGATTGTAATCTTAAGAATTTATCAAGAAAAGGAGTAATTTTTACCATTTCTATTATCAATGCAGTCATTGGTCACAGGAGTGGAATAGCACTATACTGTTATCTGGTCTTATAATCTTTGTAACAAAAAAGAGGAATCATAATTTTAAAGGCTCATATTTTTAAATATCAGTGAACTCCTGTCATGGTATCCTGTGTAATCAAGAGAATTGTCTTCCATATTCATACTGAGAGAAGCTGTGTAGGTCTAAGGATTCAAGAAGCAACACTATTGATTATCCAGAGATCCTGATGCATCTCTACTTATATTTTATAAATCCATTCCATTATTGGAAAATCAGCCACTTGAGGATCACAGTTGTTGATTGCACAGGAGTCTTAGATTTCCCTGTAATATTCATTGGGCCTTCTGCAAATTCAAAAGTCTTTGGAGATATATAGAATGTGCCCACAAGGCCAGACATATGCCATCTGTATGGTTGTATATCAAACTAATAGAGATCAGTGAAGGGATTCATACTTTTATTTAGGAAAGGTATATTTGTCAAGTATTATGTTGTTTTTCTAAAGAGACACACTTGGCAAAAACAAGGAAAGGAAAGGAAAGTGCCTGCCCTGCAGAAAAAGCAGAGAAGGAGCCTAGCTTTTATTGGAAGAAGGCTTTGTTTAGTCTTACCCATTGTAGTGTATAGTAGTTTGTCTGGTTGCCACTCTTTTTTTCCCTGTGAGCTGGTGATGTGGGGAAGATTGAAAGTGATTGGCTAGTCAAAGGAAATAATACTGAAAAAAATATATTGGCGTATTAACCCTCACTTAATTATTATGATGCTTTAAGATGAGAGCCCTGTCCATTTAAGAGGCCTTCTTCTTTGCAGGGAACTTCCTTCCTTGCAGAGTGAATACTATTGTTTAACAATGAGTTCCTGGGTGGTTGGGAGGAGCAAAAAATAATAATCTCCCTTTTTGTAGTGAAAGATTTTTAAGTAGACAAGATTGTACCTTATTCTCAAAGTATTTCTCTTAATAGGTATAATAGTATATCAAATATTTTAAGAACAATGTGAAATTGCATAATTTCATTACTACTTCAGGATTGTTCTTGGCTAAGGTAGTTCAGACCTGGAGTTGAATTTCCACATTTACCACATACAGTAACTCCCCACTTAAAGTTGTCCCGATTAACGTTGTTTCGTTGTTACATTGCTGATCAGTTAGGGAACATACTTGTTTAAAGTTGGGAGGGGGAGGAGGAGAAAGGGGCTAATGAACCTCCTGCTTGCTGTGCGGGGAGGGAGAGTGGGGGGCTAATGTCAGGGTGTCCCCCACCTCCCTGCTCCTGCACCCCACTTACCCCATCTTCCATAGAGCAGGGGGGACACACGACAGGGCTCAGGATGAAGGGAGCTTCCTGGCAGCAGCTGCCATCTCAGCTTGCTGATTAACTTAAAAAGGCAGTGTACTTAAGAGTGGGGTCAGCGTACTTAAAGGAGCAATGCAGATCTCTCTCATACACGGGGTATGTGTCTCTGTCTGCCATGCTGTCTCCCCTCCCTCCATTCGTGCTCCCCTGTACAGTGTGCGGCTACATTAACAACAATGAGTTAACCCTTGAGGGCTCAGGCAATTGCTAGTTCATCATTTAGCAGTAAGACATCCACTGGGAAATATCCCACCCTCTGACTTCACCACCTCAACCAAGCTTCACAATCATCATCACTGTGTACCAGTATTAAATTCTTTGTTTAAAACAAATACTCTGTGTGTGTGTGTGTGTGTATGTATATATATATATATATATAGTCTTTTGTCTGGTGAAAAAAATTTCCCTGGAACCTAACCCCACCATTTACATTAATTCTTCTGGGGAAATTGAATTCGCTTAACATCGTTTCGCTTAAAGTCGCATTTTTCAGGAACATAACTACAATGATAGGCGAGGAGTTACTGTATAATTGTCCCTCAAACATATACTAATTCTAGAGGCTGATTACCCAGAGTAGTTCCACTTAAGGCAATGGAACTACTGATACAAATAAGCACTGTGTAACATGACTTTGCTCAACAGAGCTTTCAATGTCTCTACTTCCTGGACTGAGCTTTTAAAACTAGCATTCAGTGAGCCCAAACTCAACCTTTTGTCGATAGTAAACTGAGGGTAATAAATAAAGCGACACATAAGCATTAAGAGGGGTGGCAATTGTGATTGTATTTATTTGCATTATTAACAAGATAATTAAAGATCCGCTGTAGATCTAAGGCTCTGGACCAATGTGGGGCTGAGGTCAGAGCATCAACTTTAAAAACAAAACATTGAATAAGGCCTCTAGGAACCTTAACAACATTTAACAACATTTAAATAAACAAATTATATACTTGCTAAAAATAAACCAACATATTCTAATGCATATAGGGTCATAGAAGGTATAAACAGAAAAGAACTATGGATCATTGAATCGTATCCTTGCCAATGCAGTGTACAGTTTTCCTAATATTATTCGATCAAATGAGTGAGCCAGAACAGGGAGCAGAAAAGGAACAAGAACAACAACCTCATCCCTATTTGCAGTTTGTAAAACAACAACACTACCTTAAAATTAAAACAAAACAAAACAATTAGAGATTCATAGATTCCAAGGCCAGAAGGGACCATTGTGATCATCCTGTCTGACCTTCTGTATAATACAGGTCATAGAACTTTCCTAAAACAATTCATTTTAAACTAGAGCATATCGTCAAAAAAAAAATCCAACCTTGATTTATAAATTGCCAGTGATGAAGAATCCACCAAAATCCTTAGTAAGTTGTTCCAATAGTTAATTAGCCTCACTTGTTAAAAAATGCGTGCGTTATTTGCACTCTGAATTTGTCTAGCCTCAACTTCCAGCCACTGGATCTTGTTATTACCTTTATCTGCTGGATTGAAGAGCCCTTTCTTGATTATTTATTCGCCATGTGCATACTTACAGACTGCGAACAAATTGTTCCTTAACCTTCTCTTTAGTAATTCAAAGACATTGCGGTCCTTGAGTCTATCATTGTAAGGTATGTTTTCTAATCCTTTAGTCATTCTTGTGGCTCTTCCCTAATCCAACACCATCCTTCTTGAATTGTGGGGACCAGAACTGGACACAGTATTCCAGCAGCAGTTGCACCAGTGCCAAATTCAGAGCTAAAATAACATCTCTACCACTACTTGAGATTCCCTTGTTTATGCATCCCATGATCAAATTAGCCCTTTTGGCTACAGCGTTACACTGGGAATGCGTGTTCAGTTGATTATCTAGCATGACCCCCAAATCTTTTTCAGAGTCACTGCTACCCAGGATACAGTCCCCCATCTTATAAATGTCCTACATTCTTTGTTCCTAGATATATACACTTATATCAAGCTGTATTAAAACACATATTTTTGTTTTTGCCCTGATTATCAAGTGATCCAGATTGCTTCGTATCATTGACCTGTCCTCTGTATTTACCACTCCCCTAATCTTTGTGTCATCTGCAAACTTTATCAGTGACTATTTTATGTTTTCTTCCAGGTAATTGATGAAAATGTTAATTAGCATAGGGCCAAGAACTGATCCCTGTGGTACCCCCATAAACACAGATGTTTTTGGAAATTGGAGGATTGGGCCAAAAGAAATCTGATGAGGTTCAATAAGGATAAGTGCAGGAAGAATCCAATGCACAGCTACAGACTAGGGACCGAATGGCTAGGCAGCAGTTCTGCGGAAAAGGACCTAGGGGTGACAGTGGACAAGAAGCTGGATATGAGTCAACAGTGTGCCCTTGTTGCCAAGAAGGCCAGTGGCATTTTGGGATGTATAAGTAGGGGCATAGCGAGCAGATCGAGGGACGTGATCGTCCCCCTCTATTTGACATTGGTGAGGCCTCATCTGGAGTACTGTGTCCAGTTTTGGGCCCCACACTACAAGAAGGATGTGGATAAATTGGAGAGAGCCCAGTGAAGGGCAACAAAAATGATTAGGGGTCTGGAACACATGAGTTATGAGGAGAGGCTGAGGGAACTGGGATTGTTTAGTCTGCAGAAGAGAAGAATGAGGGCGGATTTGATTGCTGCTTTCAACTACCTGAGAGGTGGTTCCAGAGAGGATGGTTCTAGACTATTCTCAGTGGTAGAAGAGGACAGGACAAGGAGTAATGGTCTCAAGTTGCAGTGGGGGATGTTTAGGTTGGATATTAGGAAAAACTTTTTCACTAGGAGAGTGGTGAAACACTGGAATGCATTACCTGGGGAGGTGGTAGAATCTCCTTCCTTAGAAGTTTTTAAGGTCAGGCTTGACAAAGCCCTGGCTGGGATGATTTAATGGGGGATTGGTCCTGCTTTGAGCAGGGAGTTGGACTAGATGACCTCCTGAGGTCCCTTCCAACGCTGATATTCTATGATTCTATGATTCTTCATTTACAATTACATTTTGCAAACGATCAGCTAGTTTTTAATCCATTTAGTGTGTGTCATGTTAGATAAAGTAGCTATAGTTTGAATGAATTGTGGCTCTTTTCATAAACCTTCCTGGATGACTGTAGTCATGGAAGGGAGTGTTTGGAGACTGGAACACATTCTGAAAGAAAAATCTCACTATTACAAAGGGTAGGGAATCCCGCAGGTTACAGAGAGAACTGAGTCACCTTGTAGACGTTTCTCTTCCACGTGAATATGATTTAGAGTGTAGGATATTTGCTTCAAAAGTCAGACTTTTTCATTCAAAATAATCTGACCAATTGTAAAAATATAGCCCTTTAAAAAAGAAAGAAAATTGCATAGAATAATGAGCATTATTATGGGAGAAACAACTGGGATCTGGTAAGAGATAGTTCATAGAATCATAGAATATCAGGGTTGGAAGGGACCTCTGGAGGTCATCTAGTCCAACCCCCTGCTCAAAGCAGGACCAATCCCCAATTAAATCATCCCAGCCAGGGCTTTCTCAAGCCTGACCTTAAAAACTTCTAAGGAAGGAGATTCTACCACCTCCCTAGGTAACGCATTCCAGTGTTTCACCACCCTCCTAGTGAAAAAGTTTTTCTTAATATCCAACCTAAACGTCCCCCACTGCAACTTGAGACCATTACTCCTTGTCCTGTCCTCATCTACCACTGAGAATAGTCTAGAACCATCCTCTCTGGAACCACCTCTCAGGTAGTTGAAAGCAGCTATCAAATCCCCCCTCATTCTTCTCTTCTGCAGACTAAACAATCCCAGCTCCCTCAGCCTCTCCTCATAAGTCATGTGTTCCAGACCCCTAATAATTTTTGTTGCCCTTTGCTGGACTCTCCAATTTATCCACATCCTTCTTGTAGTGTGGGTCCCAAAACTGGACACAGTAGTGCTTAGGGGCCTCAACGAGACTATGACCATGCTGTGCTAGACAAAATAAAATCACACAGTGAAAGAGAGACAGTCCCTGCCCAAAGAGCTTACAGTATAAGCAGAAAAAAAACTTGGAAGGGAAAATGGGCACAAAGAGAAATAGTGACATGCCAACATCACACAACAGGTTGGTAACAGAGGTGGGAATAGAACTCACGCTTCTTGACTTTACATCCAGTGCCCTATCTCCTAGGTCATGCATACCTTTTAAAGAAATGCATGGAAGTGAATTAAATTCATTATTGTTTATATGTTGAAGGACATTACATGCACAAAGTGCTTTTAAAATAGATTATTTTTAAATTCTAGACAAAGAACATGATCCCTGCAGTGAACATCTTACACTCTTAAGATTTCCATTAATGTTAATGTTATCCTGAGAGAGGGAAGAAAGCAATAAAAGAATGCTATTTAAATAAAACTCTACAGAAGCTGTATTGTAATATGACTTAAAAGATTTAACTAGTAGTGGCCAACGGTGGCCCCAGAGAACAACTGAAATGATAATGAAAATTGTATTTACGATTGATGTTATAAAAACACATAAGTCTCAATTTCAAAAGACTTGGGCTCCTACATCCCATTGAGTGTCAAAGTAATTGAGGCACCTAAGTCACTTTGAAAATGAGACATAGACTCTCAAGTGACTTAGTCTCTTTTGAAAATTTCATCTTTTGTCTCCTTCATAGTCTCTTTATCATCTTGTATTGTAATTTCTTGGTCTTTCTGCACGGGACACTTGCTTTTTATTTGTTTTTTCTTCAGAAATATCCTGCATTCAGGCCATTTGTCTCTGATCATGCAGTGAGATCTGCACAGGCTTCCTGCACAGAGCCCTATAGACCTCACTGGGGCTCTGTGCATATGCATAGGACGCACTGCAGGAGTAGGGCTATCGGCATGACCCAATCCAGTGGAGCATGTAAACATGTGAGTAGTCCTTTTGACTCTGGTGAGACTACTCGGAGGCTTAAAATTAATATGCTTGAGTGCTTTGCTGGGCTGGGGCTAGACTGCTCAGAACCCTTTACCCCAAACCAACCTAATTTCCTTCTTTGAAAGGGTTATTGGAGTAGTGAAAGAGGGAGCAGTAAATGTGATATATCTTAATTTTAGTAAGGCTTCTGACACAGTCCTACATGACATTCTCATAAGCAAATTAGGGAAATGTAGTCTAGATGAAATTACCACAAAGTGGGTGCACAACTGGTTGAAAGACCTTACTCAAAGAGTAGTTATCAACGGCTCACTGGTAAACTGGGAGGATGTGTCTAGTAGGGCCCTGCAGGGGGCAGTCCTGGGTCTGATACTATTCAGTATTTTCATTAATGACTTGGATAATGAAGTGGAGAGTATGCTTATAAAATTTGCAAGCTGGACGGGTTGTAAGGACTTTGGAGGACAAGATAAGAATTCAAAATGACCTTGACAAACTGGAGAATTGGTCTGAATTCAACAAAATGCAATTCAATAAAGACAAGTGCAAAGCACTAGAAAGGAAAGATCAAATGCACAGCTACGAAATGGGGAATAACTGTCTAGGTGGTAGTACTGCTGAAAAAATCTGGGGCTTATAGTGGACCACAGATTGCATATGAGTCAACAATGTGATGCACCTGTGAAAAAGTCTAATATTGTTCTGGGGTGTATTAACAGGAGTGTCGTATGTAAGACATGAGAGGTAACTGTCCTGCTCTACTTGGCACAGGTAATTGGAGTACAGTGTCCAATTCTGGATGCCACACTTTGGGAAAGATGTGGACAACTTGGAGAGCATCCAGAGCAGAGGAGGATTAAGGTTTTCTGGGGCTCTGAGCCAGAGCAAGTGGGGGCCCACCACTTCCGCCTGCAGTCCCACCCTTTCTGCCCCTTCCCTGGGGCCTGTCCCTGTTCCATCCAGGGTCCCCCTATTCCACTGCAACCCCCAACCTATTTGCTCCTTTCTCCTCCCCCCTCAAGCACCCAGACCCCTGCTGTAGCCCCAAGACTGGGGAAGCTCTGTCCCTGCACCACGGCCCTGGGGCACAACAGGGAGTGAGAGCTCCTCCAGTCCCAGGGCTGCAGCAGAGGTCTGGGTGCTGGGGCTTCTCATACCCTGCCCACCCGGCGCTTCTGCTGGAGAGGAGGGTTGTGTGCAGGGGACTCCCCTGCCGCCCCATAGCTTCTGCCAGGGGTGGAGTTGGCCACTGGGTTATTTCCACGTCCCACGGCTTCTGCCAGGGTGGGAGTGCTGGGTTTTCCCTTGGCCAATGGCTTCTGCCGGGGTTGGGGTAGGAGGACGTTGGCAGCTGCCCCGCCTGCCCAGTGTTTCTGGGAACTGGGGGCATCTCCTGAAGCCCGGGCTTCCGCTTTCACCTCACGCTGAGGGCAGGGTTGGCGGGGTGCTGAGGGCTGCCCTCCCTGCTCGGTGCTTCTGGGGACGGGGGGAGGGTGCTGCTGCTGGGACTTCCCCTGTCGCCCTGTGGCAGATTTCTGCTGGGGGGACACCCATTTTTTCTGGAGCCCCCCAATTGGCAGGGCCCCCTGGGCACAGGCCCTGTGGGCCCAGTGGATAATCTGACACTGTCCAGAAGAGAGCAATAAAAATGATAAAAGCTTTAGAAAACCTGACGTATGTGGAAAGGTTAAAAAAAATAACTGGGCATGTTTAGTTTTGAGAAAAGAAGACTGAGGGGGGACCTGATAACACTCTTCAAATATGTTAAGGGCTGTTATAAAGAGGATGGGGATCAATTGTTCTCCATGTCCACGGAAGATAGGACAAGAAGTAATGGGCTTAATCTGCAACAAGGGAATTTAGGTTAGATATTAGGAAACACTTTCTAACCGCAAGGCTAGTTGAGCTCTGGAATAGGCTTCCAAGGGAAGTTGTGGAATCCCTATCACTGGAGGTTTTTAAGAACAGACTGGACAAACACCCGTCAGGGATGGTTTAGATTTACTTGGTTCTGTTACAGTGCAGGGGGCTGGACTCAATGACTTCTTATGGTTCCTTCCAGCTCTACATTTCTGTTATTCTATTATTTGTATTTCTTTTCAAGGATGAAAAATATATACATGCTAATTGTGAGTACTTGCTCTTTGTTGATACTGCACTCTCAAAATTGTAAAGTCCAGAAAAATAGAATATCTCGGCTTATTTGTATACCTCCCTGTTCAAAATGTATATATATTTTCAGCAATTTTATAAATAGGAAACTTGTGGTGTTTTATTTCAGAAACTTCACACTTATGTTTTGTGCTTAATTCCTGGTGTTCTTGTTTTATGGTGATTTTTTCTGCAAAGACTCAAATATCTTACAAATTACACAAAGATTAAACTAGATATTGCTAATGTATTTTAAACAGTTGTTAAATTACCAGAGTTGGTTGATCCCTTCCTTGAAATTTGCTGATCCTGCCTTTAAATGCTAATCATGGCTTCTAGGTTATTATTTATATCTTTTAAATCTTTTATATCTATACATGGGTGCTTTTATAAAACCTGGCATAACTTATTCTAAGAACAAGAGCATATTTATATAAGTGACACTGGGAACTGACTTGGCAGGAGGCTGGCACTTAGTCTTAAACCCTGAACATTAGAAATAGGTATTAGGAACATCTACAAATCTGCATCACATTGTGAAAAAGGATCTTTTTCTAATTGTAAGTTTGTCAGCCTCAAAAGTTCATTAAATTGGTAAGAGTCACAAGGTTCATGAGCTGTGCAAATAAAATGAAGTTCTATGGGTGACACCAAGCAACAACTATTATGGACAGGAGATAAAGAATGCACTTTCAGTGACCAGGGTCTGCCAAGAGTTTCCTGGAAGGTGGCACAAGGAGCTTCACAGAGTAAGGTAGTGTTCAAGGTGAATAAGGATGCCAGTATCTGGCCTTCATACACTGTGAGCTTGATTGTACTCCATTTAAGTCAATGGACACAGGGTTGATTTTGGTGGGACTGCTGGTGGAGTAAGGTGTTACGCAGAATGAAGGTGGCCAAACCAAGGAATAGTAAACAGAGGGTCCCACTGACTTAAGTAGAGGCAAAATCAGACTTGAAGTTTGCAGGGTAAAGCAGGTTCTTCACTGTACAAAGGATTGGTTAATTTCTGTGACCTGTCATATTTTATTTTATTTATTTATTTTTAATTTCCCAGGAATTTATTGGGTTTTATTCAAAAATTTAAAAACTGGAGAAAATTTGGTAAAAACCAAAAACAAAGGGCAGTTACGGGGAGGCGAAGAAGGCAGGATACTCACCAGGTGACAGCTGATGAATCTTTCTGCTATTCGCAGAAGTCAGATGGTGGTGGCTGCTGGTTCCTGGCTCCCCACCCGTCTCACTCCCCCACTGCAGAGAGGAAGCAGATGGGGCCACAATGAAGGGCTAGAGCCAAGAGGGGAACTGAAGCCTGCAACCTGTGACTGCTGTGTTCCTCCCACCCAGCCCCCTGCCAGACAGAGTCCTGTCCTGACCCAGCGCCTCCTTCAGTGTGGTCCTGTCTGCTTGCTTCCCCTGCACACAGGCTCTGTCCAGCAGGAAAGCAGATGTGGCTCTGTGCCCTGGGGCTGGGCTGAAGGACTGGAGTCAGTAGGTGGCTCTGTCAGGCAGGGAGGCCATTACTCACACGGTTCAGTCAACCACAAAAGAAGGTGCATCATATCCTTCTTCATTCTCATACCATTGTTTAATAGCAAGTTATGGAGCTACCACAATCTCTGTGTACAGTAACCTCTTTTTAATTTTAAGTTGAATGGCCTTATTCCAAAGGAAAAAGTGATCTAAATGTCATTAGCCCAAGGGAATGTAGGAAAATGTACATTTTGGAGACCGATCAACCTGTTCAGTACCGAAAGGATACCGAGAAGAAATTAATTAATTGAATTGATTCATGAGTCCCTCGTTTGTTATTAATAAAAGGTTGCAGAACAACATGTTGATGAGGCACAGTCATTCACCTCGGGTTGGTATAGCGTAGCGTATGTGCATAAAATTCACCTGAGTGCTGCAGATTGCCCACCAAGACCATGTACACCACTTCTGACGTGAATTATGGGATCAGTGGGTCATACGTGGTCATCATAAAGCTTTGAATGTGTCCTCTGCCCTAGTGTGAATTTGACCCCAAGAGAGGAAGTAGGTTTCAGAGTGGAAAGGAATTGATCTAGTTGAGCTATAATGTCATGATCACTAGTGATGTCTGATTCCTAGTTGCTCCGTAATTCCCACAAACAGCTTAATTTTTCCATTTTCTGTCATATTATGATGATTGATAAGGGACACTTTTCCAGCTCGACTGTGTCTAACAGTATGTTTGTACAGAACCTAGCACAATGGGTTCATGAGCCTTACAACATTACCAGAAGAAAAAGAAATGCTTTTTATACAGCTGTGTTTAGGAGCTACTATCCTGTTCTTCAGGATGCTTCCTAGAAGTGCATAGAAACAGAGATTTTATTTTCAGATATCAAGATGATAGTAGTGTATATTAATTAACTTTACAGAATTTTTAGTTTTGCTTGGGAAATAATATTTTTCTAAATCACTTTTAACATAATTTGTATAAGCCTCAGAGGGTTCTAAAACTTTTTTTCATCTTTAAATGTTTCCTCATGTCTACATATGATGGAGATATGCTATAACATGTCTTAGCATATTATAAAAATATGTATGTACATATGTATGTACATGTTATGTTTTATTTTTATTGACAGAAATGTCTTGTGGCAGTAAGAACCAAGGTGTTTGGTTTTTTTTTTTTGATAGTTTAAAATTTAAGTCAACCTTTATTTCTACTCTGTATGTTCTCTGTACTTTATATGTATATTATGCTCTTCATGGCACTCTGGTTGCATTTTATTATTAATGGTACCCAAATGCATTTGCTCTGGTCAATTTTAATACCCCAGCCTGGAGCTCCCTCCTTCATCCCAAACCCCTCATTCCCAGCCCCACCCCAGAGCCTGCACCCACAGCCAGAGCCCTCACCCCCCCGCACCCCAACCCGGAGCCCCCTCCCACACTTTGACCCCCCCCATTTCTGGCCCCACCCCACACCCCAACCCCCTGCCTCAGCCCAGTGAAAGTGAGTGAGGGTGGTGGAGAGTGAGTGATGGAGAGAGGGAGGATGGAGTGAGTGGGGGCGGGGCCTTGGAGAAGGGGTGTGGCCAGGGCATGGCCTTGGGAAAGGGGTAGGGAAGGGGTGTTCGGGTTTGTGCATTTAGAAAGTCGGCAACCCTAGCTGCAATCTATTCTTTTAAATAACAGTGTTTGTTTTTTGTTTGGTTTGGTTTGATTTTGAGAGCACCTTATTTACTTGACTCTCTAAAATCCTTGAACCTGGCAACCTTAGCATTGGGCACTAGGTGCAGTGGGCTGACATGGCCTCTGCACTATGTAAACCCCATTTTGCAGAAGTAAATGTGATTTAAGTGGTTGCATAAGCCTAGTGCTAGCCATCTACACTGGGGAGAATTTTCCTCTCTATGAAATAACAAAGAATTTAGATTTCTCCCCCGCCTTTCAGCAATTATTAATAACAGTTTTTCTGAGCTCCTGAAGTTGTGCCTGTCTGAATGATCCAGGAAGAGTAGGAATACTCTAAGTTCTGGGAGAAGATCAGGTCATCAAGAAGAAATAGAAAAGACTCACAATATTTTCAGGACCAGGATTGTTGAAAAATGTTCAAAAGACCCTGAGGAAGGGGAAGAGGGAGGTTGGATTACCACATCAACTGTTACATCTTCTAAGACTACCCTTCTTTACTCTTTTCCACAAAATCAGCTCTCTCTAGTAACCTCTAAGTTATATCTGTTGTGCCTGCTCAGCCCCAAGCCTGATCTTCCTCTTCTAGCTCCAAAGATGCTCTAGTAAGTAACCTTTAGTCCAACAGAATAAGCTACTAAGGGCATTTCTGAATTATGTAACTCCTGAGAGATATACAGAGAAAGAAATGGAGAGACTGTTTGGTCCATGGAAAAAAACTCAGAAGCGTCATTGTATTTCTGTTTACTGCTTTATTGCTGATTTCTAAAACACTGGCTGGAGATTGTAAGAGGGCCAGAGAGTGTTGGAAGTGATCCTGGGTAGTCAGTACTAGTTTAGTGAGACCAGTTAGGCCACAGCGCATTGCCAGATTTGCTCCTCCCTTAAAAAAATTTGAATCTATATTTAAATATCCAGAGCTGACCATTAAAGGCATGACACAGCTGACAGGAAAGAGAGAGGGGCAAGGAGGAAATTAGGGTTTCCAACAGAAGGGAGGGTGGGACAGTTCCACTAAAACAAAAATCTGGACTTTATGGCCATAATTGTCTGGCAATGCAAAAGTATTACTAAAACCCAGGATTGTTTCCAATGCTACATCATATCCACTACTGCTGCCTGCCAGTGTGTTAGTAGTAAATCTGAAGAGCCAGGAAAATAAGTAGAGCCTGTCTGCCTGCAATGAAGGTCTGGACTCCACGCTGCAGCAGTGAATGCCTTTTGCAGAGAATTAAATTATCTGCTAAATATCTAAAACATTCCTGTGAGAGTAAAAGCTCTTTGCTTAATTTCTGGGAGTGGAAGGTTGGAGAAAGCTGGGATCTGAAGAGAGGAATAATCTGAGGGTATAAATGAATAGTAAAGAATTCCTGGAAGGAAAAGGACTGATTGGCATTATTACATCTGGTTCTCCCAGCAGCCAGTCCCAACCTGGCAAGAAAGCATGTTTTGTGCTTTTCTTTCTTCTTGGGAGGCATGAGGGCTCTTATGCCATGCCCATCACTGTGTTATTTGAATATAGTAACAAATAGTTGCCCCTGCTTATCCCTAAGAGGAAGAGTCTTTAGAGAATGAAGCCAAGGAGAGGCTGAAGTAAAACACAAATGTCATATTTGTTTTGTGAAAAGGAAAGAAGCAAAGATCTGACAGGTGGCAGATCCACAGGCTTGTGAATTCAAACGGAAGATGCAAGAGGCATCTAAAGCAGAAAGCTTGGATTCTACCTTATGTACAACCAAGTGCTTTTTGTTGTTGTGTTTTGTGATGATAGTTACCTTCTCTTTGCCATCTGGTTATGAGTTCCTCCTTGTGTACTAAGATTAGGAATGGTCATGTGGTTTGGATAACATGAACTAACTTCACCTCCTCTCAACGCTCAGACTGAACTTTTGGGACGGTTTGAATAAAGGTCTGCTAATAGGGTGATGAAAAAGGAAAATCCTTTTACTTGTCAGTTTTTTAACATCTCTGACTTCAGCACACAATTTAAACTACTGTGCACTAGTGCTCATTGCTTTTTGAAAATGTGGGTGTAGCCTCTCCAACTGATTATTTTCCTCGGATTTAATTAATGATGATAATAAAATACCTATCTATATTAACTGTTAATATACATCTGGGTTCCATCTCATTTTGTAGAGCTAACTTTCTGCTGGAATAACTGTCAAAGTCGATGAAGTTATGCCAGCAGAAAATGTGGCCCATAATATTTGATGAAACTCATAGAAAATAAACTAGTAGATGAAAGCCCATGCTGTCAAAAAGTCATGTGTTTATAAAATAAAATAAAAAAAACAAAAATGGCTGAAAAAAAATCCCAGTGATGTTTCAGTCGGACGAACTGTAGCCAAGTAAGCCACCATTTGTGCAGTTTCCCTCAAACAACCAATGAAACTGTATGCAGATTAGCTGTAGAGGAAGAGTGATGATTGGTTGAGTTACCTCTGATATAACAATGGTCTAGGACTGTTGGCTTGGCATGGCATGGTTATACATGCTTTGATACTAGATGCATCCGATGAAGTGAGCTGTAGCTCATGAAAGCTTATGCTCAAATAAATTGGTTAGTCTCTAAGGTGCCACTAGTACTCCTTTTCTTTTTATCAATAGAATAATGTCAGATTGGAGGAAGATTTCAAGTGGGGTTCCACAAAGATCTGTTCTGGGTCTGGTGTTGTTTAACGTCTTTATTAATCATCTGGATGTAGGAATAGGAGCATACTTATCAGATTTGCAGATAACACAAACCTGGGGGAGGGTTGCCAACACTTTGGAGGATAGAGGTAAAAAAAATGGGATCTTGATAAATTGGAGAACTGGGCTATTGAAAACAAAATGAAATTTAACAAAGACAAATGGAAGGTGCTACACTTATGGAAGAAAACCCAAATGCACAAATAGAGAAGGGGGATAACTGGTTTGGCAGCAGCATTGCTGAGAGGATCTGGGAGTTGTAGTGGATGACAACCTGAACATGTCAACAATGCAATTTTAGGTTGCATTAACAGAGACATAACATGCAAATCACAGGATGTTATAGTACTTCTTACTCAGCGCTGGGTAGGCCTCAGTTGGAGTACTGTGTCATGTCCAGTTTGGTCACCAATGTATAGAAAGGATATAGAGAAAATGGAAAGGATCCAGAGGTGAGTGACTAAAATGATCAGAGGATGGTATGCAAGCCATATGAGCAAAGGCTGAAGGAACTGGGTATGTTTAGTTTGGAAAAGAGATTGAGGGGAAACATGATAGCATTCTTCAAATA
Organism: Lepidochelys kempii; assembly: GCF_965140285.1. NCBI lineage: Eukaryota > Metazoa > Chordata > Testudines > Cheloniidae > Lepidochelys > Lepidochelys kempii. The sequence continues at coordinate 101,517,222 of NC_136381.1, read as the reverse complement.
CTTGAAAGGCTGACATAAAAGAAGAGGAGAAAAGTTGTTCTTTCTTGCCACAGAGGGCAAGACAAGAGGCAATGAGTACAAACTACTGCATAGCAGATTTAGATTAAATCTCAGGAAAAACTTCCTAACCATAAGAATAGTAGGATAATGAAACAGACTGTCTAGGGAGGTTGCGGAGGCTTCTTCATTGGAGGTTTTGAAAAGGAGGCTGGATAGACATAGACATCTCTCTTGGATGGTTTAGACACAACAAATCCTGCATGTACGCACAGGGTTAGACTAGATGACCCTTGCGATCCCTTCTAATCTTATGGTTCTATGATTCTATGCCTTACTGTGGTTGAAAGCCCATGCTGTCACACAGGTGCAATTCATAAAGTCAAAATGACCGAGGACTTAAAAAACTGGATGGTAAAAGACTGCAAAGCCAAGTAATAATTGAATCTGGTAATATTCTAAACAAAGAGAGCTCTAAACCATGCTTGTAGGTGTTTCCATTGCTTCACACTGACTCAGCAGACATTCTGGACTTCAGAGTGACACCCAGACAGAATGAAAATACGGGAATCTTATTATATAGATGACACCTTTTTAACTCTACTGTTCAAAACTTAGTATGGTTGATTTTTTTTTAATATGAGTATGATGTATGGGAAAAGGCACTGCCTGAAACCCGGAACTATTGAGAAAGGTATTTATTAAGTATTTTACTTAGTCAACATTCATTCAAATTATACTAATACTTATATTTCCTCTTAGAAAATTTTCTTTTGAATAAATTTAAAGAGAACTTTCCCTGGAGAATGCATTAATCACAGAACAGAGTAGGATTCTTCGGAACGTTGTAAATTATTAGAAAAGGGATTTCAATGAAAGCTGCAGTTTTGATGATGTCCATGAGAAGAGAAATGTTTTGGGCTAATTCCACCCAATTTAGTCTAACAGTGTCCCTATGAAGGTTCTGTCTGTACAATTTTTGTGCGTGTGGATGTTAAGATGTGTATCACTTCGATAGGGGAACAGTATTCCCTTGAGGTGACTGGCTTACACACATCTTTATTTAAATTTTGACTCAAATCATCATTTTTCAACCAATTTAGGGATTATAATATCTGCAGTTGACCTTACATTACAACCTGTGAACCATCCTGCTTAATGTGAAATTACATCATGTAAAAAATTCCCTTTTGTCCATTATCCTGGTCATGGCATTGACAGGGCTCTCAAAGAGTCATGGAACTGTAAATCAGAAAGGGAACTAGGAAGTGAGAAAGGTGGGAAAGATAGTTTTAAGGCTAGTGCGGTGATTCCTTATATTCTTAAAGCCACTTCAAGATCAATGTGAAGAATGGGCATTAGGTGTTTCTTCCTGGCACCAAGTCAAATGCAGAATATTTTATGCAAATTGAAATATCCTGTTCCGAGAAATAATAGATCTGTAGTGATTTCATTCCCATGTTAGAGCGGGAAGGTTTACGTTGAAAAGATGGTTTGGCCACAACCACTGCCACTTGTTGAGCACAGAAGGAATACCGAGAAGAAATTAATTGTATGGCATTAGCTAATAGCAAGCAGCACATATACTAGAGGGAGGTCACAGACAAAAATTTGATAAGGCGTAATTGATGGTTTGGATTTGCTTAACTAGACATTGAAAATTATGGGAGAAAATGAATGTCAGAGCAGAGGGAGTAGAAGTCAGAGCTGAGGCATATATCGTATTGTGTAGTGTGTAGGTGCACCAACACCCTGTATTGGAAAGCATGTCAGGCCTGTGTTAGTGTTTCTGCCCAGTTTAAGGGAATGCACAAAAAGCTAGGCACATAACCATGAGTGTGAAAAGGAGACAAAGCTAGGCACGTGATCATGAGTGTGAAGAACGAGAACTTCTAGTAAAGCTGAGTTTGCATAATGGAGAATAATGGGAGATGAGCTATCGGCCATACTGGGGTTACTGCCTGTTGAAAAGATGGGATGTTTTAGAGAGAAAGATGATGAGTTCAGTCTTTGCCATGTGTCACTGTTACCGCTGCACTGCTACCTCATTTCTGATCTCACTGAGTGTGCTCCCGCAGGTGTTTGGCCTCTTGGCCTTACTTGTCCTGAGGTGGAGTCTCACAATTCTTCCACTGTTAGACTGAGATTCAGGAACACTACTCCCTGTATATCAATTGCTTATAATCTTGTGGGCCTGACTGGGTTCAGACACCTGCTTGATCCTCTCTTCAGGAGACTGTGATCAGTGATACTGACCAGCAGCCTTCTTAAAACAAAGTGTTTTATTTAGAGATTGGAACAAAGCATCAGAGGAAAAAAAAGAACTTAAAAAATTTAAAGCATCCTACACGCATAGCTTCATGTGACCTTATGCTCCACTCCAAACAAATCTACACACACATTTTCCCCTTCAGTTACAGGAACAGAATTGAACTACCTCGTGTTCTGTGAGAAAACAAAGATCCTTCTATGGACCTCTCCCACCCTGGTCCCAGCTGACAGCATGCCCTGCTGTGCTTCTGGCCCACCTGCCTACCTTGAGTGAGACTGTGTCTGACTCTTTAGTAGAAGAGAGGCCCTGTTATTCCAGCGGAAATCAGTTACCCTACTGCTCAATGGTATTCTTCATTTCGGAGTCCAGGTGTTAACTATCCAGTGCCTCAGACTGTTTTTTCCTCCCTGATAGGTCAGAGGTTCCAATCAGGTTATATCATGGAGATTGCCCCAGTCTCAGCTACTCCATTGTTTGGATGGTTGAACCCATTCAGTCTTAACAGTTTGCAATCATTGGTTTGATGACTGTGTCTCCTCTGTGTGTAAGGGTGTTTGAAATTGACTGAACAGGTGGAGTGCCCTCAGACCCTCATGTTCGCTTACAAACAAACTTAGAAATCAAGCACATAAATCACATTTTGAAAATAGATCAAAATATATAGTTAATACAGAGACATCTATGGCTATCTATTGTCACATTGTGTTTAACAAATAACATTTGGTTAAATAGTCTGTGTATCTGCAATGCAGTGATGGGCTGCTGTCAACATTTTAACTAAGGCCCCTCCAAGAAAATTCCCTTCGTTTGTGATAAACCTGGATAGCATGGGTTTACAGCGAGAAGGGGTGGCTGACTGGGGAATGTAACCGTTTGTTTTCCCACTTATGCAAAAATGCTTTCTCACCTCACCAAGCAGGGAGGCAGAAGCACTCGTCAAACACACTGAAATTAAGCTGTGATTTTATAAGAATGTTTATACATTGCTCTAAAACAATATACCAAGTTTATAGATAGCACTGCACAGAGCTCAGCTCATGGAAATTGAAATGGTGGATGGATTAGAGATTTTATTCAGGGGTCCTTGCCTGGGACTTTTTTTTTTCAAAACATACCTATTTCTATTTGACAGGTTTCAGAGTAACAGCCGTGTTAGTCTGTATTCGCAAAAAGAAAAGGAGTACTTGTGGCACCTTAGAGACTAACCAATTTATTAGAGCATAAGCTTTCGTGAGCTACAGCTCACTTCATCAGATGCATATCGTGGAAGTTTCCACGATATGCATCTGATGAAGTGAGCTGTAGCTCACGAAAGCTTATGCTCTAATAAATTGGTTAGTCTCTAAGGTGCCACATCAGTTTCCACGATATGCATCTGATGAAGTGAGCTGTAGCTCACGAAAGCTTATGCTCTAATAAATTGGTTAGTCTCTAAGGTGCCACAAGTACTCCTTTTCTTATTTCTATTTGGTGTAACCTGGTCCATTCCAAAAGTCCCAAAATTGCTTTTCAGAAGTATTTTTATGAGGTGCATGGATTCTGTCTAGCAGGGATGGTTTAGTAGTATTTAAAGAGGGATGATTCTATCAGGCTTCCCTTCAGTTTGACAACAGAACTTTAACAAGAGATGCCTAGGAGAAGCCTACAAGAATACATCCAACCATGACTGCTCTCCAGGGTCGCTCTTTCATTAAAATCTGTATATTTTATTGTCGTACTGAATCAGACGCAAGATCCATCTAATCTGGAATTCTGTCTCCAACAGTGGCTGGCATCAAATGCTTTGGAGGGAGGTATAAGAAACCTCACAACAGACAGATATGAGATAATCCCCCCCCTCCCCCCATGGAGGTCTCATCAACTGGCTTTCCCCCTGGTATTTAAACACAAGTGTTTGTCAGTACAAGATGCCTTATTTCTCATGATGTGGTGTGCATGGAAACATAGAGAAAGATTGTTAATGTTCTCTTTGAATACATTTTTATGGTTTTAATGCTTTTGCCCCGAGAGCTTGATAGGGCTTTACAGTCCCTCCACTAGAGTTGGATGGGAAACAATCTTCCCATCCTGTGAGAGTTTACAAGATTTTGAAGTGTTTTTCCATCCCAACTGGGAACGAAAAGTCAAAATCTCACAATTTTTGGCAAACTACCAATAAAAAAAATTAGATTAGATTGAGTCAATCAGACCATTTTGTTTAGAAAATTTCCAAATTTTTCTTTTTGATTATGATCTTTTTAATTTGTTCACATTTTTTTAGTATAAATTAACTAAAATTTCAAATAAAAAAGTAGTTTTAAACCAGAAAATAAAACTTTTTGTTTAGAAAATGTCAAAAGGAAGACATTTCAACACATTTCAGACCTTTTTTTAAAAAAAATTCAGAGTCAAACCAGACTCTTTCCCATGAGCATTTTCTGTTTTGGCAAATTGGCAATTTCTGATGAAAAAAATATTGGAAAATTTCTTGCCAGTTCTACCCTCCACCTTCCGGCTATGTGCGTGCTACCAGGGGCCTGCAGTTGGCTGCCCTGGTATGTCAGTCTGTTCATGTCACAGGCCCCTGAGTAGCCAGATCTTTGGAGTCCTCAAGTCTTTCTCCTCTGTGAAGCTTCCAAAATATCAGGGGATACATAAACATGTGCAAAGTGAGTGTGAAGTGTTATCAAATCACACTACATGAGATTGGAGTATCCACTGAGGTGCAGCTTCTTTGTGTTGCACCATCGCGTCTTTTGGCCCTAAAGCCGGCAAAGCCATCCATGAGAGGATCATTTCTAACAGTACAGAATCAGCATAGCAGTTCCCATATCCTTCCTCTCCTCTTTGCTGCTGGTATAGGGACAATTCAGGGCCTCCGTATGTTCTGCTGACCCTTGGCTGCCATATCTGCTGCTTTGGGTCACTGGCACCTAGTATTAGACTACTCTAAATTATGCCTGGGGACTGGCCCAGTATCCCCCTCCCACCCCCCCAAAACAACAACAACAACACAAACCTTGTGCTTTGAACTCCTTGATGAAAAACAAGGATTGGAGATAATGTTCCCAGACTACAGAGCATGCAAGGCAGTGAAGAATCAGGTCTTATGCTTCAGAACAGGGAAACAAAATTGAAGTTTCAGTGTGGCTGAAGAGAAGCACCCCCACCTTCTATTGCAGGGATCCCACCTAGCCAGCAACTGAGAGACTTGGGCTGCCAGACTCGAAAAGGCATGGGAAAGCAGACTGAGGGCAAGAACAATACGTGAGCAGGAAGAAGAGAAATGCAGCATTGTTGAACAAAGATGCATGGACAAAATAATTTCAAATTCTCTGGAGAGCACACATTTAATTTTACTATGGCTAATGAGTTCTGTAGTATTTCTGCTTTAGGCAGCTGCTCCATAGCTCTCTCAGTTTCACAAAAAAAAAAATCTTTATCCAGATGATAACATTTGCTGGAATGTATAGGTGCCTGCAATGTCCATTCTGTCCCTGAGGCTAAGTATGTTCCTAAATTATTAAGCAAATTAGACACAGTTTGTACTGAAGGGCACATTGTGCTTTTTGTATTAGTGTATCTACACAGGTATTTTCTGTCTTCATACAGTACACCCTCAGCTAAAAGTCTAAATTTTATTGAAACACAGAACACATGGTGTCATTTCAAGGACAATACAAACGTATCACGTGAAAGTTTCAAAAATGCATTTTTTAGGGCTGGTCTTCACTATGGGGAGATTGATGCTGCTGCAATTGATGCAGCAGGGGTCGATTTAGTGGGTCTCGTGAAGACCCACTAAATCAACAGCAGAGAGCTCTCCAGACAAGCCTGGTTCTCCACCTCTCTGAGAAGAGTAATGGAGGTCCATCGGAGAGCGTCTCTTATCGGTGCAGTGCAGTTAAGATACTGGGCTAAGTCAAGCTAAGCTACTTCGACTCTAGCTATGTTATTCATGTAGCTGGAGTAGTGTAACTTAGGTCAACTTACCCTTGTAGTGAAGACAAGCCCTTAAAGTAGATGTAAGTGCTATATGCCAGTTCTTAACTGACAATGAAGAATGGTTTCTAGTTCTTCATTCCTGGCCTATGGTTACAGCAAGTCAATGATCTTATTATGCACCAGGTTCTGCATTCTGTCCTCCCCTTCACTAGTGTAAATCCAATTTAACTCCAATGAGCTCAATGGAGTTGCTCCAGATTTCCATGGGTGTAGCTCAGAGAAGAAAGAATTTGGCTATTTGTCTTCAGTCTCAATAGTCTGAGATCATTAATCTCATCAGTAAAACAGGAGTTGGAGTCACGTGAGTAGGAGAGAAGGAGCCACTTCTCTTCTACTTTATAGAATTTAGAAGGTGGATGGGGATGACTTACAGGGAGCATATTCCAGTGTTATTTGTATCCTGGGGCAACCATGAGGTTACACTTCCACAGCATGCTTTCAGGAATTTAACTCACAGGAGCATATTTGTCTGATGAAGTGGTAGGGAACCTGGGTATGTCAGACTCACTGATGTCAGCAGTAATCTGGTAGTGAACAGACTGTGAGAGTATTGTAGTTAATGATGGGCCCAGTATGTCTTTGAGCTAGCTAGGATCTCTTTTATATTCAGTGAGATATAGTTACTGCTTAAATAAACATTTATATCACTAACTGCCGAACCTGGTGACATATGATGGTTTTGACCTCTTAGGGGAAAAAAGGTTAAATATAATTACCTCTGTTCTTAAATGATAAAAAAGTGGTAACATCTGTGCACACTGCTGTGTATACAGCAATAACAGTCGAACGTTAACAATAACACAATGACCCACTCATGTGGATGTCATTGCCTTTACCTGAGCCTCTCCAGCAGCTAGGAAAATAATTCTTATTCACCAAAGACTAATTTTCACATTTAAAAATCTTTATTGTGGGTCTAATGCAGTAGAATTGCCTTACACAGTAGGAAACCCATACTTAAGCTGGTCGTATAAGTACAGAGAAATGCCTCAAGTCATGATCAAGCTGGGCGGTAATTCAGGCTTCTGCAACTACCAAGTACAGTCAAAGTCCAGCAGATGGCACAAGGCATCTCAGAATGAAACTGAGCATGCTCCCATTTCAAACTCTTGTGAATTGGGTGGAGAACAGAAGTCACAATAGGGAAATCGAGTCTTTTTTTTTTAATTGAATCTTCACCCACTTCATACACATCCCCCTCCTGAAATACTGTGTTTATTGTTTTTTATTTTATTGTTAACTATTATTATCTATTGTTTAGAGTAGCAGACTGGTAGGTAGGACTACTAGATGCTGTTCCAGACTCTGCCATTCACTCAATCTGTGACTTCGGAAGGGACATGTGACCTTTCCAGGGCAGCAGGGCAAAGTTGTAATACTTTTTGATGACCCAGTATTGCCAAATTCCGCTGTTCAAAAATCATGGGTTTGGCACCCCAAAATCAAGAGATTTAGAAAAATAAGAAAATTTGGGTTCTTTTGATTTGCCTTCTAGTTTCTTAGCTCTTAGGATACTTGTATTCTAGCTGTTCACACCTGTGAGGGTTAGAAACTTACTTTTTTTCAAAGGAGAGCTGAGATTGTCACCTAATCACTTGCCTCCAGGAGTTGGGGCTTTAAGAAAAACACCAAATATTGCAGTACTCACATTAAAATCATGAGAGCTGGCAACACTGATGACCTGGACTATATATATGCAAAATATACAAATGACCATTGTAAACTTCACAAAACTATGCACTTAAAATTCGCTGCTGTAGTATGTATAACAATAAGTAGGGTTGGATTACATAAGGAGTAATTTGTGGGAGAGCAGATCTGACACTGTACTTTGGTATATCACCAATTCACTACCGTGTAATACCTTGCTTTTTACATCTATCACCAACATGTAAGAGAATCAAATCTGCACAAGAATAAAGACTGAAAATGAGGAAGCTAGTTAAAAGGAAATTAAAAGGAACAATCACAAGAATAAAATGCCTGAAAGCTGCATGGAAACTATTTAAAAACACCATAATAGAAGCCCAAACTAAATGTATACACCAAACAAAAAACAAAAACAGTAAGAGGACAAATAAAAAAATACCACCATAGCTAAGCAACAGAGTGAAAGAGGTGGTTAGAGGCAAAAAATTATTTTAAAAATTGAATGTCAAATCCCCATCAGGAAAATAGAAAGGAGCATAATAAACTCTGGCAAGTAAATGTAAAAGAATAATTAGACAGGTCACAAAAGAATTTGAAGTACATACAGCAAAAAACACAAAAAACTAACAGCAATTTTTTTATGTACATCAGAAGCAGGAAGCCTGCTAAACAATCAGTGGGGCAACTAGATGATCAAGGTGCTAGAGGAGCACTCAAGGAAGATAAGGCCGTTGTAGAAAAGCTAAATGAATTCTTTGCATCTGTCTTCACTGCAGAGGCTGTGAGGGAGATTCCTACACCTGAGCCATTCTTTTTACGTGACAAATCTGAGGAGTTGTTCCAGATTGAGATGTCAATAGAGGAGATTTTGGAACTGATAAATTGAACAGTAATAAGTCACCAGGAATTGATGGTATTCACCCAAGAATTCTGAGAGGAACTCAAATATGAAATCACATTCATACTAACTGTGGTACATAACCTATTGCTTAAACCAGCCTTTGTACCATATGACTGACTGACAGTTAATATAACAGTGATTTTTTAAAAGGCTCTAGCAGCGATCCTGGCAATTACAGGCTGGTGACAGATTGGCTGAAACTGTAGTAAAGAACAGAATTATCAGATGCATAGATGAGTACGATATGTTGGGGAAGAGTCAATATGACTTTTATAAAGGGAAATCATGCCTCACCAATCTACTAGAATTATTTGAGAGTGTCAACAAGCATGTGAATAAGGGTGATCCAGTTGATATAGTGTATTTAGACTGTCAGAAAGCCTTTGAAAAGTTTATCTCCAAAGGCTCTTATGAAAAGTATGTACTCGTGGGATGAGAGGAAAGGTCCTCTCATGGACCAATAGATGAGGAATATGGTCAGTTTTTACAATGGAAAGTAGTAAATAGTGGGATCCCTCCAGGATCTGTACTGAGACCAGTGCTGTTCAACATTAATGATCTGGAAAAGGGAGTGAACGATGAGGAGGCAAAATTTGCAGATGATACTAAATTACTCAAAATAATTAAGTCCAAAGCTGATTGAAAAGAGTTACTATAATGGGTCTACAAACCCAATTCTGAGCATATATAGAGAGGGGAAGAGAGTCGTTCCTGTTTACAAGCAAGTAGATTGATCACACCCCCACACAGCTGCAAATCATGCGGAGGGTACAGGGAAGGAAGAGGAGGCAGAAAGGGTAGGGACATCAAAGGGGCAACAGCCCTGCATCAAGCTCCAAGAAAACATGCAGGAGACTGAAGGAGACTGCAAGCCCTAAAACTGAGGGCTGAAAGACTTAATTAGAGGTGAGGGTAGATCCATGAATAGCTATTAGCCAAGATGATCAGGGATGCAACCTTATGCTCTGAGTATCCTTAAACCTCTGACTTCCAGAAGTTGGGACTGAATGACAGGGGATGGATCACTCGATAATCGCCTTGTTTGGTTCATTTCCTCTGAAGCACCTGTCACTGGCCACAGAAGACAGGATCCTGGGCTAGATGGACCAGTTGTCTAACCCAGTGCGGCCATTCCTACATTCTTATGTTCACACAAGTTGGTGGATGTTGAAACATCAGGAGACAGGCCAAAAAGCTATGCAATATATCATTTTTATATCATCTTCATGATTTTTTGGGGATGATCTGACTCATGATTTTGAGCTCTAAGTAAGGGCTCGTGATACTACAATTGCTTCTGTTGACTCACCCAAGACAAGGCAACCCTTTGGCTCTTCAGTGGAGAGTCTTTTTCTTTGAATCACGAGGCTCCTGATTATTACCTCAGCTCTGAAGTAATGTGCAGGAAATGCACACATTGGCCCAAATGTATCCCCATCCAAGGAAGAGTAATTCCATTTAAGTCAATAGAACTGTGTCAACTCAGGCCAGAGTTGGAAGTGGATTAGTGAATCTTCTGAGAGGAGGGGGAAACAACTGAACGGACTGACAATGAGAGCAGAGATGTTGAAGGCAGTTTCTGGAGATTCAGGAGGAAGCAAAATTTTAAAAAGAAACCCTTTGAATAAAAGGTAAGATACAATGGAAAACTTAGGAAACACAGACAGAGAAGACATCTGCAGTGAGCAGGGCTAGTGGTGAAGGAAGGGGAGACACTAAGAACTCTTGAAAAGAACTCCTGTAAAAACTAAGCTAAAAGGATGTTAAGGAATCATTAAGGATGGGATATATAATAAGACAGAAAATATCGTATTGTCTCTATATAAATCCATGGTACGCCCACATCTTGAATACTGTGTGCAGATGCGGTCGCCCCATCTCAAAAAAGGTATATTGGAACTGGAAAAGGTTCAGAAAAGGACAAGAAAAATGATTAGGGCTATGAAACGGCTTCCGTACGAGAAGAGATTAAAAAGACTGAGGCTTTTCAACTTGGAAAACAGATGACTAAGGGGGAATATGATAGAGGTCTATAAAATCATGACTGGTGTGACGAAGGTAGATAAGGAAGTGTTATTTACTCCTTCTCATAACACAAGAACTAGGGGTCACCACGTGAAATTAATAGGCAGCAGATTTAAAACAAACAAAAGGAAGTATTTCTTCACACAACGCACAGTCAGTCTGTGGAACTCTTTACCAGAGGATGTTGTGAAGGCCAAGACTATAACAGGGTTCAAAAAAGAACTAGATAAACGGGATGCGTAGGCATTGGCCACTGTCAGAAGATAGGATACTGGGCTAGATGGATAAATGGGATGGGCAGGCACTGGCCACTGTTGGAAGCCAGGATACTGGGCTAGATGGACCTTTCATCTGACCCAGTGTGGCCGTTCTTATGTTCTTAGGATGCATTATTAACTATGCATAAAAATTGGAAATGCTGACAATAAAGTTGCATGTGCACTCTTGGCTTTTCCAGCTTGTGCATATGCATTACGTTATAGCCTTTGATTACATGTTTTCCATGACAATGCACACTTTTTCACCTCAAAGCTAACTTATCCACACATGCATGAGCAGTGCAGTGTTTCTTGTATGAACACATTACTAGCTTAACCTCGAAAAAGTAGCTGTCTATTGCCTAATGTCAGCCTGCAATTTTCAAAGGATCATAATTTGGCCAAATCAAAACTAGTTTTCACCAGAATACTCATAGGCACTTCCTAAAGTGGACGATTTCAGCTTACTCTCTCCAACCTTTTTGGCTTTAGAGCTGTTCAAAAAAAGCTTGCAAGAATTCTGAATTTATTTGTTTATTTATTTTTACTCTTTTCTGACTTTGTAATGACTGTACTGTTTTTGCTCAAAGTTTATATACACACATACAAAATTTACTTTTAAACAGAGACCAAGCTTGTAACATTTCAGCCTGAAAGGCATAAGTTTTTGAAATTTCTAAATAAGACAAAATCAGTGTTAGAATGAAACACTTATGTAAACAACTTGTTATGGTTACTGTTTATTCTGGTATAATAACCAGACATCTGATGGATTTAGCTGTTTTACATTATGTATAAGATTTCACATCTAGAGATCAGGATCTGTTGACCAGCGTTATGTATGGGCCTGATCCAAAGCCTATTGAAGTAAATAGGTATATTTTCATTGACTTTAGGGGCTTTTGATGAGGTCTTCAGGGAAGCTTCTGAGAAGCTCAGTGTAGGACTTTTAAAAGATAGTGGGTGAAATCCTGGCCCCACAGAAATCAATGAAAAATCTCCCATTGATTTCAGCACATCCAGGATTTCACCCAGTGTGTGAATTCCCTGATGCTTTACAACAGCAGAAAACTAATACTGTTCCCAGAATTTTGCACACATTTCACCTGATATGATTAACTATGCAGATACAAAAAGCAGACATACTCTATTCTGCTTTGCTAGGAGCAGCACAATACAAGGTTAATAAATGGAAACAAAGAGACAAAGGCCCAATCCAAGAAAGCATTTTGGCACATGCTTAATTTTAAGCATGTGAGCAGCCCTGTTGTAGTTCTGTTGTACATTGGGGCTACTCACATGCTCAAAGTTAAGCATGTGCTGATGTGCTTTGCTGGACTGGGGACAAAATCAATAGGGAAAGACATTTAATGTTTAAGTTTTTAGGAGGGTATTGCTGACAATAGACCATTAAAAAAGGCCATGTCTACACTACAGACTTTTGCTGGCATGGCTATGTTGATTAGGGGTGTGATGAGTTGTGACCCCTGACTGGCACAGCTGTGACATCAAAAGCCCCTAGTGTAGACACAGTTATATCAGAAAACAACACTTTTACCAGCATAGTTTCTTTCACTTGGGAAGGACTTGAATAAACTATCTCAGCCAAAGTGCAGCTATGTCCATACTAGGCGTGCTTTGCCGGTATGGTATCCTGGTATAGCTATACCGGCAAAGCACTCAAAATGTAGACCTGGCCTATAATAAAATTAAAAGCTGTTAGGAGCACCTGGTACTGTGTCCCATTGTCACTTTGTCTAAATGCAAAGGGAGATCCATTCATCTCCCGACAGAATATGCTTAGTTCCAATTGATTTAGGATGTTATGTCGATCACTCATATCCTGTGGTGGGAGAATAGAATTGCCCTTCACTTACACACCATTTTCATAACAACAATGTCCACCAAATGCACTGCAGTCTGGAACATTACCTACCATTTCTCATGGAAAATAATGCCTGTGGCATGTGAGAGTTTTCAAATAAGATAGAGAAGGGTAGTTTCACCATTGATGTTACGGTGTAGGTAGAGGAGAGAATTAAAATTGAAAAATTTCAGCCCTCAGGTCAGCAGAGGATTTTTCTCTGCTCTTTCTTCCCATATACTTTTAGATCCCATTCATCTCAAACTGCAGAAAAGGCTGTTGTTGCTTAGCTCCTAGGTTTTGGTTCAATAGAGATGGCAAAACCAAAGAGATTGTCTGGGTCTTGTGGGAAGAGGGGGGTAAGGTATAGTATTTATGTACTTATTTTGGCCCCAATGAAATGTGCAATATGTTATTTGTTTGTTGTGCGGAGGAAATAAAGCACAGTCACCCTCAAATGGAGAATTACAGTAGCAACAATGTATCAAAAACAATTAACTCTGGCTATCACAGATGCCATTAATTTTTGGTAAAGAAATGTTTATCCAGCAGACATATTATTGCCTACAGTGTCTTGGGTGGGGCAGTAGGGGGTGGGAACTGTTGTTGTTGGGGAATTTGTGACAAATATAAAGAGCTGCCACTGGCCAAATAATGTGCTCCTAGAAAAAGGCATGGTCCGTTATTGCTGCTGAAAACAGAGTGACAAATTACTGTAAAAGTACTATACGACAACTGAAAGAGGCCAATAATGTCATGAATTTTACAAGTACAATGAACCATAACAGTATGTTCTAATACTACCCTGTGCATGCTAGAGTGCCTTATGGTATAGTTCTTTCTACAACATTTGCAATATAACCAGTGTCCTTTGTCAGAAATGTACCTCAAATTAGGATATCTGGAGAGTGCGCTTGCTAAGGCCTGGGAGACACACTGTCCTACTTTCAAGAAGCTACACAACAATTTGTAAATAAGACATCAAGGCTCTGCTTCTGATCTCGCCTGTATTAGTTTTACATTAGTGTAACTCCTTTGAGTAACATGAAATTACTTCTGATTTATACCATAATCAGGTCCCAATTTTCTCCTGTGAAGATTATCTCTTCAAGCCATTTCCCGTGTCTCATCCATGCCCTGACCTGCTGATGCTGCTTCTCTTTGATGGCATTAGACATTACATATGACCATATGCATATCCCACAATATAATAATATCTTCCATGGGCATACTATGTTTCCCTCCATCCCTAGGAGGCTCCCAAACACAGGAATGACCTTACCTGCCATTAGAGAGACAAGATGGGTGAGATAATACCTTTTATTGGACCAACTTCTGTTGGTGAGAAAGACAAGCTTTTAAACTTACACAGAACTCTTCTTCAGCTCTGTGTAAACTCAAAAGCTTGTCTCTCTCACCAACAGAAGTTGGCCCAATAAAATACATTATCTCACACACCTTGTCTCGCTAATATCCTTGGGCCAACACTGCTACAACAACACTGCATTGCACTGCACTGAAATGCAACAACCACTGGGATGGAATGCAAAATTGTTTAACCATACACAACAGCATTGCTGAATAGCTTAGGAAAGAAAATGATTGAAAATACCATATCCAGCTGAAACTTCAGGGTGAATTTAGGGAGGCAGAATGTACAGGAGTTAACCCAATTCAAATTTGGATTGGATGCTAGGGAAATCATTGCACAACGATGATCAAAGGACAGAAAAACGGCAGATAAGGCCTGGTCTGATCAAGACTTCTACGGATATCTTTTGATTTAATCAGGAGACATGATATTCCATCAAGGGTTACTTGTTGGAGATGTTTTACTAATAACAGAAAATCTTTTAATTGGCATCTTACAATGGGTTATTATGCATTTCCCAGTCAATATGCTGAAGGAATAAGGATAAAGACCTTAGCTACTATTGAAAGCCCATTGAGCAAGGAACATTTTTTTCTTCCCTGCTTACTTTTGTGTATCTACTACCCCTTTGAAAGAAATTAGCTTTGTTAGAGCTCACCCAGTGATTTATAGGTGAAAGCCTTGTATAATTAGATAGTTTCTGAAGGAAACATTTTAGAACTTGAAGGAAACTAATAAAACTGTATATCTGATTCAGTGATTCATTATTATATGAAAGATCTCCATAGAATTATAACAATAGTTGTCTTTTCTACTGTATAGTATCTTCCATCCAAGGGTCTCAAAGTGTTTTACAACTTTTGGACTGATTCTCTTGTAAACTAAGACTACTTTACACAGCTCTGACAGTAGGTGTAAATGCCAATCAGACCCACTGAGTTTACCCTCACACCCCCTGTGCCAAGTGAGATAGTATTATTAGCCCCGTTTTATAGTGAAAAACTTAAGAACAAAGAGCTTATGTGACTTACTCAAGGTCACACAGGATAGTGGTGGGACACAGCATGAATTTGGAATAAAACCCAGGTCTCCTCACTCCCCAGTCTTGTGCTCTATGTGACAAAGCCTTCTCAATGGCTGAACAGTCTGTAGCACAAGACCTGGTTTGAGAACTAGAAATGTCTGTGTGGTCAAAGAACCATTCAAGTTCAGAGATGGTAGTTACTAACATTTGTCGAATTAAAGACATATGTTAAGAAATTCAATTAATCTGTCCTGACCTCCATCCCAAATATGTGTTTTATTTATTGTCTATATTAATTTGTAATTGGTTTGTTTGATATTAGACTCTATTTTCATTTGCTTTCCAAAAGAAAAAAGGGAGAGATAACATTAATTTCCTGTGTCAGCGGAGTGACATAGGACAGGGATATAATCTTTGAAAACAACTGCAGTGGAACAGGGGTGCAATTTTTTGGAACTGTTGCCCAGATCGTGTCACTGAGTCCAATAAATAAAGATCAGTCTCTTCCTAGATTCAGTTCCTTCCTAGCATTCATGTGTATTCCACAATAATACTGCCTGAGAATATTTAGTAGGATTTCCAGAGCAAGGTTGTGTAGCTTTCAAAGTGTTTCCCTAAATAAGTCCTTTTATAGAAGGACCCATTGGCTCTTTTTGGTTTTTGAAGCAGTGTAGCCTGTTGCATTCAATTTCTTATTGGGACATCAGACTTCCTGGGTAGAGGAAGGCATTGTCCATTGGTTTCACCCTTTCCTCCCCCTTTCCCCACAATGTTCTGAGACACAGAACTGTCCTTTAGAATCATTGGTGTCACTTTGAAGATCATCATAAATTAAGAATTATGTGTATGTCAGAAAATGATCCAGGATCCCCGTGCACACACTACAGCACTTGTTGTGTCTAGACATTTTAAGAAATATGGCTCCGCCTTCTGTTTCCTAACGTATTCACAGCAGGTACTTCAATGAACTAGAATTAGATCCAATAAGGTTAGAAACTGGTAGAGCCCTGGAGGTTCCTTTAACTGGGGTGCTAAAGTTTTATTTCTTTAAATGCTAAGGTGGAGAAATCAGGAAAGGAGAAAGGCAGGTGTAGCAACAACAGTAGCCCTGCTGGCAGAGCAAACAAAACTGCCTTGCATGCATCACTTCCTGAGCAGTGGAAAACAGTGAACAGATTATCCTTAACAATGCTTTCTTTAGTTTTTTGCAGCTACCTATACACTAGATCATTATTAACTAAAGACAAAAAAGTGAAATGATCAAAACAGACATATGTAACATAGCTTCCTCCTCCCTTGATTCACCAGTTGTATATTTTACCATAGCTGGCCAGAGCTACACAGATACAGAGCACGTGTGAACATCTTAAGGTGTGAACTTCTGGAAATTGGCTGTATAACAATCAGCTTTATATCCTAAAAAACTGAGTTGTTAATGCAAGTTTCAGTGCTTGTTCAAAGTGTGAGACAGACAATGAACTGGACAAAGACTCTTCACAGATTAAACCAAATTCAGAATGGCAGCTAAAGTAGGTCAGCAACAAATACTCTTCCTGACTCTAAAGCAGACCTGGCTGATCTGTATCAAGGGACAGAACATTTACCCATTTGTCCCCACGTCAAAAGGTATGATGATCTGAGGCGGAAATGGTCACCCTAACAGTGATTCTAATGTGGGTAATTAGTGACAGATTATTGGATAAAGATTGGATGTAAATTTTCAGTCCTTTCTTTTCTTTCCAGATTTATTTTATTTTTCTTGTCTTCTTTGTCTCTGGGTAACCATAATTGAATGCATCTTTAAACTGTAAATTGTAATTTTGTTGTCAGCAATAGAACTTTAATTTCACTTGATTATTAGAAAATTTCTCTGCTAGTCTTTGCATTTTGTTAACAAGAGGGACTTGAATCAATTACAGGCCTCCCCCACAAAGCTGAGGACTGCTTGAACCTGTTTCAGTGCTCATTGTGTTTCATTTGCTAGCAGAAGAAGGAGAGAGTCTCTTTCTGTCATCTCTTTTTCTCCTCTCTCACTCTCTCTGAGGCTGCGACTCATCAAGGGCATGTAAGCATGCGCCTAATTTAAACATGAGTGGTCCCACTGATTTCAAGAATCAGGATCTCAAGGCACATCCTGTCTGTGACATGTGGGGTTATGGCCAGGCTGACTTGTATATGTTGTCTTATTTGGAACTACAGTAAAAAAGGGAAGATCTGTGTTTTTACACCTCTGTATGAATAGCTATTTCTATAAATAAAGTATTGCTCTCATTGTTTGCTGTTGAAAGACACAGGATAGCAAACGAATGTAGAAAAAAATGGAGGGAAAATGTTGCAGAGAAATGTCCCTTTTGGGGGAAAAAGGGGAGATTTAAAACTGCCTTAAGGCAATAGCTGAGGATTCCTCTAGTGTGGGGCAATCCTTAACTGGTATAGGTATAATCAGTCCCACAACAGCATGGACAGTGCACTCAGTTGATCCTGTTCAGCAGAGTGGCTCCTTGGGAAGGAGTCCTCTGGAAAATATTGTATGTGGTGGTATAATTAAAGATGGTATCAAAATGCTTATACCCAAGGGGATAGAATTGCAGTTGGACAGGCATTTAAGAATTTAACATAGCTTGTTTTTATTTAAGATGCGTTTTCAAAAAATGATGAACATATGCCTCAACTGAATGATCTCACTGCTGTAACCTTTATCTTTCCCTCCTTATCCCCTCTCTACTGTTCTGTTACTTCATCTCATTGCACCATGTCTGAAATCTTATCATATGTTCTTCAGCCTCTGGACTTTTAATCTGTAATGTATAGTGTGCAACTCATTTTTGAGGGCTAAACACCAATATACAATAATAGAAATTCACAATGTGAAAAATAAATCTGTAGTAGGAATTGGAAGGGAAGGTGATGGGGTTGGATTTTTCTTCCTGACCTCATAAAATCATTCTATAAAAGCATAGGGATGATGTGATCCTGTGTACGGTTGGTTCAAGGAGGGTGGTCAAAGGGGCTTTATTTTTCTACTCATATCTCACAACACACCACAAATATGGTGTTATTAATCAGTGCCATCAAACCCTCTGGCATCTATTGCTTAAGTAAGAGTAGTTACTTTACAGTAGGGATGTGCATCTGCAGTACACATCTCTGCCTCTTTACCTCTTGTGCTGCCTCAAAAGGAGAGCAGAATCGGGTAACCTTTCCAGACCCATGTGAAAAACAATAAAATCTCATCAAGCCAGGGCTTGGTTAAGCATTTATACTTGGTGCATTGTAGAATATTACTTGCTTTATTACATGATTTCAGTGCCAATCATTTTATGTGCTATTCCAGTGTGGCACTATTTAATTTGTGCTCTCTCTCTCTCTCTCTCTTTTCCTCTCTGTATTTTCATCCTTTCTAACTAAGATAAATTCTAAACAGTTGAATCCAGAATCAGTCCCTGGTGCAGTCCCAAAAGTTCAAGTTTGGAAGTTTATTTCATGCACTGTAAATCACTACCCCTCTGTAAGCATTGCATATGGGACTGAGAGTTCTTGGAAAAGCTTAGTTTTGTCTAACTTTATTTATGAAGATAAGCTTGGTGGGAAAGAGTTTCTGTTTTGAATTGTGTGCATTTTACAGGGCATACCAAATTCTGTAACATTCGCACCTTAGCAACCAGCTAGTGGAGTTCCAGCATGTAGAAACCACAGTTCACACCAGAGAATGAGGTGTGAATCCCCAGGACGCATTTCTGGTCCCATTTATGACTCAGTTGATAATCACATCTGTAATGCATACCAACATTTCAAGACAGAGGAGGGTATGCATCCTGTTTTATTTGGCTTGGGATATGTCACTCAGTGATTGACATCATAGGTTAGCCCCAATCACTTGAGCAGCCAGCAGTCATAGAGATCTTCTGGACATGAGGAAAAAATGAGCTTTTTCAAGTAGAATTTTAAAAAACAGAAAGACTAGGAAAACTGGAATCAGATTGGCTTGTACAATAATGACTGAATAACCAAGACAAACACCAAGAATGCAAAGGACACAAAGGTACTTCAGCCAACTCAGAGATCCAAAGTTCAGAAACTGACCCAAGGCCACGCTTGAACAGAGACTAGCAGAGAGAATGATGCAAAACTTTCCCCCAGAAATTTATCGGGTTTCATTAAAAATCCAAACCTCAGGTTCATCAAGGTTCTCTCAGCAAGTGTGGGCCAAATTTTTGAGTGAACGTATGCTGAGTTCTGCTTTCAGGTGAAAACCCTGCAAGCAAAGTATAGTGGGTTTGTCCATTTTGTTTTGAATTTGGCTGTTTGTTCAAATCCAAAGCTCAGTGAATGCCAACAAAAACTCATGTTTCATGAACCTACTCCATCCAAATCCATTGAGTTTTGCTCAGCTCTATGAGCAGATGGCTACATTCAATCACGAGAATCACCACCCATCCTGATGGAGAGTGGAAATAACATTTTTTCCTTACACCTCTTTCTGCTGATTAATTTAAGATGTGTCTTAGGATGCCTTGAAGTTTTAGCTTCTCAATGCTGTAGTGTAGCAATTAAAACAATAATACATGATAACAGACCTCTGAAATGCCATAACAGTTTAAGATAGGACTATTCAAGTTTGCCTCTTCATGGTAGTTTGTTGCCTTGAATGTTACATCTTTGATGTTGCTTTGAGCATCCTGATGTAACAACTATGCCCTAACTAGGTACTCTGTGTTACTTGCATAAGGACCAGCCACAGCTACAATTCCTGCTCCAACAGAAGCACAAGGACTGTTTTCTCCACATGTCCCAAAGAGGACAGGAAGAGATGAGATCATGGCCCTGCCCAGGATGTGTTCATCAGAAGAAGCAGTCGCTTTTTTTAAGGAATTGTTCCACCCTGAGGAACAAACTGTCCCTATGCACCTTCCCCAACCCAGGCTGTTCCCTAAAAAGGCATGATTTAACCCCAAGCCATTTTTTCGCAAGAGGAGAGTGAAAAAAATGTATATATATAAACAAAATTGAACAGACCTACCAATGGAATCAGGATTGGCTCTTTTTCTAAACGATAGACTCTAGGAATTATTTTGGGGAAGTTCTGTGGCATGTATATACAGACGGTCAGACTACATGAGAACAACAGTCCCTTTTGGCATTGGACTCTATGACGTTGCTAGGGAAGAACGAAAATTAATCATGGAAATAGTCCTTAAGAGGGTCAGAAGGCCTTTAACCAGCTTAAAGCAACGCTCATGTCTGACCCCATGCTAGTGTAAGCAGGGGAATAGTCTGCTATTGTGGGGAACTTTCCTGGGTTCTGCACTACCCCGGTGAAGTGGGCTAGCGAAAGGATCTGAGTCCTCACTCCCACTTCCTTTACCTAGTGGCCTCCCTGCCCTTGAGGACTCCCCTTTCACTCTCCTGTCTGGTAGAGTCCTTGTAACCCCAACAAGGCTGGGCCCAGGATTCCTGGGGGGCTCGACCCCCAACCCTGCTGTGGTCACCTAGGACAAGGGCTAGGGAGTCCCCACTCTGGAGTACTCTCTCTGCACTGGGCACTTCTCTGACCCACTGACCATTACATACAATTTAAAGCAAATGCAAGTTATTTAATCAACAATTAATTTTAAAAAGAATAAGGGAAAAATGGGAAAGGTTAAAGGAAACACATCATCCCGCTCTGTGGCAGGGAACATCACAAACAGTGTCTCTGGAATGTCAGGGCAGTTCAGTCTGTTCCTTGTAAGTCCCAGGCCTTCTTCTCAGGCCCTGGCTGTGCTGTAGGGATGCTGTGGGTTGGACACTTGCTCTGGTGGTGGCCACACGCTCTCAGGCTCTAAGTGGTAGGACCCTTCTTCCCAGTGTCACCCCCGCCCTATCGGAGTTATGATCCAAGCCTGGCCTGCAGAGCCCCTTGGCTGAGGCATCTCCCTGTGCTGGGTCTGCTGCCCAGGGTCCCCTTCGGTCTACCCAGCTGCTCACCGCACCCAGCTCCAGACTGCTCCAGCCCCAGCTCCACCACTCGGTCTCAGCACTGCTGCTGCTGCTCTGCCTCCAGCTCCCTGGGCTGCTTCTTTGGCCCCCCTGGCTCTGGTTGCTGCAGCTCTGCTCCCAGGATGGGTCTGCTCTGCAGGCTGCTTCTGTGACTCTGCTCCCAGCACTGACCTGCTTCCTGGGCTGCTTTTCTGGCCCCTCTGGCTCTGGTTGCTGCAGTTCTGCTCCCAGGGCAAGTCTGCTCTCTCTGGGCTGTGCCTCTGGCTTTGGGGCTGCAGCTCTGCTCCCAGGACAGGGTCTGCTCTCTCTGGGCCTGGCACAGCTCTGCTCCCCAGGTTAGCTTGGGCCCCTGCTTTCTCCTTAGCTCGGCCCCACTCTGTCTGACCCAGGCAATTCCAGCTCACACGGGACCTCCCTGGCCTCCTGACTCCCTGATTAGCCTGCCCGCCCTGTCATTCAGGCTGACCTGGAGCATTGGCCTCTCCCCACTGTTCCAAGGGACTAGCAGTCTCAGGGTCCTGATTCCCCATCGACCCTTCCCCCTTTTAGAACTGGGAGCTAGCAACTAAAACACCCCCACTGAATGTTAGTAAGGGGCAACAGTCCGCTTACACAAGGGCCCCAGACTTTGACAAACTGTTCCAAGTAGCCACAGATGCGTCCGAGCGTGGTGTGGGAGCAGTTTTAATACAAGAAGGACCGGATGAAGAATTCCATCCTGTTGTGTTTCTCAGCAAGAAACTGTCTGAGAGGGAAAGCCACTGGTCAATCAGCGAAAAGGAATGCTACGCCATTGTGTACGCGCTGGAAAAGCTACGCCCATACGTTTTGGGGACGGTGTTTTCAACTACAAACTGACTAAAGTGGCTGCGCTAAAGTGGCTTCACACCATCAAGGACAATAACGAAAAACTTCTTCGGTGGAGTTTAGCTCTCCAAGATTTTGATTTTGAAATACAACACATTTCGGGAGCTTCTAACAAAGTGGCTGATGCACTTTCCCGTGAAAGTTTCCCAGAATCAACTGGTTAAAATCATCTTTGAAATGTGGAAAATATTGTTAGTTTTTATATAGTCAGTAGTATATCTAAAGGTACATGTGTCTTATTAACTCTGTTTTCTCCTGGAGCTCCAGGAAGAAATCACAGCCAGTGTGGAACCAGCTGTCCAACACTATCTGTGATTTGGGGGGCGTGTCATAAATATAAAGGGAAGGGTAACAATCTTCCAGTCTACAGTACTATAAAATCCCTCCTGGCCAGAGGCACAAAATCCTTTTACCTGTAAAGGGTTAAGAAGCTCAGATAACCTGATTGGCACCTGACCAAAAGAACCAATGAGGGGACAAGATACTTTCAAATCTGGGGAGGAGGGGGAAGTTTTTGGTCTGTCTGTTCTATGTGCTTGCCGGACACAGATCAAGGAAGCAAGCAATCCAACTCCATTAGAATTAGTAAGTACTAGCAAGGGAATGCATTAGCTTATTTTTGTTTTGGCTTGTGATTTTCTCTGTGCTGAGAGGAAGGTGTATTCCTGGTTTTCTTTTTGTAACTTTAAAGTTTGGTCCAGAGGGAAATCCTCTGTGTTTTTGAATCTGATTTCCCTGTAAAATTATCTTCCATTCTAATTTACAGAGGTGCTTCTTTTACCTTTTTTCTTTCTAATAAAGTTCTGTTTCTTTTATAATCTGATTGGGGTTTTTTTTGTGTCCTAAAAAAGTCCAAGGTTGGTCTGTGCTCATCTTGTTTATTCTCAAGCCTCCCCAGGAAAGGGGGTGTGGGGGTTTGGGGGGATATTAGAGGGGAATAGGAACTCCAAGTGGTCCTTTCCCCAAGTTCGTCACTTGGTGGTGGCAGCGTTACCTAATCCAAGGTACAGGGGAGAATTTGTGCCTTGGGGAGTTTTTAACCTAAGCTGGTAGAAATAAGCATAGGAGGTCTTTCATGTGGGTCCCCACTTCTGTACCCTAGAGTTCAGAGTGGGGAGGGAACCCTGACACCTCATGACTCTTATGTTAAAATTCTTTTAGAAGAAGATAAGGGGAAGATTGTTTTAAATATATCACTCAGGTTGGGATCTTTCTTCTATATGCTAATGCTTAAATTATGCATGTTTATCTTATTAGAGCAGCATTTATATCTTATGAATTTCTGAAAACTATTTTTATTTCTCCTTTTGGACCCAATTTTCAAAGGTGCTGAGTATCTGTTGTGAAGTGCAGAGCACCTCACATCTTCTGAAGTCAATGTGAGTTGAGGTCACGCAGCACCTCCCATGATTAGACACTTTGTGACTATGTGAGGCTTTCCTAGACAAAAGAATAGTTATTTTCATGGCATTTATAATGTGTCTCCCAGAGTTTCCTTTGCAGACTCTTTCTGCCATCTTTCTGAAATATGAGGAAATTCCAGCTTGCTGTTACGATGACAAAGCCCTAGACCTTTGCCATTGTAGCCATCGATATTAGAAGACATACCTGAGAAATCAGTCTTCTATTATTTGGTTGATTTTCATTAAAACGTTATGCTGTAATGAGCATGAAATCTCAAGTATGGTTTTCTTACTAGTGCTACTTAGGAAGAGCATAGAAGACAGCTTGCACATTTGAAGTCACTAATGGCTTCTCGTCCTTATTCTCCAAAGAAAATTTTTTGAGGATTGTCTAATTAAATAATTGCTTATATGATAAGTACTCTATTTGTTAAGTTATAATTGTTAACAATAAATAAACACTGTTGGTCAACCTTTAAGTCACAGTGCACAGAACAGGGCAATATTCTTTGAGGAGGCAGACATAAAAAGGGGTTAGGATTTCTTGTGATCTGCACCATTCTCTACCTCCTGCTTGAACTCCCCACGCTTCTGTTCTCTCCTCTTTATATTTTTTGCCCAACATGATGTTGGGATAGTGTCTCTAGAGATCTGCAATGTCCCTGTACAGCAGGGTTGTTTGGGGCCAGCCCCTCATCTGGTATGAATTGGCATAGCTTCCTTGAAGCCATTTTTACATTAGCTGAGGATCTGGCCCTTTATTTTTTTCTAATCTCCACTTCCAAAATGACTTTCTGGCAAGAATATTGGCTGGTTTAAGGCAATATGGGCTGCCTTTTTAACATTTCCTCAACAAGGGGATCATAATTACTAGTAAAAAGAAAAGGAGTACTTGTGGCACCTTAGAGACTAACCAATTTATTTGCCACAAGTACTCCTTTTCTTTTTGCGAATACAGACTAACACGGCTGTTACTCTGAAACCTATAATTACTAGTGTCTCTATGCTTGGGATTTTTAAGATACATCAACAGTCTTACCTCGTTGATGCCTCTCTTTGATAGAAATATATGCTTGTGATTTACCAGGGATCTATTGTTTAGTGTCTTCATTGAATATCTAATTCTGAGAGATGCTACTGTGCTTCTCTGAGTGGAAGATTTGTCCACCTCAGCCTGAAGTGCGGGAGAGAGGCTGCTAGCTAGATGATCCCCTTTATGATTGACCAGGACCAGTTAACTCCATTTTAAACATGACTTGCCCTGTGTACCCCAGGTGCAAAGTTCTGTTTAAAACTGTGTTACTTAAAGTGTATCAGCTAATGTTGTTTTTTCTATATGCCCAAAGAGACAGTTTTTTTCTCAAGCATTATCAGCAGGATATTTTACTGAGATCCAGTCAGTGACACCTGTGCAAGCCCATAGATGACAATGGGGTTGCACATGTGTCACTGAAGTCTTAATTTGTACAGCGAAACCTTTATTGCTGGTGATGAAGAAAGAAGGAAAGAACCCCGTTTGATTCTTGGATCCCAGTAGGAGTTTGCAGGTCTTACTGTCGCAAGACTGAATGAAGCCAACAATTTATACAACTTGCATTTTAAAGATATTTGTTGTTGTGAGGCCTGGTCAAATGTAATAAAAAATAATAATCACAGTGGCCTCATCAGATGCAGCCAAGAAACATACAGTGCAGCTTAATCATCACAATGTACATGACCATTTTCATAAAATTCTGGGCTGGGTATGCATCAGTCCAATCCCACGATATATGTTAGAGAAGTCTGAGGGCTGCTCTAAATATGTCTGCTGCTAATGCCCCCAAGGAACCATTATGCTATCTGGGGATTTCCAGGGGACATGGAAACCATGGACACATGCATCCTGTTACGAGCCTCATCCCCTCTGTGCCAGCTGCAGGTTTTGTGGTATAAGAACTATTTCACCAGCTCTGTGCCACCAGAGGAATCCTCAACATTGGGGTGATCATCCTGTTGCTAGCTATGCTACTTTTAGGGACTACTTCATGTCACTAGGGTGGCAGGCAAAGCAGCCCTAGGATTGGGGTCAAAGTCAATAAATAAGATTTTAAATTTGACATATTATCATCTATTTTCAGCATAACTGTTTTATGTATGAGTCCTCCATTATTTATCTAACCTTCCTTTTCCCATCCACTTCTACCAGTCTGAAAATACCCACCAATTTAAAACTGTAATGATTTTATATACAAATGAAAGGATATGCGTTCTGCTCATTACATGTAAATCTTATTAGCTGCCTTCTGCCAGAGTTTTGGTACATGCTGTATTTGACAATTATAGTCAATAATGTGTGTGCGTGTTGGGGTGTGTGTGAAATAAATTGACTATAAATGACTATAAATAAATTGGCCAGATTTTTAAAATATGTTCATTATAGCATTATATCTAGTGGAATCACACATTTCAATCTGATTTATGGAAGTTTATGCTTCCTCGGGTCACTTTGGTCTGAGCTTTTGTTGGGCTAGAGTGTTGCATGCTGTGTAGTGTAGCTGTTGTCAGTTGCATAACTATTAATCTGCAAACATGAACATTAATATAAGGCTCAGCCTGAGTGACAGCTCTGTATTGAGAATCAGTCTGTTTAGCTGGCTATGTGATGTAAGTAAGGATGACTAAGCCATGCACATAAACAGAATTCACCATATGATATTGTTTCCTTTGCATTTTTTCTAAATCTTTTGAAGTTGAGGAGGGAGAATGACAGAGTGTCTGAAAGCAGCACAGCTCACAGCTCAGCAGTCAGTCGGAGTTTGGGCTTTGAATTACAATATCTCTGCCAGATGGACAGAGATACCTATGAGGATGCTAGGACAAGATGCTTCCTCGAGAGGTCAAGTGACTCAGTACATCTGTAAATCGAAAATTAGAAACCTGAAAGTCTAATTGTTGTCATTTCTAAAATTTAAAGAGATAGAAGTGATTTTTCCTGTTGCTTTTTCTTTTCTTCACTGGAATATGGATTAGAACCATAGTCAGAAGTCTCATTTTTTCTTGTCAATCAGTAAGGGCAGCCAGTCAGACCTCATCAGTGTAATAATGGATGTTCAGAGTGAATTAGTTACCCTAATAACATCAGAGGTGACACTAAAGAAGGGAGGGGAATACTTTATGGTCTGTGGTGTATTCACTTCTGTGGAGATTTGTCCACATCTGGAAAAGAGAAGTGTTTTTTTTCCCTCCGTTATGCTCTGCCAGTTCCAGCAGGAACCGAGGTAGCAAGGTTGCCCCTGAACTGGTTGTGGTCTGGCCTATGCGTGACAATGAAAGCTCCCCAGTGTCAGTGTTATTAAACAAGAAAAAACACTTTTTATTTTCCACTCTCCTCAGTAGCTCCCTCCCTGCCATTAGCCCTTTATACTTGACATTGGAAGTAAATGAGAATCTGGGTGCAATAAGTCTGCTTCTGATAACATTCAGAGTATTATTATTATTTATTCTTTATTTATATTACAGTAGTGCCTGGAGGCCTCAGTGGAAATCAGGACCCCATCAAGGTAGGCATTGTAAATATGCATAATAAGAGATGGTTCCTGTCCCAAAGAGCTTACAATCTAAACTGAGTAGGGTCCACATCAGTGGGGTTGTGGTGGAGCTAAAAGAAGCCTCTACAGATTTGCACGAGTGGTAGGCGAGGGGGAAAAGAATCAAAATTATTAAATGCTCAAGCAGCAGCTTCAGCTACAGTTTGACATGAACTGAAAGGGGAATGAGGATGGATTAAATAGCAGCTGCTTGTGTTTGAATATAGATGTAACGGCAGTTGCTGGCGACCTTTGAGGACATGTGGCAGAACATAACAAGTTTATGCTCCTAGTTATGTGGACATACAGAGAATGAAGTCTAGTAACACTTTAAAGAACATCAGCACAAAAACCAGAGTTAGAACTGACAAAAGAGATCCAGGCAGAGAGATCAAGCATCAGCTTAAAGGAATCAATCTAAAGATCAAAGTGTTTCAAGGGATGAGAACAAGCATAAATGGAAAAAGTATGGAGGTTTGACATTTTATCTGACCAAGGAAGTTTCATAGAACTTTCTGATGGATACTTCAGAAGGAGGTGAGAATGCTGGCCCTGATTCCTAGCTGCACCCAATATCTACCAGGTACAACAGGGGGAAGTGGAGGGGCAGAAAGAACTGGTTGCGTATCCCTGCTCCTACACTTCTGCACCACCACCCTTCCTGCCACTGCCTCCCTCCAGACTGCTCTGAAATAGGCTGATTGGCTATTGCCTTCAAGGGCCAGCACACCAGCTGAGAATAATCAGTGTTGTAGCTCTCCAGACATGCCCTGTACATCAGACCTGCCCCATAACTAGGGGCTGCCAGGGGATTGTGACCTATGAGCCAGATACTCTGGTTTTGTGTCACTTAAGTTCTCCACACGTTGGGGAAATCCCCACCTGGCAAGATCTTCAGGCTTTCTGGCCTCTTTGTAGCCCTGGAACAATTCAATGACGCCAGAACAAAGGGGATAATCTGGCCCATTGTCCTTGGACCATTTGTCTTATAAGGGAGAGAACTGGCAATCTGTTTGGTAGCAACATGACACACATCTAGGAATATGTTTTTGAACACTGTGCAGATCACAAGTAAAAGGAGTCTGGTGAACTTACTGTGGTCCCTTGTGAGCTCTTGTCTAGATCAGAAAAAACGTGCATGCAATCTCTGCTCGGAAGAGGTTGAAGGTACTTATGTTCCACATTGACATACACTGTCAAGGCCTTCTGGAAAAGTTTGCATTTCACCTGGCCACTGGGTACTTGTCTCACTTGTGAAAACCTTCCTGTATCAAATCCAATGAAAACACAGAAACAGAATGTCCTATTAATTCATCTCTAGGCAATATCTACAAATAGGACAGACTAAATGATATTAAGCAGTCACCAAAAAACTCAATGGCGAAGATTTCCAGAAGCAACGAGTGGTTTTTGAGTGCCCCAGTTCCTGAGTGCCTAAAATGAGACATCTTAAAAGGGCCTGGTTTTCAGAGGGTGAGTAGTCAGCACTTTCTGAAATGCTCAAAATCATTAGTCACTTATGGAAATCTTAGACGCAGTTGAACAGTATAAAGGTGATTAAAAGTAACTCTTACAATTCTAAAACAGTCACACAACATTTTTTTTTTTAAATCGATCTGTTATGTCCAGTTTCAGTTAGGTAGTTTTTATGCCTGAGATATAAACAAAAGTCTATAATGTAAACTCTAGAAGCCCTGTAACTAGGCTATCAGTGTTATGAATGATTTTTATCAGTTAGTGTGGGGGAAAATACAGCACAAAAGAGATTTGAAATTATACTTTAAAATAAAAGCTGTGAATATGTTCTCCAATATTTGTGACCCGTCTTACTCACTTTCTGCAAACATGCATGTGACTGAATTTTTGTTCACAAGAATGTTGATACAAGAATTTTAAGTATTGAACTGGAAGCAACTGGAGGCTTGTGTGGCCTTTTTGAAGTCCATTTTTGTGTGGCAAGGGTCATTTGTTCAGGTCAGAGCCAATACTAGAGGGAGGATGGCTTGTCCTTAAAGTAGCAATCCAGGATTGAGATATGGGTTAAATTCCTGACTGTTGCACAGAATTCCTGTCACCTTGGATAAATCACTTATCTACACTGTAATTACACACCTGGAGCTGGCCTATGCCAGCTGACTCGAGCTTGCAGGGCTCGGGCTAAGGGGCTATTTAACTGAAGTGTAGATGTTTGGGCTTGGGCTGCAGCTGAAACTCTTCCACCTTGCAGTATCCTAAACCCTGGGCTCCAGTCCTAGCCCTAATATCTATACTGCAGTTAAAAAGCCCCTTAGCCTGATCCCCAGAGCCTGATTCAGCTGGCATGGGCCAGCCATGGGTTTTTAATTGCCATGTAGCTATACCCTCTGCCTCAGTTCCTGATCTATCAAATGGGGATAATAGTGCTACCTGTTTTCCACCCTTTGTCTGTCTTGTCTACTGAGATTGTAAGCTCTTTCTGCTGTGTAATGGAGCCCTGCCATAAAACGAACAATGCTATGTGGCTTAGGAGACTAAAGACAAGGTGCACATACTAGATCACAAATATCAAATATTTCTAGTAAACACTTCACAGGCAATCCAGTGATCCACTATTGCGAATAGCAAAAGAATTTTTAAAATATCAGTATGTACACAAACAGTTTGCAAAAAGGGCTAAAATCACAGTCATTATGTGCTCTTCACCCAACTCTTGTATCAATATAATTAGATATTTTCTTTTCCCAACTGTGTTAACTTTTTATTAGATTTTTGTTTACTGGACTCTTTTTCTGACAGGAATATTTCTTTAACCAGAGTGAGTTACAGAGAGAAATTCTCCACAGTGTTTTCTACCCCAAATAGTAGTACACTCTTCAGCCTTGGAAAGTAATGTACCAGGTCTGGAAAAATGTTGGTGTACTTTAGTGGTTAGAAAGCTGTTTCAAATTGAGTGCTTTTCTTCTCTGGTGTAGAATAGTAAATATTGCTTTGCAG
This sequence comes from Lepidochelys kempii, assembly GCF_965140285.1. NCBI lineage: Eukaryota > Metazoa > Chordata > Testudines > Cheloniidae > Lepidochelys > Lepidochelys kempii. The sequence continues at coordinate 101,487,088 of NC_136381.1, read as the reverse complement.
AAACCTTTGAATAATTTGAACTGTAGGAATGTCTGCCTCAAAGGAGCCATGTATTATGCACCCATCTTCTTGTTTCAGTTTTCTTGTCTTCTTCTTAGGGGTAAGAAGGGATCATCATAGTGAAATTTGCCTTTTGGAGTGTGGGGTATGTCAATGAAACAGCAAATAGTGTGCAAGCTGAGAATATTTACAAAGTCCGTAAATATCCTGCTTTGCAGCTACCTCTCAGGATCCCCACGCACAAGTTGTGAACTTTCATCCGAAAGGTCTATAGGCTATTTTGTAATGAATTGTTATTTTTCAAATACTTTTAAACAAATTTTGGTGGTCTATTTAAAGTTGTGTCTCCCAGTAGGTGGGCAAATTCTCATCAGATGGGTTCACAGACAGCTCTTAACAGTTTTTTTCTTCTGACAATAGCAACTTGTTTTGCACACCAGTTTGCCATTTTATGTTCACACACAACATATGGCCCAGATTTTTAAAGCAATTTGGGCTTTGCTGTGCTCAGCATTGCAATGCCTAACTGATTTAGGAACCTAAATCTCATTTTTTTTCAAAAGGTATTTAGGCACTTAGGAGCCAAAATCTCATTGGGAGTTGATGGGATTTAGGGTCCTAAGTGCATAAATCATTTCCGGAAATTACACTAATCTAATCTACACTGAGTAAAACACTTAAATACCTTTAAAAATCTGGGCTCACATGACTTCTCTTATCCCAGTGCAATATTGTACCTGCAATTCATTAAGGCTAAAAATTCAGCCCAGTTCAGAGAGCTCACACAAGGCTTAGCACTACTTAATTCCCACTTAAACCCTCTTTACAAGCAGTCTAAACAGGGTGAAACTAGAAACTAGAGCCCAGGATGTCTCTGCTATTTGTAATAGTGATTCTTTTGGAATACACCCACTGCATATATAATGGGACAACAGGCTGGGAAGAGTACCATACATAGCGGTGGTTCAAATGAACAGCTGGAATGATCATCAAAAACTTTAGACTCTGGCAACTAAAGTAAAACGACGACTATGAGTTTCCTGGGTAACGTGCCAAGTGAATGGCAATAGGACATGAATTACAGCTGGAATTATCATAAAAAGTCCTGGCAATAAAATTAAAAAGTCCACCCATTCCTGCCTCAGGCACTTGCCAGCTGAGTGGCAACTCAAAGGAATAACTGAAAAATATCAGAAAACCTACTAACAAACCTGATAGGGGCAGCCCACAACCACCTTGAAACAAGTTAACCAAGCCACAGAATTATAGCACTTTTACTGTCAGCATACAATATACCAGATGCATCCAGCCCTTGACTGAGGAAATGAAGGAGAAGCCAGGAGAAGACCTTGCCTGAGTTTACTAAAGAGAAGAAAATATGTCTAATAATGCTATCATACAATTATGCTTCTGCCAATGTTCAGAACATTCTTGGGCAGAATTATTCATTAATAACACCATATCAGTGCTTGGTTGGAAGAATAAGCTCTGGCATGTCCACTTCTTCCTTAGCCAAGTCACCAGTGATCTGAAGATTTTGGGTTACAACCTCAGCGGGCGTAAATTGGCAGGACTTCACTGAAATAAAAAAAGATATCATTGACATCAATAAAGTCACAGTGATTTACAATAGCTAAAGTTCTGACCCTCTACCTTCTTTTAATCCCCCTCTCCTCCCCCTCACCCCGCTCATTCTTCAGTCAGGGACTATACTATATAATCACTGATTAGAACTGGGAATGTTAAATTAATGATTTGGTATGTCCATGGATTAAAATGTAGTCTATATAGAGAATATGGTCTTCCTCTGCCCTTTAATATTCATGTAACATATAGCTAATGCAATCTGCTGCCATTGTGATATGACACATTGTAAGGTCTTAGAAATATAATAAATGAAAGACTTTAAAAAAGTGCACCCTATATGACCTAGAAAAAACGATGTACAGTGTTAGGTTTTGATAGTATTCATCATGTTATTGACCCTGTATTGAGATGTGTTGAACAATCTCAGTGTAATTAAGGCACAGTTTACCTGCCCCAAAATGGCATCAGGTTACACGGAGTTAAACAGAATATCACAAATGTAGCTGAATCCCAGAGAGCCTTTACTACCTCCACTAAAATATGAGATCACTACTCTATATGTTTCAAGCTGAATCATGACAAATATTTTTGTAAGAGGAGACAGTCGTTCGTACTATAAATGCACCATTATTTCAGCCAGCATGGAACTGGCATTCTTTTTTAAAATTTATTCCTTAGCACAGGGTTAATCCTACAGTTAAGCAAAATTATCTCTAGGCTCATGATGGTTCTGGAGTTCAATGTTCAACATGAATAGCAAACAAGGAAACAAAAAGGTCCTGGGTAGCAACATGGATAACATGCACCATACATGATTCTTAGTTGTTCTAATACCCTTCTGCGATGGCTGACTGTAAGCGAATTGGCTGAACAGATTTTCCAGATCCCTCTGAACATTTCTAAATTACTATATTCACCCAATTACAGTCCTCAGGGGTCACATTTTATTTTCTGAAAACTGGTAACAGGCCACCAAGGCTGATGAAATGATGTGGGTATGCAGGCAACTATTGTGCAGTTGGATTAATAGAGCAAACACTTGTGTGGCATGATCTCACATGCTTCCAAATAATCTACCTCAAACTGGAGATCATAAAAGTTTACCTTATAGTTACTTATATTTTCAGTCTTGCATGAGTCGTATTTTCCAGATGACAATATTTATTAGTACTTCTTATTATCCCCCAGTCCCAAATATAATTTATCCCTTGGTATATATACATAAAGACATGTAGAGGTAAGGGGATAGAATTCTGCTATTTCCTCTAGAGGCCTTTTCTTCACTAAAGCTCAATACTGTTCCACTAGGCCAATTAGATATGGAAGGGTTTCAGCTTGCTTTTGGATATTTAAAATGGGTAGTATATATAACATAGACTTTAATCAAGGATGTAGTCTCACTGTTCGTGTGCATGTGGGTAAGGTGAAAAGGGATCAGAGGACATATACATATTTCTCTTGCTCTCTGAAAAATGACAAAGAGATCTCTGAAATCCCCTAGATCTTTATTTTAGTGAAATAGATAATAGCACTTCCTGTTCGTCTGGTGCCATTAGAGAACATTTTAAAAAATGTCGACCCAAGCAGTGGCACCAGCATCATAAACAAATATACAACCTAGTTTCCATTGAACAGTTACATTTTCTTCTAACAATCAATACATGCTGGTTAGCAAATGCTGGAGAGACAGCCAAAGGGAAAATAATGTGTGTAGCTGTCACATTCCCTCAAGAAAATTTAGCAGTGAAGTGGCTGTGAAGAAAGCATTGCATCTCATTGGAAACAGTACTGTGTTCCAGTTCTGTCCAACAGTTTAGAGTACTCAAGGAGTTAATGGAGTCCATAGTGGAGTGTTTGCTTTCTTCTGTTTGAAATCAAACATCTGATCTTTATCTGAGGTGACAGGTTTAATGCCTTTCTTCTCTGACAAATTTTTAGCCGAAGAGGAATGCAAACACATATATCGGTGTGGTTTTATAAGTGCTCATCTGAGCAAGCCAATATTGGCAGCTTGTCCTCTAATAAACAGCAGAACCATGAGCTGGTGCCACTTGCTTAAAAAATTATATCTGTACGTCATTTACATGGCTTTACTTTAGCTCTGTCAGGGGTCAGGTACTTTGACAGAGCTTTAGGCAGGGAAGAGTATCACCAGGCAGAAATGCTGGAGTATTTCTTTTCTCCTTCTGCTTCTTCTTATTTTGTATTTTAAGTGAATTTAATGTTCACAAAAGATGATCAACTGGAGAATAAAATGCCCAGTTTATTCACAGAGCAGGAACAGCGGCAATGAAAGCTTTCCCCCCACAATGCCCCACTAATGTATCTCAACCCTAATTGGCAGAGGCTTCCTCTGGAGTAGTGCATTCTCCATATGCATTCTATACTCTGCTTTGTGAGGCTGTGAACAGGTCTGCAGATTAGTGCCAACTGTGACTGTGAGCTTTGTCATGTGGGTATGGATTCACTGTAAAAGAAGGATTGAGATCAACAACCCATTTTGTTTAGGCCACTGAAGATCCATTACATGGTAATAGGCTTCAATCATTGCCATCCTGCACCCTCATTCTTCTGAGTACAGGAGCCAGGGTGGGAGGCAAAGGTGACTTTATGCCACCTGCACTTTCTCGGGGGAGCCAGAGGGGAACTTATACTAGGACCATGAGCAGCTGAGAACAATAGGTGAGCTAGATGCTCTTCCCACCTTCATACTGGCCCAGACATATCACCTATACTAGGGGCTGGAATCAAAGAACTCAAACCAGTTGAGAGGGTTCCTGTACTGGAAGCATTTCTCCAGGAGCTGTTTCCATTAGCTTTCAGACCCTATGTACCACTGCACTGGAGAAAAAAGGGCAGATCATGATGGAAAATCGAGTCCTTAGGTAGTTTTTGAATTGGGTAGTGACAAAAGGCTCTGAACCTGTCAACCTCCTGGAGCCATTTAAAACCAGGTGTTTTCTAATCCATGAGGCACATAAAACAAATTCTCCTTCATATTTTAAACTATATATGAGAATGAGTGCATACAGATATATGAATGAATAAAATAGAAATGTATGGTTGGGTTATAACATCCTAAACAAGAATTAAGAATTAGTCTAATTCTCCTTACACCACCTTGCACTTCGTGCGATCATTTACACATGTATCTATAGAGGGTATAAAATGCCATCAGTTCAGCACAATAAAATTTGACAACCACTTTGCACTCCCAGTGCCCAGATATAAATGAGCAAAGTAAAAAAGCAGAAGAGAATCAAGGTTTTTCAAAGTTCTGGTTTGGGCCCAGCTCTAGTTATTTCAGACTTGTTGCATATCTAAATAATTCATCTTTTCCTTCATATTTTCTCTCTTTTTTGTAGTTGCTTCCATTACACATTTGCTGTCTGTCATTCAAGTCACTTGGGCTTGGTCCATGATGTGACCAGCGGAGAGATGATTATAGACAGGTGCTGTGAGCACTTCTGTTTGAGGAACTGCATAACTCATAAGCATTTCTGGCAACTCTGAGATATTTGTAATGTTTAGCAATCTCTCTCTGGGCTATGAAAGTAAGCCATCATTTTCAAATGTGATTGTTTTTATTTAGGTCCCTAAATATGGATTTAGGAGCCTCACTGTGGGAACCCAAGCTAGAAAGTCATGGCCATAGACTATAAGAATTAAAATGTTGTTTTCAGACAAATCCTTAAAAAGGTTTTATGATGATTATGAGAATTCCCTAGATTTACCAGGTAATAAAATAACATCCTTACTTGAACAGTTCTGTTAGACTTGGTTGCTCAGATACTCTGTGATGAGTGGGGCATAAATGCTTAGATGGTAGCTAGACAGAATCTAAACATAAACTTCATGATTGTATTGTACAGGTCGTACAATATCACACCAAAAGCACTCACACCAGAGTATCAAAGTCGCACTGACAGTCACCTCATGACTTCACTGTCACCAAAACCAGGACTGTTGTGGGGAGAATTAGGGGATGGGGTCTGAGAGACAGGTGCTGCCTGGGGAGGAAGAAATCATTAGGGACTGGCTGGAGTTGATTGTATTTGCGGGAGAGAACCATGGTTGGAAATTAGGTTCGTAGGTTCTGTGGTGGGAAGAAAGAATAGTACAATGGGGGCAAAAGTGGAATTGTTTGGCTAGGCTAGGAAAAGATGGTGAAGGTGAATGCAAAAAGGAATGGCAGAGAAAATTGTGAATGATTATAAGGGGTTGTGCAGTAGAGGAATCATAATTCACTGCTCCAGGGCTGTGACTCCATCTCCTGCTCTGAATTAATCCATCTGAAGGAGCAAAAGGTGAGGCAGATTAGGATCTGCTGGAGAATAACTAGTATCTTGAAGTACTGTTGAGTCTGCTGTAGGCCTTGTTTGTTGGAACTTTTCATTTAGTCATTTTTCATTCAGTCAGATGGTGTGTTTCCAATATACTTGTTATTCTCCCATTCTAAAGTGAATTCCCTGAACCTGGCTCCATGGTAGGTTTCAGAGTAACAGCCATGTTAGTCTGTATTCGCAAAAAGAAAAGGAGTACTTGTGGCACCTTAGAGACTAACCAATTTATCTGAGCATAAGCTTTTGTGAGCTACAGCTCACTTCATGGATAAATCTGTTGCTAACATCCCAGAGAACCTGTCCTGGTATATGTGAATGCCTCCACCTTTTCCCAGGCACTCACCATCCAGCCCCAACTTTTTGGCCTACCATGGCTACAACTCAAAGAGAAGGCCGTGTGGTTTAGTAGTCTGTGAACAGGAACTCCTGAGCTTTTAATTCAGGCCCTGCTGCTGACTTACTCTGTCCCCTGGATTGAGTTCTTTTGGCCAAAATTTCCAAAATAATCCACTAATTTTGAGTGTCTCAAATTATGGGTGTTCTTAGCTCTGTATCTGAAATCAATGGGAATTGTAGGTGTCTGGCAGCTCTGAAAATCAGGTCACAGATGCTTCACACTGAGCACCCAGAAGCAGAAGCACCCTAATTAGTGGACAATTCTGAAAATCTTGCCCATATCTTCTCTGACTCAGTTTCCCTGTAGCACAACAGGGATAATGAGACTACCGTGAATGGTTGCTTTAATACAGTGAGTGGAGAATGCTTGGCTATGGCTCCCTGCTGGCAACTCTGAGTAGTATTTCCTCTTTCTTAATTATTAGCACCAAATGTTCCATTGTTGCCTGCAGCTCCAACAGCTCTAATGTCCCCAGTTGGTTCAGTTAGAGTATGTGTTTTCTGAAACTCAGATTTTACTGTCTTCCTTTAAAAAAAATAATCACAGTTGAATTTACATTAAAGAAACTCGTCCCACAGATCAGTTCCTTCAGCATCCCAGGAAGATATACATTGGTGACCTGATGGCAAGGGTACTTTACTTAAAGAAGAACTAGAACAGTGGAAACCCTTCTTATTTCAATTATGCATGTATTATCCTTGAAAAATAAGCCCCTTGATGTATCACAATTTGAGAAAAATTGAGAGATAGAGAAGTTACTGATTGGAACTATGGCAGTTCACAGCAGTAGAGGATTTGGCCCAGTGAATCCTACTCATTTGCTGATGCAGGATCACATCAGTTCTTTCCACCCAGGCCTCTACCCACCACCCTACTATTCCCATTTTAAACAGAATGTTAAGGACTGAAATGCAAGTCAGTTTTTTTTTTTCAGTCTTATTCCCACAGACTTGGAGCCAAGAGTGAGTATAAACTGTACCCTGACAGCACACTGAAAGGATGAAGTTACATAACTCTGTTAAATGTTGTCCCTGATTTCTTTTTAAAGGAAATAGGTTTAACAAATGGAAAAAGGCAAAGAAGATATACAATATATCTTAGTGCAATCTGAAAACTCCACACCAACCCACACAGTTCACCCCACCTTCCACTTAACGTGTGTATAAACATTCACACTCCTGCTACTTTCCTCCAGACACCCGTGACATTAACTAAAAGAACACAGATCTACACACACATACACAAACACAAAGAGGAAAGGAAAGAAAAATACAGGCTTGCTGACTGACATCTAAAAACTTTGTTGTCTACCTAGAAACATGGTAATTGACATGTCTACGACAGGACTGCCTGACCACATGGTTTCCAAACAATTACTTTCCTCAGCTGTTAGATTTTCAAACATGATCTATAGAGCCATGCTGACAGTAGATTTTCTGCCAGCAATAAAGGTGGCCTGATTCAGAGAATAATTACTGTATGCAAATGAATGTGATTTTCCTCTGCCCTTTTATGGATGACTCCGCTTTGCCATTCATCAGGGCCACAAATTTCATTTGGTAGGAGACGGATTTAAAGAGACAGGCGCCTCTGGAGCTTTGTCTTGGACTTACTAAATCCAGGCTTAAGTGTCTTCATAAATAGATGTGCATATGTTATAAAGGGGCTGGCAGATTCTGACCTCCTTATCTATGTATTATTGCTTAGAAAACTACTGAGAAAACATCACACTCTCTGGCCTTACAGTATATGATAGCTTTCACTGCTTTGAATAACAGTCTCTTCTCAAAGCAGAGTTATATGTGGTTTAGTATGGCCTCTGGTGTGTTTCTCTCTCACATGGACTTTTATTATGTTTAAGTGTGTATATGTCTGCATGTGGGGTGAGGGAAGGACAGAGAGCTATATTTTTTCTGACTGCAATTAATTAATGGCTATCATGTTCAGAGATGGCATCAGTGCAGTAATGCCAGAAGCTGCAATTATAGCAAGAGCACTTCTTCACATTGTACTGTCCAAATGCAAAACACCTCGTGCTGATGAGAAAGAGAATGTCCCATGGTCTTGGTTCTTTTGTGTCAATCCTGGTCTGATGGAGTGCTGAGTATCTCTGTGACAGTACAGAACAAAAGCATGGTTTTAGTGTCTAGGCATGTGCTCTCTTTCTCTGTTTATGCATACCCGTAGACATGGTAAGTAGGTAGGTAAGTAGAAGTCAGTGTGTTGTCACTCCCTGATGTTGGGCACGAGAACAGGATGGTGTACTCACAGGAAGTCTGTAGTATAGAATGTGTCATTGTTAAATATCAACTTCTGCCTTTGCTCCCAGCATGTGGTGTGTATCCTCTTCCTTCGAGTGTGGAAGAAAGGAGAATGTGAGTGTTATGAATGGAACAGGCCCATCTGTCAGTGGGCTGTCTTGTTACTCATATTGTGACAATATCTTGATGTCAGTAGATCCAGAACACTTTTTTCCCCAGTGTCACTCAAAAATAGAGAAGAGAGGCGGTGAAGTTTTTGTGTACACATACAGCATGCGCCACTAGAGGCCATCATGCACTTCCCTAAATACATGCCAATTACAGCATTCCTTTTCAGGGAGAACTGGGAGATGGGACCTTGGTCTTTGGCATTCCCTCATCTAGCTATTGATGCTTGAGTTAAAAGTGACCAGTCCCTGGGCTCAGATAGCTGTGCAAAGTATTTTTTCAGTAGCAAAGGTAAACCAAAACAAACCAAAAAACCCAAGAAAAATAAAAACTCTTTCGGTCCATTCATAGAAATAGTAAAAACTGCCTTTCACTTAGGGCGTGGCAAGGCATGCATCAAAGCAGAGACTGGTCAGAAATGCATTTTGTTTGTATGTAGTCTAATCAATCAAGAGGAGCGGTGTAAAATACCTGCAGTGAAACCTGAAACCATGGAACACCCTTGCTTTCAATTTCTGTTACAAACTTGAAGCATAGACCAAATTCACTGTTAGTTTCAATAAAGTTCATTAGCATTTCAGACAGAGGTGGGCCTGAACCAGAATCCGAGATCCAAACATCCCCAGCCTGTGGGCCAGATCCTGATACATAGATTTGACTTCAGTGGAACAGCTCATGGAGTGGGGTGTTATTCAAGATGAGTAATGGTATCAGAATCAGGCCTTTTGTAGCTTGGGATAATCTCTACTTGCAAGCAAACTTAGCCCAGTTTTGAGTGAACCTGCGGCCATATAGGTTTTCCATTTAAATCAAGTTACAGTTATGGTTTGGAGGCAAAGCTGGGTAAAATTCAGTTCTGTTAAGTGACCCAAAATTAAGCTTTGAGGCTCAGAGCTAAACCTGGAAGGTAAAGACCCCATGAGCCAAAACTAAAGATGTTCACCTAAAGCCCTGTGATGTGACACCTATGAGCTTCACACAGTTCTGATTATCAAGCTGCACTTTACTCATGTAGCACGTGTACTTACAATGAGGAGAGCAAGGTTGCTATGGGCATTAGCAGCAGTGCTAGAGAGATATACTTAGGTAGCAAGGGGAAGTTAATTATCAGTAGCTAAAAAGTAAAACTTTCTAAATTACTGATTATGTTGTTCCTGTGTTTGGGAAAACAAAACCAGTTTAAAAAATGTTTCTTTGCTCTGGTGTGGAGGCAGGATTATAAGTAGCTTGTGGAAGACAATGAAGAAGGATAAAATTATAGGGCTTTTATTTCATTTAGATGAAAGAAAAACATGGACAAATATAATGAAGGAAGCGATCAAGAAACCAATTCAATTAAAGGAGAAAATAATTTTCCATCCAAACCCATGCATTCCAAGTATTGCTTGTTTAAAAAGCAGTTACTCAAAATTCAAGTATGTTCAGATCCAGGGCTCTGGTTGCAGAGATACAAACCAGCTATGAAATTGAGATTCAGATCTGAATATCCTGGAAGTCCAGTGTGCTCAGATCCAGTGTTCTGGTTCCAGTCAAGCTTTGACGCGGATAATGATAATCTGACATTATGCTATGTTAATAATGAAAATGATTCAGTCAGGAGGATGATTCACATTCACAACTTGAGACCTCCATCATCAGCTCATCCGGTTGTTAACTCTGTGCCAAAGATAGTATGGGTTTAGACTCCTGCTGGGATTTGGTGTAGCTTTGTTGTGTTACTGTGGGTGGAAACTGGTTTGAAACTGATTAAATGTTTTATAGCTGTTACAGTAAACAAATGAATACAGTTTAGTGTTGTGCAGAAATATCCCAAAACTCCAGTGGGAAAGCCCATCAGAGGTTAGTTAGCTAGTACCCTCTTAGCATCCGTCCTTCCTTTCACTTGTATAAGGGGAAAAAAGTAACAAGTAGAGCTTGTAATTGGCCACATGGTATTAAATCACATGGTATTTGGTTTCTTCCTTAACTGTCTGGCCTCATCTTTATAAATGGCAACCAACCAAATGGAATTTGATCCCATCACAAATAGACAAGGATGTGAGCAGTGCCAAACAGAAATGGGATTCCGATTTCACAAGAATGCTTGTGTGTATTTTCTCCCACTACTTACTCATCTCTAGTAATAAGATAAAGCATGAGATCTTCCTCTTCTTGAGTATGGGTTTGATCTAAATGAAAGAGGTTTGATTTAGCTATGAGGGATATTACTGCCTGTTTACCTCAGTCCTGTTTCACCATTGAACACAGCACAGGGGTTTAGAAAGGCCATTAGGTGTGAGACACACTCAATGTTTTTCTTTCATGAAATTTTATTCTGTCTTTGACATTTTTTAGATCCCTGACTTGGGGGAGGGAGGAGGGTTTGGTGGGGTGCCTGCAGAATCATTCCCGCTGGTGGCTTCGCCACAGTGGAATTCCTATCAGCCACAAGGTGCTGCTCCTTCAATAAATTGTATTTTAACAAGTGCTTAACCACAGCGCTGTTTAAACAAAGTTTATTGAGGCTGAGCAAACTAGCAGCTGGCATGGGGCATCCTAGCATCCACTGGAAAATCCGGGTTGGAACCTACAAAATAACAAAGGTAGGATGTAGGGAATGGTGTGAGAACTCCAGAGAAATGTTTTGAAATATATTTTTTTCTTCCTGCAGAGGTCTACAAAATCTTTAGGGCCTTGTGAAGCTGATTAGCCCAATGGTAAAGGGGAGGCTTTGGGAGAGGAAAAAGGCATTGATTTCAAAGCTGTTTTTCATTGCTGCAAAAATTCCAGGCAAAAAGAGAAAGTTGACTATAAGAAAGAACAGGTAAGAGTTCAGAATTGACTAGATTTGTTTGGCTGTGAGATCTTTACATGGCTATAAGCCCCTTCCACTTATTCACCCTGCACACCTCATGCACTCTCAAATATAACTGAAATGTAGAGACAGGCCCTAAAATCTAGATCTGGATTTTGCATTCTATTCAGTTAAGCCTACTGCAACTATTATTTATTGATGACAGTGTCCACTGTAGGCCAGGCACCTACCAAACGTTCAGTAAGGAAGATCTTTGCTGCAAGGAACTCACATCCTCAGAATAGACAGACAAGAAGACAGAGGATAGGAAAAGAGGAACTATAGGCAATTTACATACAAGACAGCTTGACTTACAGCGTGGCAGAAGTGGGTGTTCAGGAAAGATTTAAATGGGGACAGGGGAGGGCCTTGCAGGTGAGCTCAGGAAGGTTACCCCATACATACAGAGTTGTGTGAAAGAAGCCAAGAGGTGATTGTGGGAGAAGCTGACAAATAGGCAGACAGGGCTGCAAACACTGGCAGAGTGTGTATTCATCTCTATAAACAAACACCCTTGCTGTGATCCTGTTTTTGAAAGATGGAAAATTTATATGCGCTAAAGCAAAATTCACTCTGCAGCGTAACTTTTGGTACTGAGATTTCTATGAAATTTGAAATGTTCTGTTTTTTGCTGAATTTTCCCAAATGAAGCCCAGCTCTTCTCCTTCTGTTACCCACAATTCCTAACATTTCCCCCTCCCTTTTCAAATGTCCCAAGCTCCCCCGCATTCCCAGGCAAGTGCTTTGCCAGTTGAGGAGCAGTTATGCTACCTCAAGCCAGAGACTTTTTTTTATCCATTACCCATAATTCTTTAAAGCGGACAAAAGATTTCTGAAACACACACTGAGACACACCACAGGAGAATAGTTAAAAGAAAATAGAGCATCTTTTCAGTCAAAACATCCTGCGGTATCTCCACATAATGCTTCATGGCATATGACAGGAAGAAGATGACATCTCTCAGCACTAGTCAAAAATAAAAACCATGTCAAGTAAGAATTGCCTTTGAAAAAAAAACTGTAGATGATTTCCATGGTCACACATTCTGGAAATTTGCCAAAAAGGGAAGGGGGTGCGGGGGGGGGAGGTTATTGATTTCCTCATCGGGAATGTTATATAACCTTCATATTTTATTAAAAAATTTTACTCCCACTTTGTGAAAGGCCCTTTAACATTTTGTCATTTTGTAATACAATAGTTCTCTGGCTCTTTCTAGCCCCTTCTCCCCTGATGTGCTCTCTCAACTGTCGTTATTTTCTTTCCTTAAAAAAATACTTCTGATAAAATATTTGTAAGAGTTAAACAAAAGGATGCACTTCAGTGCAGCGTAAGTTAGTACAGCGATCAGACAGTGCTCAGAACACAGTGACATATTTCAAGCAAAACATGGGAACGCTTCAGTTAAGAATCTTATTTTTTCCTGAGACGACTGTTCAAGGTCTTTGTTTTAAGAACACAAACATTTTTTCTCATAATAGTAGATTCCAGCTGTAGGATTCCTCAACTTTTCCTTCCCCTGTCCTTCTCTTTTTCCCTCTTCCCTCCCTTACCCTCCTCCCCCCATGTCTCCTCATGCACACACACTCTCTAACTTAGTTTTTTTGTAGTGGCTGCCCCAGAAGAAATGCTATCCAACAGACCTGGTGCCTGTCACCGCTTCCCATCACATGCCTGGTAATTAAACTCTGGCTGATTTATTGACTGACAGCCAACAAATCCCAACCCAGTTTTTATGATATACATACTTCCCCAGGCTAAATTCACTCAAACAACAGCCCAGCAGAGAAGGAGAGAAAAGGGGAGGGAGAAAAGAGTGAAAAAAGCAACACAAATGCAGAAAAAAATCTGGTATTAGTAGATGAAGGGAGACATTTTGCACAGAAAAAAACTCAGTACAACATCTCTTTCAAATCCAGACTTAGGTAGAGAGAGAGAGAGAGAGAAGAAAGAAGTAGTAAACATCATTACTTCAGCTTTAAGATTCATTTGAAATGTCTCACGTACAAAAGAGCTCTGAAGGGGAAAACAAGACGTGCTTGCAGCTAATATTACAGTCAAGTTCCAATTTTACCTAAGGGAAAGCAGCTTTATTAAAAGTCATGACTGAAATTGTGTGACAGGTGCCAATATTCTCCACCCTGACAGATGTGTCAGTTTGCGAATGCCATTTTCTTGTCAGCGGTCCCTAGATGGAGTTGCTCCCATCACCATTTGTCTCTCTTCCAGCTAGATCACACATGCCCGTCGCTTGCCTCCAAGCTGCGCTGCGTTGTTTGATATGTGGAATCTTCACAATGAGACTTATTAAAAGACAGTCCATTATTTTTATTTAGAGCATTTCCAAAACAAGCAGAGCGCGCACAGAGATAATTTTAAAATCGTGTGGCGGGTCATCTCCAGGCCAGAGCGGTTCAATTTGAAATGCATAAGAAAGCAGTTATCTCCCCCCACAACCCCTCCCCACACCTCAGTTCATAATGAGGTTGATATGAGTGACATTTAACCCTTGAAAAATAGCCTTTAGCGTCTGTAATAACTGTATTGCCGTATACTACAGAAGCAGTTCAACATGAAGGATTAATTCTGCCCTGATTTTCCCTAAATCTTTTTTTTTCCCTTGCTTTGCGTTCTCCTATTTTGTTACAGGTGGGCTTTCACATTGCAGCAATAGATATAAAATACTCTTGAATACGGCTGTATTTATGGAGCCTTTTCCTCCTCCTGTTGGTTTCAAACACAAAGACAAATGGTATCTCTCAATCCTGCCTGGTATGAACAGCAGGTAAAGCTGCAGCAGACTCCTCTTCAGCCTCTGATGGAAAATTATTACAGATGAAATGATTCTGTAATGGAAATGGTAATAGGAAAGTTTCATTCTAAAGGATGTTTGTGCTAACACGAGAGGCTGTAATATGTGATGGATTTGGATGCGGGGACAAGTGTGACCTCAGACTGAATTTTACTTCATCATTTCCAGATGGGAGAGGGGGAAAAAAATGGAGAGCACTTCCAAACATTGCCAGATCAAAGGGCTTAGAATTCAAGGTCATTAATAGGTCTGCTTGTCCAGCACTAGGTGGTACAGTGGATTGCTTCTCCAGCATTTCTTTTCTAGAGACATGGCTTTAAATCCTTCTTAGGCCACAAATGGAACTGAGTTGGGTGATTACTCTCTGTAAGCATTTGTCCATATAAGAAAAGAGGTGGGGTCTAGGTTGTGGCTAACCCTTTGTGGGTGCACAAGTTGGGAATAGTGTAAAACAGCTTTTACCTCCCATTAAGAGGAAAACCACAGTCCTTGTTCTTGTGCTGCCTGAATGCAAAAGACTGGGAGAGTCTGACTCTGTTAGCTGCACCAGAAACTCCATATGGGCCAGGAGCTGAGTCTGATAAAAGGTGTAACAGTGGCCACTGTACTTCAGCTCTCCCAGAGGCATTGCACCTACTGGTAAAAGCCTGCAGGTGGAGTGCTTCTGTACACTCCTACTGTGGTTTCTGGCTTTAAAATCACAGAGTTCTTAGATAGGCGGAATTGTCCCTAGAATCTGGGAAGAAAGAAAGAAAGAAAGAGCAATACATGACAGATGGTAGTCATGTTGCTTAGTGCACTACTAGAAGGCACTCAGATATGACTTCGATGTGTGTAGTTATAAGACCCTGAGTAAAACAGAATAGAAAAGCTTGAATATTAGGGCCAAATAATGCAAGCCTTACTCACGAGTTGTTCCATTGCACAATCAGGCCCTACGGGCTTCCAGGATGCCTGACTAGAACCAGTGACTAATACTTCATTCACTTCCATGAGCACGGTCTGAAGTCAACCACAACACATTATAAAACAATGACAAAATGATATTTCCAGATTTCAGTCATGAACTGGAAACTGGAGATGGACTGCCACTGGAATATTTTTCCTCCACTCTTCCCAAATAACATCTGCAAAGCTGAACCACCATGCTGGGAGCAACTCCAGAAGGCATTACATCATGCCCCAAACAATCAGTAATTCTGGGGTAGCCAGGGGACATACTTTACTGTTTTTGTGCTATGGTGTATATTTGCATTTCTCTCCTAAGCATGTCCACTGGGAATAGTGATAGACAGGGTGGGGGTAGAAGGAGTGAGTGTGTGTGTGTGTGTGAGAGAGAGAGAGAGAGAGATAAGCATGCAACTTGTTTGCCTGATTTATTTCATCCTATGGTTTAATTGTATAAAATGCGCCCTTTCATATGGCTCGGGAAGGCACAAGTGTGTACAACTTAACCAAAACACACACAAATTTGCCTTTTTAAGCCAGAAGAAGAAAAGGCAGGTCCCTCTCAAACACCAGAGAATAGAGATTGTTTTGCTCTAAAAGTCAGCAAACTTTTGCTTCATCACACCACACATGGGAGAAGAAACGAATTCCAAACCTGACGACCCTTTACTGAGGACACCTTGCATCTCTGGCCAGCAGATTTTAAAATCAGTTGGGCATTAGTTTGACCACCTCAGCAGCCTATAACAGCTGTGGCAGTTCACAGAGGCAACCGCTCAGGCAGGACCAAGACGTGTAGGCCTGTAAAAACCCAAATCAACACCTAGGAACCAAATAACAAGCCAATGCAGCTGGCAGCTACTGACGTGCATCTTTGTTCCAGTTGGCAGCAAAATCTCATTGACAACAAAGGAAGTTTATAAAACTGTGGGCACTGTCCTTTTTGTTTGGAGTGAGGGGAGGAGATTATTGCCCATCATACGCTCTCTAGGCAGGCATTTGGGATTCATGAAGAGAGAGATGTTTCTGTTCAACAACTACAGAATGTTTCCGAGCTGTTTCCCTTCCTCCACCAATTGAACCCCCACTTTTTAACAGATTTGAATTGATAAAGTTATCCGACAATCCCTTCACCATTCCTTTTCTTTCCCAGCTCCTCTCTTTCTTCCTCTTTTATTCTTTCCTGACCCCCCAAGCCTGTCCTGAACTAATCCAAAGCCATAAATGGAAAGCCCCAACTTTCTGTTTTAGGATTGTGTTCCACACACATTACCATCATAGCTGAGCATCCTGATTGTGCCATGGAGGCACCCAGGGTGACAATTCTTTGGTTTAAAGAAGAGTGGCCTAGTAGCAGGGCATTTTCATGAAGGACTTTTCACATTGGAACTTGCTTTCTCCTAGTTCCAAGAGAATCTTCATTTTTAATCTTTGGAACACACTGAAAGGTACACTTATTTTTCCAGGCTTTTCTCAGGCTGAGGGAATGATTGGAAGAATTGTGGCATCATATTCCTTATAGTTGGTTTTTATTTGTTATAGATGTATGGCCTTATTACAACATTATTTTTGTAGCATTAATATATTGTTTTGTTATAACACATGCAGCTCTGTGGTCTGTCTAGTAGAATCCTTGTACTTTGGATTTTGTATTAAGGATATTTTGGTATGTTTTAATATTTGCATGGTGCCTAGGCACTTTATTAAATCTGAAGAAATCTATTTCCAGTCCTTTTCCCCTCTTCCAGTCAATCTTGACCAAATCCTTATTCCTGCTGCTAATTATTATCAACTAGAAAGTGTTGCTGCAGAAGGTCACTGTGTGACATGACCTCACTCCGACTTATCTTGGAGTGAAGCTGGATCGCACACTAACCTTCCATGACCACCTGAAGAAGGTAGCTGCCAAGATGAAGACAAGGGTCAACGTGGTCTAGAAACTGCCAAGCAGAAGCTGGGGAGCATCAGTGTTATGGACATCAGTGATGGCTGTGTGTACTCCGTAGTCAAGTACTGTCCACTGGTGTAGAGCAGAAGTAGCCATACTCACCTTATTAATGTCCAACTGAACACTGCAATGCAGTAGATCACTGGAACCCACAAGTCGACCCCAATACCTTGGCTGCCAGTGCTGTTGTGCATTGCTTCCCCATCCATTCGCCACGGTGCCACAACCCTTCGGGAATTCCAAAAGATAGTGGAAAATGAATATTTTCCCGTCCACCGGGAACTTAACAATACCCCTTACTGTCTCCTGAAGTCGCATAAGGCCTTTTGGGCCCACGCATTTAACCTTCAACAATGCAGCTTCAACCCTGATGAAGCTTGGAAAGCCGAATGGAGTTCACAAGAACTCAACAAAGAAACACCTCATGAAAGACCCAACACAGAAGATCCCTGGCTTCGGTCTCCCACGAAGCTTATGGGCAACCCTAAACTGTATATGCACAAACCATGGCAGATGTGGATACTTGCTGCACAAATGGAAAATTAAAGACTCTCCAGTGTGCGACTATGGTCACCCAGAACAGACCATGGAACATATAACAACTCAGTGCCCGATTCACAAATATGAAAGAGGCATCACAGCAATACACTCTGCTACTCCAGATGCAGTTATTTGGCTTAACCATCTAAATTATAGTTGCTCTACATTTACATCATCCATACAAAGAAGAAGACTATCAACCTGAATGGTAGCTTTGGCCTAACAGAGAGGCTAGAGGTTACACTGGCTGCCATTCCACCTCTGAACGACTGCATTGTGCTCTAGGTCAGCATTTTTGCTGCACAAATGCCTGTTAATTAGTTAAGGATACTCAGTCCTTTGCTATGGCTGTTGAGTGGGGTTATGAAGTGTATGCGTAAATCATGCTAGAAGAGTGTGGATCTTTGTCTCCCTCTAGTGGCTAATCCTCATAAAAGGCTTGTGAGGCTGCCACTACTTCTAGCCCTTTAACTTGTATAATTAGGGCTGCTAGCACTGAAGGTGGCTCATTTTACAAGCTGTTCACCCTGAACTACTGCTGTTGCTTTGAAGTCACCTCCTTGAATTTATGCCACCTACTGTGACGTAGCTGATGTCCATAGATGACTGTGCTGTATTCCTAACCCAACAGCACACAGATGTGAGCTGCATTTATTTGACTTTGATTTAGTTTAGTTTTCTCATTTTTCCAAGTAGGGCAGAGTGCCAGCAGAGTTGATTGACTAAGGTCCCATTTCTGTAAACATTTATGCACATGACTAACTTTATTCAAGTGAGTAGACTGATTAAAACCACAGCTCTTTCCATATGAGTAAAGTTATTTAAATATGTGTTTGCAGGATCAGGACCTAAATGTACACAGTGTGTGTAACAAATAGCGAGAAGAGGATGTGGTGAAGGAGGACAGTTGCTAGAGGAACAGCATTGACTTAGGCCATGCAAAAATCTACCTATGTGAGTAACTTTCCTAAAACTTTCCTTTCACATACATAAAGTTACAAATATGCTTAAAGCTTTTCAGCTCTATGATCTTAGGTTAGGCATCCCATTAGTTCAGGGAGCCAGGGTCTCTTTTAATAGTTGATTTGACTATAAGTGAAGGTGTTTTTAATTGCCATGCCTTGTTGATATAAATTATAGTAAATTGTTCACATTATTGATATAAAAGTCATGTTAATCTCATGGGATTTTGTAAACTTTATCATATACAAGCTCACCAGAGTCATTCTTGACAGCAAAAAGTAGCTTTTCACACTAGTGAAAATGGAAATGCTGCCTTCACAAAAATGAAAAGGCAGTTTTCACCTGTAAAATACTGGCTTTCAGCATGTGGGAAAATGGATATAATTCAGATGGAAGTAATTCAAAGGAAAACATTTGCTTTCTGTAAATGGCTTCATCACCGGTAAAGATCTTTGCACAGCTCTATTTACCTCCTTAACATATTGGGAGGGACTTTGAGGAGTGTGTCCCCTTCCTCTGGAGCACTGAGCAGGGATCGTCTGTTAGGACTGGGTGGGCATATTCCATATGATTTATATTCTGCAATTGCTGGTGGATAGGAGGGAGGAAGACAGTGGGCACATTGATGGAGCTTGGTCTTTCCTGTCTTCTGTTTCTGTGTCTATGACTTCTGATGCTGTAGTGTTCAAAGTGACTACATTAAACAAAACTGCTGACATCTCTGTTGGCAAAGGAACACCCCTGTTTGGGGGTGTCTGATTTTTTTCCCTGTACCAGCTTGACCCATCTCCTCTTGCAGCTGTGATGTAAGGGAAATGTAGATTGCTGTATGTGTTAACACTGTTGGCTTTTATGTCTCTTTTTTGCAATCATTTAAAAGGATAACACCTTGTGTGAGAAACAGCTGTTCAGATGTATTTCAAGTGAAGTAACGCTGTTTCGTGTACATTTTTTTTTTTTTTGCTGAGATTGTATGTCTTCAGACCCCTCAGAAAATAGATATAATTCCCAAAAGGCATTATGTTTTTAGTATCAAGGAAAACTGGTAGTTGTTTTTTGTTTGTTTGTTTAGAAATCCTCACTGATAATCTGCTGTGACAGATTTAGAGGGTCCATTCAGATGGACTCCTTCTAACAAAGGTCCCAGTCCTGCAATTGGATTCATGCAAACAATGCTACTCTCCCTCATGGACTTCACTGCATGGATCCTCATTGAAGTCATTGGGGGTGTGCTAATGTTAAGCTACTTTCCGGACTACGGCCAAGTTAGGCTACTAAACAGGTATGTTTTAAAATCAAACTGGCCAGAAGTATATATCTTAACCACAAAAGATGAGATAAGTTCTACAAGATTCTTTACTTGGAAATAAGCAGAAAGTTATACTAATTTTCAGAATGGTGTGCTCTAGTAGTATGAGATATGGAACTTACTGAATGTTGATTGTGCCTTCCTATGATATCTCATTCACAGCTGCAAAGATGGCAATAAAAAGTTATCTAATGAAGCAAGACAATAAAAAAATAAAATCCAGACAAAACTCTTTGAGACAGTGAATCTAGGGCTGGGACTCGACAATAGTAACTTAATGGTCAAAGTGGACAAAAATATTTCTTTAAATGGCCAGGAAGATTAGTATTATGCATAAACAAAGGGAATTCAAACATCTGAAACTATAGTAGTTCATGGGTAAGATGCCCAAACCACCTTAAATCTGTCCATGTACAGAGAACCTGAGAAAATCTGAGAGTCAGACTATCTTACCCATCCACTACAAACAGTGTCTTCTTTATCAGTGACCACAAAAGCTCTGTTGACTTCAATGGGTTTGAATGGAATGAATTTGGCCTAATAAATCTTACTAGCACCCATTCCTTGAAGTCATGGCCTAACATCTGTCTCAGGTTCCTTTTAAGTTTAACCTTAACTCTGAATTTCCTGGCTTATAATGCTTATTTTTTGATAACTATAACATGCTTGTAAGGATTTTAACATTTCAGTTACTGATCTGTCACTTCTCACAATATTTCTGTGACACTGAAAAGCTTCTTTTGATGATTTATAAAGGGATTTTTGAATTTATTCTAGTATTTCTTTCCCCCCAGTGGTTGTACATAGTAACTAAAGGTGGCTTTAAAGGTGAAGGGATACAAGAATAGCACCAATAAAATGTTTTAAAAAATCTAAATAATTTTCTAAAAGCTTTTCTCTAAAATGTAGCAGAAACAAATTATGTGGTGTGCTGTTCTGTAACTTGTTTGGGAAGACCTCAGTAACACACACATAGTTTGTCACTCATGAGTAACATGGCCACCATCAACTCATCAATTTACATATATATCCTAAAATGCACCATATATATTAGTGCATAGAACATGTGATAGTATAGATAAATGTATGTGTTACATACACACAGAAAACTGTGTTAAAAGAACCTTCGAAGTCAGATCCCCAAAAGCCTGGAAATACTAGAATTGAGATTGCCTGTGCAACCCTAATGAGGCCTGCTTGAATGTGTGTATTTTGATACAGTCTTTAATTACATGATCACTTATTGTTTTTTCCATAGGATGCCTGGCTTACTCAGTGCGCTGGATGGATGGTGCTCACTTGGTGAGCATCTATTCAATATTTTGTTTTCTCTTTGTTGCTCAGTGTGTGGCCTGTGCCTTATTTACTGCATGCTATTCAAACCTGTTCTGAAGATAGGAATTATTCATTTCCTTATGGGCATTTCTGTGGTGCTCATCACTTTAATAGACTCACAGGGCAGGTCTTCACTACCCGCCATATCGGTGGGTAGTGATCGATCTATCGGGAATCGATTTATCGTGTCTCGTCTAGACGCAATAAATTGATCCCCGAACGTGCTCCCAGTCGACTCCGGAACTCCAGCTCGCGAGAGGTGGAAGATACGCATAGCTGAAGTTGCGTATCTTAGGTCAAACCCCCCTCCCTTAGTGTAGACCGGGCATAGACTTTAAAGCCAGAAAGGACTATCGTGATCATCTAGTCTGACCTCCTGCACTTTGCAGGCCGCAGAACCCCACTCACCTACTCCTGAAATAGACCTCTAACCTCTGGTAATATCTGAGTGCTTCACAAATTCGAATGAATTAATTTTCATAACACCCCTGTGAGGGGAGGGGTTGGTATTAAACCCATTTTACAGAGGTAGAACTGAGGCACCGAGGAATTAAAATCAAAAGTACCCACTAACTTTGGGTGGCCAATTTGAAATGCTGAACCTGATTTTTCAGAGTACACAGCATGCTACAGCACTTTATATGTTCAAAGACACTTCTCATTGACTTCAGTTGCAGCTGTGAGTGGTCACCACTTCTGTAACTCCAGGGTCCCAAGTCAGGCACCCAGAAAATAAGTGACCATCTGTGAAAAGTGGCCAGGATCACATAGAAACTCTGTGGCAGACCCAGGAATAGAATTCAGTTCTCCAGGGCAGCTTTCAGATGCTTTAACCATGAGACTGTCTTTTCTCTTCCTGAAATCTCTTCACTCATTCCTAAGGCTCCGTGCTTGTCATTGAAGTTATAGATTCTGTTACTTTCAGTGACTTCTTCAGCAGCTGGTGTGCCTGGCCCTGGGGCCACCTGAGCAGCTCGGGCAGCCCCCGGACAAAGTGCACTAGCTGCTGCTGGGGCAGTCTCAGGCCCCCTCCCCCAGCAGCAGGAGTTTGGGTGGGGGGGGGCTCAGGGCTGGGGATTGGGGTGCAGGGAGGTGCTTACCTGGAGGGGAGGTCCATCCCCTGAGCCCCTCCCCCCAAGTTTTAGTCAGGGGTATATAGTAAAAGTCATGGACAAGTCACGGGCTGTGACTTTTTGTTTACTGCCTGTGACCTATCTGTGACTTTTACTAAAAATACCCATGACTAAAATGTAGCCTTACTCATTCCCTACACACCATCGAATTTCTACAACAAAAGAAGCAGAGGTCCTACAGCCAACAGCCTCCTGATTCATTCCCAGAACAGGTCCATCCTGTGCATTAAATGAGGCAGGAGTCCTGTGGAAAAACTAGTATGTGATCATGTAATTAAAGACTGTATCATAATGCATGTGCACAAGAGGCCAAATTAAGGTTGCACAGACTCTCCTGCCCACCTCTGGCTCTTCTCCCCTGGGCATTTGGATCTGATGATTTCCTTTTCCATGTTGCCTGGGCCCCCGGGGGAACAGAAAGCAGTGGCAGAACAGGCTCACTGATCTCAATTCTGGTGCGTGGCCACACCACAGCCTGAAGTAGTTGCAAGCAACCATAACAGGGAAAATCTGGGTTTGCCCCAGCCTGTAGTCTGGAGAGAGCATCCTCTGTTATTTTGTGGGGATGGCAAATGCACAGTCTGGTCAGCACTAGGAACTGTGGAGTAATGGAGCATGCTCAGTGACAGAAAGACCACCCCCCTTCCAAACTTCAAGTCTCTGCTCTAAAGCAAGACAGTGACAGAGTTTCTAAAAGAAATGGTTGCCAGAATTTTTTTAAGTGTAAAACCATGTATTTTTCCCGAGCCTTGCTCTTGGAAAGAGCTGACCTGTTATGGCTGAAATTTTCCAGAAACATTCAGCTTGAGGCAGACCCAGGCATAGAATATTTCAGCTAGAACAGTTAAAGTTGGCAACATTATAAGAAACTGAAAAAAGGTCTTATAATGGGAAGTGTTGGGCAACCTTAATAATGGGTAGTTTTAGCAGCCATTCCTATAATGATCTTGGTCATTGCTTGTTTACTACTTGCCTGTGTAAGGCACGTGTATTTATTTACAATACGTACAATGCAAGTAGCTCCTTCCCTCTGCACATTCCTTGGGCCCCAATCCTGCAAAAATGTGCATATTTGCTTAACTTTACACATATCAGTTAGTTCGTAGGGCCAGATTCTGCCCAATGGTATTCACACTGCTCCTGCTGAAGTCATCTGAAGGAAGAATTTGGCCATTACAGTGCAAATTCTTCTCACTGCATTTCCCACTGTTATCATGTGGATACAAGGAAATATGAGATTTTTTAACTGATATATCAAGTCTTTGAGATATCTTCAAGAAAATGCAGCTGGAGAGAATTGTAACTTTCAGCTATCTGCATTTTGTGAGATATCAGACAGACAGGTGGATTTTGTTTATGTGTCTTGGTGCCCCACTATGTCCACATAGTTTCCTGCGTAGTTGTTCCTCACTGAGCTCACTCTACAGTTCCTCTTCCAGCTACTTTATCATTACGGAATCTACAGCCCCTACTCTAGATGCCCTATGCCCTGGGGAATCTACTTCCCTCAGAAAATGATTTTGCTGCTGGGTCTGTCAGGCTCCTTCAGACACCCAGCTCAGGCTGCTAATGCCCATTTCTGCTCCTTCTACTTAGTTCCTTTGTTTTAGAGTAGCAGCCATGTTAGTCTATATCCGCAAAAAGAACAGGAGTACTTTTGGCACCTTAGAGACTAACAAATCTCAAATAAATTTGTTAGATCCTTTGGCAGCCCTTTTGATCTGTGCCTTAGAACCCAGTTCTACTGCTCCATCCTCTTCCAGCTTCCTTTCTACTGTTCCCTGATCCTGCTGTTGCTTTGTTCTTCTGCCAGTACAGTGGGACTAGACCCAATAGCCTGTCTACTGAAGAGCCAGATAAGTAAGGTTGTTAAGAGACAAAGAAGTGACTAGGGGAAAGCAGTTGGAGGGCAGTACAATGACTTGAGGGAAAAGAGGATAGTCTAGGAAGAGTGGAGTGGCTGTTGCAGGGGAAAGGGAGATACTGAGCTAGAGTGCAGAAATGGGGTTGAAGTGGGAAACCTGGGGCAATGTGGCATACCAAAAATAAAGTGTCTTTCTCTTCACTAAAGTCTACTGAAAAGAGTGTTGGTCAACAATATGCCATAATCAAACTTCAGGTCTTCACTCCCAATTTACTTCAGGCCTGTCACTTTCCATCCCTGAGAATAATTAAGTTTATAAAGAGCCTTAGGCTCATTGGGCTTCTTAGTCATGATAAGTCTTATCATGGTCTCCCACAGGGCTGGCTCCAGGCACCAGCTTTCCAAGCAGGTGCTTGGGATGGAATTCAGAATGGGGCGGCCGTCCGTGTCCTGTGGCGGCAATTCGGCAGCAGCTCTGCCGCTCTTCCCACCGTGGTGGCTTTTGGGCGGCAGCTCCACCGCTCTTCTGGGTGTGGTGGCAATTCTGCGGCGACTGCTTGGGGCGGCAAAATTGGTAGAGCCGCCCCTGCTCCCCCATCTCTGAAGCAGCACATTTCTCTTGTCCTGTCCCAGGAAAGAATAGTGTTCATAAGGCAATCGGTTGTAATCCAGTCAATTTTCTTTTGTTGGACTTAAGCCATAGCGCAGTACAACCTCCAAATGGGTCACTGACAGCGTTACTCCTACAACCTTGAGGTTTTGATGTGTACCTGTGCCTTTGAGTGGAAGTGTGAAGGTTTTCTTTATGGCCCAGTTTGGAGACATGGCTTTCATACTTTTCAAACAAAGCAGCTCATTAAGGGTAGTTCTCTGTTGTGCTTAACATCTTCAACTCCTGTTCTCTTAAATGGAAGTTGAGGGTGCTCAGTATCTCCTGAGAGGCACTGAGTAGGCTGCAAATCTTTAGCCTTAGGCCCTAAATGACTTCTGAGAATAGTTTCTAGGGCTCATAGACAATTTTCGAAACAACTTTTTTCAGAAAAGTGTTTGCTTTCCATGGAAAATTTTGACTTTTTATTTAAAAAAAAAAAACAAAAAACAAAAAAACCCAAACCCCCAAGTCCCCCAAAAATTTTCAGTTAGGAAATAGCACCACACTGTCTCATGAGAGCTGTAGTTCAGGTACCATATGCCTCCATTCTCCTCTGTCACTGACTTTGACATTTCCTGGCCTGACTAAATCTCCCATGATACACCATAGCTAGGGGCCTCCATAATGCACTGTCTCTGCTCAGCAAGAGAAGAGACTGTGGTGAATCATGAGAGAGAGAGAGATATGTAGACCAGCCAGCGAAACCAGCCAATAGAAGACCCTGGGGGCATGAGGCATTCCAATTACAATTCCTATGAAACACGGCAACAGCATTTCTGAATCACAATTTTCCATTTTGGCTGAAAGATGACCGTTTTCAGTTTTCAATGTTCAATTTTTCACCCAAAATAAAAAATTTTGTGGGGGAAAAAAAATCACACTTTCTGACCAGCTCTAATTGAGTTAAAAATGCTTAATGTGGATTTCTTGATGTTATTAGACATATTCATTGAAACAGTCACTGTTGTTTTAGTTGCAGCAATGTGAGCTAAACCATGTCTATCTGAAATTGGTAGTCAAACAGAGCCAGCTTTCTAGCAACTCCAAGATAAATTATAATACTTTTGCATCTTTTAAATAAAAATATTTTAAATACACTAAATGAATATCCTGTCCGTGGAACACTTGATGCTTACGTTTAACAATGTACATCTGCTCCCAAAATTACTGCACTCTCCCACCCCCACTTCTCTTCTCCTTTGCCCTGGCTCCTCCTGGACTAGTCTGACACACTACCCAATATTGAAAAATACTAATGTAAGTGATTATTATCTTAACTTAGTTTTTAACCGTTTCATATTGTTCACATTGGATTTAGAGTGTTGCTTATACTCATAATAATTTGTGGAAAACTTCCTGAAATCCTAGTTGGGTATGTGTCATAAATATAAAGAGAAGGGTAAACCCCTTTAAAATCCCTCCTGGCCAGAGGAAAAATCCTCTCACCTGTTAAGGGTTAAGAAGCTAAAGGTAACCTCGCTGGCACCTGACCAAAATGACCAATGAGGAGACAAGATACTTTCAAAAGCTGGGAGGAGGGAGAGAAACAAAGGGTCTGTGTGTGTCGGTATGCTGCTTTTCCCGGGGATAGACCAGGAATGGAGTCTTAGAACTTTAGTAAGTAATCTAGCTAGGTATGTGTTAGATTATGATTTCTTTAAATGGCTGAGAAAAGAATTGTGCTGAATAGAATGACTATTCCTGTCTGTGTGTCTTTTTTTGTAACTTAAGGTTTTGCCTAGAGGGAGTCTCTATGTTTTGAATCTAATTACCCTGTAAGGTATCTACCATCCTGATTTTACAGAGGTGATTCCTTTATTTCTATTTACTTCTACTTCTATTAAAAGTCTTCTTGTAAGAAAACTGAATGCTTTTTCATTGTTCTCAGATCCAAGGGTTTGGGTCTGTGGTCACCTATGCAAATTGGTGAGGATTTTTACCAAACCTTTCCCAGGAAGTGGGGTGCAAGGGTTGGGAGGATTTTGGGGGGAAAGACGTGTCCAAACTACGTTTCCCAGTAAACCCAGTTAGAGTTTGGTGGTGGCAGTGGATATTCCAAGGACAAAGGATAAAATTAATTTGTACCTTGGGGAAGTTTTAACCTAAGCTGGTAAAAGTAAGCTTAGGAGGTTTTCATGCAGGTCCCCACATCTGTACCCTAGAGTTCAGAGTGGGGGAGGAACCTTGACAGTATGTATTTTTATAGTATTATTATTTATTATTTGTATTGCAAGTAGCACCTAGGAGCCCTACTAATGGACCAAAAGCCCATTTTTGTTTCATTTTGAGGCCCCAATAATCTTATTTCCCTATAAAGTGTATGAAAAGAAGAGTAAGATGTGCTCCAAGCTTTTTTGTCTAATACAAGGTCTTTCAAGTGGTCAAGATACAAAATCCCTGATCCCAAACCAAGCCTTATGAATCAGATTCTGCATCAGATCCCATGCTGGAAAAGTTCCTGTTTTCTGGAGCCAGTTCTAGTGCAGCCCAAGGTGGAGGAAATCTCACAAGAACAGCTGATCTCATGAGACTTCAAACCTTTGAGCCAAAATCTTGAGAAAACAGTTGACTAGGTTTCAGTGCCTTGAAACCTGAGCTTTGAGTCAGCCCCAAACCCCAGCCTAGTGCAGATCAAAACACCTCCTTCAAAAACT
Source organism: Lepidochelys kempii (assembly GCF_965140285.1). Lineage (NCBI taxonomy): Eukaryota > Metazoa > Chordata > Testudines > Cheloniidae > Lepidochelys > Lepidochelys kempii. The sequence goes on along the minus strand of NC_136381.1, from coordinate 101,459,343 downwards.
TGGGGAGGATGGAGGAATAGATATTTGTCCCCTTTCTCATTTCATTCAGAGCAGAGTTTTTGACTCTTCTGAATGTTTCACAACCTGAAGCTCTCCTCAGATGTGATATCTTAGGGATACATGCATTCCGTTTGTTATTACAGCTTCCATAGGGAGCAAAAGGAATACAAGACCTGCTGCTGGAATCTCCAAACACAGAGCATATACTGTAGCTGTGTTACTACCTCAGCTTTCTAGCTGCATTTTATTATCATTAACATTCAGAAAAGAATAGAATGCTAAGCTTTTACTTAAGTCTTTGATGGGTCAAAGCTGTTCTCCTAGAACGGCCCTGACATCTCTCTCCCCCCGCCTTTCACACTGCCTAGCAGAATCTTCTCCAAGACTCCTTGCCGGCCTTCAATAAGGACAGTATGTGTTGTGTAGCAGCTGCAAAAGGCCTCACAAATGCTGGCTGACAAGAAGTGACAGCTCTGTATATCTCTCACTGGCACTGACAGCTGACAGATGGATACCACTCACACACAGAAAAAAAGCCCCCAGGATGATTCGCCAACATTACTCTCTGTTCATAGGGGCCACATTTGATTGAGTGCTGCTCAGAATAATAAACCCTTGTCGATCCGTTGCAGAGCCAGTTTGCTCACAATGTCCTGATTTTTTCCCCCCATGAAACACGTACAAACATATAAACCTAAGCCTTGCTTTGTGGGTTTTTTTCCCCCTAGCTTTGTGGGTTTTTTTCCCCCTAGCTTTGTTTTAGGGGGAAAAGAAAAACTACCTAGCTTTATGCAGCTGCTTGTTAGAAAAAGAGAGCTATCAGTATATAACCTAGCAATACCATGCTATGGTTTTGCTCCTTGATAATTCCTTCATCTCCCCAATCTGTTTGTTATTATCCTTCAGATTGTTTTTATTCCTTTCCATAAATCAGCCCATCTTTAAAAGCGTTGCTGGTTGGTTAGTCGGAAGACAGTAACATAAAACTGGACAAGGATGCATGTTGATGCAAAAAGCAAGGGAGGGAGAGAGAGTGATAAACAAAAAGAGACATCCATCCATATGGATAGATGGATATAGACAGAGAAGAGGAAAAAAGGAAACAGAAAGAGAAGGTTTCTACAATCATAGTAGCTGAAATCTTCCCAATATGTTTCTCTTAAGAGTTCTGAAGAAGATGATTTCTCTAGCTTGTGCTGTATGTCTTCTCTTGCACAAATTGCTCAATTATTTGTACCCCAGGAGGTAGGTAGTATTGCCAAAAGTCATTTTCTCTTGGGAGAAAGCATTCTCTGCGGTTGGACTTTTGCAAAACTGCAGAATATAACTTGAATAGAAGACACACGCTTAAGGTTGGAGACTCAGCAACCTGACTGAGATAAATGAGAAGAAAGAATTCACTTTCCTGTGGGATGGTTAAAGCATTTAATAATAATGGTAATTCTTCGCACTTACCCAGGGATTTCAAAGCACTTTACAAGTGTGAAAAATTATCACTCTTCTTCAGATGGAGAAACTGAGGTATAGAGAAGCGGAGACCTACATTTTCAAAACTATTCACTATTTTTGGGTGCCCAGAGTAAGTCACACAGGGCCTGATTTTTAGTGCTTAGGTCCTCTGAAAATCAGGCACCTCAGATTTGACATCCAGAAATTGAGACACCCAAAATCAGTGGACATATCTGAAAATTTAAACTGAAGGGTTTAAGATTTTTTACAGTATTTAGCCACCTAAAGATGCAGATAGGCACCTACTTGGTTTTTCAAAAGCACCTTGGCACCTAAATCCATTTATTTCATAAGGAGTTAGGCACCTAGGCACTTTTAAAAACACTACTAGGTGCCTATCTTCATCTTTAAGAACCTAAATACCTTTAAAAATGTGGCCCTAAGAGATTAGCCCACAACCAATCAGAGACAGGGCTGGGAATAGAAAACAGTCGTGAAATCCTGTCCCCACTGAAGTCAATGGCAAAACTCCCATTGGCTTCAGTGAAGCCACAATTTTACTGAAGGCACCTAATTTACAGTCTAGGGAGTGGACTACCTGTTAGATCACTGTGCTTTAGTCTTTGGCTAATATGGTGGAATCAGAAGCGGAGGCTGTCTGACCATCATTAGAGGGAAAGAGGTTTCAGTCAATTAATTTTGTTTAATGACCAAGGCTTTCTTCCTTGGAAATAGTCTGTAGAAAAAAATAAATAAGTGGTGGGGTAAACTACTGTAAGTATTTCACATTTATAGAAGTGTTTATAACAGGTGTGATACACAGCCATTAGTGTATGGGCTACGGTGCTCTATGGCAGCATCACCACCAAGGGAAGGTAGCACTAAGTTGAAGCCATGGGTCCACAGGAACCCTACCAATGGAAGCTGCCCAGAAGGTGTACTGAATCATTACATCCTCAAGACATCCTGGTCACCCCCCCACTCACCCAGAGCCACATGTTTTAAAGGCAGCTCTGATGCCCACATCCCACGGTTGCGCTAGGGGAAGCCAACAATACCTAGGAGACAATGAGGCCCATTGTGTCCGTAGGAATGCACAGTACAGCTCCAATTTTCCAAACATGACAGGGGGAAAATCAGGGTGTTCTGTAAAATTAGCCAGTGGGATTAAAAAAGCCTGTGGGTGCCCCTAACCTCACAGAAGTTTGAAGAGGAGTCTTCCCAGAGTTTGCACTCAAGGGCCTACAAGTCTGGTATGCAGTGTGGGTCTCAAGCCAGCCTCCCCAGCTACAGTCCATCATGAGCATAAACTCTGAAAGCTCCATGCTCTTTAGTAAAGGGAGATTATGTAAAGGCAGATTCTACTCATAACAGTTAAAGGCCAGATTGAGAGCAGGCCTTGCACAAGTGGGCAGGGCAGAAGGGTGCATAAGAAGCCTGTAACCTTGTCTGACTGTGCAAGAGTCTCCTACAATAGCAGTCCTTGTGGTCACTGCACTCTGGGGACCACAGGAGCTGCTTACTTTTTCTCACTCTCTCCCTTCTTGTGTGCAAAATCCCCCAAAAGGGGTGGAGATGAGCAGTGAGGAGGTGGGATCATGAACCCATTCCCCATTGGAGCAGGAAGAGCAATCTTCTTGGAAAAGATTGTGCACTCCCAATATGCCTGGAGGAGCCCAAGGAGAAATAATTCCTACTTAAGATATTAACCTCTCTAGTACTCATCCTGTGGCATTGTGACTCCACCCCCGCACCCCCACCCCCCATGCAGTGCTTAGCCCTAAGAATGAAATGCTGTCTTGGCAATCTCATACCAACAACACAAACATCAAATCCAACCAATATCAAATGAAAGGCAATTAATGCAGAGACAAATAACATCATTTCTTGAAAGAAAATCTTTGTTTTACCTTTCTAAAATGGTCCAAAATTTTCTTTTGAATGGATGCCACAACCCATTAAGGGAAGGGAGGGGTGTTGGTTTACCCTTCACATGTGACACAATAGTCCTCTTTTATATCTTTCTCAAATATACAACTGAAGAAACATTATATGTTAATATTTTAGCTAACAGTAGCTATTCTAGACATATACATGTGATAGCTACATGACTTCCCCAAAGTGGAGGGTGGGAAGCTGTCTTTAGCATTAGCAGGGTTTGTAGATGTGTCTGATACAATAGATGCATGTGGCAGGGAAAACAGAGGTGAAGTGTACAAAAAAAAAATTCTGTCAGTATCCTACAGGCCAAAGGATTGCTTGTAGATAATCATGGATTAATTGTGAATGTAAAGAAAGAGACACTTTTTTTTATCAAAGCTGTTGCCTCAGGGTAAACTCCAGTGCCACGAAAGCCGAAATGTTTTCTTTTATCAGAGTTCCTTTTCTGGCACCTGAAATTATTTCTTTCATGTCTCATAGTGAAGAACGAAGGAGCACACAGCTCCCCAGAGATGAGCAATTGTTACCATGGTCTCATAACATATTGGCAGCCTATATGGCATCGTTGAACACCTGTCACTCAAAGAGAGCTAAATGCAGATGTGGCATGAAACGTAAGTTCAACCACTTGGAAGCTCCCCCCACCCCTGTCCTTCCCAAAACACATACATACACACATGCACGCACACACACACACAAACACACACACACAAACAGACAGAACCACCACTGCCCCACAATATGTGACTGTTTTTCAGTCCACACATATGTGAGTGCATTCAAACATTATCGGCCTGTTTAACGCAATGAACCTGCATTAGCATTTCTGCAGGGCAAACACAAGTAAGCAGAAATGTGCTGCAAAAAAATGATTCATACAAATTCCTTTGCCAGTCAGGCAGAGAGAGGTTGCAGCACATAAATGAGCCAATTCCCTTGATCTGGAAGTGAACTAAGACCTTTCTAATGAAGAATCCAAGGGTGGGAGGGCAGAGAATGGAGGGCTTTTTATTTAGTTCCTGATTCTTTCAGGCTTTGAGCAACTCAAGCCACTATTGTTCTAAGAGAAGGAGAACGGGGAGCAAATGCTGAACAGTGACAATCTGAGACATGCAGATTGAAATTTTATTTTAATAAAAAGATTATGCTCTTGAGATTGTTTGGGCATTGTCAGTTTGATAGTCCTGAGCATTTTAGGATTCATATATTGGTAAATGGAGAAGATATGCAGGAGATTGGCAGGAAGTCAGGTATATAGAATGGGATGTGGAAGAAAATATATTTATCTTGTGTATGTTTGTGGAGGGGGTGGGGTTTTGAACACATGTATATGTAAGGGTAATGTGTAGGTTGAGGTGAACTGGATTTGCCCATGTGAATGATCTAACATTTTTGGCCAGTGACATAGAATATATAGTGCAAATGGTAGAAAATGCTAACTTTTTTTTTTTAAAGCAAATTTCCAATTTAGCTTCTAGGCTAAAGCAAACAGTGCACTGTCATTTTTTTAGAGGGGAAATATGACAACGAGCCCAAATGCGTTCATCTTAGATTTGTAAATGCATCGCTTTATTGAACCATTTGTCCATTCTTATAAGCTGATTTATAATAACTGTAATGTGATTCATCATGTCATCTTGTAAATAAATGTGACACTTCATTAAACACAGTAATCAAATTTAAGCAGTCCCACTTTCGTGTTAACAACTGAGATCTTTACAATTCCATTGCTCTGGAGATACTCCTACCATGCATAAAGGAAAAGAAAAAAGAAAAACAAGTACTGGTAGATTTCTTATGAGATGGTTAAGAAATAAATATACTTTTAATAAGTAATCAAAACAAATTAGTAATTGTCAGAAATTTACTGTAACCAAGTTTTTACAAGACAGTCCTGTTGGGGTGTTTTATGCTAATAAGGATTGGACAGTTGGAACATCTTGGAAAATCTGTTGTAGGACTAACAAAACGCTTTTAGAGCCTGCATTTCAGAAGGAAATTTTTCATGCTATTTTTGTATTTGCCATCTGGAATGACATTGCAAGCTGGCAAACACAAGAATAATGTGAGATATTTCCATCACATAGAGTTACTTACGGATTCATCAGGGAATGTAAGCATCTGAACATCAGTCAGATACCCATAATTATCCCAACTTTGACCTGCTTTGAGGGATCAAGCAGCCCCTGAATTAAAATTAGCTTTTCTTTTAGTTTAGAAAATGGTTGCATACATCTCAGGAGTGATATGCAGTGAAGTGAAGCAAATTTCAGAGAAGAAAACTGAAAAAGTAACGTGCTGTATGAATGTACACTACTGGAAATATCTTTTATTTATATCTTGGCTCCTAAATGATGGAATCCACTATTTCAATGTTAATTCTAGATTGTGGGTCAGATTCTGAGCTGATGTAAATCACCCTGGCTTCATTTACTTCATTAAAACTATGGTGATTTCCATAAGCTGAGGATTTGACCCATCTTCCTTAACTATACTCTCAATTGGGCAACTTTAGGTAAAATGCTAACTTTCATAGTCCATATCTCAGATTGGTAGTATTCTAGTAGAGATCACTGAATGCAGAAGCAGTAAATTCAGGGTTTCAAACTGAGAATTTGGAATTTTTTAAAAAAAGCAACACCCCTTTTCTGCTGATAAATGTGCCCAGTATTTCAGAACAATATGAAGCAAAACCCCTGCTTACCTTCATGCTATCCCAGGGTTCTCAAACTGGAGGTTGTGACATAGATTGTGGGGGGTCACAAGGTTATTACATGGAGGGTCATGAACTGTCAGCCTCCACCCCCAAGCCCCTCTTTGCCTCCAGCATTTATAATAGTGGTAAATATAAAAACAATATGTTTTTAATTTATAAGGGGGGGTCACACTCACAGGCTTGCTGTGTGAAAGGGGTCACCAATACAAAAGTTTGAGAACCACTGTGCTATCCATTGTTTTACTCCAAGTTAGGGATATTCTAACAGTTTATCTAGATACTGAAGTCCACTCAAATTTGGGGCATAAAATATCAAATGAGACTGTGCTGTCTGAAGTTCATTTTCCAGCTGTAGTCTCCTCCTTTAAACACTGACTTAAGGAGCAGTTTTTTAAGTAACAATGGATTTCACCACAACCCAAGATAGCTAAATATAGCATTCTGAGTAGACTGAAAGGGAGCAACAGATACAATGAAATAAAGGGCAAGGAAACAGCAGGAGTTTTGAAAGGTAGTGTATGCTCAGCTCCGAAAATGGAAAAGCCCTTAGTAAGGACCTTTTCCTGTAGGGTGCAAAGCAAAGCCAATCCTGATAGAAGCTATTGAAGGGGACTTGCTACCTTTCAGGAGGTGCCCAGCACCTTGCAGAATCCACACATTAAACATCTAGCTTAGTATTCTTAGTGGGAGAATGGAGGGGTTTCAGCAATTGAAAGCAAGAGGTTGGAGAACAAAAAGGGAAGGGAGAGAAAAGAGGGGAAGGAAGTAGAGCAAAAGAGTATGGGATGTGATGAGGTAGAAAATGGGAGAGAGATTGGACCCTGGCTCCTATCTTTCTCAGTTTTCATCACAAAGCATATTAAAACAGCATGCAAAAGGAATATGCTTGCAGAACTTGAACAACGTATTAGAAATCTCCTGTGTAGGCAGAGTATACAGCATTATCCCTATTCTGTAGATTGCAGCTAGCGTCGATTGTGGGCTGCTGCAGTGTACATATCCCATGAAAATACCTGAAATAGGGAAGTGATTATATAAATGAAGCGGTGTTCAAAGGTCTATGAAATCCCATGTGATGGGATGGACAAATCTCACACCTGATAAAGGTAGGAAGGGGTTAATAGTCTGTCCTGGAGGCTGAAACTGGCCAGGCTTTCAACTCCTGCCAGTAATTTCAAACCTGGAGGGAGTGTTCTTCAGACTGAGATATGTAGGAATGGAGAAAGTAAAATTCAGAGCTGAGCTGCCTTGACAGAAAGAGTCTGGATTTGAAGCAAAATGGACATGAGGGGGAGTATGCTGAAGATCCTGTAGCCAGAGATGCTCTGAACTGCAGCCAAAGCTGGGGAGAAGTTTTGAAGTGATCTTCATTGTCTTACTATCTACTAACTTGTTAAGCAAGACAAACCCTAAGAAGGGAATTGACAGTGTTAGAGTGTGTCTTAGAATAGGTGGGAAAGCTACTTTCACTTGTACAGCACCACATTAACACACTGGAACACTTGAGTGAGCATAATGGAAATTAGTTTTGGGCTGTTTCAAATTATTTTCCTTGTAGGTGCTTGATGTGGTAATGCCCATATCACTTGTGCTCTGTATTGAAAAAATATAACTCCAGGAAGCCTTTCATCAGCAAATTGGTCTGGCTTCAGCAGCAGCAGTTTTGTCTGTAACCCCATGTAGTTGGAGCTATACATACTTCTTGTTAGTGACACTTCCTACCCTCCTAAGTAGTCCTTCCTTTCTCTCTCGGCTGTGACTGCCATGTGTGGTTGTATGCTATTTGCTAAAATATAAGGCATCCAGTGTGGAGCAGTGTGAGTTTAGCTGGCTTCTTGGTCTTGCCTTTGAGCAGTTACTATGAACTTTCCATCATCCTGGCATGTTGTCATGTGCAGTCATTCTGAGGCTGCAAAATTGCTATAGAATAACATGACCATTTTGCAGTTACATGGAAAAGCACCCATTCCTTTTATATAGTCCCCACTTCTCCAAGCCCCTGCTCTATGCACTGTTTGTTTTCTTTGCTGTGCTGAGGGAGCATTGATTACGCTTACTTTTCAGCACTTTTAAAATATTTGGTATTGCTGTGCAGTGCACTTTATATTCTTATAGGGAATACAACCCCTGAGCAGCTGATAACAAAATAGAGAGAATGAGCCCTAATACAGAGATTGTATTGAAGCTGATTCTAAATATTATTGGAGTAGTGGGGCCCAGGATAAAAAACAGGGAGGATTTAATGGGAGTTAAGCTAAAGGGAGAGAATGGAGCAACTGAGATAAGTGTAAAGGAAGAGAGAGAATTGGAAGGAAAGAGAGAGGGGGAGTTTTGGAGTAGGGAGAGAGGCTGGGTCTTGGTAAGATAGATCTAAGCGTTTATGGATAAACCTTTGAATAACTGGGGAGGTGTGAAAACCAGGGAGAAAGAAGGGGGCTTTCTAGTTGCATTACTTGAGGTTTAGAGACCTCCTTGCAAGTTTTAGTGTTAGTAGCAGAAGACTGTTTCTGGAGAGTTTGTAACAGCTTTGATGGTAGACACATTTCCTCATAAAAGGGCTAAAGAATGGGAAATGGACTAGTAAAGCCAACATGGTCGAGAAATAACTTTGGGGTCAGAAAGAAAGCCTTTGGGCACTCAAGTTAAAGGGTCCCATGTCACAACAAGGACTGTGAAGTATTCGTTTATGTATTTTCCCAATTATGTAGGTAAACTAAGGAGAATAGATACAAGCCATCACTCTATGACAAATACACTGATTATAACAGAGAGGAGTAGTTGTAAGAACCTATTGAGGAAATCAAACTGTTAAAGAATTGCTCATATTCCCAGCTACACGAGAATACAATTTTCCAGCTATATGATGAGGATAAGATGTATTTAAGAGGAATTGAACCATATGTGATCTTTCCAAGTATGGATGTATCTTTGGGGCTTGCGTTCTTGGTGGCCTCTGTAAAAAAAAATTTCTAAAATGTTATGTGAAAAAGAAAAAAGAACAGACAGGATCCTTGAGAATGTGAGGTGAGAACTGGAAAAGTTCTCATAGGTAGTTATTTACCAAATAACACTTACACCATATCTTGCAGACATGTATGCCATTTAGACATCTCCTGAAGAGAGATTCAGAGTTTCAGTGGGCCCTTCAACAAGATTCTGCCTTCACTAATGTGAAGCAACAATTTGCCAATGCAGGCACATTGTCGCATGAAAAAAGGTAAATAGATGCATCCAAGTGGAAGTGAAGAGGTGTGCTACTGAAAGAAAGGATATTAGTCTTTTATGCATCTAGGTCTCTCACATCCACAGAAATAAACTGTGTACAGATTCAAAAAAAAGAGATGTATGCAGTTGTAAGAGGCTATGATTGCTTCCATCAGTGTGCGCATTGAAGAAAAGTTAGAGAAATCTAACCATAAGTCCTCAAAGGCAATCATAAAAAATCTTGCAGTGGCATTGCTAGGCTACAAAGGATGATGTTGTACCTATAATATCCAATATTATGGCTAATATAAAAAAACAGGAAATGCTAGATCAGTCACTGGTCTATTAAGCAGATTGCTTCTTGCAAGGCATGAGAACATGGAGCAGTTCTTGAAATACAATTAATTTAGTCATGTCCAGTTTACCTGTGTCTGAGAAGAAATTGACAGAGCTTTCAACAAGCAGTGGGGAAATATCAAAAGTTGAAATATTTTAACAAAAAATAGAAAATTTTTTTTGTTAAAATGTTTACTTTTTTGTTTTTAAACATTTTCAGATATCTGGTGACATCTAAGCAAGCTTTTGGGTTATTCACATTGTTAGAAATTAAAACAGTTGATTGGCCAAAAGAAAAAAAATGTTTGTCTGCCACAGTGATGGAGTTCTGGACATTCCATGAGGAACTAACAGTTATGGATGATCTGATCTTTAACGGTGAAAGACTTGGAGTACCACAAATACTGAGGTCTGAAATGACAAAGATCATTATTTTAGGACACATGGGAATAGCTGAGTGAAACACAGGGCCAGAGATTTGCTGTTACAGTCTGGAATGAATGTACAAATTGAAGAAGTGGTAGATGTCCAGTTTGCTTGAAGCATCCCATGCCAAATACATGGCTCCTCTCAATGTGCCACTTTGCCCATGGCAAAAGGTGACATCAAAGACCTTTTCACAGCACACACTTTTCATTATCTGCTTGTTAAGAATCACTACAGTCTCAATATTTTGAGATGGAGAGACTGAGAAATGCAAACATTCCACAGTGATCAGTTAAGTACAAAGGCATCTTTGCCCAAATAGCTTTGATTTTTATCACACCACACTAGCCACAATCAAATCTGCAAATGGAGAGTAAACTGTGAAAATCCCACTAGGAAACCCAAGAGACATTGTTAAATAGAAGTATAGGAATTATACCAAATAATGCTATGGGATCAGATGCTTAGCTTTGTGATTCATTGTTTCCATTTGATTTATTCTTCCACAAATCAGCAGTTAAAGACTAATTCCAGCTACAGTTCAAGACAATCTTAAAACTAACCAGAGCACCAGGCCAGATATTACAAATGGAACCTACTGCCTCACCAATTCTCCAAGTCTAGGTGAGTGAGTATGTAGAATCATAATGGTCAAGATGGCCATACCTTGAAGTCCCCCTCCACACACATGCCTTATTCTGTAGTTATTCCACCTGGAATATTCTGCCTCCTTTCGTTTTTTTTCCCCCCTTTGAACCAACTGCTGAACAAGACTGCATATTCTGCACGTGGCTGTATGTTCATTAAATCAGTGACTGGCACTGTTCCACGTCTGGCTGCTGAAACGCTGAGAAATATGGTCTTAGACCGACTGAATATACATGATGCTGTCAAACATTGCTACTTGGTGGCATTAATATTACTATTATTTATTATTTACATATTTAATGACCTTATTGATATTATGCACTGTTAGCAGTACTAATTATAATACAATAAACATAATTTATAAACATAGTTTATAGGGATATACATAATCAGCCCTTAGTGACAATACCTGAAACAGCTGTAGAGATATTTTTTTATACCACACACCATTTTAAATTGCTATCATTGTGATATAAGTCTGTTTTGATAATTTTATGCATCAGCAAGTGACCTATATAGAATCATTTTTGTCTTCAGCTGAGAACTGATCAAAGCTATAATTATGGTGTGATTACCTTGTTTTTAACTGAAGTTAGGGAGAAAAAAGACAAAATCTCATGTACAGAAGATTATGCAGGGAAAGACAATTCCAGCTTCCCTAACTGCGTGTTACTTCCTTATCTAATCTATAGACCATTTTCTGAGGCATGTTGACTGTCTTCTGAACACCCATGCAATGGCCAGTATCTTCCAGGATTTGGCATAATGTTCCCAAAAGTAAACTTTGGCCAAAAGTGTCAATCTTTTATGTTTCAATTTAGGCACCTAAATCTATATTGATAATATGGCAATTTCAAGGGAATCTTTGTAGGGCTGATAGGAGTGAGGGAATTCATTTGAATCAGATCCTACCCATAACCTGCCAGCTCCTGCTGTGGCTAACTAACTGTCCACCATTTCTTCCTGCCTCAACCTGTGGTGAAGTCTCCAGGAAGACTAGGAGGTGGGAGGAATGACTGACTTTTCCTTAAGAGAAGGAGAAATCTGCATAGGCAGGAAGCCCTCACATGCTTGGTTTTGGGGAACAACCAGGTCCTTTGGTATAGATGAGAACTATAATTGTAACATTACACATCACTGAAAATGATGAGAACCGAAGGCTTTGAGGATCCCTTCTAACTTACAATAGTAACTGATTAGTAAGGGAAGTCAGATATGACTCAGCACCAGTCTGGCATTTGCAAAACTCCAAGATATTAATCAGCTTTTGAGGTTGTAATGAAGTAGACTGGCTCTGATACTGATGTAGTGATGGAAAAATCCCAGCGTTGAAACATATGAGGTGATGTTTATACCCAAGGGGTAACCTGAAGATTTGGAATATTCAAACCAAACCCAAAGACAAGTTTGAACTTATGGTAGTTACTGGTGCTATAGAAGCTCTCTTTGTTGCTCTGGGAAAAACTTGGAGAGTCTATCACTGCCAAAGAACAGTAGCTATTCTACTGGGGCTGAAAACTTTGTCTATTGAAGCCTCCTAGGACTCAATGAGGACTCCAAGACCAACTGCCACACCTGCTCATAGAACTCAGACATGAAATCCCCACAAATGAGGTCTACATACTAGTAGGAACATAAACTTCTGAAAAGCACAGGAAATAGCAAGATGCTCAGATAAACCAAAGCCTGCATTTGTCACTTTCTACAAGGAAATAAAAATGAAAATATCGCAGCCATTCTCCAGAATCTTCTGTGTAAAGTTGGAAGATCAGTGAGTACCTGGGTAGAGCCAGCCATACCAAATGTGGGATGGCAACATTATTCAGGCAAATCTTGAGGATATTTGCCAGATTCAGGTGATGCATCGTGATAGAAGTGTGAAGTGTACAAGCTTTATACAATTGTTTTGGTGTTGCTCAACCAAGACCTCATACAGGGGGAATCTGAATGACTTTTTCTCTCCAGGCTCCCTCAGTATAATGTTTCACAGTGAGAACCAGGAAGATTTACTAATGAAGTCTATAAATGTGTGCCTTCAGCCATTCTCTAGGCTTATTTCCTTTAAGGAGGATACTACTCATAGGTATTTTTAAGAGCACTAGCTCAGTTCCTTCATCCATCCCCTTATCTCTCGGTATGGAGCCATCTTCCATTTACACTGACAGGAAAAAACTAATAACAAAAACAAGGCATTTGGTGTAAAATATGCTTGAAGGATAGACACTCATTTCCCTGCCCTTGGGTAAAAAGTTACACAAACCCATGAATGACAGAAAATGCTTACTACAACCCTCTCCCCTCCCCTGTCCCAAAAAACCCAAACCCAATGCCACCCACACAAACCATAACCCAAACTAAAGCTAAGAATGAGGGACACTTTTCTAAGCCTAGATGTGTGCTGTGGAAAAAAATGTTTGTGTATGTTTGTTCTAGTGAACTCTTGTTAGCAAAAAAAGGTATGTGAAGTGAGAAAGCATTGTAAATATAGCCCATGCTGGATGTATTCACTTGAAAATTTTGAAAATTCTTTGTGAATTTTGGTGTAACCCAGCTAGGGAATCAAAGCCATATGATCTGTCACGTAGCAAGAACAATGAACTGTGAATACCTAATACTCAACATTAGTTAAAGTGAATACTCACAAACAATCTATAGGCTGAAATATATTTGCCTAAACCATTCAGTAACTGTAAATAATGAAGAGACAAGATCTTTTATTGGACCAGCTTCTACTCGGGAGAAAGAGAGACAAGCTTTTGAGCTTACACAGAGCTCTTCTTCAGGAATAATGAACACATTCATAAAGATCTGGAGTCTGTGGGACATTCTGGAACATTAATAAATAGCAAAAGGGGTTAGATTCTAGAACTGATTTTAAAAAAAGGGAGTCATTTTTTGTAAAAATGTTAATAATTAAAAAAAAAGCCTGTTACCAGCTCTACTACATTAATTAAGAAAACTTTTCCCCCTTGGAATAGTTTTCACCGCTCCACCTTCTACTACTGACATCTTAAACAATAAAAGAAAAAAAGAAAAAAGACAGGGGCTATGCTACCATCAATGCTTGTATGGACTTGGGGCATTTCATTCTCCACCTACTTCTGCTTGTGCAGAACCTATTTTTATCTATTTAACCAGGATAGTTGTGGATATATAATACGTCCTGTTTTCTGTACTTTGGGGTATAACTCCATATGAACTTATTTTTTGCTCAGAGTAGGATGATGCAGATTGCTATATACATTATGCATGAAGGGTGAAAACCTAGCCTCACTGAAGTCAGTGGCAAAACTCCCACTGGCTTCAAAAGGCCAGGAGTTACCCATAATATCTGTTGTAATAAGTAGGCCTACAAATTTACCCTAATTGTTGATTATATTGTAAAAAGCGAATATAAGTTAGTGACATGTCACAATAACCTATGTGACGGGGCAAGGCCAGATGGCTATAGTAAAGTAATTGGAGTCAGATATATTAGCCACAGGCTAAACAAATCCCTGTACCAGGATAAGCAAATGGCAGCCACTCCAGGTCAGTTCAGACACCTGGGGCCAATTAAGATCTTTCCAGATGGTTGATTGGGACACCTGAAGCCAATCAGGGGCTGGCTGAAACTAGTTAAAAGCCTCCCAGTTAGTCAGGTGGGTGCGTGTGACAGGACCTGTAGGAGGAAGCTGCGCTGTTGGAGAGACTGAGCAGGACACACCATATCAAGCACAAGGAAGGAGGCCCTAAGGTAAGGGTGAAGTGGATCTTGAAGAAGTGGGGGCTGCTGTGGGGAAGTGGCCCAGGGAATTGTACGTGTCCTGTTTCTAAAAAGTCAGCTATGATAGCTGATACTATTAGGGTCCCTGGGCTGGACCCTGGAGTAGAGGGCGGGCCTAGGCTCCCACTTTTGTTCCCCTCCCCCATCCCTGATTAATCACTGAGACTGGGAGACAACAGAGACACTGCAAGGGAGGGTAGCTTCTCCTCACCTCCATTGCTGGTTTATGATGAAAATGGCTCAGTAGGCTATGATCCTTGCATCTAGAGAGAGAAGAGCTCCGTGGAGGGTCACAGTGACCCTTTGAGGCTAGCAAAATCCGCCAGGAAACGCCGGACCCACAGAGACAAGGACAGAGCTTTGTCACACCTATAACAATAAATGTTATGTCATGATAACCTATAACAACAGTGTTAAAATCATGCATGGTAAACAAGAAAAGTGTAGAACCAGAAATTTGTGTGTCGGAAACTAGGCCTAATTGGTAGACAAAATAATGAGGGGCTTCCCACCATTCCCTTTATAGGTCCTAAAAGAAAGAGACTTTGGGGAGAAAAATTGTATGCTGGAGTGAGTGTCGCCATCATGGCTGACACCGCCACCATATCCTGGGAACCAGGGCCTTCATAGTACTGATCCTGAGAGACATCCTGACCAGGACGGGCCAGAGAGAGGGACCAAGATGACATTGCTCCCTCTCCAGCACATCTCAATTAACTTCTTCTCTTTTCCCTAAAAGGGCAGTTATTACCATCTTCATTACCATCGAAGAGACTGTCAACCATGGCTTTTTTTCTTCTAACAACTTTCTCCAGCTAAAGGGAAAGAGAACAAGAAATGTTAAAATGGAAGCCTTTTAAAATACTTTACAGTTCAAATGCTAACTGTTTTACCTTCTTTTCTTTTTTAATGATGTGTTTGCTATGGTACTAAGCAGACTGAGTTCTCTCTGTATACCAGACTTGAATCTTGTTTAACATTGTTTAATATTGGATAGTGACTGGGTTATGTTAACACCTTTGGCCCATATATTCCATCTCAATCAATACAAAATGTTTCTTCAACCAGGGAAAACAAAGAAGAACAAGCTATTTAAAAATGTAGCCAGATTTATACCAGTAAACACACCATTCAGCCTGGTACAGTATTTTCAACATTGATTCTAGGAACCAAAACAGGGAGGGAAGAGAGAAGGATGAGGAAGAAAGCTGGGGAAGTAAAGAGAAAAGAAGAGTAGAAAATGAAGGCATGGAAGAGGGAGAGTAAGAAGGAATATTGAAATGAGTAGGAGAAGCACCTAAGAGGACAGACCAGATATAGTGTAGGCCTCTTTTATGCTGTCACAAAAAATAAGCATCTTGATGGATTTACAAACAACTATGGATTCAGAAGTATGACTGTTTGGCTTGTGACTGGTGCCACAGGCTATTCCACTAATTTGAGATGCTAAATATAAATCAGCATGGGAATAAATGACATTATGTTCAGTAAAATAAATATTTACATGTATGGTATGACTTTGTTTACTATAAAAATAAGGACCAGAACAACAGGGAACAGCAGAGGTATGTTTTACAGTACTCAGAAATGTAGAGCACTCTTTCAATAACACCCACAGATGACAATATCAAATAGTTAGGTATAAATGGCAAGTTTTTCTTAACTACAACTTGCTTGGCATAATTCTGAAAACCAAAATCTGGCCTCTCTCTCCTCTACTGGGAATTGCTAATTTATGAAGATTTCTACCTGTGATATATGCAGAAGTAGCTGTGAATGGAGCTGGATATAGTTGAATATAAGTGTAATTATATGTAAGTACTATAATTTTATTACCATGATGCGATAGCTATTGATTACAGATAATCATCTGTATGGTTGTGTAAAGCTGATAGTTGGTATCCTCTCTTAGGTGACATCTATCTGTGCTCGTGGAGGAAAATGAAATCACATTCACATTTTGAAGCATATATAATAGTTTTGTTTAAATAGGAATCTTATACACAAAGGATGAATACTTTACTCCACAGTCTGCACAAACTGCAAGTTTAAAGTCAGGTTTTTCTCTGAAAAGTGACTAAAAATGGCACTGCAGGGTTCCTTGTTTAGTGTTTGTCAATGACTCCAGATCAACTATGCTCAGTTCACAGATAAAAAGGTTTATTTGTTCCAATTAAAACTCCACCTAGGATCTGAAAGCCAAGCTGGTTTCTTTCTTGTTTATGTATCATTATTAGTAACAAAGACTCTGGAGAGAAAATTCTGCTATTACTTACAGCCTGTACAATCCCACTCTTAAGAGTTCGCTCTCAGTTCCATCTGTACAACATGGTTGTCTTTCATTCAAATCATTATCAGGGTATGATTTTGCCCTGCAGCTGAAACTTAATTAATCATCACCTGCAAGGTTGGTTGAAATGTTTTGAATTTTGTAATTATAATTTAAGTTTTTTTGTGGCAATTTTGAATGTAAATGTTTCAAAGACATGGAAATGTTTGAGAAAATGTTCATGAAAATACGATGTCATTTTCAACCAGTTCTAACCTTCTGTTATTGTTCTATTAGCCAGATTAGGATTTAGATTATCCTCCTATAAATGTTCAGGCTATGCCATGCTAAGAGAAGTAAAAAGTAATAGAAAATTATTTTTGTTATTCAAGTCAGCAACTCTGACCCTGAACACAAAGTATTTACATATATGTTGAGTAAGAAGGTATCATTTTTTCATTGTCACTTTTCAAACTATACTTTAAATATTCGTTACTGGTAGAAATTTGGGAAAGGGGAAACACATAGACCTGCAGTGTTGTTCTTCATGGTTATCTGCTGAGGTTTTCAAGGGTCTCTGGACACATAAGATTAAATGCTGCCCTGGCATGTGCAAATCTCTCTGAAGTTAGAGAAGTGCACCTGTAAGTGCCAGAGCTTCATAATTCCATAGACTTCATGACTTCAGATGGCGTAGCCTGTTGTGAAAAAAATAAAATCCGTACAAGACCTAACATGAGCCAACAAGCCTGGGAAAAATGTCAAAAAGGTCAGCTCCAGGAATGCTAGACAGCTACACAGGGTCTAAAGCAATTCTGAGCACCATAAGCCAGATATTAGCACAGGATCGTGGACCACTGGATCACCTGGTCTCAATGTCTAATGTGTGTGTGTGTGTGTGTGTGTGTGTGTGTGTACACATATTGGCGGATGACGGGTGTAATAGCTATATCATAAGGTGCATTTGTCATGTAACTTTGATTGCTATACCCACCCTCCTGCCTATTAATTCATCTCATTTAGGTCTGCTTCTAAAATCCTAAACCTCTCAGCAGGTTAACATAGCCACCAATTAGGTGTTTTTTTTAAATGTCAGGGAAAATATTTCCATTTACTCACCAAAATGTGGAATCCACCACCTCCACCCCCATATGCACACCCAGTGGCCTGAAGTGTAGGATAAGGTAATTCAGTCCTGGACAAATGACACATTTAATGTCCAATATCTTGCCCCATACGGTGATGGATGTGGGTGTCATGTACCAATGGAAAGGGCAGAGTCCCAGCTTTCAGTGGGGATATACAGCACTTTCTTATATGATGACATTATTGTGTAATAAAGCCAGTTTGATAAATTTGTATGTGTTTCTAAAATTTATTCATTATAATATTCCTCTTCTCCCAGAGGCTCATCATACTGAAGGATATGGATATGATCGGGTATGAAGAATAGGACCCATGAATTTTTTAAAAACTTTGTCTAAATTAGTTTTTCTCTAAAATACTTGACATGTGCACAGTACATAATGAGGTAGTGTGGGATGAAGATTGCGTCGGTTCGTGTTTGAGATCTGTGTAGCACACTCATGCTTTCATCACTTGTCTGTAATGCATTCATCTTGAGCTTCTGCCAGTAAAACCTTGATATTACACCACACCATGATGTATTTTCAGTACGTCTCTTTTTCTCATGTATTTCAATATATTGCATATACATACACATCTCATCTCAACTATCTATGTGTGGGTGTGGAGCCGGTGTATGTAAACTATTTTAAAAGGATTCTCCAAGTGTGGGAGTTAGAACCCTGTGATGCAAGGAGATGGGAGACATTTGATAGGTTTGTGTGTAGGAATTGAGGCTTGAAAAGCAGGACTAAAATGGATAAAGACCTTGTAGCCTCCCTCTCCCAAGAATTCCAAGAAGGTCCTGGAAAAGGGCCAGATTTTATGAGTAATTTTGTTCAGTACTAAAGTCTCAACCCTTGACAGCTCTTTGTAGACTGAGGTAATTTTAGGATACTTTTTGCTATAGGTTGTTTAGAATTATTTTATTCCCTGCCTTTTCTGCAACTGTAGTGAGTGAGTGTGCCCTCTACCTGTAGAGTAACTGTACTCAAAGAATCTCTCTTTGCCCACCACAAAGAAGCCTGGCTCATTACAATTAGTTACAATAGATTTGTAAAATGCCCAAAACAATGGGGTCCTGACCTTGGTTGGGCCTTGGCTCTACTGTATTACAAATAATAATAATGACTGATTCCTGTCATGATGACCTGTCTGGAAGCACAGTCCTTCAAGGCACAAATTGTCTGCTGAAGGTAGTGACAGTCTTAAAGAAAAGAAAAAAACCCATTGCTTTTAAAAACTTCCTAACTTCTTAATGAGACCAGGCAATGGCAGAACATGAATCCATTCCCTGAATGCTGCTGCAACATGGATAGGAAATTGTACTAACCTAACCTATTCTCCTTACCGCCTGCAGACTGCAATGGTGGAGTCCTCCTGGATTCATCTCACACTGAAAAATCCAGTGAAACATCTCCTTTGGGTTCCTGGCCTAATTAGAATATCCTGAATTCCAATGTCAAAACCTGGCCAGAAGCCTTAAAGAGAAACTTCAGACTTAATAATGAAATTAGAATAACCGTGCAGCCACTGAGAAGCTCTTCACATGTGTGTGTGTTTTAAGGAACCTATTAAAGTGATGAAGCTGTTCTTTTATTTCTGCTTACAGACTCTATGGTATTGAATCAAATGTAGGTCTTAGAATCAGCATTCAAACCTGTTCACGTGGTTTACTTTTCGACTGTTACATTTAGCTCGTTGGAACATACAGGTGTGCTAAAATGAAAATATGGTGTGTCTCTTTTATGTTGCTTTTTTCACTAATGCAGTGCAAGTTGTGGAAAGGATCACATAATTGACAAATACAGTCATGTTCTTGAGCAGTAAAAATCTAACAAAATCAGGAGATGGGTCACATAGAAAAATCTGGGGGGATCTTAATATGTGTCTCCCATCAACAAATAACTGCTAGTTGTTTTTAAATGCTGGGTGTTTTTTTAAACATCGTCTCAATTTTCTCTGCTTGTAGCTGCTATGTGCAATGCAATGTGGTCAGGAAATATTTCTTGAAATGACCATCCCAAGCCTTAGTATTAACTTTCTTGCTCTATAATGGCCTCAATCCAACAAAGCATTTAAGCATGTATTTACCTTTAAGCCAGTGAAT
This sequence comes from Lepidochelys kempii, assembly GCF_965140285.1. NCBI lineage: Eukaryota > Metazoa > Chordata > Testudines > Cheloniidae > Lepidochelys > Lepidochelys kempii. The sequence goes on along the minus strand of NC_136381.1, from coordinate 101,439,353 downwards.
AGTCTCATTGAAGTCAATGGGATTACTCATTTGCTTAAAGTTAAACATGTGCTTAAATGCTTTTCCTGGATTGGGGTCAAGGATTGCAGTTGCAAGGTGAAATTTCCAGCTCGAGTAGACATACTCGTGCTAACCTTGATTGAGCTAACATGCTAAAAATTGCACTGTAGCCATGGTGGCACAGGCAACAGCTCGAGCTAGGCACCCGAGTACAATCCTGTCCACAGTCCTAGGTACATATGTGGGCAGCTAACCTGAGCCACCATCTGTGCCATGGCTAGCCTGCTATTTTTAGCACACTAGCTCAATCCACACTGGCATGTATATGTCAACCCAAGCTGGAAATTACACCTCCTGGTGCAGTGTAGACATGTTCAAAGTTGATATTGTGGTTCTGATGCTCACACTCTGAAGAGTACACTGGGATGATTACATCTGCTTTAGCAATGTAAGTGGACCAAAGACTATCAGCAGGCAAATATCAGTTTAATATTTTACAGCAGGCATCCACTCCAGTGCTGGCTTTTTCCTTTTAAAATTCCTCTTAAAATGTTTTATCCAGGCCTCTTTTTATGAGATGTTAATAGAGTCTTTAAAAAACTATGGGTTAGTTAAGAACTTCCCTTAGATGACAGTGTCATTACTGTTGGGCCTGTGTTGCTCTTTTGGCATTCATCAGCTGGAGGCAAGTGGGTTGTCTCATGGGGAGTTGAGAACTTGCAGGTTATCACTTTGATTAGCTGCTTTAGGCAACTGGTGGTTACTGTAATTGCCTCTGCAAGTCTAAAATGAATATACATTTCCTCTGACAAGGAAACTGTGGGAATATATGCCGAATGGAAGCTTTAGGTACCTATAATGCCATGGAGATCAAATTAAAAAAGGAGAGAGAGAACCTGTTGCTATAGTACTTCATTAATTAAACATCGATTTAGAAAATACCATGGCATTGACAGGTTTGGGGCTTGGCTGCTGATGCTGTTTGGCAGTGACAAATCTTCAAGTGGGTTAAAATGTAAGTTTCATAGAAGATAATGTGGTAATTGGGATCCTGCCTCTTTAAAATATTAGCCTAAATTAGTGTGCACAGTCAGTCTAATGACTTAAGTATTCTTTTTGAGTAGATCTTTTACAGTAGTTCACTCATTAGCAGCCAAGTGTAGGCAGTGCTCAAAGAAGCAGGGAAATAGTGGGGTACTCTGAGAATATTGTAGTAGTGCAGGTTTGGGTTGGAGAAAAGCACCTGAGGGAAATGAGAGAATAGGAGGGAGCCCTGCAGATAAGATCCAAACAGATCTCTGCATATCATGTCCTCTCTCTCTCTCTCTCTCTCTCTCTCTCTCTCTCCTTTCCCATTTTGATTTACGTTAGCTTTCTATTTTATTTTTTTAATCTTAGCATCATTCATTTGCTTCTTCTTACGAAACTTGCTTGTGCGTATTTCTTCAGGAGACGTGCCAGTATTGGGCTTCGGCCATGGAAAAAGTGCAGGAGCTCAGCTCCTGGCAGCTCCAGTCCACTTTAAACATTGACAGTTTGTGAGCTGAAATGTGAATTCCAGAATAAGCTGTTTCCAGAGCTGGCTGGCTCACTGAGATTCTGGCAGTCAAAGCTTACACAGTGCACTGCCCAGAATCTAGAAAATTCTAGAGAAAGAAAAAGAGGATACAGACTGATAAAGTACAGAAGGGTTCTTCTCGTACCATTTAGCCAAACTTATTTATATCCAATGACCCAGCTATCTTTAACTTGCACGGCCACCAGTGGAATCATTATATGACTATAGACAGGCCAAGGACTCTAGTTCTTGATTTTGGCTCATTCCAACTCAAATTGAGCTTTGCATGAAGGTTTGTGTTGATGGATTCATTTCTTTTTACTCATCCCCAAAGTAATCTGACCTTTCACAAGTATCACCAGACACTCGATAGCCAAAGAAAAAATGTATACATTGACCAGGAAATCCAGTGGGCCAAGTTCTGTTCTCAGTTACATCAGCACGACCACTCTGAAGTCAATGAGGTTGCACCAGTGTAACTGAGAGAAAAATGTAGCCCAATACATTTAGGGGTAGCAGGAAAATAAAATTAAAGACTAAGGAGTACTGATATTGTCTTCCCTGTTTGCAAACATGTCTGCCATTAGTGCTGCTGGGAAGAATAGTGGAGGTGGGAAGGAGAAATAATATGTCCCTAAAATTTGCTTTGATTTGAATTTCTTAAGTCAATACATCATTTTGGGAAATTACCCCATCGTGTTTTCACCATGGGAATGGCAGATTCCACTTGGGAAATTTAGAAGGGGGCCTTCATTAAAAGTGTTATGTTTCCAAAGATTTTTTTTTTTATTCAAGTAGAAGATTCGGTCTATATTCTCTTTCCCTCTCCTCTTTTCAAGAAAATGAGTTGGCTGTTTGGCAGTCACGTTCTATAGGATAAAAGTGGTGTGTGTGCTTTTCACACATTTTCTGCATAAATATTTTGAGGTGCCTGTAAAACAGGACAACTCTTTTTTTTTATTCTTCATGAATCAGCCCCTATGTTTGAAACAAATCGTTGCAGCAACAAGGAATGACAGCATGACAGCCTGGTAGGTTATTAATGGGAATGACAGCCTGCAAATCAGAAATCATGGCAGTGCATCTGTATGAACGGCAATTTGTGCTCAGCTGAATAACCAGGAAACCCGGAAAATCAGAAGAGGTTGGGGGAGAAGACGAATCAAACATACATTTTTAGATATCCCAAACTACCTGGCAAGGTAGGGAAACGGCAGTGTTCAAAAGTTTGCCATGGCCAAATATTCAGATTCATGTCAGCCTATTTCTATGTACATCCAGACTCTTGGACTGGACAAAAGAATGAAATGAGCGAAAGAACAAAAGTGCTTTTCCCCCTTACTTTTCTAAAATTGGGAAAGCGCACTTGCATCCCATCTGATTGCTTTGCGCCAGATTACTAACTAGCGTTGTTTCAGAGACCGGATGCAGACCTGGGTAAGCTGAAAGATGAAAAAATGTGCAATTTTTTGGTTAATCTCAGTGTGATTCATAAATGTGGTTGCATTGCCTTGTCTATCCTTAGTTATTTTGTTCTGTATCAGAAAATAACCTTTTTATTTCTTCCCTAGGACGCAGTGGGAAGAACTGGTGCAGGTTAAAAGGTGAGTCTGCAGGATCCCAGGGATATTTTAAATCTAAGTTCATGAAGGAATGGGGTATTGCACTACAGAAGTAGTCGTACATTTTTTAACGTAAGACACAGAGGTTTCATAATCTTCCCTAAGGACGTTTAGCGTGGCTCCCCTGCATATCATTCCCAATCCTCTTTCCACTGCTCTGGAAATGAGGGTATCCCCAGCTGTCTCTTGAGGGGTCTGTTTCAACACCTCATTCCTCTCTTCCTGGGCCTAAAGATTCCAGCCTTTTTTTTTAAAGCTTTTGATCATTTTTGAGACTCAAACAATAAAACTTACAATAGAATGTATTTTAATGCGAAGTAGAAAACTTTGGTATCTATCTCTGTAATCTTAGGGTTGCTATTGTTCTCATCATGCATTATATTTAGACCCTGAGAAATACTCAGTCACAGTGTTCCAGATACCCACAGAGACCAGCGAGGAAAGAATATTTTCCTGTGAGTTGGTTTGATTATTATTTAAAATAGATTCTTTTACTTGGCATTATCAAAAATGCAGTCTGTGAATTTCATGTTTTAGTTTTCTTTTAAATGGTACAGTAGCAATTCTCCATCTCATCTTCATCAGCCTCTGTGTTTGATTTGCACTAGAAGTTAGTGTGCTACAGTGGGTTACACTCCAAGCAGTGCTATAATTTTGCTCTTCAAGTTGAGAAAAAGCTCATGCCTTTCTGAGTAACTTAAAAAAAAAAATAAATAAAATAACCAAAAAGAAAAGCCCCGTGGGCTTAAAAGCATTTTTATGTCAATTCAAAATATAAACAAAAGCGATTTCAAAATGGAGTATCAAGAAAAATAATCCTCGTTTGTAATTGTTACACTAAAATTGTCCACTATGATATGATATTGTGAAGACACCCATGCAAATATGGGTGAAATAAAAGCAGACATATGCTAACGTGAAAGAATGAAAATTGTTCATAGTAAGTTATGATCCATTTGGAGAAATACAGCCAGACATGGGAATACAATATCTCAATCCATGTGTAGAGCAGATAGTTCCTTACCCACATACAGTTGTTACATTTGTGTAGCGCCTTTCTTCTAGAGCAGTGGTTCTTAACCTGGGGTGCACGCACCCCCTGGGGGTGCAAGACATGCCAGATTTTTTTAGAAGCTAAATCATTGAAAACACAAATTAAGCACAGGCACGTAAGTACAACTACTTTGTTTCATCAAACCTACGTATTTATTACATTATACATTTTTTAACGATTACTGTAATATACAAACAAAAATATATCTAGGTTTAAAGAACTGACCTACTTCAACAATTTTTGATAAGGGGTGCGAGAACATATTTTGAGAATCAAAGGGGTGCAGGCTGCAGTAAAGGTTAAGAACCACTGATCTAGAGGAACCCAAGGATGTGTGATGTATCACCAGCAGCAACTGGGATGCGTTTAGTCTTAAATAAAAACTTTCCCACTTGCCTCGGAATCTACTCATATATGTTTCAGGTAAAGAGTTTATGACTATTTGGCACTATCAGAATCATTTCAGCTCATCTCTGAACATCTTCCAGTGTCTAACTGAACATAAAATAGCCCCCAAAATCATCTCTACTCAAACTTTAGAGAACATAAAAGTTATGGAAAATAAATTGTCCTTTTTTTGTTGGTCTCTGATGGAAATCAGTATTGTATAGTGCTGAATATGGGACAAAGTACTGGAGAGCAGGGATTGTCTTTCATTTTTGTTTGTAGAGTGTTTTTTTAACAAATCTAATTCAAGTCGGTAGTGACAAAGCTGTAACGTGACAACTAGTCGCGGCTTATGTGAAATGGTTGAGTGGTCTCACTTGTGCTTCACTGAGAGAGGCAGTGTTGCCTACTGGATAAAGCACTGGGCTGGGACTCAGGAGGCCCGGGTTCTCCTGGCCAGTCACCTTGCGCTAGTTACTTCCCCTCTCTGTTCCTCAGTTTTCTCCTCTGTAAAATGGGGAAATGACACTTCCCTCCTTTGTAAAGTGCTTTGAGATCTACTGATGGAAAGCACTATAGAAGAACCAAGTATTATTACTATTATTTATTAGAATGAGTAAAGGAAAGGTGATGGTAGCACAAGCTTCCTCACGCTGGGCTGTGAAAGACCCTCAGAGCTATATTCCAGAGGTGAGGCTAAAATCCGTCTCGTGGATTTCCAGCCTTAGCTTTCACCTGATCATATCTAGGCTAGAGAAGTGGTCTAATGGGCTGAATGCATGCCTGGTAGCCTAATTTGACTCATATTTTACAGGAAATGTGCTGTGTAGTGATATGAAAAAGTAACTCTCTAGAAAAGCCAAGTCATTTTATTTTATTTTTCAGGCGTTAAGTTGCTTCTTTATTACCAATAGGACAAAACTGCTACTTAGGTCTTTGTTTATAATTTTCAATATCCAATGTGTCATGGACTAATCTTCAGAGATTGAGGATGTGATTAATAAAAGAATGAATCTAGCTGAGTCTCAATCTCTTTCAGGAACGCACAAAATGGGAGATAGTACAATGGAACCTTTAAGCATCTAGCAGACTCTAAAGAAAGACATACACCACAGGCATTATTCAAAGTCCACCAGGACATGAAATTGAATCTGGCAGCCCAGTAACATAACTAGAGATTAAGTAATGCCGGGTCCCCTCATCCTTAGGGAGCCATGAAATACAGACTCACAGCAGATCCTTTCTCTGCTTGTGGCTTTGCCAAATAATCCTAATAAAGGTTTTGTCGGTGTCTTCAAATATCTTTGATGGAAGATAGTTGAACAAATAGTAGATAAAGAAAGTAAGCTGCTGTGTTTATATTTATGAGATAAATTCTCACAGCTAGAGATGGGCCTGAATCAAAACCATAGATCAGAACAACTCAGAATTTTAAGAATAGTCACATCCAGATTTGCTGCCGAACTTTGTGCTTGACCCATAGCTCTAACCAAAACAGAGATCCAAAATTAACAGCTCAGTTCATTCTCTGTTCCTGATCCAGAACACAGGATTGCCACCCATGTATGGATTTTTTTCTTCCATCATGACCTCTCTTCCCTCCCCCCTTTTCTTCTTTTCCATAATACAGATACATACTAGGGTTAGGATAAATGTGCTTTTATAAATTTTCAGATGTTCTAATGAAATTACATTTTTATGCCAAGCTGGGATCATGATAGTAGTTCACATTCAGAATTCAGTGATTATTCAAGAATGGAGTTGGTGAAAAAAGAAGCTGGAGATTGGTGATAGGGGGAAAGTCTGTAAGATATCTTACCCCAGTCTCCATAAATCTTGGCTGCAGCTTGTCATGAATGAAAAAAACATATTAGACCAGGTTCTTGGTCCTGCTCTGGAGAAACTACTTGGAGTCCTCATTGGCTGCAGAGCAGGTGTAGTTGGCATCTCCAGTCCTAGCATTCCTTCAGCACCTGGCGTGTTCGGAGCAGTGCGTTCCAGCTCTTCTCAGCTAGTCGATAGTCACTTTGGGGACCACTATCAACTGTGCAGTTTAGAAAAGCCCTAACCTGTTTTAACGTGTGCTTGGGTGGAGCCAGGCAGAGAATCAGGTAACCCTAATTAGTTTTCTGATGCTCCCTCTGAGATGCACTGAGTACATCTCATCTTTAGCAGACAATCTGGGACATTGCATTTCTATCTGTCTCCATAAATTAATAGTTAGCTGGAACTTGCCAAAAACCTTTCTGTTATCTAAAAATCCTTCCTTTGGCTATATGTAAGAAGGAAGGTCCAGTGGTTAGGATGCTGACTTGGGAAGCTTGGGTTCAATTCTTGTTGCACCCCAGACTTCCTGTGAGACCTTTGACAAGTCATCAAGTCTTTCTGTGCCTCAGTTCTAGATCTGTGTTATGGGGATAATGGGACTTCCCTATCTTCTCTCAGGGGTGTTGTGTGGAATAATACATTAAAGACTTTGAGACACTTAGATACTGTGGTAATGAGGGCCAGATAAGTACATAAAATAAATAGGTATTACCTCTGTTCTAGGTTGGACTCAAGTACAGTTATGATTACAGCTAAAGGGAGACTCTGTCCCATAGAAATATGGATGAAATTGCCTGTCTTCCTGAGCCTCAGGGAATTTGAAAAGTGATTTTGGGGTTCACTACCAGAGGCTTCATAACCTGCAGCATCCTTCCTAAGATACGGCGAATTATGGATCTACTCGGGGTTGTACTGCATTAGACCATAATTACCATCCACTGACCTGATTTTCTCAGCAAAAACATCTCATTTTATTATCATTTCAGTCACCACTTTCTTGTTAAGTCTCCAGTCCTCTAAGCTGCATACTGTACCTCAGATCATAAAGATTTAAAAAAAAATTTTCTTGGCATTATCAAAAATGCAGTCTGTGAATTTCATGTTTTAATTTCATTTTAAATGGTACAGAAACAATTTTTCTTTTTCCTGTGTCTCTGATAATGTGTTATGGGTGAGTTCTCAGTTCACTGTGTACCTTGCTATCTCATTGTACATTTTTGTTAAATGTTTTTTATGATATATAAATGTCAATAGAGCTTTTTCAGTTATTGCTTAAAGAGACAAAAGGATATTTTCTTCCCAAACTTCCACTGGTGTTGATGAAGACTGGGAACAGACAAGAATAGAGAGGAAAATAAGGCTTGAGGGAAGCAGAGGTAGAAATATATGCAGCTGGAAGATTTTCTGTTTCCTTCTCTAGAAGCAGATTTTATACTTTCTCTTTAACTTGATGGACTTAGAAATTAGTTCTCAAAATCCAACAGGCCATGGATACCACAAGCAAGGTCACTGATGTTTCATAAGAGTGAAATTATTATGACTTCGGAATCTACAGTGTATTCTCTGATTTCTGAAGTAGTAGTTTGCACTTATATGATGCCTCTTATCCCAGGATTTTAAAACACTTTGCAATGACTTATACTTTAAATATGAAGAAAGTGAGGCACAGAGAGGTTAAATGACATGTCCAAACAGTGAGTCAGTGGCAGAATAGAGATCAATGACTGAGACAAGCGAACGTTGCTGCTGATAAGGACCAGGAGAACTATATGGCAGTGAGAATGCCACATCTTGTGTTGCTTTCGTATACTGTATATGCACCTAAAGACCTTTCAAAAGTGTTATCGGCCTCAGATGCAGAGGCATGTCATCTGACTACTAGTGTACCATACTTGCTGCAGATTTCTTGTAGGCAGAGACATCTCTGGAACTGAATAGTCTCTGAATAAAGAAATTGAACTGTGTGATGTAGGATGTTCAGGAAAAGAGGGAACCTCTGATTGTTTATTTCTTCTGATTTTGCTCTCCATGACTATTTTATCTGAGTGAAATCTGTGTCCAATGCCCTTACCGCTGAAACACACAGAGAGCCCTAGTGATGTACCATTTGATTCCAAACTGCTTATTTTTATAGCACTCACCAAAGTGTAGAACTGGCTGTGGATTTTTCCTGGGAAAGTGCCGTTATGTCAACATCGAAACTTTGGATGGAAATACACAATTCCGACTAGACTTTTGTTGGGAATGTTTCTCAGCTGCAGGATGGAATTTCTGGCCAAAACCAGAACGAGAGGCAGAGCAGAGACTTACATTGGGTCTCCCACATGCTAGGTGAGTGCTCAAACCCAGAGCTATTGGCTGCCCACGGAATGATCTCTTGCCTTTTTTTTTTTCTTCACAAAAAGTTTTCATATTTCACTCCAGTGTGGAATGAAAACAAATTTCAGAACCTACAAATTTTTCGTTAAATTTAATTCTTGTTTTCCAGATGGCCTTACTATTGTGCTAGGGAATTTGCAGGAAACACATAAAAGATGGGTCCCTTCGCCATAGGGTCAACCATGTACTTAAGTGCTTTGCTAAATCAGGATCTAAACAATGAACTGCACAGACAGTGAGCATATATAAGCTTGGAAGGATTAGATTTTTATCAGTTAATGTTGGTAAATGGCTATTTCACCTAACACACACAAACCAATTATAATAATTGAAATTTACAGATAGGCAAAGTAAAAAAAAAAAGCTTCTTGAGAACTTATTAGAGTTTAAGTGGTTTACTTCATATATTTTGACATGTGATATTGACAATTCGTGTTTTAACTGTTTTTATTGTCTGACTCCCCACATACTTTCCCACAACTGTGAAAATGTAAATTGATAACAATAAAAATAAATATTTAAAACCCGTGATTGTGCAACTGTAAACATTTAAATTGGTAAAAATAAAAATTGCTTAAAAATAAACATTGATATTATCAGTGAAAATTTTTAAAAAAATGAATTTTGCCAAACCAAGTATATAACTTACACTAAAAATATAGCGGGAGGAACGGACCTGGGTTACAGAAATAGAGAGTGGTAGATGGCTACTGTGTATTGTTTAAATCTAGAGAAGTTGCATCAGTTTAAATGTGTTTAAAACCAATCTCACTAAACTGGTGCAAACCCGCAGTTAAGACACTTAAATTGGCTTAACCCTCAATTAAACTTGTTTCACTTAATATAGCAATTTATCAATGCAAGAATTAAATGGTTTAAGTGCATCAATTTTGCAGTTTAACCAGATATTTTAATTTGATTTAAACTGGTGCAACTTTTCTAAAACAGACAAGCTCTTTATCAGAACAGAAGGAGTCTTACTAGGGATGAAATTGTTGCAAGTTAGATTGATGTCTAAGACACTTTTATTCTGAATGTGATAACTGCTTGATTACGCTGTGTTGCATCCCACTATTTAGCTCTAACCTACTGAGGAAAATGGACTGTGTTTGGTACTCCAATCAGTATTTTGTTCATTTTCGCTGTGTCTACTTTCATTTCCTGTGTCTTTTTATTAGGTGGCATTAAAACAAGCAGTCGTTTTGTTGTGGTTAAATGGCCTCCTCCTCTTCCTCCCAGTATTTCACTGATTCTAGTGTAATTTACATCTCAAAAACCTTGCTCATTTGCTTTTACCTACTGTGACTTGAGTAACCAGAGTCCCAGTCATCACGATCTCTATTTGAGGCATTCCTCCATCTTTTTGCCTTGTCAGAATGTTTGTCTTTTCTTCTCAGCAGTCTCTGAAAATCTTTTCACTCGTGTTTGAGTTTTCTCAGATCTCCTTTCAATAGCCCAGAGAACTAAAAGGCATCTTCTACACGTGAACCTCTCCTATTCTCCCATAGCCATTGAGTGTGTTATGTATATCTAACTCCAGATCGCTCAGGGCATCTTGTGAACCATCTCTTAAGGGCTTTGCATTTGTGCTTGTAATAGGTTCCCCTCTCCACCCTTTGACTACCACAAACAGGCTGAAGGCTTCCCAGTTTATAAGCACCAGTGTGTTATTTACTGGGTTCCCTTCACCAATTCACCAGAACAATCTTCTGCATCAACATACAATTAAAAGTAAACTTCTACCTCAGCTCACTTTTTGGGGAGGGACAGGACAGATTTCACCATCCTGAGATCCTGTTTCACCAGGCCCCTGCCACCCTTTCCCCCTTGCACTTCCTTCTGGTCCTCTAACTGTTCCCAGCTGATGGGTTGATTCTTCTCATTAGCTCATCCACCTCCTACCTAATCAAGCCACTGAGCACCCATCCCCCAAACTGGATCCACCCCAGGGGGGAAAGCTAGTACTTTCGTGACCAGAGTGCTGGGTCAGGTCTAGGCTCCTAGCACTCTGTCACAGTGCTATTAGTAGATGATATTGTGGCCCCTGCTCTTTCTTGGTGAAGAGTAGATGACACAGAAGATGGCGGGAGGGAGGGGAAGAAGCACAAATCAGCAGTAGGAATGGAGTCCATGTGAGCTGCTTTCTGCAAGACAGATAATAAGAATATGATTCTCCCTTACAACCAATGCATACTAGAGATGGACAGAGGAAGCAGTGCTAATGTTTTGGCATTGCAACCTTCATTATCCAGACTTTGGTTTAGCAAAATAAATATGTGGGAATCTCTGATGCAGAAGATTTCAAGGGAAATTATCTCCATGTCACTCATATTACAAACCGCGGTCTACCATGGGTGGTTCATATTTGAGATCCATTTTGGCCAGACCACTGAAGTTTGAGGGCTCACATACGCACTTTCTGGTTTGTAGTGTTTCTTTAACAAGCAAACAAAGTTTTTGTTTTACAAGATTAGTACCAAAAAACAGGGGTGATCAGATCTGGATTCCATTGTATCTGAAGCACCAGCATTTGGGGACTTGAAATTAGATTCTGATTTTTGACCAAGTTCTAATGCTGACAAATAGGATAAGATGACAATGAGCATCTTGGACAGGAAAACTTCTGTGTTTGGAATTAGTTTGAGGGTTCGTGGTCCCCAGGCAGCCTTTCCATCCTGGCCACCACCTACTGGCTTCCTAGTGACAAGTGGACTGAGTGCCTAATGGAACCCTGACCCCACCAGAGGCAGAGCCCATGGGAGTCCTGACTGGAAAAGTGTCCAGCTCACCAGTTGGTCCAACTGTACTACTGAAGTCAGAATGGGGTATAGAAAGGTGTCTGTGCAACTAGGTGAATTACTGGCTGGTTGCTACATCAGATGCTGCCTTCTTGTTTGACTCTTGAGCCCTGCTTCCCTGCCTTGCTCCTGGTTCCAGCTTTCCTGAACTATTCCTGGTTCCTGCCTTCTTCCTGATACCTGCCCTGGTCTCTGACTCTGGTTCCAGTTCTGACCCTTGGCTTGACTCCCGATTCCAACTCTGGTGTGACTTTTGGCTTGACTCCTAATTCCAGCTCTGGGTCTGACCACCCAAGTCCTGGTCATGACAATTAGGATGTTACCTTAAATGATCAAAGTAGACATCTCCTGGATTTAGCTGTATAGCAAAGAGTGTGCTTGGCCATGACCCTTCCTGACCATCATCCTTTATTATAGGGCTACTGTCTTCCCCAGAACTATGAAAACTCAATGCAATGTTCTATTAAGCTTTGTAGAACAGTGGTTCTCAAACGTTTGCATAGCACAGACCATATTTTAATACAGATTGTCTAATGAACCATGTAAATGCACAGTCCTCCCTTATATCTCATTTGTGCTCGTATAACATCCCTGTAGCAAATACAGCAATTGCTTCCATGGTAAAGTAATATTAGGAAAACATTTAATTTATCTGACCTGTCTTTAATGGGAAGTAGCGATTAGAATCAGAGGAGAAGCCATCACTCTTACCAGTCAACTTTCTGCAGACAACAGCAAGTGTTCCATGCATCAGAGTTTGGGAATCTCTGATGCAGAAGAGTTCAAGGGAAATTATGTTCATGACACTCATATTACAAATACTGATCTACTCTTTAATTGAGTTTCTTTTCTCTGTACCAACTCATTTTTCTGTCTTTAACTTGCAGGTTCTCTCCTCTCAAATCCTAAGAAACTATGAACACTGTTATCTGGTTGCAAAGTTTACTCTGTGCCTATCATTGTGCCCAGATTGTATCTGTAATTTTTTTAATTATACAAAATATCTGTGAAATACAAATATAGATGTTAAATTACAGTGATAATGGGAAATGAGGTCAATATAGTAAAGCAATATCTTCTAGACAGATGGTGAAGAATATACTATGGGAAAATAATTGTTGATGAAATAAGATAATTTTGTTCTCTGGAACATAAATATAAAAATCCCATAAGCAGCAAAAGTTGACTCTAACTATATGTTATTGATAATAATACTTAGCTCTTACTGATTTAGAGCCTAATCCAATGCCAACTGAAGTCAGTGGAAAGACTTCCATTGACTTCAAAAGTCATTGAATCAGGACAAGATTTTTTCAGGGTATTATGTAAACATTGTCTAACAAAACATGCGGGGCTGTATTATGGCCTTTTAACCACAGGCCCAGAAGCTGGCATAGGGTATACTGGTAAAGCAGTTATACTGGTATAAGTACATCAGCTCTAGGGCTTTTGTTAGCATAGCAATGTCGGTAAAAAAAAACAAAAAACCCACACTCCTAACCAATGTCTACCATCAAAAGTTTTGCTAGCATAAGTTTATAGCTCAGGCCTAAGTGATTTGCTCAAGAACCCACAGAGACACTGGCAGAGCCAGAAATTTAATTTCAATCTTCTGAGTCCTAGTCCTGTACCTTTTCCACAAGACCATCTTTCATCCTATCCTACAACAGCCTTCTGAGTTAGGAAGGTACGAATTATTAGCCCCATTCTACAGATAGAGGAACTAAAACCAGTGGTTAAAAGACTTTCCCAAGGCCCCAAAGTGAGGCAGAGCATGAATTAGAAAATAAAAGTAGCTAGTTCTCAACCCACCAGACCATGTTAGTCGAAATAGTTGCTTATTCATTTATCCCAGTAGTTCCTGGTCCAAATAGTTAAATGAAGCTGACTGCTTAGAGGGATGGGGACGGATCTTGGTTCTCTAATCTGTGTGCCCATTGGGCGTTGGATTGCATAGGAGTACTCCTGAGACCAATGCTCTTGTTGCTCTGACCAAGACCAGCCTAATGCTTCTGACATCTACTCCACAATAGTTACATGAGTTGCTCAAATAATCCATGTAGAGCTACAGACTGGGTACCACTTATTTAAGGTGTAGTTACTGTCAACAACTACCATATATATTCATATGAGTCTGTCACTAGCAACTGCCAAATTCTAAGCCTGTCTCAGGAAGATACTGCCACAAGGCCAAGAATCATGCCATTTAAAAATAAATTAAATGTGTAAACACATTCCTATGCTAATTGGCATAGATATCCCTTTTTTCCAATTAGAACCAGGTGTTCTGAATAGCATAAATCCCTTTGATAGTTTCATTTGGTTTGATACTTAATGAGTTACTTTCCTGAGCAGTCACTGCTCAACACTTAACTTTTTAACTTTCCTCTCAGGTAAATGCCATTAATTTGCAAGGTGATTTAGAATGCAAATCATGAACAGTGCTCAATACTGTTAGCTCTAGACCTTTATGAATCAGTATCCTATACACTTTAGTCAATATCTGTATTAAACACTTATTGACTGAAGTTTTATAGAGGTCTTATTCACAAAGGATTAGTGCTCCTATCATGATTTTAGATCTTTGTAAAAACATGGCAGTTGGGTTGCTTGTGCTTGACTAGGTGTCAGCTCCCTGACACCTCCGGTCTGTTAGCCACCCAAATAATCTCCTCTGGGCTATATCAGCCCTTATTTTGCCTTGAAGGTTAACAAGAGAGGCACATCAGTCCCCAAGATCCTTTGAAGCCTTCTCCCTGTAGAGTTCAGCCCCTTATCCACTGAACATGCTCAGTAATACCAGGTATGCTGTCCCCAATGGAACAATGTACCAGCTCAATTGATTCAACTCATGATCAGCTCCTTGTACAATACTACAGACATATATTTATAGTGAAAACAACCATAAATGTATTATGAAATAATGAGATTTAAGAGAAATGAGTAAGGATAATGGAAACCAAAGGGTTACATATCAAACAAAATCAATACTCACTTTCTAGAGACTAAGCTTAATTTATCCTGCTAACTTCCTATCTAAAGCAATTTTATGTCACCCAAAGTCTTTTTTCATCATTTCCAACCAAGGCTGATTGGGATCCTGTTTTCATTAATGTAAACGTGCTGTCCAGTTACTTCTTAGGTGCAGGATAAAGGGATACCTCCTTGCCTTCTAATTATAACCCCGAAGTTCATTGTCTGTTCTCAGAGACAGTAGAATCCCCAGCGCTTGTTTTTCTTGTTGATTTCACATCCTCCTGTTGACTTCATATATAAATGACTCCCCATTATGCTACCTTACAATGCTTAATTTACATATGGACTGATAGAGCCAGGTGAATCAACATCCTTTGTCTGGCAGAAACCTGTGTGTGAACTTGGCATGGATTCAGACTTTAGGAACAGATTTTCATTATACACACAAAACATTTTACATATTATCTGTATGTACATTTCACAATGATATTAATGATCATCGTGATCCTGATTTTCATTTAAAATCCTACATGACACACTTTGGTGAAACAGAATGTACATAACAGGATAGGATCTTCTCTTACTCCCTTTATCAGTAAGGTTATGTCTACACTGCACCTTTGTCATTAAAACTTTGTCGATCACAGGTGTGAAAAAACACGCTCCTGTCCAACAAAAGTTTTAACAACAAAAAGCGCTGGTGTGGACAGCGCTATGTTGGTGGGACATGCTCTCCCACCAACAAAGCTACCACCCCTCATAGAGGATGGTTTGAGGGCAGTATGTGGCCCTAAAATGAACTTCCAATCTGTAAGAGCAGTTAGCCTGTGAATAAAATGGTTTGCTTTAGCTCAGTTCAACTTTTGTGCAAAGATGCAGGTCAATTCTTATTTTATCTGCACCAGTTCAATCATCCACATAATATATTATGCTTTTGGTTTTGAAAGCAGAAATAACTACATCTATTTGCCCTGTAACGACTCAATACATGGCCCAATATGTAAATTATCTGCTGCTACACAGTAATTAGATAGTCAACAATTCCTATGGCATCGAGAGAGATTTAAATTGGATCCTTTCAGAGTAAAATAAGTGTTGCCCATAATAGGCTATCCCATCCCACCCCCATGTTTAAAAAGCTGGCTAGTTGAAGATTTAAACAGCATTAGGTTTGGCATTGTGTCACTATTGTGTAAATCCTTGTCAAATATTAAATATTAGAAAAATGTGTCTGGGGCATTCAGTATGTGATTTATGTGACATAATCAGCAAGGGCCAGGTTTGTCAGCAGCAACCTATAAATCTGAATCATTCCACTAAATATAAAGAATATTTTTTTTGGGGGGGGAGATTGTTTTTCTTTCTTATACTCTGCATAGTCCAGACTTTTCTCTGTGTTTAGGCACCCTACACATGAAAAAGTCAAGCCAAGCCCTGAGGCTAAGTGTAAAAAGACGGGGGAAGAAGGTTCCTCTTTTTGCATTAAAACAATACTGATAACATATATATATCTGACAATCTGAGTTCCAGAACATGCATACATATATATATATATATATATATATATAATATATATGTATGCATGTTCTGGAACTCAGATCGTCAGATAAAAGTAATAAAAATATGTCATTTTTTCTAAACATTTTTATGTGTATAACAGTCTGAAGCTCTTTCAGATATGAAGACTGTAGGCCATGTGGACTTTTGAAAGACTTGCATACATATATATAACTTCACGTCACTCAGCATTATTCTTCTGGGACTTTCCAAACAATTGTGTTCATATAAATCCCCAATGCTTTGTTAAAAATATATCTATATAAAAAGTAGCTAATAATTTCCTTCCCCTGCCACTAAACATATATATAAGTTACAGCCAGAAGTTATTGCTTGCGTTCTGTACTAGGAAATACAAAGGCAAATTCAAAAAAGACCTGGTCTCCTTTCTTTCTTTAAATTACAATTTATTGCTTTAAATCATAAAAATAAAACAGTCAAATATGGCATAAGGAGACTCTCAGTTGAAATAAAAGAAAAGGCAAAACTGAACTTCCCATAAACCCAAATCCCATAAAGCAGAGCTTTGTACAAGACCGTAATTAAATAAGCCCTGAAGGAGTTGTGGGGGGAGGGATAAGTATATGTAAACTTTCCAACATAATAAAAAAACCCAAAACACTATTATTATTTGATTTGATTTTTTTTAGCAAAGAGAGAACCGTGTGTGTGTGTGTGTAAAAACTATACCAGCTGCATGTGAAAGACCCAACCAAGGTATGCAATAACATACAATGGAAATTGTAATTTAGAAAGTCTAAAGTTTGGTAATAACATTGTCTAAAAACATATCCGCTAGGGCTGTCAAACAATTAAAAAATTAATCGAGATTAATCACACTGTTAACAATAATAGAATACCATTTATTTGAATATTTTGGGTGTTTTCTACATTTTCAAATATATTGATTTCAATTACAACACAGAATACAAAGTATACAGTGCTCACTTTATATTTAGTTTTGATTACAAGTATTTGCACTATATAAAAACAAAAGAAATAGTATTTTTCAGTTCACCTAATACAAGTACTATAGTGCAAACTCTTTCTTTATTATGAAAGTTGAACTTACAAATGTAGAATTATGTACAAAAAACTGTATTCAAAAATAAAACAATGTGAAATTTTAGAGCCTGCAAGTCCACTCAGTCCTACTTTTTGTTCAGTCAATCACTCAAACAAGTTTGTTTACATTTTCAGAAGATAATGCTGCCCGCTTCTTGTTCACAATGTCACCTAAAAGTGAGAATAGGTGTTCTCATAGCACTGTTGTAGCAGGGGTTGCAAGATATTTACGTGCCAGCTGCGCTTTAGATTCGTATGTCCCTTCATGCTTCTATCACCATTCCAGGGGACATGCGTCCATGCTGATGACGGTTCTCCTCGATAACAATCCAAAGCAGTGCAGACCGACACATGTTCATTTTCATTATCTGAATCAGATGCGACCAGCAGAAGGTTGATTTTCTTTTTTGGTGGTTCGGGTTCTGTAGTTTCCACATCAGAGTGCTGCTCTTTTAAGACTTCTGAAAGCATGCTCCACACCTTGTCCCTCTCAGATTTTGGAAGGCACTTCAGCTTCTTAAACCTTGGGTCAAGTGCTGTAGCTATCTTTAGAAATCTCACATTGAAGTACTTTCTTTGCATTTTGTCAAATCTGCAGTGAAAGAGTTCTTAAAATGAACAACATGTGATGGGTCATCATCCGAGACTGCTATAACATGAAATATATGGCAGAATACGGGTAAAACAGAACAGGGGACATACAATTCTCCCTCAAGGAGTTCAGTCACAAATTTAATTAACACATTGTTTTTTTAATGAGTGTCATCAGCATGGAAGCATGTCCTCTGGAATGGTGGTCGAAGCATGAAGGGGCTACAAATGTTTAGCGTATCTGGCACAGAAACACCTTGAATGCTGGCTACAAAAGTGCCATGCAAATGCCTGTTCTCACTTTCTGGTGACAATGTAAATAAGAAGTGGGCAGCATTATCTCCTGTAAATGTAAACAAACTTGTTTGTCTTAGCAATTGGCTGAACAAGAAGTGGGACTGAGTGGACTTGTAGGCTCTGAAGTTTTACATTGTTTTGTTTTTGAGTGCAATTTTGTAACAAAAAAATCTTACATTTGTAAGTTGCACTGTCACAACAAAGAGATTGCACTACAGTACTTGTATGAGGTGAATTGAAGTATACTATTTCTTTTGTTTATCATTTTACAGTGCAAATATATGTAATCAAAAATAATATACACTTTGATTTCAATTGCAACACAGAATACTATATGAAAATGTAGAAAAACATCCAAAGTATCTAATAAATTTAAATTGGTATTCTATTGTTTAATGGTGCAATTAAAACTGTGATTAATCGCAATTAATTTTTTAATCACGATTAATTTTTTTTTAGTTAATTGCATGAGTTAACTGCAGTTAATTGACAGCCCTAATACCCACCTAAGAGGCATGTGCCTCTTAGGTACTATGTAAGTTCAGGAATACAGTCCCTATATCTTTCTTCCACAAGTTTGTCCTCAGAACCAACATCTGAGACAAGGTGGTGGATTCACCTCAGAATGTCTACCATCCAGAAAGTTCTTGACTGAATCATAGACAAAAATGTGTCTTCATCTCAGGATTTTCTTGCTTGCTGGCTCAGACAGAATGATTCACATAATTTGATGTGGCTATTAATTTTGTTAGATGACCAAGTAGGAACTAGGGAAGGGCAAGCCAGAATATGAAGGGCATACAGTTTGGTTTTGGATAACCATCCAAAAAGCTTGGATGCTTACCTGAGGTTTGTCCAAGATAATCATTGGTCTGGAAAATTGGACTGGTAATCTCACAAGAAGATGCTTTCTCATGATAATTTGGGACTTCAGCATCCAGGTGGCAAAGTAAATGAAGAGGCGTTAAAAAATAAAGGGATGTTAAATGTTTTTGACCTAAAAAAAACCCAAAAACCTTGGCTTGGGCACAGACCAAGTTTTTGATTGGTTGTTCGAGAGGAAGAGGGGTTCCTAACCAGTTCATTTCTAGTAGCAATGAGGCTTAATAAAAATATACAGGGCCTTTTTCTTTTCTCATTTATACCAGTATGTATCAGGAGTAATAACACTAGTGTAAGACATGTGTATATGAGAGCCCATACAGTTCTTAATTGAAATTCATATCAAGGCTTGCCAATATTTACTGCAAACTTTACACACTGACTTAATGACCCAGAATGCTAACTAATGTCTCATTGACAGGATACCTGATAAGCTGCAAGACAATGCAGAAAAACAGAAGTATCTTGAAACAGAGGTGTGCATGGTGAGCTGTATGTACAGATTTTAAGGGATACTAAAATATCAGTAGTGTTAGAAAATAAACCTTTTTTAAGCTGTTCTACTTCCACCTGTGCCTAGATGTGCCCCAAGCAACCAGCATGTCCATTCATGGGGGTAGGAAGATGCATTTTAACATTATTTCAACGTTTTGTATTGATTTTTTTCTAAAGGAAATTTAGTTGAAATAGGCTGTTGGAAAATTTTTGATCAGCTCTATTGCTCAAGGTGGAGTTTCCTGGCTATATAAGAGAGGAAACTTCCTCGTGATAGGCCCTCAACTGGAACTTACAGGTCCCCTTGGTATATAATAGCCCAAATCTATTAGTCTTAACAGCAGCCCTGGAAGGTCATCTTAGGGTTATGTGGACATTTGGGAGGTGAAGATTCCATTTTGGGAATCTGGAGGTTGGGGTGATCTTGTTCTGAAGTGTGTTCTTGCTAACAGTGGTGTTTCTTGGGGGTGAGGGTATTTGTCAGTTTTGTTTTGTATTGGTTTTAGTAGAGATGGTGGAAATTTTTAAAAATTATTTTGCAACAGTTGTTTCAATTCACAGGGCATGAAACTGACCCATGTTTTGGTTTTATATGTTTTTATTCAAAAATTTTCATGGAAATTTTTAATAAATACAATTATGGACATGTTTTGTTGGTAATTTGAATTCAGTAAATAATTATGGGGCCGCAGGGTTCCTGTATTAATGAGTCTCTCTAGAGGAGTTCCATGGAAAGGGAAGAATTGGGTAGACAAAGGAAATGCAGTAAAGCTAATCTGCCTGGATTTCAGAAAGGCATTTGATACAGTACCACATGGAAAATTATTTGTTAAATTCGAGAAGATGGGGATTAGTATGAGAACTGAAAGGTGCATAAATAACTGGTTAAAGGGGAATCTACAATGGATCATACTGAAAAGTGAACTGTCAGGATGGATGGAGGTTACTGGTGGAGTTCCTCAAGGATTGGTCTTGGAACCAATCGTATTTAACATTTTTATGAATGGCCTTGGCACAAAAAGTGAGAGTCTGCTAATAAAATTTGCGGAGGTATAGTCAATACGGAGGAGGACCAGAATATCATACAAGAAGATCTGGATAACCTTGTATCATAAATATAAAGGGAAGGGTAACCACCTTTCTGTCCACAGTGCTATAAAATCCCTCCTGGCCAGAGGCAAAACCCTTTCACCTGTAAAGGGTTAAGAAGCTAAGATAACTTCGCTGGCACCTGACCAAAATGACCAATGAGGAGACAAGTTACTTTAAAAGCTGGAGGGTGGGAGGGAACAAAGAGTCTGTCTGTCTGTCTGTGTGATGCTGTTGCTGGGAACAGAACAGGAATGGTTGCCGGGAACAGAACAGGAATGGAGTATTAGAACTTGTTAGTAAGTAATCTAGCTAGAAATGTGTTAGATTTCCTTTTGTTTAAATGGCTGGTAAATAAGCTGTGCTGAATGAAATGTATATTCCTGGTTTTGTGTCTTTTTGTAACTTAAGGTTTTGCCTAGAGGGATTCTCTATGTTTTGAATCTGATTACTCTGTGAGGTATTTACATCCTGATTTTACAGAAGTGATTCTTTTACTTTTTCTTTAATTAAAATTCCCCTTTTAAGATTCTGATTGCTTTTTCATTGTTCTTAAGATCCAAGCATTTGGGTCTGTGTTCACCTGTGCAAATTGGTGAGGATTTTTATCAAGCCTTCCCCAGGAAAGGGGGTGTAGGGCTTGGGAGGATATTTTTGGGGAAGATGTCTCCAAGTGGGCTCTTTCCCTGTTCTTTGTTTAACATGCTCGGTGGTGGCAGCACAGGGTTCAAGGATAAGGCAAAATTTGTGCCTTCAGGAAGTTTTTAACCTAAGCTGGTAAGAATAAACTTAGGGGGTCTTTCACGCAGGTCCCCACATCTGTACCCTAGAGTTCAGAGTGTGGAAGGAACCTTGACACCTTGAAAACTGGAATAATGAAAATGGGATGAAATTTCATAGTGCAAAATGCAACATCATGCACTTAGGGACTAATAACAAGAATGTTTTCTATAAGATGGGGGCTTATTGGTTGGAAGAAACAGAGACCAAGAAAGACCTGCATGTATTGGTTGATCACAGGATGCAGCCATGCAAAAGGCTAATGCAATCGCAAAAGGCTAATGCAATCAGGCAAGGCATTTCCAGTACGTATATGGAAGTGTTAGTACCATTAAAGAAGGCACTGGTGAGACCACCTCTGGAAAACTGCGTGCAGGTCTGGACTCCCATGTTTAAGAAAGATGAATTCAGACAGGAAGAGTGCAGAGAAGGGCTGCCTGGATGATCAGAGGAATGGAAAATCTGCATGGTGAGGGGAGACCCAAAGAGCTTGGCTTGTTTAGCAAAACCAAATGAAGGCTGAGGGGAGATATGATTGCTATTTATAAATACATCAGAGGGATAAATACCAGGGATGGAGAGGAGTTATTTAAGTTAAGCACCAGTGTGGACACAAGAACAAATGGATATAAACTGGCCATCAGAAGTTTAGGCTCGAAATTAGGCAAAGGTTTCTAACCATCAGGGAAGTGAAATTCTGGAAGAGCCTTCCAAGGGGAGCAGTGGGGGCAAAAAACCTAACTGGCTTCAAGACTGAGTTTGATAAAGTTTATGGTGGGAATGGTATGATGCAACTGCCTATAATAGCATGTAGCTGATCTGCCACTGCTAGCAGAAAATATCTGCAATGGCCAGTGATGGGACACAAGGGCTCTGAGGTACTATGGGGAATTCTTTCCCAGGTGTCTGGCTGGTGGGTCTTGCCCACATTCTCAGGGTTCGACTGATCACCATATTTGGAGCTGGGAAGGAATTTCCCCCCAGGTCAGATTGGCAGAGACCTCGGGGGAGGAAGGGTTCACCTTCTTCTGCAGCGTGGGACGTGGGTCACTTGCAGGTTTAAACTAGTGTAAATGGTGGATTCTCTGTAACTGAAGTCTTTAAATTATAATTTGAGGACTTTAGTAACTCAGCCAGAGGTTATGGGTCTATTATAGTAGTGGATGGGCAAAGTTCTGTTCCCTGCAATGTGCAAGAAGTCAGACTAGATGATTATGATGGTCCCTTCTGATCTTAAAGTCTATGAGTCTATCAACTGCTGGATTCACTGATCTCCCCTCTACAAAGTACCAGTTTATGCTATGGATAGAGCAATAATGCCCCATGTGTCTGAAAATACCTTTTGGGACTTCTCTTCATTATAAAATCAAATGGTGTTAAAACACAACTTTGAGGAGTTGAATATAATGTTCGCACTCAGTATAGACAGGAACAAGTCAAGTTTAATATTCTGTCAGCTGAACATGGTTAACAGTATGGGTCCATTAAAGTTTACCCAACACAATGTTAAACATTATAATCCCTGTCTATATTGATTCTGAAGTCATGTTTAACATCATGTTAACACAACTCCCCAAGATAGAATTCTAACACTACCTAATTTTCTCATGAAGACAAGCCCAAGGGCAGGAGGTTGTGGGGGGCCAGAGGCAAGAAAAGCGGGGCCAAGAGATCAGCATGGGAGTAGGTTAGGGTCTGTGAGACTTTTACTGACAGTTCCTTTCCCCTTTTGTGCTGGCCCAAATTCTTCCCACCTTAGGAGAACTGATTACTTGAATTTCACATGTTGTAACTCAAGGAGTTTCAGAGGGAAATTTTACCCTCTTGTGAATTCATTTATCGGAGGGTACTGTAACATGAGACCTGTAGTGTCCTTTATGGTACAAAGGTGTTGGGACTTTGAATATAAAGAGGACTCTTAGTGAAATGGCAACACACAAACAGGACTCTTCCGTTTCCTTTGCTATCCAGCTCCTAGACTAGCTAAACACAGCCTGTGCTGACTGATAGCATCAGGCGGGGTCTTTCTGGACTGGAATGGAAGAGACAGTTGGCTGCATTGCATGGTTAATGAACAGAAATATCATAATGTTTTGAAATATATTCTAGAAAAGATAATTTTCTTTGATTTAACCTTGCCCTGACAGTGTTGTGTGAAGCCACTCACAATGACACTGTGCTGCTGAATACAAACCAGAAAGTCAAATTGGCCAGAGACAGATATGTCATTTGGTGTCCAAGTCGACAGCATACCTGGTGAAAAGTAAAGTAAGCCTTTTAAAATATTTCAGTTTTAGTAATCTAAGGTGCTGTTAGCAACACAATATTTTGATGAATATGATTTTTTATCTTGACAGCATCCCTTTAAACAATGCAAATAATATGTTAGACCTCATGGACCAAATTCTGCTCTCAATTAAAGCCCTGCTATTATTCCAAAGTATCTTAATTGGAGTTACTCCTGGATTTACACTGGTGCAATTGAGAGCAGAAATTGACAAGGCAAATTGTGAGGCATGCTGAAAATATGTGTTTGTTCCAGGCTGTAACCGTGGCACTGTGCTTAAGCACCATATTGTTATACTGCATGGACTTTGAGCTGAAATGAAAAGGAATACAATTCATCTTCAAATTAGATTGCAGGGCCGTGTGTGTTGTCAGTTTATCAGTATACCAACAAAATTGAGGCTGTTGAATGAAAGTTGCTAGGTGACTGTATGCAGCTGTAAGAGTCAGCAAATATTGCAGTTAGCTGACTCAGCCAACTGCTTCTTGACACATCTCTATCTTTAGAATTATTGACACATCTCTAGTCATATGGAACTGATATTTAAATGTTACCCTACAGTCTGACTCACATAATGGCTGCAGAATTTGTGTCTTGGGGCAGGTTGAAGGATTTGTACATGGATTTTTCCTGCACAAATTCAGTTTTTCATTTAAGATAAAGTCTAAAATGCCTTGTAGTTGATCTTGCATTCTGATTGGCTGATCAATTTTAATGAATGGCCTTAAGTCATAATAAAACAACATATTTTGCACTACTTCATCATGGAAGTATCAGTTCACTCTCAGATTAGCTGCTTCCCCTTGCCTCTTAAGAAAGTGTTATTTCTTTGAAAACAAACTGTAAAATTTTACTGTATTTCTTTTAAACTTTAATGCTTAACATTATTACAGTAGGTTGCAGCAAGCTATTTGTGTGATGTGTTGAGTTCATGCTACAGAGCAATGAACTATGGGTATTTTCATACAGTCTCAAGTTTTAAAAAAAAAGTATGAAATAGCCCATTACACGTCCAGACCAAACCTTGGCAACATTCCTATGCTGAAATTTTTAACTGTCATCCCACCCTCCCTCCCCACCCTGGAAAAAGCAAAAACAATGTAGGCACAACATTCCTAATTTCATATTTCCTCTTCAAATCTATTTTATAATATTCATGACTTCTTCAGAACACGCTTAGTTGTTTCATAAGGACCATTCAGACATTGTGATTCAACCTAGTGTCATTTTGAGTCAGAAGAATCATGACATGTTGCTCATCTATATAACACAGTGCCATTTTACTGAGTTTAGGTTTGATATTCTTGGCTAGGGTAGAGCTATTGGAGGGATGCCATAGGATGCCAACTGTAGAAATTGCCTTCCAGCTCAAGGGTCTATGCAGATCCCTGACTGAAGTGTCTATGACTTCCTCAGACCATGTGAGTGTTTGGAGAGGTGCCAGATTATCTGAAGATGTTCAGTGAAGTTTATGAATATGTAGAAAATTATACGTCAGGAAGGCGAGCTACCCCAAAGGAGCCAAAGACACAGCCTGCAGGCTTCCGAGGGAAACTGGAACTAGAAATAAGATCCAAACCATATATATTCACAAGCTTCTAACATCTAGTTGGATCCAAAAAAAGGTTTTGTTTTTTTTTCCTTTTGGATCTTCATTTGCTGAGAGTTGAATTCATTGTTATTTGTATCCGAATATGCAGAAAATAGTATTTTTCTTCTTTCATTAAATTACTGCTTTCAAAATACAAAAACTGATTCACAACATAGATTTGTTATCAACATGCAGTGGAGGCAAAAACACAACAAAATGTATACACTATAAAATGTATGTATTGTGGTTAAAAATCTGACTAGCTGGGAAATTTCCCGTGCATACCTCAGTCTTCAGTAAGTAGCACGTTTCACCAGAAATACTTTGGTCAACAAATTTCTACTGAAATAAACCTCATGAGTTGACACTAAGTTAATTAAAAAGTGATAAATCTCTCTTTCCCCAGTCTATCACCTGGGTTTTTTTTTAAAAGAGAAGCTTCAGGTTCACAACATTAAGTCACATCAGCAGTCACTTAGGAACACAGTTTCCTTTTAATTTGGTACTCCTGAATCATATTCTGTAGAGGTAGATTTTTTTGCTTTTATGTGTTATAAATAAAGGACCAGATCCTCAACTCATGTAGGTCACCATTGTTCCATGGAAACAAATGTTAATTTACACCAGCTGAGGCTCTGGCTCAAGATATTTAATTGGTTTGTAAAATCCTCAACTCTTGGGATGGGTTGTATATACAGTACTCTAATACCAAACTGTCCAGTGTAAACTAAAATTGTACTGCACCATCACCACTAGGAAACAGCAATAAACTTCCTTAGGAAAAATCTTGATCTGTGTTAGGGTAATTATCTTCATATTAAATTTCCCCATATTACAATTTTAGGCTTGATCAGGGGTTCTCAAACTTCATTGCACCGTGACCGCTTTCTGACAACAAAAATTACTACATGACCCCAGGAGGGGGGACTGAAGCCTGAGAGTGCCCAAGCACTGCTGCCCCAGGCAGGGGACCAAAGCCTGAGCCCCATCACCTTGGGCAAGGGGGCCAAAACCCAAGGGCTTCAGAGGGTCCTATAAACTAAGCCCTGCCAAGACTTAGTTTATAGGCTCTGGGTAGGGGGGCTTGGCCTCAGGTGGTGAGGCTCGGGCTTCAGCTTTGGCCCTGGGCCCCAGCCAGTCTAACGCCAGCCATTAAAACAGGGCTGCAACCCACTTTGGGGTCCCGACCCACAGTCTGAGAACTGCTGGGCTAGATTAATGAAACTAGTTTCTTCCCTCATGGATGTTTATATGTGACATCCATGCTAATGACAGTGAGAGTCTTAAACACACTAATTACAGTGTCGAGCATGGTGCAGGTAACTGATAGCTGAGCTTCTCCATATAGATGTACCAAATGAACCTCATTCTTGAGCTGCAACACTTTCCTGTGGTTACAGTGCTTGGATGCTATAGGAATAGCTGGTGAACACAGTATTCTGCAGCAGCAGCAGCTGGGCTGAGTCTGGGCTTCTGACTCCAGCCCTGGGAGGTGTGGGGGCTCTAGTCCCCTATGGGAAGCCCCAATATAAGCTCCTGTGTTTTCTATTCATTTTCTGATCTTTGCTCTCAGTGCTAAATCAAGTTGGTAGAGCAGAAACCTAGGAGCCTACTACTACTTCCAGTATCAGTTTTACCTTCAAGATCAAAGCTGGTGGACCTGCTCTCCAGAAACCAATCAGGTATCTCCTTCCAGGAACTGACCAGATGACTCATTCCTCATTATGTGATAGTGACCTGATAGCAACCCTTTAACAAATTCCCACTGATAATATGCCTCTTCACTTTAAACGGCTTTCTGCACTTTATCTCTCAGTGTGTACCATGGCATTAGGAACCATTCTCCATGCCTGGCTATAAGTTTGCTCCCTCCGTGCCTGACAGGTCGTAACAATTCTCATTGGTAAATCTAATTGAAATATTAATTGCAAATACTATTGATTGTGACATTAGGGCTAGAATCACAAAGGAACTTAGGCATTTCAAGGCCTAACCCCATAGTGTAATCCTCGGCCCCCAGTTAGGGCTCCCATTATTATCCATGGGGCGAGTTAGGCACCCAAGAAAGAGATTCTCGGAAGCCAGCAAGCTGAGAGGGGAGCTGCATAAGATTGCCAGGACTGAAGTGCAGAGGAAGGGGGTGGGGCTCAGAGCCAAGAGTCACAAAGGTGCCTAACACCTATTAATCTGAGCCTGAGGTGCCTATCTCTGATCAGAATTCTCAGCTATGAACACTGCCCTGGAGTTAGGTCCCTAAATCAGATCAGCCATTTCTCATGAAAAACCAGAAAAGGAGTCCTCTCCAACCTGTTACTGGCAATACCATAGCAGCTAGGTACTCATCTGGGATATGAGAGACACAGACTCAAATCCCTGCTGTGCCTGATTTGGAGCAGGGATTTAAACCCAGGTCTCCCATCTCCCAGAATAAAGATGGGCCCTAACCACCAGGTTATGTGGTATTAATGGGTGGGACTCTCTCAGTCTCTTCTGTTGGAGCTATTCCACTTTGTATAAGTACTTAACTACTCATGGGGCCGGAGCGAGATGAAAAGAGAGAGATTGACTATGGCCCAGTGGCTAGAGATGGAGGAGAATCAGGTTCAAGTCCCTGTCCCAGTGGCCATTGGGACCTGTTGAGGAGAGAGACAGGGGAATGCCTAGTTTAAGCATGAGCAAAGGCTCCAAGGAGTTTGTAAGATGTG
The DNA here is from genome assembly GCF_965140285.1 of Lepidochelys kempii. Lineage (NCBI taxonomy): Eukaryota > Metazoa > Chordata > Testudines > Cheloniidae > Lepidochelys > Lepidochelys kempii. Next base: position 101,411,413 of record NC_136381.1, on the reverse strand, counting down.
GAGTGGTATCAGAATTGAGGTAGCTTTAGGCTGGTATGGTATGGTGCATGCCTAGCAGCAGAAATTTAGGTAACTACAGAACTTTAGGCATCTACAGGGTTAGGTGGCAGCTGTGTGGTGATTTTGAGAATGTCAGTGGTACCTAACTGTTGCATTTAGGCAAAGTGACAAAGGTACAGTTAGGCGCTTAAAGTATCTTTGTGGATCTAGACCTTAACCACTATTTCTCTTCTTTAGTGTGAAGTCAGATTTCTACAATTGTAATTTCTAGTCAGAAAGTCCTAAATATCATGCTGTTTATGCAAACCAGTTTCAGGTTAAGAACTGCCACTGAACTGTTGACTATTTCTGTTGTATGACTGGTCATCTAGAAAATGTATTGTTTCTGCTCCCTGAATGAATAACTGAAACTTTTAAAACAGAAAAATAATAAAAACCAAATTACCCATTGACAAGTTTCCAGTGCAAATTGACAAAGAATCATCATGAGTAAAGTTTGGATACATAGGAGTAGAGTTGGTCGGGAAATAATTTATTTTCTCCTGAGAAACAGTTAAATTAAAATGATTTTTCTTTAGTTTATGTTGAAAAAGTTCCTGAACATTTTTTGTTTTAATTGAAAAACCAAAAATCACCCACCTCCCCCAAAAAATGTTAGGTTTCAATTTTTTTCAGTGAAAACAGAATAGATTTTTCAAAAGATTTCCATTTTGTCACAAAGCCATTTGCTGTCAGATAACATATTTCAGTGGAAAGTTTTCTACCACCTCCATTTTCAAGATTCACAAATATTTTCATAAATACCCAATGGCTGTCAAAATACTTGAGAACTGTACATAACATGACCCCACATATAACTGTGCATCGAACCTCACTGCTATTATGCCCAAAGAAACTGGTAAATCTTATTCAACCAGCTCTTCCCACAGGAATGGAAGGAAGTCTCCTCAGTTGCACGGGAAGCGCCACGTTGAAAAATATTTGTGTAAGGGTTTTAAACAATATTGAGTAACAAAACTGTACAAAACCAAATCTGCTTTGAGTTACAGTAATTACAGAACTGTTATAGTGCTAACATTTATCAAATTAAATATTTACTATAAATAGTTCATCTAGGTGTAGCTATGACCCAAAATAATTGAACTGGAATCCTTTTGAAAACTGAATCTCAGACTTTCATAGTTATCATTAACTATATCTATATGTACAGAAAGAAAATATTGGAATGGATAACCATATAGGATTTTTTCAGATTTCACCTTTCTTGGCTTCTGGTACCACATACCCAAAGTGCACTTTTTTCAGATACGTTTTTCAGTAGATATTTTACCTGTGGGACAAATGCATTTTGTCAGCGGCCTATCTACTCATTACCTACCTAGAATCCTACTGGTAATCGGCTTTTTAAGATCACACATGAAGACAAACACTGCAATAGGTCTTTACTTCTTTTTTGCCATATGCCTGTTCATCACTTGGTTCTATTTTCATATCAAAGCAAAAGAAAAAAAAAATGACAGCCATGGCAAGACAGTGGTCTCAACTACTGTGGATAAATCAATCCATCACACATACAAAAAAGAAAACCAATTCTGCCATGAAACTTAATCACTAAAGGTCATGTCGGGGAGTGAGGAACAGATTAAATTAGCATAGTATTAGATATGGAAAATGATTTCTGTCAAAATCATCTTTACCACAATTATAATATGTTAATTACGTATTTCATTAAGGAAGTTGATTATGGTTCACAGATGAAATCATGCAGACGAAGACACCTGGAAGGAAGCACTAGAGCCTGAAGCCTCTCTCTCTCTCTCTCTCTCTCTCTCACTCACACACACACACACACTTTCTCGCTCACGCTTTAGCAATTTCACTCAGGCTCATATAGAAGAGCCTTTGTCAATTTTCTTAAAGGAGTATCAAGTTAGTACAGGAGGTCAGGGAAGGGGGAAAAAAACTGCACACACCAAGAGATGAGTATATAGCATTTTTGTTCTCCCTCTTTAAGTGCTCAGAATAAGTGTTGGTTTATAACATCCTCTTTCTTTTTTAACGTACCTGTAGCTTCTAGCACTGTGTGCAAGAGACTTCAGCACAGACTAATGGATCTGCAACTGTTTCTTTTTTTCACAGGGATATGAGCATGCTGAAGGTTTTATTCTAGCTATTTACAAGAGGCATAGTCAACCATATAAATACAACACATCATCTAATGAGGGTGACAATGAGATAGGAATCTGCACAGCTTGGGTTCCACAAAACAGTTACTACCGTCAGCAATGTTACGGGTTAGTTAATTTCTTTTGTTTCTTTTCCATGTAGTTATTTGAACATGGCGAACAGCCCACGTCTTTTGGTATTTAAAAGCAGCACTCAATAAAACATGTGCACCCCTCCTCATTTTGCTTATAAAACTCTGCAGCTGAATCTAAAAGCCTTTAAAATTCCCCTTGACAACACAGAGGTGGTGGCAGGAATTTCAGAGTATATGTGATGGTGACAGAGAGGGAGGCAGCATTGGTTAGGTAGGGAAAAAATAATGATCTTGGTCAATTCTGACTCAGGTAGCAGCAGAAGTGGAATGAAGAGTGATACTTAGTGCCACAATGTAGGGAGATTATATGTATCCTTACAAAAAACGGTCCCCGTGATGCCCCTGGGAGTGAAAGTGACTGAGTTTTAGTCAAATATAATTACCTCACTGTAATATTTCCTAGTGAGTGAGAATGCATCGATGCTTGTGTGCCCTTGTGCTGATAGATTTTGCCACACAGAATAATCATTGTTGGAATTAAGCATAATTGTCAAGAAAGACTTGGTCATCATGAGAGAGACCGTCTCATACAACTGTCCTTTTGCTTTCCAGCAGTAATTACTTTAGTAATTAATCTCTGTCATTTAACTGTATTACATTTTGAAAAGAGAAAATGGAAGAAAGACCGGTTTCTGACTAATTTACATCACAGTTTAAAATCCTAGAATAGGGTGAATGAAGTGTCAACGTTAGCCCTTTCACAGGTTTCTAAATCGGTCTCATTCTAACATTCAGTAGGAGCCAAAATAAGAGTAAGTGGCTAACGTCAACCCCATAAAATCTTCTTTGCTTGAAAGCTTTCTTCACACCAGTTCTTACTGTTGTATGTAATAGTGAACAACACACTGTGCATGAGCACTGATCACTTTCCCCTATTTGCTGCTGGTCACAACAGTAGCTTCCCATAAGGCAGCACCAGCATTTGTTAATGCCAACATCATAAAGTAAAACCAGTATTTACAAAAGTGGTCACTGCTTTTGAATGCCTTCATTTATTGATGTGACAGTGGTTGTGATTTTAGATATGTTGAATGCCCATAGTCCCAGACGAGTTTGATAGGCGCTGCAAGTGCTCTCAACACCTTTGGAAATCGGCCTCAAGATGGGCACCCAGAATCAGTGCCCATTTTTGAAAATGATGGCCTATGCAAATAAAGATGTTATTCATGCTAATAGTCCCTTTTGCTGTTGTAAGTGGGACTAAGAGAGTAAGGATTAGCCCTTGCAAACAAGGGCTGCAAGGCTAGGCCATAAATGTTGTCCAAGACTTACCTAGCTCATAGAGGCCAAATCCTGCTTGCTTTGAAAATCAATGAGGTGACTCACATGGAGAAAGCAAGAAAGAGTTGGTTATCAGTGCTTTCCCCTTATTTCATATTTTTTTCTTACTAAGGGCCCAGTCCTGTTCCCAGTGAAGAGTCAGAATGAGTTTTTCCATTAACTTCAAAGTCACTGAGCCCTAAATTTCCCTGACTTTCTTTTCAAATGTCAAATTCATTGTGCCTTTAATTATATCAGATTTATACTATGGTATATACTAATATGGTTTACTAGATAGTATAGTGTATTAGTACTCTACAGTATATTCACTACTATACATAGCATACTATCTAATATTTTAGATATACTATAATTATATATTTGTTTAAAAATACCATTTAATTTGTTTTAGTTGGTTTCAATTTTTTTTATATTTGGGTGAAATTGTGTGATGACAATTTTCAGCATATTACCCTGAGCGGTTCTGTATATTTCTACCCTCACAAAAAAAATCAAGCCAATGAATCAATTCAATGATTTCTGCATCCAGCTAAAAATTGTTGTTTTTACAGCCCACCTTGATTATCATACACATTTCCATTTCCAGCCCACCTTGATTATCATACACATTTTAAAGAGAGTGGTCACTTTGGATGGGCTATTACCAGCAGGAGAGTGAGTTTGTGTGGGGGGGGGCGGAGGGTGAGAAAACCTGGATTTGTGCTGGAAATGGCCCAACTTGATGATCACTTTAGATAAGCTATTACCAGCAGGAGAGTGGGGTGGGAGGAGGTATTGTTTCATGATCTCTGTGTATATAATGTCTTCTGCAGTTTCCACAGTATGCATCCGATGAAGTGAGCTGTAGCTCACGAAAGCTCATGCTCAAATAAATTGGTTAGTCTCTAAGGTGCCACAAGTACTCCTTTTCTTTTTGTTTTTAAAAAAATATTCTCTTTTGTAAATTATCTGGTAATTTAATTTCACTGGTATGTAAAATAATCTCCAGCAAATAAAATGAACCATGACACCTTCAGCCTAATCGTATTCCTTGGGAGATATACTTAGAAAGAAATATTTGCAACTTTGAATCTTCAAAGACCAAGGTCAATGTGAGAGTCATATTGTCACTGGCCATAAGAATGCCCTTTCTCCACCTCATGAACCATGAACCTTTCTCACCCCTCTTCCATCCATACAGTTGCTAGCCATAATCTGGGGAGGGGGAACGGAGACTGCTATTCCAGACAAGCACCACCATCAAGACAAGCTTCCACAATATGGGACACTGAGAGGACAGACTCATGTCTCCACCAAC